>NW_023425403.1:2203763-3635027 GCF_014108415.1 Molossus molossus
CAGAAGGAGAAGCTGCATGATGAGACATCTCTTCCTCCAAACAAGAGCCCCTTAGTCACGTTGGGTGACGCTGACCCTAGTCAAGGCCTGAGACCCAGCGGGTTGCACACACTCAGGCCCAGACAAGCCATTTCCTGGAGGGAAGGAAGGTAGATGGGAGAAGGGAGGGAGGGAGAGAGGGATGCAGGGAGGGATGGAAGGAGGGATGGAGGGAGGGAGCAGTTAATAACCACAACTGAACATCACTGTGTGAACACAACTTGCACACACTGGGAGGTGATCTGCCCAATGGAGTAACGAGATACCAAGTTCACTGTGCGTTTGACCAGAACAACACCCATGGATTAAGAAATGAAATGAAGATAGTGTTTCTATACTCTACACTGAATTTTGTATAGATGAGAGAGAGAAACATCGATGTGAGTGAGAAACATGATTGATTGCCTCCCTCACGTGCCCTGACTGGGGTTTGAACCCACAATCTGGTACATGCCTTGACTGGGATCAAACCCACCCCCTTCGGTGCCTGGGACGATGCTCCGCCCCGCTGAGTCGCACCGGCCAGGGCGTACACCGCATGTTTAGCGCAACTGGACATGCATTTGCTCACTGGCTATTTGTTTTTCTCTTTCCCATGACTGAAAAAAAAGGGCAGATATAAGAATACTTGAAACTGTAAAGCAGCAAAAAAACAAAACCCAATCCTACGGTCTTTGCTGCAATGTTATGGGAACTGTCTTTAATGCAATGATCTCTGACCACGTCAGACAAGGCTACTTATTTCTATTTCAGAAACAGCGCGGACCTCACGTGACGTGATGTTGGTCTGGGAGCTTTACAAATGTAAGGAAAGAGCAGGAGGAAAGGTCTCACAGAAACGAGCAGAAAGTCTTGTAAGCTGGTATTTAGTTCCGTCTCCTTGCGAGGTCCACATCCCCTTACCAACGTGGGAAATCCTGCTTCCTGCAAAGCATATTCTGAGGACCATTTTCTCAGGTTTGCAGAAGCTAAGATGGCAGAGGCTTTTGTTTGCAGGTTTGGCCAATATTAATATGTATATGTCGTTGTTGTTTTCATTTGTAAGAAAAAATTCATGTTTTATTTACATTTGCAATCCATGTTAAAATATAGATGAGCACTTATGTTGGGACTTTTACATATATTTACCTAAAAAACTCCCTTCCATATTACAAGAATGAGATTTGATTTTCTTTTCTACCTGTCAAGAAATTTATAAAATCATTTTTAAAATGTGGCGAATCGGGTAGCACGAACACAGACATGTCCTTCTGTATGGCTGTGAATTTCACAAGGTGGCTTTCGATGCAGTGATTGGCAGCTCACCCTGAGGGTTTTCCGGATGTTTGTATAATTTTTCTCTTGTTTATTTTAAATCGGGCCCTAAAAGGAAGCGATGGAATATCATGTGATGCAGATTCTTGGGCTATAAAGTTTCCTCATTTGGTTAACAGCTTTGAAACACTGTTTCACTTCTAGAAAAGAAGAACCATTGGAGGTTTGGGAAAGTGTTGGGAAAGAAGAATAAATAAAGGCTGAACATGAACATATGCATTTTGTTTACATTGTTTCACATGGTTTCATACTTGTTTACATTGTTTTGCCTGTTTGAGATGAGTGGTCATCAGGTGAAAAAGACATCCATGGTTGAATGGAATCCTGTGTCTCCTGTCACATTGAGGGCTCACTCAGGGACCCTCATGTTTCTTGTGTGTTTGTTGCCCACTCACAAACATTGCCCAGACTTGGCATCTCCTGAGAGCCTGGCTGCAGCAAGGACGGCCATGGCCTGGGAGGCAGCGGACACTCCACTTGGACGACAGTGAAATGTTGGGAAACGCTTGGAGTGTCTACAGTCCCATCGAAATGAATGGAGGGCAAGTTGGTCTTATAGAAGCAAATCATCGCTCATTCGAGTGTGGAAAAGAACAGGAGAAAAGTTTCCCCAGGGCTGAGCAAAGGGCTTGGAGAGCTGGTATCCGGGCTCCTTTATGCACGAGAGGTGGACGTCCCACAGGAGTGGGAGGGACCCTGCTTCCTCTCCGAGTGGTTACTGCCACCCTAAGTGACACAGGGCACGCCAGTCACCTCAGCACTGAAACTGCGAAGCTCTCGTCCAACTGACGTTTCAATTGCTCCTTCAAGTCCAGCTGCAGAGAGAAGGAGCCAGGATGCGGTCCCAGAATCTCTCGCCAGGACACTTGTCTTCCTGCCATCAATGTATCTGCGCAAGTGCACTTCTCTCCTCGAACGTTAGCCAGACCTGCAGGTTTTGTGAGAACGTAGGTTTCCTTTGAATATCAAGCTCTCTGCAGCATTACGATCCCAATGAAAGGCCAGGATAATGTTCTTGCTCCTCTCTCTCTCCTCTCTCTCTCTCTCTCCCTCCCCCCTCTCTCCCTTTCTCCTTCTCTCCCTCTCTTAAATGTCTCTTTCCTAGGGCCCCACTTATTGCCAAAAAAGGGGTGAAAGACTCTTACTAAACGTGATCCCAATGATGCTATAATGAGATGAACCGCAGCCAGCGCAGGGCACCCCCCCCCTTAGATGCTCCCCTGCGCTGGGGGAGGCACCGTCCGCCTTGCTGCTCTTCAGCTGGGACTTCAGGTTCAGAGCTCCCTATCCAGGGCCCAGCCACCCTGAGGTGGTGCAGAATCAGTGCCCAGGTCCTGCTCATTCCAGAGCTCGGGCACCAAAGCCTGGACACTTCTGCTGTATTAAGGATGCAATGACCGGCAGGGCCTCGGCAGCCGCGTTCAGACGCAGGTGTTCCTCCATGTACGTGGCTCTGAGTGGACTTCACACCTGCTGTCTCGCGCTGTTCCGGAGCTGCTTGAGCACGCGGGGGCCTTTGGACACTCGGGTCCCACGCAGGTTTCTCGGAGGCGGCTCATTTCCCGGGCCAGCCCTCCGGCGAGCTGTGACATGCATTCTCCCGCAGGAGCTCAGCTGCTGGCCTGGGGCCTGGGCTCCGGACCCCTGCCCTCTGCACTTCTCTGTGCGGACTGACGCAGCGACCTCGCCGCTAAGCTGTGGGACGAAGCCCGGCGAGAGGAACAACACCGCCGCCCGGTCCCCCGCAGGCCGGGCTACACTATGCTCTGCACCCAGAAGATTCGGTGACGTTCCAGGGCATTCAGGCCGTGCCGGGTCACTGTGGTCGGAGGGACCCAGACAGGCTCCCAGGGCAGGAGAGTGTTATTCAGAAATGGGAGAATCCGCACCCCAGGGCAAGGCCTCTCCTGGGGGGAGCAGAAACCTGGAGAAGCCCGTTTCTCCGGCGGCACAGCCTGGCCTGGGACCCCAGGGCACGTCCCCCGGGAAGCAGGCAGGTCCCCGCCGCAGACAGCGGGCTGGGGGCGCTGACCGGTGTCTGTAGGCGGGAGAGGAGATCGGAGCTGGCTTCAGAGGAACAGACTGAATCTGGTGGAGCGGAGGGGTCGCAGGATCAGGTTCAGGGGAACCCAGCTTAAACGGCAGAGTGCGACCTCTGGAAGCCGGCCCTGGGGTTGGAGCCCCACTCGGACATTTCTGTCCCTGTGACCGTGGGCAGGTTCCAATGCCCCGTTTCAGCCTCTGCTCCTGTGTGGATTAGGGGAGAGAGGTTCCCTCCGACGTGGCCGAGGTACAGGCCCGAGGGACCATCACCTGGGTCACCGGGACCCCAGTCCTGAGTCATAGCGGACCGCTCCATCCCTCCCCCTCCCCGGCAGCTGCGTTTCTGTTCCCGTGTCTGCAGGTGACAGAAAGCAGTGCAGCCACCTGGCCAGGAACTCTTCCCGACGGACGCCGAGTCCCCGGCCAGCCAAGCCCCATACCCTTCGTCTCCATTTGCATGAGGTGGCTTTGTGTCTGGTTCCCAAATAACGTCACCGAGAACGAACCCGAGAGAAAAAGGCAGAGACTCCGTGGACGGAAGTCGACTGGCTGCTGACCGGGCTCAGCGGATGGACGGCGGGAGGACGGACTCAGCCAGGAGGGGCAGCAAGGGGCCTCTCAGACGGCATCCCTCGCGGTGGGCGGGTGTGGGGAGGAGCGGGGAGGGGTCGACCGTTACACCCCGAAAAGGCGTCAGTCCTGCCTGACCAGGAGATGGACAGCGAAACTCATTTGGGGAAAGGTGAGAAATTAACTTTTGACACTTTGGTTTTGAATAGACAGTCCGACATAGATGGGATCGAAGGACGGTGCCTGTCCGCAGTCCGGTGATCTGCAGAGGAAGAGGGTAAAGAAGGTGACCTTGGGAGAGAGGGCCGCTCACAGGCCAGCAGGGTCCGGTCTTTGGGACATCAGCCGAGACACAGAGCCTCGGGCGTCAGGGTCTCAACACAGACGTAGCAGCAGATGCCGGGTAGATAAATTCTTTTGTTAGATAGACTTTAAAATAGTCTGTTTTTGTTAAAAGAAAGTTATCCTGCAAACCAAAATTATAATTTTGAATTGCAATGGCATTTTCACAAAATGTCCTTTTATTAAAATTGTCATTGTTGGACCAGGTAACACAGTATTAACAACTGGTACACTCTTCTTTCCAAACACACACACGCACACGCACACACACACACGCACACGTGCATGTGTGTGCAGTTTGCTTCTTGGTGTATTTCACTGTGGATTTCTTGTACTTGTCCAATAATGATATTCATAAAGTTGTGCTATATTCTTGAGATTGTCACAGCCAGGCTCATATCACAGGAGGAATTTGAGAGGGGTCCCCGCAGAACATCCGGGGAGAAGTAGATGGAGGAACTGGGGGAGTGGGGAGACTCTGCCTTGATGTAAGCTTCCCAGGTGAGCAGCTCCGACCAGAACCCCACTGATTGCCTCTGATTCCAGTACACCCTCACTTTCTATAGGACAAGCAGGCATAAGGGCCTAGCAGAAGGGAGTACCCATTAGGCTGTCAGCTGATTTCTCAAAAGAAACTTTGCAGGCCAGAAGGGAGTGGCAAGAAATATTCAGAGTGATGAAAACCAAGAACCTACAACCAAGATTACTCTATCCTGCAAAGCTGTCATTTAGAATTGATGGACATATAAAAACTTTCCCAGACAAGAAAAAGTTAAAGGAGTTCATCACCACCAAACTGTTATTATATGAAATGATGAAGGGTCGTTTGGAAGAAAAAGATAAAATGTATGAACAAACAAAATGGCAATGAATACATATCTATCGACAATGGAATCTACAAACAAAATGAACAGGAAGAACAGAAACATTCTCATAGATACAGAGAACATTGTGTTGGTTGCCAGTTGGGAAGGGGGTTGGGGGAATGGGTGAAAAAGGTGAAGGGATTAAGAAGCACAAATTGGCCCTGGCCAGTTTGGCTCAGCGGTTAGAGCGTCAGCCTGTGGTCCCGAGAGACCCGGGTTCGGTTCCCGCTAAGGGCATGTACCTCAGTTGCAGTTTGTCCCCGGCCCTGGTTGGTCGTGCGGGTGGCAGCCACTCGATGTGTCCCTTTCACATCGATGTTTCTCTCTCTCTCTCTCTCTCTCCCTCCCACTCTATCTGTACAAAAAATGGAAAAATATCCTCGGGTGAGGATAAAAAAAAAAGAAGCCAAAGAAGCACAAATTCATTGCTAGACTGACAAACCTCAAAGGGAAAGGGGTTGGGGGGGTGGGAAGAAATAAACCAAAGAACTTATATGCATAAAAAAAAAAAAAACATTGATAGAGAATTAAAACAACAAAATTCTTCTGCACTGTGACTCACTTTCAGTAACTCAGGGAAAAAATAATACACTCAGCCCTAGAGGAGCCTTCAGCTCTGTGGGAGAACAGGCCACCTCGAAGGTCCGCTTGTGAGCTCAGCGCTCAGCGGTGTGGGGCGTGGGGACACCCAGGTGAGCGCCCCCACACTGAGAGGGCCCGGTTCGATTCCAGGTCAGGGCACATGCTGCCTTGCAGCTTGATCTCCAGTAGGGGGCGTGCAGGAGGCAGCAGATGGATGTTTCTCTCTTACGTCATATTTCTATCTCTCTCTCCCTTCCTCTCTCTCTAAAAAAATCGATGAAAACATTATATGTATATGTACTGGATTAAATAAATTAGAATAAAAAATATCAAATTCAAGTAAATTTAATTGGTTTTGTTAAAGTTATAAGCCATATACCCTTTTATTGTTCTCAAGTATTCTAATGAGAAAAACTAATTTCCTCTATCAAAATGAAAGGAACCCTCCAAGACTGAAATTCTGATCTTTGGATCCTACTGCATAGCCTATAATACAGGCTAGTGATTCATTTTATTGGCGTGAAGATCTCAGTGGAGTTGAGTCTTGAATTACTTAACCTGTTGTATTATTGAAAGACAAGCATGGCTTTTCTAGAGCTAAATGGTTTGAAGATGTTCTAACAATATTTAGTTTCAGCCCTGACCGGTTTGGCTCAGCGGTTAGAAAGTCGGCCTGTGGTCCAGAGAGACCAGGGTTTGGTTCCCGCTAAGGGCATGTACCTCGGTTGCAGTTTGTCCCCGGCCCTGGTTGGGTCGTGCGGGTGGCAACCGCTTGATGTGTCCCTTTCACATCGATGTTTCTCTCTCTCTCTCTCCCTCCCACTCTATCTGAACAAAATATCAACAAAATGTCCTCAAGTGAGGATAAAAAATATATATATATATTTTATATATCTCTCTATATATATAGTTTCAGATTTGATTAAAGGAAAGATCTAGGTTGGTTGTTTTGATTTTTTTCCCCTTGCTTTTTAAAATATCAGGAACGACCAATGTGAGTTAAACTTCTAGATGAAAAAGCAAATGTGTGCGCGGTGCTCTGTCTCGGGAGCCCGCCGGCCGCACCCCTCCCCCGAGGAATCGGGTGACGCTCGTATCACCTGCCATTGCTCTGCCCGCGAGCGGTGGCTGTGCACTCGGACTGCTGCACGATGAGCTGCCTGAGAGAGTTTCAGAGACGTGAGGATCCGAAGTGTTGCACATAGTAATTTCCCAGGTGGAGGAACCCATTTTCTCAATTAAATCAATTACGCTTCATTTACTCTGGCCTGTACCAGGATGAGTTTTCTTTCACGGGGGGAGGGGGGTTATGAATCGGTTTAGTAGCAAATATCCGAATCCCTCCGATTTGTGTTAGATGGATGCAGTGGGTCAAGTGCACAAGAAGAAGGTCCTCCCGTACTCAAGTTTATATCCAGGCCCCCGAGGGAAACATGACTGTCACAACCAAACCCTTCCAGGGACCAGCTCGAAGTTCTGGCTTCTACATCAGTGGGCAAGAGGTACATGGTTTTTCTGTTGTTGTTTTTTTAATTTTATTTTCTTTATTGATTTTAGAGAGAGAGGAAGAGGGAGAGAGAGATAGAAGGATCAATGAGAGAGAACATTGACTGGCTGCCTCCTGCATGCCCCCCACTGGGGATCAGACCCACAACCTGGGCATGTGCCCTGACCGGGAATCAAACTGGTGACCTCCCAGTGCATGGGTCAGTGCTTAACCACTGAGCCACACCAGCCGGGCGGTATATGGCTTTAAATTTTTTTTAAAAAATGAACCAAACCCAATACTGGGCTGCAGCGATCAGAAAGAAGATGTTTTCATCCCAGGCTTTACTTTGGAAACACAGGTTCGGCACGAAGCAGGAGCAGCCCAGTGCACGAGGCCCTGGTCATCCGAGTTTTGGGTAAAAGACCCAGCAGGATGCACTCAGGAAAAGGCACAACAGTGGGTGGTGGAAGGAATCTTTCTGTCTCTACACATGTGCAAGAGGATACACTTCTACTTCTCTTCAGATAGAGCAGGGGAGAGAGAGGACGAGAAAGGGAGAGAGAGAAACATGGGCGTGAGAGGGACACATCGATCGACTGGCTGCCTTCCACACAAGGCCCACCAGGGCCGGGGACGAACTGCAACCAAGGTGCGTGCCCTTGGCTGGAATCGAACCCGAGACTCACTGGTCGGCAGGCCGATGCTCTGCTGCTGAGCCAACCAGCCAGGGTTTGACTCACTTGTATTACAGCCTCAGGTAGAGGAGCAAGCCCAGATGATGAACGGCAGTGGGAGGGGGACCTCCCCCAGGAGGGGCTCTCCAGGGCTTCTACCTGAGGCCGAGAAGCAGGGGAAGAGCTGCACCCCGTCTCCTAGTTCTGGATGGGTCCTCACTCCAGATGAGCTTGAACCAATTTCCCACCCCGGGACATCACGTCTTTTAACTTTTTCTGATAGATAAAGCACCTCATTTTATATACGAAGTTTTGAAGTAAACCTAATAAAATTACTAACGTGTATCATGCATATCCTCATTTACTGCTCTTTCTTATAAAAATAAGCATAAGAAAATTTACAGAAAATAATTTACTAGAACCCGATAACCTATTATCCAAGTTAAACAACTCTGTCATTAGTGTATACGATTTAGTGATCCCACTTCTAGGAATATAGCCTAAGAAGCCGGAAACACCAATCAGAAGGAATATATGTACCTCCATGTTCATAGCAGCACTATTTACAATAGCTAAGATCTGGAAACAGCCCAAGTGCCCATCAGTAGATGAGTGGATAAAAAAGCTGTGGTACATGTACACAATGGAGTACTATGCAGCTGTAAGAAAGAAAGATCTCTTATCCTTTGAGACGACATGGAGGGACCTGGAGAGTATTACGCTGAGCAAAATAAGCCAGTCAGAGAAAGACAAGTACCATGTGATCTCACGTATAAGTGGAATCTAATGAACAAAATAAACTGGCAAACAAAATAGATCCAGAGACATGGAAGCAGGGAACAGACGGACAAACCTCAGAGGGAAGGGGCTGGGAGGGGTGAGGAGAGGTAACCACAGAACGGACAAGCACATGTGCATAACCAGTGGACACAGACAGCAGTGCAGTGAAGGGGGCGGAAGGAGGGGGTCAGTGGGGGGGGAAGGAGGGATATCTGTAATATATTCAGCAGTAAGATACATAAAAAAAAGATTTAAGGAATAAAAGTATCTGCTCCTCACAAACACCATCCTATCAGCTTCCCCTTTTCCTGAGGCGCCTCCTCATTCGCTGAGTCTACAGCTCTTCCTCAGGTGCATAGATATTTAGTAGTTGTCAGAGGGCAGCTCTTAATAGCAAACTCCAGTGACACACCAAGTCACGAATCTCCCTTCAGTGAGGCTTAGAGAAAAGCATCATTGTCAAATTTTATTACCAATATGTCATCATGAATATCAATATTGCAATACAAAAGTTTGAAGTTTCTCTCTCCGATGAAACTATTTCTATTCTATGCTACCTTGATGTGTTGTAAACAAAATGCTGTTCATGCCGCAAACTTACTTAAATAATAAATGACCAGGAGTTAAAAGCATTTTGTTATTTTTAAATGAGGGAATGTCGAAAAATACATCTGATAGTTTATATCCATAACGGAGGTACACAGAAAAATTGTGGTAGAAAAATGTCTAAATACGATCAAACATCAATAGGTGGTTGCGTCCAATGAGTAATAATAGAATGCATCGAAAATTTTAGGTCTTAGCCGTTGTCTCAGGACTGCTTTGCCGGATATTCAGGGAACAGCGCGATGACCAGAATACACACATTTTAAAGAAATAAGATCCACGTAGTGAGGGACCTCTTTGCTGCCCAGTGGGTCCCACATTACGCGTCAACTGGAAACGTGTTCAAAGTTAGGAATCTCTGGTCCTACCCCAGATCCAGGTGACCTCAGTACCCTCGAAGGTTCGCACTAAGTGACCAGTTGTGTGGTGATGAATGTACAACTGTGCTTAGGTCCCAGTGAGCGCGTCATCCCCAAACTCACAGCGGAGACCCAGTCCCCAAGGCAACGGTAGCAGGAGGCGGGGCCTCTGGGCTGGAGCAGGTCTCACAAGTGGGGTTGGTGGCCTTATACAAGGACCCCGCAGAGATCCCATGTCCCTTCCGCCAAGGGAGAACGTGGCAAGAAGACGGTGTCTATGAACCGGGAAGAGGCCGGCACCAGACGCGGAGGAGCCTTGATCGCGGACTTCCAGCCTCTAGAACCGAGAGAAATACCTGCGTGTGGTTTCCACGCTACCCCGTCCACGGTAATGTATTGCAGCAGCCCAGAGGGACCCAGATCAATGGCTGTTTTAAATAGTAGAATCTGTTCCATTCATCCTTCTTAGGATGAAGATTAGGTGGATGGAACATTTATTACCATTGTATATGTAATACAGCATTCTCAGGGACAATCTAGAGCATGGTCTGAGTAAATAGAACTATTTTGCTTTTATTTAGTCATCATCATTCGTAAGGCAACATGTTTATATGGTGCTTCAACAGTAGGAGTCAAAGTGAAAAACACAATTTTTTTCCTTTATGATTTGAGAGAGAGAGGAAGGGGGAGGGAGAGAGAGAGAGAAACACTGATGAGAGAGAACATTGATTGGCCACCTCCTGCACGCCCCCACTGGGGATCGCGCCCACAACCTGGGCACGTGCCCTGACCCGGAATCCATCCAGCAACCTCTTGGCTGATGCTCAAGCACTGAGCCACACCAGCTGGGCAAAAAAATACAATACTTGAGGGCAGTGGGCATTGGTGCTGATGTCGGGCTGGGTTTCTAAAGCTGAAACTGTGAAATGTACACGGCAGGACGAAACACCAGTGGAGGGTCCGGTAAATACACCAACAAATGCAAACCATGTACACCATGGAAGACTTCCCCGTAGAGTGCTTTGACTCAGAACATTTCAGTTACTCTGATTTAATTTGTATAAGGGCCATGCGCCTATCAGAACTGCTTGAGTACCTCTGAAAACAAATGATCACATGTATAAGTTATACAAGAGGCTGCATTCTCTAGCACTAAAGAATAAAGACAGGCTCATTTCATTAACCACGTGTCCCTGTGTTTAAAGCTTTTCAGTTATTTTCCAATTGTTTCTGTTGTCTTTTATTACATTATTGCATTAACACTGACTCTGCTTTGGTTCAGTATATGGTGTGTCTGAAACCTGTGGCTAGCAGTACTACCTGAGAATACTGTATCAGGAAAAAAATTGTCAAACTTGCAATAGAGAGATCATGTTCTTAGAAATATTTTTAAATGTGTGAAGAATTTTAGGAAGAACCAAATTCTGGTCAAGAAGAATCCTCAGTTTTCACAGAATTAGAAATTGTCTTTGTGAAACCCAGGAAACGGTATCTCAGACCAAGAATGTGTTTCTGTGTGTGTGAGTGTGTATGAGAGTACATGTGTGTGTATGTGAGTGTGAGTGTATGTGTATGTGACTGTGTGAGTGCAACTGTGTGTGAGAGCAAGTGTGTATGTGTGTGTATATGTGAGTATGAGTGTGTGCGTATGTGAGCGTGAGTACATGTTAATTGTGTATGAGTATGTGAGTGTGAATGTGAGTGTGTGAGTGCATATGTGTGTGTGAGTGTGTGCGTGTGCATGTGTGTGGGTGCATGCGACTGTGTGAGTGTAACTGTGTGTGAGAGTGAGTGTGTATGTGACTGTGTATGTGTGTGAGTGCATGTGTGTATGTGAGCGAGTACGTTAGTTGTGTACATGTGAGTGTGTGAATGTGTATGTGTGAGTGTGTGAGTGCATATGTGTGTGCGAGTGTATGAGTGTGTGTGTGTGTGTGAGTGTGCCTGAAGAATGGCCAGAGGACAGCATGCATCGGAAGGATGGATGTGTTAGAAACTCAAACCTACAAGCCAGGTGCGACTGACTGACCACAGGGCCCTTCCCCTGACCGTCACTTGTTATTAGGATTCTCTACACTGTCATTCTGATGTATACATTACTCCTTAGTGAGTTTAGTTAGTACGAGTCTGAGCTCCTGTCATTCTGATGTATACATTACTGCTTAGTGAGTTTAGTTAGTACGAGTCTGAGCTCGCCTCTGACCTAGGCAGCTGCTGACGTGTGAATGGGTTTTCTGTGCACCGATTCTGCACAGGGACCCCGTGTGGTGCCCGGTGCCCTCAGGTGCTGTTCCAAGGGCTTCATCCCAGAGACGAAGCCGAGTGCTGCTGGCCTGTGTCCACCCACTCATGTGCTGCCCATTCCCGCGCCACCCACGCAGTCCCTTCTCTCTCCCTCTCTGCCGTCGGCTCCAGTAAAGACAACCTCGCAGACCACAGCCTTTGCTCCGCGCTGTGCCCACTGCCTGACCACACAGGGGGACCCGCGGCCACCTCTCCGGAGCCACCCCTCGGTCAGGTGCACAAGCCTCGCTTTTCTAATGGGGCTGTTATGATGACTCTTTTTTTTTAAGTTTTTTTTTCTTTAATTGATTTTGTTTTAGAGAGAAAGGCAGGGATAAAGAGAGAGAAACATTGGGGTGAGGGCAAACACGAATCGGGGGCTCCTGCACGTCCCTGCCAGAGACAGAGCCCGACCCGGGCATGTGCCCCGACTGGGAATCGAACCACCGACCTTCCCTGCACGGGACGGGGCACAGCCCGCGGAGCTTCCCTGTGATGACGCAACGCCACACTGACGAGCAGGGGCGAGCTCGACGCAGAGTACCTAGCGAGGTGCCCATGAAGCCGGGGCCCTTGTCGCCTGTCCAGAAAGCCCTTCCCACGCGCTGTGCCCTCACCTCACGCTCCCATGTTCCTCCTCCACCGACCCCTCTTATTATCTCTGTTCCTCCGCTAATGACAAACAATTCACTGCCACTGACAGCTCATCACCTCGCAGACGTAAGGTTGTCCCCAGACACTTCGGTTCAGTCCTGAGCCGCCGGCGCAGCTCTCGTGCGGAGCCTGACCCACTGGGCAGGGAGAGCACCTCTGGGCGGGCTCTGCCCTCCTCAGTGCGGACTCGGTGGTGGTGCTACACACACTGGACGCAGGGCGACCAGCCCCGCCACCAGCCTGCAAGCAGAACCACGGACAGCGCCAGCCGGGGTCAGCGCACAGACCCGCTTCCCCGAGCAGTGTCCACCCATCTCAGCATCTTCAGTTTGCAGCAGAGGGAACTCGTGGGCCTGGGCAGGCGCTGTTTCATGACGTGCGTTTCTCAGGTCGCACCGAAGTAGTGACGATGCCGCTTAGCACGTGAACGCAGCGTTGTGACTTACTGGAGCCTTGCAGACTTTCTTCACTGATTCGCTTTCGGGAATCAAACAATAGAAAGTTTCTTTAGGAAAATATGTTTTCCCGGTTTCATACTCTCAAGGACTGAAATGGAATCAAAATTTTTAGATGTGATTCTAATGGTCCAGCTTATATAAAAATTCACATTCAAATTCGAAAAAACAAAAATCCTTCGATTTTTTTCAAATCAGACCAACTTAAAGGCATAGGGTTATTTCGAACATAAGCATTTTATCACAAACTATCGTTAAATTGAACTGAGGCACCAAGAACTCGTCTTTTTTATGCAAACACAACCTACTCAAAACAAATTTTTTTTCCTTTATTGATTTGAGAGAGAGAGGAAAAGAGGGAAAGAGAGATGGAAACATTGGTGAGACAGAACATCGACTGGATTTTCCCCACTGGGGATCGGGCCCACAACCTGGGCCTGTGCCCTGACCAGGAATCAGACCGGCGACCTCTTGGTGCAGGGTCGACACTCAACCACTGAGCCACACTGGCCAGACCACAACCTATTCTTTGATGAGTCAAATCTTAAGAAAGACCCACAATTTCCACGCTAAACCGTAACTCAAACTCAAACTTTTAAAACCTGATGCACCCTGGCCGGTTTGGCTCAGCGGTTAGAGCGTCAGCCTGCGGTCTGGAGAGACCCGGGTTCGGTTCCCGCTAAGGGCATGTACCTCGGTTGCAGTTTGTCCCCGGCCCAGGTTGGTCATGCGGGTGGCAACCACTCGATGTGTCCCTTTCACGTCGATGTTTCTCTCTCTCTCTTCCTCTCTTTTCCTCCAACCCTATCTGAATAAAAAATGGAAAAATGTCCTCGGGTGAGGATTAAAAAAAAAACCACAAAACAAAACAGACACAACTATGCAGACAACTTCTAACCAGCCAGGCGCCAATGTAGCGCACAAAGTCAGAGATTTAATCTCCTGAGCACTTTGCGGCTCCCACACAGAATCAATTGTTTGTCTTGGAAGGAAAATGAAGGCTTTTAAGACAGTCTTCATTACAACGGCTGCAGCCTAATGGACTCTGCTCCTTTTGCCTCTAAGAGGTAGGGACGCAAGGCAGCTTTGTGAAAACAGGGGCGTGAGCAGCACGGACGCGTCTCCGGCTGTAGCCGTGGTCTCGGCTGTAGCCGTGGTCTCGGCTGTAGCCGTGGTCTTGGCTCTCGAGGGAGCGTGTTGCAGACCAGACGCGTGAGGTGCGCGGCCCCTCCCCGCTCGGGTCCCCGAGCTCCTGGCCTCCACACTGCTCGAGAGCCCGCTTCTACCTGCTCATTTGAGTTCACTGTTTTAAACAAAGCAGCCGTGTCTTAGGTTCTAGGAATAAAAAAAGAAAACATAATTTACACCTTCCTGATTCTTAGCTACTGAGGACTAATTGTATTCTAGCCCACTTCAAAGGACTCAACGTTCTTTTTTTTTTTAAATCTTCTCCCAAGGGTATTTTTCCATTTATCTTCAGACGGGCCAGGGGGAGGAGAGAGAGAGGGAGAGAGAGAGAGAGAGAGAGAGAGAGAGAGAGACATCGATTGGCTGCCTCCCGCATGACCCTGACCAGGGCCGGGGGATGAACCTCAACCAAAGTACGTGCCCTTGACCGGACTTGAACCTGCGACCCTTTGGCCCGTGGGCCGACACTCTAACCACTGAGCCAAACCGGCCAGGGCTCAACACCCTTGAACCCATGTCCCTGTATAAACTCCTACTGTGTGCGGAGTGAGGCTGTAGGCACAGAACACGGACCACCTCTGCTGCGCTGAGGGTCTTGGGAGCGGCCGCAGGTAAGGGCTCAGCCACTCCATCCCTGTGACCAAGCCGGTCTGAGGTCAGAGCGATCATTCCCTCACCTGAGAACGGGTGACAATCGTCAAGTCTCAACCATCCACCCGCCAGCAGCCTGAGGCCCGAGATACAGTTTGTGTGAATAACCCCAGAAATGATAAACACTGTAAAGATGTTATTGAGACAATTTTGCTTCTATCTCCAGTTCCCACATGAAACCCGGAGGCCCCCACTGTCCCTTTCTCCTGTCACCTTAACCTCTCTGTCCCGTCTCCAGGTGACACGTTCTTGTCCGGAGTTCTCGGTATTCCATCCTACACACCCCTTCCCCCCAGAATCGTCCAGAAAGCGTGGCAGACACTCCAGGGGAGCAGCCTTCGCCAGGGAACGCAGGTGCGGCGCCTCTTGGGCACTGTCCAGAGAGAGGCCCCCAGAACAGAGGCCACAGGCGCACCGCACGGACTCAAGGGTTGTGTTTTCTGTTCTTTTCTAAAAATCCTCACCTGAGGATATTTTTCCATTGATCTTCAGATAGAGTGAGAGGGAAGGAGAGCGAGAGAAAGAGAGAAACAAAACCAAGGTGCGTGCCCTTGGCTGGAATCGAACCCACGACTCATGGGTCCACGGGCCGGCGCTCTAACTGCTGAACCACACCGGCCAGGGCGACGGCCGTGTTTGGAAGTGATGAGGGCTCTCCTCCTCCTGCAGGTTCATTTTAAGGCAAAGCTGCTTCCGCTGTACGGACACGATGAGGTTTGCTCGCCACGACGCAGGCTCTGCCCAGAGTGACTGCTTTCTGCTTCCCAACACCGAGCGCCGCAGAGAGCGAACCGGCTCCCAGAAGGAGGAGGAGGACATGGCAGCCGCCCGCCGGTGAGGACATCCCTGCTAAGCGCCGGCACCTTCTCCACTGCACCGGCAAGATTGCGAACTGCACCCTGAGCAGGCCGAGACCCTGCGGGGGGCCTGCACCCAGCTCGTCACCCCTCCACCCCTGCGCACGTTCCCGGCGAGCCGGCCAGCGCGGATCCGCTCTGAGGGCTCACAGCAGCTCCGTGGAGGCATGTCGAGGTCCTGGAGGCCCCCAGCACCAGTGCATGGCCGCCGGAGCGAGTGGTCCTCTATCAGGAGAGAAAGTGTTCCGTGGCTGGTGACATACTCTAGAAATAGTCTTTCAAAGTAAACTTGTCCTGCCCGGCCGGTGTGGCCCAGTGGTTGAGCATCAACCCTGCACCAAGAGGTCACCAGTTCGATTCCCGGTCAGGACACGTGCCCAGGTTGTGGGCCGATCCCCCGTGGGGGGCGTGTAGGAGGCGGCCAGTCAATGTTCTCTCTCATCGATGTTTCCATCTCTCTCCCTCTCCCTTCCTCTCTCTCTAAAATCAATCAAGAAAAATAAATGAATAAATAGGAAAGTAAACGTGTCCTAGATTAGAAGAGGGTTGTGGGAAGTTCTGATGCTATAAAGTTGGTGACCCTGGTGTGGCGACCCGGGTGTGGCTTCGGGTCCGAGGCAGGGAAGCAGCCCGCACCTCTCGGAGGAACCCGGGGAGCAGCCCTGGGGAGTCAGGGAGGGGTCTCGACCCGGAGCCGTCCCACCTGGTCCAGGAGGCAGCTGCCCCGCGACACAGGGAGAACCCAGGTGCCAGGGGGCCTGTGCTCCCGGGGCTGCTCCCACACCATCGGGGCTGCAGCCCATCTTTCCTCAGAGGGACAGAGGAACGCGGCCCCGCGCCTTCCCCCCGAGACAGTGTCCACCTGTAGCGAAGGAGACACTTAGCACCGAGAGGAGCGAACACAAGCCCCGCCCGCCTCCGTCGGAACAGGACGCGCTCTGCTCTTCACGGCGCGTTCACCCCCGAATCGCTCGTTCCGTGAAAACGCACGGAGTGTGCAGTGCGCTGGTTAATGTTTTAGAATGCAGCCTCTTTGAGGGAGACAGACCACCCCCTACAGAAATATGGAAACAATGTTAAGCGGTGACCAGGACATCGGGGAAAACGAAGCAGGAAAGGAGAGAATGGCCCCCCGACGCGGAGAAATATCGCGCAACTCACAGCGAATCCACCTCCGTCAACGTGGCTTCGTTGGTGGGTCTGCTGCAGCAAGGACAGACCCTTTGTCATCTACTAAACGATCTGAACGGTGTGTCTGCCACCAGCCATTTCTTCCGGAGGCAGCGTCCTCGTGGCCCTTTGGTGTCTGTGTCGTCCTCACACAGTGCGCCCGATGGAGGAGACGCCGGGGCTCTGAGGCCCAAGCACGTCAAGACCATTCAAAAGTCTGAGCAAAAGGCTGAGAGTCAGCTCCCAAGCCCAGCCAGAGCCTCATTTGTAAGTGTCTGCGTCCACGGCGTGCTCAGGTTCCTTCTGTCATCACGCACACCGGGATGTTGGCAGCTGCCCCGGGGGAAGACAAACTGCCACTCTTGCCGAACCTGCCATATGTTCAGGCTTCTGCACGTCATGCCAAGTGCTGGCTCTGCTAATGGACTTTCTTCAGCGAGTCAACTTACCCAGCGCCAACCTTTAGGGCACGGGTGCAAACACAGGGCTCGGCGCGCCCCGCCCGCTGGGGACAGGTATGGATGGAGGCCCTTCTCCAGGGCCCCCCGACAAGGGACCTCCAGCTAAGCTCCACCACATCCGTCTACTGAGGTCCCCTTCGCCCAGGGCCAGGACCCTCAGGGTGCCTTCATTTTACTAGAATCCAACAAACAAAAAATCTCAATCAGCAAAACAACATAAAAAGCTGAGAAGAAAAGAAAAGTCACTTTCTGCTGGAGGATGCGGAGCTCACTGTCTCCGATGAAATGCACTTGCATAGAAAGGCGTTTCCTTTGGATGCGACAGGACCAGGGTGGTTTGCCTGGAGTGTAAGAGGAACCTCTAGACAAGCGGGGTGCGCGCTGGCTAGCAGGTGGGGCGGGACGAGGCGTGTCCCCAACACATGAGGACGGAAACACGTTGTTCAACTACCGGAGTCACAGACACAGACGGTGTAACCGACAGCCTGGTTTACTGCTCCTTTCCCGAGGTTCAGGGTGTGAACGTCAAGACACGGCACCATGCTCACGACCCAGTGAGCACGCAGATGTGGGACAGACACGGGGTTTGCAGATCTCTCTTTTACTGTGAACGGTAAGGAATGGGCTCGGCGCTGCTAGCGGGGAACTGGGGGGCTCCTCGGGGAGCAGTTCCCACTGACATCGTGTGCTGGTGGGACGTCTCAGGATCTGCAGCAGGACTCGGTCTAACATCCGAGCATGTGGGTGAGGCCTGAAGAGGGGTCTCCAAGAGAATGCTAAAAAAATTAACATGGATTTTCTATGAAATATAATTTCATGTTTGGTGAGTCGTTAAAAAGTCTAAGACCGACGTTGTATCATCAGCTTTGTAAACGTGTGCCAACACATGTCCCACTAAGGCAAGTATTCAAGAAACTCGCCCTCTTACTTCGAGGGTCCCCCCACTGCACCCCCACCAGCACGAGGGAGCAATTCAGCTTCCTCACCTCCATTCGGGTCCCCTGGTTCCACTATGGAAAACAGAGCGGAGGCCCCTCAACAAACTAAGAATTGAACCACCCTACAGCCGGCCATTCCACTCCTGCTTATTTATCCAAAGAAAGGAAAAGCGGTCGTTTGAAAAGACCTCTTCACCCCCATGTCCATGGCAGCCCCGCTACAACAGCCGAGACACGAGAGCACCCCGGGCGTTCATCAACAGACAAGAAGCTGAAGAACAAAGGAGAATGACATCTCGCCGTTTGTGACAACAAGGATAGACCTAGAAAGTACTATATAAAGTGAAATAAATTGGACGGAGAGGACAAATACTCTGTCTTATTTCACTTATATGTGGAATCTACAGAACAAAATAAACAAACAAGACAAACAGAAATAGAGTCCTAGACACGGAGAACAAACTGTCTGTTGCCAGAGGGGGCTGGGTGGGTGCTGACGGAAAAGGGGAGAGGGAAGAAGTACAAACTTCTGTCCGGCCAGCGTGACTCAGTGGCTGAGCGTCAACCCTGCACCAAGAGGTCGCCGGTGCGATTCCCGGTCAGGGCACATGCCCAGGTTGTGGGCCCATCCCCAGTGGGGGGCGTGCAGGAGGTGGCCAGTCGATGTTCTCTCTCATCAATGTTTCCATCTCTCTCTCCCTCTCCCTTCCTCTCTCCCTAAAATCAATAAGTGAAATTTGCAAAGTGAAAAAACAAGATCCAGTGCGTAGGCTGCAGGGAAATAAACGTGCTGAGCAGCTGACACTGGTTAGCATCCGCCCCGCCACCGGTCGTCGGCTCTGACCCTGACCCGTGTGCGGGCGCAGCCTCAGTGAGCGTTGCTTCCTGACCACACGTTACATGTGAGAGTCCACACAACCTCTGAGCGAAGGGTACATAGGACCCTTTCCCGCAGCCCCTTCCTGTCAATAACCCTACAATAATGGTTTTAGTTGCACATGAAACGTGTGTTCCCGGAGTGAGACGTATCCGCGCAGATCAGACCTTTGTACCTTGTAAGAATCTGAGTCGTCGGTGAGAAAACAGGCCCCATGGAGCTGCAAGGACACCCGGTCTATAGCGCAGGCGGTCCACTGAGGCAAACCGTGTGACTCGACGGGCTGGAGGTCGCCGGACAGACACACCTCTTTAGCTTTTGTTGAGAACACATCATATGTTTCCAGAAACAGGGGTGTGGAGCCTGGCCCAGGCCTGACCGCCCACACTTTCTAGGTCTGTTTCTTTCCTCGCTCAGAGCCAGTGACAGGAAGCCCCCGGGAGACGCCCGTCCCATCCAGGCACAGGGAACACTCCTCTGTGCCGGGGACCCGATGCCGCTCTCTGTGGGTTTTCTGTTTTCTGATAGTAAGAGCGGCACAGCTCCTATGTCTCTTGCCCCCTTCTTCCTGAGGACGGGTATTTCTCCCTGCGCCCGGGCTCTGCCTCTTTTTCTTGTGATGAGAACTTTGGAGATTTCCTCTCTCAGCAATTCACCAGCACGCGGTCCCGGACCGCGGCCCACAGTGACCGTGTCCACCACACACCGGGGGAGCCTGCGGTTCCTCCCTCTCCTTCCAATTCCCATGTGTGGTTCCCCTGACCTGTGCCTTTCTGCTATTTATAACTTTTATAACTGACCTCCTCCTATGGATCCCATGCTTTCATCTGAAGTTGCATCAGATCTTGAGGAAGTGGCAGGGTCTGGCCTTTGCCGGCCGTCGGGGAGCCCGTGGGAGAAACTGCGCCGGCGTTCGAGATGCAGCCCCTCCAGCCTGTGCGGTCCGTAGGGGCTTCGGGAGGGGAGCAGGGACAGAGCAAAACCCTTGATGAGGAGAGAGGTCTCCCGGCGGGGGTGGGGGTGGCCCCCACACAGTTACATTTGTGATCGGTCTTCGTGAACGACGCCCTTGGGTCAGGCTCCCAGGGAAACAGAGGGGATGATAAAGTCCCCTTGGGGACAGTCCTGGAGACACGATCTCGGGGAGCAAACCTGTGGGTGAGGGAGGGAAGAGTTGGACCACGAACCATCAGTAAGCCTTGGCCTTGGGGAGCTGAGATCAACCCTTTGGAGATGTCTTGACTGGAGGCAAGGGGTGGAGGACTGTGGGAGCCCACCGTGCCCAGAGCACCTGGATGCCCCCGGAGGGGCGAGACCTCGGGGGAGGAGCTCCCTTCAACCTGTGAAAAATGCCAGGGGGCGTCACTCAGGAGCCCTCAGAGCCCACAGTGCCAGGGGAGGGCCGAGGGGACGGCACACCAGCACGTGTGGCGTGGAAAGGCCTCGATGACCTCACTGGCCCACAGCGTCCTGGGGAGAACCATGTGCCGTCACCATGAACCACTTTGAAGCAACTATTACCCACTCCCGCACCAATCACACGCAGGACATTTCTGCTGGGAGGTAAATGGCAGACATGATGTGGGACATGCAAGATACCCTTCCACTTGTTTATAAGCTCCTGGGCTGCTGTCCTGGTGAGGACGGAGGGCCTCTGTCTGGAGACCAGTGGGGTTAAACTCTCCGCTCAGTTCACCTGAGGGCCATGGCTTTGAGGGTCAAGGGTAGGTCGTAAGTGCCTACTTTGTTACTGAGCAACACTGAAGCTTTGTGTGAATTAACGCTCATTAATTTTCCCACAAAGCAGCACGTTTTAAATTAAATATGCTCTAGCCGTATCATGTCAGGTGTGATGCATGTAACACATTGTACACATTCAGTGCATAAAACTCATTGAGTGTGGGGAGAAGTTCAAGCTTATGGTGAAAACCATCACCACCACCACGGCTGCTCCCCTGCCTCCTCCACTTAGCCATGTACCCCTAGAATAACTACATGTGGAAAAGGAACATCCATCGCCAATGCACCAAAACATTACTTTGTAAATATTTTGGTATAACGGACACCATTTTGTCTTTTCATTTCTCCATATTTTTCGATGTGGATTGTGTGATGAAAATGATTCCATCTGAGGGAAGCCCTTTGGCAAACTCAGTGGCAAAAATAATATTTAATAAGATCTGTCGCACCAGCAAGGAACTATGAATGAAAACTGGCATTTCTACTACACAGCTCACATCGCTGACTTTGAGAAAGCGTGGAAAAAGTCTCAGTGAAATAGCTATCTGACGCTTACTCATAGGTGGGTTGACGTATTTGAGACCAACTTGGTGGTTTTAGTGCTAAAACTCAGCCCCTTCATATTCCCCTGGGGAGTGTGGGATGCGACCGCGACCTCCACCCTCGCTGGGGACAGAAGTGCATGACAGTCAGGTGCTGCAGGAAATGCCCGTCTGTTACCAGGGGTAGGTGACCCTGACTTCCACACCTCGAGCACTGTCCAAACCCTCCCAATGAGGAGGAAACCTGAGATCCCTGGCTGGGGCCGGCAGCCAAGGGCAAGGCGCATATCTTTGGAAGGCGAGCCCGCCCCCGGGAGACACACTGCCTTCATCATTTCTCTGTTGACCACATGTGCAAATGGGGATAGTGGCACATATTACTGTGACCCTTTCTCAGAATACATTTCACTCAATTCTTTTATTTTTCAAGTGTGGATACTACTCATTTAACCTTCGACACACGGTGTTTACACGGTTTAGAAACAATGTTTCTCTTCCGATCAGAGAAGCCACATCCGCGAAAGCACAATCGGGCCACCTCTCTTCACCTGTTAATTCGCTGAGAGGTGTGCCCCCCGCCCCACGGATGTCGGGAGCTGCCGTCCCTGCCCCGACGGTGTTCGTAAGCCTGAGTCTGTGTTCCCACCTGGCTGAGGAACTAGAGAACCAGAAAGTACAGTAGCACTGAACACACAGGTCGCATTCACAACTCCACACCCACACTGCTGCACACGGCCAGCTCTTCCTGCAACCACTTACAGTTTAATATGTGCGAACCGACCATCAAAATGCTCATGTGCATAAGTGTCCTTCATTAAAATAAGGACTTTATGCTGAATCAAATGATCCAGAAATTATTTATTCTAAAATAACAAATTAAGTCAGTTATTTTAAAAACAGAACATGGGACCAGTTCCCTCCCTCCCTCCCTCCCTCCCTCCCTTCCTCCCTCCCTCCCTCCCTTCCTTCCTTTTCTCCTCTTCCTCCTCCTCCTCCTCCTCCTCCTCCTCCTCCTTCTTCTTCCTTGGTTTTAACAGTTTGAATAATTCTGCTAATAAATCAAAAAGCAAAATGGTACATGAAAATGTATATTGGAAGATGTTTGGTGGAAAAGTAGCCCAAATAAACAAGGGAAGCTTGATAAAACTGCTGTGTACTAGTGTCCCCTTTTCTCCACACCCTCACCAACATTTGTTGTTTGATGATTTGTTGATGGTGACCATTCTGACAGGTGTGAGGTGATACCTCATCATTGTTTTAATTTGCATCTCTCTGATGATTAGTGATGTTGAGCATTTCTTCATATGTCTCTTGGCCATTTGTATGTCCTGTTTGGAGAGATGTCTCTTAAGGTCCTCTGCCCATTTTTTAATTGGGTTCTTTTGTTGAGTTGTATGAGTACTCTATATATTTTGGAAAATAACCCCTTATCTGATGCATCCTTGACAATTGTGGTCTCCCATATAGTAGGATCCCTTTCCGTTTTGATGGTTGTTTCATTGGACTTCTGATAAAACTTTTAAATAATACATTAGGACTCAAGATACTAATGAAAACCAGAGAGGTCTTGTGTGATAAGAATACAGTAGTTGGTGTTTGAAACTCAATTTCCCCTTGAAAATCATATAACAATAAAATAAATCTAAGAGGCAAAATGTCAGCACCTAGCATAAGAGAGCAAAAAAAAGTATATCTTGCATATTTATGGTTATGTCACTAATACATTTCTACACATGCCTTGCTTGAGCTATTTTAGAACCTGAACTAATGAGATGATTGTGTGGTCTTTTAATATTTGTGGCTTAATTCAGGGTGAAAAGAAATCTAATGAATAATTGCTTTTAAATGAATAACATAATGTAATAAAATAAATTCTACCTGAATCCTGGGGCATTAAATCTGTTTGCAAAGGATATCATACATTTACTCTTCTTAAGTGTCTCAGTTATGTATTGCTTTGATATACACTAAAATTGTCTTCACTTACATGTGTAAGCAAATCCATCTCCAAGTAAAGAAGATTCAAAAAGGGGACTGACCTACATTTCAAAAATTCATAGTCTCATTAACACAGGACGAACACATTAGTGTCTCCGAGTCTGAGCGATCAGCCTAGATTTGCATAGGACAGGACACTCAATCTCTGACCTCCCTGTGTCCTTCTCCATCAACAAGGTCATTATTCAAGGCACAGACGCGTCTCTAGAGTTGTCTGTTGTGTTTCCTCCACCTCAGTCCCCAGCTCCTGAGCTACAGCCTCCTCTGAGCTCTTTGAAATGAGGCCAATCAATGTACCTAAATTACACCATTTACTAAGACTAGGAAAAGATCTTTCTTTGGCATGTATTGGAGGTAATAATATTTGTACCCTTGCCATAGAAACACTGTGGGTAAGGTTATAATTCTGAACCGTCTAGACTGGCTTACAATTCTCAATATCTGGCAGTGGGTGGGGGGAGGAGACAGGGAAGGAAACTTGTCTGCAAAGACTGGCTTTTTCAGGTCACCGCACACACTCAACAAGGTATCTTGAGCAGTGACATCCTGTGTCTAAAACTATTGTGTGAGCAGAGATGATACAACTTCAGCACCAAATGCCAAGGACAACGGATTCATACAGGAAATAAAACAGAAGTTGCAAACCACCAGCTTGGCTCAAGGATTACTGGGTAAAAGTGAATTGGAAACGCATCTCACATTTTCCTTTTGAAAACTATTCCGGGCAAGGGAATGGTGATCTATGGTAAATTCCACATACTTTGTTCACATACAATAATTCTGTTTTCCCTCCTGGCTAATTTCATTTCGCATCACCCCCAAGGTCTCCGTTCCTGTCTGGATTCTTCCTGGGTCCCAGACGGTCCCATCGGCCCTGAGCGTAAAACTAGGGCAGCTATAGAGGGCTGCCTCGTTGTAAGAGGGATGGATGACTCCTACTCATTCAGTCACTTGCTAATGGTTAGTATAACATGCCAATCATTTTCCTGGGAGGTGAGTTACCCCAGGAAAATGAGACATGTGCTCTTACCAAAGGTTTCCCTTCCAAATAACCACTTTCTTTACTTTCTACTCCTTTTTAACCAACTGTGTTTAAAGGATCAGCGGTCCTTGAGATGTGGATAAGGCATGTTGGGAAGAAATTCTGATTTAAATGGACCAATGTAGCATTGATTCCATAGAGAGAACGCAATGTCGTAACAGTTCGAGTTGACATGCAAGTCCCTTTGTGTGTGCTGATTCATCAGAGACACGTGAACTAACATCCCATTGCTATGGTTTCATTGCCACTGAAGACATTTTCCCGCAAGAAAGCAAACAGAAATGCACGACACCCAAGATCAAGCGATCACTGCATCACCCTGAGCTCTGAAAAATCATAACATTCCTCATGGGACTTACAAAGTGTCAGAACATGAGACACTGGGAGACAATCAACGTCGACTTTTTCATTTAGATTTTATAAGCAGCAGCTGCTAACCACCAGTGGCTGGGTGCCCTGTGGATCCAATCCCGTGTCCCTAGAAGTGATCGACGTTGTGGAGGCTCTGCAATGCCCCTCCTGTCTCTGTAGAAAGTCACCAGAGACCAAGGCAGGGTGGCCGTGTCTCTCAGAGGCACAACGTAGTTTAGCAACAAATGGTTTCGTACCAAGACTAGAGAAATATGTTTGTTACAATGGGATTGGGGGTGGGTATGAGGTCATCCTTTTGAAAACACAGTAGACTAACATATACAGATACCGAAACCTAGTCATTAGCATCCACTCACCAAGGAGCAATCATAGGATTAATGATTTTCTGACATATGACCATTCTACAATTTTGGCGAGTTTGGATCCGAGTAAAATGAAGATCATTTCACGTTATCGCCTGCACGTTTAAGGGTGTTAAGTTGAAAAGACAATTAGCATGCTAGGGAGTAGAAATTTTTCAAATTAAGTGTTCTGCCCAGATTGGAAACCAGCCAAGCTGCTCTCTAAAAATATCAACTTAGACCACTGTTTTCTAAAATAGTGGAAAGATCTCTGTCCCCAGATTTGGAGAACGCCCGTGGTCCCAGCCATGTCTGAGCTCGTGGACGGATGGGACTTCAGTGGCAGCCAGAGGCCGGGGAGCTCAGTGTTTTCCAGCACCTACTGCTTTTGGTTTGTAATTGTTCAGCCTCATCAAGCACTGACTAAAGCCGATGAGTAAACCGGACCTTCCAAAACACACCAGGATTCTTCACCGAGGGTACTTTCAGGAGGTAAACCATGAACACACTGTGGTGGCATCATTTTTGTCTAACTCGGGTCCTGAATCCCTTTCCCCTCAGTTGCAACCATTTTCTGGAAAAATCCACACTTCTGTACGCACTGCACAGTGGTTTTGACGTGTCCCTGTGTGGGAGGGAGCCCAGGGGTTCTGCCCACGGAAACGTATTTCCCCATTATTGGAAAGGTACCGTTATTAGGATTTTTTCAAATAAAACCATGCTCTGTGGAGCAAAACTATGACAGCACGTACCTTTCCCGATAGCCAGGGTGCAGAACCGTGGGCCTGGAGCAGGTCAGTAAATGAACACAGAGGAAGATGAGGACCGACCTGAGTAGCATGCTGATGCTATGACGGCGCGGGCACGAGGCGTGGAGGTTGGCCCCCTGCTGATCGGATGCGACCAGTAGCCTGTCTCTCCTCCCCTCACCAGGACATATGCGATCCTAGACTTCCAGTGGCAACGCCAGTCTGGGTCACCTGCACACACGTCCACGGCCCAAGGAGGACGTTGGCTACCGCCTCTGTCCTGGCTGCCCAGACCCACCGGTCGCCGGGGGGAATCCTGCCTTCGGAAACCCTCCCACGCCGGCCTGGCGCCCCGCAGCGAGGCCTCCCGCACCCTCTCATGTCCGGGCCTGTTTACAACAGAAACAGGACAGAAAGCGACATTTCTCCGCACATCTGACACCGCTACCTCCTCAACAAGGTGTGTGTTCAAAGAAGTATCTTTGTTTAGGATTGTCATCAGAAGGCAATTTTTTTGTTTTTCCTTGCAATTCTTCTATTTGAAATCCTAGACCCCACTCTGTATTGAATGTCTGCCATGGGGTCCGCCGTGTTGAATGGGGAAGCTGTGACCTTTCACCTGGGCTCGGACAGTTGTGCCGGTCTCGCTCAGACGGGCTGCCGCCGGACATGTCCTGGATGCTTTCGGTGTCTCCGTTTTAAAACAGGAATCACATTCAAATCATGTTCTCAGAAGGGTTACTTGACATCGCTTGACACAGCGATTCGCCCAGGATGGCACCCATAAATTATGCCTATTGTGACCATAAATTATACCTATTGTGACCATAAATTACACCTATTGTGACCTTAAATTACACCTATCGTGACCATAAATTACTCCTATCGTGACCATAAATTACACCTATCGCGACCAAGGCTCCTGGGAGGTGCCCGGGGGAGGCCCGGGACCCTGGCACCCACAGGGCTCCATGGTCCTCCTTCCTTCTCAATCTGTGTTTCCAGCAGATGAAGAACCAACTTATCGCAAGTGGAGACTTTCTCATGATCCCCTCTTCTCCCCAAGCCCCGAGTCTGTGTTTCGAGGCCTCCATGGCCCGTCGCCGTGTCCTTTGGGGGGCCAAGCCTCCTTCGGTTCGATCACTGCGCTCTGCCGCCGTCCTCCGGCCTGCCCTGGCCCGTCCTGCCACACCGCCTGGAAGCAGGCTCGGCCCGCGCCGCAGGTCCATTTAGATTCTGTTTCTAAACCGTCCTCAAAGGCTCACCCCTGGGTCCTTTACACGCTGAACGCCCCTCGCCAACAAGCGCTCCGGCGACTGGATTTCATTTCATTCAGCAGCATATTCCTTGGTCTGTGATTTATCGGCATCAATTTTCACTTCCCTCAACGCGTGTGGACGAAGAAAACACGCACACTTTGTCCCGGGTGTCCTTACGGCACCTCCCAGCACCGCCTCCAGCTGGAGGAGCTCGGCACCTGAGACCTCCCCACCGACAAAGGGGGAGACCGTGCAGAGCCCCATCCCCACCTCCTCCGCACACATTCGTCCTAAATTTAATTTTCCCGAGAAAGTGCTGTAATTTTTATCTCATGATTCTCTGTGTTATCTTGTTTTTAATTTCTCCCATTTTACAAAAACACGACACATCGCCCGCCTATCTCGAATCGCCGAGACGGCTGTCCGTGTGCCAAGCAAAGGGTTTTGATAATAAATGACTCTAATTTCGGGGCAGCAAATCCTCCTGCAAGCCAGGGCGTCTCCAGCTCATTGTTTTCGACGAAATTGAAAGAAGACGCCACGGGACTGGCAGATGATAGATCGCTGGAGATAATTCTTTCGAGATAATTTACTAGGGCAGCCTTTCCATGCATAATTCAATTTATCACAGTTCAGTTCAGTTCAATAGTGTTCGCTGGGCACCTACTGTGTTCAAGATTGTAATCCGGGGAGGGAATGCAAGGGAAAGAGAGGAATGCAATTAACTAACTGATTGGTTAATTAAGATATAGATAATGAGATCAACCAAATGAGCAGTCGAGAACAAAACAAACTCAAGGGAGAGGAGAGAATATACTAGAGGTGTTTCCGAGCAACTGCGCCAAAGAAGGGCGTGTCCAGCCAGCCAGCGTTGAGGGAAGGGGTTCAAGGGGAGCAGCTAGAGGCTGCAGGGAAAGGCCGTCGGACGTAGACCATCTTTCGACTCCCACTGGGACCTCAGAAGCTGGGCTTGTTTCTCTCGGGTCCCACACAAACCTGATAGACCACAAGGTAACACAGATGCATACGCATAACTGACCTGTTGTTTGTTTTTTGGTTGTCAATTTAAAAGCATGCTGTGTGATCAAACGCAAAGGCCGTTGAAAGAATCAAGCTCTCCAAATCTATTTCTTGAAATATTTAATATGATACTATTTAAAATAAAATAGTCAATGTACATTGGAATGAATGACTGCGAAGCAATGTAGAAAGAACATTTATCAGTCTTTGTATTGATTTAGTGAAGCTGTTGGAGAAAGAGCTTTCACAAAAAGGTGTTTTCCCAAAGGTGACAAAATTAATATTTCACAACCAAATTTGGTTTCATTAAAAGGTACAATGATGCTGTGTCGGTCTTGTGGACGGGATGTGGTGTCCAGTGATGCTCTCTGGTTGCCTAGTAACAGACAGTGTGTGGGCCACAACTAGAATCAACAAAGGAAGGGGAAGTGTATCCATTGTGAACATTGAACTGCTAGTTATCTACTTCGTTCTTTTAGATACTATATGACAATTTCTGTAACAACATATCATTCCAGTACGATTACTCCTCATTAACCATGTAGACTTCAGCCAGGAAAGTTGTTTTCATCTCCACGTCTTTTTTCATGAACAGTTTTTATTTCATTTCATAATGACTCTCGCAGAATAAACATCTGACGGAGGATCATAAGGGCATCCACAAATAGCAGGACTGGCGCAGGGCCCGTCGTGTGTTCTGGTGGGATATTATTTTGAATGAGAGAGTCTTTGAGAATTCTGAGTGCTGTTTGTTATACAAGTATGCCTTCGTCATTCTTATTTTCTTTATTATACTGAAAAGGTCTGTTCTATTAATAAACATACCCTACTATTTAAATAGTTCTACTTTCATGAAACAGAGGTGCACAGGCAAGCATCGAAAACACCTTAATGAGCCGTCATTCACTCAACCCATTTCTAAGGGCAGACTGCATGCAATTATTTCTAGGCATAGTGAATAGAATTAATTCTTCATTTTACAGGTGAGAAAAATGCAAGCTGAAGGCAACTTCTCCAAGTTCACATAGCTTAGCTTTTAAGACACATTTTCTCATCAAGCCTTTATGTGAATGACCATGGCTAAGCGTGTACTTGCATGCACGGATGACCAAGAAACACGTGGATTGCCTTCCAACATGCAGCGAAAAGGTGTTGTCTGGTGTGGGGGTCTGACCAAGGTCGTTAGCACACAAAGAAGACAGGCCGCGGCTGGAAGGGGGAGCCTTCCAGAGCCCTGAGACAGAGCTCACCCCAACTCAGTTCTCCAGAAGCGCTTCGCCGAGGTGTGAAGACCAGCCATCGGAAAGACACGTGCGCACCACTTCTCAGTGATGGGAAAGCCGTCGCCACCCAGTCGGGGCCGTGGAGAACGTGCCCACTGCCCCTGCCCACCTCCTGAGCCCTCGCCTGACGTAACGTGAGCCACCGCATGCTTGGTCTACACACAAGGAGAAGACAGGTTAATGATGAATAATGGAGACATCCACACGGACCGGTGGGGCTGGTGAGGGGTGGCTTCCCGCTCCGTCCACGCCTCCAGCCACCGGCGGTCCACACGCACGAGCAGCGAGATTCTGCCCACACACGGCCGTCCGGTCCCCCACACTGGTTTCCTCCACGGCCTTGAGACCTCGGCCTGCTCCGGAGCCCGTGAGAAAATGTGGTGACAGGGTCAGGAGGCGAGGGTGTGCTCAGGAGGAAGTTGTTCCTTCACTAGCCGCTTCTCGGAGGACGGGCACACGGCCACAAACCGTAGCACGTTCCAGAAAACACTGCTCGAAAACGTTCAGCGTGAACCCTCCATCCTCGCATCTTTTGCTTGGAAGAGACTTTGGATGTGGGAAGGCGGCTGGGACGGGTTCGGACGCCCTCCGTGAACAGGCTCGGAGCTGCCCTTCGCGTTGAGAGTTGACGCTGTCCGCCGCCTACTGTCAGGTCCCAGATGAATGAAACGTAACGCAAAACCGCATCGCAAACAAGCTGTAGCCACACGTAGGTGCGTCTGGTGGCGACAGAGCACAGCATTATCTCCCCCTGCAGGGGCTCATGAGCAGGTGGCGTCCAGTCCTGTGAGTAGGGGGGCCCTTCACCTCCGCCCTCGTCGTGGGCGCTGACGTTCTCCTCTGTCCTTTCCGCTGGCCGGTGCCCTTTGGCTCACTGCGCGACCCGTGTCCCCTGCGAGAGGTTCTGGTCGGGCCCACGCTGTCTCTCCTGGTGGCTCACGGTGCTGTCCGTTACTCCTGTGGGTGCCCTGAGCCTGTCCCTTTCCTGTCCCCCACCTGCTATCCTCGGTTACCTTCTCACAGAGGCACCCTCTGCCCACCTGGGCAGCTCCGCTCACAGGCTCCAGCTTTGTTTTGCACCCCTTGCCCTGTGGTGCAATCATCTGCTCGCTCCTTATCTGTTTCCTCGTCACAGAGGCCGTGAGGTCACAGAGGGCTGTGAGGTCACAGAGGGCTGTGAGGTCACAGAGGGCTGTGAGGTCACAGAGGTCACAGAGGCCTGTGAGGTCACAGAGGCCTGTGAGGTCACAGAGGTCACAGAGGTTACAGAGGCCTGTGAGGTCACAGAGGTCACAGAGGTCACAGAGGCCACAGAGGTCACAGAGGCCTGTGAGGTCACAGAGGCCTGTGAGGTCACAGAGGCCTGTGAGGGCGCAGGGATTCCAGCATAAGGCTGGAGCACCGGACGTTCACTGCAAATACAGGATTTGTCTTCATCACGTTTAGCCTCAGCACCGGGCCTGGGTGAGTGACGTCCAGAGGCGGCCAGAGCCTGGGTGCTCCATGGAAAGGTGAAAGACACTTGGGAAGGGATCATTTCAAAACTGAACCCCCAGGAGACCAACAGGCCTTGGAGGCTGGCGGGGAGGACACCTTTGCTGCGGAAGGAGCCTTAGTGTGGGCGCCTGTGAAGCCAAACGCAACAGCAGCCCCGGCCGACAAGCAGGAGGCGTGAGCCCCCGCCCGAGGCACCAGGCCGGTCCTGCCTAGACCGGGAAGTGACGGAGCCCCGAGTCAGAGCTGTGACCGCCTCCACTCAAACCTTCCTCGCCTGGAGTCTGCTGGCTGCCAGCCCCCCGTTGGACGCTGGGGACACACAGAGGCATTATCTGGGCTCACTCACGGGGGCCGGGCACTGGGCTCTCTGCGTCGCACTCTGGGTAAGCGTCCTTCCGGCTGCTCGTGTGGAAAACACTGGAGCGCAGAGCTGGGTGCGCCCTCGTTCGCCTCGTCTGTCCGCCCTTCTCCCCATGAGGAGCTGGGCGGTGCCAACCAGTCCTGTGGGGGGAGGGGCGGGCCCTGGTGTCACCTACGCAAGAAGCTAATAAAGCCAATGGGAATGGGAGCAGTTCTTAGGTCAAGTAGGAAGGACGGGCGCTCAGGCGTGGCCTAGTCCCTGTTTCTGCCAGCCCCCCTTCTAGCCGCTATGAGATGTGTTTCTGACTTCCTCACCTCTTACCTGAAAATCAGGTCAACAAGTTCATGTGTGGCTAACTGATGCTCGCATGTGAAGAAACAACCAATCATGCGGCAGAACTAGCCACACACCTGTGAACAAAGCCCCCGCGGGAACACCCTTCAGACGACCTGAGCCAGTGGTTGAGAGCTGGGACTTTGTAGCTGGACGGGTCTGGTCACAATCAGTTGCTCTGACCTTGACCGTGTCCCTCAGGTCTCTGGATTCAGCTTCGTGAGGGAGACGTGGGTGATCACATCGCACGCCTCCTGGGTTCACGGACAAGATGAAGTGGAATGTGCGTGCGGAGTACCTGAAAGGGGGGCTCTCGCCAACCCCGAGTGCCCGGAATGTACGAAGGAATCTCCATCCCGTGAGAAGTGAGTGAATCCGGTTACGACCTGCTGTGAACACAGTCACAGCGGGGCGCCCTCCCCGGGGGGGGGCCACGCGCCTGGGCAAACGGCGCAGCTTACCCTGGGCATTCTGGGCCCCGTTGTATTCGGAATCACACCTTAGAATAATTCATCATCAGAGGTCATTTATAAAATACAAACGTCTATGAATGAATATTAGACAAATTACATGTGACTACTTAGAATATTTTATTATTATTATTATTAATTTCATGTTTTTGTTAATCCTCACCCGAGAATATTTTTTCATGAATTATTTTAGATAAAGTGGAAGGAAGGGAGGGAGAGAGAAAGAGGAACATCCATGTGAGAGAGACACCTCGATTGGTTGCCTCCTGCATGACCCTGACCGGGGCCGGGGATGGAACCTGTAACCCAGGTGTTGCCCTTGGCCGGGAATCGAACCCATGACGCTTTGGTCCTTGGGCCAAAGTTCTAACCACTGAGCCAAATCAGCCAGGGCGAATAGTTTATTATTAAATAAAAACACCTAGCTGGCTCTGACCAGTCTGGCTCAGTGGTTGGAATGTTGGCCTGAGGTCCAGAGAGACCCGGGTTCGGTTCCCACTAAGGGCATGTACCTCGGTTGCGGTTGGTCCCCGGCCCTGGTTGGGTCATGCGGGTGGCAGCCACTCAATGTGTCCCTTTCACGTCGATGTTTCTCTCTCTCTCTTCCTCACTCTCTCCCTCCCACTCTGTCTAAACAAAAAATGAAAAAATGTCCTCAGGTGAGGATGAAAAAAACAAAAAACAACACCTACCTGGCCAAAAAGCTATTTTACCACTATCGACTTTTGCCAAATGTAAGCTGCGAATCTACAAGAACCCTGAGCAGATTTCTAACCATAACTCATTGGCTCAAAGGGGACACCGGGGCCCAGGAAGGCCCGTGGCGGCCACAGCGGTCCCACCGCACAGCTCGCTGCCCAGCGGACCTGGCGCGAAGCCAAGCCGCCCACCCCGGGAGCTCAGGGTCCCCGCTCTCGCCTCTGCCTTTCCACGTGAGTCACAGCAGTTACAGTCACTGTGGTCTACAGTTCAGCAAGTGCATCTCACTGTGATACATTGTATCCTCTCAAAGAATCTCTGACCCCTCAACTTGGGCTTCCTTATGAAAAGTCACGGATCCTCGTGATTTATGGATTGGGATTTTAAAACTACTTTATTTTACTCCTAAGCAGAGCCGCACAGAGCTCTGGCTCGTACGGAGGGAAACCGGCTGCCCTGCTCCTGACGCCCTCCGGCCATCCCCAGATGTTCATCACCCCCACCTGCTACGTCCGCTGCCTCAGCCCCGCCCACTTCCCCGTCCAGCTTCACCCCAGTCCAAGCTCCTGCATTTCCCAGGAACACATGCCCGTGGCCTCCAACACCGTACCTGCAGATCACATGTTCTACACAGCAGGAGGCTGTTGTCTGCTTCGTGTGAGCATGCTGTGCATTCCCGGGTGGACTGGCCCTTCACACATCCCCAGGTTCCTCCTGGCCCATCTGGTCCCAGAGCATGAGTGACCGGGACCTGGCAGAAGGCAGGGTCCCTGTACCCACAGGACCAGGGCTCGGCCGGCGCAGGCTCTTTTATGTGCAGTGGGCAGTGTACCCACCCTGACTCCTGGCTTGGTCAACAATCCCCTTTCGTATGTCAGCTCATAGATGAACTCATGCCACTAAGCTCAGTAATGACTATATATTTAGTTGGACATTTGTCTTTTTGGTAAATGCCTCTCTCTATACACTGTAAGCACCACTGAGGTGGACTGAGCCCACTTCTGCTCACTATAAACTCTCAGTTCTCTGAAGTTGCATCTGCTCGGCAAACGCAGGCTGGATGGACACGTGCGGTAGGTTCCTTAGATGTTACCCAGTTTGAACCCACTTTGCAGAGAGCAGCTGAGGCCCAGAAATAGCGGCCCCTTTGACTGTGGCCATGCGGCGAGGTAGAGGCCCGGATGGAGACCTGCAAACCCGCCCTCCCAACGCAGCTCCCTCCGCTGTTTCTCAGCGTGAAGCAAGCGTCTAGCTGGTGATAAGTAAATTGATTAAGAAGAACACCAGGCTTGGGGCAATGCTAGGGAGAACTTCATGACCGTTGCAGAGACACTTAGCTTTCTTTTTTTTTTTTCTTTTTCTTAATCTGGAATCAAAATGTTATTTTAAATAAACCTTCTCACAAAGAAGCCCCATCCTGAGCGCTCACAGCGACACATTACAGATTCACTTAGAAGTTATTAGTTCGCTACCAGGCATTTTTCACTCTGAAGAGGGAAAACGAAAAATCATGAAGACATACGGAACATGTGGGCACCAAGGAACGAAAGGCTGAGTCGCGCACGAGCCCCTGATCCACGCGTTTTATTCAGCCAAATGGACAAAGGAACCGAGGAGGACTGCACGTCCCTCCCCCAGCCCCGCGTGGTGCCTTCCATTCTGCGTGGACAATCGCTGATGTTCCCTTCCACCTGCTCGAGAGTTTGCCTGTCCTTCCCTGTCCAGCCGCCCTGCTGTGATGAGGCTGTAACCAAGGGTGAGGCATTTCCCACGGGGGCACGGAGCGGACTGTGGGACGGTCTCTGGACTCCGGCTCCACCACTGCTGTCACCACACACCGGGCAAACAAGCCCACTTTCTGTTGGCTGATCCGTGGGGATACGTTGCGCACGGTGTCACTGGGCCAAGCTCCGGGTGCTGGCGGGCTGTGCTTCCTGCCGGGGGCCTCCGGCGCCCCAGGTCTTCAGCGAAGTTCAGTTCCATGTGGCTGTAGACCTCATCCTGTGTCCTTGCCGGGTGAGGCTGGGGTCATTCTCTGCTCTGGAGGCAAGGTCAGTTCCTTGGCCCATGGCCCCTTCCTCCACCTGGGAAGCCAGAAGCAGAGCTTGGCCACTCGGCATCACCTCCGCAGCTCCTCCTCCTGGCTGTCCTTGGGCCACATCGGATGCCCTCTGGGGAGGTTCTCGCCTTTACGGGACGTTGCTTTTGCTCCCACACCTGCCGTGAGCTGGCTGTTGCATCCACCATCCCTTCCGCTGGGTTTTATCAGGGAAGACTCCACAGAGGAGCCGACGGAGGTCTCTCCTGTGGTTTGGGCACTGACGTGCCTTCTGCACAATGGAAGAGAGCTGAGCAAACGTAACAGGAGAGGCTAAAGCAGCCTCCCGCCTTCAGAGATGGCCACAGGGCCCAGCGCTTGAACAGAGGACAGAGATGACTCAGCAGCCCCGGTGAGCTGCGTTCAACACTGCCTACTTCCCAACATCACTACGATCAAAACGCACGTTTCATCTTCCTCCTTGATTCACCAGGAAACCCGCCCACAAGACAAAGCCCCGGTCAGCAGACTAACCGTTGAAATCACGCCCAACCCCAATGTAACATCGCAGGTGGCACGTTCCCTCACTGCGGGCTCAGCACAGTGCATCACGCCTCCGTTCTCAACGTCCCACATCCGAGCCTCAGGCCAGATCCGGGGGTGCGGCCCGGGAGCACCCCTGAACGGACACACGCCTGAGCTCCTCACGCTAATGGTATCGTCACACCTGTTTCCTTCCGACCGGTGACAGTGGGGTGCAGACAGCATGTCGCATGTGTGTGATCTCCTGCAGGTGTGTAGCACATATAACAGGGGCCCGGATAACACACCTTGTCCCTCGAAACTGGCTGAAAAGTCCAGAAGCCCCTGTGCCTTCCCTGTGCCGTGGGAGGGGCCAGGAACCTGCTGATCCAGCGTGTGTATTTCATTCCTTAACTCCTGCTGGAATCCCCACACTGGCTTTTATTTTTATTTTATTTTATTATTATTATTATTTTTTTTTTTATCCTCACCCGAGGATATTTTTTTCCCCCATTTTTTTGTACAGATAGAGTGGGAGGGAGAGAGAGGAAGGGAGAGAGAGAGAGAAACATCGACGTGAAGGGACACATCGAGTGGCTGCCACCCGCACGACCAACCAGGGCCGGGGACAAACTGCAACCGAAGTACATGCCCTTAGCGGGAACCGAACCCGGGTCTCTCCGGACTGCAGGCCAACGCTCTAACCGCTGAGCAAACTGACCAGGGCCCCACACTGGCTTTTAAATTGTGTGCCATGGTCTCCTCTAGCTTAGGCTACATATACTATTTTCAATTAAAAAATAACAGTATCCATCTTTAATTGTAAATAGTGAAAAATTAAATACGACATAAATTAAATATGGCCTACATTAAAAAAAAAAGCAAAAACTCTATGTATAAAATGGCCTACACAGAGAAAACGTAATATTCTTTCCATTTTGATTAAATTGTGTCAATATTTTCCAGGCATTTTTCATGTAATTGTCCCAGGCCTGTAGCATTTTCACTCCGTGGCAATAACTGTTACTGAGTCAACATCTCAACACAAAATGTCAACAAAGATACTGTGATCTCAGAATGATTTGCTAAGCATATTTATTCTCTAAGTATTTAACATCTTCACACCACACAACCTATATACTGACAGGATTTTTTTTTTTTTTTTACCTGAAGTTGACTGAAGTTATCTGGGGACATGAGAAGCTATTGATTACAATCAGTATGGAACCCGATCACACCCTGGAGGCCACAGAAGCAAAACTAACTGCGAAAATGCTGCCCCAGCTGATTAGGGACCGTTAACACCAGGTCCACATGTCTTTGAAGAAAGGTTAATGAGGAAACATAAGGAATGTTTTCATATTGCAAACGTTTCTCAGTGAGTATTTTAATAATCAGGAACATTTAAGACACAGCGTGGGCAGGTCTAGAAAAGAAGCCATTTATGAAAAGGGTCCAGGTAGAGGTCCTGCTGAGTTGAGGAGTTGGAGTTGGAGTCAGGGGCGGGTGCAGATCCTGCTAGGTCCCTTCTCATTGGCTGAAATGGCCCATGGAAAGGACGTCAGTCACCCCGATACGGGGCATCCTCATTCCTTCATATGGAATAATAATATTTCCTAAGTTTTCTCTGTGGATTTGACACATGGCTGGTCTTGAATCATTCGATGAATGGAAGATTACAAATCTATTCTTGACAGAAAAGTAAAAAATACTCATTTCTTAAACAACCCCGTCCCCGGCGTTACTGGAATGGAAACCGTCCCGGACTCTGAGAGGCACGTTTCAGTATCGCTACCAGAACTGAAGGCTGGAGAAAACCCACCACGACCCAGCAGTGGATCCGATCAGTTTGAAGTCCTGCCTTGAAAGATAACGGATGTGTTTCCGTCCCCGAAAAGCAGAAGTTAGCACGAAACGCCAACAGCTTCTCGTTGTTTCTGGAATAGTTGGCTCCCTGATGCCCTCTCCCAGGAGCCCCGGACAGCCCGGCACAAAGCTTCTCGTGTTCCCGGGGACAGAATCCCGCCAGACGGCTTCCTCAGTCCGTTTCCACGACTCTGCGGCAAGACACTTCTACTTTCACACTGAATCCCCCTTTCTCAGCGATACCAGGAGAAACCAAGGGTCCATTTATAAGTCTTTTTTTCATTTGGTTTTAGGTTGTGGCACTACCATCATTTGCACTTTGTAGCCATCCCTGGCACATTGGTCTACGAGATGCGTTCTCGTTACAGACGCGACTGCTCTCCTTTAAATACTGATGCAGCGATATTAATGATGCTAATTAGTATGATTAATCTGCAGTCATGTCATGAATTACCAATGTAGAAACTAAACAAAAAATGAACCCACAAGAATTCCGATGGTACCCGTCACTGTTTGAAAACCCTTCAGACCACCTGCACGGAGCGGAGTGATGCACACTGTTCTTTTCTTTTAGACACTTAGCATTTTGGAGCAAAGTAATACAGCAGTTTGAACTTTGCCTTTTGGGGTGGGTTCCAGTAACTGAGTTAACGAGGAAAGAGCTCAAAAAGCCAAACAAAGGAAGCAGTAAGTGCAGAAAACCACAACATTACTTAATTCAGACTTGATTTGCAAAGATCGGCAGAGAAGTAGAAATTAATCATGTTAGTAAGTATCGGAAGCAAATAATGCCATTTAGGGTGACAGGTTTTACACAAGTTTGGGAATAAGTGGGTGTCCCACATCCGGATGAGATGTCCTGATATATAAGAAGGAGCAACACGAAGAGTTGAAACAACACCGCCTACAGAATCGACCCAGGGAAACTCTGCCATGTTCTCCCATCATTCTGACCACAGGATGACATTTCACTGTGTGGCTAGTTTGGGGACACGTGACCAAATTAGAAAGGAGAGAATGTGAAGATAAATCAGAGAAAAGCAGGAAGATTAAATCAGACCAACCACAAACTCGAGAGAAATCAAAGTTTTATAGGACATAGATGAAGGGACGACCACATGTTTTAATAGAAAAGGTTACTCAAAGATAGTAGTACTTGGAGCTTCTGAGTGTCCGTGAATAACAGAGTAAGAACAGGACCTGTAAAACGCATAGGCCTGTACTGCATGCAGTTAAAGAAAAATATGAAACAGAAGGGTATAAAATATGCATGCACTTGTTTATTATCCTAGGACTCCAGAGGTTTTTGTCTGAAGGATCGAGAATTACAGATGAGAATTACTTTATGAATGATAGAAAAAAAAGAAATTCGATATAATTTCATAGCCAGCTAATCAGTGATAATTAAAAGAGCACTTTAGATAGCACTCTCATTTATCTCAAGTTATCTTCAGACCGTAAGAGCAAAGATGCGGAATCAAGGCAGTATGTACTGTGCACAGAGAGATGTTTAGGTGGGTTCCCGTGAACCACCACGCATCCACATTCTCTTCAGTCCTCTGTAGACTGTGTGTTGGGAAGCGGCCTTTTAAAGTGTTAAAATGCATCAGAAGCCCCATTAATCTGGTGGGACAATCTCCCTTTCATCCGTGCAGTGCACAGCGAGGGAGACCACGCGGCCACTCCGGGCTTAGTAAACACAACTCCAGTCCGGACCTAACGTTGGACAGGGACCTTGGGCGGAGGAAACCCCAGTCTTCTCGGGGACACCAGGACAGCTCAGGACTTCACGCACTGGGAATTTACAGGTGTAATCATCTGAAAATAAACGAGTCCTCAGACCTCAGACTCTGAGAAGTATGAACCAGCTCGAGCTGAGGACAGAAGGGACAGGTCAGCGAACCGAGACAGAGGGGGACGGAGACGGCCTCACGGGCCCAAAGGACGCCTGTTTCCTTGGCCACCTCCACAAGTATTTCCTCAGATGCCTCTCCAAGGAGAAACACAGACTTTGTGTCACACTTTCTGAAATCAAGCTTAGCAGCAAATGCAACACAGCAGCATCACCACTAATTTCGGAGTGATTGCACAGTCTGTGCTATACTGTGTCTACAGCATCCCGGCACATGGCCGTTACCCTTCCCTCGCGGCAGAACCCTGTGGGGCTCAGAAATAAGGAGCCAAGGTGGGAGGGGACCCAGCAGGAATGGGCCCCAGGGTCCCCTGCTGACTGGGGCCTCCCAGGTCTGGGGAACTGGGGTGCAGGCGATGTCGTCCCCACGTTAAATGGCACTTCCAGGTGATCTTACCTAAATGACATTTAAACAGGATGGTTCCCGCGTGATCGAAGCCCAGGTCCTTGTACCTGACGGAGCAGAAGCAGGTAAGTGGGGTGCAGAGCTCCCGCTGAACCCAACGCTGGCCCCACGGAGAAGCCCGCCACACTCACACTGGGTCTGCGGTTTCCCAGGACGTCTTCGACGCAGTTGTGGACATGCAATGAGTACTCTTGTGTTTTCTTTTTAATGTGCCTTTACTGTGGAAAGTATTGCAGATGTGCCTCTTTTCCCTGATGGACGCGCTCCTCCCCCCACCTCCCTCCTCCCCCCGCCTCCCTCCTCCCCCCGCCTCCCTCCTCCCCCGCCTCCCCGCCCGGCCTTCACCGCACTGTTGTCTGAGTCCATGGGTTGTGCACACATGCGTAGAAGTTCTTTGGTTTATCTCTTCCCACCTTCCACACCCCCCTTCCCTCCGAGGTTTGTCCGTCTGCTCCCTACTTCCATGTCTCTGGATCTGGGTTGTTCATCAGTTTAATTTGTTCATTAGATTCCATAAATAAGCGAGATCACGTGGTACTTGTCTTTCTCCGACTGGCTTATGTTGCTCAGCATAACACTTTCCAGGTCCCTCCGTGCCGTCTCAAAGGATAAGAGATCTTTCTTTCTTACAGCTGCATAGTACTCCATTGTGTACATGGACCACCGCTTTTTTATCCACTCATCTGCTGATGGACACTTGGGCTGTTTCCAGATCTTAGCTATTGTAAATAGTGCTGCTATGAACATGGGGTACATGTATTCTTTCTGATTGGTGTTTCCGGCTTCTGAGGGTATATTCCTAGAAGTGGGATCACTGAGTATTCTTTCATAATCAGATGATTTAGATTTTAATTCTATTCTTTCACCAATTCCCAGTGCTGTGGCTCCCACAGATCACGTCGCTATTTGTGCTTAGCTTCGTGTTTGAATGAGACGGCAGCACATGCACAGCCTCTGAGGCTGAGGCTGGCGTTTGGAAAAGCGCTGTCCAGGCTCACAGGTGCGTGTTAGCGCAGCTGCTGACCCTTCCACACCCTGTGACTGTGAGAAACTCCAGGCGGAGTTCCCCAAACTCCTGCGAGCACCGTGTCAGACCAGCCTCCGTACACGCCGCCCGCCCCGGACAGGGAGGAAGTGAAAGGGCCTCCATTCGAACTTCCTGCTCTGCTGCTGGTTGATCCACGGCCCAGAGCCAAACCCCACTGAAGACCGAGCACCCCAGGTGCAGCAGGCAGGTGGGGGAGGGAGGACCCAGCTGGGGACCGCCTGCCCCGTGCAGGTGTCTGCTTCTGCCCCCGGGGGAGGGCGCGACCCCAGCCACTCTCTTTCCTGGGACACACATGCACCTTACAAGCTAGTGTAGTAACATCAGGTTAGAAGTAGAGCAAACATCTAAATGAGTGTCTTATTGAAGCATCTCACTTTAAAAACAAAACAAAAACATTTTAAAAATCAGCCAATCCTAAACATGCAACAAGAACATACCCTGAAGCAGATTGTTTTTAGGGGCTCTGCTTTTAAAACACTGTACGTGTGTGTGTTTAATAAATGCAACCCACACATGCGAATACACACATGTACACATGCATATATACACGCACACACATACACACACACCCACACATACACACACAGATACACGCACACACATACACACACCCACACACCCACACATACACACACACATACACACACACACATACATACATACACACACCCACACATACACACACCCCCACACACCACACACATACACACCCCCACGTACACACACCCACACATACACACGCACCCACACACACACACCCACACACCCACCCACACATACACACACACACATACACATACATACCCACACACCCACACACCCACACATACACACATACACACATACACACACAGATACACACCCACACATACACACACAGATACACACCCACACATACACACACCCACACATACACATACACACACTCACACACACATACACACACACAAATACACACATACACACACACAAATACACACATACACACACACACACACCCCCCACACACACACACCCACACATACACACACATATACACACACACACACGCGCGCGCACAAGGAAGTCAGGGACACAAATGGACGAGGAAGGACGTGGTCCCCCAGACTTTCCATCCAGGAGTCTCAAGTGAGGGTGAGTGTGCGCTTTAGCTCTGACCCCCACACACCCTCATCTTCAGACCGAAGACCCGTGTCCCTGCGAGGGGCTCCCCTCCGCCGTGCCGGGACTGCAGAGACCTGTGACAAACCTCACCATCTAAGCGTGTGGTTTCGTGAAGGCAAATCCTGTTATGTCCCCGTTTTGATTGGCAGCGCAGTTAAAATCCAAATGTGTCGCCGGTACTGGTACTGTTTACAGATGTGCGTGCCCGGTACACCAGCATGAAGCACACGTGGAAATGTGAACACTGCTCATGTATAACTGCACAAGGCTGCGCTGAATGAACCGCGGTCCGGAAACGACACTCAGTGTCACAGTCACCAATGGGGACTAACGTCTCGCTGGCCGTCATTAGGGACAACCAGACTGAGGTCTGACAAGCCACAGCACACAGGCTGCTGGTCCCTTCTTGCGGACCGAAAGCCCAGAGCCGTTTTGACATCTCCATGCCTGGCCTCCGGTTCTTCCAGCCTTCTGCTTACTTTGCCAAATCCTGATCCTGATTTTTGTTAGTTCCTTTCAACACATGCCTATCGGCACCGCGGAGCCCGTGGCAACCTGGAAGATCCTCCAGGACTTCGGACCGGCTGTCTCTGCCCTCGGGGTACGTAACACATATACACGTTGGGGGGTGAGCCTGCAGCGCATCACACCTTACACACCGAGGTGTTTTCTGCAGGGAAGATTCTCAGCATTTCCCCGAGAGGGGCTTGGGTGTAGGTGACTCTGTCACCGGGACTGGCCTGGTGGCCTTCAGGGGAATCGGGCACAGCCGGTCCCTAAACCTGGAGCAGCAGCATGGACCCAGAGGCCTCCTCTGGGGCCACGCCGATGGATGACACTTCCCTTGGGGACGAAAGCGCTCACTGTGGTTTGTCCGAGAACACGGGCGCTTTGTTCGAGCTACCTCTGCACAGAACTGATGTTGCAATCGACATGCAGACAGAGGTGACTTTGGGGGCTGCTATGGAGTCAAGTTGCATAAAAGACAAGATTCTTGAGTTTTCACAGCATGTGGGAGAAGCATGCTCCCCCGTGAGCCTGCCGACGCCAGGAGACTGCGTGCTGGTGCCCAGGGTGCGTGCACATGTGGCGCGCTGGGAACAAGCAGACCGGCGCGTTCCGCGAGCATCTGACGGGCGCAGGCCCGCGCAGGCAGCCAGGTCACCGCCGGGGCGCGTTCCTGTGCAAATGCTTGGGCCACTGAGCACATGAAGGCCCTTCCGGGAGTTAACTGAAGTCCTGTGTGACATGTTTCCCAGCGAAGCCACGAGATGCCAATCCGTCTCGTTAGTATTTCTGTTTGAAAGAGGCCCGCCCCCAGGGAAGCTGACGGTCCCTGGTCATCACTTACGCCTGGACTGCCACCAGGCTCTCCTGCTTCCGTGCGCCCATCATGTCCCTTTCCTAGGATGTCAGGGCAGCCCACAGACTGGCTCCCAGGACGCTTCTCTCAGGGTCACTACGGACCACACCCTCCAGAGGGCACAGGTCACCAGGCTCACGAGCAACCTTCCCGGTTTCCCGCGCAGCCCGGAGCCTGCGCCGTCGGAGGAGGCCCCGCGAGCCGTCAGAACACGGGGCGTCAGGCTGATTTCAGCCGATCCCAGGCTCCGTCGCTGAGGGAGTCCAGACGCGAGTGGGTGAAGCCCAAGGAAAGTGTACGCAGACGTAAGTCCTGTTCACTGAGGTCGGCCGAGGCCAGAGCCCTGTGGGCAGCGGGGACCCGGATCCACGCAGGAAGGCGAGGGGTCTGTAACCATCCACTTCCCACAGGCAGGAGTGCTGTCCCCCTCCAGCCCCTGGATATTGCTGTTTGCTTCTTGTAAACAAGAAGATAAACATGCCGCCCTCCCTCCAAGCAGCTGGTGAGTGAGTCCTTGCCCTGTAGGCAGCAGCCTCCGGGTCGGCAGCGGGCGAGCTCACCGGGCCTGCAGGGCACAGGTGTTCTGCACCTGTCCTCGGCCGCCCTGTCTGTGAGCACGGCCTCTGGTCACAGTCCCGGCCTGACCGGCCAGGCGGTCCCGTCTTTCACTGTGGGTCTGAGCGGGAATCACGTAAAAACAAAACAGCTGCTACCTCTACCGAGACCCCGAAGGTCGTCTGAGCCACGCGTGGTTGGGCCCCCCGCCGCCCCCCAACTCCCGAGGTAGCTGGGCTTCGGCTCCACAGTCTGTGAACCATGGGACGGACCAGGGGGGACACCAGCATCTCCAGCCGGGTCCTCTCAGACTCGGGGCCCCCCACTCCGCGGCAGGCATGTGTCGTTTTCCTCACGGTGCTGTCCACTGCAGAGAGGAGGAAGGGTGCTGCCTGGACCTGCCAGCCGAGACCGGCCTGCCTGTCTTTAAGGGCAGGAGCATCGGAGGATCGAAGGCCCGGCTGCTCTGGGCAGTGCCCCTCACTGCCCGACTGACGTCCTGCCCGCAGTGGGGCCACGGCCGCCGCAGAGAGATTTCCCTGCTGCCCACTGGGCGTCCTTGCTGTGCCCCCGCCCTGTGCAGACAGTCTTACCCCCTACACACGCCTCTGCTTGCAGGGCTGGGAGCCCCTTCACCTGACTCACGACACCGCTGTGCCCTTGCCCAGCCCAGCCCCTGGAGAAAGGGACACAGACCGTCGTCCTGGAGGACACTAGCATCACAGAGTCGTAAGGTTTCTGTCCACGTGGGGCATGAAACCAGAGCTTACAGATGCAGACAACAGCGTGTCGGTTGCCACCCAGAAGGGGTGGGCGCAGTAAAGGGTGACGGGGTCAAAGGCACGGTGACCGAGAATGACTGGGCTCTGGGTGGTGGGCACACAGTGCAACGTACCGATTCTGGATCACAGGGATGTCACTGAAACCGACCGGATCCTATTAACCAGTGTCACCCAATACATTAAATACAATTTTAAAAAGAATATAAAAAAATCCCCCCAGAAAAACTCATTTAAAGTCACAGTTGGCTTGCAACCGTTTACGACAGCTCGATCCCTGTGTACGTGGTCATCTGCGCGGTCATCCGTGTTCCTGTGTGAGTCCTCCACCAGTGCTCATGGCTGGCTCCACGGAGAACCGGCTTCGCCTTAATTCATGTTTGCCGGGAGACGGCATGACCCCAGAGGCCAGTGTTTGAGGTACAGATCACATGAAGAAGAAAATTAACAAGAAGAAGGCCAACAGGCAATAGAAATAGTTTTGGGGTCAAATAGGTCTTGTTTCAAATCTAGGCCGCTTTTGCTCATTACGTGGGGGCCTTGTACTGAATCAAATGTCCCCAATCCACTCAGCTGTGAAATGATTTTGTGACAGCACGAGCCAGTGTCTGGGCAGGCCGTCCACGCGTACGGCGGGGTGACCCGGGACCCACAGGAGCTGGCACCGTAGAACACGTCACGGGCGTGCTCCTCACGGAGGCAGTAAGAAGCATGCTTCCAGGGACGCGGGTCCCCTGGGAGGGTCAGGGGGCTGCCCGAAGGACCTCAGCGAGCGAATGGAAAGCAAGACTTACCAGCTCTGCAGCCCTGGGTAGACCAGCGACAAGTTCTCTCAGCCCCACACGCTCATTCCATAGACGCAGCAGGAGGGCTCCTCCGTGTCTACCCAAATCGGCTGAACACAATGTCCGTTAAAACCCGCACACGGAAGTCACAGCAGCTGTACCCACTGTGCCCAAACCCGCAGCCACCAAGACGCCCTTTCAAGGTGATGGCTCAGTCATCTGTGGTCCACGCGGACATGGAACAGCATCAGCTGAACAGAATGAGCTCTCAGTCCACAAAAGGACGTGAGTAAATCCTAGGTGCACGTGGCTGGGTGAGACCAGCCAGTCTGGAGAGGCTGCACACTCCATGACTCCAACTCTAGGCCCTTCTGGAAAGAGCGAAAACTACGGAGACAGTACGAAGGCCAGTGGTGGCCGGGGGTGGGGTGATGGGGAGGGATGAGCAGGTGGAGCCCAGAGGTTCCAGGGCAGTGAACCTGCTCAGTGTGACACTGTCATGATGGACACGTCATCACACATGTGTCCAAACCCCAGAATGCACCACAGCAAGAGTGAGCCCTGCACACGGTGGACTGTGGGGAGGAAGGTGTGGGTGCAGGTCCATCGGCTGTGACCGACGCCCCACCTGGTGGGGTGTTGATGGTGGGGGGCTGGGGGGGCAGGGGCGATGTAGGGAATCTCTGTACCTCCCTCTCTATGTTGCTCTAACCTAAAACTATTCTAAAAAAGAAAATTCTTAATAAACATAAACTAACAACAACAAAACCAAACAAGCTTTTCAAGAAATCACACAAACTAGACAAGGCAACTCTGACGGCAGGGGGCAAAGCCCCCGCTGGCCCCTCTGTGCTGCACTCTGAGGTGCACAGGTGGAGCCCCCCAAACACCAGTCGCTCCGAACCCCCACAGCTTCCCCAAGCCTCATCTGCACGGCGTATGAAAGGGTGAACATTTTTAGCTTAGAGAAATCTCATTAGAGGATTAGAATTGTAGATTTTTGTCTATAATTAAACCATAAGTATATTCCAAGACATTTTGGTTTTGCACTATTTAGCTTAGAAACACCTACCTCTCATTTTCTTCGTGGATATTAAAAATACACTCTGTGTGCAGCTATTTTTTACTGTATATTTTTGCACAGCGTAGCTCTTCTGTAACTCACATTTTTTGCAGATGAGCATTTCATCTGTCTTTAATTTGAAATAAAAAGATGAAAGTACAGAGGATCTGTTATTTCCTAGTTTATCGGTTACTGAATTCCTGCTGATGTGCGGTCTCAGGGCCCACCACGCTGAAGTTAGAAGACACTCAAGTTCCTTGTTGGAGCAACACATTCCCCCCAGAAAGTTTTCTGCTATACACCTATTCTGATTTGGGAAAAAGATAAAAGGATCATCTTTGGCTGTTTACTAACAAAAGAATGCTTCTTAAAAAATCTGATTTTTTTTTTCTTTTTGATCAAACAAAAGGAGGACTTCCGATTGGAAGGAACAGACTCAAGTGAGAGTCCCACGTGGGACCGAATCCAGACATCACTGTGTCGACGCCGGGGCAGAGGTGGACTCTTCAGAAACGTCCCGAGGTGCCCATGCAGCCCATAAAATGCTCAGCTTCTCATTGCCGGAGCCAATGTGTCATTAGAATCAGCAAACTCACCCCCACTGAAACTGTGTGGCTCAGGGGAACCACTCAGCGTTAGGCGCCCACTGGGAGGGAACGTCCGAGTGGCCATCCCAGGGACGAGAGGGCACGAGGGTCCTGCACCAGAGCCTCCCCGGGGTGCAGGCTGCTCCCCAGGCTGAGCCCACTGAGAGGAAGCGTCCAAGTGACCATCCAGGGAAGAGAGGGCACGAGGGTCCTGCACTCAGAGCCTCCCCGGGGTGCAGGCTGCTCCCCAGGCTGAGCCCACTGGGAGGAAGCGTCCGAGTGACCATCCAGGGAGAGAGGGCACGAGGGTCCTGGACCATCCAGGGAGAGAGGGCACGAGGGTCCTGCACCAGAGCCTCCCCGGGGTGCAGGCTGCTCCCCAGGCTGAGCCCACTGGGAGGAAGCGTCCGAGTGACCATCCAGGGAAGAGAGGGCACGAGGGTCCTGCATCAGAGCCTCCCCGGGGTGCAGTGCTGCTCCCCAGGCTGAGCTCAGGCCTCGGGGGATGGCAGCCAGAGAGGGAGCTGGACCACGGCTGCGGGGACCACCTCGTTCGGATTCTGGGTCCTCACCGTGAGGCCTGGGGGTTTGCCACTGGTGCATCCAAACAAAGGTCTCCCGGATGAAACCATCCATGTTGTCATTAAGCAAAAAGGAGGAAAACACAACAAAAACCTGTAGGTGGCCTGCACTGCCCTTCCTGGCCCAACCTCGGCAGACCCTGCTGTCCCCTGTCCCGCTCTGTCGACCTCCGGTTCCACTGCGGTGCCCCTTCCCTGCGCCCTCTGCTCCAGAACCCCGGGCACTAGGAGGCAAAGCCGGCATCGGGCGGCGCCAGGGCTGCAGCGCCCCCCCCCCGTGCTCCCCTTCCCCTCGCCCCCCCGCCAGGACGGAGCATGCCGGCCCCGCCCAGACGCTGCCGGGCAGGGTCTCCCTTGCCCCAACAGGCCCTGGGTTCTCCTCACTCCCAGGAAACTGTGCCTCCCAAGTCCATCCTTCATGGGGTCCTGGTGATACGTGTCCACACGTCACACTGGCCTGAGACCAGGTCACAGAGAGCCTGACAGTTCCTGACGGAGAGAAGGGGCTGCCTGGGGGGGGGGGGGGGGGTATGGTCAGCGGCCCCAGAGTTACAGGCAAAGGCAGGAACCATCTGCCCACGTTGGGTGCACGAGGGGGCATCGCAGGACCGGGTGCTGTGTCTGGACATCTCCCGGGAGACGGAGGGATGGGCAGCCAACCGTGTGCTCAGACCTGCGTGCCCAGTGCAGGGCGGTCCTCGCCGGGGCGGAGACGTCTGCACGCCGGGACCTGCCGTCATGAGGAGCCAAGCCGAGCTCCAGCCCCGAGCTGTCCCTCCCTCCTGCCACCAGCCCCCAGCCCCCCTCAAACACTCAGGCTGCACTTGTGTCCCCAGGGCCTCGAACGGCCGGGGTAACAAGGCAAAGGGGCCGCGGAACTCCACGGCCAGGTGGCTTTTTGGACCTATGAGAAGTGGCTGTCCTTTCGGGGCACACGTCTGCTTTCCTTCACAAGCATGTTGTCCCCACACCTCACTTCCCGTGGGGCTTGCTCTCCGTGGTGCCTCTGCGACGAGACACTCAGAGTGAGCCAGTGGAACAGAAGGGTCCAGTCAGTGTCAGGCCTCAGCGAGGACCCTTCTGGAAGATCCTCACCCAACGCTCTGCTCCGATAACAGGGGAAGAACTGAAGCACAGTCTGCTGGGTGTCAGGGAGGCTAGAGGGACAGATGACATCAGAAGTGGAAGCAGTAAGTCCCTCTCCAGCCCCCGTGCGGACCATATACCGGCAGCCCTGGACACGGGTGTGTGAGGGCCACCCAGTCAGGCTCCTGAGATGCTGGGCACCGAAGTGGGGTCGGGTTTCAGCAGAGAGTGGACACCGTGGGAGCAATGTGGGCCCAGGGCTATCGGGAGCGGATGTTTTTATAACCACAAGGCAGAGGTCCCCAGAGGTCACCTGTGCCTTCTGTCTTCCGTCAGGTGGTTTCAAAGGTGGGGAAGGCCAGGTCGTATCCCTGGCCACTGCTGATCCGACTCCTGTGCCTGCTTGGCCCGTCCGACTGCTCCCTGAAAGCCCACACCCCGCGGATGTTGGGGGCAAGGGGTCACTAGGGAGGTGAGCCAGGGACGGGTGACTCCTGCACGCACTGGGTCAGTTATTGCGAAACCAAGCACGAGGGGGGACATCTGCCGACGGTCTGGCTGTAATGACATCATCTCCTCTGGCGAGCGGAGTGAGATGGTTGCAGGGGACACGGCTTTGCGGGGGGAGCTGTCAGGTACTGAAACGCCCCCCCCGGCCTGTTAGACACGCAGCTACGACATGCCCCAGCCATGCAGCTCTGCAGCCAGAGGCCCAGAGAGATGCAGGGAGTCTGACACCCTGAATATCGCCAGAGAGCGGGGTCGCCCGAGGTTCTGAGCGGTCGCTGCCCCCTCAGCCCCTGACTCCCGGGAAAGCCCCCTGGTCCAGGTCCTGGTCCCTGCAGCGCACACTCGCTGTGGTCACCGTGGCGGACTCTGTTCCCAGGCTGTGCTGTCACAGGAAAGCAGCAGTCAGTGCACAGACAGGGCGAGATGCAGGCGGGCTGCCCTGCACTGACTTCATCCGAACTTCATACCAGCGCGGAGGACAGTCACAGCCTGGTCATTGTGACGCAGGCCCTCAGCGTGGGTGGCATAACCCTGGCTCGACACACAGAGGCCCTGGCACCCGGAAAGGACTGAGGACCTCGTCCGTGACCCTAAGACACAGCCAGGCCTGGACTGACCCCAACAGAGACTACCCCGGGCAGACGGCACCACCGTGGGCCCGCAGTGGGCCTCAGCAGGCAGGCGGACGCGGTCAGGCCGCGAACAGCAGGGCCTGTCCACACGTCCTACGCCCGGAGTCAGGCACGCATTGGCGAGACGGCCGAGGTGTGCAGGAGTAAGAGACCGGAGGAACGGAAACCGTCCACTTCATCTTGAACAAGGATTCCACAGCCGCGCATAAGCCCAGATGCTCACCCCATCAACCGCCTCTGCTTTTAAACATGGTTTATTCCACCAACCCAGTTCACCGGGGATTAAAAATCGCCACTTAGAAGTTGTTCCTTCTTTCTTTCTTTGAACAAGTAAATACTCCTAGAATCCCATTCTTTAAAAAAAAGAAATACGTTAGGGTTGATTGTGAGTCCCACAAAGGCAGCAAACAGATTAATAAATAAAAGTCTCCCTCGGTCTTTGAACAAGTAAAATACTCCTAGAATCCCATTCTTTAAAAAAAAAAGAAATACGTGGGCCAGGCCAGTGTGGTTCAGTGGTTGAGCATCAACCCTGCACCAAGAGATCATTGATTTGATTCTGGGTCAGGGCACATGCCCAGGGTGTGGGCCCGATCCCCAGTGGGGGGCGTGCAGGAGGCAGCTAGTGGATGTTCACTCTTATCAATATTTCTATCCCTGTCTCTCTCCCTTCCTTGCTCTCTAAAATCAATAAAGGAAAAGGGGGGAAGCATGACTCAAAAATAAAATCTTAAAAGTAAATAAAATGTTTGAAATGCGTGAATTTGGCTGCAAAGTTTTAGGTTGGGAAGGTGGGTGGGGGGAGGCGTTTGCAGAATGAATAACAAACGTTGGATGTGGCGTCTCAGGCGCAGGCCTGTGTCCCCTGCTGACTCACTGAACCTCTTTGCTTTGGGAAGAAAACCGGTGGCTGGCAGTTTTTGTTTTTGTTTTCTTTTTGCTTTTAGACAAGATAGCTATATTTAGCGACCATTTGAAATGCAGTGGTGTATAGCATTTGAGACATCAGAACTATCATGACGCGTGGGTCTCTCTGATCCGTCTGAATCCCATCTGGAATGTGTTCTTTTAAAAACCCTCTTCTATCTGCTTTTCTTCAAAACACGAGAAGACTTTTAAAATAGGAGATTATGCTTCATTTCTTTCCCCCTTTAAATGTGTCCAGTCCTTCCCCCGACCCAGCAAGCAGGCTGGACTGAGGAGTCTATTCCGAAAGGGTGAGGTCTACCTAACCCAGATTGCATGAGATGAATACGAGAACCCAGCCCTCCTGTAAACACGGTGTGAGCCACAGGGACACAGTGCGGGTAGCATTCCATTCAAGGGGTGCTTTTCTCTTAATGACTTTGAAGGCTCTGTGTTGTGTATGTAGTGAGAGGCCAGACAGCACACCTGCTCGTGGGAATGTCTCGCTGGTGCCCCCATGTTAGTGAAATTAAATTCATCATGATGTTGAAAATACTCAACCCTGACCAACAAGTATGGCAAATACGGTTCGAGCTAGTAAGAGTACCCCGGCTCTGGGAGTTTCAAAGCCTGGGTTTTAGTAGCAAAGTCCAGCTTACTTTTTGCTCCACTGGACTCGGAACATGGGACATATGAAGTAAATACCTACACGGACGAATATGCCTAGTATGAGAAGATATGTTCGTAGACGTGCATGAGGGGAAGACTGACGTCCAGGAGGACGGTTCCGAGCAGCGTCTACGTACTGCTTGCAAATCCTTTCTCCTCGGTCTGGGGCGTGGCCATCAGCACCCACGGGACAGTCCAGCACGAACCCCAACTGAGACACAGTGACCTCCTCTTCATCGCCTACCCCCCTTAGTACATAATCAATGTCATGGACAGAAGGAGTGGACTTTGGGGGCGGCTGGACAAGGTGGGGCGGGCTCACAGGACACTGGAAGTTCGCTTTTGCTCTACTTGGAGTTTTAGTGAGAGATACACAGAGAGGAGACAAGGGAGAAGGGGCTGTGATCCGCTACGTCTCCTTGAGGTCCCAGGTCCTCCTAGAACGTGCATGACCACAGACGTCTCAGGTGTATGAGAGAAGGTTGGGATGGAGTCCCAGCAGCAGGATACCTGTGGCCATTCCACTGCACCTATTAAGCTCCCGCAGGGACTGGCCGGGGGAGCTGTCCGGTGCTGAAACGCATTCACCACCGTCCTTTCCGCCACAGGGACAGTGGGGGGTGATGTCTGCTTTCTGGGGTGATGCACATGGGCCTCTGGCAGGTCATGAAGCAGTGTCCTTCTACTTAGCACTTAAGCAGATGTTTAAGATCTGCAGCGATCATTCCAAAGCAAGGCATGGTGTGCTTGAAGGGTTAAACGCTGGCCCGAGCAGGGTGAGATTTAATCAACACCCCAGGGTACAGACCATAATGTTGTCCAACAACCACTACTTTACAATATCTGAACGAGACAAGTCTTTCTTCACACACACACACACACACACACACACACACACTGATCTCTACAATCCACTACTCTTACCTTTTTTGAAGAAATTCTCCCAAATGGCAGGGGTGCCCCCCTAGAGCAACGTTTATACCCTGTTCTTCTGACGACAGTCACATTGACCCGAAATTAGAATTTGGCAACGTGAGACCCTATGCTCATGTTTTATGTGGCTGGAGTTAGGAGATAGAACTTCCCAAGCTGGGAGACAGAGAGGGAGAGGGGGAGGGGAGGGGAGGGGAGGAGGAGGGGAGGGGAGGGGAGGGGAAGGGAGGGGAGGGGAGGGGAGGAACAGAGAGAGAGGGAGGATGGAGACAGCCACCCTGAGAGGAACCAGCAGAGCTGAGTGAGCACGGGGCCTGCAGGGTGGTGAGGGAGGGGACAGAACACAGCGGGAGGCTCCCGCCTGGGCTCCTGGCTCCCGGCCCTCAGGGAGGCCTCGCTCCCACCCAGCTTTACTCACACCTCCATTCTCCTACCCCCTTGCTGTCCTCTCTCTGCCTCCCAGAATGCACTGCTCCTCGTGGGCCCTGGTCCTGCAGCCCGAACGTCACGCGGTCTGGGGGAGACCCAACCCTTGAGTACAAGTGAAGCATGTGGCCTTGCCATGACCACAGTGACACGTGTTCAGGGAAGAACTGACAACCAAATCCCGCAAACGTGTGTGGGAACCTTCAGAAAGATACCTTCTGGCTCTCCTGCTAGAAATGAAGCGTCGGGCGTCTAGAGCTGGGCCTGGGCAGCCCGTGTCCAGCGTGCGCGTTGGCCTCGTCTTCCAAGGGGAGCAGCAGCTGTCAGGTAAGACCTGGAGGAGGGCCCGGGCCCAAGCGGGTCCTGACGCCAGGCCTCCCCTCCCCTCATTGGCCTCAGGTCCTCAAAGACTCACTTCCATTCCAGTGCCGTGTGGTGGGATTCTCTCTCACACTGACCTAGAAACATCCCAATAGCCCTTCTTTCTACCTTTATGCTGTTATGATTTGCCGTGGTCGCATCTAGCAAGAGTTGACTTCTCTCACTTGCAAAGTGTCTTAACTTCGCGCTTTGCGTTTGCGCGCGTGGTGGTTTCACAGGTGTGTTTACACAAGGGCTCCTCCCAGGTGGCCGCAAAGGGTCTAGGATTCCACCTCCCTGGAAAAGGGGGCGTTCTCAGCCAAGACCAGCTGTGCTAGTTTTCATCTTATCTTTTTGCAGATCTTTTCTTATGTTCTTCCTAACATAGTCTCCCTTCCTTCCCTCCCTCCCTCCCTCCCTTTTCTTTCTTAATTAATTTCCTCCTCCTCTCTCTCTCCCCGCCTATAGGGATTTATGGACTAGACACAGTTGCCCAGGCACCGACCTAGACATTAACTAACACAGGGAGCCTGACAGAGCTGAATAAATGAAGGCGCACAGTTTCCTACACGACAATTTTTCCAAATGAGTCTACAAATTCACAGGGATCTCAATCCCAATTTCAAAGTGTATGTTAATTTGATTTTTTCCCCTAGTTTTTAAAGGAAGAGTTTTGTACAAGAAAAAGGGATTTTTATGCGCAAACATGTAGAACCTGGAGGAAGAAACACAGTGTGGACCACAAACCAGCTCTGGACTGTGACGGACATGTTGACGTCTGTCCAGGTGGGGTGGGGCTGAGGGGGACAATCAGAAGGGCACCAGATGGTGTGTGTGGACATGGAATTTTTTTTTTTTTTTTTATCCTCACCCGAGGACATTTTTCCATTTTTTGTTTAGATAGAGCGGGAGGGAGAGAGAGGAAGAGAGAGAGAGAGAAACATCGATATGAAAGGGACACATCGAGTGGCTGCCACCCGCACGATCAACCAGGGCCGGGGACAAACTGCAATCGAGGTAGGTGCCCTTAGCGGGAACCGAACCCGGGTCTCTCCGGACCGCAGACCGACGCTGCAACCGCTGAGCCAAACCGGCCAGGGCTGGACATGGATTTTGAATAAAAAGGGAGGATTCTAAACACAGGCTAACATTTTTTGGGAGACATATACCAGTCATGATGTGCTCTAAAATAAATTTCCAGGAAAAAAAAACAAAACATCTTTGAAAGTACTAGAAATGTCCATATATTAATATATATGTAGCATCATGCTGATAAAACCCTCATTAGTGAAACCTCAAACCTAGAAGCTGGAGGACAAGATGAATCACGCTGACCAGCTGCAAGTACAAGTTGCGGCTGCATATCCCGCTCACCATGAATACCGCGCAGCGATGGAGACAGGCCCCAGACAGGAGAACCCACAGGCATACGCAGTGGGACAGCCTGGCCTGCCCTCCCCCAACTCTGCTCCCTTCCCCCTGCATGGCCCCTCCCAGCCCCCCTCAGCCCCCCAGCCCTGGTTTCCCTGTGGGAGGCAGAACCAGGCTGGGAGGGCGGGGCTGGGAACAAGGGGTCCCACAGCTCAGCCTCTTCCCTGCCAAGCCTCTGGGTGGCGCTGGCCCATTCCTGCAGGTCACAGCTCCCTTTGGCTTCCTTCCCCAGCTTCCTGGACCTCTGTGCATGGCTGGAACATCTCTCTCCAGCAGCCCCCCCAGGGGGTAGCATGTCCCATCACTGTGGGTGCCGGGAGACCTCCCCCTCCTTCCCGGGCCACCTGCCCAGCCCTTAGACTCACAGGACACTTTCATCACCCAACACGCTCGCAGCAGCCACTTAGCATGTCAGCTTCCCCCCTTGGGATCTTGACCCATTTAAAACATGAAAGATGTACTTTAAAAAGGTTTGCATGTGATAGAGGTGTGCAAATCAATAAGAGAAAAGATGAAAATTACAGCCATAAAAAGGCAAACGGTAACACTGATGTAGCCGACCAATTCCGAGAAGGAGTGATAAATCAGTTAGCAAGTCTTTGGGAGATTCAGCTCAACCTGTGATCAAAGAAATGCACAGTAAGACATCAAAGTGTGACTTCATGCCAACTCGATTACACAAGATTGTTAAAAATCACATCGTTATCAGGAAACCTGGGACTTCATTTTCACCGCTTCGGGGTAAGTAAATCAGCACAGCCTTTCCTGAAGAATTTGGTGTTATATATGAAGTGACCATGTATTTGGACCTGGAAATTCTATTTCTGGGAAGGTAACCCAAGTTACAAAAAGGTGACTCTGTGCAAAGACCCATGTTCAAGAATGTTCATTCCAGCAGTGTTTGTTTTAATCCATGTAGCAAATAACCCAAACCCTTGCAGACTTGGGTCGGAAACATAAATTATGTGTCAGTGGAAACAATGTAGCTCTGCCACATTACGGAGTCAGTGCTTTGACCACGAAGCGCCTATTGAGTGAATGAGGCTAAGTGTGAGCTGGCTACTTTTACAAGCAGTTGACACAATGTTCTCATTTCATGTCATATCTGTCCTTGTTTCTTGATACATGACTATCTGCGATTTTGTAGGAATGGGGTTCTGGAAACATACAATATATCCTCCCCTCACACACATAACGTGAGTTCCATGAGCTGCAGAGTGTGACTGCAACCACTGGAAGAATCCGGGGACCTTAATGTCGGCTTCTGCAGTAGCGTCTATTCTTAGAACCCTTATGCTATTAGAGTTAGCTCTAAGGTCACCAGATGTCCTTTGGCTTCCTCCTAGGCTGGTTCCAATTCAATAAGGAGGGACTGTGATGTCATGCACACATAAAAGTTGTATATTATAAAAAGGTGCATTACCTTAGTCTTATTTAAAGATCCTATGTGTAATAATTTCCTACTCCAAAAAGGACTATTCAATGATATTAGCTAATTGTTAATATGCATTAAGGTGATCCTGGCTGCTCTCCAAGGCAATGATCAATTCCAAACTCTGAATCTAAAGTTACGATTTAAGGCTGGATCAAAAATACTTCCCTAGAAAAGCACCCACGGAAGCCATTCGCTTCCTATATAATGAAGAATTCATGGAAACAACCTTTGAGATGTAAGTGAGGTTACATTCACTGTTGAGTACTAATTATTTAATCAATACAAGTGATTAAATATTCAACACATATTCGTGCTTGTCTCTCTTCTAAGAGGGGTGGTGATTTAAGGTCCCAAAGCCCGGCATTGAAAAGTGACTCTGACACTCACTGGACCGGAACTTCATCCGGGACAAGCGAGACTGGACCTCAGTTCTGCCTACAAAAGAGCGTGTCTTTCAACGGGCTCCCTGTAGACGCGAATTCCTGGAAGGACCCGTGGCCCCCAACCACCACTGCATTCAATTCAAAATAAAAACAAGTGAAAATCAACATCAGTGCAAAGGAGTTCAACTCTTTCTACTTTTTCCACCGGTGCTTATTTTAAGAACCTTTTGAAACACGGATCGGATGCACGTGTATTTAGAGACTATGCCCAGGGGTTCTGCTTCTCCACTGCTGTATCTGGGAGCCAGGGCTCTGCATGGAACATTCCAGCTCCTGTCTTCACACTGTGCCATAGGCTCACCCCAAGGGCTACATGACACATTGTGTCAACTGCTTGGGAAAGGAGCCAGCTCACCCTTAGCCTCATCCACTCCACACAGGCCGGCAGTGGGCGCTTCCTACGTCAAGGGCACTGCATCTCCTGCGGAGGGCTACACCTCATAACTGCCCCTAGGGTAGTACTGGGGGTGGGGTGCTTATGTCATGGTTGCTGAGTTTTTTGCTCAACAGTTAACCTTGTGCCTATAACGATGAAAAACGATTTCCTTTACAAGTCAGAACTAAACACACCTGAGTTCTGATGGAAGTCGATAATGAGCTAATTCCCACTAAATTCAGACCACACTTAGCTGGATGAGCTGAAACACATCTCAGGTTCTCCGAATGGGGGCCTCTCCTCACTGACATGGGAAAACCAGCAGAACAAAAGCAGTTAATCATGGAAAAACGTCATTTTGTGAGATATTCAGAGATTAACAATCAATAGATGATAATGATTTTCAACCGTTTTTATCTCATGGCACAGAAACTAGTTACTACAGATCTGCAGCCCACCAAAAATGTGTTATATTTTTCTGCTGATCCGACAAAAAAAAACAGGTATGATTTTGATCACTCACACCAGGCGGCTACTGCTGTGTTTTAGTCGACAGTGCGTGACAGCAGGTCGGAGCCTGGGCCACAGAGTCAGGTGGCGTATGTCTTAAAAATCCTGGCCGCACACCTGTTGCAAACCACTGGCATGTAACCTCGACTGAGTTTGATAAAATATTTTAAGAAGGCATATCGCTAATTTCTTGTAAACTGACTCAATAAATTACCTGTCATGTATTTCTTTCTGTGTATATGTGATCTTTTTTTTTAATGTAAGATGGGACTCCCGACTTACTTTGTATTTTCAGCAGAAGAAAGATTGGGAAGTGACGTGGGCAGGACACGGGGGTGGGGGAGAAAAGAGGAGGAAGCTAGAAAGTTACTTTTGAAGGAAGAAAAGGAGGAAGGAGGGGGGAGGGGTGGGGGGAGGGGAAGAAAGACAATAGTACCAACGACCTTCACTGATCCAAATCCAGAACCAAGATGTGCGTCTGTGTTGCATCGATGTGAGACTGTGAAGCACATGGGGACTCGGGAGTGTCTGAGCTCTGTTTATGTTTACATGACACAGTTTGTCTCCAGGAAACTTACTGCAGTAATAAGAGGCTGGGAACCTTTGACAAATCCGAGGCCAGCTCATTATCAGACACACTGTGCAAACAAGCGTTCTCGGCGTGGGATGTTCTAGAAAACAAACCCCTGAAAATAGCACAACTAACCATTAAGATATAGGAAGTAAACATTCATTTCTGCCTCCTGTAAACAAGGGCCTTTGGGAAGAGGGAGGAAAGAAATCGAGCCGTGTAATAGGGCAGGTAGAGGCGGAGATTCCTTTCGGACCCCACTATCAGACCGAGGCTATTATATTGGGATAGATAAGTAGGGTTAGCCCCGATTCTGCCGCACCTCTTCTATTTCTAACCTGGACCTCAGCTAACTCATTCTAACAGTGAGGTGATTTCTCCGGACCGCAGGCCGACGCTCTAACCGCTGAGCAAACCGGCCAGGGCCAGTGAGGTGATATCTGAGATCCCCCAGGTCCTAAAATCGGGATCCCAGACATGTGGGTGTCTTGGACCCTCTCTTCTTGGCCTCCCTCCCCGGCACAGATCTGGCATATTCTCTGTCTTACGTGGTGTCTGCTGTACTGTATATAACAGCTCAATGTCCCTTGAAAATTATGCAGCATTTTGCCAACGTGTGGCCTTTCGCACCGTGAGTTTCTGTGACAAATCTGATCTTTAGGTGGCCGAGACCTTGCTTCGTAGAGCGGGAAGCCTGGCAGTTGGGATCTGCGCTCGGCGGCGGCCTGCATTCATTCCCGCTCCCGGGCCTCGCTCCCGACACGATCAGCGAGCCTCCCGCTCTCACTTGCCTGAGATGTGAAAGGAGATGACGACGCGCAGCCAGAACCGAGGCAGTGCCGTCTCCATCACGGACTGATGCTTGCGGAGTAGCTTCCAACTCGGACTACTGCAAACCAAGGTACTCCGCGTGCACTAACTAAGGAAACAGACCTGCCAGAGGCTCGCATTGTGTAATCTGTCCGAATGTCCAGCCCGTCAGAGTCCTCTGATGAATACAAGGTGATCCGAGAGGTACAGATGGGCAGTTACGGAGCAGGCGGGGAGGCAAGCTCAGGGGGTCTGGTCAATAACACGGCAATGACTGCGGCTGTGCCAAGTGGGTGCTGGGCTAATGGGGGGTCACCGTGTAAGTTACGTAAGGTCCAATCACTGGGGTGTGTGGCTGAGATGAATATAAAATTGTATGTCAACTGTAATTAAAAATTTTTTTTAATTACTGCAAGAAATAAAGAAAGTGTATCAAAGGATAAAAAGAAATACCCCAAGATGAAATGAGTCCTGGGACACAGAACCAGGGGGCAGGCTGGCGCGGAGCACGGACACTGGCATGCCCATCGGTGCATCCAGCCGACCAGGGGGACCCCCCGAGGTGCCAGGGCCGCAGAGATGGAGCACGGCCCTCTGTCCTTCCCCACGGACTGGACTGTGAACAAAAGGACAGCGTCTTCCTGATGAATCAGTGAGAAGACAGGACCTAGGCCCTCCGGGTCATCTGCGGACGCTCATTTCTAACTTCACAATGAACACAGCACAGAACGTGAGGTCAGTTTGCACTGAGGTCCTGGACAGTGAAGACGGGTTGTGTGTGACGCATCCAGACGGCCAGCCGGGCCGGGCTCGAACAGTCCCGGAGACTTTCAAACACCGTCTTACTGAGGACGGGCGTGGGACGGGGTGTGCTCAGGGGCCTGTGCACGGACAGACCCCGCGAAGCTGATGGGCTCCCCCTGGACTCCAAGGCCCAACCTCTCATCGGCTTAGTTTTGTTACTGGGACTGGTCTCTACCCCCCGCCGTGGACAGAGCCCAGACTGAGGCGGGAAAGCCCCCGGGCTGAGGTCAGCAGCCTCACCTCCCAGGACCTTATCCCTGGTCCCTTCTTCCCCCACAGGCCGCCCCTTCTGGCTCAGCTGGATTTACGTCTCTGCTCTGGGGCTCTTCCCAGAACCCAGGCCCTGTGAGCTCAGCCCGCAGACGATGTGCCGGTGAGCACGTTGAAGCCCTGTGGGCCCGCTTTCTCTACTCGTCTGGACGTAGTCACCACCCCCCTCAGGCCGTATGGTCAGCCAATGCCCGCATGCCCGGTGCCTTTCCCGGAGAGTCTGCGCAGAGAGCCACTTGCTGAAGCCTTCGCTGTACAATGCATTTCATTTGGAAAACACCCGACGAATCACAGAAATCACCCAGGTGCGAGGACCGTAGACCCCGGGCTGTCACCGAGGATGGGGAGCAGGGAGCACTGGGGGGGAGTGAGTGCCCAGCCCAGCCCCAGGCGGGCACCGGGCAGCTGGGCGCTGCTCCCGGGAGACCGGCCGTCAGCTCTGCGTCCTGCTGGGACTTTGCAAAGGCACCACGCTACCCCCCAGAAAACAAACAAAAAACCCACAAAAACTTCTAATGGAATGAATCGTGCCTACCTCATAATCTCAAAATAGAGATCTTCTCAACTTTGAAAATACTGATATATTTTAGCTTTGTTTTGTCGCAGAAGTGATACATTTTCAATTACTGGAAACCCGGTGCGTCCGCAGGCCGTCTGGCTGCGCTTATGTAGGTGGCATCACCGTCACCGAGTCTCCGTCCTGACTGTGCCTCTGCCCCTCGCCACGTGGCCCCTCGGCTCCTTGCAAACAGGTGCGCTGGACGGGGCGGGCAAATGTGGTACACAGCCGTGAACACGCGAAAACAGAGTTCATTCTTGTATCATTATTTATCAATCATCGCATTACTCGTCCTTAAGACACTGGACCTACTGTGCCCCTGCATTTCCCAGCCACGCGGGTGTTGGGGGTATGTGTCACGCTGTGTGGGCTCCACGCGGGTGTCGGGGGTACGTGTCACACTGTGTAGGACCCACGCGGGTGTCGGGGGTACGTGTCATGCTGTGTGGGCTCCACGCGGGTGTCGGGGGTACGTGTCACACTGTGTAGGACCCACGTGGGTGTCGGGGGTACGTGTCACGCTGTGTGGGCTCCACGCGGGTGTCGGGGGTACGTGTCACACTGTGTAGGACCCACGCGGGTGTCGGGGGTACGTGTCACGCTGTGTGGACTCCACGCGGGTGTCGGGGGTACGTGTCACACTGTGTGGGCTCCACGCGGGTGTCGGGGGTACGTGTCACGCTGTGTGGGCCCCACGCGGGTGTCGGGGGTACGTGTCACGCTGTGTGGGCTCCACGCGGGTGTCGGGGGTACGTGTCACGCTGTATGGGCTCCACGCGGGTGTCGGGGGTACGTGTCACGCTGTGTGGGCTCCACACGGGTATCGGGGGTACGTGTCACACTGTGTAGGACCCACGCGGGTGTCGGGGGTACGTGTCACACTGTGTAGGACCCACGCGGGTGTCAGGGGTACGTGTCACGCTGTGTGGGCTCCACGCGGGTGTCGGGGGTACGTGTCACGCTGTGTGGGCTCCAAACCTTGGAGCTGAGGGGCATCACTCTCCTGAGACTCATCACCAGGAGCCAAGTCTGCTCCGGACAGCCGACTCTCTCCCCAAACGAAGAGCCTGCGCATCCCTGAGCTGGAAGCAGGCCCAGGGCCACGCCGAGCCAAGTGCAGCAGGAATCAGCCACGCCAGGCACATCACAGACACACAGGAGGCAAACACACGCTACTGCTCCACGGCACGGCCCGCTGGAAGGGGTGTCACTCGGCGGTTTACGTAAATAGACCGTGGGGCTGATAATTCTAAAACAAACATTCACATACATACATATACATGCAGACTTTACGTGTGTGTGTGTGTGTGTGTACTCATTTGCTAAATGAAATACAAATACTACCTATAGCCTATTGTTTTAAGAATTAAACCAAATCATGCATTTAAACTGTTTAGTTCATATAATAATGGGTCAATAAATGCCAGCCATAACATTACTACTACTACTACTAACTATGGTATGACTTTGCTATCAAGGGGAATGTTCCTGGGGCCTGTGACAGCATTCTAACGTGATGGCCGTGCTGAAGGAGGCCCGTCCTCTGAGCCCTCGGGGCAGAAACAGGGCTTCACAGATACAAGCTGAGGTGCCCACGCTTCTCACAAGGGACCTGCTGCCCACGCACCTGGGCTGACTCAGGGCCCAGGGAGCCGGTGGTGTAACCTCTGCAAACACATTGATTTCCATGCAAACTGCCTGTTGGAGGAGACCCCCCTCCAGAGATCACCTGGTGGGAGGGACCCTTCACACCCACAGTCCTGCAGGCCCTGTGCACGGGACGACACACAACCCGCGAGCCGCAGTGGCCAGGGCCCCTTCTCCTCTTACCCGTGCACCCTAACAGCTAAACCGAAGCCTCTAATGTGAATCCGATCGTGCCAGCTCCCTGCTCCATCTCCAGACGTGTCGCTATTTCTGATTAAACTCTGTTTCATGATATCACGGTGTTCTTGCTATCTTCCAACATTCAAACATTTTTAAATTACAGTTCACATTTGATATTATTTTGTATTAGTTGAGGCGTACAGGATAGTGGTTAGACAATCACACACTTAAAGAAGTGATACCCCAATATTTCCAGTAGCCACCAGGTACCATGCATAACTGTTACCCTATTACTGACTGACTTTGTGCCCTACACTGTCCCCTATGTCCCTGTCACTATTCTGTAGCTACCAATCTTCAACAGTTCACTATATTAACTTTTAGAGCCAATGGTTCCTAATTTTCTGGATAGTTCTTAAAGAATAGTATCCTACCCAATATAGTTGAGTCCAAACAAATGTTATAAGTAATGGTTATATTTGTAATACAAATAAATGCTGCTACGTGATCCCTAAAAAACTGCATTCCCATAAAATGAAGAACTGCTGTTCACAGTTCGTGTTGTCCTGGGCATGGCCTTCAGACTGTTTAATTAACAGAAAGTCAGCTAAGCTAAAGCAAAAACGTGTGCTTTTAGTCACCAGGTAGCTGGGTTTCATTCCCTACCAACCTCAACTCTAAGAGTAGCTTCAAGAAAAACATGTTCAAATATCCCAGGGTAACAACAGCAGTGACGTTACTGATCAGAACATCAAAAATTAACTTTTACAAAGCTCATCCTGCCTTTTCACACTGAGCCCCCCAAGGAAGGAGCAGGTGACAGGAATGGACACACTCGGACAACCTTCCAAGACGCACGTCTGCAGAGGTGAGGCCGAGAGCTGCATTTGTGTGACGACTGTTTTCCTTCGGTCTTAGAGGTGGGAACCACGGGTGGAAAGCATCCTTAGGCACACAGCCTGCACGGCTTACACACTAAGTTCTAATTCCAAAGAAGTCTCTAGTCCCCTTGCCAGGGTTAGACCTGTGCGCTGCTCTGTTTGGGAACGGTCCTCTCTGTTGTGTGCCTGGTCGGCGGCCACTCTCCCTGGGATTCAGTCGCAAGGCCTGTTTCTACGGGAAGCCTCCTCCTTGCTCCCGAGCGCCCCAGGTCAGAGCACCTGTCATTCACTGGCATGCAGACTGCACCTGTGCACACAGCACTTGTTCACCTGACAACTCGGGCGATGGCCTCAGTTTCCTTGGGCTGCCTGCCCCATGAGGCCAGGGTCTGTGTGTGTCTCAGCCCCACCGACCGAGGGCAGCGTCCCCGACACTTTCAACAGGTGCCTCCTCAGTGGTGCACTGGACAGTGGTGAGGTCACCTGGCGTGTTTCCTGTGGCCTTCAGAAGGCTGGCCCTTGAACTGGATAATAATTAAGAAATACCAACGCCTTATAAAGTCAAGCCACAAATTCATTTAGGAACATCTCCTTGTGCCATGAAAATATGTGCCTTTCTGAGCTGGGGGATGAAATTCTTAAAGGAAGAAATTCATGTTTTGTTAAATTACGAATGAACCAAAAAATGATTAAATTAAGAAGTTAGGAAAAGGATTCTCCATTCCCCCAGAAGCTGGGTGTACATCACAAAAATTTGGGGTGGTTTATTTTTCTTGTTGTATTAAAATCTTCCATTAAACTCCTTTGAAGCAACCAAATAAACTGAAACACACAGTCCTAAATTAACCCTCTCAGGCACTTGAACACAGAACCGGAGTCCCCAGGACAAGGAGTTTGGGTACAGAGCTGAGTGAGGCCATATCTGCACAGATGCTAAAGGTGTTGATTTTAGGGAACAGGGGGACACCTCTCAGATACAGACCTCAATACATACACACTCTCTTCAAAGATGTCGTTGTCACGATACAAAATAGAAAAATTCAAATGAGAACAAAAGGGTAATAGCTATCATTTTGAGCATACACGGACCCACATATCTGATGAGAACCCCGCTTACATCCGACACCGGCAAGTGGTTGAGTCCTGAACTGATCCCACGAGCGCACCACGGACAGGCACAGTGGGAGCGGCTCGTGTGCCCCGTGGGACTCAGGCAGAGGGTGTGTTATTCGCAGTACAGATTAAAACATGAACACGTTCATTTTATCCCCAGTGAAAATCCAGAAAAGGAAAGACATGTTGGCTAGGCAGAAATGAAGGCTGCATAGATCATTGTTGGTGGAAAATGAAATTGTGAAATATTTGCACAAATTAAAAAAATAAGACAGATTTCTGGTCACGGGCTGATTGATTGTCCAACGTCACAGGGGGCATACAATAGTTTAAATATAAATCAACATTCTTTTGAGAGAACTATGTCCTGCCTGAGCCACGCTGCGGCCGACGACAGGGAGGACAGGACGGACCGCCAGCCGGCCCACTGGACACCTGCCACCCCGCCCGCGTCGCTCCTGGGCAGGAGCTGCCGCACCCATGTTCGGTCTCCGGAGCCGGACCAGAGTGAAATCCACGCTCTTCCGCAGAAATAAAATGCCAGCCACGTACGTCATTTTAAACTTTCTACTGGCCTCAGTTTTTCAAAAAAGTAAAAAGAAATGGGTAAAGTTGATTTTAATAAAATTATTAGTATATCCGAAACATTATCATTTCCCATGTAATTACTATGAGCATGATTAATGCGCTATTTCACGGTTTCACTTACACTAATTTGTGAAGTTCAGTGTGGACGAGCCACCTCTCCGGGCTCGACAGGCGTGTGCTGCGTGGCCACGGGGTGACCAGCGGTGACAGGTGAACGCCAGGCTCCGTCTCTGAGCAGGGATGTGCAGTGGGGTGGTCCCCGCGCCCTTCTGTGTCACAGCGCCCTCCTCTGGACCGGGGGTACGAACACTAGCTCCCCCACCACAATGCGGGAATAGCGGGGATTCCAGGGGTGACTGCTTAGAACAGTCCAGGAGCCCCGTGAACGCATCAGTGATGAAGACCAGCCCCTCTGATTGGCTCACCAGGAGCCCCGTGGAGGCATCAGTGATGAAGACCAGCTCCTCTGATTGGCTCACCAGGAGCCCTGTGGAGGCATCAGTGATGAAGACCAGCCCCTCTGATTGGCTCACCTACTGATGGCTCAGTAGTTATTATCAACACAAACCTTTAGTTAAGTGTTTGAACTGTATCATTTCATATGATTTTAAAGAATTGTGACAGAGCCCTGGCGGGGTGGCTCAGTTGGTTGGAGAGTCGTCCCATACACCAAGAGGTTACGGGTTTGGTTCCAGATCAGGGCACATCCCTGGGTTGTGGGTTCAACCTCAGCTCCAGGAGTGTACAGAAAGCAACCGATTGATGTTTCTCTCTCACATTGATGTTTCTCTCTTTCTCTCTCTCTCCCTTCCTCTCTGTCTAAAAATCAAAAGAAAAAAACATGTCCTAGTGTGAGGATTAAAAAAACAAAAAAAAAAGTGTGACTTAAACTTAAAACAACTGTGTCACATTAACCCACATTAATCTACAGTATGTACTGAATTAAAAGTGCATGTTCAGATTTCTTCCATGACATGATTTAGCCCTAAAAATCCAAATTACATTTCTCGTGCTCAATTTTTCTTTTATAAATGAATAAGTTGCTCTTTTTTTTTTCTTCTTTTTGTCTCTGATCCCATCGTCATTAATGATTTGGTGATGGATTCATTTCCCTGCAGAGCTAAGCTGCACAAAGTGAGAAGTTTGTTTGCATTTTGCTGCATTTCCTCGGTGAAACAGGTGACGAATATCGGGCATCATTATTTGATAACGACAACACTTATTAGATTGGGGATGTGTGTGTGTGTGTGTGTGCGTGTGTGTGTGTGTACATGCCTTCCAATTAGGTTTTCAGAAAAACATGCAGATAATGTAATTTTGTATTTCGTAGAGAGCCGAACTGTATCTTCATACCGTGGCAATGAGTTAATGAGAATCAGTCAACTGGAACTTTTCAGATTCATATGTAACACTGTATTTACTCTGAGGAAATTGAAAAGGCAGAAGAAAATGCCTCACCTACCGCCGAGATAATACCTTGTATAAAGAATGAAGATGGAAGCTTTATAAATGAGCTCACGGGGTTGAAGTGGCTCACAAGGAAAGTGTGAGACCCTTCGGTCCCAAGCACGTGAAGGTGAGCCGCCCGCGCCCCCGCAGTATGAATAAAGACCAGGGTAAAGCAGGCTGCTAGGAACAGAAGCCGGTGCAGGAGTCTGTGCTCAAAGATTCCGTTTTCTGTTCCATTCCACCAGGGACTGTGCACCAAAACTAACAGATGAATCAGATTCCGCCCGTGAAGGGCTGAGCGTTCAGAGAACGGCGGTGGTGCGTGGGGAACAGGACGATTCCAGTCCACGGACACAGAGCGCGGAACCCGGGGGAAGTCAGCTCTCTGCCATCGACCCCCCTCCGGTCGGGGAAGCTGTGACGGACAGGCCGGAGGGGGGGACTGGAGCCCATCCCCGTTCGGTGCATTTCCGTTCACCTGCTCACTGAGAGCGCGGACCTCGTGCCCGTTCCCAGACGGTCCTTGGTCCAGCCACCTTGACGAGGGCTCAGTTCTCCAGCTGTTGGACTAGGAGCAGTTTTTCAAAACGAATATATTGAGCCGGACCGTATAAAAGTGTCGTTTGACCATGTTGTTCTAGAGCAGTGGTTCCCAGCCTTCCCAGTGCCGCGACCGTTGCATCAGCTCCTCACGCTGTCTGTGGGCGCATCCGCGTGTGGGCGGACCCGCCGGGGGACCACAGAGGAGCGGTGCCCCGGTTCCTGAGAATCGGAAGTACGTGCTCTCCCATGGTCTTAGGCGGCCCCTGTGAGAGGGCAGCTCTCCCCGCGAAGGGGTCGCCACCCACAGGTTGAGAACCGCTGCTCCAGAGGAACACAAACGTAAAGATCATGTTCTAATAAAACCTGGGGCACGAGGACCAGACACAGGTCCGCAGCCGCAGGGGTGCTTGGGGCGTGGGCTGGGAAAGAACAAATAGGGACACGGTCTCCCCTGCCCTGAGAGAGCGGATGGCGCGAACACACGGTGCCCGGCATTTACCTACAGATGTGGACGGGGCTCTAGTGACCAGAGATTGTGTGTGTGTGTGCGTGCGTGCGTGCGTGTGTGTGCGTGTGTGTGTGCGTGTGTTGAAAGAGTATCGGATTCTGTGTGTGTGTGTGTGCGCGTGTGTGTGTGCGTGTGTTGAAAGAGTATCGGATTTTGTGTGTGTGTGTGTGTGTGCGTGCGTGCGCATGTGTGTTGAAAGAGTATCGGATTCTGTGTGTGTGTGTGTGCGTGTGTGTGTGTGCGTGTGTTGAAAGAGTATCGGATTTTGTGTGTGTGTGCGTGTGTGCGTGCGTGCGTGCGCATGTATGTTGAAAGAGTATTGGATTTTGTGTGTGTGTTGAAAGAGTATCGGATATTGTGTGTGTGTGTGCATGTGTGTTGAGAGTCTCTACAGATTTTGTGTGTGTGTTGAAACAGTATTGGATTTTGTGTGTGTGTTGAAAGAGTCTCTATTGGATTTGTGTGTGTGTGTGTGTGTCTGTGTGTGTGTTGAAAGAGTCTATCGGTCGTTAAAATAAGACAGGATTTATGCTCATTGCCCCTTGGCTTCCTGTTGCCTTGTCAACACGCAGGTGTTTGAAGGGTGTGGTCACACATGCGTCACAGGGACGCGGGAGGGGGTGTGATGCTGTCTCAGACACGTCCGCCTGAACCGGAGAATTATTCCCTAACAAACTGCTCCTCGTGACAGAATTTTCTGACAGGAGCTTCGAAACAAGCCACGCAGATACACGCTGAGGGTTCAAGAATAAATAAAGTGGAGCATGAACACGCTTTTTCTTATCAGAGCAGGAGGCCAAGAAATGACAGCCTTGCGTAGGTCCTGTCACTTACAAAATGTTGACTCCGACACCACGGAAAGTCCGGCCCAGCTGGACGGGACTCCCAGCCGTGAGAAGGGGGCTGAGGACTCCCTGCCCTGGGCTTCGGGGTCACCCCTCGGGGAGGGACACAGCTCCTCGTGGCCTGGTCTGTGTGTCAGCTGGACCCCAGCACGGCCGTCGACGTTTCGCAGGTGAACACCGATATGTTGGGGGGTGAGGGGGTTTCTTTTCTTTCTTTGGGATAGTGGCTGCTTCCCAGCAAAGACATGGGGGCTGAGTCCCTTTCCATCTGACGCGTGGCACACGGACCGTCCGTAGACCACTACAGAGAGAGCCCGCGTATACTCCGCATGCTTCCGTCCATCACAGACATGACCGATGAAGTTAATACAGAGAAAGGGAAATGCTCTGTAAGAAATCGCCTTTCTTCCTAAAGTGGCCCGATAGGAATGCCCAGAGTGTGCTCCCAGGCAATTGTGTGGCCGACCTGGGGAGGAAAACACTCTAACACCTGCCTGTCAGCCCGTCGCCGCTGATGGTCACCAGGGCCGCGTCCCGGGACCCTTGAGAAGCACACGAAACGGTCTGTGTCCGTGGGCAGCACGTGACAGCCCGCAGTTCCCGACACAATCCTAACCATGAACGATTCTTCAGAAAATAGCCTCGTCTTGTGCATCTGCCGCGACTCACATCCACCCCGGGTCCCAAACGGGGCCGGTTTCAGCTTCCAGATGCCTCTAGTGGACGTGGATATTTATGTCTGATTTACATAATAGAAGACTGTTCGTAAAAGCACGTTTAGTCCATTCTTTTTTTTCTTTTATCCTCACCTGAGGACATTTTTTCATGTTTTTTCAGATAGTGTGGTAGGGACAGAGAGGAAGAGAAAGAGAGAAACATCGACGTGAAAGGGACACATCGAGTGGCTGCCACCCGCACGACCCAACCAGCGCCGGGGACAAACTGCAACCGAGGTACATGCCCTTAGCGGGAACCGAACCCGGGTCTCTCTGGACCACAGGACGATGCTCTAACCACTGAGCCAAACCAGCCAGGGCACGTTTAGTCCATTCTAAATCACTGACACACGCTTCACGATTGGTTCATAGGCTGAAATAACTATGTTTTGGTATCAGGAATATATTGACAAAGAAAACGTGTTCAGAAAAATCAAGCATGGGATTCCAGGAAAGGTCTTTTTGTTTCTGTTTAAAAAAAAAAAAAAGTCACTCCCTCACAGAGCTTGTGTTTTGAAGATAAATAAAACTCACTCACTATAAAAAAAGAAAGAAAAGAAACAGAAGTAGGCAAACCTGCCTCCGAGGCATTTGAAAACAAAAGTTTAATTTACGGCCTACGAACATGCCTTGTTCTCTGTATTTTTCCTGCATATAAGGGAGTTTCTAAACATAAATATCAGAAGCTTTCTGGTTTGCTTTCTATCGAAGTCGTAATGAGCTAAGTGCAGGTCCTGAGGGCTGAGCAGGTCCCGCCCTCCCCGGGAACCCTGGCGGGACCTGCTCAGCAAAGCGCAGGTCCCTGGGCGCGTCCTCCCGGCCGCTGAGAGGGTCTCGGGCTACAGCAACGCCAGTCTGCACACTGCGCGGGAGGAAGACACACACGCGCTGCAGAGACCCGGGAATCCTCAGTAATTCAGGATGAGAACAGCCGAGATAAACCTCTGACACGCCGCCTTTTAGCAAACGCACTTGCAGAAATCATCCTGTTGTTTGGAAATGTCTGGGGTTGTCACTGAGTTTCATCGGAGAGGAGGAAATAATCCGAGAACACAGCAGTAGGCGGGCTGGTGCCGGCTTTCCGCTGTCCAGATGCAACCTGAGCTGGAAGGGGATTTGAGAGTCGGTCAATCCGTCCACGCGCTCTCAAGTGCCTGAGTGTTTGTAATCATGTGCTGCTGATTAAATGATCAATAATGATTGTATAACTGCAGAAAACCGTTCCCAAGCCTCATCGTCCTGTTTCCCCGAGAATGTGATGCAGAGTTTCAATGGCAAGAACCTTTCGGAAATGATTTCAAACCAACTTAGAATGACAGGCCAGCTTCGGTCTGTTTCCTGGAAAAGATAATGAATTTCCTGGAAATTGCAGGCAAACTAGATGTAGTCTGTCTCGAAAAGAATCAGTTTTATAGGATGCCTATTTGTGCAAATAATGAAGCATCATTTATTAGCTTTACAAAGACTCATTAAGTGCTGGGCACTACTAGCAGATTGGGGTCCCCTAGGGAAACACAACAGAAAACCAGGCCCTGTGGCTGAATCCCGTGACTTATGTTCAGTATTTTGTACCAGGATAGATATTATTGATGGTAAAATGTCCTAAAATACCAAATTTCTCTTTATTAACGTCAGTTTATTGAATAAAGATTCCCTAAAAATTACAGTGTCGGGAACTCTTAATCCTCATTAAGTGAATTATATTAATTAATATCGAATAAAATATTACTTTTGTCACCCGGCTGGTGTAGCTCAATGGCTGAGCATCGACCCATGCACCAAGAGGTCACGAGTTCAATTCCCGTTCAGGGCACATGCCCACGCTATGGGCCGAATCCCCAGTGGGGAGCGTGTTCTCTATCATCGATGTTTCTATCTCTATCTCTCGGTCTCTCCCTCCCTCTCTCTCTAAAATCAATAAAGAAAAAAGTTTTTTTTTTAAATATTACTTTGTCATTCAACCATGTTTTGTTAAATAAATTGATAAATTTGATAATCATTCTATCTGTATATTACTTATGATTGATCTTTGTGTTTCATAGATAATCAGTTTCAATTTTATAATTTATTAATTATGCAGATGTAGTTTAAATTTCCTTTTAAAGCCTGACATGACCAGCAGGAGATGGAGATGCATTCCACTGGTGACCCGGATTCTGACGTGATGGGTCTGAGTCAGGGCCTGGCGTCCAGGTCGATATCACTGGGGGTCAGAGGGTCTGCGGATCGATGAGACTGAGCACGTTAGGGCAAAGCTCTGTTGTTTCATCCTTTGAACCAGGGAGGTGGCGATCCATTCTAATTGGCTGCAAACCAGTCCATTTGCCCTCCGGTGCGGACCTCCCGGCCTCCTGAATTAAACACAGATGATACCACAGTCCCCCGTGGACCAGCCACTGTGGCACAGGCCTCGGCAGCGAGTTTACAGCACTGTGGTAAGAGGGAAAGATGTCATCGGTGAGACGTTTGCGGGCTCTGGGGCCAGATGAGTGAACATATATCACAATATATGGGCACTGCACCCACCCTGGACTATACCACCTGCAGGGAGAGAGAGGGGTGTGGGCACTGCACCCACCCTGGACTATACCACCTGCAGGGCGAGAGAAGGGTGTGGGGAATGGCACCCACCCTGGACTATACCACCTGCAGGGTGAGAGAGGGGTGTGGGCACTGCACCCACCCTGGACTATACCACCTGCAGGGCGAGAGAAGGGTGTGGGGAATGGCACCCACCCTGGACTATACCACCTGCAGGGAGAGAGAGGGGTGTGGGCACTGCACCCACCCTGGACTATGCCACCTGCAGGGTGAGAGAGGGGTGTGGGCACTGCACCCACCCTGGACTATACCACCTGCAGGGTGAGAGAGGGGTGTGGGGAATGGCACCCACCCTGGACTATACCACCTGCAGGGCGAGAGAAGGGTGCGACAATGGCACCCACCCTGGACTATACCACCTGCAGGGAGAGAGAGGGGTGTGGGCACTGCACCCACCCTGGACTATACCACCTGCAGGGAGAGAGAGGGGTGTGGGCACTGCACCCACTCTGGACTATACCACCTGCAGGGCGAGAGAAGGGTGCGACAATGGCCAGGAAGCGGCCCCGCCTGGACGTGGTGCCTTCTGCCCCTCTGTGCAGAGGACAGAAATGTGTCCTGCCTCTTCCCACCAGGGTGGGGCCGGTCCAGGGAAGCAGAGATGCCTCTGGGTCAAGTATTTCCTGAAGGAGCTGTCAGGATGAGGGAGCAGGTTCTGTGCACGAACACTTTCGTTTTAAAAACATCTCAGCTGTAGATGCCACGGTGCTGTCCCGCGCGGAGCCACGGTGCTGTCCTGCGCAGAGCCAGGGTGCTGTCCCGCGCGGAGCCACGGTGCTGTCCTGCGCAGAGCCAGGGTGCTGTCCCGCGCAGAGCCACGGTGCTGTCCCGCGCAGAGCCAGTGTGCTGTCCCGCGCTGAGCCAGGGTGCTGTCCCGCGCAGAGCCACGGTGCTGTCCCGCGCGGAGCCAGGGTGCTGTCCCGCGCAGAGCCACGGTGCTGTCCCGCGCAGAGCCAGTGTGCTGTCCCGCGCTGAGCCAGGGTGCTGTCCCGCGCAGAGCCACGGTGCTGTCCCGCGCAGAGCCAGTGTGCGGTCCCACGCAGACCCACGGTGCTGTCCCGCGCGGAGCCAGGGTGCTGTCCCGCGCGGAGCCAGGGTGCTGTCCCGCGCAGAGCCACGGTGCTGTCCCGTGCAGACTCACGGTGCTGTCCCGCGCAGAGCCTCGCTGATGGGGAAGAGCAGGGCGAGCCCCTGGGAAGCGCCCTGAGGCAGGCCTTACAGGGGCTGCCCGTTTGGAAACTGGAAAAGGGAGAAAGACTCTCTGGAGGAAAAGGGACAGAATCAAGCAGCCAGAGAGCAAAGCGTGGCAGCGAGTCGCCGCGGGGCCATGGAGACGGGGAAGCCGGGCTGAGGAGGACCCGGGTACCTGGAGGACACCGGCCAGACCACGGAGCTGAAGGGTGACCGTTGTCCAGGTTGGTCACTGTCCCTCTATTTCCTATTCAACAGGAATGTTTACCAAGCGCTCTCTCGGTGTCAGAGGCTGTGACACCCTGAGGAAGACCACGCGCCCTGTCTGCAAGACCCAAGCTGAGCTGTAGGTGAGGTCGCATCAGCAAGCGTGACGGCAAGTCCTGCGAGGCCCAGTCACCAGGGCTGGGCATGCAGGGCTGTGGCTCCGATGGGCGCGGGCGGCGGCGCGGGACAGGAGCGCCGTCCGGCGATGGACATGGACAGGGCGGGTGATGGCCCACGGGAAGGGCCTGTGGGTGTCTCAGAAGCAGACCCCGTGGTCTCGGGTTCCAGGGTCTCGGGTGGCTCCCGTCCACCAGCACCTTCATGGAAAAGGCCACCCGTTACCAGAAGCGGCTGCAGCAGAGCCCAGAGGGGCGGTGGGCTGAGGCTCTCGGAGGGAAAAGGCCCATCGGTGCTGTGACCCCACTCACACGGTGACATCTCGTCTCTATCGTTTTATGGTGCGTTTCATATCTGCGCGGATATTTGCCCATAAGCATGTGAACACGTTGTAAAATATACAGCAATGCATAAATATATCTACACATATATACATGCTGTATCTCTGTAGGACTGCGCTTCTATCCCAGAATTGTGGGGAGTGATAAAATACGAGGAATCTTTTTGCACAGGGAGCCCCTAACTACTCGAGATTTTGCTGTTTCCTTTAAACTCATAGTCCCCGTATGCAAAGATACAATGTGCCATAAAAATTCCCTCCTGCCGCCACAGTGAAGGTCTTGTCCCAGAAGAGGAGCGGACGTGTACCTTTCCCAGGTGACCCTCAGGTGAGGCCAAGTCATCACAGGCGACTCCATTCACACCCAAGACACACCCCATGGGCGTGGCCTCCTGTCCAGCTCAGAATGATAATTTCCCACGTTTTGAGCTTTCTCACGTCAAAGCCCAGTTTCTAAATCAAACCAAACAGTTTACTCATGAGCTTCAAGTTGATGGAATTACAAGGCAGATCTACGCAAAGAACACGCGACCGCCACCATGGGTGTGAGTATAACTCAGCGATCACTCTAACTGCACACCCGACACGACCAGAAATACGTCATCAGGGACAATATGGTCATGCAGGAAGCTGACAACCACGGGCTCCGTCAGGGGACATTGGAAACAGTTAGTACTTTGATAAAGTGCTGGCCAAGAAAATTAGAACAATCGGCCATTAACCTCGTCTGCTCCAGCACTTGATTCTGACCTGTGTCCTCTGTCGTTGCTGTCGTGGTGAGAAGCCAAATTTCGCTTCAGATGTTATGCATCATTCACCCTAAGAGTATTCAGGCCGCACCCGAATGGCCAGGGTTTCCGCGCATGAATGATAATGTGCCGAGAGTGATCGAGGAAGCTGCCTAACGCCACCCAAGGTCCGGGCCTCGTCACGAGGTTGTACAGCCACTGCGACTGATGAGGTTTACACATTGTACCACCTCACGTCACCTTGAGTTTTCCTGGCCAACGGTTTTTCAACGAAGAGTGACAGAAAAATCATTCTGCCTTCCGAACAGTGTTTTCATACAAACGCCGATTTATTCTGCGAGCACCCTACGGGCTTCACGAAATTGACTACAGTTAAACCACAAAAGCAGAGTTGTCTACGTTGCATGTTTCATCATTAATCCATTTACATAAAGTCTATGTTACTTTCCCTTCAGTAGTTCGGTTTTTAAATACAGCGCAAAAGGCACATAATACTGAGTTTTTCTTTCTATCGTGCTCAGAAAACCCAGCAAACACCAAATTAGATTCAATTTTAGCAACAAGATTGAGTGTTCACATTTTCATCCATATTTTCAGTTCCACTAGTCATCATCTCAATACATATGCACATACGTGTGTGTACATGGAAATATAGACAAATACGTGCATGGATAGATATCTTCCACCTATACTGCTATATGAAATACCAGTCTACTATTTATATGCAGATGCAAATGATAGATGGAAATACATATGCATGGATATATCCACGTGTAGTTCCACAGGTACATAAACAAATGTGTTGTTCCTATTTACATATGTTATAGAAATGAAATGGATATGGATACATAGTCCCTTGAAGTATCTGTCTCAGGTCACGTGATAATCCCCGGGGGGAATATGCCACTTGAAAACAAGGTCATGTCTTTAGAAAAAGAGCAAAGTATAAATAAATAAATGTTTACTGCAAAGCGCTCAGACAGGAGAGGAGCTACAGGTGTAACATGGGCCCTAGTTCACCTTGAAAGGGACACGGACACGTCGCTTTAGCGTTGACAATGCAGAAGGCGTTGCTTACGCGTCTCCCCAGGACCATGCCGTGGACACGCCTCTGCCCAGGGAAGAATCGAGGCAGAAGGGCCATTTACCAAAAGATGTCCCTTTTGTCAAGTATGAGAACACGGTCTCAAACTAGGTTTTGAATTCCGAAGCCCATAATTTCAGTAACCACAGTGCCATGGCATCTTCGTCTGGGAAGGGGCAGAGGACATGGTTGACCATCCCTGGCTCGTGGGAAATACGAGGCTCAGGAGATATAAATACCAGGTCACACTCGGCGACACGGGCCTCTCCTGACTGGCTGTCATTACCCTGAAAAGAATCCTGCTCATGGACTGCGTTGACCTTCGTTGTACTGCTGTCCTTCAGTTTCAACCACGACAGATTTACTTTTTTCCTAAATTACAGTTAATTGCTATTGTTGACACTATTACAGATGTCCTCATTCCCACCCCTTTTGCAGATTAACATTTTCGATGGAAATATTAGCAACAATTATTAAAATGATAACTATTATTTGACATTTTAAAATAAAAACTAAACCAATCAAGAACTATTGATACTGCATAACAATTCTATCAAACAATGTATCTCGTGCCTAGTAGAACATTTATTTGTTGTGTCCATTTATTTAGTATGGAGTTAGGCTTCCAAAATTTGCTCTATTTTATAAAATTATTTTGCCAGGGTTATAGAGCAAACAAAATTTCCTGATTAAATTTTAGACATATTTTTGCCAAATGTATGACCAACATATCACAAATCCATGGTACAGCTTGCCCTGTTCGTTTTGTCTTTGTTTTCCTTTGTGTTAGACTTTTAAGCTTTGATCTCTGTGGCATAAGGAGAATTTACATGTCCTGATCTGTGTCTCCACATGTTCTCCCCTTAAACTGGAGGAGCATTCCAGCAACACATCTCCACTGGTCTCCTGCCCTGTCCCCACTGGCCGCTTCTGCTGAGTCACTGACAGGTGCACTCGGCAGAGGTGTTTCTCTGGACTCTCGCAGATAAAATCACTGGCTTGAAAATGCATATGGGAGCTACCCCGCTGCTCGGGCCCAGGGTTCAAGGCTCAGGGCTGAGCATTTGGAGGAGGGGATGCCCCAGAAGCTGCCCAGTGGAGAAGCCAACAGATCGGGGAGGACTCTCTGAGTGAAGGGTGCCCTGTCTCCTGGACATCCCTGGGAATAAGACTGCTGATGCTGAAATGAGTCTTTTCTGAAGTATTCTTCACTGATCAACACGTTGGTTTTATTGTGCCCGGTAGGTGTATCGCCCATTCTAAATCACCAGTGGACAGGTTTGCAATGATGGACGTTTCTTGTCCTCCTTGTGCCTTTGGCCCCAGGAAAACCATCAGGAGGATTGTGGGAGCTGAGTTGGAGGTGGGCATGCTCTTACCCCTTCTCTGGGAACCAGAGCTACTCACCACGCTCCATTTGTTAGCGTCCTTCCTCTTTAGCTGAAGGAGGGATGCTGGGCGCTGTTGGAACAGTAGTGGTCTGGTCTGGCCACACAAAGAAAAGACACAGCCCAGACCATCAGGACCGGACCACTAGGGCTTAGAGGGACCCCCGTCTAAGCATGTGTATGGAGAGCATATAAAAATAGGGCAATTCCAATACAAACGTGGACATGATTACATTGTAACCATTTCAGGGCAATTCCAGTACAAACATGGACATGATTACACTGTAACCATTTCAGGGCAATTCCAGTACAAATGTGGACATGATTACATTGTAACCATTTCACATGGGTCTTGCTCAAAAGCCTTAGTAAGAGATCATCATCCTTTCAGAACCACAGAAAGCTAAGAACATTAACTAGGAAAAGAACTTAGCAAAGAAAGGTATGAAAACACATGAGCAAAGCTGAAGTTCTATGAAATCTGCAAGTTGACTTGACGATTTAGAATAATTCTAGATTGCACTTGCTAGTCATTCAAGTATCTCCACCATTTCCTTCAGAAGGTGGCAGAGTGGGTGGGTTAAGGAATACTGAGATCTGTGATCAGATATGTAGACATTTATTTCCATTTTTCTACTTTTTTACATAACCCAAGACTCAGTTTGCTACTCTGCAAAATAATGGCCATAACTGCTTTGTACAGAGTGGGTACTAATGAAGGGTAATCATTGCTACTTGTTTGATATGTGAGCTGAGATGTTTTTCTGAGCTCCCGGGGTGTATACCCTCCTGTTGCTGGTCTTTCCTCAGGCTGAGAAATGGTAAAATATCACACTGCACACACCCAGGGCCGTCTCTCACATCGCACACGCCTGGGCTCGCCCGCCCGCCAAGCATGGAGCCGAAAGTGTGCAGTAGGAGGAATTATGCACTAAGTCAAAAAAGACATAAAGTGTCAGCCTCAGATCTGGGTTACACCAGAAAAGACACTAACCTTCCTCCAAGTCAGGAGACCTCTTTACTCACATGGAAGCGGGTCACTGTGACATTCAATCCAGTCAGGGATGCAAAACCCGTTTTATCAGTATAAAGGATTATTTTGCAGTTTCCACTTAGAAATAGTGCTGAATTAAGGTAAACAAGAATGGCTTGGAAACGTCCCGATATAATGTGATCCGTTTACCAATCCATTAATTAGATAAACATTATCTTAAAAGTGAAATAGCTCCTCAGAAGTGCATTCCTCCTCCATAAAGCACTTAGGGACCACTTCTTGAGTGTTTCCATGGCAATTTAATTTTCAAATCTCATACTGTGCAATAAAACGTTTCAGATAAACCTTGCTCGTATCCCACGCACACCGTACATGCATTGCTGAGTCTGTAGAAGCAACAGGCAAATAAAATTCAGATCATCGTCGAAATTCCCAGGTAATCAAGGCTATTCCCACAGGGTCTCGTGAAACCATTGCTATTCAGGAAGAGTTCACTTAACCTAATAGGAACTTGTATGGTGAAAGTGGAAATGGCCAAATCAATTTCTTCAGAGAAAGAGCCATATCAGGTACGACTCAATCCCAAGCAGAAGGGATGTGGTTGGAATAAGTGATATGATCCCTCTTAACACTCATATCAGACACCAGCACGCACGAGCAATGACGTGTGTGAAACTGAATAAAGCGTGTTAGTACACAAGGAGCAGCCGGCTCGCAGTGATGACACCTGAGTTATGGTCCCACTGTGTCCACGGGTCCCCGCTGCAGCCCAGCAGGGCAGACGTCGTCCACCGTGAAGCGCAGGTAATCATGTGTGCTCATCTGTTTCAGGTGTGTTAAAGGAATCAGTTCGAAAGAAGTGTCTCAAAGGACGGTGTCCAGTAACACATCCTGCATGGCACAGTGACGTGATGGCATCACCGCTCTAACTGCAATCACTTTCTCTTCCTGCTCCCCTTTCTTCCTTTATATGGGGCGAGAATGACAGCTTTCAGGTACCCCGTTCTCCCTCTCCCACGTTGAACATCACCACACTCTGCCTTTCTCTATAATCGAGGTACTCACAGAAAGTAGAAACACAGTTGCGCTGTGGGTGTGGTGCCCCATGACTTATTATTACCATGTTTTATTCCTCACCTGAGGGCATTCTGCCATTTATCATCAGACAGAGTGAGAGGGAGGGAGAAACATCAATGTGATAGAGCCACATGGACTGGTTGCCTCCCACATGAACCGCCCAGGGCCAGGGACGAACCGCAACTGGGGTACCTGCCCTTGACTGGAATTGAACCCATGACTCATTGGTCCTCGGGCGGATGCTCTAACTACGGAGCCAAACCAGCCAGGGCCATGACTTGTTTTTATTGTAGAAACTTCTAAATAAAGAACCAGATACCACTGACAACTTAACCGCTGTACGCAGCAGTCACCAGATGTGTATTTTTAGTGAAGAGATGAAGTACTTTCCTCACCTTCAATTTTCTCTGATAATTAAATTATTTTTTAAAATTCATATTCTATATGAATTCAGGAGGATTAAAACAAAATAGAACAGTCGGCATCAGCGAGCTGTAACTAAATCAAGATGTTTCCTATTTGCCTGGGAAGGGGGTGAGCAGGCAACGGACCTGCTCCTACTCTGACAAACTACTAGTAGGGGGGGAAAAGGCATTAGAAGTGGTAAGATCAAACTTATTTTGGGCAATGCACAAATATGAAAATATAAAGATACTTGAGAGGCTTTGTCCATAGTTTTTATTTAATACTGAATCGACCATATACAATGTCCTGTATGTTAGCTTTCCTGTGGATAATTTAACATTTGTACAAATAATAGAGTTTTTACCTCTCAAAGTATGCACCAGGATTTTCCAAAACACATTCCTCAGTTTGCTGAAACCACATATATTTTGTCCCTTTCATAATTTTTGCTCTCCTTGGATATACAGTGTCTTCCATTATATCTTACTTTAATTTGAAAAATGCCCGGTGCACATTCTGTGACTAATATTTCATGTCGATAATTAATTTATTCTGACTCATCTCTGATGATCCTGTCTAGCAATCATTTGGTAAATTCAGTAATTAAAAAATTCACCGTATCCTATCCTTATTTCATCACTGTGTCTGTGAAATGCATTTTTGCTGCCCTGTCCACTAAACTTATTTAAGTGATGTCTTGATAGATTGTATGTTGATGTTAATCAGATGTACTTTATGCAGAGTCATCATCATAATTTCTAGTTTACACAGGATTTGTCAGACCCTGGGGTCTTAGCAAGTTTAATTCTAATGTTTAGTTAATTAATAGACTAACTCTCATGACTATGTTTCCAAATGTTGACTCTTTTGGACATAAATAAAGGTGAAATGTAACCCCTTTCTTCAAATTTTAGTTTTTGTTTCATCTATTACTTACTTTTCAAAGATTTTTAAATAAAGGCCATATATGACAAACCCACAGCCGACATCATACTTAGTGGGCAAGAACTAAGACAGGATCAAGACAAGGATGCCCACTTTCACCTCGTATTTAACATAGTACTGGAAGTCTTAGCCACAGCAATTAGACGTGAAGAAAAAATAAAAGGGATCCCAATTGGAAAGAAGGAAGTGAAATCATCGTTATTCACAGATGACATGATATTGTATACAGTAAAACCCTAAAGACTCCACACTAAAAAAGTACTAGATTTAATAAATGAATTTGGCAAAGTAGCAGGATGCAAAATTAACATTCACAAATCAATGGCACTTTTATACACTAATAAGGAACACTCAGAAAGAGAAACTAAAAAAAAAAAAATACCCTTGCAACAAAAAAATTAAGATACCTAGAAATAAACTTAACCAAGATGATAAAAGACCAGTCCTCAGAAAACTACAGGACATTAAAAGAAGAAATAGAGGAAGATATAGAAAAGGGGATGCATATACCATGTTAATGGATTGGAAGAATCAACATCATTAAAATGTCCATACTGCCCAAAGTAATCTATAGATTCAATGCAATCCCTATTAAAATACCAATGGTATATTTCACAGATATAGAACAAATACTCCAAAAGTTTATATGGAACCATAAAAGACCCCGAATAGATGAAGTGATCTTGAAAAAGAAGAACAAAGTAGGAGGAATCACGATACCGGATATCGGGTTATACTACAAAGCCATAGTAATCAAAACAGCCTGGTACTGGCACAAGAACAGTCAAATAGATCCGTGGAACAGAACAGAGAACTCAGAAATCAATCCAAGACATTATTCTCAATTATATTTAACAAAGGTGGCAAGAACATACAATGGAGTAAAGACAGTCTCCTCAATCAGTGGTGCTGGGAAAACTGGACAGGTACACACACACAAAAATGAAACTAGACCACCAACTTGCATCATGCACGGGAATAAACTCAATATGGACAAAAACCTTAAATGTATGTCATCAAACCATACATATTCTAGAAGCAAAATCTCAGACATCATACGCAGCAGAATTTTCACCGATATAACACCTAAGGCAGGAGAAGCAAAGGAAGAAATTAACAGGTGGGACTGCATCAAGCTGCAAAGCTTCTGCACAGCGAAAGAAACCAGCATCAAGATGGAAAGGGAGGACTGCTGCTTTGCTCAGTGGTCAGAGTGTCGGCCCACAGTCCAGAGAGACCCAGGTTCAGTTCCCGCTAAGGGCATGTACCTCAGTTGCAGTTTGTCCCTGGCCCTGGTTGGGTCATGGGGGTGCCAGCCACTCGATGTGTCCCTTTCACGTCTATGTTTCTCTCTCTTTCTCTCTCCCTCCCACTTTATCTGAACAAACAAAATGGAAAAATGTTCTCGGGTGAGGATAAAAAAAAAAATGAGAAGGGACCCCACTGTATGAGAGAGCATCATTGCCAATGATACATCAGATAAGGGGTTAATATCCCAAATATATAGAGTACTCATTCAACTCAACAAAAAGAAGACAAACAATCCAATTAGAAAATGGGCAGAGGACATGATAGATTCTTTGTCAACGATCTTTTTTTTTTATGTTACATTTACAATGATTCCTCTCTAGGAGTGTGGCTTTGAGAAAAACTCAAATTATTCCATCCAGTTTTCTTACTTTGCTGCTGCTTAATAAATCGGTTTATCTCCTATTCTGTATTTATTCCCTGTCTTCTTCAAATCCAAATCTATTAAACTTTTATTGTTTCCAAAAAATGTTTCTTTTCACGAAATGGCTTTTGTCAAATGTCATAACCAGTGGCTATGGAATTGGTCATTTTAGGGGACCCTTTGTGCCATGTACCTTGCCCAGCATGGAAAGGAAGTGAGGCCCGTGCTCCTGGACGTGTTCCATTTGCCCAGGGAATGTCTCACCGCAGACAGATTCCCGAAGTGGTCTGGACCACAGTTTGCTTCCTAACAGTTCAAACGTGTGCTTGGGGTAACTGAGGATCAAATGCATCACACGCTGAAGGGGTTAGTGAAGGACCCGCCCCACGGTAAAGGCCACAAGGACATCAGTCCCATGGAGGAGCAGCAAGTGTTCACAGTGTCTGAACCCAGGAAAACACAGCAAGGATGGGGTGTTTGACCCCCAGGGGGTGCTACTGACCTTCAACCACACATCTGGGCTCCAGTCTCTAGAGATGCACGACAGTAATAGGGACACTGACATGTTCGTAAGTAATTCTGTGTGATGAGGACTAATCCATTGAATATGGACACTGCACACGTTAAGTGAGGTGAGCAACCTGCCCCGAGTGGAGGGGGTGCTGTGGGTGGTGTGTGTGTGTGTGTGTGTGTGTGTGTGTGAGAGAGAGAGAGAGATTAAATAAATGAGGGAAAGAGGGGACAGCAGAGGTCAAATTAGCAGTTAGAGCATTGGTCCACAGACCAAAAGGCCATGGGTTTGATTCCCAGTCAAGGGCATGTACCTGGGTTTCAGGTTCGAGCCCAGCCCTGATCGGGATTGTACAGGAGGCAACTAATCAATGTGTCCCTCTCACATTGATCTTTGTCTCTCTCCCTCCCTCCATCCCACTCTCTCTAAACATCAATGGAAAAATATCTTCAGGTGAGGATTAACCAAAAAAAAAAAAAAAAAGTAAAAAAAGGGTTCCTATTTGCCTTACACTTTTGAAACATAAATAAAATCTGGTCATGCAAAAAATGAAGAAAGAACATTCCAAGCAAAAGTAATCACACCGATCAAGGCACACGCGTGAGTAGGTACACAGACACGCACACGGGATAAATGAGGAACTGTGACTGATGTGTACAGATGTGTGTCTTTGGACCAAGTTGATCAATGAATCTCCCTGTCACATCCAGTGGCATCCAGGTGAGCCAGGGAAGAGGGTAGAGATGTGGACCAGGTGATGGAGAAGGAAGAGAAGAATGGTGGGCACATACAAACCTGAAATAATACTCACTGCCACTTTGTTTGGAGGTAGATAGTTGCACGGCTAATGTTATGCTAAAATGTGATAAGTCTCTGAGACTTCTAAGGCCATGTTGTTCTAGAGAGAAAAGTTACCGGAGTAAAAAGATGCCTGCTTCTTATTAAAGGGATGGAATGGTTTTTAAATACAGTGACCACATAACCTTGTCCCCGTCGAAATATTTTGGGAGTGAAAAATGGTTCTATTAATATTGCCTGCAGGGAATCTATCTCAAACACAGCAGGTGTCTTAGTTTCCAAGATGGTAGCTGGTGTGTGTGTGTGTGTGTGTGTGTGTGTGTGTGTACCAAACAAAAGGAGTCTTGTAACACAAGTGATCATTCTGGTTGTGCATTTTTACCTAATGAAATGACATCAGCCATCATGGTATTCCTGGGACTGATACTCATGGAATCTGTCACTCAAAGACAAAAGCCAATTACCCTGGCTAGGGTAATAATTACTATTTCAATGCACTTCCGAGAAATGGCCAGGTATATCGCCTATAGTCTAGAAACAATCAGTGTTTCCTAGTGAAATAATGTCTTTGTAATAGACTGTTGTCACAGGTTAATGGGCTTTGTCGCCCCGTAAATGTTAAAGCAAAGCCAGGACATTGTGGGAAAGGCAGGTCGAGGGTAATCACAGAATTTATTTTGAAAGGGAGCAGGCTGAGGACACTCGGGTGTGTTATCGCTTCTGCAGACCAACTTCTGGGCCGTCCCCTCCCTCCCTGGCAAGCGTGCATCAGTGTATAAGCGCAAGGGAAGCAGGGTTGGCGCTTATGCTTTTAGAACGTGACATCTGCCTGGAAATGGTGGGGGGTCTAAAGCCTCGGTGGCCATGCAAAGGGGAAGGAGTGCGAGGGGTCAGCTCCCAGCAGGTCCCCTGGCCCAGCCTCTGGCTCCTCGGGGTGACTTTTCTTCCTACCGGCTCCAAATGCTTCTCCTCCACTCTTCCTGGCATGACTATCATCACGGCACCACCAGCACACCCGGGGCAGCTCCCCGTGAAACACCGCTCACTGCACCGTACCCACACCTGGTTTCCACGTGCATCAAATCCTCCCGGGCACTGTGACATGCATGTTCTCCGGGTCGGTGTGCACATAGAAAACCAAGCCAGGGAGAGCACACGGGATGCCCCCAACAGTGAGATCTCGCCCCGTGTGCTTGACGCTGACCCTCCGATTCCACTGCCGTGGTCTTCACATGGGAGCGACGGCAAGACGAAGAAACCATCCGCTCATGCTTCTCACCCTGCACCAGGTCGTTGCTTTTCCTGAATCTTGGTGGACCAATGGTTGGAAAGTGTTCAGGCCCACGGACTGGGACTGCCCTTGTCTTTAGGGATGATGTAGTGGCCACCAGCGAGCACGATTTGCAAAGACAGTTAAAGAGGGTATCTGTACTAGAAAAGGCTTGACTCCTTGTTATTTATAGCAGTGGGAAACTGAGAACTCAGCTGCCTCTGTTTTTGTAAAACATGCATGCAGGCCTGACATGGGCTTTGTCACGCGTGTTCCCGGCAGAAGACGAGGCTGGTTTTCACCTCATCGAACTCTGAGACCAGAAGGGGGGACAGTTGCACGGAAGGTACCCAGTCCTCTCCCCAGTTCCGAAGCTGTGGGGTGAATAGGAAATGATGTTTACCTTGCAGAAGCCTCTTCATGCGGTAAAAATGAGGGCCACTTACGATGAGCTGAATATTTTGCAGAATATTCTAAAACTTTTCCACCGGGAGTCCTGGGGACGTTGGTTTCGAACGCGCCATGGCTCCAGCTGTCCCTGAGACTGCAGGGTTTCACGGTAGGTACGTCTTGGAGACTGTGGCTGCTGAGCCGATGGGAGGTATCAGCTTGTTGTTTTCACCCTGATTTACTGAAAAAGTGTCATCAAACATACTTGTTTCCTTTCGCTAGAGCTTCATCGCCAATGTGGCCAACTCCAGCGTGATGGCTGTTTCCCCCGAAGGATTTTATTGTTTCACTCAAGGCTGACAACCGGAGCTGGCGCTTCGATTTCCAGGGTAATTTTACCTTATTCTACAGGTGAAAATGACTCAACCTCTCCACTTGCTAGAGCTTTGACATGTGGAGTCTTTCTCTCTCCCTCAAACCGCAGAAACACGATAGTAATGACAAATGCCAGGCTTCGAGTTTGAACGTGATAAGAATACAGAATTTTGACACACAATGAAACTTTGTATCATAGACTGCATATTAAACATGCGAGAGAGATCCAAAAACAGCCTACGGGGAATTTGTTTGTTTTTGTTAGTTTGCGTTGTATAAATAACATATCCTTCAGGGTTTATGACAACATTATCTGAAGTCGACTTTGCAGAGGGCAGAGATCCCACAGGTGACGGACATCCAGTCACCATGCAGAGCCCGCCGAGCTGGGGTCAGCAGTGCTCTGGCCTTCAGCATGTCACCAGCCTCACCAGGCAAAGACAGTGCTTCAGGGGGTCCCTACTGTGTTCACTGCAGTGACATCGTGTCCACAAGCTTTCCACCCTGTGTGGTTGCCCAAGAAGCTAAGAGAGCGTGAGCACCGTTGTCAGCCTGAACCTGGAAGAACGCAGTGGTTTTCCCAGTTCCTCGAGGGAATTATGAGTGGGCGTAGCCTCCTCGACACGGAGTCTTCTCCCAGTCAAAAGCATAGAGGGGGTGGCATGTCTGTCCATTGGGTTCTGTCTGTCTCAGCATCGGATCCCCAGCACCCCTCGGCTCTCTGGGAGCAGTGCCATCTCCGGCCTCCCTGCATGTGCAAGAACTCTGGACTGTCCTGCCCCCCCACCCCATCCTCTCTCCTGGACCTTCCTTCTTCAAGCCAAGATGTATCACCTGGGCTCATGGGCATGCGCTTGGCCAAACACAGGGTGGAAAAGCTCAGGGGCACACAAGTCAAGGCAGCACGACTTAAAACCCTAACCCTACTGCTGGTGGGTAAGTGACCTCCACCCCTTGTGCCGGCTTCCTCGCCCTTAAGACGAGACAGAAATGCTTGCCCAGCAGGGCTGCTGTGAAGACCTACCGGAGTCACTGCTTGGACATGCTTCCGAGCAACTGGCTCAGACAGTGGCACGCACCCCGGCACACCTGCCATCCGGGCACAAGGTGCTCGGAGAAGTTACTCAATCAGCCCGGAGGCGCGGAGTTGGTCAGTCACAGAGGATGAAGAAGATGAGAACTCAGTCTGACTGTGCAACTCAAGGGCTTCCCGCTACACTAACCTCACAAATAATGACTTCTCAAGAATGCGCCATTAATTTCATTAAGGCTATACACACTATTGATTAATAATAGCTTCATAGGTCACCTTTGTCTGGGATGTTTGAAGCTAACAAAGGGATTGACTAGTAGTTAAAACAGGTTTCATTTGCCTGGCCAATGTGGCTCAGTGGATTGAGTGTCGTCCCAGGGACTGAGAGGTCCCAGTTCGGTTCCCGGTCAGGGCACATGCCTGGGTTGTGGGCTCGATCCCCAGTAGGGGGCGTGCAGGAGGCAGTCGATTCATATTTCTCTCACATCAATGTTTCCCACTCTCCCTTCCTTTCTCTCTAAAACATTCAATAAAAACATATTAAAACAAATAAAACATGTTTCATCTTTTCTGGTTTATGTCTAATCTTATCTATTGAGACCCAAATCCAGTTTAACCTGTCCTTTATCCTGTTTCACAAAGATTTCTCAATTTGGTTAGATGAAAACTTCATAAGGTACAATGGTCATTTTAATGTTTCAGGTAAGGAGTTTATTTTACAACATCTGCTCATAAACTGTGTCCCACCAACCTCGTATATTAATCTGCTTTTTTATTTAATCAACAACCCTGTATTGAATATTTATAGTGGGCAACACTGTGCTCAAAGCTAATAAGACAGAGATGTCACCACTTTGACTGCAAGGAAAGTTGCCTCTCGGCCGCAGAAACACATGTAGGCAGCTGGTGTGCAGAACAGTCCCCATAGCTCCAAGGACAGGGTGGTAGCCTCGTCTTGGGGACAAGAGACTAGTCAAGATCCATCCTAACAGGCAAGGTCACGGTGTCCCACTTAGAAACCTTCTAAAATGGACTGAAAACTCATAAAAAACAACTTGCTTATTGGTGTATCTGATCACATGTGTGCCAAGCCCCGTGAGGAACTGCAACGCCCTGCTTGGCATGGATCTCATCGATGGACGGTGCCCGTCCCGCCTGGCCGGGGAGCCCTGGGGCTGAAGGTCTGCCTTCTGGGAAGGGCGGCCCTGGCCCATCCTGAGGGATCTGGCCCCGTCTGGCAGCGCAGAGCAGTCTGGCTTCTCCAGGGACTTTGGACGGAGAAGCCCCTCCACCAGGCCTCTGCCCAGCACGCGCTCACTCAAGCCTGGGTGGGGCCCCGAGACTCAGCGCCTTGTGGGCTCCTGAGGCCCTGCCCCTGCCGGCCCCTCCGTTCAATCCCTGTATGCGCGGTGGAGAGCGACCATGGGAAGAGTAGACTGAGCCACGAAGTGATTGGAGAAGAACTGAGTTTGTATTTTTATGGCAGCTGTTATTCTTTTCAACAATTATGGGGGGGCTGTCTTTGTGTGGGACTTTCAGGATGTGAAGATCAAGAGGCTTCTGCCCCTGAGAGCTGTACTGAATAGTCTTGTGTGTCAGGAACATAAGAGGCTCCCAGAAGCAAATGTTCAGGTAGAGGGACAGACAGGATGACAGATGACAGCTAGACAGGTGGATGAGAAGCAGGTGGATAACAGGCAGGTAGATGACAGACAGGTGGGTGACAGGTGGATGGCGGACAGGTGGGTGACAGACAGGTGGGTGACAGGTGGATGGAGGACAGGTGGATGACAGACAGGTGGGTGACAGGCAGACAGGTGGGTGACAGGCAGGTGGGTGACAGGCAGACAGGTGGGTGACAGGCAGGTGGATGACAGGCAGGTGGGTGACAGGCAGGTGGATGACAGGCAGACAGGTGGATGACAGGCAGGTGGGTGACAGGCAGACAGGTGGATGACAGACAGGTGGGTGACAGGCAGACAGGTGGATGACAGGCGGACAGATGGGTGACAGACAGGTGGGTGACAGGTGGACAGATGGATGACAGGCAGGTGGGTGACAGGCAGGTGGGTGACAGGCAGACAGGTGGGTGACAGGTGGACAGATGGATGACAGACAGGTGGATGACAGGCAGACAGGTGGATGACAGACAGGTGGGTGACAGGCAGACAGGTGGATGACAGACAGGTGGGTGACAGGTGGACAGATGGATGACAGGCAGACAGGTGGGTGACAGGCAGACAGGTGGGTGACAGGCAGGTGGGCGACAGGCGGACAGCGGATCACAAGCATGCTGTGATGGTGGTAGGTAGTATCCCCGGGGTCACAGAGAAGTCTTCTGGCTGCTGAAAGTGACCCGGGCCACCCCCGCGCTGATAGCTGACTTGAAGGAGCCCTTGTGTTCAGAAATGCGGGCAGAGCTGCTGGGTCTGCCCTCGGGGAGGAGGGCAGGGGGCGGGGCAGACGTCCGAGGGCGGAGAGTTCTGGAAACCACGGACTCTGCAGAACAGCCTGGTGAGCGCAGGAACTACCCTGCCGCCCGAGGTGATCTGCAGCCCGGCGGTGGCCAAAGAGTCGCGGGTCCGAAGGCGGAGGCCCCCGGGCCCTGCACGCAAACCTCCTGTGCGGACCGGCCCACAGGAGTAGGAGGACTGCAGCCCCACCCAGGCCCCGGATGTAGACACCGGCACAGCCTCACTGAGCATCGACTGGCTATTGAACGAGGAGAGCAGAACCCGAGGAACCACTGTCTGCGACTCCCCATTTCCCACGCGGGCGAGGCCGCGGTCACTGCTCCGCGGAACCGGTCCCACAGTCTTTCATTTCGGTCCCTGCATCTCTGCGCCTTCACCAACCGTGCCAGCACCCTTCAATTAGTGTCCTCGTTATCATTAACCATAGAAACAGCTGTCCTTCACGGAGCACCTGGATGACAGTGGGGGTGCCTGCCAGAGGCCGAGCGTTTTACGGGGTCATCGTAGTTGTTATTCTAGTGTGCACGCAAGAAGGAAAAGGCACCTTCCCACAGGGTCCCCCAGTGCAGGGTTGACCCGAGGCCTGCGTGACCTGCGGCCACCTGAGCTGTGCAGTCCCATCTTGTCAAGGTGACAGCCCTCGGACTCCTTCCATGTCAGTGACACGGTCAGAGAGCCAGAGAGACGGGGGAGCAGTGGGACTGCAGTCCAGTCTGCGGGGGGACGGCTGACACAGATGCACCCCGTGCACCAAACCGGGCGCCCTGCTGTCCCCGCAAGGCAGAGCTGACGGAGGGGGGGGGGGCTTTGTGACAGCTTACACAGCACACAGACTCCCCTGAAGGGCAGGCCCCCAGACCTGAACCACCTGTCCGGGAGCAAAGCTGCCAGAACCCTAAACCTCTGCGGGTCCAATCGCTTCAGAAGGAAAGGGGGCTCCCTGAAGGAAACGGGGCCCCTGGGAGCTACTCCGATGTCACCTCACCACCAAACTCAGCTGCTGTGTCTCTCCAAACACCTGGGGCAGCCTGCTCCCTGCCCCGGCTTGTTCTCTGCTTGTTGTGTCTGAATTAGACTCCAGCACATCGGCAAACACGGGGACTACTCAGCCTGTGTCCCAGACTGCTCAGCGAGAGGCCAGGCTGGGTGGGGAGGTCAGGACCATGGTCAGCAGCCAGCAACACCAGGTCCTGTCTGGTGCTCAGACACTGGGGATAGCACTGGAGCCGCAGGCTCTGGGGGGACCCTTTCAGGCATTGCCCAAAATATGGGGGTGGTTGACTTCTGCGAAGGCTGTCAGGGATGGTTTAGAGAGAGGATCACGTGTCCAGAGAGAAAAGCTGGAAACTGATGGGGAAGGGGGCTTACCCCCGCAGAAGGAACATAGGGCCAGATCCCCGAGCCCTGGAGGTGTCCAAGGCTTTATGGAAAGGACTGGTCGTTTAGTTGGAGAGAACAACGTTAGCAGTCAAGGCTTACTGAGCACATAGTATGTGTTAAGTTTATCTGAGAAGTGTTTTAACTACGTTATTGCATGTATTCTTCATAACAGAATTCTCGAGTAGGTGCCATAATCATCTCCATTTCATTCACAAGGGATTGAAACAGAGAGGGGTCACCGAATCGGGCAGCTCACCCCAACATGAAGAGCGGACCCAGTTAACCCACCCCCAGAACCAGCGAGCAGGACCTCTGCGGTACGCAGAGCACCTTGATATTGCACAGCTCAGAACTCCTTCCCATGCATTCTAGGTTTATTTAGGTCATTGCTCTAGAAAGTTCTACTCTGATCTCAGTGAGGAAGTCCCTGGACCCATCTTGCTCTAAATCTCTGAGAACAAATTATTGAGCCGACCCTCACTTCGGTAGGTTTACCTGAGAACATTTCAGAGGGACACTGCTTAGCTTTCTAATTCTCACTGGAGTTAAATATGCATGTGAGCTTTTCCATTCCCCGTGGTACAAGACTAGAATAAAACCCAGTGCTGTCAGCCGTCCACGGGAGAGCAGTTGCTATGGGGAGCGACTGTTCCATTCCAGGTGGGGTGCAAGACCATCAAAGCAGGAAGGTTAAATATCTGTAGTGCACCCTGATGGCGTGGCTGAGTCTACTACGTGGAGTGAGCTCATAACACCAGCACTCAGCCGGCATCTAGGGGAGGAAGGCAGCTGTTCATCAAGACGCGTTAGCAAGTCCTGCTGAACTGACTGCTGTCGGCCGGCCTGACACAGGATCCCACGAACGAACGGACATCACAACCGAGCCAACAGAACCTTCCGAGGCATCGCTCGGGGCCCCTGCGAAGGCTGCTCACGCAGACAGGGCTGTGGACGAATGGATAGCTGACACCTCGAGGGCCCTGCTGAGCCCCCGGGGTGTGGATGCCCCGCCCCACAGCCCCACAGCAGGCCCGACTGGTCTCCACCCCCTTGTGCCCAGAGGAGTGTCTTTGGCCCCCATTTTTAGGAAAATAGCTCCGGGATGCAATATCCCATTTGGCCAGTAGGTGCCACCCTCAGCCACCTGATTTCGAAATTGGAATCCTAGAGATTTTAAAAAATAAATTCTTTCCATTTCTTGTTGATGCAAATAGCATCAAGCAACGATTACTGTTGTAAACACCTAATCGACTCAGATAAAACAAGGATGAGGTAAAGGTCAGATTCAAACCCGTGTCTTCAGAGAACAGGATCTGGATGTGGTAAAGAGAGAGGAAGAAGTAGTCGGAGGAAGGAAGGGAGGCACCCACTGAGCACACATCAGCACCAGGCACACTAGGTTCTGGGGATAGAACCCGGTGAGAACTAGACCGCGTAGTAAAAGCGCACTGTCCGTGGGAGACAACAATACATCAAGGACTGTAACCGATGGAGGTGTAAGTCCTGACGACGGTATGGGAACGCACAGACACTCGAGTAGATCAGCACCCCCGGATCTGTCCGAACGCTCGCGGAAGCAGCAGAGTTGAGCTACGTCACAAAGGAAGGACGGGGACCAGGACAAGGGGGAGCAGCCGAGGAGGAGGAGGCAGGTCACCCCGAAGCAGGAGAACCGAAGGGCCCGGTGCAGAACCAGGCAGTGGCTGGATGGTGGAAAAGGGGGAAAAAATGTCTGGGGAAACATTATGAAATCTCTTGCATCCTCCACAAAGAAGTGTACACGTTGTCCTGTGGATGTTGGGGAACTGGGAGTCACTTGCTTTTTAAGAGGGTTCCTCTAGAAACAGGGTTCAGGGTGATGCACGGAGGTGGGGGTGCAAATCGGGGCCGCATGCCGCCCCGAGCCCGGGGGAAGGGGGGTGCTGCCCCTGGAGTGTCTCTGGGAAGGACTCTGAGCAGACTGGAGCGGGGTGGCCGTGAGCAGGGCGATGCAGAAAGCTAGCCGTCTGGGGTGACTGAACCCTCTCACTCAGCACGCTGAGCACATGGACACACCACTAAGGGAGACAAGACCAGGACGTGGGTGGGAGGGCGTCAGGGTCACCTCGGCTGGACTTACGGCACCTGGGAGACCCGGGAACAGTGGGAACTGTGAGAGCAGAGGCTGGAGGAGAAGGACCTCGAAATCACCCAAATGCAAATCTTCTCCAACTTTCATATGCGCGTGAGCGGACTTTCCGAGGGAACAGTTTCAATCAACAGGAGTGCATGTTGGACAGTAAAAACACTACTTTCTTTTCTTTGTCCAACTGGGTTTCCCTGGACGTGGGCAGTTTACGTGAGTTCAGCCTTCACCCAGGTCCGCCCGGCGGGCACACGCTGCGCAGGGCATGGCTGCTGCAGAAGGATGATTCTCCACAGCCCAGATCTCCTGGGGGCCAGACAGGCAGCGGTGAGCCCGGCCCCCACCACCAAGGCCCGCCATTCCCACTACGTGCTGGTTGGTTTAAATGCCACGTATTTTCCATCCTTGTTTTGGAAATTTCCACCCCAAACTGTGAGTACAAAGAGGGGAAACACAGTTCATTCACTGACAAGTCGCAAAGTGCCTCCCAGGCACACAGCCGACACCGGACCCCGGGTAGGATGTGACCCTGAACCAGGACAGGAGGCAGGGCTCCCGACGGGCTTGGGGTCCTGCGCACGACACACCCTGGAGCTACGAGAAGAGATGGAGCATCAGTTTCAGGTTCCCGATGTTCAATAAGGCTCCTTTCGAAGCGGGGGTTATTTAAATTGTTAATTGTGAGTGGATTCCGGCACTCATTTTCCTTGAGGTATTAGATAGGTTAATTAACGACCGTGACTCATTTTTCAAATTATAACACGAACACTCATTTTCCTTACCTCTGCCTCTAAGACCTTAATTAATACCTTCCAGCACAGCACTGTCCTCAGGGACACAGGCTCCCCTCCCCCCTCCGGACAGCACAGCGGGAGTCCTGGGCCCAGGCAGGGCCTGGTCACAGCCAAGGGGCCGGCTTGGTCGGACTCCCTGAAGTGCCTTTCCTCCGCCGGGGGCTCTTGAACAGGCAGACAGGTACCGTGAATCATGCTTGTGCCGTTGGTGACAGTGGAAATATTTAGACATGCTGAGGTTTGGGAACCTCACGTGAACTGTAGGAATGCATGTTGGTTGGTGTGCAGTGCGAGAGGCACACGCTGGGACACGGCGCTTTGAGACGGTACCGCTGTGCGCTCAGCCTGCCATCGGCGTCTCTCGACCGGAGCAGAGACCGCAGTGCCCGCCTGCAGACGTCAGCACGCAGGTCTCCACGCGGACCCCGAGCGCACAGGAGGCGCCGGCAGAGCCAGGCCCTCGCGAGAGCAGCGGGCACCACCCTACCACCCGCGCTGAGACCTGAGACGGGCACAGGGCAGAGCCATCCTGAGTGAGGTCAGGGCTGCCGCCGCCAGGACCATGGACGGCAGACCCTCCACATGGCCATGGGGTCTGATGAGCCTGTTCTCTCAACAAGGCCACCGGCCTGTCCCAGGAGAACGGGGGGAAGGGATCACAGAGTTCATGAGGACGGGTGTTCGGAAAAGACCATGCTGAGCAGAGGGTCGGGGAATTACTTGGGGCTTTTCCGAGTGATCTCACCTCTCACAGAGCCCACAGATTTTACTGGGAGGGCAGAGAGACACCTCAGGGCGGCTGCAGCGCAACCCAGGGGCAGCCAGAGGCCGTGGCTCTGTCCTCTTGCTGTGGGCCCCAGGCCACTGGAGACTCAGGCTGAAGACGCCAGGCCATAGACCCCGGGCTGTGGACCCCAGGCTGTGGACCCCAGGCCATAGAACCCAAGCTATAGACCCCAGGCCATAGACCCCAGGCTGAACACCCCAGGCTGTGGACCCCAGGCCATAGACCCTGGGCTGTGGACCCCAAGCCATAGACCCCGGGCTGTGGACCCCAGGCCGAAGACCCCAGGCTGAGGACCCCAGACTGAAGACCCCAGGCCATAGACCCCAGGCTGAAGACCCCAGGCCATAGACCCCAGGCTGAAGACCCCAGGCCATAGATCCCAGGCTGTGGACCCCAAGCCATAGACCCCAGGCTGAAGACCCCAGGCTGTGGACCCCAGGCTGAAGATCCCAGGCTGTGGACCCCAGGCCATAGACCCCAGGCTGTGGACCCCAAGCCGAAGACCCCAGGCTGTGGACCCCAGGCCATAGAACCCAAGCTATAGACCCCAGGCCATAGACCCCAGGCTGAAGACCCCAGGCCATAGACCCCAGGCTGAAGACCCCAGGCCATGGACCCCAGGCTGAGGACCCCAAGCCATAGACCCCAGGCTGAAGACCCCAGGCTGTGGACCCCAGGCTGAAGATCCCAGGCTGTGGACCCCAGGCCATAGACCCCAGGCTGTGGACCCCAAGCCGAAGACCCCAGGCTGTGGACCCCAGGCCATAGAACCCAAGCTATAGACCCCAGGCCATAGACCCCAGGCTGAAGACCCCAAGCTGAAGACCCCAGGCTGAAGACCCCAGGCCATGGACCCCAGGCTGAGGACAGGAAGGGCGAGATGAATTTGGTGATGATGAAGGTGTGTGGTGGCTTTGCCGGCAATAGTAGTGAAAATGAGGGAAAGGGGGTTTTTAAGCAAGAAAATATGCAGAGTCAACCTTCAGAGCCTTGCTTCCGTGCCTTCACCCTTTCTGCCGTCCCTGCCGTCTCATTCAGGGCCCTGGGTTTGAGTCACGGATTCCCGGGTCAGGTAGGGTCAGAGCAGCAGAGTATCCTGGGCATGGTGCTAACGGAATTGTTCATACGTAACATGCAAAGTGCCTCCGCATCAATGCAGCCAAACCATGCAGATGAGCACAGGTTCTCTGACAATGAAGCATAGCTCGACGTAGGGACAAAAGGCAAAGAAAAAGCCCCGTGGAGGCCTGTGGTCTCATCTGAAGAGTGCAAACCTCTCCTGGTCCTGTTAGTCCTCCAGGGCAGCAGAGGGCGTGCTGAGCACATGAGAATAAATACTCTGGTGTGGGCGGATGCAAACACGTCCTGACTGCAGATCTATCATGGACTAGGTTTGGAGTAAGCAGCATGGATGAGGGACCTTTATTTTCAGAGGGAACCTCCCCACCCCCTCCACGGAATGGCACCCTGTTAGCTTAAATGAGAACCTGGGGCAGATGAGCAGATCTCCCCGCGGAGGTCAGCCTTACCCCTGATGTCCCTGCTGAACCCAGAGTCTCCGTTTAGGTGACGCTCCTCGCTGTTCTTGCTGTGTCTCCAACATCAACCCCACTTCTACCTCGGTGTCTACCACGTAAGCTTCAAGCCCAGATACACCCAAACTTTATTGTCCAAGTGGCAGAGTCCTCAATGCATTGGAACAACCCATGGCGGTTTCTAGCCATTGCTGCCACCCTCACAGGCCCCCGGAACACCCTGAGGTGCCTTGGAGCCTCCCGGAACTCGTTCTCGCCTGCCTCCAAGGGCTTCTGCCCTCTCCTTTTGCCCCTGCCTCAGTTCCCACTGCCAGCTGGGAGCTCTCCAAAGCCAAGTGTTGTCCCTGAAACGGCTCCTCTTTTCTTTAAGTTCAAAGAAGGAAACGTCACTGTCATCGCTCCTTCCAACAGGACCACCTGACTTCAGCCGCCAGCGCCTGCTGCTGACGCATCTGTCCAGTTGTGCACTGCTGACAGGGGACAGGAGTACAGGGCGTCCACACGGAGGCCAGCCAGCGGGGAAACACTGTAAGGGGCCCGAGTGCCCATCACATGTAGTTCAACATCTTACACGTTTTCCTTCTCACCTTCGGTCCTGCGGCGGGCGGGGGGCACTGACACTTACAAGGACTGAAAATCTTTAATAAACCCAGTTTTGTCTGGTTCTAGGGGCTGCCCCACCCCCCAAAGAACAGGCATTTCCACAAACGCATCTCAGCCCGGGAGATGGAGTGAGGCCACTGGCTTCTGTTCACTGCTTCAGGGGCCAAGAACTCTGGCTGCTCACATGTTTGGACCCGAAACTTCATAAAAAGCGAACTCAGAATTCTCAGGTCTCCCCACGTGAACTGACAGGTCCGCGCCCTGCGCAGCCTCCTTGCCCACCAGCGGAACCGGCCGGATGCCGTGAGCCCTGCACGGAGCTGGGTCCCACTTGGGTCCGGGTGCGGAGTGCTTAGTTAGAATCACAGCTGGTGAAACGGATCCCGTGCATTAGTGGCCGATGGGTGCCCGCTCCAGTCCCCACAAACACGTACGCCTTAGGTATTTGTCAATCCTCACCCCGGGATATTTTTCCATTGACTTTTAAAGAGAGAGGAAGGGAGAGAGGGAGGGAGGGAGGGAGGGAGAGAGACATTGATTGGCTGCCTTCTGCACAACCCAGACCAGGGCCAGGGATTGAACCTGCAACCTTGGTATAGGCCTTGACCAGGAATCGAACCCGAGACCCTTTGGTATGCAAGCTGGTGCTCTAACCACTGAGCAACACTGGTGGTGGCCAGGGCATCACCACAAATACGTTAAAACAGAAAATGATGCCTCTCGCGTGTGCGCGGGAAAATTTGAGCAGCCCGCCCGGTGGGAAGGGAGCGTGTCCTGCACCAGGGAGCCGTCGGGCGCCCTGGCCTTGGCCTCTGCACTAACGTTTGTCCCTCAGTCATGAACCGCAGGACAGCCCCTGCTCGGAAGGGCAGTGCTCACGCGGAAATGGCACTTCGGAACCGCGGGCGCTGCAGCCGGTGCTGAGCACACACTCGGTGCTCAGAGCTCGACTCTCTGCCAGAGCATCGCGTCCGGCGTCCACGGGGCTCCAGCGCGAAGGAAAAAGCAAAGGTGACGCGTTGCTTTAGCGAGGCGAACGTCATCGACGAGGGCGTCGTTTTCTTAGACGCTCACAAACATTGGGAGCACTGTCACCTGTTATACTCTCGGAACCCCTCCGTCCAGGGACCACATCGGGGACCTCTGACAGGACGGGGCCACACCTTGTGTCTCCTTTCTGTTCTGAAAGGAGAGCACGTGCCCAGCAGATGCCAGGCGCTCAGCCCTCGCTGAGGAATGGGCGGCCCTGGATAAATTATTAAACCATCGCCAATGGAGTAGAAAGTAATGTGCCCGCATCAGAGACAGGTCGGCCGCAAACCACGCGAATGTTACATCAAAACACAAAGAGGGTTTTAGAAAACGAGCCCGCAGCTCAGTGGGTTGGTGACACCCCAGACGTGGGTGACATCGTTGGGCTTGTGCTGCTCCGACTGGCTTACCCCACTCAGCAGATGCTCTCCCGGTCCATCCCTGCTGCCGCAAAGAGTAACGTTTCCTCCCTTTTTATGCAGAGCTACCAACGACACCGAGACAGGCGCATGGATAGTGAGCAGGCAGCCAGCCTGGGGTGGGGGGTGGGGGTTGAGCGAAAAAAGCAAAAACAACCAAAGAGAGATTGAGAGTTTATTGATGTGGACAATGGTGTGGTGGTTGTGGGGGAGGTGGGGGATGGGTAGAGGTGGAAGAGGATATAGAAGGATAAATAGTGAAGGAAAAAATTTAAATTAAAAAAAACAAATCCTGTATTTCAGAATCAAAATTTTAAGATCAAAACCAGAACAATCTTTACCGTGACATTATCGTAAACATATCCTTTGTCTCTGATTCCTGGGTGCTCTTTGGAGATGCTAATGGAGAGCATGTATCTACGAACATTTGAATGTCACTATGGAGGCGCCTGCTGCCCCTTAAGCACAGGGGTCCCCAGAAGAAACACCTGAGCGGAGGGAGGCAGAGGGAGCTGGTGTCCAGCCAGCTCGTGACGGTACCTGTCTGGACGGCGCTCGCGATGCGGAGGGCGCGGCACAGGCCCCAGGAACCGTGGTTCCGATCCGACGGCCGCGGTGAAGGGAGCACCACGGTGAAACAAGTCGCACAAATGTGTTTATTTCCCAGAACATTGGAAAGTTACGTTCACACTGTACGGTGGTCCATGGAGCGTGCAATAGCACCACGTCTAAAACAAACCCACGCCCTGGTCGAAAATACTTCACTGCTGGACAGTGCTGACCGTCCTCGGAGTCTCCAGGGGGCCGTGACCTCTTCGCGGGCGGAGGCCTTGCCCGGTGCTGCCGGCTGCTGACCGGTCAGGGCGGCGGTGCCGCCGGCTGGGGGGACCTGGAAATTCCTTAAAGCGAGAAGGCGTGAAGCTGCCACGCTGAGGGCTCTGCCTCTCGCAGACCACGTCCCTGCAGCCTGGCCGCCCTCTGCTGGCAGGTCCCCGCACAGGGCTTCTGTCCACCCCGGAGCCGGTCCCCAGTCCTGCGCTGCCTCAGCTCCGTCTGTGGCGCGTGCTGACTGCCGCGTGGCCACCCCAGCCGCCTTCACGGCACCTCCGGCAGGGGGTTCCATCGGAAACCGCGTCTCTGCTCGTCCACAAGGGCACCTCCTCCCCTCGAGGTGACCGCCAGGTGCCCCCCTTCCACGCCACCGTTTGGCTCCCCCAGTCCCAGCTCTGCCTGTTCCCTCGCACCTGTGGCTCCTCCTCCACCGGGGTCTCGGCCCCTCCAGGTCCCCCATGACCGACGGGACCAGTGTCTTCCGAGCTGCGGCTGGTGCTGGCAGTGCGACCCGTCCCCACAAATCTGGAACGTCCTGCCGCATCTGGAACGGGGAATCGTTCCGGAGGGTTTCTGTGTATTTTCCCAGATTCAGCAGAGGAATCGCCGTCCCTGCAGCTCCGCCTCACGAAACGTCTCTCTTAACCAAGGAGGCCGCAGAACGGACGTCGGGTGCACAGGCGTGAAGCCATCATCTCGTGTCTGTCCCATCGGAGTTGGGGGGCCGGTGCTTGTCCCCGAGTGGCAGGTCTCGGCAGGGGGCCTGCTACTCCGTGAGCCGTGGTGTCAGCGCCGCCCCTGCCCGGCGCCCAGGGCACAGGCAGGGTCCATGTAGCCGAGTCCCCGAGGCCTGGGCCTTCCCGACGTTGAATGACCTTCAACCCAAAGCCCCAGCTGCCCGAGCCCCTAACAAGGGAGTCAGCCGGTCCTCTGAAGCTGGGCATGGGCTTCTGTCTGGCTGTGAAGGTCCTAGACGGCATCGTCCTCCGGCATACGTCTGTTTCGCCCACACTGAATTCGGCATCAGTCACCTTGGCTAAACCTTCCGGAGAACCGGCCGTGGCTTCCGCATCAGCACCTGCGGCTTCACCTGGCCATTCGTTGTCATGGAGATGGCTTGTTCCTGAGCCTCTGAACCAGCCTGGCTGGCTGCTTGCCTCCCCTCCGCTAATCCCTCTCGGTCTGCGTGGACCAGAAGGGTTAGGGCCGGGCTCTGCATGAGGCTTTGCTTAGGGGATGTTTGGGGGTTTGTTCCTGTCTGGGCCACGGATAGCTTCTCCCCATCAACAATCACGTGTGTGTTCGTGGGGGCAGCACCTCGACTTCCCTTCGAGGACGTTCTCTCTGCTCTCACAACTGGGCTCCCTCATACGGGTGGTCTCGCTTTCACGTCTCAGTGTCCGGCGAGCCTCCCCCCTGAGCTCACTCACGTCCAGCTTCTGATGCAGAGGGAGAGAGAGCCCTGAGCATCTTCCCTTCGCTCAAACACTCAGAGGCCTGTGCAGGTTCTGAACTGGCCTGTGTGTCTCGGGAAAGAGGGGTCCCGGGGAGAGGGGAGAGGTGGGGGAATGTTGGCTGATGGAGGTCAGAACACACACATCATCGATTACTGAAGTTCCCAGTCTTTTTAAGGTGCAGATCGTGACACCCCAAAACACGTACATTAGTAACATCGATGATCACTGACCACAGATCTCCCTCACAAATATAATAATAATGGGCAAGGTTTGAAATATAGTAAGAATCACCAAAATGGGACGAAGAGACCGGAAGTGAGGAGATGCTGTTAGAAAAACAGCACTGAGAGACCTGCTCACAGCAGGGTTTGCCACAAACCTTCAATTCGTAAACACACACACAAAACAGTGTCTGAAGCACAGCAGAGCAATATGAAATAAAATGAATCATGCCAGCATCACTGGAAAGATAAGACATATACATATGGAAAGATCTGTAGCAATAAAACAAAAAAAAAGGTGAGTTATTGAGTATAGGGGGCAGGGAGGAGTCAAAGGTGATTTTCATGTACATGTGAACTTTCCAAAGGGATGGGATTTTCACTTTCCCTTGGACAACTATTTGCCAACATTCTGTAATGGAATTTTCATAGTTGACTTTTGTTTAAATTAAAACCTTCTTTATGGTTTTTGTTTCCTTTGCAATCCTTAGAACTTCAAATACAAGCCCAATTTTAATGATTTTTAATCTAAAACTGCTTTTTTTTGCTAACTTTTCGTGAGTTTCTAGATGCGATGGATGACCTGAGAAAAAGACTCATTGGATGGTATCAAGGACTGAATTTTTTGGAGCACCACAGGGGCAGCAGAGACACCCACTGATCCAGAGAAGAGGGTCTCTACTGCAGGAACTGGGGCAGCTGGAGGCAGCATCAAACCCGAGGGGCCTCTCTTTGTGGCCAGGAGCACCGACAGTCCACAGGAACCCTAGTTAGGAGGCATCGACCACTTCTTGAACACCTTGTACTTCCCTTTGCTTTCTCTAATGTCCTATTATTTATTCCTTGTAATAACCGTGAAAAGCAGCAATTAATAGTTGCATTATACATCAACATTAACTGAATTTCAAAGAAGTTAAGCAACTTTCTCAAAGTAGCCCAGCTTTTAACGCAAAGCTTCTCCTACTTTGCTTGAAGTCTCACAGGTAGAACAATAGAAATGTAGAACAGGAATGAACCTTACATGGCATGTAATCCAAGGTTGTCAAATGCACAGGAAACCGGGCCACTCGACATGGAAACAGGGGAATGCCCCTTTTTTCTTTGTTGTCAGAGATCTTAACCTATACTTCAAAATTCCACTACCTGCTGAGACAACTTAAGGGAGGTGATGCTAATTTACCATCCGAGGGTTAAATATACCTTTCTAATATGTAAGGGTGTGGGTTAGTTAAAAGAATTTACTAACAAGCACCCCCAAAGCTGCATCTCCAGTAGCTCTCTGGGTAGAAACATACAACAGCACTACCTTGATTATTGCCACTGCAGGGATTCTGATGATGTCTCCCTAACTCCAAATACCTCAGGCATGACCTATTACTTAGGCTAGTATTTCTACCATCAGAGCTTCACTCCCGAGGCTCACAAATTAATAGCTTTTGAAATATATATGAATTGGAGCAGATGAAGACCTTAAGAAATCTTGTGGCTTTTCAGTGTTTACATGATTCTTTCCTGACTGCATTTTGGTTCATTAGAAGAAAGAGAAGGAAACTGTATATAAAGGGGAGAAACAAAGATGTTTCCACCTCACCCCTTCATCTCTGCAGGTCCAAATCTTCTGTATCTATCAAGTCCCAGTGAAAATGAGCTTCTCTTCTCCATGAAACTGTCCCTAGGTCCCAGCCTGTGGGGTTTACTCCCTACCTCAGCCCTTGGTTATTTAGGCACATGTTCTATTTACTCATCCTGAAGAGGGCGCTCTGTTTTCCTCATGGTCTACCGCAGTGCCTCGAGCTCACATAGAAATGCACCCCGTAAGTGCCTGTGAGTGAATGATAACATTAAAGCACTGGAGACATAGCATCGGTGTGCGTTCAGGGGTTCAGGAAGCCTCGGCATAGCTCCCCCCAGCCAGCTGTTTCCTGGGTGCACAAGGGGGAGTGAAGGCCGAGGAAGAGGAAGCTGTGGACTTCATGTGAGATCACGATGCATTGGAGAGGGGATCTTAGCATGCAGACGATGTTCCCTGCGGGCATGGAAAACGCTCCAGACTTTTATCCGTTGGAGGAAAAATATGAGTCCGTACGGTGTTTATGTAATCCATGGTACTGATTTACAAGTTCTATTTTTCCACCAAATATGAATCAAGCCCTACTATATATGGCACAGTGGAAAAAAAGACATTAATTGTAGCCACCTGGTCAGGACAAGTAGCACTCTAAGGTTGCATTTCCTACTGGAACTGGCATTTTGGGGCTCAGTGTTTGTGCTGACCTAACGTTCCCAAGCATCCGTGGAGAGGCCTTTGATTGAATCCTTTGTGGCAGAAAAGATCAAGGGGGAGGGACTCGGGCCCTTCCTGAAGGAAGTGAGCAGATCTGAACACGGATGCTAAAGCCTTCACCCGGTGCTTTTGTCTTGGGTTCTTATTTACTCTGCATAATGCCATCTTTTTCTCTCATCCTCTCTTCAGTCAACACTCTTGGCTGCTTCCAGGACAGGACCGCCTGCTGCGACCACCTGGCAACTCGATCAGCACCCCTGGGGGCGGAGTGCAAAACTCGGGGGCCCCAGATTGCTCTTTCCATGTTTCCATCTAACAGCGCCCCTTCTGAACAACTGACGCCCAAGAAGGTCTTTTTCTGAACTAGTAAAGAAGTAGCATTTGCTCATTATTAGTCTACACGCTAAAGACTTGACAAGGATGATAATCATGTCATTTAATATTCTGATTTATGAATTTTCTCAGTGGTGTCCTGGTCAATTTTCTACGCAAATCCACTGACTGACAAAAGTCTTTAGATTTGTGGGAAAATGCAGAATAGCCTTCGGGGCTTGGTATGGTGGGAGGTACCCACCACTGGGCACACTTAGCAATCACCTGGCTTAGCGGTTCTTTCAGCTCTGCGTCTCCCGGTCCACGTGAGTCCATCGGAAACTTGGGAAGCTTCGTAACTGGTAATAGCCCTAGGGTGTCTTTAAAAATCTTCCACACAATACCTAGTATTTCCTATGAATTTTAGGACATGCATTATATTAGACAGTGGAAATGCAAATCAATACATACATTATTCTCTCAGAGGGTGCTATTAGCATATTAAAATTGTGACTAAAATAGTGATTCTGTCTGATAAGTAAAGTATTAGAAATTATGATAAAGGCATGTTGGCTATATATTTTGATAACAGTACTCGTCATTATTGCATTGAAGAAAACAACCAAGAGTTTTTAGAATTAAGAAAAATTGAACAGAGAATCATTAACGTACTGTTTGTTATTTTAGGTAGACATGACCTAACCAGGCATGCACCCATACACCCTCACACACACACACACACACACCCCCAACATATTATTATCTTTCTTATAGTTTACATCCCTTTCACTTCCCCAAAGAATTTCCATCAACCAGCAATAGACATCACAACGGGCAGAACGTTGGAACGGTGGACAGTTCTGCCCTCGAATTCCCACCCACAACACCCCTTGGCCACGGTGCGTCCTTGGCAGCCAGCTCTGCCTTGGACTTCGCGCAATCAGTCACTATTGACCAGGTTTCTACTGTATGTCAGGCACTGTGTGAGGAGTCCTGGGCTCAGAGCTGGACCAGCGTGGTCCCTGCTTTACACTCAAGTCCCAGACGGCGCTGAAGTTGGCGTCCCGTTAGGACAGTCCGGTGCCACGCGCTGCAGAGTCTGGGAGGAGGAAGCTTCACCTGTCTGAACCCGAATGAAACTGTGTTCTGAAGGTGGGCTTGGCTATAGGAAATCCGTCTTCACAGCTGGGATTTAAATGGCATCTGTAGCTCAGTTTTTCCCGTGACAACACGTGAACTCTATCGCTCATCGCGGTTAATTAACCCAGATGGAAAGGGTCCGGCTGCGGCGTGAACGGGGTCGCATGGCACACATGTCCACCTGGGCAGAGGACGGCTCTGGTTTTCTCAGTCGGGAAGAGCGTGGTGCTCCACACCCTCCTTCTCTTGTCTGTCCTTCCAGAGCGAGGACTCTGACCTTTCGGCGACCCTCCAGCCTCAAGCAGTTGAAATGCACACAGGTGGCCGCTGAGCGACCTTGTTCCTTTCTCCGGGCTGCCCCCTGCCGTGTGTGTGCGCAGACCGGCGTGTCCGGATGGCTCCGTGTCCCCTGTGATGGTGCAGGAAGTGGATAGGAGTGCATGGAAGGAGACCTCTGGTTTGTCACCTCCTGTTCGCAGTCACCAGGAAACAGGGGTACAGACTTGGGTGTTGTCACCAAGGCTCATGCAGGTGGCTTCCTCAGCCATCTGGGGAGCAGCTGAGTCCTTGTGCCAGAGTGTCCTTGTAGCTGGGACAGGTCCCGCTGCAGCCTCCTGAGGCCAGTTTCCAAGGCACAGCCTGCCAGGTGCTCCCCAGGCTCCCAGGAGGCTCTGCTGCGATCCCCTGGCTGTCACCTCCCCGAGCCTGTTCTCCCGTCTGGACAACAGCCAGGGACCAGAAGAGTGCAGCTGACCTGCCCTGGAGTCGTCCCCTGTCTGCAGCGGGTGCCCTTCCCGCGTGTCATCTGCTTCTGATTTTAAACACCTCCCAGGTCGCCCTGGCCGGTGTGGCTCAGCGGTTAGAGCGTCGGCCCACGGACCAGAGAGTCTCGGGTTCGGTTCCCGCTAAGGGCACGTATCTCAGTTGCAGTTTGTCCCCGGCCCTGGTTGGGATCGTGTGGGTGGCAGCCACTCGATGTGTCTCTCTCATGTCGATGTTTCTCTCTCTCTTCCCCTCTCTCTCCCTCCCACTCTATCTGAAGATAAATGCAAAAATGCCCTCGGATGAGGATAAAAAATATATATATATAAAATAAAATAAACACCTCCCAGGTCAAGAAGTAATTCACTCAGAGAGTATCTTCACAGAGGTACATCTGACATGCAGGTGTGTCTAATAAAATAGGCTTGTGTCTTCGCTGTCTTAAGTCTATTGGCAATTGACTGAAGGCGGCAGAATTACCACTTGAACTTGCTAGAACTAGGAAGCTCGTGCTTCTAACAGAGACCACTCGTCGACAGAAAGAATTACACAGTGACTCTTTTCCGAGATTCGCATTAGTCACAGTGCCCAACGGTCTGTCAGGAGAAGCAGCAGCATTTGTTTAAAAAGGCATTTTTGTCCTCATCATTGACTACGTGAGCCAGCACAGGGTCCAGTCCCGGCCCCAAAGGACCAGAGAGGCTGCTGTTTATTTCCGAAAAGCTCCCCTCTCCCAGGCTCCCCCTCTGCATGCAGAGCAGAGGTCCCAGCCCACAGAAAATGAATGAATCGCTTGAACCATAACCGGTCTGCGCAGATCCACTTCCTGAGCCTTTGAGGGGGGCAGAGAGGATTCTGAGAGAATGAATTAATTGGCATAAGTGATTTCTGCTAACAGATCGTGAACACTTAATTCCAGAGACTAAGTCTAACATCACATTTTAAACATTACAAGACAAAAAATAAACTTTTTGTTTCAGAACAGTTTTGGATTCACAGAGCAAGTGTGGCAATAGTACAGAGTCCCTATGTCCCTCACACCAGGGTCCCCTATTACTAACACCTTACATGGGCATGGCAACATTGTTACGAATGGGTGACTAGACCAACGTGGATACATTTGTACCGAGAGCCCACACACACTCTATTCAGATGTTTTGTTCCAGGTTCTACCTAACTTACCACAGTCCATTCACCATCACGTCTTCTCCGGGCCTCAGGGCTGTGACGGTCCTCAGCATGTTCTCTTTCATGCCCTTGACCGTTCTGAGCGGTAGTGGTCAGGTCTTTAGCAGAAGGCCCCTACACTGAGATTTTTTCTAACAGCATCAATATCACGTAAACCACATACCAGACAACTGACCCATCTAAACTCTAAACTTCAACCGTTTCCGTGTCTTTACAGGTTGGTACAACCATCACCACAATCGATTTTAAGTTATTTCCATCAACTCCAAAAGAACCCGTACCCTGTCGCCACCCCTCCCCCACCCTGCACACTGAGCAGCCCCTGTCCTTCCAGATTTCCCTGTCCGCACTGCATTTCTTGTGTCTGTCTGTTGGCACCCCTGAAGACAGCGAGGGGAGCTGGCCTTTAGCCTCGGGGGCTGTGACAGTCTCTGGTCCAAGCCCACACACCTACTGTGCTGCTGGGCACAGGGCGGCCAGGGATTGTGGCCAGGCAGGCTCAGCCGCCCAGTGGGGGACCCAGAACGAGACCCCCGGGTCCGGCTTCTCCACCCAGGCTTCAAGGCACGGCGCGCCTCCTTATGGCGGAGTAACACCCCTTCATGTGGGTACACTGCCCTTGTTTATCCGTTCACCCGCTGATGGACTGTTCCCACCGTGGGCTGTTACGAATAACGCTTCTTTAAACATTCACCAAATAACTCTGTGTGTAGGTATTTGTTTCCGAATCTCCGGGGCCTAGCCCTAGGCGTGGCATTGCTGGGTGCCAGGAATGCCAAGTTGAATGGGAGGACCTGCCAGGCGGCCTCCCCAAGCCTTGCCCACATTGCCTCCCATGCCCACCAGCAGATGACAAGGGCTGTGATCACGCCTTTTACTCCGTCCGTCCTCGGGGATGCGAACGGGTACCTCACTGTGGTTTTGGTTTGCATTTCCCTAGTGACTAGTGATGTCAACATCTTTCCCTGTGCTTATTGGTTGCTTGTATTCCTTCCTTGGAGACTTGTTGATTAAAACCCTTTTCCTATTTTTAAATGAAATCATTGGCCTTTTTTATCATTGCGAGATAACAGTTCTATGTTCTGAACACAAGTCCCTTTTCAGATAAAAAATTTGCAAATACTTCCTCCTCTTTTGTGGGTTATCTTTGTACATTTTTGATGGTGCTCTTTGAAGGACCACTTAATTTTGGTTTTGATAAGGTCTAATTTATCTATTCTTTTCTTGTGCTTTTGGTAAAAACATCCTTTCTCTTTCCCGCTGATGGTCCCAGGAAGCCCACTCTTTCTTCCGTCAGCATCTACTGCGGCCCTGGTCACTGCCTTACCCTGCCAGGTCCTCCCCACAACCAGCGCCTTCTCTCTGTCCAGCACTCTTCCCTGTCCGCTGACTTCTCTCGGGGCACCAGAATCAGGGAACCCGTCTATTGATCCCTATACCTCACCTCCTCGTCCTGGTCCGAGACTCCCATCAAACCATGTCTTTATCGACCTTTTACCTCTCTCCTTGGGGGAATCACACAGACAAAAGCTGATCCACCTCCTCCATTTCCACCCAACTCTAAACCAGTGGCTGCTCATAATTTATCAGAATTGCTCTTAAAAATACAACCGGCGGCACCCCTCAGCCCTGCCCTGCCGGGGCGTCTCCGTCTGCTCCTCTGTCCGTGCCCTTTGGTTCTCTTCCCTGCGGCCCCTACTTCATCGGTAGCAGAGTCTTCCCTGCTTGATTCCCTCCACGCTTCTGCACACTCGAGGGCGAGGGGATCTGCGCCCCGGTTTATACCCGGCAGGCTGCCTCCTTCGACGGTACCTCTGCCGTCCAGACCTGGGCTCTCAGTGCCTGTCCGTCTCCACCTGGGCGGTCTGAGGTCAGCTCGGAGGTCACGTGACTCCTCACCCCTGCTTTTCCTTCCCTGAGCTGAGATTCCAGAGAATGAATTCACCAATCTTCCAAGTGACTAAGTAAGCATCCTGCTAAGACGTTTTCAATAGTTTTATCAAGATTAACACACATGAGAATTCCTCCTTGTAAAATACACGATTAAATAATTTTGGGGGGCATATTTACAGAGAGGGGCAAGTTCCCCCAGAGCCCAATCCTGGAACATTTTCGGCACCCCCAAAGAAAGCCTGTCTCCATTGTCTCTCACTCACTTTCTCAATCTCCCATCCCCCCAGGCACGGGGACCCTGATCAATCTTGTTTCCCTAGAGATTTACTCTCCCTCCTGACATTTAATCATCTCTAGATCTAACCTGTATGCTTCCTCGGTGCATCTTAAATCTACCTACTTCTTTAGTTCAGATTTTCGTTTGTTATTGCTTGTGCTATTGTACCGTTCTCCTACCTGGCTACGCCATAAAAGTTTTCTCTCCTGTTCTGTTGCTGCCAGAATAGTTCTGAGAGTAAACTACTCAGCATGTCTGGATGTTCCGCACTGCATGCAGGGTAAACACAAATACTCCAGATGACACGCAATGTCCCGATGTCAGGCCGGTGTACCTCCCGGTCTCACGACTCATCACCTCCTTGTGCTATCAAGTCACAGCTGCCTTCAGTCAGTTACAGTGGCTTCAACCAGCATCAGCTTTCCTGGTAAACACCTTCCCTCCTGCCTTCCCTGCCAAGAAACCTCCGTTCACAGCGGGGCGCTGCACTTGCCCCCCACGAGCTCACCCTGCAGTCACAGTTCCTGACGTCAGTCACCGGCCCTGCTCACCTTCTGCGCTCCCAGAACCGACGTGCCTACAACCGTGTCGCCCGCGCCTGGGAGACTCTGCATCTAGGCTCCTGTCCTGAGAGCCCCCCGAAGGCAGGGCCCCTCTCATTTGCAAGGGCTGGAAGGTTCCTGGCACGTAACATGCAATGAATGGATGCTTGTTGAGCAGATGTACAAGCAGAAGTTAATAACAGTTATGACATTCACCCCAGAGAATTTTCCTACGTTTTAGACCATAATGTTTCATTGTAACTACGCGTTGGAAAGACACAGAAGTGAGGGTACAGTGCATGGACAATTGGCTTCCCAAAAAGAGGGGTGAGCCACGGGGTGTGGGGCCACAGGGCTGCAGGGGTGGTGCTGAGCTGGGTGGCTTCCGGATGCCCAGGGACACCGAGGAGGCCTGATGAGGCCCCAGAGGTATCCGGAGCCCAGATTAGTTAGGATACAGGTGACCGTGGTCAGGACCACGGACGTCTCACGCTGAAGGGCACGGACATTCATTGAAGGGATTGGCATGCGCAAATAACTGGATATAAATAGTTTCAGTTCTTCCTAAATATCCCTCTAGCTGTGTCGTAAATGACAGGCTGTGCTCGGTAGAGGGAAGACGGGGTGTTGATCCACTGAGGACACCTTAGGAAAACAGCAGATGAGGTGGTTGATGAACAACAGAAGCCACCCCCGCAGTCCGGCTGGAGTACCACGTGGAGCACAGAGGCGTCAGGCGGACGCCAGCTCTCTAGACCGCTGTCCGCTCCTTCCCCTCACCTGGAGGAAGGGACGGGGGATTTCTGTGGGGTCTGTCTCACAAGGGCCAATCCCACTCGTGACCTGGCCACCCCCCAAAGGCCTCCCCCACCGCCACCATCACCCTGGAGTTAGGATTTCAACATACGAACTGGGGGAGACACATTCAGACCACAGCTCGGGTGTGCAGCAGGTTTACGAGAAGACGGGTCAAGGTCTGCAGTGAGGAGTAACGCTGTACCTCCGGACGGTGCCAGGTGGGTGCTGGAAATGTCAGGGGGACACTTTGTGAAGGATGGGATCATCTAACCACTGTGCTGTGCACACGGAACCAAGACCAGGTGATGTGGAAAGTCACGGTATTGAAATAAATTTGTTTAAGACAACTCATTAGCGATAACCAGTGAAAGGTAAGGGTTTGGCCAGGATCGTATACAAGTGGCTAGATTATGGCTACATTTTGATGTGAGAACCAGCGAGGTAAGATCACAGATGGGAAGTACAGCTTTAGAGAACACGGGATTCAGCTTCTTGAAGTGAGACCCGGATGGCCTTTTCTGCATGAGGAGGGGTTCGGGGCAGAGATCCGTGGCAGGTGACCATGGAAGAGGTGGGTGAGGCCGTGAGACTGGGTGACCTGTCAAGGGACACAGGGGAGCTCGAAAGCAGAAGGCTCCCAATTCTGATCGAGGGATGTGACGTGCTCAGGAGTCAGAATGACAAGGAAGACGAGCCAGTGGGTGAGGGACACGGAGCCGGAGGAGCCAGGGGAGGTGGTGGCCACAGGCAGGAGAGACGCCACGGCTTTCTGGGAGATCAGATGACAGGTTGAGTGACCCTCGCTGGGGACCACGAGCAGGTCGCTGGTGGACACTGTTCAGATCAGTCAAAATCTCAGTGGTTAAGATCACGCCAAGGGGAATGTTAAATTGTCATGTTTATGTACATAGTCAGCCAGGTGTATTCAGAACCTCCTTAACGTGTCTTCGCCTCAGGTTTTTAATCCCCAAAATGGGCAGGAAAATGGTATTAAGATGTGTTTTGAGAACCAGCTGGGAAAAACATAAAAACCCTTTCGAACAGTGGATCACAGGAACGAGTCCTCTGTAGATGCTTCCACCAGGCGTGGGGTCCTCGCCCGGCACCGTGGAGGTGAAGCCGGAGGAGTCGGCGTGGACGTCTCCCCCCGTGGGAGCCGATGCCGAGAACCCCGCCCCCCCGGATTCGGAACAGGAGCCTCGGTCAAGGACTAAGTCTGGGGGCATCAGGGCCTTGCTGAGCGTTTCCGTGAAGAGCGAAACTCGCTTCTGTCTCTCTCAGGCTCTCATTCCTGCTAACTGAGCCCCCGTCGCACCCGGCTTCTCACGTTCCCCCAGAACCGCACCCCGTCCGTGTCTCCACGGCGGAAACTTGGCGCATTCCTAGTTTGCATGCGATGGTTCGATTTGAGTCATAAAAGCCTTATCACACTTCGTCAGAATTAACGCTGAATTCAATGCCTATGTACACCACCACGTACGTATCTCTGATCAGCATGTTATTCCGTGTCTTTTTTTTCTTTCTCTAGAGTGTTTTTAAACAGAATAGGCAACACTTCAGAAAAAAATGTAATAAAAAAGAAATCTTAATTCAAAACTGCCTTTCTCTAAGGGTGCAAATTAAAACCAAAGCAAAGAGCACGAAATGCTGCTCTCTTCATAATTGGGTCCCCCACCAAATGTCAAGGCGCTGCTCAGAGTGGCTGGTACTTGATCTAGTGCGTACCCACTTTCTCAATATTGTGATGCTTTCTGTGAATAGTGTTTTCTTTCTTGGGCAATTAATTTCCTCTGTTTCCAGACTCACACAGAGGTAGACAGAGTGCTTTTACAGCTGCGAGTAGATGAAACAGAGTTAACTCTTGTGTTAACGATTTATTAGTGAGTGTGTTGTTTATTTCTGTGACAATTGCACACCTACTTGGGTCCGCCCCTGTACAGAATGATGTAATTACAGAGTTTAATCTGTGCAGTTATAAAGTGAAACCCTATCTGTTGTTTCTCAATGGATCATTTGTGTGGAATTTCCTCCATGATGTCAAATGATAATAACTTGCACACAAGGCAGGCCAAGTCCCAAGTTGTCATTAAAGTATCTAAACTAACACCTCTTCCGTGTTGACAGGCACACACATAACCCAGACACACACACACACACATAACCTAGACACACCCACATACACACACAATTTTGAATGATTATGCAAATTCATGATATATATTGAATGTAAATTAAAAACTAACAATTACTTAAAAATGTATCCCTCTCTCAACTGTCCAAAGGTGTGCATTTCTTTACTTGCTATCCATAAACCGGCCAGAAATCAATTTCCAGAAAACCTAAAACATTATGTAATTTCTATTTGGATTTTTTACATATGTGATTTTTTTTTATGGACAGCATCATCATAAGTTCATTTTGCTCAAGTTAATAATAATCTTTAGTCTATATTATCATTAAGTTATTAGCTCTATTCATTTCAAAATTTTATTGAGAGCAGACAGCGGGGTTGTAATAACTGGGGTTAACCAAAGCCTCTGCAAAGGTAAGAGATTCTATCTTGCAATTTTAAAAAATGCAACAAGTAACTCTCAGGTGGATGATAAAGATTTTATTATTTCCACATTTTGGCTAAAACAGATTATGTTTACCTTCTCTGTGATGTTTCAATGCAATAACATTTTAAAAGGGGATGGCCTAATATTGAAATGTCAGATTCAACTTCTCTCTCTCTCTCTCCATGCTCGAATGCACACTCACCCACAGGCACACACGGGCATGCACACACACACACAAACACACATATGCAAACACACACACATGTACAAACACACACGTCTCACAGCACACGAGCAGCCTGCAAATCACAATGAAATATCACTCAACAATTGCACATATGTATAACTATATGAGTAGTATAAGTGATATATATTTGAATAAAGACCGATATTTCAAAATCAACATTTGCATAACATTTGCTTAATTCTGGTTTTATCTCCATGACCTGCGCTCCAAAGATTCTCACACATGAAAATGAACTCGTTATTGGAAACATTAAAATACCGGCAGGTAGGAGAACCCGGGCTGGAGTCACGGAGGGAGCACCATGGGGTCCCTCTGCACGAAGAGCAAACCTACGAGCCGTGTGACAGCTACGGCGCTAGGAGCAGCAGATTCTGCGAACAGATACAGTGTTTTCTTGGTGCCCATGACGTCTGAAGGACTGATGACTTCGAGTAATAATTGCACACCTTCGACCTGATTTTCCCACCAACAGGAGGATGTCCGAGCGCATCAGGTGGTCACGGGGAGGAGCTGTGCATGTCACCGGCATGACACAGCAGTGCCCACCTTGCAGATGGCCACACGGTGCCAGGTCTCCAGGATGTGAACACGAGGAAGACGATCGTGTTCCTGGCTGTACCGGCGAAGGAGGGGCCGTGCCTCGTGCCTCCGTCCCGGCTGCCCTGACGCCGAGTGCTCACTCCCCTCACCCGCGGCCCCGTCGTTCCACCCACAGACCCTCGCCACCGGGGGCCCAGGTCTATCAAACTCGCTGTTGAACAATCATTCTTCACTTTTATGAATTTCAGAGCAATCCCCCCTTTTTAACTACGTATATCACTGGTTTATTATAGAAGGATATTCCTCAGGAGCAGCCCCACAAAGGAAGGCATTGGGGGGACCGCCTAGCTTCCACTCCCCCCCCATGTTCACCCACTCAGACTGCACACCTGTGGCCCTGGGCTTACGGGGCTGCATCACTCAGGCAGGGAGGTTAAATCATTGGCCATCGGGGATGGATTCAACCTTGCCCTCCCTTGAGGTTGGGCGTTGAGACTCTTTCCCACTCAATTTTAACTCAACTCAATCATGATCTTGGAAGAAAAAATCATCATGAAGGGCTTTAATTGTCCTGTGTAGATGATTTGAAAATTCTTTCAAAAAAAATAGTTTCTGTCAGTTTCTATTTACGCAGGAAAACCTGAGATGCAGGCGAGTTGCAGCAGCTGAACCAAGAGGAGGGGCATTGGTCCCGCTGAGTCCCTGAGGCTCTGGGTCCTGAGGGTGCCTGGACTAAGAGGACGGGCATTGGTCCCGCTGAGTCCCTGTGGGTCTGGTGTCCTGAGGGTGCCTGGACTAAGAGGACGGGCACTGGTCCCGCTGAGTCCCTGAGGCTCTGGGTCCTGAGGGTGCCCGGCCCACAGGCACCTGCCCTGCAGCTCCACCGAGAACTCGGGGGACCAGAATCGAGCGCCCTCCACGGCAGAGCTTCTGTTCCGGGTGAAGAGGGGGGTGGCATCAACTCACTTCAAACGAAAAGCACCTCAAAATCTCGATTCACCAGGCTTTCTACAAATCCCTTCCCTTCCTCAGTCTTCAGCCCCACGGACAATCTCATGAGTATTCAGTGACGTGCGGAATTCTCCGGGGCGCGTTCCCACACCCACCGAACACGGAATGGAAATTGCTGTCCTCGGAGGGCATCTCCCAGGGACCGAAGCTTCCCGATGGCTCCCCCCAAGGCAACACTGAGAAAGGAAGTGAGCCTGCTCTGTGCCTTTGTCTTTAAAGACGTCTACTTTTAAAAAGGGTTTTATTGGTTTTTTGGAGAGAGAGGAAGGGAGAGAGAGAAACATTGATGTGAGAGACAAACATCGATCAGCTGCCTCCTGCACGCCCCTTGCTGGGGATCGAGCCCCCAACCCGGGCATGTGCCCTGACCAGGAATAGAACTGGGACCCCTCGGTCCATGGGACGACGCTTTCCACTGAGCCACACATCTACTTTTCTATCTATTTCATGCAAACACATTCTTTTTTTTTTTTAATCCTCACCTGAGGATATTTTTCCATTTTTTGTACAGATAGAATGGGAGGGAGAGAGAGAGAGAGAGAAACATCGATGTGAAGGGACACATCGAGTGGCTGCCACCCGCACGACCAACCAGGGCCGGGGACAAACTGCAACCGAAGTACATGCCCTTAGCGGGAACCGAACCCAGGTCTCTCCGGACCGCAGGCCAAAGCTCTAACCACTGAGCCAAACTGGCCAGGGCCATGCAAACACATTCTTAATCCTACAAGACAAACACAGTAACTTTGACAACTAGGTAAATAGAAGCACAGAGAGCCCACGTTGTTTTCCCAACTACACACGAACGTCTCTGTACTTAAGTCTGAATTTTACCAGTTTAATAAAGAAATAGCTATGAATAAGATAATCTTTCAACTTAAGAAGAAGACCATTTTAAAAGCCAGTATTCCAGATTCATTTCTATGTAGTTGCTGTCAGCAGAAGACCAGCAGAGAACAAATGAAAGGGGAAGACACGGACCCCAAGCATCCTTTCTGCTCTGTGATCTATGCACCACAACCTCGTCATCAACGAGAACCCTTCGACTGCGTAGCTTTCGAATTCCGCACATGGAACGTGCTGAATGGTGTGCAGACTTATTACTGTTACTCAAGTCTCTAAAAGGGCGCGTTGCTAAACTTTTTAAATTAAAAATACACCCCCCAGAATACAATATTTTGCTTGCAACTGGAGACAATACAATGAGCCCCGTGATCACCAGACATGACTTTCACTTTCAGTTTCATTCAGCCACTGCCTCCGCTGGAAAATCCACCTGCCTGGCTGACCACCTCCCAGAGCAGAACGTCTGGGTTGTCAAGTACTATGCACATAGATGAACATTCCCCACTCCATTCGCTTCCGGGAAAGGAATTTCCCCGTGTTTACGTCTTGTCATCTAAGGGCATTTGATTCAAAATCTCCTCTTTGCATAGGTGCCCAACACTTGATTCTAGGGCATGAAAGGCACAGCCAAAGGGCAGAACCTAAATCTACCCCATGTCCATGAAGACCTCCCAATGAGCTGTAGCTATTTATAGGCAGCAATTATGGGAGGCCAACACACTTCCTATGCAAGCCAAAATCCGATATAAAATTTCTTCTGCGTGAGAAAATTGCAAGCAAGTCCCACAGTAGCCATCACTGGGCTCTTCTCATCGATGCTGCGCCGTGTTCCACCTTGTGCTTAGCCTTATTACGGCCCCGTGCACACCGGGCAGGGGACAGTGGGCCCAGAGAAGTCCCGGTGGGAGCACCCTGTTTGATGGGTATGTGCTTTTTCAAAGATAGTGCCTCCTCTTTTGTAAGGAGCTCCGCTGCGCTTGGACAATCACAGAGAGTGTTTCCTAAGTGACCTGGTGTTTAATTCCAAAGAAAGATGTGTAGGTGGAGAATGTTTTTCCATTGCTATGGCTTTCAGAAATGGTTTGTGCGAGGAAGGAGGGAGGTAGGGAAGGAGAGAGGGAGGGAGGGGGGGAAGGAAGGCAGGAATGAAGGGAGGATACAATTATCAATGTCAAGGAATAGATGCATCTCATGTGGAATAAATCATTTATGTATGCTGTGATTTTATTCTCTATCCACCCATGTAGCTACCTACCATCTAGTTACCTACCTGTCCTTGTGCTAAAGCCTGGTACAGCCAGGCTCTGTCCTCCCCCCTCGCCACTGAGTTCAACCTTCAGTATTTCCAGGTAGCGTTACAAGTGGACTACAGGGAACGAACTATGAACATGTGCGATTTGTAATATTAAAAAAGTTAGTTTACTTGGCCTCAGTTTGGGTCAAAACATGTAATCTATTATCTTCAATTGTTTCCAACAAACTTTTATTTGGCCTGTTGGTCGACTGGATCATGGTAAGTTTAAGCTTTTTCTAATGTCAAAGGAAAAGAAGGAGTTAGTGGGACAGATTTTCCGCCAAATGGTCACTTCGCCATAAATACGAGCGGCAGCGCCTTTATTTTATTTATTAAAACATTTTTTTTATTGATTTAGAGAGACAGGAAGGGAGAGGGAGAAAGAGATAGAAACATTGACTGGCCCCCTCCTGCATGCCCCCCACTGGGGATCAGGCCCACAAGCTGGACATGTGTCCTGATCGGGAATCGAACCGGTGGCCTCTCGGTGCAGAGTCAACGCTCACCCACTGAGCCACACCGGCCGGGCGTGCCTTTAGTTATTTTAAAGTTCTATCTGAATTGCAGTGCCTTTCTGTGTACACAGACATGTAGACTCATGAACCGGACAATCAGAGTTTGAGCCTGGAGGGTCTGTGATTTTCCAGTTGGCTTCAGCGACACGTCTTTGCACAAGCTCCCGTGTGTCCTCCTTCAACTTCTTCCTGCCTTCTTCATCGTTTGCCCCTCCCCCCCTGCCTCCTTCCCTGCCTTCGGTACTGCCCCAATACTGAGAATTCACAGCGTGTCCTCACACATGTCTGCTCACTGTGACGCTGGGTGCTCTGCCCACGAGTCTGGAATATTCTCCTTCCTTTCTGCACACAGAAGCACGTCAAGGACGTGACTTAGGACAAGGACAAGGATGATCAAAGGACAGTGTCACCCCCAAGCCCTCTGACAACCCACAACCCATCCGTGCTCGCTTTGAAAACAGGATTTCCCCTTGGAACACAGGATCGTCATTTAGAACAGGAGCCGAGAAGTTGCCCGCTCTCTTCCACCAACGCCACGGCTTCACCAGCGCGCGTGATGAGACGCAGGTTCTACTTGAACTGTGATGAAACTGCACAGCGCTTTACATCTGTCTCGATGCAGAGGTGTCTCACATGGGCCAGGCCACGCGACGGAGCTCTGCATCTGCCTGGCGCCCCCTACTGCCCACGTCCAGCGGACGCACGGACCGGCCTACTGCCCACGTCAAGCGGACGCACAGACCGACCTACTGCCCACGTCAAGCGGACGCACGGACCGACCTACTGCCCACGTCAAGCGGACGCACGGACCGACCTACTGCCCACGTCAAGCGGAGGCACCGACCAGCCTGCGCCGGAAGCCCTGTGGCTGAAGTCGTTGCATCCGAATCTGCCCGGGGGAAAGAGAAACTAGACTAAATACAACCCAAGCACCGATAAACAGAAGTAGAGCCAAGAATCCACACACACACACACACACACACACACACACACACGCATGCACAGAAACACATTAAACAACAACCACCATAAACCTAGAGGTGAAGCTCTAGAAACAGTGTTTCTGTACATACACATATTCGGACATACACACACGCACCGCCTTCAATTACTGATGAGCCCTTGAGAAACATCTGGGCGATCAAGTCAGTTTTCCTTGTAAGGTTCAAAGAAGAATGCGCTTCATTAGCAGGGCGACTTACTTTCGTGTTTCTCTTTGGATAAAATTTCCATTATTATAGGATAGAGTACACGATGCGGATTTCGGTCGAAGAAAAACCATTCGAATCCATTAAAAAAGGAGCACCTGGCACAATGGCTGTAACAATAGTTCAGTTAGTTCCGTTTGGCTGGAACATAGAGATTCGGGAACAGGAGAGGTGAGGTGTGTCCTCCTCCCTCTGGGCCAGTCCATGCCTTTGACCACCGGGGCAGCCCTCGCACCGTCTCCCCGCGTCCATCCCGTGATGTAAGGCAGCCTCTGACAGGTTCATTCAGAGCCACGATCATCTCCGTAACAGGGAGACGCTTTCGGGGGTAACACACATCACTGAGAACCCATAAAAAATGACTGTGCAAGAACTCATACCTCTTTGAAATACAGACACAAAAATGGTCAAAGACACATCAGTGGCCTGTTTGGGTCAAGATCTTTGTTTCACACAGACTTGGACATTTTTTAATGATTTTTATGCTTCCTTTTTTCCCCACTAGATTTCCTGGGACTGTACATAAACATATAATGAAATCAGCATATTTCAACGCTTCCTCAGTTCTAACTGGACGAAAACCCTCATTCATACGTGTCTTTTTTAGACGTTGCCACCAGTTGACAATTGGTTGTTTAGCAAAGTACAATAAAATGTCCCGTGTTCCCAATGTGCGTGTTGGTCCAGCCCTCTTCCTGAGCTGATGTCGAAGACAGTGTGACCTCCTTCCTGGGCTGACTTCACCAACTGCCATTTGAGTCATTTCTCGGTTTTATGGGGGGTTCTCTGCTTTCGTCAGATCCAAATTAATGCAAGTAATGAAATTCAAGAGGAAGAAGCAATTAGCAGCAATGCAGGCAAGGAGGCACACAGGCAAGGAAGAAAATCCTTCGAGGGGTTAGCCTTCTCCCGATGTGCATGCAAACACTCGCTTATAGACTACACAAACCTAGGGCCAATAACAGAATTAAAAATAAAATACGGGGCAAAAAGATCAAAGAGGTTCTCAGCAATGAAATCAAAGCTTTCCTCTTTATTTGAAGACTCATTTGAACAGCTCTGCTTCAAACAGACGGCACTCTGACTTCCATTTACAGAGGATTCACTCTGCTCCTTATCCCCCACTTCTCCCTCCCGGCTCAGGCTGTGCCCCCAAGACGGCCGTGCTGGCGACACCCCAGTAAGAGTGCAGCCGAATACCATCAGCACAGCCTCCCGCATGGACGCAGGAAGATCACAATGTGTGCACAGTGTTTTGACTACAATAAGAAATAAAAAATCCATTGCACTGAAAAGGCCTGAACTAATGAACACTCCAATAAATCAGGTCCCTTTACGTTGTGGCTCATTCCGAGGACTTACAGGACGGAAAGGAATAAGCAAGCAAAACTATTTAAAATCTTTTAAATATTCTATTCAGAGAGGATCGTTGACTCGCTACACAGTTGCTTTTGTTTTTTCTTTTTGTAAAAAATATTTTTATTGATTTATTAGAGAGGAAGGGAGAGAGAGAGAAACAACCATATGAGGCAGAGACATTGATCCTCTGCCTCCTGCACGCCCCCTACTGGGGATCCAGCCTGCAACCCGGGCATGTGCCCTGATCAGGAATCAAACCAGGACCGGTCAGTCCATGGGACCGTGCTCCATCCACTGAGCCACACCGGCTGGGCCATGTTCACTTTTTAAAGGCTGCCTCTGTCAAATACACTCCAAAGACACTGCGGCTCAGACCTGTAGACTAACAGATGCACCTGTTTGCTCCAAGTGGAATGTGTAAACAACCAGATTGTTCTGACACCACGGGATTTACCTGGAAGAGAGACCACTTCGAAGGAGGTAAATAGCATCCAGACACACAGACGTGCGCTTCCTGCAGTGTCTGTCCAAACACGGCCCGTGGGCACCCTGGCATAGCGGGAAACACCACTTAGTCTCCGGAGGTTCACGTCCGCATGACATGAGACCTTCGTCCGAGATTGTCACAAGCTATTTTTAAGTGTCGCTCTCGGTTGTCTCAAAAGTGGATTCTGGGAAAGCTCTCTGAGAGTGAGCTGTTCATTTTGGGGGTGATGCACAGAAGGACTCAGAAGGAAGGGCAAGACGACCCAGGGAGAAACGGGAGAGAAGGAGAAAGGTGTCAGTGTGTTGTGCAACCGCGGAACCCGCGGGGGACCGGAGCTGTCCTCCTGGCCACCTCCGGGGAGAGCGTCCGGCTCGTGCCTCTGTCGCCCCAGAGGACGTAAGACCACACCTTAACCAGGCCTTCTATATTCTGGGAAGATATGTAGAAGAATGGTGTAGGAACACGCTCTCTTGAGAATATCATTCTGCTAACGTTTTGTATACTTCTGTTGCACACTTTCTAAGAAATGAACTGGAGGCGGCCGCACCCGTGTCTGCCGACAAAGAGCACCCCTCTCCTGGGGCAGCCCCCACAGCGCTTCCAGAGAACTTCATTTTGAGAGTCGGGTGTCTGTCCTGAGTTTTACAGTGTTTACATTTCAGAGAGCAGTGTCCATTCCCTCGGGGCACAGCCACAGTGAATTTGTGGACCTGAGATCAAAGCTTGGACTTACACCCCCAGAGGCATCGGAGAGGCGGGCACAGGGGAGGTGTGTCATGTGTGACCGACCCCGGAGAAAGGCCTGGACACGAAGGGCAGTTCCAGGCAGGGGTCGGGGTGTAGGGAGGGCCAGTGTGGCGGAAGGGGACCAGAGAGGGTGCTGCTGGGCACGGCCATGGTGGCAGCTGGCGAATCCGGGCTGAGAGCCGTTCAGGGTCAGGGTGCCCCTTGGTACTGCGGCCTCAAGCGGGTTTGGGCACAAGAACGTGATGCAACGGTAGGTCTCGGGGGAAGGAGCGCGGGACACGCGCCAAAGGGAAGAGAAGGGCCAGAAAAGGGGTCCTACCCCGCGGAAGGACGTGAGGGGCTCGACCAGGAGTGACTGCAGAAGCAGGACAGAGGAGATATCGTCACGAAATATTCACGAAACCTGCGTGGCAGGAAGGGACAGGCAGTGGACGTCCGAGGAGTGGGGAGGAGAAATAACAGGCAGGTCTAGCGTGGCTCACCGGCAGGGCTGGACGCAAGCGCTGGGGTTTGCAGAAGGGTGGGGACGGCATTGGGGGTGGGGAGAGATGCAGGTGCCCCCAGATATCAGAAACGTGACTTCGTAATTCATGGTGGACAGGGGGCAGAAATGCTCACCTGGAATCCATCCAGATGGAAATGCATATATTTTCAGGGAGATTCTGTAAAACAAGACAGCGGGAGGGAAGACGGGACCTAGAAGAGACACATCGCGTACGGGACGAGCGAGGGCAAACCTGGGAGCAGCTGGCAACGGCCAAGAGGAGGAGGGCAGAAGTAGCGGGGACCGGGTCCGGGCTCCAGACGGTCACAGGACACGGCCCCGCTGCGGAAGCAGGTGCCTGTGCCCAGCTGGGGACCACCTGCGGCCTCAGAACCCCGCTTCCTGGTTCCCACACTCTCCAGCTCCGAACTCATTTCTTCTCCAGGCTCCTTACTTTCGGTTGGGAAGGAGGAGCAGCTCTGGCACCGGTTTCTGACTGCTTTCTCTTTGGCTTTAAAATTAATTTCCTATCTTCCTCTTGGACGTGGTCGGCATCTTATTAGCGTGTTTGCAGAGGTGGCTGCTTCTTGCAGAAGACGCTGCAGTGTCTCCCAGGCACAGAAGGAAGTCCTTTCGGGAGGACTTTGTGTTGTTATTGTTGTTTCAAGTATGTTTTCATGGATTTGTTTGTTTGTTTGTTTGTTTGTTTCGAGAGAGGGAGGAAGGGAGAGAGAGTCAGAAACATTGATGTGACAGAGGAACATTGATGGGCTGCCTCCTGCACGCCCCCTACTGGGGATGGAGCCTGGAACCTGGGCATGTGCCCGGCCCGGGAGTCGAACCGGCCCGCTCAGTCCACGGGACGATGCTCAGTCCACGGAGGACACCGGCTGGGCTCTCTCAGGAAGTTTAAGAGAACACACCAGTGTCACTTTGGAGACATTTTCATTCAAAGGAGTGATTCCCAAAGGACGGGGAAAAGACGAGGTGGGCTTTGGGGGTTTCACAGAGCACAAGGCGCCCGCGGCAAACCCATCAGCCGCCGCAAACACGCTCAGTCGACGTGGGAATCCGCGCCGCTGAGCCCAGGAGCCCGCTGCTTGCCTCAGAAAGAGGGGACATGCGGACAGAGCTGTGTCCCTGAAGCTTGTCCAGTCAACGTAGTGTAAGGAAAGGGTGACTTCCTGTGGCCTGGCGTGCCCGGCTCTCCAGTGCAGAATGCCTGCCTGTCAGTGCCCCCCTCTTTCCTCCCCCGGCCTCTGAAACCCTCTCCACTGAACAGACACACCCCGTGTGTCCCCGGAGCTCACCCCGTCTGCACTGGATCTTAGCTTTGCTCACGGTGACGCGCTCTCGGACTATAACCGGAAAAGGAGGCAGGGAGGTGTCCTGTGGTGCCTGAGGTTGCCATGGTGTGGTCTCTAAATACCTGTGTCCACAGTCAGATACCTCGAAACAGATCTTCTGCCATCATTCATTGCTGTCGTGGCATTTCCTTCCTGCAAGTAAATACCGTTTTAATTTTCACTGTCTTTCTTGACCCCAAAGGCATTCCTTATTCACTAGTGTTGGACCTCATGAGCACCCGTAACGAGCCAGAAACGCATGTCCTCACTACCCCTGAGCCCGACGATACAGACCTCTTGTTCCTTTCAAGCTGTGCGAAGCCAGCAGCTTCCTCGAGGACCGCGCGCCCACGCTGACCACCTCTCTGAGTGGCATCACTCGCAGTCAGCGTCTGGAGTTAACCATGTGTTAGTTGCTAGATTTGGCGGTTTCTCTTGCTTCCCAGGTGAGTAATACGCTGTCCACAGGCCCACCCATTCCAGTGCTTCCCCCCGAATTATCAATATCTGTGTCTCTGTGACGTCATTGCCTGGCCACCAACTCCACAGGCACAGTGACTGTGCGTCTGCTAGTGCTGAACAGACAGGAACTGATACACTGTGGGTACCTGATAACTACTGGGTGCGCAGGTAAGTAGACAGACAGTCGGAAGAGAATGTTTAGCATTTATCTTTATATTGCTATCTGTCTGTCATCTACCTACCTACCTACTTACCTCTATGCCTATCTATTTATCTGCCTGTTCGTCTACCCATCTATCTACAGAGCCTACCTGTCTACATACAGGAGCCTCTTGCTTACAATGTCAGAAACTAGATGAATCTCATTCATTCCTCAGTATGGTGTTTTACAAGCTCATGCTTATTCATTAAGTACCTGTGTAATGTCTTTAGAAGATGGTAAACTTGCTCTTCTGTTTCCAGTGTCTTAAAGTGGAAAGTTAGATTACTGATCTGAGACCTTTCTTCTCTTGGACATTTAGAGCTATGAATCTCCCTGTAAACCTTGCTTTAGCTGCATCCCTTAACTTTTGGTGTATTATATCTACGCTTGCATTCATCTCAAAGTATATTCTAATATTCTTTGTAGTACTGGTTTAGATGTGTGTGGTATAATTTCCACACATTTGTGAGTTTCCCCAATTATTATTATTATTTTTTTACATTTTGTGAAATTTAGTGATTGTCCAGCCACTGAGATAGTCTACATCTTGACTTGGACCTAAAGACAGACAGAGCCTCTGAGAATAGATAGGGCCTCTTATTGATGAAAAACAGAATATTTATGAAGTCTCAAAGTATATCCAAATATTTTCATTAAGTACAAAAAGAAAAAAAAAGTAACATTAGAGTGGAGAACTCTGGCAGACGCACCTTACTCCCTGCTCAAAGTCAAGACCACCAGTAAGGAGACATCTTGGCATCTTGGGCACCGTTAGGTATGGGCTCGGAAGGGCACAGTGCCCGCTACATTATGGTCATAAATTCAGAGCCTGAACTTACTCCTGAAGAAACATCAGACCAACTCAAATCCAGGGCATTCTACGAACCAAGTTTTCTTCAACTGGGTCAACTCCGTGAAATCCAAAGGAAGACCCGGGACTGTTCCAGACCAAGGGACATTTAAGAGTCACAACTGCCCGACGCAACGTGTGGTTCCAGATTCTATCCTGGTTTGGAAATTTTGCCAAAATTTGAATCAGCTTTGTAGAGTGTGTAGTCGTCTTGTATCGACGTTACTTTTCTAGTTCTGATTATTTAACTATGATTACATAAGGTGTGAGTATCAAGAGAATTTGGGTAAAGAATAGGCAAAAAATTCTTTGTATTTTGAAAAATGTCTATAAGTGCAAAGGTATAAAGAGAGAAAACCAGGAATGCCTTAGGCTACTGGTTGAAATAAGGAACCAAAAATGTGGGATTTAATTTAAAACTGGAGATAAAAAGAGGAAGCAAAGTACAAAAAGAAATTTAGCCTTAACTAAGCCCGTGGATACTTAGACACATTGTATTTCTTTTTTTTTTTTTTGTCCCTAATCCCCACTAAGGAAGACAGGAAGCATTTCCGAGGGCCTACAATGTGCAGCTGGGACCCAGAACACGCTGCGGCCGCCTGGTCCCCACAGACAGCGAACGGGGAATCTACCGAGAGGAACACACCCGGGTCAGAGCCCGACGGGAGTGGGCTTCTCCTTACGGGCAGAACCGATGCCCTTCCTGTCCACTGCGGCAGCCCTACAGAGACACACCAACCTCTGTATCCCAACCACTAATTAACATGCTCTGTGGGCTCCCACCTCGAAGGGGTGAAGGTGCTGAGACCATTTACAGCCGTTCTATGCATCCGAAACGTGTTCTGAAAACTGAAAATGCCCACTTTGGGATGACCTAGATAGAATATCATTTCCCCAGAAATTCCTGCTGAAGAAGTCACCTCTAGTCCATTAAGGGTTCATAAGCAGGCTGGGCACCCCACATAAGAATGCCTTTGCCTGTAGCCTGTGACAAAGAGAAGGACGTGGGGCACCCTGGGTGCCGCGGGCTACACGTGACTGGGCACCGGGCAGGCTGAGGGGGGCGGGGGTTCAGGCCCAGCGCCCTGAAGCAAGGGAGGCATGCTCGAAATTCACAGCCCTCCGGGACAGACACGTGGGAACGGCTCTGTTCAGGAAACACCCATCGGAATACAAGCAACAAGTTCCTCCCCAAGAGGAACACTTCGAGCCCGGGAGGAAGGACGGCTTCCGGCCAGGGCTGCTTCGCCACGGTGGCCTGCTCTGCCCACATCAGCGGAAGCACCAGAAGCACACCTGTGCGCCGAGATGTGACCCTCGTGTCCGCTGTCAACGCTGACTAAAGGAACAGTCTAAGTCCTTATGGAAAAGGGGCATAATCTTAGAAGCAAAAACACTCACCTAACAGCATAATCTTACTTAAAAGACGGAGGCTCCACCTGGCCGGTGTGGCTCAGTGGGTTGAGCGTCCTCCCGTGGACTGAGAGGTCCCGGTTTGATTCCTGGTCAGGGCACATGCCCGGGTTGTGAGCTTGGTCCCCAGTAGGGGGCGTGCAGGAGGCGGCCAATGGATGTCTCTCTCTTATGCCGATGTTTCTCTCTCTCCTTTTCTCTTAAAAATCAATAAAAAATAAATAAAAAAGACTGAGGTTGATTACTGCAAACGATTTTTTTTAGTGTAGAGCATTTTATTCCTTGAAAACTTAATATGTGTTCAGATTCATAGCATGGTTGTTAATACTCTAATTTATCCTACTGTGTGTGGACATACCTTAAGTTTACAGTAGTATTTCTTTTTCTTATCCTCACCCGAGGATACTTTTGCATTCATCTTCAGATAGATCGGGAGGGAGAGAGGGAAGGAGAGAGAGAGAAACATCGACATGAGAGAGACACATCAACTGGCTGCCACCTGCACAACCCCAGGGACAAACTGCAACCGAGGTATGTGCCTCAGTGGGAACCGAACCCGGGTCTCTCTGGACCACAGGCCGATGCTCTAAACACTGAGAAAACCGGCCAGGGCTACAATAGTCTTTACATTTAAAAAGTTTATAAGTAAAATTTAGAACCACACAGTACTACACCTAATTTTTTTTTTTTTAATCCTCACCTGAGGACATTTTTTTCATTTATCTTCAGATAGAGCAGGAGGGAGAGACAGGGGAAGAGAGAGAGAGAAACATCGACGTGAAAGGGACACATCGAGTGGCTGCCACCCACACGACCCCAACTGGGGCCGGGGACAAACTGCAACCAAGGTACGTACCCTTAGCGGAAACCGAACCCAGGACTCTCTGGTCTGCGGGCCAACGTTCTAACCGCTGAGCCAAACCAGCCAGGGCTACACCATATTTTTCCATGCAGTCTGTCTTGAAACCATAGCATCATATGATTTATTTATCATCTCTTTTAGGAAGTGTCTTTACTACAGCATCAGTTGTTCTCTTGAAAGATGCTGAATTAAAATTTCTTAATACTGTAAACATAATATTTCTTTCCTTTGAGGCTCATATCAATGCACACAGACCACTGAATAATTATCAGAAATAAGACCCACTCATTTTCCAACGCGCCCCACTTCATCATGTCCAGCATTTAATCAGCAATCCACGAAGTCTGAACAGATTAAATTCATTTACATTATTTGTGTAGACACCACCATTGATCGTATCAGTCAACATTCGCTCTTTTATATTCTCCGTTAGCAATAAGCAGATGGTAGGCTACCAAAGAGGGGGAGACATGACCTGCAGAGCTGAAAATTGCCAGGGAGGTGAGGCCGAAACAGACTGGGAACGGGCGAGGGGAACGCCCCCAACGCCACCCTGCGCGGGATGAACACCAGCCGAGTCAGCGGGCGGCGCGGGGGTGGGAAGAAATGGAACTCGCTATTTTCTTCTTCCCTGTCACATGTGCAAAAAGGTGTGTTTTTTCCATCTCTCACCTGCAATTTGAACAAAGCAGTTTCATTTAGACATGATTGGAACGGCGAGACAAGGACCTTTGGAGACATTAAAATACAGTGTCAAGAAGACATCACTCTTCCAAAACCGCACGAGGCTGGAGTGGACCGGTGTGCCTGCGCTCCGCCGACCAGGGATCGATCGCACGGGCTGGCTTTTTGGATAAATGTTACATCGTCTCTTTCCCGCCTGTGATGAAACCTATAAAGAAGGACGGGGGCCTGGAAGTGGGGGTACAGCCACGACGCCTGGGTGGAAAGTCTCTGTGTGTCACCCTGGAAATGCCCAGAGAGACAGTGAAGACTTGAGCCCCCTTTTCCCAAGTGGAAAACACAACCCCTGCTGGGAAGGCCCCCAGATCTGCCCCCAGTGTGCAGGGCAAGCCCCCTCCTGTCACGGAACAGGGGAGGGTGAGCATCGATAAGAAAATGGTTTTGGCCCTGGCCAGTTTGGCTCAGCGGTTAGAGCGTCGGCCTGCGGTCTGGAGAAAATGATTTTGTTGGGCCGGCATTTTAAAATCATTCACATAGTCCTGGCCAGTTTGGTTCAGCGGTTTGAGCGTCGGCCTGTGGTCCAGAGAGACCCGGGTTCAGTTCCCGCTAAGGGCATGTACCTCGGTTGCAGTTTGTCCCCGGCCCTGGTTGGTCGTGCAGGTGGCGGCCACTCGATGTGTCCCTTTCACGTCGATGTGTCTCTCTCTCTCTCTTTTCCTCTCTCTCCCTCCCACTCTACCTGAACAAAAAAAATGGACAAATGTCCTCGGGTGAGGATAAAAAAAATAATAAAATCATTCACATAATACATAGATATTGCCTAATTGCCCCCCAAATCAAAACATGGATGTGTTTTTAAGAAGGAAGGGCCCTTCAGTCTATCCTCACCACTGGTCTCGATTCACCCCTTTCCTAGAGGGGACCCACAGCCCATCCTCCGTGGGGCGTGCTTTCTTCCGCACCTGCATGCACTTGGACCTGTACTGACATACTGTCTCGTTATGTTTGCTTCCTGACTGGCATCTTCCGTTCATCCGTAGTAACACGCAGCGGCGGTGCCAGGACCCACCGGTAGGCGGGCTGCGGGGTGCAGCAGCGTGGACAGCCCTCGGAGATTCCCTCCACGCAGCGGCAGGGGGCTGCTGCCCCTGCTCCGTGAAATATCGATGCGGTCGCTGTGTTTGATGTCACTGTTGCAGGAATATGAGTGCTGTTTTGTAGGCTCTCCTGGGAGGGACACTGTCTGATGTAACGTTACAGGTGCCTTTTGAGTTTGCACCCTGACTGCGACCTTGTCCTCCAGGAACACGCGCTGTGTCCCCACCTTGTTCAATCCCCGGCAGCCACCCTGAGGTCTTCGTCCACGTGATGGGTGCAGAGGACACCTTAGTGTTCTGTTTATTTGCCTTTGCTTGGTTATGATTGGGTTTATTCCCTCAGTAAAATAGTTCAGGGTATCTCTATTTCTTATTTTAATGACCTAGCTACAAGGCTATTCTTAATTACCTTTTTTCCCTACATATATTCTGATATTAATATCCATCCTGTTTATAATTATTAACATTTATCTCAGAGGTTTTCTTCCTTCCTTGTTAGTCCTTTTAAATCAATTTCTAAAGATCTGTGTCTTATTTAAAAACATGTTCAGCCCTGGCCAGTTTGACTCAGCAGTTAAGAGTGTCGGCCTGCGGTCCAGAGAGGCCTGGGTTCGGTTTCCGCTAAGGGGACGTACCTCAGTTGCAGTTTGTCCCTGGACCCGGTTGGGATTGTGCAGAAGGCAGCCACTTGACGTGTCCCTCTCACATCGATGTTTCTCTCTCTCTCTTCATCCCTCTCTCCCTCCCGCTCTATTTGAACAAAAATGCCAAAGTATCCTTGGGCGAGGATAAAAAAAAAAGTTCATAGCAGCACTATTTACAGTCGCTAAGATCTGGAAACAACCCAAGTGTCCATCATGTGGTACATGTCCAAAAGCTGTGGTAGATGTACACAATGGAGTACTATGCAGCTGTAAGAAAGAAAGATCTCTTCCCCTTTGAGATGACATGGAGGAACCTGGAGTGCGTTATGCTAAGCGAAATAAGCCAAGAGGAGAAAGACAAGTATCACAGGATGTCACTTATTTGTGGAACATAATGAACAAAATAGGCTGACGAACAAGTCAGATCCAGAGACGTGGAAGTAGGCAACAGACTGACACACCTCAGAGGGGAGAGGGAGGCCGGAAGAAACACACCCCAGAGCTCACAGGCATGTGTGCACAACCCATGGACACCGAGGACGATGTGGTGAAGGCGGGGTAAGGTGGCAGCGGGGAGTCAGGGGGATAAGGGGGGAGAAAAGGAGGAACATCTGTAATACTTTCAACAATAAGGAAAAAAATTAAAAGTAGCTGTTGCTTTAACCTTAACAAAATAAAAATAAAAGTAAACACATGTGGGTCTATGTCATCCACACACACACACCACACACACCGCACACACCACGAGTGTTTTTTAATCCAGTGTTAGTGGTATTTGATAAGGGAGGAATCGTGTGCATTCGCAGGTGCTGACCACTGCTGTGCGGGCCGGACCCTGCACACTGCTGTGTAGTATTTGGAAAAACCGCAACAGAGTGAAGCCGCGGATGTCGAAACGCGAAGTGGCGGGGACGGCTGTAGTCTGACTGTACTGTCGTGTTGCCTGATTGTACCGTCATGTTGTTGGGGGTCCTCTTTCCAAACCTCTGTGCATTCTCCATTTTTTTTATTGTCATGTTTTCGTTTGCTCCATGAACATCCTCATTCTAGTCTTCTGGTAGTTACAATTTAGTTTTAACTCAAACTTCCTTAAACTCGTCTTCAGGGGCTTTTGATATCTATAGCAGTCCTGCCAAAAGCCTGGGTATCAGCAGGGTGTTAGTCATCGTCCTTCCAAATCCATGTCCATCCAAGCTTCTTCCCATGAAACACATCTTGGAGTCTGCTTTCATACAGTTATTCATTTTTATTTTATTTTATTTCTTTTTTTATTAATTTATTTGTATTACCGATGGTTCTTCATTTTCCCCCATTGACACCCTCCTCCCAATGCCCCCCCCCACCCAGCATAGTTGTCTAAGTCCAGGAGTTACACGTACATGCAAGTTCTGTGTTTAGCTCTTCCCCCCCCCCCCAGCCCCTCATCTGAGGTTTGTTCGTTCTTTGTAAATATCATTCCTCAGTACTGACTTAGAATTAACTACAGTATTTAATGCTTGCTTTTCTTACCAGTTCCTCCCAAAGCCTATCTCTGATTGAGTTCTTTATAATGATTCCTTGAGTAACTCTGGTACGAAATCTGCTTTGCACAATTTGGGAGTCTTTGCATGTCTGAGTACATCTTTCTTCTGCCTTCTGCCTTGAATGCTAATGTACTGGATTCTGGTCTCAAAATAATGCATCTTCAAATGTGAAGAACTTTCCCCACTACCTTCCCCATCCAGAGTGGTTAGTGACAAGTGTCCTTGCGATCTGAGGGTCTGAGGCTTTACCCTGGGGGGTCACTTTTACCCAGCCCTTCTCGGGGAGTTCCCAGAATGACTTTTGCGCCGGCCATTCTGGGAAGTCACGCGTAGATCCCTAGTTATGGTTGCTTTCGTTCATCCTTCTCAGTTTTGCATTAACGCTTTCATCTGGAGACCTGTTTGTCTTCAGTACGGGGAGGTTTTCCTTTCCATTATTCTTGTTTACTCACTGGCTGTTCCCATTCTGTCCCCGTAGGCAGACAGTACAACTCCGAGCTGACCTGTGATCTCTGAATGTGGTGCACACGCGTTGTCCTCTGCTTTACGGCTTTGGCTGCTTCCTCCACCAAGCCTTCCTCCCAGGTCACTGTTTCAGCCCTCACAGATAGCCATCAACTCTGCCCTCTGAGCCCCGGTGGGAGGACAGAAACCACCCAGTGTCTGAACAGTGGGAACTGTTCCAGGGGTTGGGTTATGCAGGTGGTGACGATACAAGCAGCAGAGGACATGGTGAGCATCCCTTCTAGTCTAAGCTCCAGCAAACTCACCACCTGAGCGGATGAGGGGAGGGAGGGGCAGTGAGGAGCCCAGCGGGCAGGCAAAGGACACTGCCATGCAGGACCACCTGGTGGGAGCTGGAGCCATGGCAGAGAGGAGTTTAGACCACCTGGGCCTCTTGTTCTCCGGGCCCACCTCTCTGCTCCAGGGCACACCAGGTGCTCTGGAGCTTGGGAGACCAAGGGATGCTCTGCAGCCACATTCCTGACGTCTGCCTGACCTTTCCTTTTCTTATACCCTGACGTCTCCTGTTACATGAAGGTGTTGTCGATTATTTAAAGATAGAAAGAAGTAAAATCATGACTGCCCTTCACAGGGTGCCCACAATTGGAGGCTTCACTTGGGGTATTTTATAGAAATACATCGATGACCAAGACAGGGACGCACGCCCACCCCTAGTGTGCACACGAGAAAACCACCAGCGTCAGCGGAGGTAGAAGAACACTCACACTAGGTCTGACGTATTCTACTGTTTGGTAATGTAGAACAAAAGGTATGAGGGCTCCTACAGGGAAAGGGAAAGGGGTTATAAAGAAGGTGCCACACAGGGAACTTTACCAAGCACAGCAGTAGGCGTTTCTATAAGCCATGGTCAAGACAGGTATTGACTGAGCCCATTTCAACAAGATGAAGTTACAGCGAAGGTGACTTTTCTCCTCCTACTGATGAGAATGTCTTTGCAAAGCTGGCTGGGGGCATTATAGACACTGGCTCTAAGACTCACATCATCTTCACTCGCAAATTAAAGTATGTGTTTTGTGATGCTTCATAGATTGCAATTTGCTACTCATTCTTGAATGTCCTGAGTCACACGTTGAGCTTAAGTTCCATTCTCTGCCATGAACTTCGTGCTGGGCAGTGGGGAGTTGCCTCTGCAGAGCTTTTGTACAGGAAGAAGAAGTTTTCACTCGAGACTCGGCACTGCATTGTGCTAGTGCAATCACAGATGGGTAGATGCAGAGAGAGTGACAGATGAGTCATAGATTGAGGGTAAGTAGAGGAAACAGACACCTAACTTTTCCTCTAACACTGAGATAAACACAGAATCTAGATTTCGGAGTCTCTACATATCAACTTAAAATGTCTGCCTTCATTGTTTATAAACTCTGGCCGTCATCATCAACCCCTGCAGAAATCATCAGAATTTAAGCAAAGACATTATACTTCTTAGAATAATTCTACTTTTTTATGGCATGCCTAGTTTTCCACTAACCCCGAACATGTTCCTCAGGCTCCATATCGGGAGAACAGCCCCCGACTTACAAAACCAAAGAAAACTTAAGAAGATTTTGTTCTCTTATTTGGACATATTTAGGTATAAATTATTTGTAAAACAAAAGTAAAGAGACAAATGAGTAAATAAATAACACGCCTACATACTGTACGTATATATGCACATGTCTTTTGCCTGTAAAATGTGGGGTGGGGAGCCCAACATGTGTCTCCACATTGCAAATGGAAGAACTCCAGGACACGTATGAACACACATGTCAGTTTGCATGCCGTTCTGGCCAGAAATAGCACGCTCATATTGTATTTCCCCAGACATTCTCCACCTAGTGACAGTGTCCATTCCATGTACACCTGGTTGTCATGAGTGTATGTCACACCTGGAGTTTCATGCATTCAGGCACAGCAGTCCAGGCCCCATAGTGACCAGGAGATGGACACCAGGGACCGTGGGGATGCGGAACAGTAAGTAAGAGAGGGCTGACCCAACCCAGATGTGTGACGGCAGCTGCTGTCCTTCCACAGGTGATGAAGCCGGCCTCTGTACTGTGCCCACGGACGCCGAGGCTGGCCGGGCCCCCCAGTCACGGCCGGGCCCCCCAGTCACAGCCGGGCTCCCCAGTCACGGCCCGGCCCCCCAGTCACGGCCCGGCCCCCCAGTCACAGCCGGGCGCTGGAAAGTCTAATGAAGACGGTCGGCTGAATGACGATGTTTATGGGGAAAAAATGGTCAAATTCTACAAGCAGGAACGTCCAAGACACACGAGTTGGAATAGGGTTATTGTGACCTTTCTCGGCCGCTCTCCATAGGCTGTTAGTTCAGTCCGTTGTCAGAGCAGGTGGGGAGGGACCCAATAAAAATGGAATAATAAATACTTATATTTTATATCAATAGTATTATGTGTTTGAGCTGAATAAAGATCATAGCGTGTTTTGTTGTTCTAGGTTTCAACATAACTAAGAAATATTAATTGCAGTTTGATGAAATTAGATTTAATCTATATTATTCTAAGAACACGGTGATAAAGTTATTTTCAGACATTGGGACAAGCACATCTAATTAAACACTAAAAAGTGTGAGTTTCACCCTAAATATACTGCCCCATTTTCTGAACATTGGCTCCTGTCCTTTTATTTGTTTGTTTAACTTTTTAGCTTGATCTATTGAGTTATAATTGACACATGGGAATAATACCTAGTTTAACTGTACAAGTCGATGCTGTGACGTATGCGTGTGTTGTGAAATGGTCACCACCCTCACAACGATCGTGTACATACACGCCTCCTCGCAGAGTTGGCCCTCGTTTGTGTGTGCCTGTGTGAGGACACCGGCCACCTACCTTCTCCACCGATTCCCAGGGTGCAGCACACTGGAGTCCCCCGTCCTCACCATGCCGCCCATGAGACCCCAGACCCCATCCGTCCTGCACGGGTAAAATGCCGATTTCACCAACACCTCCCCATGGCCCTCACCCCAGCCCTGGCGACCAGCCTTCGACTCTCTGCTGGAGTGAGTTCGACTCTTTCAGGAGAGTCTTCACTGCAGTGAGAACGAGCAGTATTTTCTGTCTGCTCATTTCATGGACATACTGGCCACGGGCCACCCATGTTACTGCAAATGGCCGGATGCCCTTTTTAAAGGCAGAACATCACTGCCTTGTGTACCTCGCCACCGGTTCTCATCCGACCCCTGCTGACGGACATTCGGAGCCTCCACGCTCTGCCGCTGTGAACAGCCCTACAGTACACCGGGGGGGGGGGAGGCGTCGACCCTGGTCCCAGGCCCGTTCCTTGGGAGGAACACCCAGAGCAGGTGCCTGTGCTGAGACGTAGGTATGGCGAGTCCCTAACCGGACGCGGTAATTCGGTCACACACCTAACGATGACAAGAACATTGGCTGAAATGCCTTCATGGGGGCGGGGGCATGTGCCTTGGGGAGAAAGATCATGTGAAGCAAATGCTTCAGAGGTTTTGGTTGAAATGGGAAGATGCTGCCCTGGCCGGTTTGGCTCAGCGGTTAGAGCGTCGGCCTGCGGTCCGGAGAGACCCGGGGGTTCGGTTCCCGCTAAGGGCATGTACCTCGGTTGCAGTTTGTCCCCGGCCCTGGTTGGTCGTGCGGGTGGCAGCCACTCGATGTGTCCCTTTCACGTGGATGTTTCTCTCTCTCTCTCCCTCTCTCTCCCTCCCGCTCTGTCTGAACAAAAAATGCAAAAATGTCCTCGGGTGAGGATAAAAAAAAAGAAATGGGAAGATGCTGACCTCCACTCACAACCACCCACATAGGGATTGATCGACGTTGTTTTTTCTCACTTCTAAGATCGAAATGGCTGACGGTAATGGAGGAGCGTGCCAGTCCACAAAAAGTTTAAAATATTAAGAGCTGTGGGGGGATGTGAAGACCTTCTCCCAAGGAGCTGGGTCCGGAGGAGAGCGTGGCAGCCGACGCGGGAGACGGGCCGGGACTGAGGTCTTCCAGCCGCAGCGAATCGTCAGCGAGTGAGCTTCAGTCGCGGCCCGTCGGCCGTCTGCCGTCACCACGTGCTTTCCCTTCAGTTACCTCTGGCTGCATAATCCACAGTGTCGATTTCAATTATGCCGAAAATGCGGGGTAATCATGTCTCCAAAGCACTTTAAGCCAACAATCCCGACATTTCTACTCTCCTCTTAGAACGGCTCTTGCTTCTGAGGGGAAAGCACGCACGCACGAGAATGCCGTCTGCCACGCGAGGACAGGCCCCGGGCGGTGGCAGCAGGTGCTCTCCGGATGACTCGCTGGCCCAGCAGAGCAGCGGGCGTTGAGGCCGTGGGGCGCTGGCCTTTCTCCGCGACCAGCGCTCTGTTGATAGTAGGTCCTCAGGACACAGCTGTTGAACAAATGGGTCATCTTCGTCCTCTAAACAGCCTCCCTCCTTCCTTGAAGTGTTCTCTTCCCTCTTCGTCAAAATCCCGCTCGTCTGCTCCCCTCCCTCCGCAGGCGTGCCCTTCCTCCCCGGCTCCTGGCTTCGCCCCAGGCCAGCGTCCTGCCAGGGACTCTCCCACGGCCAAGCCTCTGTGAGCAGGACCTGCCCTGACCCCTGGATGACCCTGTCTGCACCCTCCGCCTGAGCCCCACCTGTCCATCTGCTGCCCAGCGGCTCCCCGCGTCGGCACGTTAAAACGAGCACATGCATCCCTCCACCTCCCAGGGCGCACAGCGTCGTGAATAGCCACCTCATTGGTCATCTTTCACACGGAAACGCCAGGTTGACCCCCGGCAGCCCCCCCGCCAGGCCCTCCCCTCCACACCCCCGCCCGGCCCGGAGACGCGACCTCATAACAGGCAGCTCCTGCCCCTCTCCTCCCGAGGCCAAGATGCCCTCACCTCTCGCCGCCCGTCCCTGTGGTGCCGAGAGGGACCCCTCGCCCTGTTCCATGCCAGCTCCCTGGCCCCACGTCACTTCACGTGTCCCGGGTTCCATGTTCTGTGTTATCCCGTGTAGTTTGTATGAATGAAGGAACTGGGATGCACCATCAGTTAAGGCTTGACATGAATGCGGCAATCATTTCACAACATATACAAGTATCAAATCGCTACTTTGTACACCTTAAACTGATACAATGCTATAATGTGTCAGTAACACTGGGATTGTTTATCAAGTGACTATTTTATGACTTAGGACAAAGAAGGAAACAAAAATCCCTCTCACTGAGAAAAATACTAAAAGTCAGCTAAGTTTCAGAACACGTGGAAAAATCACATCCACTTTCAAAAAGCCAGCAACTGACTTCCTTCCTAAAAAATATATTTAAAAAGTACCAGTTTACTATTACACAAATACCATAATATGTAGTTTTGTTTGTGTTAGCACAGGAAATTAATGTGAAATGAAGTTGTATATATAATTTTATAGCCATCCAAGCGGTATTTTGATAGTATTTACAGGCAACTTTAAAAATATTGAGCCTCAGAGTATGTAAGATGAAACCCGAGTCAAACTTGCAAGTCACGTTAAAGGGACACGATTCCAAGCATCAGCTCATCTCTGTGTTCACAGCAGCCCCCACAGCACTGAGCGCGTAGCTTTGCTTAGAAATGAAACAAAAAAAGATAAAAATGCAATCAAAGTACCATATAAAATTTGCCATTTATCGATGTTCACTGACGACGGATAACTAACGAAGCTATAAAAAGAAACTATAACAAATGCAAAACAGCCTTGGCCAGTTTGGCTCAGCAGTTGAGCACCGACCTGCGGAGCAGAGATTCCAGGTTTGGTTCCCGCTAGGGGCACGTACCACACACACACACACAAAAAGCAAAAGAGCCAGCAAAGACCAACAGGCAAACTGGGGTCGTGTGGTTCTTGTCGTCCAGAATCCACCTGCTCGTCCACCCCTGGAAAGTGCCGCCAGGTGGTGACGCTTGCTGCCTGATCAGCCGCAGGCCCCGCCACGCGGCCAGGCGGTGCCAGGGACTGGGAAGGACGTCTTGCCGGTACTCTGATCTGCAGGGAGTTAACGCACTTCCCCAGGAGGACTCGTGATTTAATTAAAACAGTCTGTGTCGTGACTGCCAGGCCTGCCACCGCAGAGAGTGTGAATCTGGCCTCCCCAGGCGACCACGGCTACCTGGTCTCATTTCCTTCACCGTCACTTTGTCACTTTATGGCGAAAACGACCGTGTTTATCCAGAGCCCCTGACGGCGCATCCGTGGTCTGGACTCCTGAAGCTCCATGCTTGCAAAGCCACCCCGAGGGAGGTGTCTTCCCTTGAGAAGGACGCGGTGCCGGAGCACGGGGACACTCAGAGAGGCCCGTCCCGTCGTTACTTACGGATGACTACTCCGTGCAGAACCCCATCGGCACTCCGGCAGAAGCCACGCTGAGCAGCTCCCAGACCACTGTGTGGCAATCACAACCACCTGTACACATCAGCTGGCTCCGCGATCGCATGTTTTGACGTAAACGCAATTTGATGAGAAACTCCGCTCTCCAAAGCGGGTTACACCGGCTCAGCGTTCGTAAGGACAGACTGGCAGGGGCTGTGGCTCTTGGGAACAGCGCTGGGCAGTGTGGGTCCCAGCACAGGGAGCACAGGAAGGGACTGGCACCTTCTCCGCCACAGGACTGGCCAAGGACACGCCCAGCCGTTGAGGCTCCAGAGCCCCCAACACACCCTGCCACCCACCGTGTGAAGGGCCACCAACAGTGATGCATGTTGTCAAGCCTATGAATTTGCTGTTAAAACTCAAACTAACATTCCCAGAAAGAACACAATAGTTTTGCTTCTTTTTCATTTGTTGCCCTAACCCCAGGAGGGCTGAGAGCGGTCTGAGAGGTCGGACCTCCCTGGACGCCAGTACCCGCTGGAGGGCACCTGGGTGGCAGAGAACAGGGACGCTGCCAGGTTCTTTGGATCTCTGAACTCCAGGCCCATCACGACGAGCAACGCTTAACGGAAGCAGTGCCAAGCTCTGACCCTTGGCTGGGATTAAACTGCCGATTTCAGAAACGATGAGAGTACAGTAAACATAGAGGGGTGGGCAAAAGTAGGTTTGCAGTTAATCCAATCCAATCATTGCCCAGTAATCCATAAATAATAAAAATGCAAAAGCCAGCGCCCCCCTGTAACCCTCCTCGCCCACGCGTGCCTCCCCCAGTGTGAACTAGGGCTGATGTCGCCTCCCCGGGGACATGAGTGTGTGCACAGCTCGTGTGCTCATTCTACCTCCTCACAATATTGTGGCAGAGCAGCGGGGACCGGCACCCCCCAGGTGAAACAGCTGGTGGTTTGAAGGGCAGAGTGGCAGGGCCGTGCCAAACATCTGGCCGAGTCCTGACTCCGGCCCGAGCCCTTCTGAGATGCCAGGTTGCCTCTGGCTGGGCAGGGGCACAGGGCAGAGATGAGGAGCCCCATTTAGGAGGAGGCAGTGGTGAACAGAGGTCACAGGGCAGTGGGCACAGAGTCATGGGTCCTGGGGATCCAGAGCAAGACGCTTGCACCGGTGCATGTGGCCAGGCCTAAGCAGACCTTCCCTGTGAGTGACACCAGCAGCGTGGAACAGAGAACTGGGCAGAAAGGTCCTACCAGCCCTTACTTTCCAACCCCCCCTTCCTGAGCGGGCGTCTCCCCTCGGAGGGAGAACGCTCTGAAGAGTTGCTGCCGTCCTTGGGGGCCCAGGAGCTTTGCCCCAGCTTCAGCCAGCACAGCAGACTTCACAGAGGTATTACTCACACGAAGGCAGCGCTGGAGTAGAAATTAAAAATAGCCGGGACCTTTGAAGTTCTCGAGCGTTTTCCTGCCCGCTTAGGGTTGTTCCCCACAGTGTATTTTTAGAGCCCTGTAGACTCAGCATCTAAATGTCATAGCAGTGGAATCCTGGGAAGATTCCCAACATCCCTGGGGGGAAAGTTCTGCTTGATGTCCTACCCGAGACTGAATCAGACTCCATCCCCCACATGCGACACCTGGTCCAGCCACTTCGGTCATTTGCTGAAGCTGGCGGTTCCCCGCGTCAAACAGGTGACCCTGCTTCCCGCACGTCCCAGGGCCTGGAACCCTGTGCCCGGTCCCTGAGCGGGAACGTCTCAGAGGTGCCAAGTGGCCTGTGAAAACTTCCCAGGATTGAAACAGAATCCTCACAAGGGCCGTAATTTCTTCTCATTGTAGTATAGCATTTCCTATCTAATAGTATATAAATATATGCTACATACTACTCTGTGTGTGTGTGTGTACAGAGAGAGAGGGGGTAAATAATGTAAATAATGTGTGTGTGTGTGTGTATACATAGTGTCCCAAAAAATGTATACAGTCTGTAGATTTTAGTACATTTTGAAAATGAAATGTATTTTAATAAACACTGCCTTTATAATCACACTTTTTTTGTGTATACATTTATTTGAGATACCTTTATATATATATGTATACACACACACATATATGAATATTTGAATTTATGAATATTTATGCATATCTAAATGTGTTAATATGTAAACATGTTAATATGTAAATATATTCATTTAAATATGTATAACTTAAATGCATATAATTTAAACACATAAGTTAAATGCATATTCACACGTATATAAATATGTGATAAATGCATATTAAAGATCTTTGCCTCTACTTCTCCATCAGTTTCAAATGACCTTGATCAACTGCCAGTCACCCTCTGCAGGTGGCTCTGGCCCATGGGCCCCACGAGGCACGGAGGGAAGGACCTACCAGGTGTCCAGACTGCTGACAAGTGCCTCAGAAATCACCAGGGAAGCTCTGCGGGTGCTCCACAGAGGGGGTAGGCAATTCCCTTGTCCTCAGACCAAGCCTGGTGACCCAGGACACCCGACACGCTATGACGTGATCCACGTGTAGGTCAGCACCTCGGAGATATCAACACCCCTTAGTCATCGGCCTCACTGCCGAGCCAATGCAGCTCCACTCCTGACACGTCCCATTCACATCTCGGCCTCGGAGAACCCTGGCTGGGGGCAGGACCTCAGGGGGCTGTCTTAGCCCAGCTGCTTCTTTGCACAACTAGACACCAGCGGTCCAGAGAGGTGAGCATTTACCCAGCGTCCCCTGCCTGGAAGGGAATCTCAGCTCTGTCGTCACCCACGTCCCGGGTCACCCCTCCTCTGGTGTCTTCCACGTCTCCTGCTCTGTCCACAGACAGAACAGTCAGGTGACAACTGAAGGACTTCAGCGATGCTTGAGAAGTGGGTTTTTAACTACAAACATTGATAGGTTATTATGTCACCGGAGCAGTTTACGTGCAGGCGCATTGCTTCAGAGGAAGAATGACATGGCCATAGACGGGATTTTAAAAAAGATCTTAATGGACTGAACTAGAAAGCTATAAATATACAATATAAGTCACATCCATATGTACTAAGTAAATGTGCAAAAACAAACTAATTTTTAAGGAGTCATGGTTCTCTGATCATTTCTCCACCCAGACAAGAGCACAGTTGAAGCTATTTTTGAAAGCACTCGAGACTTCTAATGTTTCTACGGTCTCCCAAATGCAGGGCACTTGGTGATACCCTCTCCGCATCCCGATTTGGGGGAAACAGCGTCTTGTTAACAACCTGCGGTGTCTTTGTTTTCGCTTCTTTCTTTATAAGCTTAATCAGCGCAGTGTTGTGGGCAGAACCCGGGTGTTGACGCTCATGGGAAACGTGTCAAACCCTGGCTGGGTGATTTCTTAGTCTTGGTCAGACGATTGTGGTGAGTAAGACAACACTGGATTGGTAAGAGCTTACATATTGCCTGACACAACACTTATCAATTTACGGGAGATGTTACTGCTGCTCAGAATACTGACATGAGTGAGTCTTACAGACCGATCGACTATTGTAGTCTAGGTCCGCGGATTTCTGATTCAGGGAGCGTCACACTGTCCTGTCCCACGCGGTAACAAGGGAAGCGGGCATTCCGTTGGCCACGTGCCAGGGGTGGGGACAGGAAGTCACACCCGGTCACCACACACAGGAGAGCTCCGCCTCCTCTGGGGGCCTGTGGGGGGCCGTCTGTGCTGAGCGGCCCACCGGAAGCTCCGACCCCCCAACAGCACCCGGAGTCAGTTGTACGTATGGATTCAGACGAAATCGAGGCGCAGAGAAATCCACCGACGTGGCAGAAATCACCTCGCAAAAGAAAAGCCTCGGTTCCCGTCGTTTCTCAGGTCAAAGCCTGTACTTTTAAAATAGTCAACAGAGATGCATACGGGAAAACAGAATAAAACCAGCAGACGAACAGGAGCGCTGAGAAGCAGGAAGGCCCCCAGCCGCGCCGGGGAGGCTGGTTCCGCAGGCGGCCGAGCGCCGGCACTGGGGAGTCCGCAGCAGCCGATGATCCTGCTCGGCGCCGTGGGAGGCAGCAGGGAATAAAGGCAGAGGAGGGAAGAGCTGATTAAATTTGGGAACACTTTTGTGCTGTGCTCTGCGTGGCCCGGGAGCCCTCACGGGGAACAGGTGAGCAAGAGGTGGGCTTGCGAGCGCGCTTTGACCTCTGGGGACACGGCGCGGGCACCCTGATCCCCAAGTTCAGTGACTTCACGTGGTGCCTTGGCACCGTCCTTACAATGTTACCCCAACTGTGTCTCCTTTGCAGGTACCTGCTATATCCTTAGGACGAGTGCCGCAGAGCTCGGTGCTCCCTGTTGATGGTATTGTTATTTGGGGATTTTTTGGTTGGTTTGTTTGTTCCAAACAGGCAACCACCACTAAACCTAAACTACTTTGAAAAGCTTCCAGGCAAAAGACATAAAACACCAGCTGCTTTTCTAAACCTGGGAGGAATGGCAGAGAACAGCGCTGGGCCCCACGGGGCAGTGACACCCTGACCCGCACGGGACATCTTTGGGGAGCTGCCCGGTCCCAGGTGCTGTGAGCACTGCCTTTCCTCTGACCCAGGGCCGCTGGCCTTCTGTGGGTGCCCTCGTCCCAATTCCTCGCGTCACCGTCCACAGGTGTCTGCGGCCGCGGTTCCCCTCCTGGGGCACCTCCAGGGGTTGGGCCGCTGCCCTCCCCAGGTGCTGCCCAGTGCTGAGCACGTGCCCGGGGAGATGCCCCAGGACAACTGCTTTCCTGCTGTCATCAATGACGGGCGGTCCATCAGCGGGAAATGAGAATGAGACTCCCCCTGGGTCCTTGTGGAGGTGGAGGGCTGCCCCCCAGAGCTCCGCTGGGCATGTCGCCCCAGGCGCACACTGCTCCCTGAGGAGGCCTCCTCCCCAGGCTCCGTGGCCCCGCTGCCGGGCCAGGACTCAGCAGGCTGCTGGGCTGCTGGATTAGAATTCCTGTTTCGTACTTTTTCTGACTGTAATTAATCTTAGGAAGAGCACTGACGAGTCTGGGAAGGAGGGAATAGCCTAGGGCATTAGTGCCAGCCAACCTTCCCAGCACAGACTGCGGGCTCGCCAGGGGCCCCTCCAGCCTGCAGGACAACCTTCCCAGCACAGTCTGCAGGCTCACCAGGGGCCCCTCCAGCCTGGGGGCCCACCTTCCCAGCACAGTCTGCGGGCTCACCAGGGGCCCCTCCCACCTGCGGGCCCACCAGGGGCCCCTCCAGCCTGTGGGCCAACCTTTCCAGCACAGTCTGCGGGCCCACCAAGGGCCCCTCCAGCCTGCGGGCCAACCTTCCCAGCACAGTCTGCGGGCTCACCAGGGGCCCCTCCAGCCTGCAGGCCAACCTTCCCAGCACAGTCTGCGGGCTCACCAAGGGCCCCTCCAGCCTGCGGGCCCACCTTCCCAGCACAGTCTGTGGGCCCCACCAGGGGCCCCTGCAGCCTGCGGGTCCACCTTCCCAGCACAGTCTGCGGGCTCACCAGGGGCCCCTCCAGCCTGCAGGCCAACCTTCCCAGCACAGTCTGCGGGCTCACCAGGGGCCCCTCCAGCCTGTGGGCTCACCTTCCCAGCACAGTCTGCGGGCTCACCAGGGGCCCCTCCAGCCTGTGGGCTCACCAAGGGCCCCTCCAGCCTGCAGGACAACCTTCCCAGCACAGTCTGCGGGCTCACCAGGGGCCCCTCCAGCCTGTGGGCTCACCAAGGGCCCCTCCAGCCTGCAGGACAACCTTCCCAGCACAGTCTGCGGGCCCACCAGGGGCCCCTCCAGCCTGCAGGACAACCTTCCCAGCACAGTCTGCGGGCTCACCAGGGGCCCCTCCAGCCTGCAGGACAACCTTCCCAGCACAGACTGCGGGCCCACCAGGGGCCCCTCCAGCCTGCGGGCCCACCTTCCCAGCACAGTCTGCGGGCTCACCAGGGGCCCCTCCAGGCTGCAGGACAACCTTCCCAGCACAGTCTGCGGGCTCACCAGGGGCCCCTCCAGGCTGCAGGACAACCTTCCCAGCACAGTCTGTGGGCTCACCAGGGGCCCCTCCAGCCTGCGGGCTCACCAGGGGCCCCTCCAGCCTGCAGGACAACCTTCCCAGCACAGTCTGCGGGCTCACCAGGGGCTCCTCCAGACAGTGGCTGCAGGGACATTACAGTCTGGACGGAACCCAACAACTGTGCACCCTGCTTAATTAATGTGATTATCAGAGGATTCCACTAAAAGTAGGGCTCTAATTAATTGTGTCCAATTAAGCTTTTAAACTAGAAATTCAGTAATTATTAATTCATGGATTAGGCGTGATGCTGTATCTTCTTGAAAACACTTTGTGAATTGACAAATGACGACACGATGACCTAACGGGGCAGAGAGAACGACCGCGGACCTGCGGAGGACACTCGAGCTGGCTTCCTGAAGAGCTCGTCCGGCCGGGCGGCTCCAAGGCCAAGTGCATTTGAAGCGATGAGCCTGCGGCGGCAGATGGATAATCTGCTTGAAGACCTCACGCAGTGATCCTGATGCCAGGACGGGGAGGGACGAGGGATGTTTCATTTTTAAAATCGGGACGTATAAACGGACAGTCCCCTTTCGCTTTTGCAAGTTTTCCAGCAGATTATCTGTGCAGACAGGACTCCGTAACAGGGAGCCTGGAGGAGGGGAGACGTAGAACAAAGGAGGCCGCGTGTTCGAGAGCACGACAGGCTCGGGGTTCGCGCGTGAGTCCTGCTCACTGCAGCGCATGGCGGGCCCGGGGGCATTCCCCGTGCTTGGCCCTGCCCGGCACACCCCGAAATGGAGCCAACAAGGGGAGCCTGCAGCCCTCAGGTCACCCCAAGTGGAATAGAAGGGGACAAGGTCTGATCCAGAAAGACGACACCTTTTCTGTTCACGTCTGATTTCCAGGCCACAGCTTTGGTGCTTCATTTGGAGAAATGTTCCGAAGGTGCGTGCAGTATCAAAGACATCTGCGGGACGTGCGTGTGCGTGTGCGTGTGCGTGTGCGGCATGAGTCCTGCGGTTCATAGACGGCAGGCACCCACGCCAGACACGCAGATTTGCCTGCAGGCCGCTGTGACGGTGAAGCGTGTTCCCTGAATCCCACCCTCCCTGGCTCTACCCGTGTCTTACGTAGCAAAGTGTGTATATTGAGTCGTCAGACATGAAGACGAGCAACGGAGCTGCACACACTCCCCCGTCCTCATCGCCAGGGAGCGTGGACTTTCCCGTGGTTTCAGGAACGAGAGCCCAGGCCACGGAGGCAGCTCTGAGGTTTCCCAGACCCCCTGCCCAGTAGAGGCAGGAGGCAGAGACAGCTGGCTGGGGACCGTGTCCAATTAAATCCGGGTGATCAGTCCTCAAGGCGTCCCCCTAGACGTTACCCAGGTGGACGTCAAGGCAGCACTGCGCGTCGGAGAGCATCGGGCAGCGCACTCACGTCTAGGAGACAGACAGCCATCGCACCAGCCCGGCAGGGCCTCAGACTCTTCCCAGAGACACGCGTGCTCTGAGCACTTGGCACCTTGGCCACGCAGAGACCCATCTGTCAGAGCGGCATCCTGTCTGCTCCGCGATGTCGGGTCCTTCCAGCGAGCCGCAGGTGCCAGGCCGGGGAGGGTCTTCCTGGGGAGCGTGTCCAACCCGCAAGGGTTCTCTCTCCGAGAGGAAGCCCCTCCTGCCCGCCAGCCGCCCTCGCTGGCCCAGCGCCACGCGATGGCCACACCTGTCGATACTTGTCACGGAACGGACTCGGTTTGCCCTGGAAAGGCCACGCCAGAGTCCCCAGCAAGTCCTGATGCCAACGGGACAGGGGGCGCCTAAGCAAGTGTCCGATGAAGTCAGGAGATAACTCGGGACAGGGAAATGTGTTTATCAAAGAAAGGAGCATTTTCTCCACGGGAACCCTTCGGGGTCGCTCTGCGTACGACCAGAGCTGGGGAACCACATGAAACACCAGCCTATTCAAGCTCTGAGCACAGGGGCTAATAGCACAGAGAAATACGTGTTTGTGGTATCAGCACAGAGGGTCGTGTTTATGTGCAACTGAGAACTGTGGCATGACCCTCAGAAACGGCGTCAGAGAGAGCGGCCGAGCCTTGGAACACAGCGGCGGCCACTCCCTGAGCTCACTGGGCGTCCCTGAAGGGTATCTTGCATCTGTGAGGTATGTGCTTTCTTACTCATCGAGACAGGAGGACGGTTGTCAGGAAAGAAGGTGCGTGTGATGCCCAAGTGCTGTGAACAGAGCACCCGGGCGAGACGAATGTGCGTTTGAAATATCAGATGGTCCCAGCGTGGAAACGCAATAGTCATGACCTAAGTGAAAATATTTTACATGAACAGTTCAAAATTTTTCTTTACAGATGATGTTATCTAAGCAGGTCTTCTCAGGGGGCACAACTGCTGTGACACGGTGACCAAGTAACAGGCTCCGAGATTCGCAGTTTAACCATGTTGCAGCTAGAGGTTAGACTGGGATCTCAGCAGCATTATACGGGTATTACATGCAGTTAAAGCGTTTGACAGAAGCTCTGCGGATATTTACGTTGGCAAGACGTTTCATGGCTGTCCTCGGCCAACACTGCATCATGCCTGGTGACGGTCGCGATGCACTAACAGGCTGTGACACCCTGACTCAGTTGTCCCAAGCACAGGCGTCCAGAGACCCGTGGATGTGAGGATCTCCAAACTGCCGACGCCAAGTCTGCGATGCACACCCATGACCCCGGGACGAGGAGCCTGCCGGACAGACCAGAGCACGCAGCTCCAGGGGGCTCTCAAGAAGACACGCATGTGGTGGACATCGAGACTGAGGCCGGGTTCAGAATAAGCCGCTGATCTCAAGGCTTCGAGAGTCAGAAAAGGGAGACGGGAACTATTAAAAATACATGTTTCGGAACGTGAGGATGGCTACCGTGTGGGATAACCAAGCTGGATTGATAACAACAGACCCATTTGTATACTAACACTGGACCCGGTGATGTTCAAGGTCGTGTCCATGTCTAGTATTGTGAGTCAGTCATCGCCGTTAAACAGTGAAGATCAGTCCCAGATGTTTATTATGTTACAAACGTGTCCATTGGAGAAGCTCCTTCACTTGCATTGCGCTGGGGCGTCCTGGAGCCCACAGAAGGTCTGAGGAAGGAGCTGGGCCCCCACCGGCTCTGCCCCCGGGCCGGGCCTCACAGACGGAGGTCTGCATTTGTGAGCTTTGTCAGCCACACGGATGGTGCTCTCTCTCTATTTCTGTCTTATAATTGGGGGGGGGGGGCATGCTCAGCTTTTCCACAAGGTACGTTACCACCGCTGCAGCTCACACATCCTGCTTATCACCCCCGGCTTCCCATCCACCCGACTTCATCACCCTCTTCTAACTCCTGCCTAGTCGGCCTCTCTGCTCCTCTCTCGGGAGAAGGATGGCAAATAAACACGAGCCGATCTGCCACCTACACAAGCCCAAAGGTGCACGCTGTGGCTGAGTCAGGGCCCCTCCCTCGGAGATGTCCTGTCGTCCCCAGTTCAGGAGCATGAACGCATTATTTGAATTGAACCTTTTCCATGAACTCAAAAAAATGCTCATTAATCCATCTGGTTCGCATTAATTAACCTGAGATACATGCTTTGTTTCATAGCGTATCTTATGGTACTATGTATATGCACATTAATATGCAGCATTTGTGTCATACACGGTGTGAATTACATGTATATAGCTCCTAAGCCCATCCCACTCAGACTTGCCTAAGAAATGAAGCTTTCCATAACTCAACAGAAAGGGGTTTTTTAAAAAGGTATTAAAGGAAACTAAATGATTACCAGAGATCACTGAATGAGACTCTAGAGCTTGTGAGTGTGTGTGTGTGTTTGTGTCTGTGTGAGTGTGTGTGTGCCTGTGTGTGTCTGTGTGTATCTGTGTGTGTGTATGTGTCTGAGTCTGTGTGTGTCTGTGTGCGTGTGTGTGTGTCTGGGTCTGTGTGTGTGTGTGTGTCTGGGTCTGTGTGTATGTCTGGGTCTGTGTGTGTGTGTGTCTGTGTGTGTGTGTGTGTCTGAGTCTGTGTGTGTGTGTCTGGGTCTGTGTGTGTGTCTGTGTGTGTGTCTGGGTCTGTGTGTGTGTGTGTGTGTGTCTGGGTCTGTGTGTGTGTGTGTCTGTGTGTGTGTGTCTGAGTCTGTGTGTGTGTGTCTGGGTCTGTGTGTGTCTGTGTGTGTGTCTGGGTCTGTGTGTGTGTGTGTCTGTGTGTGTGTGTGTATCTGAGTCTGTGTGTGTGTGTCTGGGTCTGTGTGTGTGTCTGTGTGTGTGTCTGGGTCTGTGTGTGTGTGTGTGTGTGTCTGGGTCTGTGTGTGTGTGTGTCTGAGTCTGTGTGTGTGTGTCTGGGTCTGTGTGTGTGTCTGTGTGTGTGTGTGTCTGGGTCTGTGTGTGTGTCTGTGTGCGTGTGTGTGTGTCTGGGTCTGTGTGTGTGTCTGTGTGCGTGTGTGTGTGTCTGGGTCTGTGTGTGTGTGTGTCTCTCTGTGTGTCTGTGTGTGTGTCTGTGTGTCTCTGTGTGTGTGTGTGGTTTATTTGTTTCCTCTTGCTTATTACAACTTGGATCTATTATTTGGGTCCCGAAGGCGTGTGGCCACATGATGAGCCCTACAGACAAGGGGACACAGAGCTGCTGCGTGTGATCAGTGCTGGTCCCACAGAGAAGACAGTGACTGATGCATCTCAGTAACGCTCTGGACTTCCCGTGTGAAAGGTTGACGCACAACTGCATTTACTGAGCTAAAGTCTCCGCTGTAAAATTTAAATTTTACCAAGGTTAACAATATTTGAAATCTACATACACTCTCATTTAGTCAGCACTATAATTCAGAAAGGCTCTCTTGACCAACAAATAAATAATGACAATAATTCTACTCATTGAAGTCTATTTAGAACCAAAATGTAGATAAAAATGCCAAATTCTTTGTCTTGCTAATGAACGATGCTGGTTCTTGGGGTTTAGCAGAAATGAACGCACCAATGATGTGGGAACAGTAGAGAAATGGCTGCTGTTGATTTTTTCGACTTAACAACAAGTGCCTGAGACCCGACTTCATCACCTCCGAGAGGGCCGCTGGCCGTCGGAAGCGGGGCGTCCGGTGCTTTGTCAGGGACGGCGGAGGCCGAGTCCGCATCACCTCCGTGCCAGCCCCTTACAGCTTGTCCCAGCGACCTGGGGAGGGGAGGGCGACGGGGCAGGGTGGGGACACACGGAGGCGGATCACTAGGCAGGTCCTCACCTCGTCTTGGTGACGTGTGCAGCCTGGGCCAGCCTTTGCTAAGAACCAAATGCTAATTAAGCGTAATCCTCCAACGGGTCACAGCTTTGCCCCGGACGACACGCACATTTCCTATAAAGGACGTTATTTTCATAACTGTCTGCGTCAACCGCTCAATGACTGAGCTCACGCGGGGAACATGGAAACAGTGTAACAGAGCCTCCGAGAGAAGCCCCCGGGACAGGCTGTGTGGAATCTGTACTATTCCATCATATTTTGAAAATTAAGCTTAAGAAAAAATATGTTTCAGTAGGAAAATACATTCTTACAAGAAGGTGATTGTTCCCCGGTACTTGTGAATGAAGACACAGAGGTCCTCGTCTGAAAACCGAACGTTGTGGCGGAGGGTCAGACACAGCCCACCTTCGGGGTCTCCTGCTCGGTCCCTCCCAGCAGGGTGACACCCACGGCGAGCCCATCTGATGCGAGGGCTCCCCACGTCCGAGCACGCTCGACATCATTCGAATTTCACTGTAAATTCTCTCAATCTCGCAAAAAGCATTTTTTACACTGAACTTACGTACAGTGTGAATTTATGAGACTATGTTCTTCAAGATCAATTCTAAATAGGAGTGATCATGCCTTGTCCCTGACACCACAGTGTTCTGCACACGTATCTGTGCACATATGGGTGTGTGTGAATATGTTTCCTTACGTACACCAAACTCACTCATAACTGTTAAAACGATACCCTACACTGGGAACGTAGAAATTGAGATGCATATTAATGCACAGTGTGTATTTTCAAAAATGCATTTTATTTCACTCAGATAATAGAAGGATAACTAAGGAATATCAACTCCTCGAATAGGTGACGGTGTGTGTGTGAGTGTGTGTGCGCGCAGGGGTGTGTATACAATGTCTGCCCATCCTAACAGAAATCTGTTTCTCACTGCTGTTCAAATTACTCACTCTTCTCCAGCAGCCCTTCTTTTTACATTTTGGATTTTACAGGTCATGGGCAAAGGCCGTCAGAGGTCTGGAGGAACTTGACTCAACTGGGAACAAGCGCAGGATAACTGTGCTCAGCCCCAAAGGAACATTCATGCAACAAGCAGCCCCGGCCTCTCAAATCTCCCTCTGCCTGGAACCCCCGCCTCCCGCCTCCCAGCTCTGCCTCAGTCCAGTCGGGCGAGCCCCTGCCTATGGACAGGCTGCTGGGAGCCCCAGCATGAGACACTGCGCCCCAGAGCACCTGGCTCCGACCACAGTCCTGAACGCCATCTACTGCCACCACCAGGGACGTCACTCTGTCCCCACTGGGTGGTACAATCCAGAGGGACACCATCCCATTGTCAGCGCCCAGGGACGTCACTCTGTCCCCACTGGGTGGTACAATCCAGAGGGACACCATCCCATTGTCACCGCCCAGGGACGCCACTCTGTCCCCACCGGGTGGTATAATCCAGGGGGACACCATCCCACTGTCACCGCCCAAGGACGTCACTCTGTCCCCACCGGGTGGTATAATCCAGAGGGACACCATCCCATTGTCACCGCCCAGGGACGTCACTCTGTCCCCACCGGGTGGTATAATCCAGAGGGACACCATCCCATTGTCAGCGCCCAGGGACGTCACTCTGTCCCCACCGGGTGGTATAATCCAGAGGGACACCATCCCATTGTCAGCGCCCAGGGACGTCACTCTGTCCCCACCGGGTGGTATAATCCAGAGGGACACCATCCCATTGTCACCGCCCAGGGACGTCACTGTCTGCACTGGGTGGTACACTCCTGAAGGCAGACGCTGTGCTTGTTGTCCGTTGTACACTCAGCTCTAACAGCAGAGGGTACGTGTTGTGAACAGCACGACGAGTACAGGAACAGGCACCGTCCATCCCTGACAACCTGGCCTCGTCCCACATCTCACCCAGCGCTCCTGATCACAGATAAACAGGAACCGAATCTTTGTCACAACACGGTTAGAACTGAGAAAATTCAGAAATTGAAGGCTAAAGAGACATTCAGCAGTAAGAACCTTTTATAACCTGATACCACATCTTTTTATACTTCTTCCCCTCATCTTAAGGTTTGACTTATTTTAAATCATTCGCCGAAGCATGTACTTGCACCCTCGTGTTAGGTGTGCACCCTACACTTGTTTCCCGGGGAAGGGATGCGTTAGCTCTGAAGGGACATGGGAGCACATAACCCTGTCCCACCTTGTCCCCGTGGGAAACGCTCAGCTGAGTGACTGTCCTGTAAACCTTCAGATGTCGGACCTCATCATGCGCTGTGCTCGCTGTGTGCTCTCGGTCCTGGGTGCTAACGAGTCCCAGGGAGGCCTCCAAAGGCCCTGAAGTCACCCTAAGCAGCGGCTCTAGCCAGTCCTTCACCGGACGTTCCCACAGCCGGGTCCTCACTGAGCCGCCTCTACCTTCCCGAAGGCCGTCGTTCCTGCCCACCGCCCCGGTGCCCACCTGCCCGGCAAGTACTTTCCGAAAGCAGAGGCCCGTGCACAGCTGAGCACCGTCTCAGCGCCCGGGGAATGGACACCTCAGGAGCTCAGACCGTGCAATGAGCAAGCGTCCGCTACCGCGGGAGTATTCTCCAACATGAATGCGGGGGAGATTGTATTTTAACTCCGTGTGACCTCCGGAGGTGCTCTCAGTTGGTACGTACTTCGGACGCAGTGGTTTGGTCCTTAAACGGCTTCTTCCTCCTTCCGCCCCTTCCCCGTGACTCGGGCTCCTCCTCGGGGACACGAGCTGCAGGGTCTCCCTGGAAGGGAGGTGCCGTAACGGCCCGGGGTTCCATAGGCTTCCTGAGCGTACACTGTGCTTTCCGACACCCCGATCCGGGGAAGAGCTCCGCGGGGCGACAGTTCCGTCTGCAGGACCGTGTCAAGGACAGGAAGGAAGCCCCCCCTCGGAGACCTGGGGGTGTCAGGCAGGGAAATGACAACTCCGGCACGAGGTTTGGTCATAATCGAACGAGACACAGCAGAGGCAGCTGCTCCGTCAACCACAGCAGCACCCAGACTGGATGTGGTTCAAAGGGTTCCCTTGGGCTGGGCTCTGTGGAGAAAGGAAGTAGCTCAGCAGAGCTGGGATGGACTCAGCAGCATCCTCTGGGCCCCTCGGCCCCTCGAAGTCCCCAACACTGTGGGGGATGGGGAGCACACCACGCCCATCCCCTCGTCGTTCTGACAACCCAGTGGCGCGTCCAGGCACACAGACAGGGCGCAGGGGCTTCCGTGAGGAACCCGGAATCAAGGGTACTGCCGAGTCACACACGACTGACTGAGTTCTGAGTAAGGAAGTATGTTTTTTGGTTTTTCTTTATTGATTTTTAGAGAGAGGAAGGAGAAGAGAGAGATGGAAACATGGATGAGAGAGAACATCCATCGGCCGCCTCCTGCACGCCCCCCACTGGGGATCAGGCCCACAACCTGGGCATGTGCCCTGACCGGAAATCGAACTGGTGACCTCTTGGTGCAGGGTCGATGCTCAACCACTGAGCCACACCTGCTGGGCAGGAAGTTATATTTGTATCTGTGTGGCCATAGTAAGACAACTGCAAAAGTAGTTTCATATAATTTCATTAAAAGTGTTTTCTAGCCCAGCCGGTGTGGCTCAGCGCTTAGAGCATGGGCTCGCGAACCAAAGAGTTGTGGGTTCGATTCCGATCAAGGGCACGTACCTCGGCTGCAGTTCGGTCCCCGGCCCTGCTCGAGGTCGTGTGGGAGGCAACCAGTCGCTGTGTCTCTCTCACTTGGATGCTGCTGCCCCCACCTACTCAATATGAAGATAAATGGAAAATACCTCGGGGGGAGGATTAAAATAAACAAAAGACATTCTTCCTGATGCCTTTCTAGAAGGACACAATGAAACCAGAAGCAGTGAAGAACCGAGTGCACAAACCCAGGGGTGCCAGGACCCGGCAGAGCAGGGATCTCTACCGGGTGCAGTTCACCCCAAGAGAAGCCCAGCTTCGTTCTTAACAGGAACATTTATTTAGACATCTCACAAACCAACTCATGTTTTCTGACACCGTTTTATTGACTTTAAAAGCATGATTGGCTTTGATCCGCACGCAGACCCCTTGGAGACGCGGCGGGGCTGCGGGAGGCAGAGCGGAAGCGACCGGCAAGGGGCCCCGGGGCCTGGGGTCAGGTCTGGACTGTGCTGACCGGCTCCGGGTCCCAGGGCTGTTCTCAGACCGCTGTGGAGCCGCCGGGCGGGGTGAGGGCTTCAGGGCACATCAGTCAGGTGGGAGGGGAGCCTGAGCCGCGGACCCTCTGGGGCTTGGGGATGACACCGAGAGCCCAGGGCGTGGGGCTGGAGCGGAGAAACGGGTCTGACGTGCCCAGTGGGGGAGGAAAGGACCAGGACCACGCAGATGCACGGGTCCATGGCTCAGACGGAAAGCCCCGGATTCAATCGCCCGCCCCTGATTCGGACACACGACGTGTCCCGCAAACAGCCTTCGCCATGATCCGGGGAGCCGCACCTCTCCTGGCTCACTCATCAGCACACTGCTTCATGTCCCAGAGTCCCTGCCTCCGTGTCATTTCCCCGACAGATTGTCCTCGGCAAACAGGGTCCCGGTAAACCCCACGTCGTGGCCGCCAGGGCCCAGCCCCCCCCACGCCCCCGCGCCCCCCAGCGCCGGGAGAGCACGTGGGCAGCTGCCCCGAGGACAGAGCGGGCAGCCCAGGGCAGCAGAAGGCTCCCCCTCGGGCAGGGGTCCCAGGGCCAGCCAGCCCCTGACTAAGCACAGGCGCTGGCAGGAGGTGGAAATAGGATGTCATACTGTCAATCACTGAGGAGGAGAATGAAGAGAAGGACGGGGGACACGTGGCAAAGGCAAAGCCACTGAGCGAGAGCCACCCTCTCGCCCGCCGTGGCTCTCTGGACCTACGTGCGACCAAAGGTGCTTTCGGTTCTAGATCCACGAAAAACAGGGATGAACAGGAGGGTCCCCAGTCCCAACATGTGACCAGGACGCGTCCATATGTTTTCACTCATTAATCCCAGAAACACCAGAGTAACTGATTTCCTTCAAAATATACCATGCAGCCCGGCCGGTGTGGCTCAGTGGTTGAGCGTCGACCCTGCACCGAGAGGTCCCCGGTTTGATTCCTGGTCAGGGCACATGCCCAGGTTGTGGGCCTGATCCCCAGTGGGGGGTGTGCAGGAGGGGCCAATGGATGTTCTCTCTCATCGATGTTTCTGTCTCTCTCCCCTCTTCCTCCTTCTCTCTCTAACATCAATGAAGAAAAAAAAAACACCATGTAAACCAAATATGCACACCAATTCTGACCACTATAATCTAATGATATAATTATAATGATAATCCTGATTTTATAAATATGTATATATGAATATATATTCCGTTATTACGTGTACACACACAATTTTGAGATATAGGCTCTTTCTTATTTTTGAATACGTGCATTATTCTTCAATACAACGAAAATATGTGTTGATATACCGAAATAACATAGACGCTATTAATGAGTGAAAGCGAAAAAGCAACATGAGTGAATATACATATTTTTGCCTTACTGAGGAAGAAGCTCTTAAAGAAAAATCTGACACACTGTTAATTTATTTGTTTGCTCAGCACCACTGTGCTGGAGAGGGTGGGACTGTGGGCGCGGGTACAGCTGGGTGGGCCGGCCGGGCTCCAGCACACTTTCTATCTAGTTTAAGCCCCCTGCTGTGATTGGCAAGAACTAGGGTACAATTACATTCATCACCTGTCTCTCCAAAGACCAGTTCCTGCCAAATCCAGCGATGCTAATATTCCCTGCCCCAGGTATCAATTTTTAGGTCATTACATTGTGGATAATGCTAGCTGAATCTTAGTTTTGGATACAGGAAGGTTACAGGTTCTAGAAAATGTGTGTGTGTGTGTATTTATATAAATATGTGTGGGTACATATATATATACACATATATGAATGTGTGTATGTATATGTATGCATATGTATGTGTGTGTGCTGTGTGTGTATATATGTATGTATGTATATATATGTATATATGTATATATTAATGTGTGTGTGTGTATATATATAAAGAGAGAGAGAGTTTAACTGCAAAATTTCCATTTCTTTGACTTAATACCATAAATTTAGGCTACATCTTAACTTTCTTAATAAAGTTTTTCTAGAGTTTCCTAGATTCTGTGTCTAATTCTTATTTAAAAATAAGTTTTTCAGAGAAAGAGGGAGAGACATAGAATCATCAATGTGAGAGAGAGAGACATGGATCGGCTGCCTCGTGCACGCCCCTTACTGGGGATGAAGCCCACAACCCAGGCATGTGCCCTGACCGGGAGTCAAACCAGGACCTCTCAGTCCATGGGACGATGCTCAATCCACTGAGCCACACCAGCCCAGCCTGTGTTTAATTCTTTTATATATCCCACCATCTAGTACAGTGCTCAGCCTCCAACAGAATCCCAAATTCATAGATGCTTCTTGAAGTTTGAGTTAAAAATAAAAACACATGAAGATTATAAGTGTCTTATCAATAAGAGGCAGGAGGATTGCATTTGCCATTAAACACCCTGGACTTAATCGGCCCATTGGTCTAATTGATTTTATTATTCTTACCTTAATTCAGGTCTGACACGAACAATTTTGGCTCAGATGTAACAGATTAAAGTAGAGGGCACGCCCCTTCCCTTGGGATCCTGGTTTCTCCTTCGATTTTGAACGTTTCTGTGTGGTCATTATACCAGGCACAGATCCATCAACCCTCCCCACCTTTAGGATGGATGAGGAAGACACTTCCCGCCCCCTTGATGACAGACACGGCCGTGTGTCTTGTTCTAGCCAATGAACTATGAGCGGAACTGAGCCATTGCAGCGTTTCATGCCCAGTGCCCAACCCCAAGCCCGTGTTTCCTCTGTGCCAGGACCCAGGGAGCTCGCCTCAGCAATGAGCTCACGCTGAGCCTTCCCTGGGTGGTGGTGGCACGGAGTGGCACTCCCTGCAGCCTGTTACCCCAAAGAGTGTGGGGATCGTTAGCTGCATCGAGCAACCAAAAAGATCTATGACCCCTCTGCCCTAGGGAAAGGAATCATATACGCCTTTCTACTTACGAGCATGTGGATTAAAACGAACCCACAGTCCGTGACTGAGTCGCCCCTAATGTGTCCTCACCACGGAAGCGCACTGTGAAGCGTGGTTTTCCTGTAAATGCCTTTGAGATTTAGAGCAGTTTGTAAGCAGTCTGGCCTGTTAGACCTGCTGAAGTGCAGTGTGTGTTCCGGGCATTTGCAGAAGCCTTAAGTGTGTTGATGGGTGTGTAGGTATACGTGTTTGACAAATATCCCTGGGACTCCGAGATGTTCAAATACCAACCCTTACCCGATGTGTGTTAGTCAGTCAAACCTGAGTGAAGACGCAAAACTACGTCTAAGGTGAGGGATTGCTGAATGCAGGTATTGATAAGTAAAGCGCGCGTCGCTAACGCTTTGCTGTGCTGCACCTTAAACGGCCGACGGCACGCCTGGTTTCCCTGGGACGACCTTCACCGGGGCGTCTCCGGCTTTCAATCACCTCCCAGCTGCGTTTAGACAGAGCCTTTACATCAACAGGCAGGGTTCTGCTGTAGCGAAAACTGTAAATGGAAGCTGTTTCCTCCGTTTCATTCTGGGAAGCCTTTTAAACATAACTTGTCTCCCGTGAGAAAAGTGACTCTTCCATAAAATTGTTTTTAAAAAGTAACATTGGGTGTCAAGTCGCTACACAGTTGACATCTTTCTAGGAGAAAAAATAAAACGCCCGTGTCTGGTTTCCGGAGCCAGAACATCCACCTGCTGAGTCTGCGCCTCTGTGGGCTGCAGACAAGGCTTCCCAAGCGCTCCCGCAGTCTGTCTTCTGAAAATCATCACTCCCTCATTAAGCCTAGTTCAATTAAAATGAAATATAAATGAAAGCATTTAGCCAGAAGCTAATTGAAAATAAAACCCTCAGTTTGTCATATACACTGTCGCCTTGGAAACCTGTTGGTCCAGCACTTTGGCGATTAGAACCGGAACTTTCTCAAGATGACATGTGCAGAGACAGCTTTGGAGGAGCTGTTGGTACGGTGACCGGACTGCGGACCGGGAGAGCCCACATCACAGCCCCGAGGGCTAACGCAGAAACAGCAGTTTTTTGTTTGTTTTTTTTTAATCCTCACCTGAGGACATTTTTGCATTTATCTTCAGATAGAGCAAGAGGGAGAGAGGGAGGAAGAGAGAGAAACATTGATGTGAGAGAGACACATGGAGTGGCTGCCACCCACACGACCCCAACTGGGGCCGGAGACAAACTGCAGCCGAGGTACGTGCCCTCAGCAGAACCGAACCCGGGACTCTCTGGACCGCGGGCCGATGCTCTAACTGCTGAGCCGAACTGGCCAGGGCGAAACAGCAGTTTTAACTGTTTCCCTTAAAATAATCCTGCAGTTTAAACTGATTGAAAATAAAGGTTTTTTTAAAATGTATTTAACCTGGTTTCTGAACCTTCCCCCTTGGTTCAATGGTTCAAATCTTCAAACACAGGCCATTTCGGTCTCCCCAAAATGTCCTAATGTCAGCTTTGGCTTAGGCTCAAAACCGGTGTCTGAGACTGTAGGGTGCTAGCACAGGTGCGTCACGTACCTGGACACATGCACAAAGTGAAGGCTGAATTCTAAAAGTTCTCTAAGTGCTTCCTCTGCTGATGAGTTAAAATCACCTCCTTCTCCCTCGAAGAAATCAGGTGAGGCACACGGCTCTCTTTTACATCATGACACAGCCATCACTTTACCCCTGGGCTTCTCTGCCCAGGGCAGATGGGCTTACGTTCTCTCCTTCTCTCCTCCTTCCTTCCCTCCTTCTCTCCTCCCTCCTTCCCCCCTCCTCTCCTTCCCCCTTCCCTCCTCCTTCCTTCTATCCTGCCCCCTTATTCCTTCTACCTCCTTATCCTTCCTTCCTTCCTCCCTCCCTCCCTTCCTCCCTCCCTCCCTTCCTCTCTCCCTCCTTCCTTCCTCCCTCCTTCCCTCCTTCCCTCCTCCTTCCTTCTATCCCGCCCCCTTCCTTCCTTCTTCCTCCTTCTCCTTCCTTCCTTCCTTCCTTCCTTCCTTCCTTCCTTCCTTCCTTCCTTCCTTCCCTCCTTCCTCCCTCCCTCCCTCCCTTCTTCCTTCCTCCCTCCTTCCCTCCTCCTTCGTTCTATCCCGCCCCCTTCCTTCCTTTTTCCCTCCCTCCCTCCCTCCCTCCCTCCCTTTCTTCCTTCCTTCCTTCCTTTTTCCCTCCCTCCCTTCCTCCCTCCCTTCCTCCCTTCCTCCCTTCCTCCCTCCCTCCCTCCTTCCTCATCCCCACGAGCCATGATTTCCACTAAGGATGCTCTGACGGCACCAGGAACTTTAGGAAAGCAGTTGCCAGCTCCCCTCAGAGGAGCGCAACCTGCCCAGTGGTCTAAGGAGGTATTGGCATGCTGTTTCTATATAGTATCCTCCACTTCGGTAAATTGTAAGTTCTGTTGCCTCCTCACCATCTGCTCCTCTGGGGGGAAAAAGTCATCTTTTGGGTCTTCGTGTCAAGATACAGAAAATGAACTTCAAAGTCGGCAAGGACAGAGCTCTTGGTACAGAAGATAAATAAATATCAGCAGCTGCTCCGCGCCTGCCAGACAGACAGAGAGTGCTGTTCGAAGATCGTGCTTTTGTGCAAACAATACAGGGTTTCCCGCCAGAGACCACCCCGGACCTCGCCCAGCCTGCTCAGAGCCGCAGTGTGTGCAGGGCGGAGGGCGGGGCGGAGGGGGGTGGGGAGGCCTCCTCACTTGCAGAGACCCCCACGTGCCCTCCGCACTGTCTGCTGGAACACGTGGAGCGGAGGTCCGTATGTTTATGTCAAATACAAATATTTGCTATAAACATGCAAACAGGATGCCGTTGTGTGGGACGAAGTCTCGAGATCTCGAGTGCAGCAAGGTGGCTACCGTCGGCCCTCGGTCCTTGTGGACATAAAGTCCCCCCAGTCAGGGTGGGTCCTCCGTGGGACTGGAAGGTACCAGTGGTCAGAAACTGTGACTTTTCAGCCTGAGTCCATGGAGCTAAGCGACATCTGTGTTTTGGAAAGCAGCCCGATGTGTGTCTGATGGATGGATGGATGGATGAAAAATGCAACTATACATAGTTATCAATTCTTCCTTAATTTAAATATCTTCAGCAATAAGGCCGTAAGCTCTTCTCCTTCACCCTGACACTGAGCTCTGCGGTTTCTAAGTCTCTGGATGGGTCACCACTGCGATGAAAGAAGTGAGGCCTCTCTGTCTGCACGTCTGCCTCGGACCACGGGCCGTAGGACAGAAGGAGCTCGCCCTCTGCGTGAGCCCGGAGGGACCCGGAGGGCACTGTGCTAAGTGAAGGAAGCCAGGCGGGGAGAGACCCGTGCCACAGGGTCTCACCTATGGTGGCACCTCAGCAACCACATAAACCGACACACAAAGTAGAGACAGAGGCACAGATACGGGGGACAGACTGACAGCCGTCCGAGGGGAGGGGACTGGATGAAAGGAGGTGAAGGGATTAGCCCAGCACACAGAAGTGTAACCCACGGACACACAGCAGTGTGGTGATGGCCGGGGGGGGGGGGGGGCTGGCTGGGAGGGGGTTAAGTGGGGGGAAATGGGGACATCTGTAATAGAGTCAACAATAAAAATAAAGTTTATATGTGTATGTGTGTGTGTATATATATACATATATATATATATATACAGTCTAACTGCTGAGAATCATTTTTTATACACAGATATTTTACATAAATATATTTATCGTGCTTAAAAAATGAACTGAAGGTAATTTGACGGGGAAAACAACCCTAAGAAGCTCTTCCGCGATTCAGAGTGGAGAAGAATTCAAGCGTGGGAATTCCCACTGAGCGAGGGTTGGTTTGCCCTTGACCGAGCTCAGATTCAGACGTGCCCGGACGGAGAGCTGCGTGCGGTCCCTTCCGTCCCAGCAGAGGTCGGGGATGTCACCGGCTGTCGGACAGGCAGTCCTCACGCCAGCTCTCGGCAGCCTCGCCGAGGACCCGGCACAGGGAACCCCGGAGCTCAGCTGCACCGCACCGGGCACGGAGAAGTCCCCGAAGACGCAGGCAGGGACCTGGCACCATCTGGCAGGCACGGCTGGTCATTTCAGAGGGGCCGCGGGTCCCTGCCTGTCCCTTCAGCCACCCCGGACGCATGCTGCCCAGCGTCCAGGGACAGAGATGGTGTGGCTGTGACCACAGACCGCGCACATCAGAGAACATGTCGTCCTGACTTTGGAATCCACATTTCCCACGTGCGTGCGTGGACTTGGGTGCACCCGGGTACGGGCGGGGCACTGACGACGAATCAGGCTACGGCAGGTTGGCAGAGGGGCGGGCACAGAGCCTCTGAACAGAGAAGGTGCTAAGTTGGTCTCCACAGCACCAGTAATAAAGGAGAAGGATTCCGTCCGGAACGCATCAGCATTCCACGCCTTTAAAGCTCGCTCCCCTTCTCCTGCGGTGCCTCATGTCCACGGAGTGTACTTTCCAAAGAAAGGTTGGGGGCAGTATCTGAAGTGTTTCTAAACAGCTCACTTCATACAGGCGGGGCCACAGTAGGTTTAGAGTTGTGTGGATGGAAGATAGTACAATAGTTAATAAATAACAATACAAGAACAAATTATGTTCCGTGTACTCACAACTGTACCCCTGGTCTCACCCGACCCCGTATGTGTTAACATGTCCCATTACTCACAGGCCTCACTGATGGATTTTAATCTAAGAGCACGTTATTGACATATTAAAAATCATCTGTGCCGAGTGAACTTTCTTGTATAGTCGTCCCCGTATCTGTGGGATGTGTTCCAAGACCCACGGCGGATGCCTGAAACCAAAGATAGTACCAAACTCTGATGAATCAATCACACTAAGAGATTAGCAACAATGATGAATAATAAAAGGGAATAATTATAAATATATAGTGTAATAAAAGCTGTATAAATGTGGTCTCTCTCTCAAAATATGAATTAGACTGTACCCACATTTTCACATACAGAACGCACTTTCCCAGTTTTGTTTTTTGTTTCACCCTGGTTGGCCTGCCTCAGCGGTCAGAGCATCAGCCCAGAGAGTCCCGGGTTCGGTTCCCGCTCAGAGCACGGACCTCAGTTGCAGTTTGTCCCCGGCCTCGGTTGGGGTCGTGTGGGTGGCCACCACTCGATGTGTCTCTCACATCAATGTTTCTCTCTCTCTTCCCCCGTCTCTCCCTCCCGCTCTGTCTGAAGATAAATGCAAACATGTCCTCGGGTGAGGACACAGACAGAAAACAGGCAGAACGCGCCCCGGCTTCCCGCGGGCAGGTCTGCGTGGCTGGCACCGCCCTTGTGCGCTGGGACCGTGACCGGTAAAGAAGGGGCGACTTGAGCACCAGCCCGATGGCACCAGGACAGCTGACCTGATCACCAGGGGGCTGCCGCATGACCAATGATGGGCTGTAACGTGTGGCGACACTGGCCACAGGGTGCGCCTGTCCCGGGCGGGACGCAGGGGTCTCCTAAGGCTCATCATTGCGGGGATGGTGGTCATGGAAGTCTTAGGAATTGTCAGTTTCTGAAATTTTCCACTGACTCTCGCTAGAGTTTGACAGTAGGTCACTGAAACAGTGAGGAGCGAACGCGCAGATACGGGGGCACAATTGTGTTTCTCTAAATATCAGGGTTCGGAGATGGAAGCAGACGAAACCCAGGGGACATCATCAGCCTGTGTGGCCCCCGAAAGTCAGTAGTTTCCTTTTTAAAACAACACTGCTAACAAGTAAAGAGAACAAAAACATCCCCGCAAGGGTCAGTGTGGATTTTCTCAGCTTTGTGACAGACCCGCTCCCCGCATGTCCTGAGTGCAGCTCGTGGGAGGCACGTGCCAGGGAAGCCGGGGGGCTCCTGCCTCCTCTGATGCCCTGAGGCCCAGAAGCTGCTCTCGCCGTGGATGGTCAGCGAACAGCAGGGCGGATGGCATTTGGGCAGTGCGTGCCCCGGGCACTTCTCCAGGTGGGCCTGTCCCTGCCGAGGCCCCTCTTTCTCTGTGAGGAACACGGAGGAGAGTGTGACCTCGCCGGACGCAGAGGTTTACAGAGCACGGAGCAGCCACACGGTGACGGTCCGTGACCCCCGCACCCGGTTTCTGGTCCCATCTGTGACAAACCACAAAGGGCCGGCCAGCCCTCCAAATCCTCCGCGGGCACCGAGCCTGAGGGGCGCCCGCATGGAGCAGTGGGTTACCCCGTCCCGTTTACGATAGAACAGCGGTTTCTTCGGATGTACCGACGATGTCTTGACTTTAGCTTCATCAGAGGAAGGTTAGTGTGAACTGACTTGAGGGACGATGCTCACACAGCACACACACACATACGCACACACATGCACGCACATGCATGTGGGCACACACTGCGCATACACATCCACACATACATGCAGACACACATGCACACTCATGCACACACACATTCTTGCCTGCACACACAGACACCCCAAAATATGCGTGTGTGAATGACAGAGCAAAGACACTTCCACAGAGGGAAAAGCGTGTTAACACCCTGACCCACTCTATCGTCCATCCTCCCTCATGTCTGCTTGTCTTTGGAAAGCAGTTTCGCTGCCCTTTATGATTCATCCTCCCCAAAGGGACGACTGTTTTAAAAAATATTTGGAGTAATAGGACAAAAAGCATGACTTTTCAAATGCTTAAACTTTCACCCCTTGGAGTGGCAACGAAGACTCTTAGATTAATAACCGAAAATTTTCATTAGCATAGTAGCTTCAAAACACAATTTGGAGCCTGGCCAGCGTGACTCGGTACGTTGAGCATTGTCCCAAAAGGTTGGCTGCTCGATCCCCGGTGAGGGCACACGCCCGGGGTGCAGTTCGGTCCCAGGTAAGGGGTGTGCAGGAGGCAGCCGACCTCTCTCTCTCTCTCTCTCTCTTTCTCTCTCTCTCTCCCTTCCTCTATTTCTAAAGCATCAAGTAAAGTCTTTTTAGTTAAGAGCCACCAGAAATGCAGGAGTAGGCACTGTTGTTTGGCTCCCAGTGACGCACTGGAGGGCACGGTGAACCAGGAGAGTCTTTCAGTGAGTTTACAGACTTTCTCCCAGGACTCTGACGAGGTAGAGAAAGAGTTAACATATAAGAAACCTCAGGAAACCGCACAGCGCTCCGCAGCACAACTGCCCTGCGTGCCTGCAGACCGGACACCGATCCGAGCCCGCTGCTCGGACAGGTGGGGGAAGCGCTGTCTGCTAGGTCGGCCAGGGACGTCCTCTGAGGTGTTCGGGAAGCGAGCTCCTCGCACGGGTAACAGCTCCGCACTTCGGGCGCGGTGTTGAAAAGATACAAATATTTCCTACTTCCCCAGGGTTTTCAGTCTCGTGGGAAACACACGTATCTATAGAAATATTTACACAAACATATTGGGTAAACCCACAGCTTATCCATGGTGGGGGAGGTGGCAGAGGGGTCTGGGTCAGGGGTATTGGAGACGAAATCTGACCATGTGGGGGAGGCCAGAGAGTCATATGCAGGTCAAGAAGAAGGGAAAACTTGGCAAACCTTCAGAGCAGGTGTGTTGGGAAAGTAGGTCTGGGAACGGTGGCTGAGGAGGGTAACCTGAGGCAGGAGAGCCCACAGAAGCCAGACCACAGGGACACGAAGGACATATGAAGCCACCAGTCACCATTTTAAGCCCAGAAGACCTGTGCATGGGGTATTTGAGCTGAGAGTTTTTATTTTATATTTTAATTGAATAGACTCTTATTCCGAGTGTGTTTGAGAAGGACAAAAGTAAAGATAAGGTCAACAGTTGAGAGTTCATTGAGTGGGAACTGCTGGGCTTTTGATTAATTGCTATTATAATCTATTAAATTATATGACCCAATCATTAAATAAAAACCAAAAATGTTTCTTGGAAGCCATTAAGTTCTTGTATTGTGTCAGTAGGGTCTTTTGATGAAACATGCGTTGTCCTCGGCATAGGGCTGAGTGAGTGTTTCGCTTCTTGAGGGCTAATCTGTGATGCTCACCATAAACCCATTTTCCTATCCTGGTCTGAGATCTTCCTGATATTCTGTACCAATCATGCTCACATCGCAAGCCATGGTGTCCAATGAATTTCTCACAGTTTCAAAAACGAACAACTGCGTTTTTATCGAAAACCAGTGGTCTATATGTATGAGTTACTTTTCTGCTGCCCTTTTAATTTTCTCATTTCTATTCTGTCGGTGAAAACTATCAGAAATTTGATCACTCCGAATCTGCAAACAGGACGGTCTACAAGCTGCGTGTGTGGGTGTGGGAGAGTCTTATTTGTGTTCACATGTCAAATAAACAGGATTCAAATCACTGTCCGCTTCAGTTTTATCCTGAGTATATAGGGTGTGTCACTCATTTACTTTAAAACTACTTATTTGTTTACCATTAACTTCTCAAGCCTCCTAAATACTCTAGTCCAAGATTATAATCATAATACAATTATAATAAACCTCCAATTTAGTTTTCAAGTCAGTATGGTCATCCAGCACACACAGACACACACACACACAGACACACACACACAGACACACACACACACACACACATCACTTCTTCATTCCTCTCCTGAATAAGCCTCCTTTAATTCAACATAATCGTTCTTTTAAAATTTGTTTTTCTTTATTGATTTTAGAAAGAGAGGAAGGGACAGAGAGAAAAAACTAGAGACATCAATGAGCAAGAATATCGACTGGCCGCCTCCTGCATGCCCCCCACTGGGGATCAGGCTCACAACCTGGGCATGTGCCCTGACCGGGAATCGAACTGGTGACCTGTTGGTGCAGGGTCAACATTTAACCAGTGAGCCACAATGGCTGGGCTAGGCATAATCTCTCTTTTAATCCGTGCCTGACTCTCACAGAGAATGCATTCCCACCTTCTTTGCACCCCCACCGATTGCTTACTATCTGGCGTTACTCTTATCTCTGTAGATTAATCCATGTGTGTCTATACTGTCCTCATGAATGGGTAGGATGCAGACAATGTTCGCTAAGTTCAGATACTTTAGTTCACTGTCCACTCTGATGGATAAGTCATCCATAGTCCACGTTCCGATGTGTATTTTGCTACATCTCTCAATCGATGCATCAAGAAGGCACATGTGAGGCACCGTGTTTCACTGTGATGGGGGTGGCCTCAGAGAAAATAGCACGGTCCCATCACTGACCTCAGCAGACCTAGCCAGGGAGAGAGCCACACCTGTCTGATAGAGCCAGGGGGTTAGAGCCACATCTGTCTGATACAGCCAGGGGGTTAGAGCCACACCTGTCTGATAGAGCCAGTGAGTTAGAGCCACACCTGTCTGATACAGCCAGGGGGTTAGAGCCACACCTGTATGATAGAGCCAGGGGGTTAGAGCCACACCTGTCTGGTAGAGCCAGAGGGATAGAGGCACATCTGTCTGATAGAGCCAGGGATTTAGAGCCACACCTGTCTGATACAGCCAGGGGGTTAGAACCACACCTGTCTGATAGAGCCAGGGAGAGAGCCACACCTGTCTGACAGAGCCAGGGGGTTAGAACCACACCTGTCTGATAGAGCCAGGGAGAGAGCCACACCTGTCTGACAGAGCCAGGGGGTTAGAGCCAGTAGCAAAAGCTGTAATAATATGTGTTAGAGAACCCCAAGAGGGTGGAAAATACATTTGTGCACATGCTATGCTAAGAAAAACCTTTGCAGAGTTCTGGATATTGACACAATGCAGATGGTGGTGTATGTTCAGGATGGAGTTCGACTGAGGAAGGCGCTTCCTGAGAAAGCAAAGTGCGCCAGGACTCTGTGCAGAACTTGAACTTGAAGTTGCTTGAGCAAGGCCAAGTCAAAAACTTATGAGATGTGGGGGTAACTGTGTGGATTAAATGGTATCCTTGCATGATTCTATAAATTCCATAATTTAAAGAAATTCAGACGGTTAATTCCCCTTCTACTCACTTAGTGAGCTCTTTGTGAGTCATATATTTTTCAAGACCAGTTAGCCTTTGGTTTGAAAATTTTCACTTCTTTGTAACCAATTACATTTATTAACCCTCTCCCAAATAATTACAAATATATATTCCAGATATCAAGTAAAAATTGGGTCTGTGATTTATACAATATTATCCAAGTTATCATTTCTAGAACTTTCAAGACTATATCTCAGATCTATATGTCACCCCTTGAAATATTTGAAGATATCAATCTTGATACGATAGGCAAAAAAACAGGAACTCCAGTAACTGTTCTTCAAGAAAATTACATGATAAAAACCATCCCTTCGGAAGAGATCCTTGGCAGCAGCAGTATTTGGAGCAACTCAAAGCCAAGATACAACCGAAAATAGATGAACTAGCCCAAGACTCTTAAAGGCACACGGAATTGAGGTCACAGAGGACTGGATCTTGATTGTGGAAACAGAGAAACTATATTAAGGAAGGAATACGAATAAGAGGTATGGGCTATTGTATTTCTCAAGTCAGGAGAATTAGAAGAAAAGGTCAAAACATTGGGGCGATCAAGGTGGAGGCCGACGCACACAGACACCTTTGGAATCGAAGAGTCAGTTCTGATGAAGTGTAAGCATCTGGGAAGTCTCCTACAAGACAAACCATGATGTTAGATTTGGACATCCTTAGTAGATATGATAGTTTAAAACCAAGAGGTTCTAGAAAAGAGGGAAGACCTAACAGAGCTTTGAATGTTCAGTGCCGTGAGGATTTCAGAGGTAAATGCAAAGTTTGCTACGGACATAGAGAGAAGGCTGGCTTTCGGTGACATTGGAGGTCAATTATCAAGGTCACCAACAAATACACAGCCACCTAGGAAAATGGTACAGGGATTCTCTTATTCAAAGCTTTTGCAATGCAATCTTCACTGTTTTTGACATCCTCATTGACTCCCTGAGTGCCTCACAGAACTTGTGAAACCTTAACAAATGCGTAGTCACTTAAAGGTGCTGACAATCACCTGGGCATACAAAACTAACGTACAAGAAATAGAAAGATTCATTAAAAATGTCCGTGATACTGGCCAAGAAGCATATGAAAAGGTGCTGAACATTATTAATCATTCTGGAAGTGCCCATCGAAACCTCGATCACATGTCAACATAAACAGAAAATACCTTGGTGAGGACGGAAGACCCACACCTTGGCGCGTGGCTTGGGGACATAAGATGGTGCAGCTGCTATGGAAAAGAGCACTGGAATTTCTCAAACAATGAAAACTAGAATCATCGTAAGATCCAGAAATTCCAATTTGGGGTATATGCCCAAGACAGTCACAGGCAGAACCACACAGAGATATTCGTATACTCATGCTCATAGCAACATAATTCCCAACGCAGAGAGGTAGACACAACCCGGGACCCCGTACAGATGAATGAATACGTGACGATGTAATGAGATACATGGATATTATTCGTCCTTTAAGAGGAAGGAAGTCCTGGAAGACACGGCAACACGGATGAACCTCGGGGATACTGTGCTGAGTGAAATCGGTCACAAGGAGACAGGTGCTACATGACTCCACTTCTACAAAGTATCCAGAATAGAACGCTTGCTGGCAGGGGCCACCAGGAGAATGCAAAGCTGTGTAATAGGCTTAGAGTTTCACGGTTGGTCTGCCACAGTTGCATAAAGACGCAGACGTACTTAATGCGACTGAACTGTGTACTTAAAATTGATTGAGATGGTAAACTCTGTGTTATGTATATTTTACCAAAACTTAAAAAAATGGCCAGTCACAAAGAGATGAAAAGGAAATACAGTAACCAATTAATTAAAAGGTAGAGAAAAATCAAAGGTTAAAAAAAGAGAAATGTGATACTAGGTAAAAGTGTGAGTAAATAATGAAGACTACAACAACCAGAATAAATATCTGGAGAGACAGAGGCTATGTGATGAATGCAAATTGGGAAAATTTAAATATTGGAATGCATTTGAGGAAATGGGTATTTTTAAGGTAAAGTGGCATTAACAAAGATGTATATAGGAAAGGAATTCCAAGTTTTAGATGGTTTAATGAGGGAATGATGCACATTGATATATTTTCATCCTGAGTGTTCATATATAAGACCATTGGCAATATTTCCGTTGACTTAGATTTTCGAAGAAGTTTGATTAAGGGCGTCATCTTTTTTTTTTTTTTTTATCCTCACCCGAGGACATTTTTCCATTTTTTGTACAGATAGAGTGGGAGGGAGAGAGAGGTACAGAGAGAGAGAGAGAAACATCGACGTGAAAGGGACACATCGAGTGGCTGCCACCCGCACAACCAACCAGGGCCAGGGACAAACTGCAACCGAGGTACATGCCCTTAGCGGGAACCGAACCCAGGTCTCTCAGGACCGCAGGCCGATGCTCTAACCGCTGAACCAAACCAGCCAGGGCAAGGGCGTCGTCTTTTGAATACCGGTCTTGGAAATGTGCTGCAAGAGTTCCTCCTAGTTTGTTCCATTGTACAGGGTACCTTCTTAAGCTACAGTTTTAAAATGACTGCTGAAGTACAGAATTGCAGATATATGTGTGTTGCTTGGTTGCCGAACTCTTATATTCCTAATAACCAGTGTAATCTTTTGGATTTCCAGAGTAGGCAATTGTATCACTTAAGAATAAAAAGAGTTTGAGTCCTTCCTTGAGCCCTGCACGGCTCAGAGGGTTTCCGTGTCTCCTTGTCGCCCAGCACGGGGTCCAGCATAAGTCAGACTGTTCGGAAAGGTGCCGGGGCGGGCTCCGCTCTCCCGATTTTAAAGACAAGATTGTGTTTTTCTACTGTGAATAAATGTTTCCTGTAGAAGTTCAGTGGACACACTTTTAGATACAGTTTCTACAGCAAGTCTGATATCATGCGTCAGCGTAGGGAGGTGCCTTCTGCTCCTGGGAGTGTCAAGTGTCTTCATAGGACGAGTGTAAAATATGGGCGCAGGCCTTCCCTGCTCCGACTGGGGCAGTCACGGGCTCCTGTGCGCTCCGCACAGGCGGTAAAGGGTGCGAGTGTTCTGACGCTACACCTGCCTGGACCGGGGGATGCGCTCAGCTTGGTCATATCGCTCATCCCCGCGGCGTCTGATTTGTGAGCCATTTCCTTCAGGGTGCTGCACTGCCTTCGTGACTGAACATGGTCTGAGACCTTTCCTTCCTCGCACCATCGTGTCTACTTCGGCATCAGTGTTATCTGTACCTCAGAAACTGATATTTCTTTTCCAGTTCTGTGGAAGGGTTTGCATGCACTTGCAGTCATCGGATCTGCAATGTTAGGAGAAATTTACCTAGAACATTATTTGGGTTCGTTGTTTTCGTTGCAGGAAAAAAAAATGTTCAGCCACTGTTTTCTTCAACTTAACGTTGAAGTCTGGCCCAGCGTGTCCACAGTGCCAAGGGGACAGATTCTACAGGAATTAATATTAGAATAGTAAGATAGATATACTTTTGCCACTAATTATTTATACACACACACACACGTATACACACACACACATATACATATATAGTATTCTAAACAATTAGTGAAAAACATTTTCATAAACTTCATCATGAAGATGATGATTAAAGCAAAATGGCTTGAGGAATAATGACAGCAAACATCCAGAGGTAAGAATTCACAATTTAACACTGTTAGAATATTGTCATGTATGTTTGTGTTCCTGGAATGTAGGTTGCTCTGGGGTAGAAGGGTGTTATCACAGTTCTTTTTATAAGTATTCTGACAGCATCTGATGGTTTCCTAAATCATTTAAAACCGCAAAATCGATAGCTTGTCCAAATATTTCCATTATTGCATTGCTGACTACGATCAGTGTGTGAATGGTTGACATGGGTGACATTTGCAGTTGTCCTTCAAGGACAGATGTTTTTAATTAAGCAGAAAGACCATTAAGGCCAATGTAACCTAGAAAAATATGTTCTAGAGCTCTGTACTTCTAGACCTACTCACTGAACTTGGTTGAAAAATAAGGCGGCTCTGCAGTAGAATAAAAAAAGAAATCAATCATCCTCACTCTATTGAACATACATAGTTTTTAAAATAAACATGTTCTTTTTTTTTTTTAGTAAAACTCCCTTTACTCTAACGCACATCCCTTGATTTCAGGGAAAAGTGAGATCAGTGTTGTGCTAATGCCTGTCATTTTTAAAAATAGCTAAGAGCTTCAGGAAACAGAACGCAGAGATGGCTTTGATCACAGCGACAGTAAGAACGGTCGGTACCACGCGCCTTCGCCCAACACCGAACCCAGACAGGTCTCAGCGGGGCGCCCCGGCCCAGCCCTGATCTGCCCCCAAGGGCTCCGGCAGAGGGCCAGAGGTGCAAACCCAACACCACTTCAAGCCCCACACTTGATGAACAGCTGACATGTTTACAAAACTTATGGTAAAACAGGAGCGTTAATAGAGAAGGGCCGACATAGTTTGACCCATACAAGCACCTCCAAAGAACCCAAGTAAGAAGTGAGGACTGTCACTGCTGGGCTGGATTGCGTGGGTACGTCTCCCCTCTGAGATCCTGGCGGGTCCTGCACCAGACGGGCCTGTGAGCAGACGCCTACCGTGCGGCCGCGAGCCCCCTCGTCCTGTGCTCTCCTTCCTCTGCACCTCACTGTCCTGCGTCCTGGCTCATGGCAATCTGCGTGTCATGGGCATCCCCGTGGTCAGGGTGAGGTCCTCTCCTGCCTGGGTCGTTGCCAACGACGGCTATCGTCTCTGCCTAACTGGTCCAGAGGCCAGTGTTTGGAGGACAGACACCAGAAGCAGTGAGCCTGCCCCTCGAGCTATTTGGCACCACGCTCCTTGCTGCAGCCAGGCTGGGGCTAGAGGTGAGACTGTCCTTTGCTGTGTGCTGGGAGCTGTCAAAAATGCCTGTAAATACCGTGCATGCCGTCCGTGTTGTGAAGTGTTTTATGAGCTTTTCTTTCATTTACTAGAACACGAGCCATCCTCGGTCATGACCCCACCTAAAAGTTCTGCCTATTTTATTAATACGATTTTCAGTGTCTCCCCTGAACTCTGACCCTTCCTAACCATCTGAATGAGAAACAGCAGAGCCTCATCTCTCACAGGATGTTTGCAGAGACCCGCAGGGTGAATACACTGTTCACAGGACCCCATATACACGGGTGGGCAAAGGTGGGTTAGAGTTGTGAGCATGAGAAACAGAGAGTTTATAAATAAATAGAACTCTGTGTTATTTGTATGAAAACTGTAAACTTACTTTTGCCCATCTCATATATAATGTGCAATGAAATATTAGAGTCCTTTATATTTATCGATACAGGGGGGAAACCTGGGCTAATGCACTGGGCTGTGTATTAGGATCCATCCCCAAATATTAAATCCTGAAGCGTCACTTTTTGAAAGGTCTGTCACAGTATGACCGACGGACGAAATCTTTACCATTAGCTGTGACTTGAAATTCGGCGTGAAGGTGTGATGAGCAGTATTTGGAGACGCCAAGATGTTCACGGTTCCGTTATGAACGCTAAGTGTGTCCTCATGAAGCTTCCTCTGCCTCTGTTGGGGACCGGCGACACATCATTCCTAACCAGTCACAAAATCTAGTCAAGAAAAAATGTGGTGATACTAATTGAAATACACTAATGCATTCAGAATAAATGGCAATCTTGTTCTCAAAGGGGAATGATCGATATTCTTACATGATACCAACTTTGTCTTTGTATCCAGATGCCGATGAAAAGCAATACCTGTTTGCCTGCTAATCTCGGTCTCTCGTATCTTCAGTGATTTCCCCAAGGTTGGTACATGAATGAGCTGCATCAGGAAGAATTATCTGGGATTCTTATCAAAATAAATTCTGTCCTAAGCTTGGTGAAAGAGACCACAGGGACAGGGGCCGGGACTCGGATATTTAAAGCGCTCCCCTAGACACAGAAGGCACACGGAAGACCCAGGTCATCTTAGAGGTGAGGCGAACTTGGTGTAAATGAGGACTCAATCCTCCCCACCCCTGAGCCGGAAAGAACTATGACACCAGGTTACTTTCCTCCCCACTGTCAGACACTTATTCTTCCACAAATTCCTACGTGTGCCAGTTCAAGTACGAAGTCGTCGTTTGGCATTAAAAAATAAAGCAAACACACAGAAAATGCATTCTTGTTTCCTAACGGCAGGAGCTCCTGATTCGAGGTGTATTTTTAAACAACAATTACCAATCGCAGGAAATGCGGTAAGTGTTATCACGGAGGTGCCAGGGACAGGATCTGGATAAAGGCACTTGTTACACAAAGACTACAAAGGTGACATCAGCATTGTGACTGAGGACCCCGCTGCTGCCTGGGGTTCAGTCTGGGGCTCGGCTTGCTTGTTTCCTGACCGGATCTGCTGATCTCCAGGTCAGCTCTCCACTCTGCCTCCAGCGGAGGGGCTGACATCACTTTGCGACTAAAATGACTGGGTTCATTCCCTTTGCCTGAAAAGCAGATTCCCAAGTAAGCCTGATGTGTCCATGGCTGATTCCATTGCTCTAAAGTATCTGTTTATGGTAAGCACCTTTGCCTCGAGTTGTCACGCGTTACAGAAGGGTGTGCCACGGAACGCAATCCCGCCACGGAACGCAATCCCGCCACGGAACACAATCCCGCCACGGGACACAATCCCGCCACGGGACACAATCCCACCACGGAATGCAATCCCGCCACGGGACACAATCCCGCCACGGGACGCAATCCCGCCACGGGACGCAATCCCGCCACGGGACGCAATCCCGCCACGGGATGCAATCCCGCCACGGAACGCAATCCCGCCACGCGCTCGTGTGCACGGCTCTGGGTCCACGCCTGTGGGCGTTCTCTCTGCCCCACGGTGCCGCGCGTCATGAGGAGACACACGGGAGGTGGGAACAGAAACAGTAATCAGTGCGAGACCGAGTTCTGCTTCCGACAGGTGACTTCAGACGAAAGAGCCTCGCTCTTTGCTCGTGGAGCTGACAGGTCGGCACCGATGTGGGGGTTCAGGGCTCTGCTGCAGAACAGCGAGTGGACTCCCAGCTCAGCACCGGCCCGAGTCTCACCCCGTCTCTCGGGGCGGCCAGTCCAGCGCTCCTGGGCCCCTCCCTTTTCGGGGGAGAACTCCGGCTTCTTTGCTCTGAGCTGCAGGGGCCCTGCCAGGCCCAGGGGTCTGCGCCCCATCGCCGGACAGTGGCCCGGCTGGCAGCCTGCATGCAGCTAGCCCCTGCCCCCCACACGGCCAAGCACGTCTCCGTTCTCTCCATTAAGTGGATCGATACTTCCTCAGACCTCATTACCTTCTCCCAACACACTGATGTATAATTTAAAGGGGCAGAACCATATATATTCTCATAATCAAATAAAAGCTAAATATGATTACTTCAAACATACATGTGTAGCTGTTTGTCATAAGACACGATGATATGAACTACGTGTATATTACATTAAGGTACAGAGTAAACGTACAAATGATGGGAGTGAAATGAGGCAGGAGCATGAGGAAGCAGGTTCAAGGTTGTGTTCTGTGCAGAGAAGGGAGCCTGAGGTCCCGCCACGGCAGCGGACCCCGGAGCCTCAGGTCCCACCATGGTGAGTGGACCCCAGAGCCTGAGGTCCCATCACAGCGAGCAGACCCCGGAGCCTGAGGTCCCACCATGGCGAGTGGACCCCGGAGCCTGAGGCCCCACCATGGTGAGTGGACCCCGGAGCCTGAGGTCCCACCATGGTGAGTGGACCCCAGAGCCTGAGGTCCCGCCACAGCGAGCAGACCCCAGAGCCTGAGGTCCCACCACAGCAGTGGACCCCGGAGCCTGAGGTCCCACCATGGCGAGTGGACCCCGGGTCTAGTGTTGCAGGCAGGGCCCTGGCTGGCCCCCCTCGTCTCCGACTCTGCACCCAATGCCCGGCGTCAGCACACCCAGAGCCAGCCAGCGCGGCCTGGCCTCTCCGCGCGAGGGGGCCGACCCCACACAGCTCTCACATTTGTGCACCACCAGAAGCATCTGACTCACGGTGGAAGCGGCCACTTAGGCAACCTGCCCACCTCCGCTCTGTCTCCCTCCCAGCAGAACCCGCTGGCCCGGACTTCGAGAAGACATGCAGGGAGAAACCCTTTACCTTGCAGAGAAACGGATGAATTTGCACCCACTGCCCACTGTGCCGGACACGTGCATTTGAAAACAGAACACAGGAGAGTCATGCACGCCCATGAAATCTGGTCACTGTGTACAAGAACCTTCGTGACAGAGGACCCCACTGACTGACCGGAGGCCTTAGCAGGACATCCTGCCCACCCAGACATGACCACACTGCCTGGGGTCCTGGCTCAGGCTTGGATCCCTGCCCCACACCAGGTCCAGAGGACCCCATGACTCTTACACAAGGACAAAGCGTTGGCAGCCAAAGGTAAATTTGGGGTTCACCAAAAATGGATGTTTTAAAGAAAATTATTCACGAATCCAAAGTCACCCTGGTCTCAAATCTCCTGGGACAGTGGCCCTTTGCTTTCTCCTGGAGATCCCGCGATCACTTTGAAGACGGAAAACGCATAGCGCAGAGATCGCTACTTTTCCTCCACCTCTGATACGAGAGAAATGAGTTGTGAGGTGGGTGTCTCTGTAAATGGTTGAAAAAACCTTGTCAAAGAGCCTCCGATGAATAAAAACTGCACTGCGGAAATAAACTAGGTTTGGCCTTTTAGAGGCGAGATTAATGAAAACATAGGCAAAGCAACTGCTATATTAAAATGTTTTCCCCTTTAGTGATCAAACCTGCTTTCCCCTTCTCCTCCTATCGAGGGCTCATCATGCTGAACACAAAGCTGATAAGCAAACCGCACAGGACACGTGTGTGCTGAGTACCTAGAAATACATGTGCTGCCCTGAATTATGGGAGTGTATTTTATTTTATTTTATTTTATTTTATTTTATTTTTTCTTAATTGATTTTAGAGAGAGAGAGATGGGAACATCGATGAGAGAGAACATCGATCAGCCGCCTCCTGCACGCCCCCCACTGGGGATCAGGCCTGGGCATGTGCCCTGACCGGGAATCGAACGGGGACCTCTTGGTGCAGGGTGGACGCTCACCGGCGAAGCCACACTGGCCGGACCATGGGAGTGTATTTCGGTAAAGCAGGTGTGAGAGAGAAGAATTTTAGTCATTTACTTGAAGCTCTCATCTGCTCCTCTCTCCTTAGTAAGATGTTATTTTTCCATAATTGGTTGATGCCAACAGATGGTGCAAGTCACGAGGCAGAACAGAAAGAATCTTTAGCTTCCATTTGACACGACAGACGTGTGAGTGTTTGGTATTTCTTACTCCGTCAAAGAGAGCTCAGACTCCCGGAGGCCTCGTGCCCTTAAAATCCACGCGTCCAAAACACGCAACCCTTCCTTTCCACCTCCTGCGTTCAACCCGTTCTGTTTCTAGATGATGCTCTTTAGCTTGCCCCGACGTAGCCAATATATTCATGATGAGATCAGAAAACCAAGTTCAGCAAGAGTTCAAATCTTGGAGGATCGATACTAATGTCGCAGCTTTTTGGAAACATTCCCCGCTGTCCCTGCCAATTTGAAGGTGAGCAGGGTTGGTCTTCATCCATCTATTTCAAACCACGAGTAATGAATCTGTTGACAGAGGAGCCTTTTCAAGAGGTGCCTCTATTCGAAAGGTGTCTGAAGGTCAAAAGTACGAAGGGGGAAACGCAGGAGAGGTTGGCGCGACCAAGGCTTTCGGAACCAAGCACAGCACCGCCAGAAATACTCCCATCGTTAATTTATAAAGTCTCGAAATGAATAGAAATTCTGACAGCTGCTTCGGCGAGGTTGTGCTCCGAGCTCCGCGCAAGAAATAATAAGCTATCTGAGGATGGGATCTCTGAGTCAGTCCGCCTCTTTTGTGAGTTACCATGGAGTTTTTAAGAATAATAGACCTAATTAGATTTAGTGACTCAATAAATAAATGAAACTTTTTATACGCCATCAGTAATTATCCTCCTTTTAAAACCAGAAGTGCAATCAGTAAAGCTGTCATGTAGAAAGAGTACCCCATGCTCTTGACAAGGATCTGAAAAATGCATGTCCTTTAGTCGAAGAAAGTAGATAATTTATTGACTTCTCGTTCACTCAATAAAGAGAAAAGAATATTTTTAGCAAAAAAAAAAAAAAAAAAAATGAAGGGCTGGACTTTGCCTCCTTAGGTCGTGTGAGAATCACCACATTAAGGAGGCTGGGAGGTCCCAGTTGTACACTGTGCTGAAGCTGCCCAGCTCTGTTACACAGCAGGCCGATGTCCCAGCACAGGGAACACACCTCGTAGACGAATCCGGGCTGTGCTTAGCTCAGCATTTGTCTTGGTTTCCATGACATCACTTCCAAATATGTTCTGTGCCACACTAGTGCCACAAAATAGTGGTTACGTTCTTTGTTTTTGTTTTTGAATCCTCACCAGAGGATATGTACACTGATGTTAGAGAGAGAAGAAAGCAGAGAGAGAGGAACATCGATGTGAGAGAGAAAATTATATATTTTTTAAAGGATTCTGAGGCCATACACTTAGCAGGGCTGCAACTGGTTTGTTCCCTACAGGACTTCTCAGGGTGTTGCTGTCCAACATGAACAAAGACACACAGCCATGGTTTTGATATCGTGTTAATTCTATCTTCAGAAATGTCTGGAATTGAGCTAGTTGTCACTTTCTTCACTGTGAGCACACTGGTCCAAGACCTCGTTCTTACCGGCCTACCCAAGTGCAGCGGCCATCTCGTCGACCTGTCTGACCCCTCCGCCGGCTTCTCCCTTCACGAAACATCAGAATCTTAACACTCACACCCAACATCTGCAGGCAGACTTGGTTTTGGCTGCGGCTTCTCCCTAGAATAGCGTTTGCCCCGATATCCGTGGTGCTAAACACGTGACCTTTTAAGTCTCATTTAAACACTTTTCCAGGAGCGGACCTGCCGCCCTAGAATGGCAATGATCTTACCCTCATCCGGCTCTAGGTTTTCCTTTCTGGGATAACACGCCTTACCCTCTGGAACACGGTCGCACGTCACGCGAGTTCGGGAAGGCACACGCAGCGACACGCTTGGCCAGAGTGGCACCTGCGGGAGCTGTCATTCTGAAAGTGACCGCAGAGTAATACATGCATCTTCAGGAGGAATGTGTTGTAGCGATATTTCTGAAACCGATTAGGTCCCTAAAACTGTTTTTCAGTTTTTCCTGAAGATGCTTGTCTCCGGACATTTTGGTCTGTCACATCCAATAAACAAGCACAGGAAGGGTGCCGAGGGACAGATGAGACGGAATGTAGCGCAGATTCGATGTTTCATGTCCCTAACCTATGGTCAGACGTGTTTCCTGTTCTGGCATGTTGCTGAACAGAACAGAGAGCCGTCACTTTAGAAATGCGTATTTGAGAAAGCTGGCCAGCTCTCGAACTCACTCCACCACTGTCGAAAGCTACTTTTAAGTGACTTGTACTAGGGACAAATAGTTGCCAAGTACCAATCTAAGCGAAACGTCTCATTTGTAATTATGTTTTTCTTTTTTATAATTATTTGGTATTGACTTTAGAGAGAGAGAGAGGAAGGGGTAGAGAGGGAGAGAGAATCATCATTCGAGAGAGAAACATCTATCTGGGACCGCCCACATGTGCCCCGACTGGGAACTTATCCTACAACCTGTCTGTGCACAGGAAAAAGCCCCAACCAACCCAGCCACCTGGCCAGGGCACCGCTCGTAATTCTTCAAAGAACAGGATAGAAGTAGAGTTAATGTTTATCCATTAGAAGATTTCCTGCAATCTTCGTATTGAAGATAGAAAACTGGAATAGATGGAATAGATAGAAAACCAAAAATCCATGCATAAATTATTGATCGCTTTACTTCATTACTTTTCAAATAATCAAATGATAAGACTCTTCATTGGTTTCAGTATGAAGAAGCTTCTTATAAATAAGCAAGAATAGCTGATCATTTGTCTTAAATAAAATTATTCTGTCAAATACATACATTGACATTGATCTATGTTACACGGTAATAAAAGCTTATTTTAAAAAGACTACAAATGCTGAAATACTACAACTATTTATAATTCATTTATGTGTTTCTTCTCATTTAACTGCACTCCTGAATAAGGCCTTTCATTTACCTTGTTTATCGACTTCCTAGCATGGTATCAAGCATTTAACGCCCTCATAGATGTTTTCCTTGCTTCTCATCCTCCAAAGCAATACCCTCACTTTTCGGTAAAAGTAAATTCGGGTTTACCTTCTCATGACTGTAAACGCCAAAGAGCATGCAGATGGTGTGGTTATATTCTAACCCTGTACAACTTTCACATTTCCTGAATTCATACGTGTCTTACTTCCCGAGTGCCCACTCTCTACGTGCCTAGTGACTTCTCTAACAGCTCTCTAGTTCTATAGCACCTTCGAACTATTAGTTTCCATATCATCAGATGCCTCAGTAATCGACAGGTTCTCTTTTCCCACTGAAGATGTCAGTTTTTGTTTTTTTAAATATTTTTTTCTTTATTGATTTGAGAGAGAGAGGAAGAGACAGGGAGAGAGGGATGAAAACGTCGATGAGAGAGAACATAGATTGGCTGCCTCCTGCAAGCTCCCTACTGGGGATCAGGCCCACAACCTGGGCATGTGTCCTGACTGGGAATTGAACCGGTGACCTCTTGGTGCAGGGTCAACACTCAATCGCTGAGCCACACCAGCCGGGAAAGATGTCAGTCTTCATGCCTTTGAACACTCTTTCACCTGGACGTACCGCTCTCTGCCCAGCAGTGGATGATGGACGCTGCTCACCTCGCACAGGGTCTTCACGTCCTGCAATGTCCTCTTCTAGTCTACACCCCACAACGCCACGGAGCGTGTGCTCCGGGAGCTTCGCGTTCAACCCCGACAGTGCTCCTAAGACCAGCGGGGCCCGTCTTCCTCCCCGAAGGCAGAGGTCCTGCTCCTGGCCACACAGGGCCCTCTTGCTCAGAGAGGCTCAATGTCATGGTGATCCCCAAATGTGTATACTTTTCTTTACTCTCTAATTAATTTATTTATTTTGAAATTTTATAATAGTGTGGTTCTACTCGGCTGGGATAATTTTTGTTAATTCAGACGATCTTTTCAATCTGGTCATTTCCGGCACTTCTATGACTTTTTTTTGCATTTGATTAATACAGTCGACCTAATATCCTGTCATTTCCTGTGGTCTGTTTCTTGATATCATTTTAGAATTTTATTTTATTTTATTTTATTTTTTTATCCTCACCCAAGGATATTTTTCCATCTTTTGTACAGATAGAGTGGGAGGGAGAGAGAGAGAGAGACATCGACGTGAAGGGACATATCGAGTGGCTGCCACCCGCACGACCAACCAGGGCTGGGGACAAACTGCAACTGAAGCACGTGCCCTTAGCGGGAACCAAACCCGGGTCTCTCCAGACCGCAGGCCGACGCTCTAACCTCTGAGCCAAACTGGCCAGGGCTCATTTTAGATTTCACTATCTTTTTTTTTCTTTATTGATTTTAGAGAGAGAGGAAGGAATGGGGAGAGATGGAAACATCGATGAGAGAGAACACCGATTGGCCGCCTCCTGCATGCCCCCTACTGGGAATCTGCCCACAACCTGGGCATGTGCCCTTACCGGGAATCAAACCTCTAACCTCTTGGTGCAGGGTCGACGCTCAACCACTGAGCCACACCAGCCAGGAGATTTTCACTATCTTTTAACCATGTGAGGCATGTCTTTGATTTCTGTTTTCCAACCTGGTGGTGGCTTGCGCAGCTACACCACGTCTGCGCGTCAGTGGCCATGTCTTATCCTGGCCACCCGTGTTCGCTGCGTCTTCTTCTTGCTCATGGGAACAAAGGTTCTCTTATCTGGAGGTTCACAGACATGTTGGAAGTTTTCTTCTGTCTGCTTGATTGCGTTTGTTTTCTTTGTCATGCTTGTTTGATGTCTGTCTTCATAACTGAAGGCTTGTGGAATTACCCAGGGAAACGGACACCGTAGAAACGTGAAGGTGTGCCCGCCCTGGGGGTCGACACTGGTTCGAATGAGCTCAGTGCAGAGTTGGCACAGCCGGTGCGTTTTGGTGAAGGGTGGCCCCCCTCTCCTGCGGGGGGTGGAGGGGCACAAGAGGGTAGGGGAAGGATAAGGTGTTGGTCTTGGTGGGCGATGTGTCTGGCTACCCGTGTCCCAGAGGTAAGGCAGAGAAGAAACACAAGGATCCCGTTACTCAGTACGAACAATGTCATGAGATCTCAACTGTTAGTCCTCCACTGTGCTCAGTATCCCAGATCCTGAGACACAGCCATTTCCTTCCTCTGGAAGTCAAACCTCCAGGTCCTGGGACGCAGGACAGGGTGGGGGCAGGAGCATTCAGCAATCCCAGCCAGGCTCCCTGCGTCCTGCCTCCTCCCTCCCCTGTCCCCAGACCTGCTGCCAGGTGTCTCCAGGCCTCTGTGGGGTGACAGGCTCAGCCCCATGGTGCCCGGCCTGTGGGCACGCTATCACCCTCCACACACTTGGTTAAATCAGCTGCAAGTCCTTCATTCACCTTCTACCTTCTGGAAACACAGCTACACTCATTCATTGTTTGTGTGTCCACTCTTATTTTTGCTTGTGTGTTTATACATTTATTATTATTATTATTTTTAATCATCACCCGAGGATAATTTTCTATTTATTTTCAGATAGAATGGGAAGGAGAGAGAGAGAGAGAGAGAGAAATATCAGTGTGAGAGAGGTACATCGATTGGTTGCCTCCCGTACGACCCCAACCAGGCCTAGGATCAAACTGCAACCAAGGTACCTGCCCTTGAATCAAACCCATGACTCCTTGGTCCATGGGCCGACGCTCTAACCATTGAGCCAAACTGGCCAAGGTGATACATTTATTCTTATTATTATCATGTGTTCACTACAGTGTAGCGGTCTCAGGTGAGGGTTAACATGCACATTGTGTGTTTGCCCTGAAAGGGCTCTGTGTAGCCAGGAGTATCAGAAAACAATTCTTGACCACGTAGTTTTAATACTCAACTAAACTTCTTTAAGTCACTTAAAAAAAAAAAAAAAAAAAGTATACCCAATTTGCATGGAAATCTCCAAATAATGAGAAATCTAATTAGTGAATTTGCCACTAATTACGGGAGTTTCCCCGAATGGAACCTATCCCATTAGAAGATTATAGAACTAGTTCCCTCCCACCTCCTACTGAATGGCTTACACTCCAAGCTTTCTGAAATGAGGAGGATGAATGAGTTCATATAGATGCTCTATAATTCACAGGTGGCCAATCCCAGGTGGTGTAAGTGAAGAATATCAAACGCATTATTGTTCTGACAGCTAGGTTGATCTGACAACCCATTTCTTGATTTCTGGGTGATTTGGTTTTGCTCTTTGTTATTTGGTCAAATGTTTTTGCTCAAGTGGCCATCTCTCCATCTTCTCATTATTTCCAAAGACGCAGGGGACCAAGATACAGATTCAAGAGGAGAGAAAAATACAGGTGGAGCCGATGAGTCACCTGGAACCTTGCTCCCCAAACCGCTCTGGAGGTGTGGGGTCCACCAGAAGACGTCCTGTGACCCCTATTAACATCTTCTCAGAAACACTGCCTCCTCCTGGTTCTAGAAATCCTATCGTGGCCCCAAAGCCAAGGTGAAGAAATAGAGGAAATTATCTTTGTCTTTCAATCAGAGAAAAATCATTCAGCGAATGAAACTGTTCTCCGCCATCTCCCTACACCTGTTGTGCGCCCACATGGACGAGCTCAATGCAGTGTCCTCTGCCCGTCAGGACGTGGCCTCGGGGGCAGGGCTCTCACGCTGGACCACGCATGGCGGTCTCTCCTCACACAGGCCACACGCTACCTCCTGATTCCGTGTGGGTCGCTTCTTCAGCTCAGAAACGACCTTCCATAACCGACATTTTATGTTACTTCCAAAAAAAGAATGAACTACACTTGAATGGCCTCAGATCTGCTGTAGCAATGAGACAACACTGTGAGTGAATATCCCTGCTTCGGGGTGCACAGGAGTATTTCTGTATAATGTGCAGGAAATCCTGAGTGGTGCATCTGACTTCAAAAAATAGATCCACTGGAAACAACGCAAGTGTCCATCAACATGAGTGGATTAAAAAGCTGTGCTACATGTACACAATGGAGTACTATGCAGCTGTAAGAAAGAGAGATCTCTTATCCTTTGAGATGACATGGAGGGACCTGGAGAGGGTTTTGCTAAGTGAAACAAGCCAAGCAGAGAAAGATAAATATCACGTGATCTCACTTATTTGTGGAATATAATGACCTAAACAAACTGATGAACAAAATTGACCCAGAGGCATAGAGGTGGGGTACAGACTGACAAGCTTCAGAGGAGGGAGGCTGAGGGGAGAGATAAACCACAGAACTTACATACATGTATGCATACATGTATGCATGACCAGTGCACATAGACAACAAAGCTGGGGAAGGGGGGGGATGGGGAGGAGGGTATCAATCGGGGAAAAAGGAGAAACATCTGTAACAAAAACAAATTAATAAAAAATATTTTAAAAAATAGATCAAGGGTCTCTGAAAAAAAAATGATGTAAAAAACCATCCGAGCTGTCCGGAGCCACCAGTGCTGAACACCAACGAGCATGCTCCAAGGGCAGACCGGTGTTAGACTCTGCAGCACCGGCTTCGTGCGCGGAACTTCAATCACAGCAAGTCTCTCTACTAAAGGATGGAAACAGAACACACCTCGCTCACCACTCCAGTTATTCATCCAAAACATTTATTTTGGCAAACGTACTGATGACGTGCGAGGGGGAAGCCATGCACTTAGCGTCACGGAGCAGCCACGCGGCCCTGCTCACGTGTGGCCGCCAAGCCATCCCATGTATTTGAGACTCCGTTTTTTTTTTTTTTTTTCATTTATAAATGAGAGAATTGGGCTTGTCCCTTGAGTTGGCTGAACCCACTTCCGAGATCTGCGTAAATGGAAGGAAACACACACCCTCAGTTCCCTGCGGCGCTGGGCTGCGCAAAGGCCGTCCCAGCCGTAAGCGCACTTCTGAATTTCGATAGTGATGTACACGCGGTTATTTAGGGAGGGAGAAAATGCCTGGATTTAAATATATTTTTATGAGTTTCATAGACATTTAGGATAAATGGAGAATAAACAAGTTAACATAGAGGCTGTACAGGGCAGGGCGAATTCTCAGTTACTAGTATGGAAACAATACAATAATGAATAAGTCATAATATGAGAATGAACTGTTTCGCGTACTCACGACTGTCAACCTACGTTTGCCCGCCTGTATGTTAACACACGTGCCTACAGCCTGAAGCAGGCCCTACAGGTCATGTGGGAATGACCCTCAGCACTGTGACCGAACCCACCGCCAGCCCGGTGTCAGGAAGGCAAAGCAGACTGACGGACGTCGACGAGGATTCCGATCTTCTCAACGGAACACCCGTGACTCCCACCAAAACCAGAACTGAAGGGTGTCACTGTCTCCTGGTATTCGGACCAAGTTTCCCTATTAAGCTAATGACAGTGACAGGAACTCCCTTTCCACACCCCAGGGGGACATATCGCAAGGCCCCACTCAGAGACGGGCATCTGAAATGCCCGCTCCCGGAGCCTAGACCCAGGACACCCGGGCACTGCGTCGACATGTCACGTGTACTTACGATTGGGAGACACAGTCTTACTCTCACTCTGCGGAAACGTGAGCTGTGAAAAAGTACATAAAATACATATTTGTAGCAAAAAATGTATAATGATATTTATAATTATGGTCCCACACATTATCCTGATAAGGATTTGTGTTTGGAAGAAAAACTAAAAGGAACTATATAGAATTGGACTGAACAGGGGCCTTGATTAGAAATAACTCAGATGTACTTAAGCTGTAAAAAAAAAAAATCCAAGGAATGTATTGTATACTGTCAACATACCCTTCAAACGACCGAAGTGGATTAAGTAAGAGCATTTTCCCCTGACTCACAAGCAGTTAAAAACAACAGCTCAGCCCCGGCCAGTTTGGCTCAGCTGTTAGAGCGTCGGCCTGCGGTCCGGAGAGACCCGGGTTCGGTTCCCGCTAAGGGCACGTACTTCGGTTGCAGTTTGTCCCCGGCCCTGGTTGGTCGTGCGGGTGGCAGCCACTCGATGTGTCCCTTCACGTCGATGTTTCTCTCTCTCTCCCTTCCTCTCTCTCCCTCCCACTCTATCTGTTCAAAAAATGGAAATATATCCTCGGGTGAGGATTAAAAACAACAACAACAACAAAAAACAACAGCTCAAGTGACAGGCATCAGGCATCGGCTATCGGCTATCGGTGTTGCAAATGCCTCCTGAGAACATGTTGCTGTTCATAAGTTGATACTTTGTTTCATGTTGTTTTGTATTTCTGATGCTATTGCAGAGGGAGCACTGACCAGGTGTCTCCAATCTCTCCAGGGGGTAAAGGCAATTTCAATAGGTCATTGATTGGAAATGACTGAGCAGATCATCTGGGCTTCAAAAGAATCTGCAGAATCAATCAAAGGAAGAGACTCCTTGCGCTCAGTGAATAATTTCACAGACAAGCACCCTCAGTTCTCATCTGCGTGCCAAGAACGAGCACGGCCCTGAGAATCAAAGCTCAAATACACTTAGATTAACTTTATCAATGCTTCTGTGTTCTTTGGCCTCTTTCATTGTCTTTAAATTACCCTCCGCTGAACAATGAGTCATCCGATCACTCAGCCCGTCTGAGAAGGCAGTGCGGATCTGCGCCGTGACCAAGCCGTTGTGTACAACACATATTGATAAGTAGCTCCTACTCGAATTTTACGTTCAGCCAAATTGTAAGCCCTAACCACGCCAGGCAACACGCTAGGTCCTCCGTGTCCTGTCATTGTCGCTACATCCGAGAGCAATGCCTTTCCCTGAAGCATTTAAATTCCTATGAAATACTTGTGATTGTCACAGAGCTTAATCCACAGCGGTGCCCGTACTTCAACCGCCGTCCAGTCCCGCGGGACTCGAGTCTGCAGCTTCAAGGAGCGTGGACCTCGGACGCGTTCCTCACACAAATGTTCACGGGGCTGCGTGCATCTCAGGAGCGTGGCGTGGTCCGTCCGGGACGAGGCTGACCCAGGACTCGCCCAGCCAGAGGTGGTGGGATGAGACAAGAAGGGGCCAGGCCGACAGCAGAAAGCGGAGAAATAACAATATCACACCTCAAAGGCCAGCACAGTGGAGCGAGGCTGGAAACCGAACGTCCTCCACGTCCAGAAGGATGGAAAGGTGCGTTTGCGCACAGGAAGGCGGCAGGGAGCGCTAAGGCAGCGGCCGCAGAGGGCGCGGCTCCCCCGTGTGACCCCCTGTGTGACCCCCGCCACGCCTGCCGGCCGATCAGCGGGCCCAGGTCGCCTGGGACCTGGAACCTGTTTCGTGATGAATTTCTATTCAGATGTGAAAAAGGACAAGCGACTCTCTTAAAACAGGCACCAGGCAAACTCCGTCTTTTCGACAAGATCACGTAAGCGCAAACATCCGTGTTGCGTAGGCGACCGAAGGCCACGCAGAACCCAGGTCCACTGTCAGGCGCACCTCCCCCTACAGCGGGGCGCCAAGGGGTCCCGGTGAAGGCCCCTCTTTACCATGAGGCCCAACAGCAGGCTTTCGCTTCGCCTTCCCCACGAGGCCATTTCCAGCACAGTGTCCGTCCTGGCCGCGGTCTCCCCCGGCCCATCAGCCGCTGGTGTGACCGCGTGTCCAAAGCTTGCGAGTAAACAGACGCACCTGGTCTCTGTTGTCACACACAATTAGCTTCAGAGCTTAGAAGACAGGTGAGGTGTCATCTCTCCGCCCCACCCTTGCCCACCTCTCTGCTGCTGCGACAGGCAGGCAGGCCCGTCCGACACTCAGCTCCCTCTTCCTTGTGCCCCCTGCCCGGGTTCACCACACGTGTTGGTTGTTTCTGTAACAAACCGATCACGTCCCCTGGCATGAAGATGTCTGGCCGCTCCAAGCTGTCAGAGCCCGGAGGGCGCTTCCGCACCGGCCGGGTGACCCAGGGCGCTGTCCCTCCCTGGGGTTCAGCCACACGGCCCGGGCACCATCACTCCTGAACTGCCCGGCCTCCGGCAGTGCTACGTAGTGGTTTCTTTTTAAAAACGAAGAACATTGTGTTTTGTTGAAACCGAGGATACTGATTCTGCTGGAAAACCATTCTGCATTCTTCAAAATTCATCCCGAAACCATGTTTGTAAATTTCCCAACTGCCCGACCTGCTGCCTCCTGGCCTGGCTCCCAAGGCCACTCTGTTCCCCCTGCAGTTTCACCACTGGTGCTGTGTCTGCGTGTCCCCGTCACCTCCACGCCAGGGACGCGACCAAACTACCCCTGCGGATGCGCAGGACAGAGATCATGTTCTGTGAGAGATATTGAGGGATTTTCACGTTGCTGGTGAACATGACTTTTTATAAGCGACTACTGAATATCAGAATGTTGTTCATCATGTAATATCCTCCTTCCCCACTGCAGCCCCACAAGATACGATGGAGAACTCACCACCCAGGGGGTCAGGCTGGCACACACCACGCTCAGGAGCCAGGAGACAGGAAGCTTTCCCTCCTTTCCTTCCTTCCCTTCCTTCCTTCCCTTCCTTCCCTCCCTTCCTTCCTCCCTTCCCTCCTTCCCTCCTTCCTTCCCTCCTTCCCTTCCTTCCTTCCTTCCTTCCTTCCTTCCTTCCTTCCTTCCTCCCTTCCCTCCTTCCCTCCTTCCCTCCCTCCTTCCCTCCCTCCCTTCCTTCCTTCCTTCCTTCCTTCCTTCCTTCCTTCCTTCCTCCCTCCCTCCCTCCCTCCCTTCCTTCCTTCCTTCCTTCCTTCCTTCTGTCTTCCTTCTTCCTTCCTTCCTTCCTTCCTTCCTTCCTTCCTTCCTTCCTTCCTTCCTTCCTTCCTTCTTCCTTCCTTCCTTCCTTCCTTCCTTTCTCCCTCCCTCCCTCCTTCCCTTCCTTCCTTCCTTTCTCCCTCCCTCCCTCCCTCCCTCCCTTCCTTCCTTCCTTCCTTCCTTCCTTCCTTCCTTCTGTCTTCCTTCTTCCTTCCTTCCTTCCTTCCTTCCTTCCTTCCTTCCTTCCTTTTTCCTTCCCTCCCTCCCTCCTTCCCTTCCCTCCCTCCCTCCTTCCTTCCTTCCTTCCTTCCTTCCTTCCTTCCTTCCTTCCTTCCTTCCTTCCTTCCTTCCTTCCTTCCTTCCTTCCTTCCTTCCCTCCTTTCCTTCCTCCCTCCCTCCCTCCCTCCCCTGGGAGGAACAAGCACACCTCCCGGAGAGAACACCCCTTCATCTCAGAGCATCCGGGCCGAGCGGTCACTCAGAAAGCTGGGTTATGAAAACCCTCACAGGACGATGAGACCCAACATGCTCTCGCACCCGGCCGCAGGAGGCGGAGAGCACCTGTCCTGGGGGACTGTGGGGGCTCCGGCTCCCAGGGGCTCTCTCCCGCGCCGCGGAGCTGTGATCTACCACTTCCATTCGGAAGCGGAGCAGAATAAAGTGTCCTCTGTCTGGAGGTCTAACGTGTCTGCTTTAAGCCTCCTTTGCAGAGAGCAGCCCCCTTCCCTTCTCTTACACAAGCAGGAGATTGTGTTTCTCCAAACACGCCGAGAAGAAGGCGGAAACAGACAGCCGATTGAGAGTGTAATTTGTAAGTACACTGTGGCCAAAACTGCGCTGGGCTGAAACATACAGTTGCATACTTCAGGTATGTACCATATTGTACATGGCACATACATTAACTACCCCTTCGGTACCTAAAACTCTGAAGGCAACTTAACGCTCAGTGATAGGATACAGAAAGGACAGTAAGGTCGGCTTCACATAAACAGAGAAGACGATCACATGTAAAAGTGCTGTAAGGGTTGAGAAGGAAGAGTCCTCACTCACCGTGTGAGGCGTGGCGTGGTGGACAGCTGGACCCGCGCCCCGACATCATCCCCGCTCCCCTCGTTCATTCACGTAGCCCGGGGGCCACGGTGACTCTCTGAGGCTCTGGGCCCTGATCCGTCAGCTGGGGAGAAGCGACTTGGCAAGGTCGTGAGGGGTAAAGCACCATGGAGCAGAAGATGCAGAACGAGACATCGTCAGATATTGCTATGTCCTCATACTTCTATCTTCATCCACTTTAGAAACGTAATTCTTTTTTTTTTTTTTTGTATCCTCACCCGAGGACATTTTTTTGTACAGATAGAGTGGGAGGGATAGAGAGAGAGAGAAACATCGACATGAAAGGGACACATCGAGTAGTTGCCACTCACACAACCCAACCAGGGCCGGGGACACACTGCAACCGAGGTATGTGCCCTTAGTGGGAACCGAACCCGGGTCTCTCTGGACCGCAGGCTGACGCTCTAACCGCTGAGCCAAACCGGCCAGGGCTACAAACGTAATTCTTGAAAGATGCGCTGTGTGAATAAGAGGCAGTGAGCCATCCATGACCCCCACTGTACCCTCTTCTCACGTGGCTACAAAAGTCTCTTTGAAACAGGAAGTTCGGGCAACACACACTGTGACCAACAGAGACCAAGGATGGTTATTTTGTCGCCAGAAGTGACAAATTTGAAACAACAGAAGGCGTGTCTGATTACGCCAGTTCCATATGTCACTAGCAGCACCGGAAGGAGGCCTGTGAACCAAGAGCCGACCAAGGCCCCTTCCGCTCCCGGCGCGGACTCCGCGACAAAGCAGATGTCACGCTCTGGTGTCTATAAAAGCAAGGAGAGTGTTTATTTTCCTACTGGAGAATCTCAGGGAAGAAGATAAGATAAACAGTTCAATTCAGCAAAGGAAAACACCCTTCAGAAGGTTGTGTCAACATGTCTCTGACCAAAGGAGGTGACAACAGGGCCCCGTAGGCATCAGGTCGGGCTGACTGTGATTCTCTGGGCACATGCGGTGTGTACATGTTCCCCGGCGACTAGCAGGGGGCGTCTGGCTGTGCTGTCCTGAGAAGCGACTTCGGTCTGGGCTCTGTGGTCACTTTGATCTAGACCACAGCTGTGACCACTCTGGCGGACATTTCATTCACCCACCAAGTGAAGACTTTGGACAAACTGAAACCTTAGGTCTTGTCGGGTTCCAATAATCTATGGTTCCTGAGCTCAAAAACCAAGATACGGCGACATAAAACTGGGATGTTTGAAAAATGAGGGTTGCCCTGGCCGGTTTGGCTCAGCGGTTGGAGTGTCGGCCTGCGGTCCAGAGAGACCCGGGTTCGGTTCCCGCTAAGGGCACGTACCTCAGTTGCAGTTTGTCCCCGGCCCTGGTTAGTCGTGCGGGTGGCAGCCACTCGATGTGTCCCTTCGCATCGATGTTTCTCTCTCTCTCTCTTCCTCTCTCTCCCTCCCACTCTATCTGAACAAAAAATGGAAAAATGTCCTCGGGTGAGGATTAAAAAAAAAGAAAAATGAGGGTTAACGCTATCAAGTACCTAGAAGTTGATAAAATGATTACAAACAATTTTTTACATAAACGTCTTAAACATGACATCAACATGGATCTCCACAGTCGTTCTTGATCACGAATCAACTGCGATCCCCAAACAGACTGAGCCGACACCAGCAAAGGCACATTCGGAAGGCCCTCTTCTCGAACCCGACAGCAACTCACATTTCCATAACCCCAGGCTTCTGAGGTGGAAGTCGGCATGCAGGTGGAAAGGAAGGAAGATTTATTTTTATCTGACATAATTTCTTGAGTTTTGAGTCAGAAATGTATTTAGCGGTAGGCTATGCTAATCGCCCGTTCAAGACTGTAATTTCTCATTACGAAGGCACGCATTGATAATGTATATTGTGCTCTTCTTAGTTCTGTGCACGTATATGGCTGAAGGGTATTTTTTGAAGCACATTATTTTCTATTATTAGATTCTTTGTTCAACTGCCGCCGACTTCTGTGAGTTATACTTCGTCTAAAGTCATCCAGCCATCATTGTTTTCAGTGGACACACAGGGTTCGAGGATGAGTCGGCTTGTCCAGTTGAGCCCGGTTAAGGAAGAGACGGCCTTTGAGCCCCGTTGAGTCAGATGCACTGGTACGTGGCTTTTTATAACGTATTTTCCTTAAAAGCACTTCCCTGGAAGCGGACCTTCTGCATTCCAGGTGTGATAAATGGCTATTAGTGATCAGCCCTTTTCTCAAAAGAAGCAGCCGCCGACAATTGAAAAAAAGTCTTAAGGGACTTGGAGGACAAATGTGAGAAAATAAAAATAATGCTGAGACGAGGTGGGTGAGAAAAATGAAATCCGCTTCCCCGCGTCTTGGGGTCCGTCTGATGAAAGGAGCAGCATCGAGATGCGCCTGCCCCGCCGCACAAATCCGACCACCGTGGCTGGGGTGGACCCCGAACCAAACTCCCAGACTGCACGACCACAGACGCGTGGTCTCGCTCCCTGGATGACAGGAACCATGACGTCAAGAGCTGTGGATTGCCCCGTGAGTCATGCTCTCTCGCCAATTTTTGTCCCCAGTGTCTGGAGCAAAAATAAAATGGCACGAACGTTCGTTCAGTCAATGGAGGTGCTGACACCTCGTTGTGGAGGGTAGTCTTAGAGCTAGTCTGTGGTGTGCTTACCAGTTTAGCTGCCATTATTAAACATTAAAAGCCATTAGGATTTGGGGGGCAGTCAATGCCATGGTTCCATAACTTACATCCTTTCAAAGGTGTCACAAAGAAAGCAAAAAAGGTGCATGAAACCTAAATTATTCAGAATGTTTGGGCCGTCAAAGGGAGCGCACGCTATCATGCGTTTGTTCAACGTAACAGCAAACTGAGAAATGCGTATTTCGCTTTGAAGAACCAACAATATCTTGTCGCACGCTTTATAATCTTTTTAGAGCTTGTTGGATTACTCTGATGGCATTATTGAGAAAAACATCCTGATTGTAATTTTCAATGCCCGAGGGCAGGGACTTTACCTCGTTTACTTTTGATCCATCGCAGCTTGCAGAGGACTTGACTTGTAGGGGATGCTCAATGGAGTTAATTGCATCAATATTTAAATTAATTTTGACAGCCGATGTGAAACTTACTTGCGCTGATAATGTGATCTCGTTGTATTGGAGTATTACCTCTCCTGGTTCCCATGACAGAACTCTCTCCAGCGCTTCCGTGATACATGGGGCTTCAAAAACCAATCTGAACACGTGAAGACTTAGCCTCTCTGATCAGGGGCACCCCTCCTGCCTTTGACACCACAACGGGAGAACCAGCCCAAGCCGCCTGGCTGGACATGCCTCTCCCCAAAGTCTGTCTGTCTCCTGAAGTAAAAGGAAATGCAACTTTCAAAGATACCAGTTGAAAAGGAGGCCGTGCGCAATGTCTCCCTTCCGGACCTGGTTCCGTGCCCAGAGCGCAGGCTGGGTTCCCCATGCCCGCTGACCAGGCCCAGAACTCAGGGGAGGCCCTTGATGGCGACCGATCGGCACGTCCGGCATCTAGACACAGCTACAGTTTCACGAGGACGCTGAGGGTCCCACACACAGTGCACACACATCAGCAGGTGGGGAAGGAGAATGACCAGCAATCAGCATGATTTCAAGGCACATAACCCAAGGGGCCGTCCACTGCGTAGGATTCTTCAGGGAAAGACCCTCGTCAACGTGTCATAGTGACTGTGTAACAAGTAAAACCAACATAGAGCCATGTCCTTCTTTAAGAAAACAAAAGAGGGGTTCTGTCCTGAGTCGGACCCCAAGAAACCTCACAAGGTGATCCGATCATGAGTTCCTGCCTGGGCAGGTGTTGGTGGTTCCCTTCACCTAAGCCAGCCCTGACCACTGTTCCTGTGCATCTACGTGCACGTGCCTTTGAAAGCCTCTTTCTTCCGGCCCCTTGGAAGGGCCACCACCCTCCGGAGAGAGCACATTCTCTAGTCAAGGTCCTGCCACCCACTCACAGAGGTTTCCCCGCCTGCCTTTCTCCCTCCAATTCATCTTCCTGTTCCCTCCGTAATCCCAAATGTATCAAAGATGCTGAGGAACTGTCACTCTCTGATCCGTTAAAGATTCGGCTCCCTGGCATGTCAACAGGTTGTCTCAGATCAACTCTCATCGAAACCGTCAACTTGACCGGAGGCTTCCCAGGTCGACGGCGACAGGGCGGCAGCTCTGTGCCGTCAGAGGGTGAGAACAACGATGCGACTCAGAGGCCAACGATGACGACGGAGACGGGGAGCAATTTCCGTGATCATTCAGCAACACTGAGCACGTGGAGAGGTGCCCCAAGTCCCTGCTCAGGAAAGCGTGAGCTCCCCCAAAGACGCTGTACGCCATCCAAAACACTCTGCAACTGTCTGAACCTTCCCATAGGTAATAGATCATTGGTGAGGCTGAGACCAGGGTTTGAAAAGGGGGGAGACAGTTATGAGACAGTAGGTTCAGCTCCAAAAGTGTAGAGAGAGCAGACGCTCGGAGAGAACAGATGGGTCCCCCGCGGCGGCTGGGAGCACCCGCATTGGGAGAGGATGCTGGGGGAGAAGGTTCCACCCCAGACGGCGCTCACTCATCCTCCCACAGGGGCGCCACCTGTGGGATCAAGGTCATCAGGGACCTCGTGGCCCCACTGAAATGAGGTGGAGCCGAACACCCATTTAGTACACCAGGGTGGCTTATTTTTCAAAGGGGTTGTGAAATATCAGGAGAGATAGGCTCAAAGAGTAATTCATTTCAACTCATGTTAATTAAAAGAAGTATCTACTTTATGTCATTCGAGGAGAAAAGCACCAGATTGCTGAATCCAGTGTATTAGAAATAAGAAAGAAAGAAGAAAAATTACACGCACACACCACATGGATTAATTCCACCGCCTGGCTGCGAGCGGCCTTATTGAATTTAAGGCTACTCTGCTATAACCCGCTAAGTATGTATTGATTAGCTGATTGCTGCGGGGCTTGGGAGTCGAGGAATGTCAGGCTGGGAGGGGAGCCACTGCCTTTTCTGGCGAGGACACTGCAGCCCAAGGAGGTTTCCGAAGCAGGAGGTAACAGGGTCGGGCCGGACCGGAACCGCTCCCGCAGGCCTGAGGCAGAGGTATTACGAGGGCCTGGGCTTCGCCGGCGTCGCGCACGGCTGTCACCTTTACACGCAGAGCTCGGCACCCACAAAGCTCCGCCCGCTGCCCTTTCACACTGGGCAAGAGCCAACAGCTCCCAAGGAGATGAGCCCTCGACGCACCTACGCGGCCCCCCATCCCGAGCACGCCGAGGGGGGACTCCGGTCAGGATGGGCGCCCCCGGGCCTGCACGCACGTGTCAGACACGTGTCATCGCAGGAGCCACATGACACGTCTGTGTATACCGGACGCCCCTTCCTCATCGGCCTCTCCCTTCATCAACTCAGCACCTGCAGGGCCACGGCTGTGGGCCCTCAAAGGGAGGGACCCCGCACCCAGCAGGTGGGAGGCACCCCTGCCGTGTCCCCCCGACCCTACCTGTGTGCGGGGCTCCCACGCGTCCTGGGACTGTGGGGACTGCTGGTGAATCTGGTGCCTGGTTTCCGACCACTCCTTCTGCCAACGGTGACACGGGCGTCGCTCTGTGGGCGCTGTGTGCTCGCCACACGGTCCGCGATATGCTGACACCGCTCGGCGTCACCCTGTGCTCACGGCTGCTGGGCTCTGTCCTCTGAGGGGAGCATGGAAGAGACACGTGGCTCTGTCCTCTGTGGGAAGCGTGGAAGAGGCACGTGGCTCTGTCCTCTGTGGGGAGCGTGGAAGAGGCACGTGGCTCCGTCCTCTGTGGGGAGCGAGGAAGAGGCACGTGGCTCTGTCCTCTGTGGGGAGCGTGGAAGAGGCACGTGGCTCCGTCCTCTGTGGGGAGCGAGGAAGAGGCACGTGGCTCTGTCCTCTGTGGGAAGCGTGGAAGAGGCACGTGGCTCCTTCCAGAACCACTAAGTAGAGCATAAACTACTTTGCAAAGAAAGAGTCAGGACTTAACGGTCCTCCCTGAAATGAGCTCCACCTGCCACAACGCCAGGGCGCAGCCTCTCCAGGGCACAGGCCACGGGGCTTCAGGCCAGGAGCGGCCGGGGAGGCGGGGAGCATGTGTTCACGGTCCCAGCGGCCGGGAAAGAGGCCCCTCTGCTCTGGGCTTCTGCACGGGCCTCGCACCCTCCCTCCCGGAGCCCACAGGACAGCCCCTGGACAGTCCCACTCAAGACTGCATTTGGGTCATCTGTCCAAGATCACTGTCCTGTGTGCACACCGTCCTGGGCCCCTCCCCACGTCACAGGCACACCTCCGGGCCCAGGCCATGATTCGATCTGGTGCGTTGCCTTCGGTCTTAATACATGAACTGCCCGGTCATGTGACCCCGAGGATCAGCGTCTCTGGAGGGGACGCTGTTTGCAGGCTGCACCGCAGAGCTGAGCGTCGCTGCGCGGCTGCGTCGCTGGGAACAGGGCCCTGAGAGGTCATCGGCCGAAGCAGGGCCCTGCTGAGCACCTGGGGGCTGGCCCCCGGCAGTGAGCTGAGTACAGTGTGAGGAGGGGTCCAGGGCGTGCTCCTCCCTCATCCTGCCACGCGCTCACCCAGCCCTGACCCCTGGGCCCCGCGCTCTCCCGCGCTGGGGGCCTGCAGAGTGGTGTTCCCACAGCACCCGGGGGCAGACGGGCACCTGCCTGACCCCAGCCTCCCAGGCCTGGCTCTGCAGGGTCCGCACTCGGCGTCTGGCCCTGAGACCCCTGTGGTCTATCCTGAAAGCCTGCATCGTGCGACCCACAAGGAGCAGCTCCTTCCAAAGTCACCCTGGGATTCCCTGGACGCTACAGCTTTGCATTTCACACACAGGGACCCCACCTTTCACAACCCAACACAGGCCTTCAGGACGCCACGCAGGCAGGCCCGGGCGGGCGGCAGCGTCGCAGTTCACAGGTCAAGGCTGACCACACGGAGTCACATGACCTCCACCTCCACCGGAGTCCACAGAAGGAAAGCACCAGACTCTGCGCGGCCTCGGCATGGCTCCAGGTTGGGTGGGGCGGGAGCCTGAGCCCGTGAAAAGGCCCGAAACCCTAAAAATTCGGGTGACCCCAATCTGCGCTCAGAGGCAGCAGCCTGGCCGCACAGCCTCCTGAAGCCCGGTGCCCCGCTCTGGGCTCCGCCAGCGAGCCCCACCATCCCGCGATGGCTCATGAGTAGCCTCGGGGACTCCTCTGGGGAAAAGCCAAGCGGGCGGAAACGGGTCTGAGCTCCGTCCCTCTGTCCCAGCACAGGCGCAGCACACGGCTGTCGAGGGCGCTCCCAGCACACCAGACGTGCAGACGGCGTCCTTCAGCGGAGCGATGGTCCTGGGGAAGGCTCCCCACGGTTTTTCTCCTATTGCTTCTCTCAGGGTCACTTCAAAGAGCCGAGGCCCCCGGATCATCAGTGACTTTAAAATGCACCCTCTCTGGGTCACACGACGGAGTTCATGTCCTGAGACCGAAGGCAACGCACCAGATCGGATCATGATTTTAATGCCATTATCACTTGGCCTGACTGAGGACTTTGATTTTTATCTGTAAACCAAGGTAAGGACTAGGAAAGCCTTTTGCATGTCCTAAGAAATTCTAGAAGCTGGCACCAGCATTACCCTTCCACATAGAAGACACTCAGCTCTATTCAGATAGAGTCATTAATGTCCGCTGACAAATAACTGCTCCCCAGAAAAACAGGGCTTCCTCCAATGTCACTTCTGGGGTTGTGTTAAGAACTGGTCTCATTTCTTAGTTGCAGACTAAAACGGTTGCCACTGTTGGTGTAAGATCACCACCTGCCAGAGTTCTAAGCCCTTCGCTTGTGTTCAGTCAGCAAATCCTCTCAATACCGGTTCTACGTAACAGCCACTTTGCAAAGAGGCAAACGCCGTGTGTCAGAGAGTTTTCTGTTTCTCGAGGTTTTATGCTTTTCACTGTGAGGGGCAGACCCGGGACTGAACCCGGCTGGCCCGCTCCACCGAGGAGGCTGTCAGACGGGAAACGCGTTTCTGGGCGCCTGTCCTTGCCGAAATGGAACCCTGAGCTCGCGGAAACGCAGACCAATGATGTCTATCCCCTGACGGTAGCTGCCACTCTGCGTGATGAGCTGGGTTTCACGCCTGTAAACTGATTGCATAACGCAAGTTATTTTGATCCCTAAGAAAGTTAAACATGCCACGTCTGTGTGTACTTGTTTGAGCAATCCTAACAAATGAAATGTTGCAGTGTCGAGTTCCTTCGAATTACACTGCTGCAGTGACACGTGTCACTCAAATTGTATTGACATAAAACCTATTAACTAGCGGACGCTGGGCATTGCGGCACTGGCTCTCCAGTGGCAAAGGGGAGTCGCTGGAGTTAACTACATAACAAAGTGGCTGTCCCTCGACACTTGTCCATTTCACTGAGGTCCCTCCAGGCTTGGTGGCCCTCACCGCCTCGGATGCCAGGCTGGCCCGTGAGGGGCAGAAGGGGCAGGTCGCCAAGAGGCTTCCGCGCGCCCACAAGAAGATGACGCTCTTGGGCTGTGCTCTGTCTGAATTCTCCCAGCGCATTTGAGCAAGACACGCACCTGCTCTGGACACAAGTCAAGCAAGACGTACAAGCTTGAAGGTTGCTTGTCTGTCTACGATCTGCTCATCAGCTTGTTTCTCTAAGAGCGCCTTGTCTTTATTGTGGTTGCAGGAAATCTTTCTTTTACGTTGTCTTTTTAGAGAGACAGAGATTGAAATACTGATGCGAGAGAGAAACATCAGTCGGCTGCCTCCTGCACGCCCCCTACTGGGGACCCAGCCGGCAACCCAGGCCTGTGCCCTGACCGGGGATCAAACCAGGACCTCTCAGTCCGTGGGATGATGCTCAACCACTGAGCCACATTGGCAGGGCTCAGATCATCCTCTTTAGGAACGATTACTTTATGCAGAAAAGCACGAGAGAGTTGTTCGAAAGGTCAAGCAGCATTTCGCTATCAGTGCTGCTCCGTGAATATCTTTTCAGATTTGTCTTCAGGTGCTCAGAAATAGCTTACCTTCTCCCACCATAAAAACGGAAACTAAATACACATACTATTTTGAATTTGCAACTCCACCTTTCACCATGGAAACACTCTCATGTGGGCAATGCAGCGCGTTACACAATTTATTTAGTTATTTTAGGATGACTGACATTTAAGCTCCACCTACATTTCCACTATTAGAGCGAAAATGAATAAACATAGATAACTGCAGGTGATGCTCCGTTTCTGGTTGTTTAGACTATTTACTGGTTTGGACAAATGATCTGCACCCCCACAGATTTTTCTAGCTACACAACAATACCAAAGGGACGTAATCTCCCTATGCACTTGCTAATACGGGATGTATCGATGGTTCCGTAAAGGCATCGGAGAAAAAATAGCATTGTTTAATTCACAGTCTTTAGATAAAAAGTTTGGGGATCTTTCCTCACGTTTATTTATGTTTGTTCTGAAGAAACCAATGTAAGATTCTTGTTCATTTTTACTCGGGTCCGAGACACTTTGCCTAATGACCGTATGATGCTTTCTATCTGTGACATATTCTAGGGTGGCCATGTGGACAAACTGCGGCGGCCCCCGGATTCCACCTCCGGAAGGTCACGCCCTTGGAGCTCTCCTCTGTGTGGCGTGTCCTCGACCACGTGGTCACAAACAACACTGCAGCTCCCATGTGGCGAGTCTCTCTCCTCCCTGGGCTTCGAGCCACGTGGGAAGCCCCACGTGACGAGGACGTGTCCTGTGGACAGCCTCTAGCAACTGAGGGTGGCCTCGAGCAATACACTTGAGCTCCAGGTCCCATGGACACGAGGGGCAGAATTCCTGCCAGCCCCCCGAGCCACGTGTCATCGTAGCGATGGGTCTCTCCCCACCTGGGCTGCGCCCGTGAGGCCAACGGCACAGCGCCCCTGTGACCCACAGACCTGGGGTCCCCATGTGTGCTGCGGGAGCTGTGGGGTGTGCAGGGAGGGGTCCCAGGCAGCAGCAGGGAGGGGGTGACAGCGACACTGAGCGGGAAGAGCCCCCTTCTCCCCCACCGTGCTCTGGCCCTCCAGCTCTTCCTGGTGGCGTCCGGCTCTGCAGAGGACACACCTGAGGACAGAGGACAATGTAACATCCTGCCGAAAATGCCTGTGGCTTTCTGTCCCTCTCTCTCTTCAATCTGGGACAAGAAAATAAGCCGCCGTTGAAAGGCATTAAAAAGTAGCTTGAACCTGAACTGATTTCCAGGTTGGAGTAAGCGACGGCCGGTCTCTAACTCGGTGGTTTGTTTCCACCCTGCTCACCGCTTGTCTCGCAAAACAGCGGAGCCTCCCTCACTAGAAATGACAGTCCCTGCACCTGGCCATGTAACCCCTCGTATTATTGCACACCCACTCTTTGCCGAGAGGCCGCCTGCTGTCCATCCATCACCAAAGGGACAGAAAAGCACATTCGCTGGGAGACATAAATCATCCCGGGGTTCGGGCGGCTCTCGGGCCAGAGGACCCGCCATCGTTCAAACACAGCCCAGCCCGGCCCACCTCTGTCTCCGGTCGCCACTAGGAAAACGCTGGAAGGGAAGTTTTTTGTAATTGCAATGGTAAAAGAAAGAGACTGATTAGGTCTTCTTGGTTCCGTAACCCTCTTATGTAACTCTTTCAGGGAAAAGCCGAGAGATAAAATAGTCAGAAGGTCCAAGTGGCAAGTGTGGGCGGACACGTGCTGAGCGAGCCCCACCAACGTGGGATCATTTTCACGAGAAGAAATCACGCCAGCACCCAGGTGCCTTAGGTTGCAGGCAGAGAGCGAGCCTGTTCTGACTAAGGGACCCGTGAATCCGATACGCTCGGCCGAGGGGTGGCCTGGAGAGAGGTCTCAAAGCCTCTCAGCTTCTAGCCCAGGAGGAAAGGGTCATTCACAGTGACTTGAGCCCCTCACGCTGACACCTTCCACGGGGGACCTCTCACCTGTGAGTCTGTTCGCGAGATCACTGCAGCACGTGAACTTGGCTCACTGGAAAATGGACAGAGGCGGGGGCACGAGGACGGGGACGGCTGCTCATTCGGGGGGCAGGGAGAGGGCACGGAGTTCTGGTACCGTGTCCGCTGGAAGAGCCCCCTCCTCTCTCGTGCACGGAGCTCTGGCACCGTGTGGGCTGGAAGAGCCCCCTCCTCTCTCGTGCATGGAGCTCTGGTGCCGTGTGGGCAGGAAGAGCCCCCTCCTCTCTCGTGCACGGAGCTCTGGCACCGTGTGGGCTGGAAGAGCCCCCTCCTCTCTCGTGCACGGAGCTCTGGCACCGTGTCGGCTGGAAGAGCCCCCTCCTCTCTCGTGCATGGAGCTCTGGTGCCGTGTGGGCAGGAAGGGCCCCCTCCTCTCTCGTGCACGGAGCTCTGGCCCCGTGTCGGCTGGAAGAGCCCCCTCCTCTCTCGTGCACGGAGCTCTGGTGCCGTGTGGGCAGGAAGGGCCCCCTCCTCTCTCGTGCACGGAGCTCTGGCACCTTGTCGGCTGGAAGAGCCCCCTCCTCTCTCGTGCACGGAGCTCTGGTACTGTGTCAACTGGAAGAGCCCCCTCCTCTCTCGTGCACGGAGCTCTGGTGCCGTGTCGGCAGGAAGGGCCCCCTCCTCTCTCGTGCACGGAGCTCTGGTACTGTGTCAACTGGAAGAGCCCCCTCCTCTCTCGTGCACCGAGCTCTGGTGCCCTGTCAGCTGGAAGAGCCCCCTCCTCTCTCGTGCACGGAGCTCTGGCACCGTGTCAGCTGGAAGAGCCCCCTCCTCTCTCGTGCACGGAGCTCTGGCACCCTGTCGGCTGGAAGGGCCCCCTCCTCTCTCGTGCACGGAGCTCTGGCACCATGTCGGCTGGAAGAGCCCCCTCCTCTCTCCCCGACTCTAAGATCTGTGGAGCGAGCCTGATGTGCACCCACAGAAACAAAACAGGCGAACAAGCAACAATGTATCTTTGGAAAGATCCCTCAACTCACCATTCCCCACATCATGGCCCGGGATTGGGAAACACTGTGAGTGACACTTAGATGGAGAGTGGACTGGGTGATGGACCTACGGGAGAGGCAGCCGGAAGTGAATCAAGGCTGGCGGACGGGCTAAGCAGAGACTCGGGTGCATTGGGGAGGAGTGTTAACCTGGGGTGTCCCTAAAGGAAGCAGGAGTGGGGCTGGGAAGGGGTGGGGTCAGAGTGCGAAGAGGTTTGGAAATCAGTCTGGAGAGGCAACTGCGTTCTGCACAAGGTACAATCCCTGGAGGCACCGAGGAGCACTGGCCGGAAACCAGCAAGGGCTGCCCGGGGTTCGTGTGTGTGAGTGTGTGTGAGTGTGTGTGAGTGTGTGTGAGTGTGTGTGTGAGTGTGTGTCTTCTCCCCACCCAACAGTCTATTAGTGTTACATTCTGGAGGTCATTACAACAAAAAATGAAAGTAACAGCATGTAATTTCAAAAGCAGCTTAACGTAACAACAATGACAACAACAAAAAGATTGTGTTTCTAAGAAACAGATCTGCAATTGAAGCGAGGGGTTGGTCCCCTGCTGTGTGAGGAAGGCAGGCCCAAAGCCAGGTGCTGGGGTTTGCCCACTGCAGGAGAGCCCAGGCCAGTCAGGCATGGAGTCTCCCTGGGTTCATCCACATGCCCACCACTTTCAAAGGCTCCTGTCTGTCCTGGGCCAGCTCTCCCTCATCGCCCTCCTTCGCTGACTCTGACCCTTTCTACTCTGCTCTCTGGGACCCCCAGGGGTTCACCTTTTATGGGAACTTTTCTCTAGTATCTGCATGACAGTTAATGTCTCTGTCACAGTCAAATATTTCAAATAATACTAAGTAAGTCCAGTGACTTCCTTGTTTGTTTTTGAAGTCAGAATAAAAGATCCATGAGGACAACCAGAGATTCTTCTTGACTAAAGTATGCAGGGGAATATTACGGGATTGTGAATTGCAGTGTTACTGACTTGAGGGATCCTAGTGGGTCCACAGCATAATTCTTCAAGTGAACAAGGTGATCCCTATAATCCTATTAAATGGCCTAGACTTCCCAAATCTCTTCCTTGGCTCCCAGGTCTGCATTGGCAAGGATGCTGAGAGACCAAACAACATGTGTATTTCCCCCAAATGATAGTAGTTCAGTTTAAGTAGACACTTAAATATAACACTAAGTAAAAATAATCCCACTTAACAGTAACAATATGCTTTTTCTCACTTGACTGTCTCTTGCTATTATCTGCAATTTTATTCAAAGTATCAAGAGGTATATATTTTTAAATTTAGATTCTTTGTGTGTAAAACGGAGCATGCACAAAGATCCATGTCACTTGCAACCTCATGTTGTAGCCAACAACACAAACAGAGGAACGTCCCGACAGCTAGATCCGCCTTATGTTGTTCACAATACTTATATTTTGCAAAGAAACAAGAAAAAGAATGAGAAAGAACAAGAAATGCAAGATTGATGCTGAAGAAATGTACATCTCTAGCACATAAAGGGAACTCTCTGCTCAATCCAGTTAATGTCTCGTAAAAACATGACCCATCTTATGTGGCCGGGTCCCTCTTCTTTCCTGCATCAAGTGTCCCTCATTCCCAGCGAGCTCGCCTAGCGACAGCTGGGTGAGGCACCAAAGCTGACACTTTCCTAACCATTAGAAAGAAAGATACACTTTGAAACATGGAGACAAACATTGTTGATGGCCTTTGCGCACACTCTTCTCGTTCATTCTGTGAAAGGAAACCGAATACCTTTATGTCCAGGAGAAGCCACCGTTTTCGTAAGAAGGAGCTGTGTTGAACCTCCTGTACCCCTGAGCTTTACCGTTGGCATCCACGTCAGATGTCTGTACCGTGGATGATCAGTCAACGACAGAAAGAAAGTGAACACACTCGAGAGCCATGCAGTCAAGTTTTAAGAACCGCAGTCAGGTCAAGGGTGTGGAATTTCACAGGAACAGGATGAAGAGAGTTCACCATACACTTTGCATAAATATCAATTTCAGGTAGAAAAGCACTCACTTGTAAAAGATCAATGGAGATACTTGCTACTAAAAACAAGAGGAGAGATAAATAAGATAAATCAAAGTACAGAAATTTAACAAGCACCTGGGAAAAGGCAGCTTAGAATTCACAATTAATTTCAAAGGCTTTTAATTCATTAGAGCTCACTCTCCCAATAATTCTAATTTTAATCCAACACTTAGCTCTTTCTTACATAACACTTAATCATATCAGAGGATAGATACTAAGCAGTAAAAGAAAATAACTCATTCGTACAGTATTTTTATGTAATAGAGTATAATTATCCCTTGAAGTTATCCCAAGATATTAGTATTGTGGACAGGAAGCTTAAATATTAACTTTGTTCTAGAACCTTTAGAAAAAGATTAAATAGCATAGAATGGTGAACACGGATAATGGAGGGACTGATGATGAAAAAGACCACTTTGGAAACAATGGCACAATTTCATAAAATAGTATATTCACCATGAAATCACCGTGGGCCACTTGGCCTGTGAAACCTCGGTACCTAGGTTATTAGACTTGGATGACGTTTATTGAAAGGGAGGTAGAGATAGATAGATGGATAGATACACAGGTGGATAGGTGGATGGATAGATGAATGAACGGATAGATGGACAGACATATATAATTGCAGATTTCTCACACCATCCAAAACCCAGTTATTGAGAATCACTTGGGGGACAGGCCTTGGAATTTATATTTAAACAAGACCTTGAGTGACTGTGGGGCCCACAAAGTTTACAAGAGAGTATTCAAAGATTGTGCATCGTGGTCATGATGCCAACATCTACAATAACAAAGGTGACACGCTTAGTACAAAAGACAAAAGTGTTGCCACAATACATTGGGGAAATGCTGGATTCTACTGTGACTCACACAGCTCACAGTCATCCGGACAATTCAGACAGAAAGTGAGATCTACCTCTATAATAGCTAAGTGTCATATTACTATTCCTTGAATTTTATTCAGATCCTTGACCTTCAAAAAGCATAAAACAAAAAATAACTAAGTGAATAAAAGGTTCACAGTAATTTAAATCTCAGGTTGCAATACTCTTCTAAAAGTAACTCACGGCACCCACAACTTGACCCCTTCACGCCTCAGTTCCGTTGAGCTCATGTTAGTATCAAGAATAGTTTTTAACTCCCAAAGCATTATTGGTGACTGGCTTCTTCACACACAATGTGGGCAGGTTTGCATTGAGATCATGAGCACCAAGAAGGAAGTGTCTTCCACTCCACTTGCATTTGGGGAGAAAGGCAGTACTGAAATACCCCCTTTCCTTCACAGCCGTCCCCAGTCAAAACCAGTACGAGGTAACGCAATAAGATTCCAACCAATACATTGCAAAATGCAGCAGAGAAATAAAAGATTCAGCAGTTGTTTTTAATAGGTGTCCGTGATGGCGCGTTTTTCTCCTTCAGCAAAGAAATTTGAGCCAGAGATGCGAGTTGCCACAGTGGGTCAGAGCAGCACTGTCTCCACGTCAAGCTCATTTGTTGAAATTACATTTCTCGTGAATGTTTACAGCATTTTCAGAAGTCGGTTTGGTTCGACGCGACAGAGTGCCCAGCAGATGATGACATCTCTCATCTAGCTAGAACAAAGATGTTTGAGGAGAAAGAAAGACCATGCAATTTCCCCAAAGCACGAAGAGCATTTTCCTCTTGCAAAAATTAGTGGTTGATTTCAACGGTTTAAAGAAATCGCAGCCGAACTCAGAAAGGGTGAAAAGTGTTCCGTACTCTGCATCCAAAAGGTTGCTCTTTTCGGGGGTGGAGGGACCCTACAAGTCGTGAATGATTTCCATTAAGCTCCTACAATCAGTCATTTTTAACCAATTTAATGAAACAACTTTCATCTATTTTTTTAATATAATGGGAATTTTAATTTTAAAAAATATGTTTTTATTTATTTATTTTTATTTCTTTGAGAGAGACAGAAATAGAAACATTGATGAGAGAGAAACATTGATCTGCTGTCTCCTGCACGCCCCCTACTGGGGATCAAGCTCCCAACCTAGGCATGTGCCTTGACCTGGAATTTAACTGGGACCTCTCTGGGTCCATGGCGCGATGCTCAATCCACCGAGCTGTACTGGCCAGGCTATAAAGGGAATTGTAATTCTATTCCATATGAACCTCAGTACTCGGGAAGAATTCCACCCTAAATGCAGACATGTTAGTTAGTCAAAGTCATTTGAGTCCGGGTCAAGTCACTGTGGAAGAGTGTTCTTCGCACTAAAGCAAATCCGTAATGTGACGGATGCTCCTACTGGTGGGCTGCTCTGCACTGGCATCCAGCGAGCGGAGCGCGGTGGGGTGCTGGTGAGGGGATGCAGGGCAGACTTCCTTCAGGGCCCACAGCTGGCAGCCCCCCCCTCGCAGAGCCGGTTCCTCTGCCTCAGGTGGCACTCCGCCTCCCTCTGACTGACCAGCTGAGCCGCACAATTAAGATAAAAGGTGGAACAGGGAAGCATGGGACAGACGACAGATCTCGAGGGCAGAGGGGAGGAAGGGTGAGACCAGACTGAACAAAGAACGTATACGCATATGTGCACAGCCCAGGACATGGACACAGACAGGTGAAGGCCTGGGGTGAGGCGGGAGACGGGGAGGGGGGGGGGGAGCTGGGAAAAGCGGGACTTCTTTAATACTCTGAACAGTACATTTGTTTTTAAACTCAAAAAAATAAAAGATGGCACCATTTCTCACCTACTCTGTGCAGGGAGAACCCATTCAGTTTCTGAATTCGAGAAGAAAGGGAGGCCCAACCAGCACCAGCACCGAAGGCCCGGAACCCGGGAACGTGGAGTTTAGAGGCGCGTGTGCCAGCGAGTACAGCGGCTCGTTCCCACTGCGAGCTCCGCGGAGGAGCTCCGGAGACACACTGAGAATTCAGCTGAGTACAGAGTACTTAATATGCCATCTGCATTTGGGCAGCTTAGCAATGTCTACACTGGCTTTGCTGTCTCGTCTGCAGTGAGCCCCGAGCAGCCTGGGAGCCCTTGTTTATCTATTTCTTAAAGGAAGCTGGAGCATTTTCTTGACATTTTCAAAGGTCTGTTGATGTTCGGGGCAATCCCCTGGAGCCCAGGCAGGCCGGCCCCTGCGGGAACCTCGGTGTCAGGCAGGGACAGAAGTCCCTTCCTTGTGGCCAGTGTCCTTCTGGAGGGTGACAGACCAGCTGACAGCCCCAGGAACTTGGTGACCCCCTTTCTCTGCGGGCCTGTGTGAGACTAGAGGCTGGAGACCTGCAGGAATCCACTTCCAGGGTGCCACCTGCTAGTGACCCCTTCTCCCCCTACCGCTGCAAGTTTAAGCATATGACACCTGTCACTTCAGAAGAAAGCCTCCCCTTGTCGTACCCTTTAAACACTTAAAACCCCCAAGTAAGAACCGTGGGGGTGCCCAGAGGCGCCCGCACAGTCCAGCTCAGCAGCTCTGAGTTGCAGAAACGAAGACTCCCCTGGACAAGGCAATGGAAACTGTTTGCTAAGGAAACATGAACTTCCTCTTCCACCGTCTACTGCACAGTCCGTGATGGATTAGGGCTTCTCCGTGACAGGCACTCAGGGAGCCCCTGGCCGCCCCGGGGGGAGCCCGTGTGGACTGGCCCGGCGCAAAGGGGCCTGCCTGGCAAGGAGCCGCTCAGCGTCCTGCTCTGTGGTCTGAATTGCTAAGAGGAGCAGCAGGCAGCTTGGGGACGGTGGCTGGTTCTCTCTCAGGGTACAGGGTCCCTGCAGAAACCCCGCAATGCCTGCTTCCCTCTTGGCTGGGAGGGAGAGGGAATGTTAGAATCCCACATTTCCACAAACACCTTTGGGTGCCCCAGGCTTCCTGGGGTGAGACCTTGGGGCACTATTTCCCTGGTCCCTTTGCAGGGGCTGCGATGCCAGCACCCAGCTGCACCCCCCTCAGCACACGGGCAACACACCTGCGAAGTCGAGTTTGGCCCAAGCAGCCAGCGACCAGCCCCGGATGAAGGGCAAGTCTGGGCGCCCCTGGAAAGAACCACTCCACCTATGAACTAGACGAAATGCTTCAAGCCTCTTCCCTCCCCCTGGTCCCTGCAAATGTGCTACATGTAAGGGGCTCTGCACACTTGGGACTCAGCCTTCACAGCAGCATCAGTCACCACAAACAAAACACCGAAAGCGGACTCGGGGTGCCCTCCACTGTAGTGAAGAATAAAGCACAGGCAGCTAAAGTTGACGTGCGTCGGGGTCCAGGTCCCACCACCACAACTGCAGCAGCCCCCAGCCTCCAGGACTCCACAAACAGATCGAAGGGTGCTCCAGGCACCAAAACCTCTCCGCGGCCTTACCCACCGTGGGAGCCACCGCCCAGGCGCAGCCTGTGCCTGCGGTGGCCCCAGCTGTCCCCAGCCCTGATCCACCAGAAAGCCCCGTGTGAGGGCTGCGAGGGTGCCCAGGCCCCCAGCAGAGGACCCACCTCGGCCACCTGGGGTTCGCCCTGGGGAGTGCCCTCCCAGGAGCCCAGCCAGCACACAGGCAGGCGGAGACTCAGTGCTGGCGTCACTAGTCACTAGCCTCCCTCCTGCAGCCGCTTCCCTGACCAGTGCCACCTGACCAGGGGCGCAGGGGAGACCAGCCCCCTGGAGCGAGGAAGGAGCCAAGCACAGCAGCCTCAGCAGAGGTCTGGCAATAGAGAGAGCACACACACACACACACACACACACTCTCTCGCTTGCTCACTCTCTCCTCCTGCCTCCTGAGCTCCAAGCAGCCCAAAGGTGCACTTACAGCTCCTACATCAGGCTTCTACATCGCGGACCTGGGACTCCTGGGGAGCAGAAGGCTCTCGTCCCTGTGGTTGTCCCTCTGGGCTCCAGGCTTGCCCAGGACGTTGCTAGCCTTGCCCGGTTGTCCCTGGGACCCGGGAGAGCACCCCCTTTCCCTTGCTCCTGCCCCCAGGAGCGCCTCAGCCCACCGTGTGCAGGCAGAACCTCCCCCACGCACGTGTGCGGACTAGTAAGCAGTCCAGGCAGGGCTGCTCCCCTTCTCCTAGCAGAGAACCTGCTAATTGCGGGGGAAGGGCCCTCTGGGCACAGGACCTGCGGGCTAGGAGAGCCTGTTCAGGGGCAGGAGGAGGCCTGGGGCCCAGATGGGTTGGGGTGCAGGGCACAGGGCAGGAAGTTTTGTGGAGTGCATAGCAGGTGTTTTCTCTCCACTAAGGGGCTTGACTGGGCAAAGCCGGCTGCTGTTCCCAGGCCCTTGCCCTGCCCCTCTAGGCAGATGGGCTGACACCTCCCAGGGACAACATCCCTCCCCCTCTACCCTTCTAGCTTCTGTCCATTTCCAGCCAACCCAGGGCTCCCTGCGGCCATTGCCACCCACCCTGTGCCTCCTGGTGACTCTAGCACCAGAGCCTGAGGGAGGCTGGGGTGGGGACCCAATGGGGTGGTTGGGCAGGGGGCACTGGGGAGGTAGCTTCCTAATCTCCAGGGAATGTAAACTGGACCAAGAACACCAACTATTTGCTCCCTGGGATCTGGGGCTGCATTCCCACAGACGCCCCTCTGAGAGGTCGGTGCTCTGTGCAGGAAGGGTTACTCCCGGTCAGCTCTGCACAGCAGCGGGAGGGGACCAGCATGGGCCCCTGTCCCTTCCTCCCTGCCGGGCCATCTGCACACCCCCAAAGGGGCAGACAGTCCTTCCGCGAATCACGCTGGAATCTGGGGCACTGAAGTCGGGGAAATGGTGAAACAGAGGATGGAAGCATCTAGAGAGGAAAGGAGAATTTTCTATGGGGAAAGAGCAAATGACCACTAAAAAAAACACTGCAAGATTGGTCTCCATGCTTTAAAAAGGAAGACAAAAAATCTATACGGCCATTTCCAGGAGGGCTTGGCGGCGGGGTGTTGGCTGGTGGGGGAGGAGGGCAGCCTGGAGGCCAGAGCCAGGGACCGGGCAGGCACTTTCCAATGTGAAAATCAATCGATGCTCTCCCTCCCCCTCCCTCCCGCCCGCGGAATCAAGAGGGAGCTTGTTTTCGTTCCCGGAGAATAGACAAGCGCAGAGCTACTGCCAACCCGAGCTTGCAGCCTGTCGGCTACTTAGGGGAAAACATTCCCTAACTCATTTCAAGGAGAAAATCAAGTTCACGGGGCTCCCAGCCCCCGGAGCGACACAGGGGCCCCTGCCCCGGCGGGGCGGCGCAGCAAGCGGGAGGAACCCCGAGAGGAACGAGACCAGGGCGAGTGCATCTGGGGAGGAATCCCCTCCAGGTTCCCTGCTTTCTCCAGGCGCCTCGCCAGCTCCTCCCAACTTGCAAAGAGCAAAGTACGGGAAGGCGGGGGCGACCTCACAGCGGCAGCTCCTCGTCCCCCTGAGGACGGTGGAGGGGAGGGAGGGGGAACAGACCTGCTGAAGGGAGCCGGGAGCCGGCCAGCTGGCTCCTGCCGAGTGGTACCCCAACCCCCCGAGAGCCCGAACTTGCGAGGCCGGCTTCGCCCGCACAGCTTCCAGGCTGCTCCTGGTCCAGGCAAAGTCCGGGGAACCAGCCCGGCTGCCCGGCCGCAGCGCCCACATCTCCACGGAGGCAACGCAGCCCCCAGCCTCCCGCAGCCGGCCCCCCGGTCGGCTCCCTTCTCCCTCCAGCCCACCGAGCACAGCATCGCTTCCCTGGCCGAGCAGGGGCAGGCGGCGGCGGGGCGGGGAGCATGGAGGCTGGCTCCACGGTCTTCCCCGGCATCTGCGGACGCCAGCGCCTCGGTCCCCTGCCCTCCCCAGACAGACACCTGCTTGGGCCGGCGGCCTCCGCGGAGGGCTCCCGTCCCCGCGGCCACAGCCTCCTTACCCTGCGCTGCGGTGACGAGCCCCGCGCCGAGCACCAGCGGCACCAGGAGCGGCGGCAGGAACGTCCTCCGCGCAGTCATGTCTGCAGATATTCCACACGCACACGGCCCGAGGGCTCTGCTCCCGGCGCCCACTCCTCCGAGGCACGAGGGCTACAGGCAGAGCCGGAGAATCACCAGAGGGCACGGGGAGCAGGACAGAGAGCCCGGTCCCCACACCAGCCGCGCATCCGATGCCTCCTGCAGGTCTGGGCGCCCGGCTCGCCTCCCTCTCATAGCATCGGCCCCAGGCTGAGCCACTGCGGGGCTGAGCGGCGTGCGGAGCCCGGCGGCCCGCGGAGCCAGCCGGCGGAGGCTCCTGGCGAGGCCGCGGCGGAGAGCAGCCGGGAGAGACCTGGAGCCGAGCGGAGGCAGCTGGAGAGAGAGCCAGCGAGTGGGAGCCGGAGGGAGGGAGGGGCGCGGGGGGAGGAGAGCCAGTCTGGAGAGGGAAGGCGGGGAGGAAGAAGACAGGCTGCTAGCGCAAGGAGCCGCTGCCGCGGAGGCTGGACTCAACCATCCCTACCCTGGGAGAGGGGAAGGAGGCAGGGCTCGGCGGCCAGACCGCCCAGCCTCAGCCCCTCTCCGAGCCGCTGCGCTCCTCTGGGCCCCTGCGCAGCAGCCGGCAGGCCAGAGAAGGCAGACTTGTTGGGTGCCTGGGTGGGGACACCCGTGCCACACACGGGGAGAGGCAACTCCTGCAAACTAGAGGGACCTGCGGGCAGGGCTGGCCCCCAGCTCCTGACCCGTTTCTTTGCTGACCACAGGGAAGCCCCCCGCATAACTTAGCAAAGACGGGCAGGTGGATAGGGCACAGACCCAGCTCCAGCCCCAAGGGAGAAAAATGCCATCATCATCATCATCATCATTATTAGACATCACCTCCGGGAAGATGACCATTTGCAAGGAGTTTCGACAATTGTTCCATTTCCTGACCTAGGTTGTGTGGGAGTTGTCTAGGCACAGACGGGTTCGGATTAAAGGCGACATTCAGAAGAGTGTCTAGAATTGGCAGTGTGGCTGCCGGTGAGGGCTGGCCTATGGGCACCCCTTCGGGTGGAACTGAAGTCCAGTGGGCTGGGTTGGGACCTCAGAGAAAAGAGGCAGCGATTCTTTCTGAGTCTGCACAGGGATGAGGCCAGCAGAACAGGGACAGAACCGGACCATCACAGAAGTTGGAAGGACCCAGACCTCACCCAGCTTTCTCCCGAACAGAGGAGACGGAAACAGGAACCATCAGTGAGTCCTAGGAGCATTCCCGAAGGGTCAGTACAGCACGTATCCTTCTTGACCGAAAAGCTTTCGGTAGGTCCCATAGAGGGTTGGAGAGACCAGAACACGGAAGGCCCCTAAGTAAGGGAAACATTGCAGTATAAGAAGGCGTGAACCCCTGAATCTCGTGCACCACGGACGATGACCACAGAATGGAGACACCCCATGTCTGACAGTGGTCACGGTGCTGCAGTCCACCTGCACTGTGTCTCAGTCCTCAAGATCAAACAGGCTGACAGTCCCACACTGTTTTATTTCCCGGTCCTGTTTTTTTCTTGGATTCTCTTTGCCCCTGGGTTTCTAGGCTACAGAAGAATGTGATGGTGCATCCAGAAAGTGAAGGGCTACAATCTTGCAATGTGAGCACCAAAGCGTGATTCCTGGAAACCGTGGGCACCCCCTCAGATCCTTATGCATCCTCAGACTCAGGCACCCTAAGACTCTCATGCACCCTCAGACTCATGTACCCTCAGACTCTCATGCACCCTCACATTCTTTTTTTATTTTTTTTATTTGTTTTTTTACCCTCACCCGAGGACATTTTTCCATTTTTTGTTCAGATAGAGCGCGAGGGAGAGAGAGAAAGAGAGAGAGAGAGAAACATCGACATGAAATGGACACATCAAATGGCTGCCACCCACACGACCCAACCAGAGTCGGGGACAAACTGCAACTGAGGTACATGCCCTTAGCGGGAACCGAATGCGAGTCTCTCTGGACCGCAGGCCAAAGTTCTCACCACTGAGCCAAACCAGCTAGGGCCACCCTCACATTCTTATGTACCCTCAGACTCTTATGCACCCTCAGACAGATGCACCCTCAAGCTTATGCAGCCTCAGACAGATGTACCCTCAGACTCATGCACCCTCAGACTCATGCACCCTCAGACTCATGCACCCTCAGACTCATGCACCCTCAGACAGATGCACCCTCAGACAGATGCACCCTCAGACTCATGCACCCTCAGACTCATGCACCCTCAGACTCATGCACCCTCAGACAGATGCACCCTCAGACAGATGCACCCTCAGACAGATGCAGCCTCAGACAGATGCACCCTCAGACTCATGCACCCTCAGACTCATGCACCCTCAGACTCATGCACCCTCAGACAGATGCACCCTCAGACAGATGCACCCTCAGACTCATGCACCCTCAGACAGATGCACCCTCAGACAGATGCAGCCTCAGACTCATGCACCCTCAGACTCTAACTTGTCTTGGAGAGATGAGCTTTGATACCAGAAGCCACACCTGCCTCTCTGAAGGTCGCTGTCCCAAAGGTGACCGGGGTTCCACACACAGAGCCCTCCTTCGCTCCAGGCCTGGAGGGAGAATCAGAGACTGGCCCTGTGGGTGTGGAGGCCCCTGGGATCCATGGACCCCGCTCCTTAGGCTACACTAGCCATGCAGAGGGTCCCTGCTCTGTGATTCCAGTCAGACCCCAGAGGGTGTCTGCACCTCAGCAGGTGAGGGAAATGCTTTCCAATGCCCCTGAAGTGGCCCACTAGTTCCTCAGCTCCTCAGCAGGAAAAAAACAGAAACAGAAACCAGTTGGTCTCCTTCAGGAGCTAAAGAGCTGACTTCTTTGGAAACGGAGCCTGGTCTTTGCGCTCCTCTTCCCTAATGACTCACGTCACCAAGAGGGATTCTTTCCATTAAAAACCATTTCCAGGACCTAACCATCCTGGGCGCACACTCGTAGGTGGTTCTACTCTATTGGGATCAGCAACGGTGACTGTCACCTGGGGAACCGAACACTTTCCCGGGGCCTGTGACAGGCTCCAGGCTGCAGGTGGAGCCGCCCCTTCCTGAGGGTTCCCCGAAACCCTCGAGGCCACCTCCATTCCCTGCCGTACAAAATATTTGTTGATTTCCATCTTGGAGAAAAATGACCCCAAGGAACCGGTGCGTGCCCATCCCTGCTGCTACTTGCATGGGGCATGTTCTTCATCAGGATCTCATCTCCGAGAGCCAGTGATCTACGCCCAGCTGTGTCTGCATCACGCGTGTGCGGGGGGTGGGAGGTGGCTCCCAAATCAGGTAGCTGATTTTGTAATCCGGTTGTATTTGTGTTAATATTGTGCTATTTTCGCCAAGAGCGCAAGGCCGGTGAAATTGCGAGGAAAACATGGGGCCCTGCTGCCATCTAGTGGCCCCGCTCTGTTGCTGGGGGTTTGCCCAGAAGCTGGTGGTCCCAGGTCTCACCTCTGGAACTTAAGGTCCCTCCAGTGTCCCGACAGCCCTGGAGGGCACTCCTGGAGCCTGTAGGTCACAGAGAGTGAAGAAGGACATCAGCTCGCTGGAAGCCCCCCCCTTTGTTTAAGGGAATGTGAAAGCCCGAGCCATGCTGCAATCCCCAGGCCCAGATTCAGAGGCACGGCCTTCAGATGGGGTGCTCTGGGCCACGCCCAGCAGGGGCTGTGTGACCCCCGTCTGCTCCCGCGCTGGGTCTGTAACCCCGGGTCCTCCCAGCACGTGCTGGTTGTGGCTTTGGAAATGCCCTCGGTGGGTGCTCAGGAACTAGAGTCCCGGGGGGCTGAGCAGGGGCGGGGAGGCCGTGACTGCCGCCGAGAAGGACCCCAGACCCTGTCACAGCTGACCGAAGGCTCAGAGGAAGAGGAACGTGCTGGACCGGATGGGGCAGTGACTTTGTTATTTTAAGCGATGTTGTCGGAGGAAAGAACCCCAACTGGAACAGGGTACTTGAGATAAAGTTGGAAATTAAAAATGTGGCACACCACATGGAGGGACTTGGAAAGTGTCATGCTAAGCGAAACAAGCCAAGCAGAGAAAGACAAGTATCACATGATCTCACTTATTTGTGGAATATAATGAACATAACAGTCTGAGGAACGGGGTAGTCCCAGAGACGTGGAAGTGGGGTACAGACTGACAATCCCCAGAAGAGGGGGGTGGGGGGAGAGAGAAACCACAGAACTTATATGCATGTGTGCATGAGCAATGGACATGGACAACAAAGCTGGGGACAGGGCAGGGAGGGGGGAGGGGGAATCAGTGGGAGAAAAAGGAGAAACATCTGTAACAAAAATAAATTAATTAATTAAATAAAAAAGTAAATAAATAAATAAAAACGTGACACAAAGGAGGATGCTCACCCTGGGTGGTTCTGCTCAGTGGCTAGAGCGTCGGCCCACGGACCAAAGAACTGAAGGTTCGAATACGGTCAAGGGCTCGTACCTCTGTTGAGGTTCGTCCCCGGCCCTGGTCAGGGTTGTCGGGAGGCAACCAGTCGATGTGTCCCTCTCACATTGATGCTTCTCTCTCTCTCTCTCTCTCTCTCTCTCTCTCTCTCTCTCTCTCTCTCCCTCCCCCACCCTCCCACTCTATCTGAAGATAAGTAGAAAAATGTCCTCAGGTGAGGATTTAAAAAAACAAAAAGAGGATGCTAATAACCTAGAGAAGCCGTACGTGTGTGAGAATCGTGGAGAATACAGTATGTGCCCTGCTTGCTAAACGGACACTGTTTGGCTCGTCTAACACCACACGCGACACTGGTGGCTGGAGGCTGGGGAAATTCTCCCCCTCCCGGGGGCAGTGTTGGGGCCATGTGACGTGTGACCCCCTAGATGCAACGCTCCCCTGAAAGAGCAAGAAGAGGGGGGAGCTTAGGAAATGAGAGCAGAAGGCAGAACAAGGACAGAATAATCGCCTGCTGTTTGCAGTTGCCCCTTCATATCGGGGTTCCCTTTACACAGATCGTTGTCATTATCACCCCTCTCTAGCAGTGAGGGCACCGTGGCCTTAGAAAGGCAAGTGACCTGTTGGAGGTCACAGCTCACTAGGGGAGCTGGGGACCCGCTCAGGCCCCTAGTGTATCAACATCACAAACTCATGCCTGCTGCCTGCACCCCCGAGGAGGGGAACACACAGGCCACAGGACCCGCACACACGGCCGCTGCAGGCCAGCGCTCTCGGGGGTCACAGGTCCCCGGAGTTGTCCAGCAGCGGCAGCGGACATGACATGTTCTTTCAGGCGCACGAGGAGCCCACAGCAGACCGTTTGCGAAGCCGTTAAAAACAGCTGTGCGGTGACCATTTGCAGCCATTTGTTCCTGTACATCTCGAGTTTCGACACGTTTCCCGTTTCCTGGTCTGTAGTCGGACACTTGTCCGTGTGTCTGTAGGAAGCACTGCCTTTAACCATGTGTCCTTGCCCCTCCCTCCTGTCCCTAAGGACTGGGAGCAGACAGCAGTGGCCTGAGGCCTTCTGAGAACCCGAGTCGGCAGGTGCAGGTGCCCCCGACCCCACAACCTGCAGGAGGAGGAAGCTGCACCTCGCCCCATTCCCAGAGGGCGGGAGAAGTCTCGGGGTGCCCACTGCAGCTGCCTCGGGCATCTGAGGGGCACGCAGGCTCGCAGGCTGTGGGGGGGACCCCAATCTCCGAGTGAGCATGTCTGGGGCCCCCACATCCACATTCCTACGCGTGTCCAGGCTTTGCGGATACACGCCAGCCGCGCTCTGGAGAGCACCGCGTGGAGGTTGGCTTTGGGGCCAAAGAAATGGCCCTGAGACCTGCTGCTGCTTTCTAAACATGAGACCTTAAGGAAACAAACACACACAAACACGCATGTCCTCAAAGCCTGCGGCTGCTCGTCGGGCACCGTGGGAGGTGCTATCGCCCTCACGGGCGGTGGGAGGCATCAACGAGGTCAGCAGCACGGCGGAGAGCAGTCAGTGGTCACCAGCACCATTTCCCTTTTCTGTCGCCGTCGCTGGGGAGGCGAGAAAAAAGGAGCCCAGCCCTGGCCAGGCGGCTCAGTGGGTTAGAGCGTCGCCCTGATACACCAGAGTCGGGCGCATGCGAGAGCCGATCAGTGATCAGTGACGCGTAAGGAGCAGAGCCACGGTCGATGTTCCTCTCCCCTCCTTCCTCTCTCTAAAACCAGCCGAGGAAGCCGAGGTCGAAGCAGCTTCCGTCTGCTTTGATCTCCGCTGCGGGGACAAACAGGGCTTCCACGGGGAAGAGAGGCAGCAGGAGCCAGGGCCTCTGGTCTGCAGGGACGCGGCAGGGACTGTGCGGGGAAAACCGCGTGTCTGTGACCGTGACCTCCCACGTCGGCTTAAGGCGGCCTGGCCCTGGCTCTGTCCCAAGGCCGAGAGCACGGGCCGAGGCAGAGCTGGGGCAGGGACTGGTGGGGTGACCTGGTGTCAGTGACGCTGTCTCTGGCACCAGCAGCGGCCGCACGGGGAGGCTAGTCACAGCCCCGCTGTCATGCTGGGTCCCCGGGTCCCTGCGGGCAGCTCAGTTGCTCCCCCAGCACCAGGAACATCGTGAGAACACAAACGTGGTGGTTTTCCTGTGCGAGCATCGCGGGGACCTCGTGGCCAGCTTCTGGGATTGTCCACGAGGAGCCCTGTGGCCGGGGCGGCTTCGGAAGGGCCAGGGCCACCCCTGCGCCAGCCGGACGCCTCTGCCCAGAGCACCGCGGTTCTGAGACTCGCTCTTCCAGCTGAACAGTCTGGCCAGGGGCGTCTCCCGTGTCCGGCTCCTCCCTCTCACGGTTGGTCCGCGCCGCCGCCTCCCGTGTGTGACAGGCCACACGGTGCCTGTCTGCTTAGGTTCAGGGAGCGGTTCACGGAAACAGTGATCCGACAGCATAGCATGAAAAATGGCATTTACCAGAATGGGCTGCAAAGAAGCAATTACCACACACACACCCCGTTTCTGAAGTAGCTTTAGAACACAAATCACTGCATTCGTTTTCATTCGCCAAATAGAACTGTTCTGATTTTTAACGTTTTCTTCATAAGACGTCAGTGAGCTGTGCAGTGATCACAGAACTGACCATCATCCTTCTGCCCCTGAACCTCTCCAATCTGGAAACTGAGAGGAGACCACACCGCTGTCCACGGGGCGCCGGGCTCTTCTGACCCGTGGGGTCTCGTTCCTCCTTGACCATCTCCTTATACTGAGAAAACACGCAGCTCCCACATGCGCCTCATCTCGGTTGGTTTCAGATCACAGAGAACACGACCTATTCGTGTCTGGAAGCAGGCACCCCGGCCTCCGGGGACCCTGGCCTCCTGGACCCTGGCTTTCTGGCCTCCTGGGAACCTGGCCTCCTGGACACTGGCCTCCTGGCCTCCTGGGACCCTGGCCTCCTGGACATTGGCCTCCTGGCCTCCTGGGACCCGGGCCTCCTGGACATTGGCCTCCTGGCCTCCTGGGACCCTGGCCTCCTGGACTCTGGCCTCCTGGACCCTGGCCACCTGGCAGCGACAGTCACAATAGACAGGTGTCTGCACCACCCACTTGTCACCCTCTAGTCGTGATGTATGAGCGAGGCCCGAGATGACATGGGTCTGGCCTTCTCCGCTCCTCTCCTTCAGGGGTTTCCTGACCGTGGGGTTCAGCAGAGGGGCTCCCCAGGGCGTGTGTGTGGAGGGCCCGGGACTGCCCAGCACTGCTCAGGCAGGAGACAGACGTCCACCTTGGGTCCTCCACCCGCTGATGAGTTCCTTCCCTCCGCTCCTTGCCCATTTCTCTCTTGACTGACTTCGAAGATAGGCAACTTGTGTGATTACCCAGAGAGTACATGGAAAACCCCAAACCTCCTTAAACGTCAGTCTGTTTGAAAGTTCCCTAGCAGAGTTGTGGAGACTTTTGGTGTTGAAGAACACACTATGCATTGAAGACACCTGTAGGAGTTCTGAGTTGAGAGAGTCAACGCCTGTAATCGACCTTGACCTTTGTTGAGTGAAAGCATGTCCCAGAGGGCATCCCAAGGTCGAGGACTGACGAGACCACCCTAGCTTGTTCCCTTGTCAGCTGTTTCTGGCGTCCATCAGCCTGCTCTGGTCACCTTTCTTTTTTTTTTTATTATAATTCTTTTTTGATTTTAGAGAGAGAGGAAGGGACAGGGAGAGAGAGATAAAACATCAATGAGAGAGAACATCGACTGGCCGCCTCCTGCATGCCCCCCACTGGGGATCAGGCCCACAACCTGGGCATGTGCCCTGACCAGGAATCGAACCGGTGACCTCTGGGGCCAGGGTCGATGCTCAACCACGGAGCCACGCCAACCGGAGTCTGGTGACCTGTGTGCTGAGTCCTGGCTGAGAAACTGGATTCTCAGTAACCTCAGGTCCTGCTTGTTTAACCCTCCTGCTCTGTGGCCTTGTGCAGCTCCATGGGTACCCACTGCCCAGTCCCTAAAAAAGTATCTATTTTTTTTAACTCATAATGATTTTTGTAAGGCCTGATTATGACCATCTTTGAAAAATTCTGATTTGCAATTTGGAAAGAAGGAAAAAAAAAGCAAGGTCAACTCCCTTTCTTTCTAGTGTCTCTATCTGTGCTGCTGAGTTTAAATACATATTTATATTTTCCCCTGAAAGAGCATCCTTTCTTTCTTATTGATTGAAATACTATCCTCTCAAACATTTCCTGAAACTGCATACACACAATCTTTCCAATTGGAACAGCTTATATATATATACATTAAAAAAGAGCAGTAGTTGTCATCCTTGGGAGGACTGAAACGGTCACCTCCGGGGCCGTCCCCTTCCGCGGCCGAGTGCTGAGTCAGGTCTCCAGGGCCAGGTCTGACACCACGGCAGCAGCACCCACAGAACCCACGTGGGTCTGCGTTAGCGCCGTGGCACGAGGCGGGAGGCGGGCTCCCCTCGTCGATAGCCAGCAGAGGGAAGGGCCCTGACCACATGCCTACTGTGTGTCAACCAGTTGCCCATGCAGATTCCGAAAGGTTGGTGGCCATGTCCTGGGTCACACAAGCAATGGTCAGAAAGGGGATGACAGCCCAGCATGAGGTCCAGGCTGTTCACGACGCCCTTCTGCGGCAGGTCCCCGGGGACCCAAAGGGGAGCCGACGGCTACTGTGGGCTTTGGGGAGGGGGGAGTCCGTTCTGGGTGCGGACGAAGCACATGCAGAGGTTTGGAGGGTACACGCATAAGGAATTCTCAAATAAATGTGTATTTTGTCAGAAGATTTAAAAAGAATCTTCCTGAGCGCAAACCCAGGCTCACTAACCCGACCTGAGCTGCGGTTACGGAACGTGACCATCTGATGGAGGGAGGGAGGTCTGGGCCGGCCGTGTCAGCAGGGACGGTGGGAACGGGCATCATGACATCTGGGAAGTGGCAGGAAGCGTGCAGCCCAGACACGCACCTGCCATCCCTCCTGGTGCCCACACCCTCCATCCCTCCCGGTGCCCACGCCCCGCGGCCCCAGCGCCAGTGCCCGTCTCCGCTCCCACCTCCGCTAGGCAGAAGGCGGCAGCCCTGTACCGGGAGGACGACAAGGCAGGACTGTCCCTCTCTCCAGGCGACTTTCCTCGTCTTGCCCTGCGTTCGCTCCGTGTGAATGGAACCCACCAGAGGCAGGGGGGTCCCACGGGCGGGCACAGGTACTACCCGTGTCTCGGTCTCAGCTCTGCGGTGCAGCCTCCACTTTCCCTGCAAGGGACGACGCTCCGAGTGAAGTCACAGGACTGGAGGACATTCATTCGGAGCCTCGGAGGGAGCTGGGCCGCGTCGGGAGAACAACGCCCGTGAATCAGGGCTTCCCAAGGCACTGGGCGGGGTGGGGGCCGGGGGTGAGCAGCCGGGAAGCCTGGACGGGGCGGCGTCACCGGCCCCTCCTCTGTGCAGGTGGCCAGCTCGCTTTCCAGAATCAGGGCTTTGCGGAGTGGGGTGGACGTTCGGAAAGAAGGAAATGACGACGGGAGAGATGACAGGGACAGGACGGCGTGTGGCTTCTCCGCCACCCTTCAGGGGATGACCCCGGGAGCAAGGCCACCCGTGTGCTGGCACACATGGGCACGAGCTACTGCCTTGTTTGAGGAGACGCAGGGCCCCGCTGCCCGGGCACTCGGGCGGGATCTCTGGGACAAGGCGCCGGCGCCCAGGCTCCCTCGGGTGGCGTGGTGCTCAGTGGAGGTGAGGGTCTGCCCTTCCTGTGGCCATCGCATCCACAAGGTCAGGGGCATGGAGCGTGCCCACCACTAACAGCATGTCCGTCAGTGTCCCTCCGTGTCCCGCCTGTGAGGTTGGGGCAGGTCCGCCTTGCAAAGGTCCCGGGTCAGCCAGTGGGCGGCTCAGGCAGCACAGGGTTTCCAGGATTTTCCGACTCAGTCCACGCTCACGGGGGGCCCTGAACCCGGCGGTGAGGACACGCGGGCACCCTCCCTGGAAGAGCGGGGCCTCTGCGGTCAGGGAAAGGATTCTGGGAAATCGGAGGAGCCCTGGCCCGGCAGGGCTGGGGACACCCGGACCTGCAGTGCAGAGTGCATCCCACCCACGCCCCGCGCTCCAGGGGCGCGGTGCCGGACACGGAGTGTGGGCGCGGACCGGGACCCCGGGGAGCTGCCCTGCTGTGTGGGCAGCGAGCAGGCCCAGGGACAGCTGGGCTCCAGCCCGGGGGTCAAGTGCTGTCATCAGAGTTGTCCCGAGGCCCCGACGCCACCCTCTCTGTGGAGAAACCAGGCCCTCTGAGGCCCTCACACAGGGGTGGAAGTGGACAGTCTCTCCCGCCTTGTGGGGGGCCAGAAGCAAAGGGGAAACCTCCGCACACCTCGGGAAGCAACTTCGGGTGGAGCCACACCCGAGTGTGCAAAACCAACCTGCGCCGGTGGCCCCCGGAGTCGTCTGTAAAGGAGCCTCTGACTTTGCCGTGGGCGGAGGCCCCCCCCCCAGTTCCTTCTGTCGGAGAAGCGGACTCAGCTCTGATGGAGGTGGCTGCCGGCAGGACGTCAGCGGAACCCGCGTGGGCTTTGAACCAGTTCCGTTGTGAGCACGGCACCGACTCCACAGGACCCGGGTCCCGACAGCACAGCCCTGCCCCCACCAGCCTTGGAGACACAGAAGAAGGAGGCACCCCTAATTTTAGTCCGAGGCACCCCCAAGTAGCCACAGGCTCTGGGCAGGGCCGGTCCTGCTCATGGGCTTCAAATTTCCAGTCTGTTCCCACTCATGACACGTGCAGCTGTTTCTGTCCCCACCTGGTACTGGACAGCAAGACCTGACTGGTGGGGCTCGGTTCATTCAGGGGACACAGCAGATGTGTAGACACACGAACACACTCCGCTCTCTCCCACACACACCTAGACGGCTTCTTCCAGCGACGATGCTCCTCTTCGTCCTGCTGTTTCGTGCGGGCTCGTGTTCTCGGAGAAGCTTGGTGGGGAAGGAGGCTGAGGTCAGGCTGAGGACATTCTCCGTCCAGCTCACGGGAAAGGCCACGGAGCCGGGCCCCATGGCCCTCGGACCCAGACACTGGGTGGAAGGAACTCAGCTTCAGCCACTGTGGGGACAGCCTGTGTCCCAAGGGGCAGAGAGGACAACGCGAGGGGATGAGGTCTGGGTCCCGTCTTTGGCCTCCACCCACCAGCAGTCAGAGTCCCACAGGCCTTTAATCTCACTTGGACTCAGGGACCTGAGCTTGACAATGAACAGGCCAACTGCCGGACCCTCCTCCTGTGACATTTCGGGCGGGTGCTACGCTCTGTACGGGAAGACACTGGAAATGAAGAATGTCTGCCCAATACTCGCAGCTGCCATGCCTGCTCCGGTCCAGTTTCTTTAACAGAGATCTGGGAGCTGCTGGCATCCATGGGCCGTTGCAGACACGGCGGTGGGAAGGGAGGCAGGCGACGCGACTATCACGGGGAAGCCCTAGGCATCCTGTACGGAAGCCTGTTTGTGAACCGCGAGATGCTCCAACGAGCTACTGCACATGCGGAAAAATCGCATCGCGAGGCTGCTGGGTATGAATCAGTGCGCTTCCTCCATCCTGCGGGGAGGAAATGATGAGGAGAGACGTTTTCCAAAAACGCACTCAAGGGACCTCTTTGAGGTCTTACTGAGCCTCGGTTTCTGCCCTGCACTGTACATGACCACCAGCATCTGTCGGGTCTCAACACCTGCATTTGGCAACTGTGCCCATGACCTTCTACATGAGCAAGTGAGGCTCGGAGGGGGCAGCCACCTGTCCAGGGGCACAGCGCATGTCCCTGTGTTGGTTATAAGACTAAGGTGTCTCTGGAGATCTTAAATGTTATAGAGAAGGGGACTTTGACCAGGGTCTGTGCCCTGTGTCTACAGGAAGGGATGCTCGCTCAAAGGGCGTGTGTGTGTGTTTATTTATTTGAGAGTCCACTGCTCCCAAAATGTTAAACCCTCCTGATATAAAGAATTGCTTAGCTTAGAAATAAAGCCGGTAACGAAGTGTGTCTTGACTTCTTAAAAAATGTTTAGCTCGCGTCGAACAAATGAAACAGCCCGAACTTTGGGAAATCACGCACGCCCCGGTCGTAAGGGAGCAGCGGAGGACGCATCAAAGAGAGTTACTGCTGTCCTCCTGCACCCCCAGAGTGTGTTGATTTAATCCCTGCTGCCTGTCAGGACAAGAATTTCCTTTATCACAGTTCTAGAGCTTGGTACAGCCCAGTTTTAAATGTCAAAGTGACTGCGCTTCCATCACTTTTATTACGAGTTGGTTCTCCGGCCTGGACTGTCACGCAGCGTGAGCACAGGCCTGGTCTGAGGTCGGCCTCCCTCCGGCTGACCGGGGCCACGCAGCCCACTGAGCCCGCCCCAGGGGTCGAGGGTGGGCGCCCCTGCCCTCGGGAGCTGGGGGGCCATGGCCCACGCAGAGAAATCACACCCTGTCTTAGTCGGCTCGGGCTGTCCTAACAAAGATGCTGGAAGCTGGAAGCCCACAGACCACAGGCCTGTTTCCTGCAGTGGCAGAGGCTGGACACCAAGACTGAGAAGCTGGCGGAGTTGGCGTCTGACCCCGGCTTCCTGATTCGTAGGGGACTTCTCACTGCGTCCCCTTAGCGGGGAAGGGAAGGTGGCTCTCAGGGGTCCTGTCTGTTTTGTAGATTTTGAAAAATACGTATGTTTTTATTGCTTTTTAGAGACAGAGGAAAGGAGGAGAGAAAGAAAGAAACATTAATCGGCCGCCTCCTGCATGCCCCCACTGGGGATCGGGCCCACAACCTGGGCATGTGCCCTGACCGGGAATCGAACCTGTGACCTCTTGGTGCAGGGTCAACGCTCCACCACGGAGCCACACTGGCCAGACAGTGCCTTTCATAAGGGCACTAATCTCATTCATGAGGGCTCCACCCTGTGACCCCATCACCTCCCGAGACCCTACCTCTATACACCGTCACTGTGGGGGACAGGATATTTGACATCTGAAGGACACGCATGTTCAGTCTACAGCCACGACCATGAACGCAGTGTCCAGGGAGGACTAGAGAGCCAGCAGCGGCACCTCCCATCGCGGAGCCCGCCGACCGGCACACAGACACAGGCATCCCGGCCTCTCTCCGGGACCCCCGTCCTGGGATGCACGCAGCCTGTGCGGTGCAGCCCACACCCGCCGTCCGGCCCGTGCTGTACCTCCACGGGCCTCCCTCCCAGAACCAGAGCAGCCGCCCCGAGGTGCACAGAGCCCACCAGGGGGCCGGGGGGCGAGCAGACCTGAGAGCCAGGCTGTGCGGGGACAGGGCTGACCAAACCTGAGCCCTGTGCTCGGCCCGGTGATGGACAAGAAAACCCGACCTTCCTGCATTTCAGGACACAGCCAACGGCAAAGACCACCTTCCCCCAAAGACTTAGGACTCAGGGAGGCCCCTTGCCGGCCTGTGACAAGCCCACACAGGGGCCCCTCAAAGTCCCTCTTTTATCTCATAAATGCTCCACTGTGCTCTTTGGACCCACTGACCAGCCTGGCCTGCTGACCAGACCGATGACCTCTGGCCAGGATCCTCGCACTTCCGTAGGTTTAGGATGGGCCAGTTTGAATCGCTTCAGGAGACTCTGGGGCACAGGGGCGCTCTCTCTCGGTTTGGAGCTGGACCTGGGGTGATTAGGGCAGGTGGACACTGTCCCAGAGTGAGAGTCTGATGAAGAGGGTGGTGGGCTGTGGGCTGTGGGGTGCATGGGTGGCGTAGCAGCCTAACAGGAAAGGCACGATCCAGCGATGTATCAGCAGCTCCTAGGAATTAGCTTGCCCTGGGAGGGGCCCTCTCCCCGGGGTCAGGAAGGCACCCAAAGCTCAACCAATCTCAAAATACAGAAAATATAAAGGCGTGGTTAATACACACCCTGTCCTATTTCGATCACTAGCCCTTCCTGACCACCAGGCTAGCACGCTTTCATACAAATCTGTATTTCAAAAAGTTCGTGTGCATGAACCCATACAGCATGTCGTCTTGGGGGCCGGCTTTTTTCACCTGCATTTCTCTGGAGATCTGTCCCAGTCGTATCAACAGTGCGTTTATTTTTATTGCTAAGTAGTATTCCATGGTAGTAAGTGCATCACAGTTTGTTCAACCGTTCACCTGGGCTGATTCCAGAGTCTGGCTGTGACAAGTTAAGCCCCTATGGACATTCATGTGCAGGGTTTTGTGTAAACCTGTTTCCTCATTTGTCTTGGTCATATAGCCCACGAGAATTCACCTGAGATGTATGTATCAGTGTAATGAAATTCCTATACAAATCCCGCAAAGGCTGGTCTTGAGTATCAGGTGGAATATGATTTTTGTTTAGAAGATCAAATGTGCTTTGTAAGAGTCACAAGAGGAATAGTATGGTGTCCAGACCCGCATTTCTGCTCTCTTTGTGGTCCCTTTTTCCTTCCTGATGCTCCAACATTCCTTCCTTCATCAGTTTCTTTCCATTTAAAGACCCCCTTTCGTTAGCCAGTTTCTACAAGAAGGTCTGATGGTGAAACATTATTTGCTTTCTCTTCTATGAGGACGGCTTTATTCACCTTCCATTCCTGAGTGAGCGTTTCATCAGATACTGAATCCAGCAACAGCTAGTTCTTTTCTTTCTGCCCTTCCATAGTTTTAGATGAGAAATCTGCTGTCCTTCCAACCGCTCTGCCTTGTGACTAATGCATCCTTGATCTTGGTGCCTTCAGGATTTTCTATAGCTTTGGTTTTCAAAGTTTAATTATGATGAAACTTTCTGCATGTTTTGAGGTGGTGGTGCATCCTGGTTAAGGTGTCGTTAGCTTCTTGGATTTCTAGGTTTTAACTTTTGCCAAATTTGGAAAGTTTCACGCGTTAATTCCTATAATACCTTTTACAACTACCCTCTTCCTCTTCTCCTGAGACTTCACAGAAACGCATGCTGGGTATTTTATTAGTGTCCCCCAGAACCCCAAGGCTCTGTTTCCTTTTCTCAGTCTAATTTTTATTTGTTGTTCAGATTGGTTGAACCTCGCCGTCCTCAAGTTGACTGATTTCATCCTCTGCCATCTCCTCTCTGCACAGTCTTTTATTTCTGTTGTTGTGCTTTTAATGTTTATATTTCTATTTGGTGCTTTTTATAAAATTCAGTCTTTGCTGAGATTTCCTATTTTATTTTGTTACCCATTCATTTCAAGAGTTGGAAATTGAGGGTGAATTAGCAGGACTAGGGATGACTACTGAGCTTGCAGATGCCCAGAAGGTAGGAAAAGCAGCCAAAGGACAGTGAGTGAACACAGAGAAGCAGACAAGGGGGAAGCGTCAGAGAAAATGAATCCCACAGCAATGAGCACACGAGTGGACGGAAGAAATGACAAGGCGAACAGCCTGGATGGAAGCACCATTTCCTTCTCCCGTGCCCCACCCCAATAAATTTCTTATATAAAAAATTACGTTTTATTGCCGCGAACACTGCTGACCACCTGCCCGTCCTGGCCTTCACACTGAATGCTGTTTCTCACAGGGCAGGGAAGATGCTGCAGTTTGCTGAGGAGATACAGGGCCTGACCCGTGTCCACTTGCTCATCCGCCCTCAGGAACCCTAGTTTCCTCTTGTGTCATGTTGAATAACGATCCACAGTCCACAGGTTTTTATGAAAATTAAGAGATAAATGAGCCCAGCCAGTGTGGCTCAGTAAATTGAGTGTCGTCCGAGGGACTGAGAGGTCCCGGTTCGATCCCCGGTCAGGGCACACGTCCAGGTTGTGGGCTTGATCCCCAGTAGGGGGCGTGCAGGAGGCAGCCGATTGATGTTTCTCTTTCACATCGATGTGTCTCTCTCTCTCAAAAAATCAATAAAAACATATTTCAAAAAGGGACATCAATGAGAAGTGTGACAAGTTTTTAGAAGTCTCCCATGACTTCCAGTACTAAGTGTCATACCTGAGCCCTGGGAGGGGTTTGGCCTCACTGGACTGGCCAGCCTGTGGTGGGGTCTGAGTGTCCACTTCAAGCATCATATTTATCCCTCGCATGGGTGTGGCCGCCTGGTCTCCGCTCCCTGACCTTCCTTAAAAGAGTAACATGTATTAGTCCCCATTCCCTTTTCCCACACGGAAGTCTGATTTCTTCCTTTGGACCCACAACCGACTGAGCAACAGTTACTTGAATTGTGTGGCTCCGTGGGCTTAGTATGGAGACTACTTGCTGTCTTCACACTCAGCAGGGCTTCGTGTTAGGTGGCAGTGATGCCACTGATTTCTCGAGTGTTCATCAGGTGCCAGAAACTACCCACATCTGCTGTCTCGTTTGATCTCTGCAAGGATCCTATGGGGTGAATACCTCTCTTTCTCATCTAGGGAAGTATGTTTGCCTTACTCTGAGCGGCCTGTGCAAATCTGAGATCCTGAAGGTGGACCAGTGAAGGTCTTACACCAGCTGATGGCTAAGCCCAGCTCCAGACCCTCCACGGTTTCACTGGGGAGCCCACACTGTGCTCTTCCGCGGATGGAGACAAACTCGTGTCTGCTTTGATCAGAAGAGTGAATGGGGAACAAGACATCAAGAGAGAACCACTCACAGAGGGTGCTGAACATTTCAAATGAGATGTGAAAATCCTCATATTTTGCAAAAAAAAAAAAAATCTGAGAGAAAGAACTAGTATCTTACCACATTCCATCCACGCGGAAGGGAACTGAGGCTGTTTCAAGGGACGGAGTGCGGAGTGGTTACTTGTCTCGTCACGGGTCTAGCCCTTTCTCACGGAGCTACAGCAGCCACGGAGGGCAGTTCCCCAGTCCCATCAATCCCCCCACGGCTGAGCCGGGGAGATCCCAGTGTGACTGCCCACTGCCTAAATCCGCATCTTCCTTTCCCCCAAGTCCTCAGCAGCTTCAGGGTAACTTCCAGGTATTAATCGTGGTGTTGCATTGAAGGTTCACACTTCGTTGGAAGATAGATTTAAGTGGCCCTAAGTCTCTCATCCCTTCTTATCTACAACTTACATGAAGTCAGATCTGATTTCAGCTGCCCGTGTGCACAGAGCCCTATAACCACAGCTTATCCACACACGGGGATTTTGTTTCTGGGGTTCTCCGGTCATGGATGGACATGCCATGCCAATAATTCCACTGAAGTGAAAAAAGAATTTTTTTCTTTATTGATATTAGATAGAGGAAGGGAGAGGGAGAGACAGACAGAAACATAGATGAGAGGGAACATTGATTGGCCGCCTCCTGCACGCCCCCCGACTGGGGATTAGGCCCACATGTGCCCTGACTGGGAATCCAGCCGATGACCTCTTTGTGCAGGGTCAACGCTCAACCACTGAGCCACGCCACTGAGCAAAAATTAATTTTTTTATATAGTCTGCTTTATCAATTAATTTGCTCATCTTTTATTGGTAGGTTGTTCACTCTGCAGCCATTGGACTAAGTATTCTGTGAAATGTACGAAAGACCCGCCCATGGTAACACACCACCGCTGGACTCCATGTGGCCATGCATTTCAGGAGGGGGTGTGGGAGGGTGGAGAGGACGCTCTGTGTACAGGAAGGGAAGGAAGGTCACGTGAACCCTCCTGTCCAGCTCCACACCTGGCAGGGGCCACCTGTAAGGGGCATGAAATGACGACATGGAAGGGGATTTAAGAGGATTGCAGTCCTAGTGGAAAATGAACAGGATGATGAAACAGGTGTGTTCGGGTAGGGGTCCCCGGAAGACATGCCCTCCTCTCCCCTGTGAACAGAATTAGTTCTGCAAAAATAACAAGAAATGCTACAGGGTCTTGAACCTAACCTTGAAAGCAGGCTTATGATCTAAACTAAGGAACCTCCGGAACTTAAGATTCTCGTTTACCAAAGAAAGCAGTAAAATCCTGTAAATGACGACGAGGAAGGAACCGGAACTAGAGATCAGGACAGCTAGGCTGAGTTTCAGGGAGGCGGGGTACAGGGTGCCTCAGAGGAGCGGGGACCAGCAGCACAGGGCAGGCTTTGCAAAGCTCTGAAACCACAGAGAGAGAGTATGTGCAGCTTTGCCCGGTGTGAGTGGCGCCGGACAGAGCGAAGCCAGACGCCGCGTCTTCCAGCTCAGTGCACTGCAGCTACACACCGTGGCGCGACCGGCCGGCCAGTAAGCAGCAGGCACGTGTCCCTCACCATCTGCTTGCTGGAGGGGGGCCAGGGGCCCCCAGGCTAGGTTCTAGTGAGAACCCTCTTCCAGGCTGCTGCTGGCTGCCTTCCGCTGCGACCTACCTCACAGGGCGGCAGGGAGTGTCTTTCACAAGGGCACTGATCCCACGGGGAGGGCCTCGCCCTGGTGACCTAGTCACCTCCGAGCACCATCATGCTGGGCATTACGTTTCCGCATACACATCTGGGGGACACGGGCACTCAGCCCCCAGCCCCTCCCTCTGTCTGTCACCCAGGCATGTAAGTGGCGGTGCAGGGCCGGCGCTCAGTCATTCCAGGGCCATCGTTGTGTCCGGGGTGTCCTTACCCTCCCTGTATCCCCAGTGACCCGCAGGGACTCTGCCACGCTTGCCGGGGCTGGAATGAGAAGGAGTTGTCCTTATTTCTAGAGCGTCTTCCACAGCCGTGCGCAAGGTTTAAGGATGCTTGCCCACTCGAATCGTGTACGGACTTCTTAACTCGGAGTTCGCTGTCTTCCTTCAAGCTGTGTGTCCATCATTCCGTGTGACCAGCCCACTTCCCCTCACAAACAGATCCTTGTTTCCCACGAGAGGGAGGGTGCTCGCTCCTAGGGCCGGGCGCCCCTCCCTGGTGGGGAGGTCGAGGGGCTGAGGCAGGGCCCTGTCCGGCCCCACGGGAAGAGGAGCTGGCTGGGGAGGATGGTTCCCGTAGGGGTGCAGATGCGTGTGCACGCTCATTTCTGGGGAAGGGTACCATGGGGAGTGCGGTGCTCTTCACAGGGTCACGGTGGTCTCTCCATTAGGTGGTGTCTCTCATCCTTTTTCCTTTTACTGGATCCCCAAATACAGTCTAGTCTGCTACAACGTATTGGTTTTTGGATTCAGATGAGCTCAGAATACTGGGAAATAATGTTGGTTTGTAGAGACGCTGTTGGTTCATGTACAGTTTCCCCTGGCAGATCAATAGTTTGAAGGGATTGTGGGCAGGTCTGATCAGGATTAAAGGTACACGCATCAGCACAGTATCAAGATCTTAAGAAAAACGCACCGAGTTTTCAGAAACGTCCACTTCAGGGCAAGAGCTCAGGAGGTCGTCATTGTGTCCAGGACGTTGTCATTGTATCCTTTATGTTAAGCTGCCCGGGACAGCTGTGAGGTGGACAAATAAGCTGCTAAGAAGTGTCACCCTATGTTGAAATACTAATTGATGAAGGTCACCGAGAGTTCCATTTCTCATGTGGATCAAATGGTCTCAATCGGAAGGAGAGGCCACAGCCCTGCCACGTGCAGGCTGTGGCCGGGTGGTGGCTCTCAGAAGCAATGCCCTGCAGAAGGCCTCAGGTGGCTGTCATTGGGGTAATGGGGCCCTGACCACTCTGGAAGGCCTGGGAGGAGCTTCCACTGACTTCTCTCCGTGTGGTCCTGTGGTTGGAGCCCGTGACTCCGCAGAACACAGCGTTTTCAGCACGCGGATGCGGTGCTATAGCAGGAGTAGCTTACAATGTTTCGCACTGTTGCAGATCAACATTATTTCCATTTACAAGTGTCTCCATGTACAGAGATAAGTTTGAGCAGTTTAAACAATCCAGATTCTGAGTCAAAATTGTTGACTCCCAGAGATGTCACAAGATTCTATTACGGGTGACCTTGCCTTTCAGAAATAAGGTCAGGCTGGGGGCAGGGAATGTGATCGCTCAGATTCACTGAGCAAAGCAGGTCACGAGGAGCCAGGAAGGGGACAGGGGAGAATGTTCGAGGTTCCGGAATTTCCAGCCTGCTTCCTGGTTGGGTCCCACACAGGTAAGAGCCTTCACAAAACACATACAAACATCCCCCCTCTTCCTTCTGTTTCAGATGTTACAGAAGAAGAGTTGTTTTACTTATTTCTCATTGTACTTATTTTTAAAATCAATATTCATCTCCCGATCATTACTTCCTTGCTGAACTTAAAAGTGACCTTTGTCTAACTAATGATCTACGCGAGACCAATGTCCAGGGGTCTGGCCATGCCACATAATGTCAGGGGATGCAGACTGTCCTCTGACAGAGCTGGGTGACCAAAGTCTCCCAGGCCCTGGGAAGAGGGAGCTGATGAGGCCTGGTGTTCTGGACTAAAAATCATTTCTGCCCCCGAGTCATATGCTGAAGCCCTAACCCGCAGTGTGCTTGCATTTGGAGACAGGGTTTCTAAGGAAGGAATTGAGGCGACTTAAGGTCAAATGAGGCTCAAAGGGTGGGGCCCCGATCACACGGGATCAGCATCCTTATCGGATGGGGCTTTGCTCACTCTTTCTGCCTGTGCTCAGAGGGTAGACCAGGTCTGCCAGCCAGGAGGAGACTCTTCACAGCCACTAAAACCTGACCTTGTTCTGGAACTTCCAACCTCCAGAACTGTGAGAAAATACCTTTCTGGTGTCCAAGCCTCCGGTCTGGTTTGTGTGGTCGCGGCCCCAGCTGGTGCCCATGGGGTCCGAGAGCCCCGTAGCCAGTGGCCGTGGAGTGTCTAAACCTGTGTTCTTTTACTCTGGGCTCATAGCCACCGTCCCTGTACATGTTCCAAGTGCAAGGTATTCGAATCATCAAAGCGCTACCTCCACTTCCGAAGTGGAGATACGCGACCATTTAAAATAGAAGTCCTGGACTAGCGCATCATCTTGCACTGCAACATGTCCAGCCTAAGGATCTCTTTTGAAATTAACCTCTCAATGTGGATCATTCCGAAGTCCATCGTGGACCAGCCATCAGTCAGCGGGCGGCGTTATCTCCAGAGCCCTGTGCTGCCATGGAAACGCGTGGCGTCTCCAGGAGAGCTCTTATTGCTATGCGATGTTCGGGACGTGGCTCGCAGGTCTTGAATGACAGGTAATAATATCGAGCTGTGAATGGAAAGAGGCGGCGTCGTGTGCAGAAAATGTGCGTAGCAGGGATTCATAGTTAATTACCTCATCTTATGTACTGATTTCTAACTTTCTGCATGGACGATACGTCTGGACGTATGGCTGCTGAGTTACTGGTATTGAAGCACTAATGTAACCTTGATTTAGTGCAGGTTTCTCAAAGGTTACTATCCATTGACTTCTGCATAAGCAGCGGAGAGCAGAACGAAATGCAAAGTGCCACTTGCAAAGAATCTTAACGCCGGGTTACCTGAACTCAGAGGCGTTGGGGGAGTACGCACGCATCTAGTGATGAGCTCGGCGAAGTGCCTCTGACCCCGGCTGCGCACCTCAGCACCGTTCCCGGGGCGTACGGCTTCCGTCCCTCGGCGGCGAATGTGGCAGGTTTTCCCTTTCTGCTCCGGTGAATTCAGAACTTTGATACTCTGCAGCCTGACATTTGGCCCACTGAGAAAATGCACAAGAACCTCAGGACACCCTTAGTCATCCCATCAGGAGCTATCTGTACAGGCAGGTGCCTGAAGTTTGTGCCAGTCCCTGTCAGAACCATCACACAGCCACCTCTCGAGGTGCAAAGGGAGCCTTGTTGAAGCGCCCAGGGGCCCGGGGTCACGGGACCGAGTGCCCGGCAGAGCTGGGTCCCGCTGCCTCGGCCGCTCTGGCCCCGAGCGAGGCCCCGCTCAGGAGTGTTTCCGACACGAGCAGCAGAGTTTAGACATCACACAGGCACAGGAGCGAGGCTTTTCTCGCTCGGCATCCTGCAGAATCAACAGGAAGCTGAAGGGCCCTTTCATGTCACATTTTTGCAAGAGTCTCAAGATGATAATGTAATTTCCTTAAAAAAGCAATCCCTTGCTTCCTTGTATCTATTCCTTATGATTGCATCTGACAGATGGCAGCTCAGATATCAGATTCTGATATCCCAGCTTAGTTATTTCTCAAAACATATTCTTTCTTACCCTTCATATTACCTAGAAGGTGTGCTGCATAGGGTATAAGCTAAATTTTAAAAATGCATAGGAGGAAAGTTGTAAAGACGAACATTCTTCATGGCATAAAAGCCCCTTCCATTACAACAATAACAGTAAAATATGGGCTCTCCGTGCACAAGCCGGTGTCTGCGTGTGTTTAGGGACATAGCTACTCACCAGCAAAGAGCCGGGGCAGGAAGAAACAGAAACAGTAGACCATGTCTTGTTCTTTTTTGTCTTTCTGCATTTTACAATTAAACATATTACAATTAAACATAGTAACAGCTGTTTACTAGACTTACGGTGATCGTTTTGCAATACATGCAAATATCGAGTCGTTATGTGATACGCCAAACTCATGTAGTGTTATATGTCAATTATATCTAAATTAAAAAGCAAGCACACGCTAAAAGGTGAACAAAGAATGATTCGGATTATTTCTGTCCTGGAACTTTTGTTAGATTTGTAAAGCATAGGTATGTAGTTTATTGTCAGATACCTGATGAGTGTTTTAAAACACCGGAAACCTTCCCCTGGATTTGAAGATGAGTGTCGCTTAGGCAAACGGTTGAATAGTTACTGTCACTGAGGAGCGATGTGAAGTTTCGTTAGTAAGAGTATCAGGTGGACCTGAACGTATTTCCTCCCGCACAGGGCAGGGGGAGACCCCCTGTCGATTCCGTAGAAACCGAGACACGTGGGGTTTGAACGTGGGCGCGAACGGAGTGACTTCAGCAGAACGGGGGTGTGAGCAGCTCCAAGTGCCTCCACAGTCAACCCGAAAACCAGGAGAAGCGTCAGAACAGACTGAGGGCCCTGGAGGAGCCGGCAGGGGCCAGAGCAGCAAGCGATCGGCAGCCTGGGGAGGGGGCAGCTGGGACGGGCAGGAGGCCGTGGCCGTCTCCCCGCGGGGGCCCCCAGCCTCCCGGGCTCACCCAGTGAGCTGGCATTTCCAGGCGGGACCTGGCCCCAGCTCAGGAGCAGCACAGCCGAACCTCCCCTCCAGTGACCGTGTGTGTCCGTTGGAACCTGAGTGGGGCTTCCCCGAAGGGCTGGTGCGAGACTCTCACGTCTGGCTCACCCGACCCGGAGCCCACTCGGGGCAGGGACTGTCGAACACTACAGAAAACACCGTGTGACAAAGGAAAACCCTCGGCCACGTGGGGCCACAGGAAGTCCATAGCCAGGCCACGAGAAGGACATTGGGCGCGGGCGGAAGTCAGGAGAACCTCTGTGGGAACCGGTGCCGACACTGGGTGTTCGGAGCGCCACGCCCAGGCCCAGGACCAGTGGCTCAGAAAGACCAGAGAGGCCCGAGCTGACCTCCAGGCCCAGCACGAGCGGAGAAGGACCTCAGGGTGCCTTGTGACCGGGCCACCTAGGACTACAGCACCGCCCGGGGCCAGCCAGCCAGGCGGCGGGAGTCTTTGCACTGATTTGTTTCTGTTGTGTTGGCTTTGCCTTTTGCTCTTGGTTCGGAAGGAAACCTTTGTCTTCACACTACACTAGTTAAACCAAAGCGCATCTTTCAACTATCCAGAGGAGGTAAACCCAGGGGTGAAGCGCATTTGATTTACAGAGGTGCCACCGAAAAACATTCTAACATCCAGTTAAAAAAATAAAACTAAAAACAACCAAAAGTCACAGAGCATTTAATAAAAAAAAGAAAGAAAATATGGCCCATCAGAAGGAAAAAAATAAACGGACAAAGTCCATCCTTGGAAAAGCCCAGACGCTGGAGTGACCAGACCAAGATTTTGAATAAACTCTTTTAAATATTTTTTTTAAATTAAAGAAAACCATTGGCCAACAACTCAAAGAAACCAGAAAAATGATGGATGTACAGAGTGGAAATGTCAACGAAGAGGTGGAAATGATGAGTAACCACAGCAATCCTGGAGCTGCAAAGTCGCCGAGACAAACAGTGCGTTGGAAGGTGCAGCAGGTGTGATTGGGCAGAGGACCCGGGGGTCTCACAGCCGGGACGAGGGGAACTGCTCAGCCCGCAGAGCAGCGTGGACGGGAATGGAGGAAGGTGCACCCAGCCTGCGCACCCTGCTCTCCACCGGGGAGACCGCCGAGTGGGGGGGTCCCAGAAGGGGAGGCAGAGAAACCCTTTGCAAAACAACGAAAGCACTTGTCAGAACAAGGAATTACAGTTTCGAGAGGAAGTCGATCAACAGCGGGCAGGAGTGAAACTGTTTGAGGGCAAAGGCGAAGGGGGTCTGAACGCAGCCATCTGACTGAATAGGGGGCCTGTCTGGGGAGCTCTAAAATGCACTGTGAAACCTTCGCGTCACCCCGGGGAGAACCTCGTTTAATTTGATAGCGTGTCATAGACGTTCGAACATCGACAGTCTCTCCGGGCACTTCTAAGTTTCAGTCAAGGTTGAGAAGCCTGCCGCAGAACCGCCCAGGTTTGGGGGTCCTCGGAGGTCTAGCCTGGGCCAGGTGCTTTCTCCTACCGCAGCTGAAGCAGCGACTCTGTGCTCGGATCACTGTTCTCAGCTGCCGGTGATGGAGGCGGTGCGGGGTCCCTTTCTCTGTGGTTCCCCCTTGAAGAGGGGAACCCTGATGTCTCAAACACCCTTATGCTGTGCATCAGCCCTGTACCTTTTACCCGTCTTTTCCAATTTAGGAGCAGCAGGGGGACCAGAATTCAGTGTTCGTCAGACTTACCTTAAAAAAGCAGAGTTTGGGACATCTGGCTTCTGGTCTGAACTGTGAGGATCTTGCAGGACATCCCTCCCATCCGCACGAGGAGAAAAAGGCTGAACACACTGAAAACCAGCAACTGCCTCTGTGCGTCTCGGGCAAAGCCTCCCCACGCACACTAAAGACTGGCAGTGGGTGGAGGCAACCTCGGCGGCCTGGCGCCCCGGGGCAGCTGGCGCTTGTTGGGAACCCTTCAGGGAGATCGGCCCATCTCTGGAGACTGAACGCGGCTTCGAGTGAGGCATGAGAACTGCAAATCCCAAGCTTGCTGGAGTTTTACCACCGCCTTGCAGTAAGATTTACCACCCTCATGTTCCCAGGGATCGGAGGACACCCCTCGCACGCCTCCAGCAGGGGGCGGAAGCGTGACCCTGCGGAAAGATGCAGGGGCTTTCTGTGAGCTTCCACAGAGGCCTGCTCTCAAGGGGAGCTACTCCCCACCCCTGGGTGCTCCCAGCGCCCAGGCAGCCTTGGGGAAGGACACGGTCACACTAGGCCTCCCGGGCTCCCCGTCTTCCGTAACCGAGGGGAGAGCTGAGCCGCACTCACGGCCCAGGACACAGGCCCAGGGGAGGGCTGAGGCCCACGCATGAGATGACAGCTACTCCCCTGAAGTCCCCTCTCCACTTCCCTGTCGCCTCCCGTGTGTGTCCGCTTCTTCCAACAAAGTCCTTAGCCCACGAATCGTGGTTGCTTTAAACTCCTGATCCGTTCGTTCCAGAATCTCTTTTATATGGTGGGCTGCTATTGACACTTGCTTTGTCTTCTCCGACTATGTCGGGGGTTTTAGTATGTTTGCCTTTCTCTGAGGAAGGACACTTCGCATCCTGAGAGAGAGGGACCGAGGAAAGCAGCCTGGAGTGTGGGGTTCGTGTCTGTCTGGTAGAGGGGGGCTGTTTACCACTGTTACTCTGTAGCCAGCAGAGGCTACCCTTCCTCTGGCCCTTGCTCTGTCTCCCTGTCGTCCTGGGTTGACTTGGAGACTCCTTCTTCAATTCGGCGTGAGCCCTGCGGCTCTGTCCCGCGGCAGCCCTGGTGACGGCATGTGTGGGGAAGGGAGCGTTACTCGGTTCTGGCACCCTTGGTTGTTTATCAGTCTCCACGGGCCGGTCTGTGGGTTCCCTCGGTGCCTTTCCTGCGCCCCCTGCCCTGCCAGTTGACGTGGCCTGCGTGGGGGTGCGGGTAAAGGGCTCGGGCACGATCCACAGCTTTGACTTGGGATTTTTACAAATAATTCTCCATGAAATATCTAATAATCATTGACAGGAGAGAACGTCTCCCTTGGTATTTTGTATTTTAAAGATCGGGAAGGTTTGGAGCACACGCGCCTGGGGGTGGGACTGATGTCCCCACAGGCTTGCAATCTTCCCCGTCACATGCCGGGTCCCTAGACACTGCCCGAGCTCCCAGGCTGCGCTGTACGGATTTGCAAAGGGATGTAGGGCAACGTCCTTCCCCCAACACGATGGCCCTTCTGTGGCGTCTCGGTCAAACTCTGGGGGGTCAGCACCGATTTCCTCCACGGTCTATCCACGAAGGAATTTTTCACCCAAGATCACCGGTAAGACATTGCTCCTTCTTTTTAAATCAATATGCTTTACTCAGCCTGAGAGGTGAGGCTTTGGCAGTTAAGTCCCAGTATCTTTTATTTTGGTCCACATTTCACAGTCCAGGGAGATTCGCATCCCAGGGGTTGTGTTATCCAGCTGTTTTCATTGAAGAAAGAGGTTGTTTTTCTCTTTTCCTGTTTTGATTTTTTTTTTCTCAGTTTGGAGTAAAGGGAATGAAGTAAAAACAAGAACAGAACAAAACAAACAAAAATGTCTTTCCATTTTTTAAAAAATCCTGTGTCGTCTTTGACGTTATCGCTTTGACCGTCACAACTGTGGTTGTGTTTCTGGAAGCATTTTATATCTGCCCCCCGCTTACATTGTCTACTCCCTGCCGGTCTGTATACCCCCAGTTTAATTTTCATGAATATAGAATAGTGTAAAGGTCAGTAGGGGCTATAATATTTATTCATCCATTCAACAAATATTTATTGGGAAGTTATTGAAATTACTTCAGGAAATAGCCGAGAATAAAAATAAAAATCTTTATGTTTATGGAATGATATAAAAAAAGGGACAGACAATAAAAAGTAAACAAATAGATATGGAAGTTACGGTAGCAATAAAGGCTCTGAAGAAATATATATATTCTTTAGAGAAAGACAGGAGTGCTTTTTTAGGTAGGATTTTCGATGATTAATCTAGAAGGATGATATTTGAACAGGAAGAAAAACATTCTGAAGAATTAAGTAATATCAACATCTCAGGAGCACATTTGGGACGAGGGCGGAGGAAGCCCAAAAGGCCTCATGGGGCAGCTTGAAAAGTGTGAGGAACAGCACCTTGTTCCATCCATTATCCATTCATCCATCCATTTATCCATTCATCATCCATCCATCCATTTATCCATCCATTTATCCATCCATTTATCCATCCATTTATCCATCCATTTATCCATCCATCCATCCATCCATCCATCCATCCATCCATCCATCCACTCATCCATCCATCCATCCATCCATCCACTCATCCATCCATCCATCCATCCATCCATCCATCCATCCATCCATCATCCATCCATCCATCCATCCATCCATCCATCCACTCATCCATGTGAGGGAGGCTGGAGGGTGGGACTAGGGAAGAGTGACAGGAGGTGACACCAGATGTGGTCAGGGGCAGAACGTGGGGCCTGAGCGGTCTCAGTGAGGACAGATGATGTCTACAGCAAGGTGCTCAGGACAACCTCAAGACTATGAGCCAAGTAAAAGAATGCCCAGGTCCTGAACATCCTCCTTCATCCATCATCCATCCATCCATTTATCCATTCATCATCCATCCATCCATTTATCCATCCATCCATCCATCCATCCATCCATCATCCATCCGTCATCCATCCATCCATCATCCATCCATCATCCATCCATCCATCCATCCATCCACCCACCCACTCATCCATCCATCCATCCATCCATCCATCCATCCATCCATCCTTCCACTCATCCATCCATCCATCCATCCATCCATCCATCCATCCATCATCCATCCATCATCCATCCATCCACCCACCCATCCATCCATCCATCCATCCATCCATCCACCCATCCATCCATCCATCCATCCATCCATCCATCCACCTACTCATCCGTCCATCCATCCATCCATCCATCTATCCATCCTTCCATCCATCTCACCTCTTTCTGCTGCTGGGTACCCCGAAGCCTGAAAATGACAATCTCTTTCCTGAGGTCATGTAGTCTCCTCAACAGGGTCTACTCCACAGTGTCTGAAGTTTTCCTCTGCTTGGGGCAGTAGGGCTCCCCCATGCAGGATGAGAAGGTCAGCGAGGGGCTGTCTCTGGGGCTTGGTGGCTGACTCTGTGATCCAGCGCCCTGAAGTCCCTAACACAAGGTCCACCCCAGAAAGTCCCACTGGGCCACAGGATGGGGTGAACTCTGGGCCTGGAGGCCGTCAGCCTGGAGCCACGTTCAACTTCTGACTTTTCACCAGCTAGCGGCATGAATAAGGCCAGCCAGTGAAACCCTCTCAGCTCCAGTCCTCCCGTCTGTAGACTGAGAAACACCTCTGCCTCGAAAGTCATTGGGATGGTGAAATAAGGCTCTAATGAAGGGAATGGTGCTGCCGGATGGGGTGCAGGGGGGAGGGACCTGGACCGGACAGCGGTTCTGGAGCCATGAGCCAGAGTCACCAAGGCCGAGCACCTGTTGGCTTCATGGGTTCTGGCTCAGGTAAGAGGGCTCCCAGGTTGACATCCAATCCCATTAATATCATTAGTGGGGTGATGGTTCACTGTATCTTAATGACAGTTATCATTAAGAAGCCTTTTACAGATTCAGCTAGAGATGTCTGGTGGGCAATTGGAATTTCTAGCATAAAATTGAGGAAAGAGATGGGAATTCAGAATGAAAGATGTGGGAGTTATCAGCTTAAAGACGGTATTTAAACCCTAAGAATTGCTTTGGGCTTACAAAGAACAGGAGTCTTGCAGAGGAGAGAAAAGAGAGCCAAGAAAGGGCCCTAGACCACTCAGCATCGAGGGAGCACAAGCAAGAAGCTGATGAAGGGCCTTCAGAAGGTCGGGACGTGGGCAGGAGGTAAACCAAGGGAATGGAGTCCCCGAAGACAAGGTAAAAATGTCTTTCAAGAAAGTAACATGTGATCACTTGTGTTAAATAGTGAAAGGTGCAGTAAAATGAGAACAGAATTCATCACTGGACTTGGCCACAGGCAAAGGGCTAGTGACCTTGGAAATAGATATTCCTGTGGAATTGTGAGGTCAGACCCCAATCCGGATTGGTGTTAGTTCCAAATAGAGAAGAAGGAGGAGGAAGAGGAGGAGGAAGGGGGGGGGAGGAGGAGACAGAGGAGGAGGAAGAGGAGGAGGAGGGAGGCATTTGAGACTAATTACAGACACCTGTGTTCAGAAGTGTTGCTGGGAGGCAGAGAAAAAAATAGGGTCCTAGCTTCAGGGGTCTATGAGCATATGAGCTTATACAATATGGCAGCTACTGGAACAGGGTAATGGAGATGAATTGGAGGAAAGGGAAAACTGATGATAGAGAAGAGGAACATAAAGAGGGAGCCTCTACCTCAAGGTGGGCACAGGAGATGAGATACAGGATGCTGTGATTTGTAAGAGAGATGTGTGGTTTTCATCCCTTCCTGGCACGAAGCTCCTAAAACCATTAAAAGTTCCTTCCTGTGAAGAGTTACAAAGGTGCCTTTGTTATGACCTGACCCTTGGACTGCACCCAAGGATAGGAGATGGTTCAGATCTGGCCATGTGATTGGAGAATTTGAAGGTTCAACCCCACCCCCACAACCTCAGGGGCGAGGAGAGGGGCTGGAGGTCGAATCAACCATCAGTGGCCAATGGTTTAGCAGTCATGTCTATGTCACGAAGCCTCCGGAGAACCCCAGTAGGGTGGTTCAGAGGGCGTCCAGGTTGGAGAGCACAAGGGGGGGCTGGAGAGGAGAAGTAATGAAAGCTCTGCACCCTGCACCCACACCTCGCCCTCCGCATCCCTTCCACCTGGCTGGTCCCGAGTTACCTTTTATAATAAACCAGCGAGCCGGTGAGTAACCTGGTTTCCTGAGTCTGGTGAGCCACTCTGGAAGCATAATCGAGCCCCAAGAGATGGCCCGGGGAACCTTCAATTTGTAGCTGATTAGTCGGGAGCCCAGGTGACAACCTGCCCTTGAGACTGGCCCCTGAATAGGGGGAGGAGCTGAGAGCCCTTCACCCGGGGGAACCGATGCTGCCTCTGGGGAGAGCAACACAGTGAGATTGAATTGTGAGTCACCCAACCGGCGTGCAGAGAGTGCTTGTTGGTATGTAGACTCCCTGCCCGTTCCCTCCCACAAAACCCCCTGTGATTGGGTCCAGAATTGAGGAACAACTGCACCCAGAGTGGTTGCTGTGGAAGACAGGAAGGCTGATCCGAGTAAAGCCAAGGAGTGATGGGCACCCGCACGGTGTCCGTGTTCTCAGCTGCGCGAGCAAAGGGGGAGCTGGCAGTTAGAAGAGAAACACCACCTGCAACAGTTCTTGCAGAGATGACTAGGAAAAGAAGCAGGCGGAGAGTGAGCTCCGTGCACACTCTGTCCTCATAAGTATGAGAACAGTCAGCACAGGGGTTTGCTTTTTCCCAATGATTTTCAGGTATTTTGATGCAGACAAAATTGGCAAAATCACATCTCACCTGGGGAATGTGGAATGAGAGGCCAAACAGCTTACGGAGCATGGTGTCCAGGTTGGGTACAGAAGGAACTAGCACTGAGTGAGGTAGTGAGTCAAAAAAGGAGGGTGATGCTCAATGGACTGGAAAGTCTTTGTGGCTTTAAATATTTGTCCCGGTCAGGGTATCTGAGGACTGGCAATGAGGGACAGGAGGCTGTGGTCGGGAAGGCCATCCCTTCGGGGGGACTGTTCCGGTTGGAGAGCTGTGATGCTGTCTGTATGGTACACCCCTGAAGAGTGTAATGAAGACAAAATCAATAGGAACGAGCAGGCCAGGGAACAGAAAAGCCTGGGGTGAGACTGGTTGTCTGCTGGGCTACTGATTTCATCAGCAATGACAACAGCCCTGGTGATAAACAAAAGACTTAGGGCAGATTCCAAACCCTCAGTGAGGGAGGGGAGGGGGCACAGTGGGAAGCGACTCTGCCCAGCATGGGCATCTGTGCTGTGGCCTTACTGTGTGTGACTCAAAAGAAAAATGTGTTGATAGGGAGAGGTAGGAACAAGGAATGGTCTGGATGTGAGAGGAAGGATGAAGGAGGAGACCTATCTCATCTCTAAGATCAGGGGTGCACATCATGGGGCCCGAAAAAGGCAGACACCACTCAGGAGGGCAAAGGGCTAGCAGTGTCCTCACGGGGACAAAATATGAGAGTGTGATGGATAAGAAAGCCGGGCTCTGGAGGGGGCATGGCCCCCAGCACAGTGTGTCATCGTGAAAGCTGAGATTCAGTCCTGCATAGGCCCGTGACTCATGGAGGACAGGTGGGCAGGCAGAGTTAGCGGCAGGATCTGATGTGAGCAACCATGTGTGGTTGGGGGTCCCTGGGGGGTGATGTTTGCGGTTGGGCAAGAGTAGAAACAGGACTATTGCTGTAGCTCCGGGGGAGATGATGAACCAGGACAAGAGTGGGAGAGAGAGGGTGATGGAGAGGGTGGAACAGAGGGTGGACCAAGTGCAGAGGAGAAGATCAGGGGTAGGGAAAAGGAGGGCAGGGCAGGTTGGCTGGGGAATGGAGGGGGATTCGGTTAGTGCTGGGGCCTAAGAAGGGTAAGACCAAACAGAGAGAACCGGAAAAGTATTAGGACTCCAGTTTATAGCTTAGAGTTGGAAAGGAGGTGGCCAGATACAATTATCATTCATAACCTCCACTTCCCCATAAATACAGCACTGGCCAAGGGTAGACCAGATGCACACACTGACACATGCTGGCTGAGGGTAGACCAGATGCACACACTGACACACACTGGCTGAGGGTAGACCAGATACACACACTGACACACACTGGCTGAAGATAGACCAGATGTGCACACTGACACACACTGGCTGAGGGCAGACCAGATGCACACACTGACACACACTTTGGCTGAGGATAGACCAGATGCACACACTGACACACACTGGCTGAGGGTAGACCAGATGTGCACACTGACACACACTGGCTGAGGATAGACCAGATACACACACTGACACACACTCTGGCTGAGGGTAGACTAGATGCACACATTGAGATACACTGGCTTGGGGTAGACCAGATGCGCACACTGAGACACTGGCACAATGAGGGTCTAACTATGATCACAGATGTGAATACCTCCTTACAGAGCCTGCTTTGAATTCCTACTCTTTAAATTCCCTTTCTATCTCCCCCAGTGAGTTTTCACGTATAAAAGGAAGGGAGGAGGCAAGAATTGGGAAGTGGAAGGAAGCAGACCTGAGGCAGATTGTTCCCTTTGGGTAAGATATGTGAGCACAGGGAAAATGCAGTTCCATGCTCAGTGGGGTGATTTCTCTGTGGGAATACCTGGGAACCCCATGAGCCGGGCCATGAACCTCACTTCAGGCACCTGACCAGCGAGGGAAACTCACGCTGAGTCAGAGCAATGGGAACGAAAATGAGCTAAAATACTCACATTTACAAACAAGGTTGCAAACTCCAAGTTCCAAGCTTGTTCTTTTAAATGTATTTTGCACGTTTTCACGGTGCTAAAAAGGGCAACGTTGATGTGAATGCAATCCAAACTACTTTTCCTTGGGAACGCATACAATTGCAATGTTCTCCTGCAAAGGCAACAAAATTTTTTTTAAAAAGTATTCTGAGGATTATGGTCAACAATAAAATAGGAATTTAACCAAGTGGAATATTTTAACAAGAATACTTCATATTGCAATCTATTGTCGATGGACTATTAGTAAACAACTGTCTCGGCAGTGACATAGGGTGATCCAAGTTATTATTAGCATCACTTTTATATTTTGGGGACTTGTTGTTGATACCTACCCATTTACATAACCCAAATTAGAAAAACTGGACTTTCACCAGTTTACCCTTGGCCCGCATGTTTCAGTGTGTGCATAACGTAAAAAGTTTGATCCTGTGAATAAAACATGTTTATTCACCTATCACAACACTAGTTAAACCCGGAGAAGGAACTGCAGGCCATTTGAAGGACAGAGTTCTTTATAATGACACCTTCAGTGCCAAGCCCATGGCTGCGAATACAAGAGAGACCGGGCAATGGATTCATTCAGGTAAACTCTCTACCAGGACAAATCGTTGAGGAGAACTGGGGTGTGGAAACCCTGAGAAATGACAGAGATTAGGTAGGGTTTGCAACGGCCTCGCAAGGTGTCAGGCAAATGATCAAGGGAGCATTTCACGTCCAGAACGCCCAGCCTTCTCCGTACAAAGGTCTCAATAGGAGGATGCCAGGGCTATTCTCATGCAGTGGGAGGTAATTGGGGTCTGATCCATCATCAATAGACGTGGTTAAGAAGAAGCCAGAGTGCCACTTAGGGTACGATAAACCTCAGAGTGATGGTGCCTGGGCCGGCGAGGGGTTATCTCCTCCACTAGGCTGGAAAATTGTCTACGACGGGAAGTCACGCCTGTCGTCCTTCCTCCTCAGAACCGGTGTGCAGGAAATTGTAGCTGTGTGTGCGTGAACGGGCTCGGCGAACTGCACAGGACCGCAGGGGGTTCGGGTTGTCTCTTTCTCATCACTGTATGTTAATGTTCTGCGCACAGCTGGGGTCCTGTGCCTACAGGAGGGAGGCAAACCCAGCGACAAGGGGCCGAGAAGATGTTTTTAAGAACAAGACACCAACTATGGCCACTCACAGGAGTTTGTTTGTTTGCATCTAGGGCTTTTCACAGCTGACCCTCAGGCCATCCCAAAGGGTCTCTGTTGACTGTGCTGGGGGAGAGGGTGGGCGTCTGATATTGGAAAGAGGCCTTGCTTCCCAAAAGTTTTCTGTGTCCCTAGGGCTGGGCCCTCCGCTGAGCCCAGTCTGGTTTCCTTGGGTCAATAAGGACAACGCCATGGTCACATGGGCTGTGTGAGGTCAGCTGAGACAACATCAAGGAAATGGGACTGGACTGTGAATTCAAAAGCACTAAAGCCAATCATATCGACCTTTCTTAACGCCAGTCCCATTTAAAGGTTTGTAAAGTAACCACAGTAGCCCGGCCTGTGTGGCTCAGTGGTTGAGCATCGACCCTGCAGCAAGAGGCCACCGGTTCGATTCCCGGTCAGAGCACATGCCCAGGTTGTGGGCCTGATCCCCAGTGTGGGGCGTGCAGGAGGCGGCCAGTCGATGTCTATTCTCATCAATGTTTCTATCTCTCTCTCCCTCTCCCTTCCTCTCTCTCTAAAATAATAAAAGTAACTACAGTAGTTCAAAGATCTGTTTATTCTGTTTGATAAACTTACTGAAGATCTTTTACGTAATTATAATGAATTCTTAGCTGTCCAAATTTAGTAAAATAAACAAAGAAAAACGTGAACGACTTCTTTTTCATTGTGGGTGTTTCATGTTGAGTGTAGAAGAAAACGTTCTAGGATCCAGCAAGACCCAGCAAGACCTGAGCAAAGGATGCTGCCCGTGTGCACCGTGGGCTGCGAGGAGCCCTCAGGCAACTAACTCCTGGGCTCCCGGTCTTGCGTTAGTTCAGTGCCCCTCGCCATCCCTTTCCCAGCAGACTCAGTGCACGCCCCTCCCACAGCTGCCGCGCCCATGGGTGAAGCCATCCGAATTAATGCAGACACACACGAGAGACGCTCATTGTCCCGGTGCGATGATGTCCCGAAGTCCCCGATCTGCCGTACTCCTCTTCCTCAGTGACCCGATCTGCCGTACTCCTCTTCCTCAGTGACCGTGGGACTTCGCAAAGCCACCGTGTGCTCGGCAGGATCTTGACATGGGACTTTCGAACACACGGGACTCCGCCTTTCTCCAGATGTTTGCAGGTTATCACAGGTAAAATATGTTTTTATTGATTGTATAGAGAGAGGAAGGGAAAGGTAGAGAGAGCTAGGAACATTGAGGAGAGAGAAACATCGATCGGCCGCCTCCACACGCCCCCTACTGAGAATGGAGCCCACAACCCGGGCACGTGCCCCGACCGAGAATCAAACCAGCGTCCTCTTGGTGCCTGGGGCGATGCTCAACCCACTGAGCCGCACCAACTGGGCTGGAAATGAATATTTTATTACCTTAGTTTTATGATTCAATAGAACATGTTTTATATGGTAAGTTTTCTCTTCAGACTTTCTTTTTTGTGTTTTGTTTTTTAATAATGTTTTTGTTTTTCAATTACAGCTGACAAACAATATTATATTATTCTCAGGTGTACCACAGAGTGGGCAGACACTTACATAACTTATGTGGCGAGCCCCCCGCAAGTCCAGTGGCCACCTGCACCACGCAGAGTTATCAGTCTCCTTCCCCGTATTCCCTGTGCTGAGCTTGGCCCTTGTGACTACCTTTATCCTGCTCGTTTGTCCTTCTTAACCCCTTCCTTTCCTCACCTCGACTCCCACGCCCCTCCCGTCTGGCGACCCTGCGTTCGTTGTCTGTGTCTATGAGTTTGTTTCTGTTTTGTTTGTTTATTTTGCTTTTTAGGTTCCACGTTGAAGTGAAATCACACGGTGTTTGTCTTTCTCCGTCTGACTTACCTCGCTGAGCATAACACCGTCCCGGTCCATCCATGTCACAAATGGTAAGATGTCGTCCCTGATGGCTGAGTCCTGTCAAAGCGGGTGCATGTCACCTTCCCTGTGGCTCCGCCCGAGGGCAAGCCGGCTGGAATCCTGTCGCCACCTGTCAGCGCCCTTGACAGTATCTGGGCTCGTAGATTATCTGTGAATTTCCGTGATGACGATTCCTCAGGCACACATCCGAGCGGTGAGTTACAGGGAGGCAGACATCTGTGAATGCAATTGAAACAGAACAAATATGATGGCGGATGAACAACAGAACTCCATGTGACTTTTATGTATCAGGATTCCGGAATTTTTCTAAAAATAAGGTTTCTCATATGTTTCTGTTCTTGATGTTTCTGTCTTGAAGATGCTGCACTCGCTTTCACTCACTAATGAACAGAGACACAAGGAATTCTTCAGCACGTCTCTCTGTGCCTTCACACGAGTGTGGGCAGCCCAGACAAACACGTGCAGGGATGATTTTAACTTCTAGGTCAGGTAATGAGAGCCGAAGGGATTGAAACCACAGGTCCAACCAGTTAGTCGTCACCGTAGCTCTGAGGCGGTGTGAACCGTAGACATGAATGTTTCACCTTCCCGGAATGTCTGCAAATACAAATTTCTGTGTAACCTCATATTTTCTGCACATACATTAGTTTGAAACGACCCATGATATGAGGCACACACAGCACTCTGACTGCTCGGACCACAGCTGTGTTTAGGCTCCAGGTGGCCGGCCTGGGGCCCTGATGAGCTGCCCAGTCTCTTCCAAATGGGCTCTCCTGCTAGTGATGGGTGACTCGAAATAATTTTCTCCCACTTTTATCCAATAGTATTTTTTAATAGAAAAATGAGAAGACTCCTAAAATATGTTCAATACTTTGATGGTCCATAGGATGAACTCTTCTGAGAGTTGGTAAGTGAAAGCAATGCATGCATAAGTTAAGAAATGCCAACAATAACATCGTCCTATTCACAATGTACCCAAGCATACACATGCACACACACACACACACACACACCACATGCTGGCCTTGGCTTTATTTCCTATCAATGTAGTTTCAAACTCCTTTCATAAAATTCTGTTTTATAATTGTAAAAATTTGCATGCTATTTCATAGTATGCTGTCTCAGGGTAAATACTTGTTTAATCCATTTTTAAAAAAATATATTTTCTTTATTGATTTTAGAGAGAGAGGAAGGGAAAGGGAGGGAGAGATAGAAACATCGATGAGAGAGAACATCAACTGGCCGCCTCCTGCACGCCCCACACTGGGGATCAAGCCCACAACCTAGGCATGTGTCCTGACCGGGAATCAAACCAGCGGCCTCTTGATGCAGGGTCGACGCTCAACCACTGAGCCACACCGGCCAGGCTAATCCATTTTAATCTTGATGGGCATTTATTTTGCTTTTATCTTTTAAAATTGCAAACAGTGCCCTGCTAACATCCTTATTTTAAATTCCTAATACTGGGATCGCCCATCAAAGTTTAATGTGCCTTTCCATGTACATATCTGTTGGCAATTGTCCTCCAAAGTGTTGTGCTGATTCACTTTCTCTCCTGAAGTGCACAGGCTGGGGTCCCACCATTCTCAGGCATGTCCATCTGTCCGCTGACTGGAGGCCAGTACTCACTTGTTATCCCGAGACATGTGGTCTCCCAAGTACAGCCCCTTTCCATGTGTTATGGGCATTTGTCTGCCTTCTCTGTGAACTGTCAGTCCATGGAAATTGCTCATTTTTCTGTTTGGGTGCTTCGTTTCTTTTCTCACAGATTTGCATAACTTTATTGTCACTGATGGGAAGTAACTGTCCTGCCTATCAGGCAATTCATATCATTTATGAACTTTTGAACCACAGATGTTTTAGCAACATTACCAATCTAAGGGATATCGAGTATTTTTTACATGTTAAAGTCCTTAGAATAATTAGGACAATTCTTGACTGATAGTAGCCACTAAGTGTTCTTTAGATTTATTACTGTTAATAGAACTTTCGTTGAAAGAATCTGTGTGTGCATATATGTATATATGTGTATACATATTTCTACTTGCTTCAATATCTTATATGTTTTAATTGTATTGATTCTTAACCTGCTAGAATTATTGTCAGGGTTATGACTGTGAGCAAATAATCACAATTTGGGGATGAATTCTCTTACCCTCATTGATACAAATCTTAGAGAATTCTGAATCCCTGCATACGCTTGGAATTGTTCTGAATAAAGACCCCACTGCGGCATATGAAGGAACAAGCAGCCCGACATTAGACTGGCAGAGACACCTTCCCGCTTAGCCCATGAATCATCCGGCTCCTGCTCTACCAAGATTAATTTAAATGAATGCTAAGTTGTGTCGAAGACTTTTTTCAGCTGCTAACGTAATTATATGGTGGCACCGCTTTGTCTAATTACTAGGGTATACTGTAATTATACGAACACATCTGGATAGAAGTATTAGTTGGTTTGAAACTAAATTAAAAGGATGTCATTAATATAATTTTACCCAGTTGTCTATATCCCAAATCATGCTTGTATTCTTCTTTACATCATGCTTTGATATTTGAATACATTGTGAAAGGATCGTCACAATAATTCTAGTTAACACCTACTTCTACACATGGTTCCAATTACTTTTCTTGTGATGAGAACGTCTCAGATCTGTTCTCTTAGCGACCTTCAAAGATGTAACACAGAAGGTGTTAACTCTAGTGACCATGCTGTAGTGCATCCAGGACTTGTTTACTGTAGACCTGGAAGTGTGTACTTTCTGATTCCCGTCACGCATCTCGCCCTTGTATTCTTGACTTGAACAAACACCATTTGGTCATAAATGTATTATTCTGTTGTGTAGTCCTATGCTGTATTTATTGATTGTCTTAACATTTTATACAGGTTAGTGTGAGTGTGTGTGTGCACGCGTGCGCACGCACACACAGTTTTCTTTGTTGGTCTACTTTTGTCAGGATTTTAGTTGGCACCCTAAAAGATATTTGGAGAGTTTTCTCCTTCGTATTTTGTTTCTAACACAGTGTGGATGGTCACACTGGGATGCATGCCGTTATAGGGGGTCCTGGGAGCTTAATTCAGCTTCAGTCTCCTACACCCGAACTAGCTTTGTCTGCTTGGTGTGATATGAGTGAAGAATGAGACAGGAGACGGTCTCTCCCACTGTGCTGCTACCATTCTGTGTGATCCCTAATTTTGCTTTCTCAGATTTTCGCATGGTTTTGGCATCGACGCTGATGATGGTTCTGCTCCGTTTTATGAAAGGTGTGCTGGACAACTTCTGCCGGGCTCTCGGGATGTGTTCCCCACGCTTCCCCGTAGCCCTGTGACCCTGGGGGCTGGCCCACGAGGAGGACTTTTCTGGGCTCGTGTGCCCTCTGCTGCCGTTTGATTTTGGGAAGGGATCGGAGAGGGAAGAGGACGGGATGGAGCTGTTTCTTCGCGAGGTCCGTCCCTGAGCACCTGCTCACTGAGAGGCTCCATGCCCAAGGGGACCATCAGTGCACTTGTTAACATGAAAGTTGCCTAGGATGGCACATGAAGTGTCTACAATAAGAGAAAGAAAAATCTTGGAAACTGGATGTCGGTAAGGACCTTGGAAAAGTTATAACAGAGTCCCGGGAGTCTAGAAAGTGACAGGCAGGTATCAGGCTCCAGGCACTCCAAGGTAATTCTGCAGTGGGCCTCACCCTCCGGCCCGGCTGACCCCAGTCTCTGCACAAGCTGACCCTAAAAGCTAGAGCAGGACGGCACACCGGCAGAGCACAGAGATGCACACCAGCACGCACACAGGGCATGTGGCGGAGAGAACAGGACTGACCGGTCACCTCATCCCCACTCAGAGCAGAGACCAGAGCTGCCGTGTGCCAGGACACAGACTCTCCAGAATGAGACCAGGAAAGTCACTAAACAAGCCAAGGGCGGCCACAGCACCTAACGCTCATGTCTAGTGTTGCCACCCTAGACTAGTAAAATGTGCACTTTTCAGCAAAAATTACCAGCCGCACACTGACACAAGAATGTTAGCTCGTCCACAGGAAAAACAGAAAACTGGTCAATAGAGACGGTTCTTGACAAAGCCCAGATGTTGAATTTATTGAACAAGGACACTACATCAGGTTATTTAAATAAGTTCATAAACTAAAGGGCACCATTTCCAAAGAACTGAGGTAGAAGATAGCATAAGGTGATGGACATAAAGCTATAAAAAAAATCAAAACCACAACTCTGGAGTTGAGAGCACAATACATAAAATTCAGTGTTCATTGGAGGCCCTCAATGGCACATTTGAAGTGGAGGAAGAACAAATCACTCAACTTGATTACCGGTAAATTGATTACACAGTCTGAATAACAGAAATTAGCAGAGAATAAACAAGGGGACAAAACATGAAGTACATCATCAGCATTTGCATCCGAAGTCCCAGAAAATAGGCACGAGAATAAGAGGTAGAAAGAATAGTGGAAAATAAAATGGTTAAAAATTTCCCAAACAGTGAGAAAAATCTTAATCTACACACCCAAGAAATTTGACCAATTTACAGTGAGATGAACTCAGAGATCCACACCAATAGAGATTATAGCTGACAATGAAGAAAATGAAATGGATCAATCAAGGCTAAGAGATTCACTTAAAATAGAGTTGGAGGCCATTCTGGTGGGTTTGACTCAGTGGTTAGAGCATCGGCCCGTGAACTGAAGAGTTGTGGGTTCAATCCTGGTCAAGGGCATGTGCCTGGGTTGCAGGTTTGATCCCTGGCCCCTGTTGGGGTTGTGCAGGAGGCAACCAATGAATGTGTCTCTCTCACACTGATGTTTCTCTTTCTCTCTCCCTCTCACTTTTCCAATCTAATTTTTTTTTCTTTATTGATTTTAGAGAGAGAGGAAGGGAGAGGTTGAGAGAGATAGAAACATCAATGAGTGAGAACATCAATTATATGCCTCCTGCATGTCCCCCACTGGGGATTGGGCCCTTAACCTGGGCATGTGCCCTGACCGGGAATCAAACTGGTGACCTCTTGGTGCAGGGTGGACAGTCAGCCACTGAGCCACAGCGGCCAGGCAGTTCCGCTCTGTCTAAAAAAATCAATGAAAAAATATTCTCAGGTGAAGATTTACAAAAAAAGATTTGGAAGCTATGAGGGAAGTGGGTTGGTGCACATCCTCGTGCCTTGGTTCTCAGAGCTGCGTTAAGTTGCTAAACCTTCTGCTATGCTCAGCTTAAGGCGGAGCCATAAACATCATGGATCAACCAGTGCTGGGCGGACACATGGACTTGACCTCCTCCCTGTAGTGTTCACCCCCTCATTGGATATTGAACTAACTCTCCCCTGTTAACCTAGCCAGCAATCCCTCCTTCCAGTGAAAGAAAGGAATTTTGCCAATGCTGCCTTTATAAACCTGGCCTTCCTTCTCTCCAGAGCAAAAACTGAGCTGTTCATCTGAACTGCGTCGCTCCGCTTGCAATCCCTTCGCTCCAATAAATGCCTTTTGTTCTGTATTACAGCTTGAAACTTGTCTTTGGTTAACATAGCTAAATGGCCCAGGGCCAGATATTCGGAGACAAAAATGAAGGCAGCGAAAGAAAACAACTCATCACATAAAAGTGATCCTCACTGAGAGTGACATGTGATTTCTTAGCAGAACCGATGGAAGTCAGAGAGCAGTGAGATGACATGTTCAAAGTGCTGAAAGGAAAAAACTGTGTACCATAAACTCTATATTTAGCAAAACTATTCTCGGAGGATAAAAGAGAAAGGCAGACATTCCCAAATAAACATAAACAGAGCAAATATGTTTCTGATAGTCCTGCCCAGCAACAAATACCAAAGGAGTCCTCCAGGGAGAAATGACTGTACACACGATGAGAATTTAAACGCACACAGAGAAACAAATACAGAGCACTGGTAAAGGTAAATACACAGGTAAATATGATAACAATATAAACACATTTTTGTTTGTAACTACTTTCTTCTATCATTTAACACGCAATGGCATAAAGTGGAATTACAAAATTTTGTGGTCAGGTGTCAAATGTATAAAGATGTAATTTGACAGTAACAGCACAGAAAGGGGGGAGGATCTATATTGGAAATTTTGTTTTGTTTACTGTTTAAATAAAGTTGGTATTCATTTGAACAAGTTTATTTATTTTTTCTTTATTGATATTAGAGAGAGAGGAAGGAGAGGGAGAGAGAGATAGAAACATTGATGAGAGAGAACATCGATGAGAGAGAACATTGATTGGCCGCCTCCTGCACGCCCCCCACTGGAGATTTGGCCCTCAACCTGGGCATGTGCCCTGATCGGGAATCAAACTGGTGACCTCGTGGTGCAGGGTCAATGTTCAACCACTGAGCCACCCTGACCAGGCTGAACAAGGTTATTTTAAAATATAAATTATAATCCTCTGGGGGAGGACAAAAAAATAAATTAAAAATATGTAGTAAAAGAAACACATAAGAAATGATACATACACAAGAATGTTTCTATATATAATATATAAGGTAGTGATGAAAGAATAGAAGAAAAATACATAGGACATACAGAAAGCAAATAACAAAAGATACAAATCTCACTTCATTTGTAATTACATAAAATGAAAATGAATTAAATGTACCTATTCAAAGACAGAGATTGATGAAACGGATAAAAATCATGACCCAACTATATGCCTTATACAAGAGATACATTTTAGATTCAAAGGCAGAAAAACGTTGAACATAAAAGTATAGAAAAAGCTGAACCAAACACACAGGAGTAGGTTACTAATATAAAAAAATAGACTGTAAATTAAAAATAGTGAATAAAGGAGGATTTTGTAATAATTATAAAAGTTTCCTTTTATGGGGCATATGTAATAATCATACATATATATACCCTGGCAACAAAAATCAAAAACCCATAAAATGAACACAGACAAAAATAAAAAGAAAAACAGACAATTTAGCAATACTACTCAGACACTTTCACGTCACAATGTCAGTAATAGATGACACCTAGGCAATAAGCCCTCTAGAAATGGAAGGCTTGAACAACGTTCTAAATGAGCTGGAATTAATGAGTGGGGAAGAACACCCCACAATTCTGAAACACTCTCCAGCATTTATCACCCATCGGGGAAAACAGCCTTAATCATTTTAGAAAGATTGGCCCTGGCCGGTTTGGCTCAGAGGTTGGAGCGTCAGACCAAAGAGTCCCGGGTTTAGTTCCCTAATGGGGCACGCACCAAAATAAATAAATACATAAATAAATAAAATACAAAGATTAAAATCATAAAATGTATGTTCTCTGATCTAAATGGAAAGAAAGTAGAAATTAATAATGACAGAAAATTTGTAACTATTTTAAAATTACGAAACACATTCCATATTTAGTAGTCAAATAAAGATTAAAAATAAAATAAAAAGATAATTAAAGAATTAAAGATGAATTAAAAAATACCAAAGTGTATTGGATGGTAAAACCATATTTAGAGGGAAATTCATAGCTGTAAACACTTGTATTTTAAAGAATCTAGAATCGGCCCTGGTCAGTGTGGCTCAGTTGGTTGGAGCATCATTTTAGTCACCTAAAGGTTGAGGGTTTGATTCCAGGGTTAGGGCACATACGTAGGTTTCAGGTTCCAGGTTCCATCCCCAGTTGGGGCACTTATAGGAGGCAACCAGCCATGATGTTTCCCTCTCACATCAATGTTTCTCTCTCTCTCTCATTCTCTCCTCTCTCTCTAAAATCAATCCATGTCCTCAGCTGAGGATTAAACAATAATCTAAAGTCAATAACTTAATAATGCAACTAAGAAACTAAAAAGAAATAAAAGAAAGAAAGAAAGGAAAAGAAACCCAAAAGAAAGGAGAATGGCAGAAATAATAATTAGAGTAAAAAATAATGAAATAGAGACTAAGTAAAGAACAAAGAAAATAAAGTTCCAACAGCAGATTTTTGAAATGATGACCAAAGTCAGCAAGTCTGTATCCACTGACAAAAAAGAGAAAAAAGACTCATATAACACAAATGAGAAATAAAAGGGGGGATGTTACTGGCCTTTCAGAAATAAAAAGAACAAACAAACATGACAAACAACGAAGTGCCAACATACAAGGTATCCTGGAACACGCAGACTCCTAAAAAGACACAAACTCGCCATGATGAACGGAATGTTTGTATCCTGCAAAATTCACATGTTGAAATCCTAACCCCCAATGTGATAGTGTTGGGAAGAGATGCCTTTGGGAGGCAACCAGATTGGGCAGGGACAGAGCAGAGGCCATGCTGGTTTGACTGTGGGTCCCTGTCGCCTGGCCCAGCACTGCTACGTAGCCGACATTCAGGGTGATCTGAAGGAGGGCGGGAATGGAACCCAGGACTTTCAGGGTAACGGTTTCCTCCTGCCGACTGGTGAAGGACCTGAGCATGAGGGACAGGGATGTAGCAGAACGTCAGAGGCTGTGACAGTGGCCACCTCACCCCACTTCTCCTTCATAAAACGATGACCTCAGAGCCCACCCCTCGGCCCGCTTCTCCCCTTACCAGCCGGACTGTTCTTTTAGCCCCTGATTAAATATCATCCTTCTCAAAATCCACTCTCTTCAGACAACCTGGTCTCGGGCTTTTACATTTTTTCGCAACGTAGGCTACTCTGCGACTTTCCCCAGAAATAGTTGCCATGTTAGCAACATCTTTCGTTATGGAAAGAAGAAAAGAAACCACACAAAGAAACTCTGCTCTCATGTTGCTAGATCGCAGGCTGTGGGCTTATCTCGCCTCCCAGGGAAACTCCGGCATTTCTCCTGAAATTCAGGGCGGTGACTCCCCATTTTCATACAGACCAGGTTGCAGAATTTAACAGCAGATCAAGCCTCGTGGCCTCAACTCACCTCTCCAGTGAGACTCGGCAGAAACTGAGGAGGAGAATATGTCCATCAAGGTCATTAATGGTCACCTTTGGGCGGCCCCTTAAACATCGATGCTTAGAGAACTCATCATCTACTTCCCCCACAGGATGCCCACTAGCGCCACCCCTCACATGAGACATTGAGGAAGAGTGACTGGCGTCAGCGGGTCCGCAGTGTGAACCCCGACACCAGGGCCGCAAAGCCGGGGTTCCTTCCCGGCTCCTTCACGTGCTGCATCCCAGCTCCTCATGGGAGCGGGCCGTTCTCCCTGCCAGACGTGGTCCATCCTGCCACCCTGGACACAGGCACCCGACTTCCTGCTTCGGCTTGGGAAGCAAAGGGGTACAACTTGGATTCTCTGTGGCTGCAACCAGCCATGTGCTGAGTGTATCCCCAGGAAAGAGATGTTTAATCAAGTTAGTAGAAGCCCAAGTCAGAAAGAGTGATCTCGACAGTGGAAACAGATGCCCGTGGTCCAGTGGTCACACCCTCCGTGGTCCAGTGGTCACACCCTCCGTGGTCCGTCAGTGGTGACCGTGCATGAGATGCCGTGTGCCCCTCCCATGCCAGCCGGCAGCGTGCAAATACGTGCAAGTGAACTTCGACCAGAATTGCATTCATAGAAGAAAATGGAAGCACATTCTCCTCTTCTTGAGACTTCTTGACTTATTTGAGACGTTTTTGATGCCTTAGGCCTCTTATTACCTGTTACTGGCTCAAACCCTGTGCACGCCCTGGCCGGGGGCTCCGTTGGCTGAGCGCCGTCCCAAACACCAAAGGTACGAGCCCGACCGTTCAGGGCACGTGCCCAGGTTGATCTGGTCCGGACGCTTGTGGGAGGCAACCAATCGATGTTCCTCTCTCTCTCAAATCAACACACATATCCTCAGGTGAGGATTTTTTGGAAGCTTGTGTAATTCAGGACGGACTGTGTCATCCTCCGAATGGGAGGAAGAAGGGAAAGTTTGGAGGGAACAGGTGAGATCCCTCTCAGATGGGCCGAAGGTGTGCCCTGGGGCCGGGGTCACCGGTGGCTCCAAACGGACGGGCCGAGACCGGCTCAGGCAGCCGCGTCCATTGAAGAAACGCTCAGAGGCAGAACCACAGCGGCCAAGGCAGGCGTCTGTTAGGACCTCGCACTGAGATGTAAGCGACCGATACTCCATGAACGGTGCTGACCCACGCAGAGGCCCGGAAAGGTGCCGCTGGCTTCCTCCAGCAGGGGGGGGGTCGGTGTCCTGGTGTCCGCGTCAGCTGTCGCTGGGAAGAGAGAACAGGCTTCCTCTAAGGGACTCGGTAGTGCAACCGGCAACTGGGAAGTTGTATTCAGAATATACACGTAGAACAAACATCAGATCACCTGGTACTCACTACAGTGATGTATCCTGAAAACAGCCATTACAAAGTGGATTTAATCCCAGCTGGTGTGGCTCAGTGTCGACCCTGCACCAAGAGGTCCCTGGTTCAATTCCCGGTCAGGGCACATGCTCAGGTTGTGCGCACGATCCCCAGTGGGGGGCGTGCAGGAGGCAGCCAATTGGTGTTCTCTCTTATCAGTGTCTCCCTCTCTCTCGAAAATCAATAAAGAAAAACCAATCTTTTAAAAGTGGATTTAACAGCTTAGGGTGCTCACCATGCACCCAGCCCTCTGGGAGGGCTTCATGTATATTCATTCAAGCACTGCAAACCCAGAGCCCCCGTGTGGCTCTTCTGTCATGTTGCAGTGCCGGGCACCGCAGTGGGGGCCAGATGACCTGCCCCAGACCGAAGCTACTGAGACGCAGAGAGCAGATTTTAACCTGAAGACACACTCTAGGCCCAACCTTCTAACGGGTTCCCCTGCAGTCGGAGGGGGCTTGGTGGCATTGGCCATGACTGTCTCACACCTGAGAAATCTGTTCTCCTCACTGATCCATGAACAACAGGAGACGGTGAAGTACATTCGTCAGCTACTGCTGTCCCAGCAACCACAAAATTGTTCCAATCATCTGACTACGAGACGGTCCCCTCCGAGGGGTGTGATGCTGCGATTTCACACGAAGGCATCTCTGCCCTCCAAGTCCTCTTCCCCTGCAGATCAGCCTCATCTCCAGCTTCCCCGCATCAAAGGATTAAGCAGTGATAAGCGTTTAACTGGAGAACATCAAAGAAAAAGTTTCTGAAGACTTAATCTTGCTTTCAACACCACACTGACTTTACTTAGCAAGACTGTTTTACTTTTTTTTTTTTTTTAAGAACAAATGATACCTCTTGGAATAAACAAAGTGTTTTTTATTTCCTTGTTAGTTTTTCTGAATATTTTGATAACGGAGGGTAGATAAGATTAAGCTTGTCTGTGCCTTTTAAAAAACGAGAGAAAATGTTGCCATCACTAAGGAGTTCTGGTTTGACCCCTTTTCCGGAGAAATTGCTTCATGTTCAAAGTCTTTTACTTGACTCTTTGGTCCAGCCTCAAGGCCTCGTTATTTTATCAGTTCCTCTCTGACCCACAGCCCCCCGCCCCCCCAAGCAGACCTCCGTGGAACCGGCTTCCCGTCACCCGGAAGCCACAGCTCTGGCTTTGGTCCTGGACAACCTACAGTTTTTACCTTCAAATAATCCACCAGGACGCTGTCCCCAGTAGGACGGGGCTCAGAGCCCTTCCTCCGCTCAGCGTTTCTTAGTTAGAAAGACAACGTCTAAGGTGCAACATTTGTTTTTCTTTTCAGTTTTATGATTTTTTTTTTTGGTATGCAAAATTGAAATAGCAACTGAAATTTCCTGACCTGAATCTCTTTGCCTTTGATTTATGATTATTATTTTTAAAAGCCGATTTAAATTATTATTTTTTTTTAATAATTACCAACTCGGAGGAAGGGCCCAGACCTCCTGGCTGGGGGCCACCTGCTCTCGGCCCAGCCTGTGCCAACGGCCAGGAGCCGAGCTGCAGTGTCACCGTCCCCCTACCCCCCCCAGGGCTCGGGAAAGGCCTCCTGCACCCGACTTTCTGCGAGTTATAAACACACCGCCTGGGGCTGATGCGGGGCTACAACTTTGTGAACAGGTACATTTCTGAAGCCATCTCATTAAAATGCATCTTCTGCTTCTTCAAATCGAGCTCCAATTACGCTTCTGCATGTTACGGACCTCACGGCCGCTGGGTGTGCGAGCCCTTGAGAGAGTCCAGCTAGTCCACTCTGAGCAGTAGCTCCTACATCCACGGACTCATCGCTAAACACAGAAGCTGCTGATACCTGGTGGAGTGAATGCACCCAGCGACCCCTGTGGCTTGAGCCGGGTCCCGAGAGGCCGGTTCTACTGGTCCAGGGAAGTTGGGGGCGATGCCCAGGAGGGAACGCACAGCTGCAAGTAGACAGGAGCCCGCGGTTGTCCTGGGACACGTGATCCTGTGGTCAATTCAGAGAGTGGCTGAGAGAGAAGACGCAGACGGCCTCCCTGGCGAGACTGGGCAGGCGAGGCTCATCCTGACGCAGCTCCACGTGGCTTTGTGTTCCTCATCCGAAAGGGCCGTGGGTGCCGGCCCGTGTTCTGGTTCTGCTGTGGGCAGGGCTGGCCGGACCTCCCTCCCGGTTCCTCATATTAGCTGCGAGAACCCGGGGACGCCATGTCCCCTCCGCATTGAGTTTTCACCTGGAAAATGGATCCATGGGTGTGCACTGCTCTCCAAACCCGTCGAGCTGCAAACAGCAAACACGTACAGTTTCCCGTCACTCGGCCTCGGCACCGCGATAGGTCTGCTGTGAGCATGCGCGGCCCAGTGAGCAGGGCTTGGCGTCACTCCCGACACACGACAGCCACGGAGTCTGTGGGCCCCAGAACTCCGAAGCAATGCTCCGTTCCTTCTGGATGCTGGTGCCAAGGGCCTTTGAATGCTGCTCTCCGAGGAGTTTGCTTACATGCATGTCATCGGGCAATATGTGTGCTGAAATTCCGTAGTTATAAATGCAGAGCAGAGTGAGGTGAACGGGAAACGGCCGGTGCTTGTGGGCGTGGCCCTGGCCAGACATCCTGGGGTCCCTGTCCCCCTCGGCCCCCCTCCTCTGTCATTCTCTGGCTCCTGAGCCATGATCTTTTTACTCCGTTTTACAGTGTCGCTAGGAACTGATGAGAGGAACCGGATTGTGCCCGGGGCGTTTTACATCTTCCGAGTATCGAAATTGCCCTCAAATCGGAGACCGTACCTCTGTTGTTTGTGTTTTTTACATTCTTGCCTCTGGTGAGAATTAAATTACTTCCTCTAGTCACACACATGCATGGATTTTACATCTGCTTAGCAGTGAAGTTGTCTACCGATCACATCGGAGCGCATGGATTAAACTTCATTTTATAAAGTAAAATCAGATAGGAAAAACATTTAGAGTGAATAGTCTGATGAATCTCATGTGCCTGTTACTCTCAATCAATTTTTTAAAGATCTGGTTATATTTACTGCAGGTATACAACTTTCCTAAACTTGATTTTGGATGATGTATTTTAGAGGAAATGCCAGATAGCATGGTCTCCTCCCACACATCAGCATGTGTCTCTAAACATGGGGCCTTTTCTTACATAACCAGGAGATAGTTATTAAGTCAGTAGAATTAACAGTAATTCCCGTGGCCCATACCACGGTCACATTTTTTTTTTTTTCAGTTTCTAACATGCTGTTTTAATATCAATTTGTTTGAATTCGAATGCAGACAAGTTGAACACAACACTCCACCATTTTTAAATGAAAGATGAGCTTGAACATAAACAAGATATTAACAGAAAACTGGAAACACCCCAACGGGCTAGATGCTCTCTGTAAATTACGGGGATTGCAATAGGAAGACCTCAACTGTAATATGGAACTCAGCCAGGAGGGGGAGCGAGCACCAAGACCTTCCTTTAATTATTTCTACCAGGGTGGTAGGCACTGAGCTGGGGAGGGGAATGAAGCATGTTGGGGCTAAAGCTCTGGAAAACTTAATACTATAATCCCTGCTGGTTAAAATGAAAATAAAAATAAAAAAACAAAGAACAAGAATAAATGCATAGAAAGAAGCATGAATGAGTTGTCCATTTTGGACCTACTCCATTTGCTGGGCCTTCTGCAGAAACAGTAGAAACACAACCAAAACAAAGTAGAAAATAGGACCACGCGGTGCTCTAGTGACGATGTTTGAAGTCAGCAGGTCACAGGCACCTCTTCTTATCACTCCCGGTTGCACCCAGTATATTTAAGCAGAAGAAAGTCCCTGAGCAGGGAATTAGTTCACAGCAGGTTCACTCACCTGACCTTCATTATGAAGAGCGGAACACCTGCCAGGCACTGGGTAGGGATAAATAACAGTACTTCCCCGATTTTAGCAACACTGAAGAGTGCGAAGTACAGAGAGATGTTCCCCTTCATTGTTTGGTATCCATCTGCAAGGCCATGGTGCTGAATTTCTGCCACAACGTTCTCCTTCACGACATTGGGAAACTTGTGTTTCACGTAAATAGATGTGGTTAGAATGTATCCACTTTTTGTGAAAATAATAAACCGCCCTGAAAAGATACTTTGTAATTCTTCACCAGTTGGTCAACCCAAGTATCATCCCATGAAGTAACTATTATTAAAATAAATATTCAAATATAATGAAGAGGTTTGTTAAGCACAGGGCCTCAGTGAACACAGCATGTCAAGGTCGTATGCATCTGGGAAAGTGTGGTCTCCATGAGTTCCCGCTGCCGTCGGTGGGATGCTCTCCATGGCAGTGGAGGGGGGTTTTTGCCACGTCACAAAGAAAGGGATTTCTTGAGACTCGCATGGGAGGATGAGTGACATTTATTTCTGTGGAATTAAACTCTGGGTTTCCAAGGTCCCGTTCCCTCTGTCATCATGGAAAAGACCAGTCTTGTCTTCCGAAGGACTGAGACTGAACCACGGCCAGAGAGTCTGCTCCACAGAAAGTCCAGTGCAGCCCAGCATCCGGCCAGCTCAGCCTGTGTCCCCAGCTGCAGTCCATGGCATGTGGGGTCCACATGGCCACGGGCCCTGTGGCTGCTCAAGGCCAAGGGCAGGGGGTCACGGAGCAGGATAGGAGTAAGCGGGCAGAAGGGAAGAAACAGCCGAGAGAGAGAACTCTGTCCGGGGATTGTCACTGGGAGCTCATCCAATCTACCCCTCAGGGTTCAGCCCCTTTCAGGGTCTCAGATCATTCCCAGAGCCCCAGGTCTTCTTCCCAGGCTAGACTGACAGGCAAGCACCTTCCCAGGGTCACCCCGACTTCACTGAGCATGCGCCCAACTCCCCCTTTGCTTTCTTCCTATAACTAATATTAATGACTAGCTAATTATGATGATAACACCTACAAACATCATGGTCGTAATTAAAATGATACCTCATGGAATGACATGTAGATACAAATTAAATTTCGGATATTTTTCTCTTGTCAAACATATCACTTATAGAAGGGTTTGAACCCATTTGTTTGTGTATTAGGATTAATTTATTGTTTACTCTGTCATTTTGTCATTTCTGGAACTAACCAAAGTCTTTGGAAAGTTAGTAGAGAAAGAATACTTAGAGAATATGGAACTAGAGAATATAATTTTGCGTGAGTTTGTTAACTTCCTAGCTTCTATAAATCATGTTCATCAAAATCCTAATAGTTGTTAAATTTATACAGTTGCCAAAATTAAAAAAGAAACAGTTATATTAAGATAGTCTAAGTTTCTTATATGTTACAAATTGGTCCAACACCCAGCTGGTGTGGCTCAGTGGCTGAGTGTCAACCCTGTACCAAGAGGTCGCCGGTTTGATTCCCGGTCAGGGCACATGCCCAGGTTGTGGGCCTGATCCCCAGTGGGGGGCGTGCAGGGGGCGGCCAATCAGTGTTCTCGCTCATCGATGCTTCTATCTCTCTCTCCCTCTCCCTTCCTCTCTCTCTCAAATCAATAAAGAAAAAAATTCAAAAATAAATTGTTGTAACTTTATTCTTTATCTCTGACAAACCTGGAATAGTTCCTAGACTGATCCACATTTTAAATCCTAAAACCTTGTTGTTAACATCACATTTTGAGACTATGCAACAACACACGTTGTCTTGAAGCTACCGCGTGTGACCAGCAGAGAAAGGAGCATTGTACCGAGAGAGTGGCGGCCGGTGACCCAGGGTCAGGTGGCCGGCCAGGCCTGCAGCCCGAGGAACAGCGGGAAGCGGCGCGTGCCTGCGCCCGGCTCCGCTTCACTGCCAAAGCTCATTACAGCCCCCCGGGAGCCTAGCTGGATGACTGCGAGAAACTTCGATTACCTGATGCTCAGAGAGACGAGAAGAATTAGCACAAGGACTTGATGCAGATCAAGTGTCCGGCGACCTGTCCTCCCTCCCACAGGCAGCACACGGGGACCGGGCGTGTGCACTGCGCGCGCGTGAGCATCGGGCTGCTTTGGTCCGTGTCGAAGCCCGTGGCTAGGACAGTGCCTGGCACCTGCCGAGTACGGCTTCGAGACACGGTTCTTGAAATGCGTGAACTCGCGGATGAATGCGGGACTTGCTCGTAGCCAAGACGGAGAAAGTCCGAGCATGTTCAGACATCTTGCGGAGTCAGAACCGCCAGGATTGGTGATGAATATTCAAGGAGAAAGATAACTAAGAAGGAAAGAAAGAAGAATCCTCATAGCAGATGTCGGTGATTCGGTCGATAAGCGCATTTACTGACAGGGAGAATAGTTTGGGGCAGGGATTAATGTTTGGTTAAAAAAAATCATCCGATAGCAAAAGATAATTGTGCAGTACCACCTCCAATTTGGGGCCCAAAGGCAGGGTTTTAAGTGACATTATAAACGAGTTCTGCTGCCTACACAGTGTGCTCAGCTAGGAGGACCAACAGACCCCCCAACAGAGAGGGTGAGCGCAGGGAGCTGGGGACCTCTCCACACCGAGAGCTGGGGTGTAGCCCAAGCGGAACCTCCAGGAGCACCCCACACGCCAGGCCTCCGTAACCGGCCCCCGCACCCGGCCCACCTCTGGGAGGTGGAGCGGATGTAGCAGTCCAGACGAGGGTCTCAACCACAGTCCTCCCACAAAAGCAGGATAAATTCAGATGTCTCATCAAGAGTGGAGAGAACTGGCCCTGGACAGTTTAGCTCAGCGGTTAGAGCACTGGCCTGCAGACCAAAGAGCCCCAGGGCATGTGCCTCAGTTGCGGTTAGTCCCTGGCCCCGTTTGGGGTCGTGTGGGTGGCAACCAATCGATGTGTCTCTCTCACATCGACGTTTCTCTCTCTCTTCCTCCCTCCCGCTCTGTGTGAAGATTTATGTAAAAATATCCTCGGGTGAGGATTTAAAAAAAGAGTGAAGAGCACTGCAGTTAATCCCAGGGACTTCGGATGGAAACGCACCCATTTGCAGAGGGAGCTCCCTGCCTGGGAGTGACCCCCCGCAGGCCTGCACACCCGAAGAGCACTCGGGAGAAAGAGCTGGGCACCTGTTCCCGTGACTGTGCCCGGCCGAGTTCTCCGACAGCTCTCGTAGGCCAGGAGCGGCCGCTGTCAGATGCTTTCACAGAGCCAGGGTCAGCCCAGAGCCGGAGAAACCTGCTCCTCCGTGTCCTTGTCTGCAAAACGGCCCCCGCGTCTGCCCTCAGGAATCCTGCGGGGTGTAAGTTACTTACACAGTCGTCAGACCTGCACAGGATCTCAACAGATGCTCTCAACAGTGAGCACCTTCAGTCTCTACGTTTGTCTGCGGCATGGTTAAAATAACAGTTGTCTTCAGCAATAAAACATAATTTCTTTGATTAAAATATGTTTTTATTTATTAATTTTTAGAGAAAGAGGAAGGGAGAGAGAGAGAGAAACATTGATGTGAGAAACATTGATCGGCCGCCTCCTGCACGCCCCCTACTGGGGATCAAGCCCACAACCCGGGCATGTGTCCTGACCGGGAATTGAACCAGGACCTCCCAGTCTATGGGACGGTGCCCAACCCACTGAGCCACATCGGCCGAACTAAACATGATTTTTTTTTTTTAAGAGGACCTGATGTCTCGACGTCTTACAAAGTTTTGGAACTTAAGGTAGTTTTCCAATTGATTATACCTACTTTGAAAAAATATATTTAACGGGAAATCCTTCCTACAATTTGATAATCTTGGAAACTAAGTTTCCAGAATTTGCATAAAAGGGTTTGATGTAGGATTTACAATGGCATGGGCGATTGGATCTCTACATGCAATACTGACCTTTCAAGTATGAAGATAAACATAAATAATACTTCTCAGAATATTCCAGTCCACATTGAGATGTCTATCCAGAGACTGAACCCAGACTTTGGAAGATCTTACTTAGATAAACGAAGCTAAGAGGCGTCATTAAACTTTCCCCGTTAGGATTACTTAACTGAAGTCCTCTGTAGATTGAATTCATGAGGTCCCTGAACCTACGGGGAAAATAATTACACACTTATTTCCACTAGCCTTTAACTAAAATGTAGCATCCCTTTCAATTATGTAGACAGCAGGCCGCAGAGGTATTAGTAGCTTTGTGTGTGGCCCATAAACATCACAGATGTTTTTACATTATTCCATAGATATTTTGAAATGTTTGCACTCATCACTGCTCTGAAGTTAAGGTATTATTTCCAGGCTATTTATTTAAATGGAGACTTTATAACCTGAGTGTTTATGAGTAAGCTGATAAGAATTTCTGCTTGGAAAATTAAAGAGCAAAAATGCACGCCTTAGTTTCATATTCTATTTAGAGAGGCGTTTCTGTGCTCTGAGGTATAAGCACGTTGGCTCTCAGGTCAGATGCCACAAGCACAGGCAAGAGGTCTGTCCCCGCAGGGTGCCCGGCCAGGACTCTGCCCCACACTCCACCCTCAAAGGGCCGGGTCACCTCTGTCCTATGCTCTCAAGAACTTCACTCCTCCCCTCAGGGCACTGTCTCGGCTTAATTACATGCTCATTAGGGTGATTCCTGCCCCTCACCCCTGCAGAATTACCAAGGCCTATGGCAGAAACTGCACCACTGTGCTCTGTAATGTAGCCCAGTCCCACAATAAAACACGTACATAAATGCAACTTATATTCCATATGTTTTACTCCTTAACCAACTATTGCTTGATAAGAGAGAGTCTTCTTGTACGTGCCCTGACTAGAGATCGAACCTGCAACCTTGGTGTATCAGGATGATGCTCTAACAACTGAGCTACCAGGTCAGGGCTACTTGCTTTTTAAAAATTGTATTGAATTTATTGGGGTGACATGGTTAATAAAAGTAGATAGGTTTCAGGTGTACAATTCTATACGACATCATCATAGATTACATGGTGTGTTCATCACCCAAAGTCAAGTCTCTGCTCAACACTTAGAGAATAATTAATGCCCTTCCCCACAAAGGAAAAGAAAAAAGGACAGCACTCACATTTTCAGAATGGACCGAAACATAGTCAGGAAAACCAAGCAAAAAAAGGAGAAAACATGGATATTAAATAATATATATGATATAGAATCACTAGTAGAAAGGAAGAAGAGTTTTGAGAGTGAGTAGTTTTCCTCATACTGACCACGACAGTGAGGACTCAGTGTCCTGTGTCAAGGCACAGACCCCCGACCCAGTGTCCCCACGGCCCAGCCCACCTGGGAAAACACGAACACCACACTCTCCCCTGCCAGCGGCATGTCTCCAACATGCACAGGTTGAAGTCCACCTCTCAAGAACATCTATAAGCCAAGAAGATTTGAGGGTTGTCATTTCCTATGGGAACAATTTCATTTCTCAGTTTGCAAACCTGAATTATGAAACCGAGCGAAAGATGAGCACTTCTCACTGCCCCGCCCTCGCTAACTCCGCCGCCGCCCTGGCTAGGGGAGGCGCTGTCAGCAGACAAGGCAAGGTCTCGAGTCGGACCCTGAAGGGCCCCAACAGGGCTCACAGGCGGGTAATGGGAAAAGACAGACAAAGAAAGATATTTGTCTTCTCCATGTGTGTTTTTTAGTCCTCACCCGAGGATAGTTTTCTATTTATCTTCAGATAAAGTAGGAGGGGAGGAAGGAGAGAGAAACATTGATGCAAGAGAGACACGTGGACTGGCTGCCTCCCACATGACCCCAACCAGGGCCAGAGATGAACCGAAACCGAGGTACGTGCCCTTGACCGGAATGGAACTCCGTGGTCCATGGGCTGACGCTCTCACCACTGAGAAAACCGGCCAGGGCTTCTCCACGTTTAGTCTCATAACTGCACATGAAGGGGACAATGATCTCAACAGGCATTTACTGGTCATAAAATTGTGTTTAAAAAGCTGTGCCTTGGCATTGTTCAGCATGAAGAAGAGAGAGCATAGAGACTATCAGTTTAACAGGAGACGGTAAGGCAGCATGCTTCTCCAAATAGAAATACACACACACACACACACTCACAGACACACACACACTCACACATACACTCATACACTCACACATATACACAGACACACACATTTACACACAAACACACACAGACACACTCACACAGACACACAGACACACACATAGACACCCCCCCACAGACACACTCACACAGACACACACACACAACACACAGAGACACAAATACACACAGAGACACAAATAAACACAGACACTCACACATATGCACACATTTACACACATATACACACAACACACAGACACACTCAAACATACATACTCACACATACACACAGACACACTGATACAGACACACACACAGACACACTCACACAGACACTCACACATACACACAGACACACTCACACAGACACACTCACACATGCACACAGACACACTCACACGCACATTTACACAGACATACACACACAGATATACTCACACGCACATATACACAACACATTATATACTCATATATGTGTGTACATGATATATGTACACACAATACATAAGTATATGCAAATTATACATATGTTTATATATATATAATTAACTAAAAGATAATTGAAAAAATGCATCCCATGATGCATAATTTCACAATATATAAACTTTTAAAGTGCTGACAAGGGTTACCAACACACAGTATTTGATATTTCTGTTGAGCCTGAAAAGTAAGAAAGCAAGCTATTTCTGGCTGAACGTAACTCCAACCCAAACTGAGACATACTGTACTGCCGCAGACTCTGCCGCGTGTGATTGAAGAAGCATAGAGCTTTCGGTCCAACTTCTCAGGCTCCCTATACAAGTTGAAAAAAATAAGCCAAGAAAATGAAACTTCTATTTTCTCTTATCAATATGTTCCTGTTAAACTAAAGAGTTATGGGCTAGGAAGGAAATGGTCCTTGAGTTTTAATCCCTACACTTGGATTTTAAATCTTCGTAATTCTATCGCTGTTCGGAATCTAGGAGAAATAAATCTTCACTTGTAACTATGGGTGACTTCTCTAGCTGAATGGAGTCTACATTTTCTGGGGATTTTTTTTTTTAAAGGAACAATGCACCCTTTGTCTTCCATTTTCTTACAAAATTATTCTTTAATAAAACATTTTGGCCAGTTATTATTCACCGATCATCTTGATCCTGCGTTCGCTTTATGAAGCTACCTAATGACTTTTAACATTTTAACGAACTGGTCTCATTTACTGCCTTTCAACAAGTGTTCTATTTATAGAGGCATCAATTACAATAGGACCATTTTAGGGGTTTATTTTAGGACCTTTGCAGAGAATGACGGGAAATAGGTTATTGTTGTTCTTTTTTATTTACATTAAGGATTGATTCTTGATCATCTGCATAGAAATTACCAAACATGATAACCCTTTCAATTATTCATGGTTTGGCCCATGAACAAGTGATTACCAGCAAGTTTAAGAGAAATTATATTCAGATGCGTCATTATGATAAACAGCTTGATTAGTTACTTTTATTGGGGAGGGCGGTGTTCTGAACACCACGGTGTACATTACTGAACGGCTGTAACGTGGGACTTGAACAAATTCCCTCCAACGTATTCTAATCTTCGGTTTAAAACGTCAGATAGCTTGGCCTCAGTTTCTGAATTCTGGGGTTTAATTATTCGGAGGTCTTTCTTCCTGGGGAAGCTCCCCGGGCAGGGGTCTCTGCAGCTCAGCCCACGGGGGAGCAGCCGCGTTCAGGGTTCTCCCTGTGGCCCGAGGCTCTGCCTGGGCAGAGCTGAGACACCCAGCGAGGACGGTGACGGAAAGCAGTTCCTCTTCTAGTTGAGCCTGTTCCGGGGCTTTCCAGTAACTGGTACTTAGAAATGTGATCCCTAATCTCCTACTCAGCCACTGGTCGTACGAGGACCTATTTATATGTGTGAAAAAATGAATATATTTGCAAAGAGATGACACTGACTTTGCTATACTATCTAGAATGGGAAGTGATTCTGTATTTCTAATCATGTAAACGTTTGCTTATTCAAAGAGTGTGTGCAGTTCAATGATTAGCGGCTGAACTCCGCGGGCTTCGTCGTTTTCCTGGACGGTGAGTAACAACACGTCTTTATCCCACTGGTTCTAGATCAGCTCTGGATTCGGTAGATGCTCCTGAAGAGCCCTTTGGCTCATTTGAAAGGATGTCAGTTTCTCTCCTGTCATTTAGCACGTTCGCCCTTGTGAACCAGCGAAACGCCAGTACGGCTTCCTTCTAGGTTAACGAACCGAATAAAATCCATACAGCTTGTAAGATTAAATATGCATTTGCAAACCTTTCGTAAAAGCTCGCTCTGCCCGGGAGTGTGTCCCTGTCTGCTGTGTGCTTCTCCCCCTCAGGCTGAGGTGCTGGGTACGAACCAGCTCGCCTCACCGCCGAGATTATGTCTTAACTCCTCTTCGAATGTTTCCCCAGCTCCACGTTCCTGTGAGCATCCTGTGTCCATGCGCTCGTTAGTCCTTGTGTCTGCCTGAGTTTTATTTCTAAACGTAAAAACGTCCTGGGTCCCTGGCATTTCTGCCTTTTTTCTTTCTGTGTTTATATTCACTTGTATTAAGATTTCAGTGATTTGGCCCTGGCCAGTTTTGCCCAGTGGTTAGAGCGTCAGCCCGCAGACATGAGAGATCCCGGTTCTGTTCCCACTAAGGGAGCATACCTCAGTTGCAGTTTGTCCCCCGCCCCAGTTGGGGTCGTGTGGGTGGCATCCGGTCGATGTGTCCCTCTCACATCGATGCCCCCCCCCCCCCCGCTCTATCTGAAGATAAATGCAAAAATTGTCCCTGGGTGAGGAAAAAAAAAGATTTCAGTGATTTGAAGGTATGCCTACTAATGGAAATGGCCTTTCTTTCAATAAAACAAACAAACAGCGGTGTCCTAGACCACAATGCCTTGCAGGCCGTGTGCCCGAAGGTGCGCCTGACCCAACGCCTTCCCCTTTGCAGAAGCAGCGCTCTGGGGGCGTCTGGGAGACTCCGGTGCCCCTGTCACACCACTGCCCGTCACAAGTCAAGCACGATGCGCAGCCACCATGGCAAACAGGTGAAAACAGAGCCGCCTGGCCACCCATCATGCCCAGTGCTGGGTCATCCCCAAGGAAACCCCAAACACTGACTCCAAAGAATACAGGCACCCCCGTGCCCACTGCGGTGTATGTACCAAATCAGGACACGGACACAGCCAGAGTGCCCACCCGCAGAGGAGCGGATAGAAACAGCGGCGCTTATACACAGTGGAATATTACTCGGCCATGAAAAGAATGCAATCCTACCATTTCCGACAACATGGATGGATGCATAGGGTATCGTGCTAAGTGAAATAAGTCAGACAGAGAAAGATCAATATCATAATTTCACTGAAAAGTGGAATATAGGGAACAAAGTAAATGCACAAGCACAACAGAGACAGACTCATTGATGCGGAGAATAGGTGGGTGTTTGCCAGATGGGAGGGGCATTGGGGGATGGGTGAATAAGGTGAGGGATTAAGAAGTACATACGGGCAGTCACAGAATCGTCATGGAGATGTAGTGTACAGATTAGAAAATATATCCAATGATATCGTAATACTTGTGCACAGTGCCAGGAGGGCACTTGGAATTCCAGGGGACCACCTAGGACAGGGTGTGATTGTCTAGCCACTGTGCCACGCACCTGAAAGGAATACAGAATAGTATTGAGTGTAATTGAAAAATAAAATTAAAAAGAAAGAAGTGAGCAAGGAAAATGTGATCGCAGGCTGCTCTACTGACTTAGGTAACCCAAATATTTTCACAGAAGACTCCTGATAAAACATTGCCATTCACAATTGGGGTGTAAAGGGGACACGGTCGAAGCAGGATGCTATCATGCATGACAGACGTCACATCGTCCCCCTTGCACGGTATACAGTCAGCCTCCTTCGTGTGTCTTGGGTAATTTTATCCACGTAGTGAAAGCTATTACACCCTGCTTTCCTGGAGGCTACCATTTCAACTTTACACACATTATCAAAATAACAGGGATTCAGTGGAGGCAACTGCTTTCTCTTAGGAATGTTTACACGCCCTGGCCGGTGTGGCTCAGCGGTTAGAGTGTCGGCCCGCGGACCAATGAGTCTTGGGTCGATTCCGGTCAAGGGCATCTGCCTCAGTGGTGATTCATCCCCAGCTCTGGTTGGGGTCATGCGGGAGGCGGCCACTCGATGTATCCCTTTCACATTGATGTTTCTCTCTCTCTCTCCAACTCTATCTGAACCAAAGTGGAAAAATGTCCTCAGATGAGGATAAAAAAAGAATGTTTAAAATGGAATTTGACATCAGCCCAACATATAGAAAAAGCTACATGTTAAAATAATACGCCTGATTCATGTACTGGCCAGCATCAAGACTGGCTACTCAATTTATACCCATGAAACCGATTGGAAGTATTGAGTTGCCATGATATGACCTGTCAAATTTCCACGAGAAAAAAATAAAATAATGTACATCATCTTCTAAGATGGGTGCTAAGATCTGCCAAACTTGTCTCAAGAAAGTAAAACAGAAACTAAGCATCGCAGCTGCTCGGAGGTGTATCATGGGGCTGCGTCCGGGTGAACCATCGCAATTAAAAATTGAGTAAGCTGGAAATGCCTTTCATACACCTCACCCCCCGAACACCGCAGCTTCGCCTGGACACCTTACGCGAGCTCAGGACACTGACATCGGCCTGCGGTTGGGCAACGTTGCTTCACACGGAGCCTGTTTCATAATCAAGGGTTCAATGTGGCGCATAATCTGCTGACTCAGCACTCACAGCACGGCCCACACAGCGCAGGTGGAGGGGGCTGCTGGCCCTCGGGACCTCGGACCCTGAGCGCGAGACGCCTGCCGCTGTCCAGCACCATGAGGAAGACGCACCGTATGCTGTGCACTGTCGCGTTATCACCGCCACGACGCTGGGAATCAGGGGTCAGACCGGTGTAGGTCCGGACCATCTGTACTCAGTGGTTGAGGATGGGAGGAGAAGGGGGCGGGAAGCCCGGCAGGACTTCCATCGATTTGTCCTGAGCAAAGTGAAGGGTGAAGTTACAAGGAGCTTATGTTGGGAAGACCGAGTGAGGCCGGGAGGCAGTGGACGCAACTGCGCGTTTCAGAGAGCGCTACGTGTCTCACACTTCCTAGCTGACCTAACAGAAAGCTCAGGCTGACAGTGTGGCTCTAGTTCTGGAGCTCAGCACGGATGTTTGGGCTGGAGCCGCGGACTCGGGAGTCCTCTAAAGCCAGGAGAGGGGCCGGGCCAGCCGCGGGAAGTAGAACGTGAGGTCTGAGAGCGTGAGAGGGGACGGAGTGGTCAGTCACAGAGCAAGACTAGCTGTGTGTTGGGAAGGAGGCTGAGGAAGGGAGCTGTTGGTGAGCACCTGGGAGCGCTCCGCTGTGGACACGGGAAGATGCCCAGGGCCAGCCGTGAGCAAAGGGCAGGTTCATGCAGAGACCACCGGGTACCAGAGCAGGAGAAAGAGCCCATCAGGTAGACCAGACCGTCCTCTTCCACGGAGCCCATCCCCGAGCCTTCCCTCTGGTCCCTTCCTCCTGGTCCCGCCACGGCTCATCCTCTGCTCTTTCCACTTCCCTTCTGATCTGTTCTTCCTCTTAGCAGCGTCCACCCTGTTCCTACCGCCATCCTTCAGCTTCGAGGCAGCTCACCCTCCAGGCCACAGGTGTTCACTGGGCCGCCCTGGGCAATGGCTCCATTCCTTGGGGACTCTGAGTCATCTCTGATTGACAGTATAAAGAGCACACACCCCCACTCACGTGCACACACACCTTTGCGTCTGAGATGCATGCGTGTAGGGCACACACGCATTTACATGGCAAAGCTTTGTTCCAACAATTTGCTCACAGGTATGACCAACAACCCAGCACTGGAATCCATTTCCAAAGCTGCATGTCCATCTAAACAATTCTGTATTTTGACTAATTTCTCAGAAACACTTGCGTTTATATCAATATTTATCGTTTCAATCTAACCTACCAAAATCACACAAAAGTATTATCAGGAAGTCAGTATGTCACGGAATGTCCCCACACAGGTCAACATGAATGCGTTACACTGTACCACGCAACACCACGGCAAACTGAGCACCTCCGGGATCAAATCACACACAAACGAAGACCGTCTTCGGGTTGGTGCTAATACTATGGGTGATAATGATCAGGATTTCCTATTCACACTTGTATCTCTTTCCTCTTATTGAAATACCATTCAAAGAAATTTCTAATCATATTATTGCTCTATAAATTTTAATATAAAAGAAGTATGTTTCTGTTTGTGTGTGTGGTGTGTGTTCATGTACATATAGGTATCTGTGTATATAATCTGCATATATTAAGTAACCGTATCCAAATCTGCATGCTCAGTTTCGTATGCCAGGCAATGAAATAACCACTGAAAGAATAAAACAGTTTATCTTTTCACTACTTGGAAGCCCAGGAAGACCTAGTAGAGTAATAAAATTGCCTCCTGACTTCACCTGGAACCACAGATGATAAATTCCTGTGTGCAGAAAGGTAATCACCTGTGGTTTTTTTCATTGGAGCTCAGTTTATACGACCAATAAACCTGTAAGGACCGTTGCACTTTTGTTTAAGGTTGACACACAGAAAGCCAATTCATAAATTCAGCCAACAGTCTTCCAACATGAAACAGTAAGGCTGATCAGCCCGCTCTCCATAGCGGTACCCCCCCCCCCAGTGTCTCCCTACCCCTGGGATTATCCTGCAAACTTCAATAGGTCCTTTATCCACTGACCACATCTAGAAAAGCAACAGTCTGTCATTAATAATGTTTCCCGATCAGATCCAATCTCTAGAGGACATGAACTGGCAGAATCAGTATGTACATGTGCCTCTCTTCCTCTGGGCTCCAGAAACACCCGAAGACCATCCACCTGAAGGGCTCTGCTTGCACGTGACTCCCCAGATGTCAGCAGAGCACTCCTCCGCCCGAAACACCCGGACCCCACCGCCTCCCTCGGACCAAGGCCGTCGAGTCTTCTTCCCGAAACTGGAGAGGAGACGGGTGTTACTACTTTCAAACACAACACAGATCCCACCAGAAAGACATTTAGAATAAATGCGCTTAAATGCAGTCCCAGAGCTGGCTTTTCTAGGTTCAATCACACGCCATTCAAAAAATGATGTTTCACTCGCTGCAAACACTTGAAAAATTTTCTGAAGAATTTTCAGTTACGCCTTATTCCCACAAGCATCTCATTTATACTACCAATGTGTCCAACATCAAAACTTCGTGAATCATTCACTGGTTTTTGAAGGAACTGGAATTGTTTTTCATATTCAAATGAATCCCCTTCACAGTTGTGTTTTCAAACGTGCACATGTGAAGGCGATCACCCAGGAGCAAAGTTTTTGATCCCAAATGAGCAATGGATTTACTTAATGAAAGTGTCCACTTAGAAAGTGAGCCAGTTTAAACGCCTGTAGAAATCTATTCAGACACATCGACTGGTTGCCTCCTACACAACCCGACCGGGGCCAAGGATCAAACCTGCAACCCAGGCACGTGCCCTTGACAGGAATCGAACCCGAGATCCTTCGGTCTGCGGGCCAATGCGCTAACCGCTGAGCCAAACTGGCCAGGGCTTCTTCCTCTTTAATGTAACAGAAACGTTGGTTCAGTCAATTCACTTCTCGGATGTTGTCAAGGTGGGAGATTGTCCCCACAGTAGGCTCTGGGGCACGCCTGCCCCTTCCCCAAGAAAAGACCGTCCTGAAAGTAACCTCGACAGCAGGAGGACTTAGGCGGACATGGGCCCTTTGTGGAGTTCCCAAAGTTTTTGTTTGCTGAGCTATTAGGCATTAAATTTATACTTCCGTGTGCTAGGGATCATTTCTCAACTCTGATCATGATGGTGTTTTCAGACTCGAGAATAACCCGTGGGAGGCTGGCAGGAGGCCCAGGAGGGCGAGGGTGAGGATTTTTCTCATACGCCCGTTACAGAACCAGTTCTTATTTAGTTGATCTGCAATAAATTCCTCCTGGATCTGCAGTGAGCACCTTCTCCTTACAAGTTTTGTTTCTCTTATTGCTTTTCTGAAAGTCGTACGGGGTCTCTAGGAAATCCGCCGTCTATCATTCCCAGAAAACCTACATCTGTCACTTAATATTATTTATGTTTAACTTTACCAAAAAAAGAAAACAAACAAACAAACATAATTTTGGAATTGGGGGGAAATAACGCTGACATTTTATAGTTCCCAGCGCAAACAGAACACCTGAATGCGTCTGAGCCTGCGCGCTTTTCAGTCTGCATTACGTTCAGGGATAGTTTCCAAGCACGGGGTTAAATGCATCAGCTGAGCTATCACGTAAGATGCTGGGGAGCTGGGCTGGGAAACTCCTGTGAAGTCTAGTCAGAGTCATTCCTTCTCCCGCTCCTTCTCCACCCCCTGAACCGTTAGCTTCATTAGCAGTGATGACAGCGAGGCCTCGGGCCGGCAGAGTTGGACGGAATCCCACCGCTTCCTAATGACTCCATCCACGGCACTCTTCGGGCAAGACGGGCTCCTCTGCGGCTGTGGGCACGTGCACAGGCCCCCCGATGACTCCAAGTGTGGGGGGCACGGCACAGAGGAGGTTCACTCCCAGGCTGGGGATCCAAACCCTGCTTTTAAAGGAGCAGGGCCTCACGCACATTCCGTGCCAGAGCCCGATTTTGTGTCCGCACGTCTTCGGCATTGGAGAACGTGGGGGCGTCCCCCTGGACTGCAGGAGACCCCAATGGGGCTCAGCATGAGTCACCATTTTGTTCCAGTCTCGAGTGCAGCAACAAAGCGACTTCCACATTTTTAAACAAATGTGGAGTACCTATCCCCCTGTCCTGTGATGTAACATTCTAGGTGATTTTTGTCAAATGTGGGAGCACATACTCATCTGCCCCCCGAAAGGCGGGTCGTGGTGAGATGCCCTTCGGACACTGTCACCCACAATCGCCGTCTCAGGAGAGCCTCTCAAAGGGACTATTTTGAAGGGGAAATCATTATAAATTGACCTTTTAGCCTTTAGCATTGTACACACACCTTAAAAGACATGATAGAAGAGTCTTCTTCCTGGCATTTCCTTAAACAGTTGAGCCACCCTGAAATACCTCTCGACCCGAGACAGCGATTTACGGAGCAGCTGTCCGACGTCGGCCAGTGAGCTGAGAAACGACGGCTGTAACGAGAAGAAAGAAGTTTAAAAACAAACGCCGAAGGGGAAAAACGAATATAAAACAGTGAGCCCTGCCCAGGTAGCTCAGTTACTTAGTCTTCTGTCTCTCCCTCTCTCTCCCCCCACCTCCCTAAAATCAATCAATGAATTAAACATTAAAAAGGGAGACAAAGTAATTGCAAGAAGATTTTGGAAACTGTGTCTGTTTTATCTTCAAATGCCTGTGTGTACATATAAAGGACTAAGGATACCATGAGTCCAGAAAAAGAAATGGCAGGATATTTGGAACAGATTTTTTTTTTTTTTTTTTTTTTTGGTCCTTTGTATCTTGTGCTTAAAAGCTACTTTCTGGAAGTTGCGGTTCAGGAAGAAGGAACAGCTTCCCCGAGCTGGGCCCGACTGCCCTCATCATAATCCCAGTCTACGGAGCCGAGCAGGCTGGGAGAGCAGATGCCAGAGAACATTCTAGCATGTGTTTTCTCTTTCAATGGAAAGCTAATTGGAAACATTACCGCGTGACCCCAGTGGTGCCTAGCGGTGGGGACTCGGCAGGCGTTCGTCGAAGGCTGTAGAACTGACTACTGAGGCCTCTCGTCTGCCGATTCGATTTTACTGACTTAAAGAAGTGAAAACGTCTGTACCTTCCTGAGATTTGTACTCAAACACATTGCAAATAAAATAGTTTCTTATGTTCACCATGGTTGGACAGTTTAGTTTTTAACTGAAATCCTGCAGACCAAATAACACAATAAAAAGTGATGTTGCCCAATTTCTGCCTCTTTAAAACGACCTGATGCTCCCGGACTCACCTGGTTCTAATGATGGGTGTGAGGCCATGTTAACACTGAGCAGAACATTCTGGGAAGAGAGTCTCAGGGGTGATGGTCGGAGGGGTGGGGAGCTTGGACCAAGTACTGGATCACGGGGGTGATGGTCGGAGGAGTGGGGAGCTTGGACCAAGTACTGGATCACGGGGGTGATGGTCGGAGGGGTGGGAAGCTTGGACCAAGTACTGGATCACGGGGGTGATGTCGGAGGAGTGGGGAGCTTGGACCAAGTACTGGATCACGGGGTGATGGTCAGAGGGGTGGGGAGCTTGGACCAAGTACTGGATCACGGGGGTGATGGTCGGAGGAGTGGGGAGCTTGGACCAAGTACTGGATCACGGGGGTGATGGTCGGAGGAGTGGGGAGCTTGGACCAAGTACTGGATCACGGGGTGATGGTCAGAGGGGTGGGGAGCTTGGACCAAGTACTGGATCACGGGGGTGATGTCGGAGGAGTGGGGAGCTTGGACCAAGTACTGGATCACGGGGGTGATGTCGGAGAAGTGGGGAGCTTGGACCAAGTACTGGATCATGGGGGTGATGGTCGGAGGGGTGGGAAGCTTGGACCAAGTACTGGATCATGGGGGTGATGGTTGGAGGAGTGGGGAGCTTGGACCAAGTACTGGATCACGGGGGTGATGTCGGAGGAGTGGGGAGCTTGGACCAAGTACTGGATCACGGGGTGATGGTCAGAGGAGTGGGGAGCTTGGACCAAGTACTGGATCAGGGGGGTGATGGTTGGAGGAGTGGGGAGCTTGGTGTCCAAGTACGAAGAACAAATCGGAGAGAAGATGTTGGCGCGTGACCTGGACTGAAGACACTACGCCTGGGTGGTGACAGCAGAGGACATCTGGAGCAATTCTACTGTATAGAGTCAGTAATTTTTTCTCCAAGCTTTGGTTTACCAGCAAACGAGGGCTTTGAAGAACAGGAAGAAACGAGGCCAACCAAAAATAAATGGAGAGAGAAACTCATAGAGGAGAAGGGGAAAGAGGAAACACTAATGGTTAATCTGGAGAGAGGAGGCCTCAGAGGGAGGGGCCGTGAACAGCTCTCAGACGGGAGGACAAGCGGGGCACCTGGAGGGGGGGACAGGGGTCTGTGACCCATGGAGGGTCGTGGGGGCAGCTGCAGAGCAGGGGGTGGGGGGGGCGAAACCACGAGCGAGGAGGGAGGAGGGCGCATCCCCAGGGCTGGGGCGCGGAGGGGAGGGGAGGCCTCGGGGGGGAGCTTCTAAGGAAGAAGGGGGTCAGCTGTGAGGTCCAACCTGACAAGGAGGAGGGCACACAGAGGTCAATGACGCCGGAAGGGAGCCGGGAGTGTTGCCCAGAGCGGGGGTCGCTTCAGGTATATGTGCATGTTGGGGAGTTGACTCTGAAGGGAAAACAGCTCCAGGCCTGAGGGGCAGTTTCAGTGGGGCAGTGGACGAGGGGACGTGCACACATCGAACACCCTGGAAGGAGCCCCCGGTGCAGAACCAGCAGCGCCTGTCTGGCAGGGTGCGTGCCCGCGAGGACCGCGCTCCTCCTCACGAAGGAAAGGAGACAGTCCACTGAGAGAGACGCCGGTTCTCGGCCACTGCTCCCCGCGTCGTAGTTCTAGGGGTGATGCTCAAGTAGATGGGGGTTGACCAAGGAGAGTAAGGAGCCCCAAGCGGAGCAGGGTGCTCCTCTGAGACCTGAGACCGGGCATCCCAGCTCAGGACACTGCCTGAGGACAGAGCCTCATTTAAAGGTCTGGAGAACCAATGCAGTCCGAGGACATCAGGGGTACGTGGGGAGGAGCAGGGAGGGGCGGCCCCCAGCAAAATGCCCAGGCAGCCAGGGTGCTGGACCTCAGTCACTGCCTGACTCCACATTGTGGAGGCGCTGCTGGCCAGGTCGCCAGGTCGCCAGGTCGCGGACTCAGTCACGAAGACGTTCTCTCCACATCGGCACCTCCCTGCACAGGGCTTTGGGTCAGTGCCACGCACAGGAGAACTCAGGTGTGGAGCGAAGCCGCCACTCACGACCATGTCTTTCCAGCGGCAGAACCAACAGGGTAAGCCGAGAACAATCACCCTCCTGAGCACTCATCCTAGGAGTCCCAGGGAGAAGGGACACGCGGGGGGAGGTCTGAGCCTCCACGGGAGAGCTCAGGTCATCTGACAGGACAGGAGGCAGATGACAGGCCATGCGCGGGGCTCCCTGACCACTCTGGGGCTCAGACAGAGGAGGGTGAAGCACGATGGGGGGGCCTGAGAGCCAGACAAAGGGAGGCTGTGTACTGTCACAACTGGAGGCGAGGGCGACGCATGACAAATAGGCAGGGAGAAGGGGCTCTTTGAACAGTAACGGGGAGGCCTCGGGGACAGTGCGCTGCCACCCACAGAGCAAGGACACTCCGGCCACGCTAGGTCCAGTCCTGAAGGTCAGCTTCCTGCTGCCGGATGCGGGCGGAGACCTCCCCTGCCTCGCAGTGTCCTAGACGGTCCCTGTGGAAGGGGGTCGCCTAGCTGTGTGTGGGGGCCATTGTGGGCACATCCGTAATGATCCCCCATGAAGTGCCTGTCTGTCTCACACGCCGGACCTTTAGACATGGTGGGACGATCGCTGTGGGACGCTTCCCAGGGAGTTAGAGCTGGTCAGAGTGGGGGTGAGGGTGTGAAATAGTGGGGGAGCTTCAGAGGGGGCCGTGGAGCTACCGCCACTGGGAACCTGCTAGAATAAAAGTCTGATAGCATGTGTGCATGTGTTACTAATATAAGGTAGGTGAGGGAGACCCAGTTGTACAACATGACACCCAAGGGTGCTAGAAAACAGGGAGCCAAATGGATGTTTCAGAACAACCCGGAGGGGTGTATTTCTAAAGTAAGGACACCTAATTCCATCAGACAAATTGTGGTCATTACTGTAAGGCAGAGGTTCTCAATCTGTGGGCCGTGACCCCTTTGGGGGTCGAATGACCCTTTCATAGGGGTCGCCTAAAACCGTGTTTTCCAGTGGTCTTAGGAACTGAGACACGGCTCCTCTATCCATCTCCAGGGGGTCCGCCCACGTGCAGAGACACCACATACCACGTGAGGAGCTGTATCAAAGGGTCGTGGCACTAGGAAGGTTGAGAAACGCTGGGGCATCCCAGTGATGGGTGTGAGGATGTCGGCCTAGCCAGAGGAAATGACAGGCCGCGGCCCAGAGAGGACAGAGACCCGCTCCATGCCAGGTGGAAGAGGGTGGCGGCAAGACCAACCTGCCGGAGATCTGCTGTTTACTGACGTCCCTGGGCTCACCGACTACCCACACCCTATAGGGGACACGAGGTCAAGGTAAGACCACGTGGGGTTCCAGGAGACGTGGTTAAATCACATGAAATACTTTGTGTTAAAATATAACAAACGAAGTGCGTGTGTGAAATATGTCAGTAGAACATGAAGTCTAGGTTTCTGAGTCAGATCTGAGTTCAAATGATGCTTCTATCACTGCAGAGACAGATGGAAACTTAATTAAACCCCTGCTCAGCCCAGGATCATTTGTCAGATCCACTCAGGAGGCTCTAACACAAACAGGGCTGACCCAGTGTGAACTTTTGGCCTGAGACACAGAAGTGTCCGTGGAAAGCCAGAGCCATGGGAACATTTTGGTTAGGGACTCGGACCATTATCATCCCAAGCCAGCCACAGTGGCCTACACACATCCTTTACCACTGATACAAAGTGGCCTACACACATCCTTTACCACTGACACAAAGTGGCCTACACACATCCTTTACCACTGACACAAAGTGGCCTACACACATCCTTTATATTGATACAAAGTGGCCTACACACATCCTTTACCACTGATACAAAGTGGCTACACACATCCTTTACCATCGATACAAAGTGGTCTACACACATCCTTTATATTGACACAAAGTGGCCTACACACATCCTTTATATTGACACAAATTGGCCTACACACATCCTTTACCACTGATACAAAGTGGCCTACACACATCCTTTATATTGACACAAAGTGGCCTACACACATCCTTTACCACTGATACAAAGTGGCCTACACACATTCTTTATATTGACACAAAGTGGCCTACACACATTCTTTACCTTTCTGTTGATGCAAAGCGGACAGTCCGGGGCTGGTCAGGTATTCTTTGAAGTCCTTAGAGACAGAGACCACCACCTCGGTTCTGAGGTTTTCACTAATGTCTATCCTGCAGCCACGTCCCATTTATTTTCTAGAGAGGACACGAGGAGAAGGACAGACACCAGAGGATCCCTGTCAGGGAGCTGCTGTCTCAGAGACATTCCCAGACCCGCGTGCATCTACTGCAAGTACCGCTCCCTGGACACCCCAGGAGCAAGGGTGGTCCCAGGGGTGGGCCGTGAGGGCACAGGCCCAGTGGCCACGGAGCCAGGCCTGTTACTGAGGGGGACAGGGAGAAGAGGTGTCCCCGCTGGTCTCAGGCTCTGCCCGAGTTGGATGGGACCGTGTGGAGACACGCCATGAGGAACAGGGTACCAGAGCATCCAGCGCACTTCCCTACGGATAACGTGCCAACGCTTCGGAACCCACAGGAGGGCGCAGGACGGCTCAGGAGGGCGGGGGTGGGGCAGGCTGGCTGTGCACCATCCGCTGACCTGTTCTGGGACCCTCCCTGCCAGGGCGGTTCTGTCTCTGCTCAGTGAGCAGTGAGGTTGCCCGAAGACCACCCAGTGACATAGGCCAGACAGTGTCCGTCAAGTCACTTCTGGTTTATGATCTGTGTTCAACTTTAGAAAATAGGGATGAAAGCAATGGACCCAGAAGCTGTGAGTCCGATCTTCCTGGGTTTGATTGAACAAGAAAACGTGAACTTCTGCAGGAAGGACAGCATTCCAAACCAGACAGAAGGCAGCCTAGGTCTTAAATACAGAAACCAAGCCACGCGCTGTTCGAGGAAGACGTCAGACACACGGAAGGGCACTGACGGGGTTTCGGTCGTTTTGGAGGCGGCGGGAGCTGCACCATCGAGTCAGCATCAGGGAGCACGGGTACAGAGTGCCCGTCAACGGCCCTCCCGCGTGTCCAGGGAGAGAGGTGCGTCCCTGCGCTGGGGTGACAAGTGAGACGCGGACGCACACTCGGCTGGAGGGAGGAGCGCAGAGGCCAGAGCTGTGACCCCGAGACCACTCTGCAGTCACACAGAGCGTCGTCAGTGCCAAGATCACGGGGTCATGATTGGAGAGAAACCACGGGCACTGTTAGCGCCCTGGCCTCCCGGAGGAGTCCCACGAGACTCTGACCTAACGAAGGTGTCTCCTTATGTAAAAATAGGATGAATGCAGAATGAAAGAGTAGGCGCATTATTCAAGGAGACCCAGAACAGCGCGACCTGAAGGCAACTTAGAAACAAAACAAGCGCACAAACATCTAAATCAAACAGGCGCTTTGGAACCAGTGTTGGTGGGACATTTCGGAAAAGGTTCAGATCCATCGAGAGACACGTGGATTTGGCCAGATTCACGGTCACCGTCCTTGGGTCCTTGGGCTCTCTGCCCCCCCGGTCTGAGTTTACATGTCCATGGTAGACTTCCCCTTTTTATTTGAACTTGGACAAACTCTAGGAAGAAACTTTAATGGGTACACAGCTCAAGAAGGCGTCAGGTAGACAAAACCCGGGGCTTGCTTGCAGTCGGGAGACCATCACTTCCGACCAGCTTCTTACGGGAAACCTATTAACTGACGAGAGAGGACTACCCGCCCCCCCCCCCGCCCCCCAGTGCTGGGTTTTCAAACCTGCCCTTGCGCTCTGCGCACACAGAATGTCCGGGCGGTATTTCGAGTGAACAGCAGTCATGCATCTCTGGCTCCACATCATGCCAAGCTCACGTATCTGGAGCCCACAGCAGGAGGTGCTGGGACCTCAGGTTGCGTGGGTTTCTGCCACCGTGGTGGGGAGCCCAGACGAGAAAGGGGTCTCCCAGACTTCTCTGACATCGGACTCTGCCGCTTCTCAGCTGAGAAGCTGCTTCCAGGCAGCGAAGGCACGACCTCTACAGGTACCACCAAGGTGTCTAAAGTCTCCCATTTCTCCACCAAAATAGCTGACCTTTTGATGCTATCTGTGTGAAAATGTCCATCAGTTCGTAAGACTTCTACGTTATAGACGGCCCGCCAAGTGACACGGGCTGAATACATGCTGTGACGGCCTCCTGTCTCCTGGGCCCGTCGCCTCCCACCTTCCCTGCAGCTGTGCTGGGATGAGGTGTAGGTCCCGGCTGGCAGACCATGGGCAGAGGTGGGGGCGCCATGCCGGGGCTCTGTGGGAACCTCCTTCTCTTCCCTCAGAACGCTGCCGCTGCCATGACAACACGACCATCAGGTGGGGACACGGCAGGGACTGAGTCCTCCCCGTCCTGGAGGCCAGACATCCAGGTAAAGGTCACAGCTCCCTGGTGAGGGCCCCCATCTGGCTCAGAGACAGGCACCTTCTCGATGGCCCAAAGGGGGAGACACCCAGGAAATGGGCTCCGTGACATCTGTTCCCACCGCACACACAAGGCCTTTGTAGACAGTTTCCGTGTGGGAGTCAGCACGGAATGCTACGTGGTGACCCACTGGACAGAGCTGGTCCCTGTACCCACACTGGCCTCAGGGCCCTCACAGACCACAGCAGTACCAGGATGGACGGGAGGGCATGCCCTGCTCCCAGTTGGTCAGATACCATAGGATGAAACCTCCTGTTGGTCTAGGAACTTCACGCCAGGTACCCAGAACGATCAGACAACACCTGGATAAGGCGTGGCCGAGTGGCCAACGAGACTGCAGGTCCCCCTCACCTTGACCTGCGTGGCGGGGGAGTAAGGGCAGGTGGAAGAGAATGTCGTGTAGACCAGCCCAGGTCTCCCCGGCTCACCTCTCATGGGTCCCCATATCCTCACGTAACTTGTAACGACCATGACTAACTTCTCGTGTGGCTGTTTACTCGTTCCTCCTCTTCCTACAGAGAAAGTTGAATGATGGGGCAGACTTCGTGCTTTTTCCACGGTTGCATTTATTCTCCACACTCACGGTGGGCCGCGGGGCAGGTGCTCAGCACACAGGGGTCTGAGACTCTGACGGGGAACTGAGGCAGACAGGCGAGAACACACAGCCCCGCCAGTGTACACGGCACAGACCCAGCTTGGGACGGGACTGTCCAGAGAACGGGTCAAGGTCATTATGAGGAACTTCTAACTCTGTCACCCCCAGTGAGACGACACTGGGAGCTGTCACAGAACACCCTCCAGCAGAGGTTGCCTCCTGGGGGTGCAGAGATACGGCTGAATCAGTTCACACCGCCTAGTTACAGCTTCTAAAGTGACCGCACATGTTCAAGCCTGGGAAATGAGCGAGGAGAAAGGGCAGAAAAGCGAACTAGAGAATTGAGAAGGTGAAGGTCGGTGCAGCTTTGCAGGGTGGATTTTTGTTACTGTCCAGGGAAGGGTGTGGGGCTGCCACCTGGTGTGCCCGGGACGTCTGAGCTGGTCTGCAGGTGGGCGTCCCCATCCGGCCCGCGGTGGGCATCGGCCAGCTACAGGCCTCCAGCCACTCGCTGGGTCGGTAGATCTCCCCCCATGACGGGATGGTGAGCATGAGACTCCGGTCTGTGTAACAACATCTTGTGACAAATCGTGGAAACCACATCACAGGTGTCACCCCCCAGCAGCCAGGGCTGTACCCGCTCCACAGAGGGTGTTGGGGTGCGGCGTGGGTGGGGAGAGAGGGCTGGGGGGGGACCCAGAGGTGCCCGCTGTGACCCCAGAGGGCACAGTGGGGGCAGGGAAGGCTCACGTCCCTTCCCGCTCCAAGTGCACAAGGACGGCGCTCAGGAAGCGTCCCCAGATGCATGTTTAAGTGACTTACACTAACAAATCCAAGTCTGGTTCTTCGGAACGGGCTTTCTCAGACTGGAGCCGGTCATGGAGACGCACCCACCCCACCGCCCAGGGAACTGGAAGACGAGCGAAGGAACCACGCGCTCAGGGAAAGAGATACCGCGACGGCTGTCAGACCCTTCTGGAAAGTTCCATACCCCTCAATTCCGATTCACCTCCATCCGCCAACGCGTGTACTTTCTCTTGCTTTTCAGCAGGGTCTGAACAACCTGAGACCTACACTCTCCGTGGTGCGAGCGCGAGGTGCAGCGCGTTCCCACGGGCCCTGTGCACTGCGCACGAGCGGACTCCACCCACGAACAGCCGCCTCGCGCCCCCACGCTGCGCGTGCTCCTGTGAGCTTACTGTTTAGACTCTTCCTGTGCGTGGCTCAGGCCGTATTAGTCCTTCCGCGACGGGCTTATTTCCCTTAGAGCAGTGTCCTCCAGGATCACCCCCTTTTCCAAGGTCGAGTGATATTATCGTGCGTGCACGTTGGGGGAGGGGCAACCGTTCCTGGTGCTGCTCCAGGCAATTATTTCTGGGATGAGACCCCAAAGTACAAGCAACAAAAGCAGAAGTGGACAAGTAGACCTCACACGCAAAACAATCGACAGAGTGAAAAAGCAACCTACAGAACGGGAGAAAATACTTGCAAAACACACGACTGAGAAGGAGTTAATTTCCCAAAGTTTGCCAAAATAGAGAAGAAACTCCTACATCTATCTCAAGAATAATAATAATAATAATAATAATAATAATAATAAAAACTAACACCCCAATTAAAACTTGAGCAAAGCATCTGAAAAGACATTTTCCCAAAGTAGTCATTCAAATGGCCAACAGACATATAAAAAGATTTCCAGCGTCACCACTCATTCGGGCAATGCAAGACAGAAGGACAGTGGGATATTACTGCCTCACACCTGTCACAGCTCACTGTCGGGGAGACGAGTCTAGGTGAAGATGTGGAGAGTTGAGAACCCTCGTGCACTGCTGGTGGAAGTTTCAGTTGGCACAGCCATTATGAAAATCAGTATGAAGCATCCTCAAAAAAACCTTAGAAATAGAACTACCTTAGATGGTATTCCATCTGTACATACAGATATTCCGGACTGTACATAGAGACCGAGTTTCTCTCCCACACACAAGGTAGAGCTGGCAATGTGTGTGTGAGACTGAATTCGCCAACCAAGGATATATCATTGGCAAGTGATTGTCATGCAGAAGTCAATTTCTGTCCCCGTGTCTTATACATCATATGAATGAGACAAACACACACACACACGCCTCATACACATAGTCACCTATATTTGTCATAGGTATGCCCGTGGCTTCCCCTCATATAAGGTAGAGGGGAAAAGAGCAGTCAACTGAGAACTTGGTAACCTCGTGTGTCTCGTAACAAGTTATTAGTTGTATCAAGGATGGATGCCTGGACCACCCACACTGCATGCCTTTCTTTACCTTATCTGTTTGGTGCTTGGCTTATATGAATATATTGAATAAATATAACCCTGTGAAACTCACTGTTTATTATAAGGATTTTCCTGAGGATGATAGTCACCATATTACACAAAGATTATTCTATGGAGACCTAGAGGATATACTTCTCTCTTATAATTTTAAAGAATAACTATTCATGTTGAACAGTTAAAAAATCAGGACAATGTAACTGATTCTATTTCCTCTTTCTGTTGGTTGTGTAAGATCCCTTGTATCCAACCTCTGGCAACAACTCGGGATTTAAACGTGAAGGTTGCACAGAGCTTTAGTTAAGGGTGCCCGACAGCCACTCAGACTCTTTCGTCAGCTGAAGGAGAATGTATGATAGGCAATCTCGGCGCCTTAAGAAAGCCAGGGGCAGAAACGTTGGGTTGAAATTTGTCATCGGGAGCCACCAGAAACCAAGTCAATCTGTCTTGTCATTTATTTCCTAGACCAAAAGACTTGTCATTCTGTGCATGGATTTTACTATGCCGTGTAGATCTTCTTGCTTTCTTCCTATTTTAAAATAAAATGAAACATAATAAATAAACTACATGATTTATATGACGTCACCTCTTTAACCTTAGTTTCATAATATCCTAAATAATAGTGTTTTGATAAGTAGTGTTCAAAAAGTTCAACCATGTAGCTCTTTTTTTTTTTTTATCCTCACCCGAGGACATTTTTCCATTTTTTGTACAGATAGAGTGGGAGGGAGAGAGAGGAACGGAGAGAGAGAGAGAAACATCGACGTGAAGGGACACATCGAGTGGCTGCCACCCGCACGACCAACCAGGGCCGGGGACAAACTGCAACCGAAGTACGTGCCCTTAGCAGGAACTGAACCCGGGTCTCTCAGGACCACAGGCCGGCGCTCTAACCGCTGAGCCAAACAGGCCAGGGCCAACCATGTAGCTCTTTCTAAAAAAAAAAAAATAGCCTTACTTAAAAGTCCAATATATAAAAGAAATGAACAATCTCCACAAAGAGCCCCCTCCGGAAACACCCATAGCCCCACAGTAAGCACGGCCTTACATTTCCACTCTTGAAAGTGAGTGAGCGTGAGTCTCAGTCCCAGGAAGGAGAGAGGGGCTGCCGGTGGGGTCCTCCGTGGTCCGGGTCGCGGCGGGGGTCTCGGGGAGACCTGTGCGTTCAGACCAGGAGAGAAGCCTGCACAGACACACCAGGAAGTTCTTAGCCTCTGAAACACCTGCTCAATACACCTTGGGGTTGCCGCCCCTGTTTCTATCTGCCTCCATCACCTTACCTACTTGTATTTCATTACATCTCACGGGAAGCTCGGTGATCATCCTGGAATCATCCGTTGTGAACAAAAACTGCGTATGACCTAAGTTGCCTCTTCACACATCAATCCCGTGGTGCATAATGAGCTTTCGATAGAACACTGGAACCTATCCATACAGCTCTCACGTAGAAATCCAATAAACAAAGTAAATGAAAGTGTTTGCAGGCAGGTATGTGGAAGTCTAGAGACTCGTCTAACTCCCCCTCACCTCCCAAGGTGGTCCATGCCTTACTGCGTGGCAAGATAGTCAGTGATGCTAAGCCTAGACGTAGAACTCCAGTTTCCAAGTTGCAGAGAGAGAGAGAGACGGATAAAGATTAAAAGAAGAAGGGAGAAAGAATGGGCCATGGCCACATGTTTAGGCATAGAGTTAAGTTTTGCTCTTTGTTTATGCCAAAGTGTGACTGCATTCATTTTCAGGAAGCTCATTGCTGGCACCCACGTGGCAGGCTTTGGATAGAGCTAGAACCTTTCGGCTGGCTTCAGTAACTCACCATTGTTCCCATTAAATGCTACTGAGCCTAGAATTTCCTTGTTGAAGATGTCTTCTTCAGGACAAAGGCACTGGGGCTTGGGGGTGCATGATCTGATGTATTGTCACTGATGGGGAAGCCAGTCAACCGAACCCTTATTCAGCGCCCACCCTGCCTCTCTTCCAGGTGTCAGCCGGCTCCCCGGGCTTCGGGGACGGAGGGGTAGCTGTTCACGACGTAGCCTTCTCTGCAACCCCTTCCAGAGGCCCGGCCGGTCATCACGGTGGAGACATGAATAATGAAGACCGGAATGAATGGCGTAGGCTCTAAACGCTGAGCACGGTTTCAAAACATGGGAAGCAGAAGTCTCAGAACGCAGAACTCAGTATGGACTCTGAAACGCTTTGGGGTTGGCAGAACGTTGTCAGGAAAATGTGCTAGTTTGATTTTCTCTGACTTACGACATCTCCGGCTTGGTGGGAAGGTGGGGGGCTCCGGGTTCCCAGGAGAGTAGGGTTGTTCATGCCCCTGTGGGGAAGGGGGGGCTGATGAAGGGAACTGAGGGGGGTGGCTGGTGACTCTGAGGTGCTCAGTGACAGTTGATCAAAGCGTTAGTGGTAAAATATGCAGATAAATCATCTCTTGAAACGCTGCAGAGTCGGTGGGAAGTGAGCGTCACCTGACAGCCACGTCCCTGGTGTGGGGGACACAGAATCGGCACGTCAAGGACGCTGGAGAGAGACGAGGTCCAAGAGCTCCAAGCTGAAGCGGAGCAGAGGGAGGCCGGAGCTGGTGACACGGAACAAGGGTGCTGTGTGGGGGACTGAGGCACAAAGGGCTGGACAGGGTCCGAAATATCAAGAAGGAAGAGTAGGTGGCTCTGGCCACAATATATTATTTCACAAAGGAGTCGTCGAGGTGCGTGGCGAGAGGGTCAAGACGGGCCATGAGGGGAACCCGCTGGAACCTTGGTGTTCTGGGTCCTGCTCCCAACTGAAGGTGTGTCGGAGGCTTCTCCACGCCCGCGAGCCAACCCCAGACACCAGTCCAGGGGCAGTGCCTCCGAGGGTTCAACTCAGGCCTGACGCCATCACCCCGAGGCGGCCTCGGAGTGCACGGGTGAGGGGCGCTGCCCACCAGACCGCCCCCCGCTCCCGACACGATTCTGCCCGCAGGTGGACACGCTGCTCGGACCCACTGGCGAGAGAGCGGTGGTTCCCACAGCCCTGCTCGAGTGAGCGATGAGCTGGGACAGCTCAGGAACTCAGGAACCCACCCACGCGCTGCCTTGCTGGTTCCTTGCCAAGGAGAGTCAGGAACACAAACCAACAGCTGACGAAGAGGTTCAGAGGGTGAGGTCCCAGGCAAAGGAACGTCTGTCCATGTGGAGCTTGGGGCTGGCACGGTGGCAGCTGGAAGCATGCTGGTCCCCAGTCTGCAAGCTCTCCGAACCCCTGTCCTACTGGGTTTTTCTGGAGGCTTCATTACATGGGCATTTGGATTGGTCATTCGTCACTGATTCAATCCCAGTCCCCCCCACCAGAGGTCAAGGGGGGACTGAACGTCCTACCCTTCTGTTCCTGGTTGGCTCTCCTGGCATCCAGCTCCGTCCTTGCGTGCTCTCCAGATGCCAGCTCACCGCCACCAACCCAGCTGCGGCGGGGCTTCTCCTTCAGGGATCCAAAGTGTTTCAGGAGCCGAGGACACAGGACCGAGCATCAGAACAGAGACGCTCCCAATGCCTTGACCAGTCAGGAACCCCAAGGGCCTCGGGGGCTGGGTGCCCAGAGCTGGGGGCCGAGGCCAGATAGATATGAGAAGTAAATTTCAATCACCCGAATGAACAAACATATTTCTTATAAATCACCATATCACACTTGGTTTATGTTCAAATACGTTGAGAAAGAAAAGTCTCTAAATGACGTCTTCAAAGCTAGAATAATCCCAGAAGAGATTTAAGTCCAGAAATATCAGCTCAAACCTGATCTCTCTTTCCCAACATAACTACTATTAAGAGAAAAATCACAGGTTCGAAACGGCAACATTAACTTATGAGCGTCCTCACTGGGCTGTTAAGTACTAGAAGAAAATATGTCGGTGACTGGTCAACAAAGAAATTAAATAAGGGAGCAAAAATTTTATCGCAGGAATGCCCGCGAGAATTTTTTTATTCAATAGAAAAATGTAAATTAATAATACCGACTATGTTGTAATACATTCTCCTAGCCTAAGACATATACTAAAGCTATTATAGAAGACACAGAGATTTTTGCAAAGCTGTTTATATACTGTAATACCATCAAAATAAATATGTCACTACATGTGTGGTATTTTCTGGAATCACATGTTGAAATGTTATGAGTGGTTATCTCTAGGTCATGTAGTTATGTCTGTCATCATATCTAGGTTTTCACCTTAATATGTATTTTCCCGTAATTAAGAATATGTATTATGATGAACAAGAAAATAAGAAAAGATATTTTTATTTATTGTGTTTATAAAGTTTCTCCCTTTTTCCTTACTCTGAGCATGAAAAGTTGCTCTCTCCGGAAAAAAAAAAAAAATGTTTCCCCGGTAAAATATTTACAAGGATTCTGTTTCTGCAAAGTCTCCCGTGATGCTCTCTCTGTAAAGTGGTTCATGAAGATATAAACACTAAAGCGTCCTTAGCACAACCATCCTCATTCACCGGATTTCTCTCTGGAGTCCGCCCTTGGAACTTGAGGGTATGAGCTCGGATGGAACCTTTTATCCGACGTACCGCATTCATACAGTCTTCTCCTCCCCAGGGCCTCACAGCCTCATCAAGTCTGATCGTCACATTGGGCATTCTGCTGAAGAAGCATGTACAGGAGGGGCGTGTTCGCAGGGTTCCCGGCCTGCTTACCTGAGTGCCAGGCTCTCCTTTCGTGAATTGTATTATGCTCACCAGGTGCACGACTGCTCCGTTCTGGACCTCAGCCACTCCAAGACGGATGTGCGTGCCCAGGTGTCGTGGGCGGGCTGCTCTCACAATGTCTCTGTCACCCCCTCCTTCACACGTTTTCTCATCAACAGCAATGACACCTAGTCACCAAACATCGCTGGAGGAGTCCTTGTCGCCAGGGACTTACAAAATATAAATACTTGAGACTTTCAATGTCTGTGATCTTTTTTAGTAAAGACACTTCTCATGCATCTACTTCGTGGGAATCTGAACAGATACTGGTACCCCCAGAAGAGCTGGGGGGCCTCTTTGGTGCTGATTGTTGGGGGATCCTGCCCGAGAGGTAGGATGTGGTTCCGGCTCCTGGACAGCTTTTGCCCTGAGATGTCTAAGTGGTCATGTTTAGGCAGCCCTGACGCCAATGTAGGGCAACATGTTCCGAAAGCGAAATCAGGACCTCGCTCTCCCCCTTGGTGACCTCGCTCCCCCACTTTCTGAGGACTCTAGACCTTCCCACTCCAACCTAGGGAGGCGGGGTCCCACCTGTAAACTCCACCGACATGCAGGAGAGTAACAAACACTCTTGCAGGAAACAAGCCAAGAAAAGAATAAAGTCCAGTGAATATGCTCTTTTTTAGAAAAGCAGAGTCTCCTCATAGCAGAGTCTCCGTAACTGAAAAATCAGAAGTCGAGACAAAATAAAACGAACAACAATGATGTCCCTGTCCCTGATTTATTCTAAGGTATATTTACTGTGTACTATCAAACCCCTTTCTAATTAGTCTCCAAAATGATGATTGAAGGCAAAATGCACGCTATGCTAAGTATATGTGCTTTTAGGAAATGTCTTATGTGCACTAAATAGAAATTAGATGTGGCTCATCGATTCCACAAAACTTGTACCGAATCGTGATAAATTATCTTACACACAATCCAAAATATATTCTAAAAATGTTTAATTCTTGATTGATGTTAGAATATGCCATTTTCAAGGACATTTCAATACACTGTAAGAATGCATAAGTAAGTCACCTTCTTTCAAATGCCTGTAAATTTGATGAACTGGAGAGGAGAGATAAGAACCCCACAGTGTACACTGTAAGAAAATCGTGCATGACATTTCGCTGTTTCCCAAGTGCATGTTGTCATAAGCTGTTAGACTTTACCCAATTAAGCATCATATATAGGTTCCGTCAAGTTTTCAGGGGTAAGTTCTACCATGCTGTTTCAGCATCAAGAGGAATTCCATGTGATTAGCATGGACCGTGGGCTCACTCTAGAACAAAACCAATAGCTGGTCTTTATGGCAGGAAGGTCTCTTTGGATGCAACACTCCAGGTAGCCAATAGGAATCTCTATCCCTTGGGAGATGCTAACTAGTGAAAGTTTTGGCAATGAATTAGACACTGGGGTTTCAGATTCTAGTCCTTTCTGGAATGCTAGTCATCGGTCATGAGACATTCAGGGATTTCCCGTCTTCCAAGGTCATGGCTTCTGTCTCTGCAGAATGAGTAGCTTCCACCGTTTTGGCTCATATGTCTCTTCAGTCAATTTGTCTGTTTGAATCACATCTGTGTCTCCAATGTCTAGACGAAGTCTAATTGAATGTAACTAACTCAATAAATATTTATTGAATCTAGTGCAGACATCACAGAAAGACCCCAGGGACCAATGATAAAACTGAGCAAAAGCAGACATTGTCCAGGGCTTTGTCTTGTTTTGCAAACAGTGGGAGGGAGGTGGCCAAGGGTGCAGCCTAACCATTCCGTGAGTCTAAAGGGCCGCAGCTCAAATCAATCTACAAGTTGGCCTTGAACCTTTCCTTAGCGACCAGGAGAAAATGCTTGCATGCCATGATTTTGCCCTTTCCAGTTTGTACTTGCACATTCTTGGGAAATGATACATTGTCTTTTTAAAACGATTTATAGCTCTTCCGACTTGAGTTGCCTCCAATATCTTAATGAGCAATTGTCTTAGTTGCCTATTTTTCATACCTGCATTAAAGGGTAAACCTATTTTACAAAGGTTCATCCAACTCTTCTACTGATCATCTTAAATACGAAGGTGGTTGCGTTTCTTTCATGAGAGCTGATTTTATGTTCAAGCTCATACAACGTGCTTCATTTTCATATGCAAATAAAGTACAATCTTGAAGCTTGTGTTGAGGTTTGAATTTACAGACGGCGTGTAGAACTTGGCCCTGATTTACCACCATCTACAGGCACCTATCTTGCCCAGGTGAGATGGAATTCTGAGAGGGGAAGGAAATGAACTAATATTAAGTGTGTCCATCGTAGGAGGTGATATACTCATAGCAGTGTAAACAACACATAGTCTAGACACCAGAAGCTTTGAACAGACTACTACGAGTTTCTCATAATCACTCACTTTGAGTCCCTTTATAATACTTAAAGGATGATTTGCTATCGTTTTAGCAAATGATACCAGCATGACCCCTCCAGGTGTAAGTGAGAGCTGGCAACCCCGTAGTGGTACCCTCATGAAAACCTCACGGGTCAAATAGACACAGTGAGGTCATAGGGATGGCCATTCACACCTTTGGCAGTCTGGGTCCAGCACAGTTAAGGTGCATTTATTCATTGGCATATGATATCTGTACATCCCAGACATAACCAAAATAACACCCAAAGGCCTTGTGGTTAAATCAAGCTTGCTTCAATTCTATTACTGTTAGTCCTCTGGGTGGAAATATCTAAAAACATGATTAATGTGGAACAGAACAGGATCCACATAATCCGGCTATTGTTCTCAACGCCGGAACAGACAAAGGGTCCATAAACATCATGCCGTTGACGTCCGAGGTGTGTGGCGGTGACCCATGTTCCGAAAACTGTGTCTCAAAGAGTTTGAGTAGTTTAGCAGCAGCCTCGGGTCATCCAGTTCCAACACCGCCACCCAAATGTGCCTTTCAAAATGCATCCTCTCCGCCACGCATGGTCGTGATAGGCATGTAGGAAAAATATTAGCCAACTTCAAGTTGGAAATCTGGTAAATTCAGGATTCTTCCTCCGTCCCTCCTTCTCTTTCTGAATAGACCTGGCTTGTCCGGGACCCCGGGGTGTGTCTTCCTGCAGGTTCTGGGTCCATGGCTGGTGGAACCTGTGGTCTCTTCTCCTGACAGGTGCAGGATAGGGCCACGCCCACCTCCATCCTTCCTCTGTGATGTGACCCGTCCTCAATGACGTAGGGCCCTTCCGTCTCTCCCTTCACTGTTGCTCTGGGTCAGTCCCTTCCGGGCCTGGGGCCAATCCTCACTCCTCAGCCACCTCCTGTCCCCTGCGAGGGCTCTGGGAACCTCAGTGGGGCAGATAAACTGCAAAGACAGAGAAGCGACGTTGAGCTTGACTGCACTGGGTTTTCTCAGGGTTCTGTCTCCAGGCAGGTCACACTGCCATCCGCCCAGCACGAGCTTCTCCTCCCAGAGTTCCGAACGGGAAGGGAGACGGGGTTCTCCTGACACTGGAGTCGCAACACCGCCGGGGGTTTGTAAGCCTCCTGAGACCTCTGAGGCCCAGGAGCACACTGCGGGACCCCAGGGCACCCCCTTCTCTTTCTCTCAGACCCTTCACACCTCCCCCCGAGCCCACGGTCAAGGCTCTACGTGAGCCTCCTGAGAAGTGGGGGGAGCCTGGTCTTCTTTCAGGTTCTATCTTAGGCATGTCCTAAACCGTGGCGAGAACCCTGTGCTCAGCTCACCAGCCCCTCGCGTTATTCGTAGCCCAGACTCGAGGCCGATTTCCTCGCATGTTTGACACGACGGCCATTGCTCTTGTGTGCCTGTCAGAGTCCGTTTTCGGAGTGGGAGGTGAGGAGTGACTTCCTTTTTCTCGGAAGGGGCCCCCCTTTCCAAGGACGACGCAGAGCGGCCGCAGCTGGTGAAAATGTCCTGCTTCGTAAAACCCTGGCTGTTTCCCTCAGTGACGTTGCGCATCCACGAGTCGGCAAGTATTTACTGAGGAGCTAGTACGAGCCACCATGTCTCCATCCTGGACTACGGTAGGAATAAAAGACACCACTGCAGAATGTTTATAAACTGACTGTACAATAAACACACACGCGAAGCAAATAGTCCTCATGACTTTAAGCAGGAGAGATGCCACAAACGGAGACAAGCAAAGACGTGTCTTGGGCTCACCACTAACTGGAGCCTGAGCTAGTCTATGATTTCGGGGTCATATGGACACGACCAAATGGAGATTTTACATTTACATATATGCTAATTGTCGCCAGATGTATTGTGCCCTCTCTGGCCATCCCATTGGCCGAGCTCTCACGGAGGTGTGTGTCCCATGACCTCAGTGAATCAGGTCCCCTCCTGGTGTGTGATGTTTCCTAGTCACACTGAACCCCCTGCGAAAGTTCCAGGGGGGCCTCAAGGAGGACGCTGTCCCCACAGATCGATTGGAACCTTCGCTGCGTGTGTGTGCGCTCTCTTTATCTGCTCGTGAGAATGAACAACTGGTGCACGAAGAATATCTGTGCCTGATCAGTAATGCTGCCCTCCATCCCTAGCATGAAATCAGGATCGTTTCTTAATCTATCACAGCACGCCCAGATCTGACAGTTAGCACCATGCTCATAAAATACAGAAAAGAAAACTAGGAGAGGAGAGGAACAGTGGTTGTGGGGGGCCCTATGAGCACCCCCGTGCCGCTGACATTTCCGGGCACGTCGGTGAAAGATGATGGCAGTTCTGGTAAAAGTTCATTTCCTTTTGAAAACAGAATTGTGTTTTTATTACAGCACTTCTAAGGAAGAGGAGACATGAGCTAAAATGACCTTTTTATTTCTTCTGATGGATGTTCTTGGTTACGTATCTCAATACCCTTCCCCGTCCGGGCAGCAGCTTGGAGGAAGCCAGACTCCAGGAGCCACAGGGGTTCAAGGTCCCCTTATCCCACACATGTGACGTGAGCGCCTCCTGTCTGGGCAGCCTTGCCTGGCATTGGCCCAACAACAGTCTACGTATTTGATTAACCATTTGAGGTGGGTGACGGGGGAGGGGAGCCTGAGGGCAACGATAACAGTGAAGAACAGACAAACACCACCCCTGAGCGGTTGCTCTCGAGTTCTCCTCGTAGACATTCTGCACTATGTCTGATCCACTTCAGCGTGTGTCGATCAGCGATGAAGTGGTCATGAATTCTAGTGACCTCGGTGGAGAGCAACGGCCTCAGTAGCCACGGAACCCAGGCCCTCTGAAGGCAGAGGCTCTGCAACCGACACAATGTGTCAGCCTGGCTCTCAGCTGCGAAACAAAGCAACACAAAGCTAACCCTGCCCCCTAACGGGGAGGCCTCGGCGCTCCGCTCGCCTCGGGAAACAAACCCGCTGGGCACGATCCCTTCCAGGGTTACAAAAGCCGAGTTACGTTTCCCTCTGGCTGATTAAGTGTCATGGGTCACGACAACAAGGTTACTTCGGAAGTCCTTCCTTAACATCAGCGGCAGAGATGTTTGCTCCGCTGACGTTCAGAACAGCATCTGTTCACACGTCTCTAAAGACAGTGTGCGGGCCTGGAGATACACACATGGAGGAGTCGTTGCTCCTCTGCAGTCGTGTGCTGTGACAGGCTTAGACCTTGAGCTATGGAGAGATTTCCCCTGAGAACGAGGAGATAAGTGCTGTCGTACGTGTAACATCGAAGACGAAATTGATGTCGGATGTACGTGGCACAGGCGTGCTTCTGATTTCCACCGCCCGCCATTTCCTGCGCTTGCCCCTGGAAATAGTTCTTTTATTGCTCATTCTTGATGGCGAAAGCTGAATGAAATTCAATGATCATAAAACTAGTCAGTGAGTTTCAATTTTGCATGTCCTGCTACTTCTGGAATCTGGAGTATCTCCCAATCACTCCCCAGCTATTGCGCCGTCTCAATCAATTGTATCGGCACGCTCACGCCGTCGTAACGAGCCGTGTAACGAGCCACGTGCCCGCTGGGCACTTCCGAGCAGAGAGACACAATTAAAGTTGGGTAGTGCTGGTCCCTTGCCAAACTCTCCCTCTTCCATTTTGTTTGGTTTCCAACCAGATTCAGGGATGGGCAGAAGGTTAGGCACCTGTTGCCTCTCAGCTCTGCCTTTCGCACATGGTGTTGAAGCAAGTGTCTGAGCAGACCGAACAAGAATCCTGACGGATAATTCTCTGTTACACTCCCACACGTTCGTTTAGCCAGGGGCGTTTCATTTGAATTATTGATGAGACATTGACTATTGCATTTGTACTCTGGTCAATGGCTGCTCGAAGTTGATTCGGGAAGTACGCTGTGATCAGCTCACAGAGGAAAGAGTTCTGGTGCCCGTCCTCAGATCACACCCTCTCCGCTCCGGAACTGAAGCCCAGTGTGTGCGTAACTGCCCTTGCTAACTCTTTGTCAAGAACAAGTCTTTTCCCGAATGCATTCCTTTCACACAGGAGCCGGGAGAACCCGGGAGGCTGGACGTCCCTGACTTTGCAGAATGGCAACTACCTCCGAATTTCATCACCTCCTCTGGGATAACATGTGTGTGTGATATTGTGATGGGTCAAAATGATTTTTATTGTGTTGAAGAAAGATGAACCAATTCCCAGTTTATATATAATGTGAACTACAGCTTACCTGGGGAAGTAAGATCTCTCTTTCTACGGAGACATTTCTGCGCCTCCTTGTAATGAATGAGGACGGCTAACGGCATCTGACACTGACCAGCCTGGATCCTCACCCCAGCCGGGCTCCCTGAGCCCTCCTGTAACTCGGAAGCAGCCTTGGGTGTGTTCTCAGGAGCCCACAACCAGCAAGGTTCCTGCTATGTCCGTTTGTACAGAATCCACTCTCAGCGTCTCTCAGTGAGGCTGCACCCCAGGCCCCCCCCCTCCCCCGCCGCTCTGTGCTGATGAAGGCCCACATGTCCATCTCGCTGCAGAGGGGAGCAGACATCCCCGCCCCAATGCGAGGCCCATTGCACATTGCAGGCCCCCACCCGAGATGACTGCCCACATGGAGTGTACCCCGTTAACAGGAATTATGAGTTGTTTTTTTTGACAATGACTTCTTCATTTATCTTTGCATGCCCCGTGTGAATACGAAACTCTGAAACTTAGCAAACTTATGGCAATAAACTCAAAGTTACCGTAATTTTTATGATGTGACCATGTTCTACGAATTCTTTTCTAGAACATGTACGAAAGGCACCAACACCTTTTTACGAATGTGAAATTTCTCCCAATGACCAGGCGGAGACAAAGGCATGCATTTCTCCACCGGTGCGCATCGGTTACTCACGCTGGGCTGTGATGCGGCAGTAAAATCCGCACATGGTCCCCGCCTGCTGATTTGGCCTCCAGCTTGGTCAGATAAATGGACACAGACGCAATGATAAAAGATGCCCAGGACATGGTTAGATGACAGTCGGGGTGCACGGGAGCAGAGAAAACCCGACTCGGGCTGGGGGATGAGAGTAAGCGGGGCAGAGCGGAGTCCTTCCCGGAAGGAGGAGGTGGTGGGTAGACCAGAAAGAGGGGGCTGGCATTCCAGTCAGGGGGTCCTTCCCAGTCTCGGCAGGAAACTACAAATAGCGGTTAATGAGGAGGGGAACAGCTAGCAGGTCACCCGGGCCCCGTTATGTTCTGTTCAGGGACATGGCTTTCAATTCTTCAGTCTCACCATGAACTTTGTGGGTGACGGCATCCTTCAGGTAGATTTTCTAGGGCTGTGCAGAGGAAGGGGGCTGGAGTCCCACCGTTCCCATAAGTTAGTCCAGCGGAGCAGAACCAAGGGTGGAGATGAGGGTGGAGATGAAGAACCAACACCAGACCTGCCATCTGCCAGGTCACAATACCGAAGAAGCTCGCCGTTGATGAAATGAGGGGCGCAGGCGGGGCAGGTGTTAGTGACCTCTCCCAGGAATCGGAAGTGGGGTGTGGGGGTCTCAGTCCCTCCGGGCCCCACTAGACCTTCTGCTAAGGGGACGTTGCCCGAGACGACTGAGTACCATGCCTTCGGTGAAGAAGCGTCGGGGTTCCGGGGGGCGGGCGAGCCCTGTGATGCAGCCTCACCCGGGGATGGCGTCTGAGTCCAGGCCATATTCAAGTCATCCCTTCAGGCCCCGGGCATAACTCGGAGGGACCTGGCGTGACCGCGGCAAGCTGTTGAGGCATAAAGAGAAGGTGACGCGGCCTGTGGCACACAGCTGGCCTGTGACGTCAGAAGCACCCCTCGGCTTATTCTCCGAGAGCCACGTCATCCCCTTCCCGATGCCGGTGAAATGCCGCGGTGCCCCGAATCCTGACGGCGTATTTAGGACCGTACAAAGCATTGTATGCATCCCTTCTCTTCCCTCCTTTATCTACACCTTTTCTCACGGGGAAAAAACAACAAGAAGAAGCCAATCCTGCGTGAGAACACCATTCTGTCCCCGAACGTCCCCCGACGCGTTTGCACTCCCCCGCCGCAGTCGGTGTGGCTCGGGAGCGGGTGCCGGCCCGGGGGTCTCGGACGGACGCAGGTGGGCTCTTCAGGGAGCAGCGGCCGGGAGCCCATAAACCCCCGCGGGGCGCCTCTAGGTTCCTGCTCGGGGAATTCCAACATAAATGTGTCATTGGAAATAAATAAGGAGTTTCAGGATTTAGAAGTGACTGACTCAGCAAATGTTACTTAATTATATTAACATGATTTGTTGATTTGTTTTTGTTTTTTTTGACCAAATAATTATTTTATTCCTCTTAGCAGTGCCTCAGTCTGTTTAATTGGATCCTGACTTGTGTCCGGGGCAGGAGACGGTATAAAACTCCACCCAAGGGTTAAAAAGCCAAATTGATCATATGCTCTTACATTTTTTGAGACTTAATATTTTAGAGCAGTTTTAGGTTCGTGGAGAAATGGAGAGGAGGGTACAAAGATTCCCCGTATACCCCTCACCTTCCCACGCAGAGCCCCCCACCCGTGTCTCTATGACTCAGCAGGGTCGTGCCTTTCTGACAGGGATAAACCCGCACTGACTCAGCACAATCCAAGGCCACGGCTGACACCAGGGCCACTCTGTCTCCACCCTGGGCTGTGGGTTCCCACACGTGGATGAGACGTGGCCACCGACGGTATCACACTGTTACTTCTATCGCCCTAAAAATGCTGCGGCACTTTTGTCCCCCACATCTCCTTAAGACACAGCAGATTATTCTTTAAAAGGCAAAACTCAACCAAGCAGGCGAACTCAGAAGAGTCACAGCGGAAGGAACTGTGGCGTGGGCGGGAGTCGCAGACCGACAGCAGTTTCAGCGGGTCCCGGTCAGCCCCACGCGGCAAGGACCCGGGCAAGGACACGGAGAGTCCCCAGGCACAGCGTGTCTTTGTCTGAAATGTCCGAGGTCGGACAGCGAGGCGGGAGAGCCAACAGCCTGCGGCCTCAGCTCATCACCGCTCGGCCCTGTCTCAGCAGGAGCCCCGGAAGGGTGTCCGCACCGAGAGGGCCCCCGGCGGCCCTGGACCCCCCTTCCGGGCCTCACCGAGGGCATGTGTTCATTTTGAAAGTAGAGGAACCGAGTCAACGTTGATCCACGGAATGCTGGGAATGCCAAACTTCTTCTTCTCAGTGAATCCTGCAGCTTAACTCTTATATTTGAAAACATTCATCGATGACACTGGAGATTTCCTGTGCGTCGAAGCAATGCCGTCGGGAGGTGCGCACCGGGCTTGGAACGCGCAACACCCGCCTTCTTCCATCGCAGACGGCGGCGGTTCTCACTGGGCGCAGCCTGACATGCCCTCCGTGCCCTCCGTGCCCTCTGTCCTGACTGCGCTACCTAACTTCTCTGTCACCGCTGGGTTCGGACGCTGCTTCCAGACTCGAAGAAGCCCCTGGGTGTTGAACGCACCCTGAGTGAGCTCGGCGAGAACTTGGGAAGAGCCGAGTGGGTGTCCGTGGAACGCCTCGTGTGGTCAAGTGTGAAGACACCTCGAGTGTTGTCTAGAATTCTTTCAGCCTGTGAGCAGGTCCACAGTACAGCTTCTCCGCAGGGACAGCGAGTGAGCAGACCCTTCCCCCTGGGTTTTCCCAGATGCAGATAGAATCATGAGGATCATCAGTCCCTCACTGACGCGACAGTCACCAGAGAGCGTGTAGAGATGTCGGACACAATTGTATTTCACAGATGAAAATAGCTTTGTCTGTAACACGCGTAGTCACAGACTGAAGGGATGATTTAATGTGTCAAGATCAGTTCCAGTATTGATTATGACAACCTACTAATTGATTATGACAATGTACGAATTCACGACAGGATTCGACTTGGAAGTTTCCGTTTCGAACAGGGGAGCTTCCTGTCCCCAGATGGCTCAGCAGCCCCGACATGCCTGCTGTTTGTGGCTGGTTTCCGGAGTGTCTCCTGACACCATCAGGGATGCTGGACACACAGCAAGAAAAGGGGGATCCTGAAAACAGCTGAAGAGGGTCCTCCTCACCCCAGAAGTGACTCATATCCCGCCCTTTTGTTCAACCTTTAAATAGTCTTTGCATAGTTTTTTATTTATTCAACCCACAAAGCTGGAAGTGAATGTCCTCTCTGCACGAGCGGAAATGGGTCAAGTATGAAGATGAACATTTTTTTGAAACTTGGCCGCACGCACTGTTTCCGAACCGTGATGCCGTCGCGAGCTCAGTCCAACGAGGCCCTTGTCTCGGGCCTGGGAAGGGGTGGGGCACGCACGCCACCTTCCGCCTGTCGCGCCCCGAACTCCTTTTTGAAACATTGTATTCAAGTTTGGTTGGCACACCGTAGTACACGCGTTTCAGATGTGCAACAGTGTTCGACGCCGATACTCCTTATGGTGTGATCACCCCCATAGGTCGAGTCACCGCCTGCCACTGTACAAAATGATCACGGCCCGTGGCCCGTGTTCCCCGCGCGGCATCACACCCCTGCGCGTGGTTTTTTAACTACAGTTGTATCTCTTACTCCTCCTCACCGTCTTCAGCATCCCCACACCCCTCCCCTCTGCCAGTCATCCACTGGTCCTCAGTATCTATGAGTCTCTTGGGTTTTCTTGTTCACTTTTTTTTTTTTCCCATCCTGAACTACTTTGACAATAAGGTGATATGGGAAAATGGAGTGTTCTTATGAGTTTGCCTCCAGTGTTTGCAAGAAGACAATGTAACAGCACAAGTTACTGTTTTCTATATTTGTTCTCCAGTGGCTAGAGTAACAGTAAATCATCCCTCCCTGTTCCTAATGTCAAGAAGGCAGATGGCAGCCGACAGTCCAAGGAGCAGCAGCAGAGCCGTTTATTAGAACGGCTGCATCTCGCCCGTCACCGTCCTGCAGCCCGGCCTCTCTCTAATCCCACACCCAGCACATCACTATATCCTCGTCTCGCAAATCGAAATGCCATTCAGCCACGGTGCCGCTTGATTCCGATGGGGGGAGCAGAAGCTAGGGATTAGCTCCTTTGGGTGACCAGGTCGCTGCTGTCCGGCAGCTGGGGATGGATGATGCTATAAAGACCCTTTTCTGCCCAGTCGGTGTGGCTCAGTGGTTGAGCATCGAGCCGGGCACCAAGCGGTTGCCAGTCTGATTCCTGGTCAGGGCACATGCCCGCTTGTGGGCCCGATCCCCAGTGGGGGCATGCAGGAGGCGGCCAGTCGATGTTCTCTCTGATCGATGTTTCTATCTTTCTCCCTCTCTCTTCCTCTCTCTCTAAAACAAAAAAAGACACCCCCCCCCAGGAGTAATCACTAACTGCTTTTTATACAAATGCTTCCTGTCATCAAAACCTCGGTTACTTAGCAATGGACTGCCATGCCCCCCCTGGCTCGACCAAACTCCAAGCGGCATCAGTAAACATATACTCTGGTAGGCTAATTGCATAAGTTTGACTCCTCACACAACCACTTGGACAGGCATCTGGATGCTATGAAGCCCTCTCGGACCATCAGAGAAGAATAGCAGTCCACAGTTTTGCAGGACTGCAAATCTAAGAAGAACAAGTTAAATATGAAAAGGAGAGCTGGAGACTTTATTGTGTTCTGTCCTTTGAGACTAGAATAGAAACACTTCCCTCTTTTGGCGTGGGAAGTCCACCATTCCAGCAAATCCGGGAATGGCAGGGTTCAGGGGAAGGGATCTTAGAACCACCCGGTTCAAGACCTTCATTTACCGCCGGGAAATGGAGGTTCCGATGCAGAGGGGGCTTGGGACGCCCTGCCTCCTCCAAGGGGCTGTCAGGTGGGGGGCCGGGTGCTGCCCTGCCGTCTTCCTTCCACCCCTCCGCCCGCAGCTCGCGTGCCTGTGTCCGGGGGTCTCTGCAGGGCGGGCCGGCGGGGAGCCCTCACAGGAGACAGGTGGGAAGACCTGTCATTTCAAAGTGCAAGAGTCAACATGCTGTTGAAAACCTTCGGTATGTGACCCGTGCAACCTGCACAGTCCCAGCCACCAACCTTCCTGTTAGAGGAAATATTAAAAGGCGAAAGATTTATGCGATCTGAAGAGAAACCAGAGTATTTTTTTTTTTACTTTTTTTTTTTTTTTTTTTTTTGTGGTACGTGCCCCTAGCAGGAACCAAACCCGGGACTCTCTTGGGTCCGCAGGCCGATGCTCCAACCGCTGAGCCAAACTGGCCAGGGCTAGAGGAAATATTAAAAATAGCTCCTTACCACTACTAAACTCACAGATATCATCATATAAATACATGCGGATAGAATTTATGTGATTTCTTATGTTTTCTTTATAATTAGATATATACACGTAGGTCAGCAATAATATAAACAACAAACTTCTTAGCTGTTTTTCTTAGAAATGGCTTCTTTAGTTAGTATAATCTAACTAAACTTATACTCTTGTTGTTGTTGTTGTTAATTCTCACCTGAGAATATTTCTTCATTGTTTTTTTAGAGAGAGTGGAAGGGAGGAAGAGAGAGAGAAACATCAATGTGAGAGAGACACATTGGTTGATTGCCTCCCATACAACCCCGACCAGGGGCCAGAGATTGAACCTGCAACCCAGGTATGTGCCCTTGATCGGGAATTGACCCCATGACCCTTCTGTCTGAGGGCTGACAGTCTAAAAGTTGAGCCACACTGGCCAGGGTGACCCATGCTCTTTTGAGTAACTGCTGTCCTCTTGACATCACAGACGATGGACCTGGGCCAAACAGATCCTATTTCTCTTAGAACCCTCACCCATGGTTAGTCTTTGAGCTGATCAATACACAAGAGAAAACTTGGATTAAATAAACACACACACACACACACACACACACAAAGTGCTGCAGGATTCATCCAGGGTGTTTTCAGTAACTACGCAGCTGATACATGTGATGAGTTAGCTCCATCCTGTAGGGTTCCAGAGCGGGGTAGGGGGCAGGGATTCGCACCCTGAGTTGTCACCCACTGCAGTTTTGACCTCAGGCTGATTCTGCAGAAGCATCAATAGTGGTTTAGAAAATGAAGCAGAAACAGGAACTGAGTTCCTAAGCCCAGGATCACCCTTAGCACTCCCCCTACAGTAGCCTAGAAACATCCAGATGTCACAGCCCAGCTTCAGGATGAGGGTTCAGGAAGAGCCGGAGCCTGTACATCGCTGTGTTTGGTAGTCACCAGTCAGTCATGGGTGAAAGGAAACATATAGCGCAGGGGTTAGACCACTGAAACTCCCAGCATGGTGTACAGACGTACAGGTGTATACGTGCATCAGATACAAATAGATACATAGTTTATAGCTAACCCCTGCAGCGATGTACATGTGTATAGTACATCAGATACAAATAGATACATAGTTTATAGCCAACCCCTGCAGCTGCGGTTCAGGTGCTGAGAGGTTAGTGAGGCCTTGAGATCTTTATTGATAACAGATTCACAGCTTTAAAGGATAAACGCTCAGCAGGCGTGATTTCGATCCTGGTTCTTTGGAGCATTAACCCACGGAGGTGAGTGCCCCGGTCCTGATAATGATCTTTGCCTGACCCTGGTCAACAGCACAGGGCCAGCCATTGGCATCTCTGGACCCACTGACTCAACACTTCGCAACCCCACTCTGAGGCCATCAAGGAGAGAGTGTCTATTCTCATCAATAACTGACCTGTGATCATAGGGTCCACAGGTCACCTGTGCAGCATGGAGAAGGCATTCTCTGAGTTCACAGGTGTGTTATATTTTAAATCTATTTACATGGTGGTCACATGACTATAGATCACACTGCTCTGCTATTGGTGATATAAGAACGACATGGCTACGTGGATTAGAGCGTGTGTTCTCGCCCACCTGTGCCTCACTACTGTCACAGGACACAGACGGACATCCAGGTCTCTCTGCTCCTCGAACGAGGTCTTTATACCACAAAATACTTTCCTTCACAATAGGAAGTCACACAGCTGGGGGTCTGTCAGGGCCATGGACTAACCAAATAAAGGCCATTGAAACAATGTTGCTGAGCTTCAGACGACATGTTACTGGGGCTAACATTAGCCTGTGACGTAGAATCCTTTTCGAATGATAAGCCACCCACTCTCTGTCTCAGGTGGACTCTGCAGTCAGCCTCGGCCCCTTGTCCACAGGAGCTCACTACACCAGGACACACCTGGGGGTACAGAACCTGAAACTCAGGTCGGCTTTGCAAGGACACTCAGTGTAGTCCTCACTCAAGTGAACTGCGGCGCAGAGTCCTCGGGCCTCGGGCTACAGGTGGCTCTCATCTCCCCGGGGGCCGGGGCCCGGGGTCGCCCTCCTCGGTCCGCATTGCCATCCGCAGGCCGCCAGTGGGAAGAGGGGAGAAGACAGATGGTTTCCCGGACGCCCTGGCCCAGAAGGCACATCGCGGTCACTGCACATTCCCCTGGTGAGACCAGCCTCGCACCACAAGCAGACACAGTTCCAGAGAAACCTACTCCCCGACGTGCGGCGTCCGATTTTCTCGGGGCTGCCCCCTGTCTGGACATCTAGTCTGATCCGCAGGGTCAACGTTGCGTGGCTTTGACCGCATCAGCTACTCATCCCCAAGTCCGCAAATCCTTCCTCATGGGAGAAAGAAAACCTGTGCCCGCAGGTGACTATTCCGTGTGACACTGGAGAATAAACGAGAAATGCCCGTGGAACAAATGAGAACCTGGTTCAAAGGCGTTTTCTGCTCAGTCGGTCTCTGTGGACACGGTATTAAAACGGAACCCCCGTGTCCACCCCAGGGAGGAACTGTGGCCGTGGAGGTTGCTGCGGGCTGGGGCGTGGCGGCAGGTCTGGAGCGAGCTCGCTGGCCGCAGCCCACGGAGTCATTTCCCGGTGACGGCCTTGGACTCGCAGTGCCGGGACGAGCGTCCGTGAGAAGGTGTTCTGCAGTCTCTGCTCTGTCCGCCCGCAGGAACTCTGCTGGGGAGGCAGCTCGATGCTGCCCACGGCCTTCTTAGGGACAAACATGGGGTGTGACGCTGCTCTATGTAGGACAGAGGTTTGGGGGCACTGTGGGGGTGCTAATTCTTATGAAAAACGGCACTATTTCCACACTGCGGTCCAACTTTCCCAACAGCCCTGGGAATTGGGGGCGGGGTACTCATGTCATCAACACAGAGTTCAAGATTCATCTGGCCGGTGTGGCTCAGGGGTTGAGCATCGACCCTGCACCAAGAGGTCGCTGGTTCGATTCCTGGTCAGGACACATGCCCAGGCTGTGGGCCCGATCCCCAGTGGGGGCATGCAGGAGGCAGCCAATCCATGTTCTCTCTCATCCATGTTTCTATCTCTCTCTTCCTCTCCTTCCTCAGCTTCCCGCCTGCCACACCTGTGCTTTGAGGACAGCCCTGCACTACAGCTGAGCAGACTCATCCCCCGCTCACTGGGTGCCACCTGCAGGCTCTGTCCTTCCCAAGGGGACTCACCTTCTGCCACCCCGTCATTCTCTGTGCCCACCATCCGCTCTCCTGGGGTTGGGACCAAGGTGAATACAGACCCCCACGTAGAGTTGTCACCTCATAGGACAGTAAAAGGACACATTTGGGGACATACCACACATTACAGTGACCCAAATCACTTATGCCAGCTACCTCCTGTTTTTGTATCATCTGATTTGCCATTATGAGCCAAAATAACTTCATTTTCCCCGGTGGAGCACTGAAAATTACTGTAACTAATGATTTTATGGTAATTACAGTGAGAACTCACATAATTAGCGTCGCGAGATCGCTGTTCTACTGATTTTCCCAAATGAATCGCATCCCTAGTGGGGAAGCTCTGGAATGTGGGGTTGAGGTTTCCGGCTGTGCTTCAATCAGCTTGGAAGCTTCTCCGTCCTCAGAGCCCTTCCTCTTCCTCTTCCTCTTCCTCTTCCTCTTCCTCTTCCTCTTCCTCTTCCTCTTCCTCGGAAAACCCTTCCTGGCCAACCTGAGGAGAGGCTTCCACGCCAGGCGGACTCATTCTAAACCGGAGGTGTGCTAGGGCACCTCCGCCATCGTGTCGGACGGAGAGACACTCACGGCACCAGGACACTGGCACGGCCTCAAGGTTTGAAGGCCTCAATGTACATTATTCAGAAGCTACCCCTCGGGGCACAGGAGGGCCCTGTCCCAGCCTCCAGCTCCACCTGTGGTTTGGTGACACTGTCCCTCATAGACACAGCTTGGTCACAGGACCACCTCCTTCCCCTTTGGTCCTTAGCGAACACCTTGGGACTGCGCTTCATTCATGTCTGGGTCCTCGTGATGTATCACGTCTGGGTCCTCGTGATGTATCACGTCCTTGCGCGTCTCCTTGGACACGCCCACGCCCACGCCCACAGAGATGCTCCCTGTTTTCTGGGCCCGGGCACCTCGCACAGACCCTTGGAACAAACCTGCAGACGCACCACAGGACTGAGGGCAGAAGGAGCGTGCGTACCCGGCCAGGTGCCGTGGAACCCAGACTGGCGTTTCGGGGAGAAATGTGGCGATATTGAGCGAAGGGCAAGGTGATCGTCCCCACCAGGGTACCCCACTTCCAGGCTACAGTGTGAGGGACACTCTCAGGAGCTGGCACAAGGGGACACGTGCAGGAAAGGTCACGGTAATATTTCCTCTAATGTCAAAACCAGGACACCATCCGAGACTCATCAACAGGAGAATGGAGACATAAGTGGGTATTTTATGTGAAGTAATAGTGAGCAAGGTGGAGACTGTAAAACTATAGACTATAAAAATCAGCTGTGGTTATTCAACCCAGAACAAGGGGTCAGGAAACATAGTAGCAGAGAAAAAGATAATTTCAATACTTCTAATACAATGCCAAGTAATATTTTGGATGAGCGTGTAGTGAAACACCCAGTAGATTTCCTGAGAACTTACTGAGTGCCCAGCATTGGGCTGAGCACTTCGCTCCCGGGAAGGGTGGACATGGAATTTCTGAGACTGTTTGTCGGGGGGAGAAGGGGTTTCCCTCGTGGACAGAATGGGAAGAGGTCCACAGAAAGTGTCTCAGCACCCTTTGTAATGTATGTTCTTTTCTTTTAAAATATTTTTATTGATTTTTGAGAGAGAGAGGAAGGGAGAGAGAGATAGAAACATTGATGTGAGAGAGAAACATCCAGTGGCTGCCTCCTGCACACCCCCTGTTGGGGATCAAGTCTGCAACCTGGGCCTGTGCCCTGATGGGGAATCGAACCGGGACCTCTCAGTCCGTGGGCCATGCTCGGTCCACTGGGCCACACCGGCTGGGCTGTATCTTGTTTAAAGGTGTCTGCAGCAACCGGGGAATTCACGCGGCCCCTTGCTCTCTCCTGGTCCTGATGTCTGTGCGGACTCACCAGTGAGTTCTGCCACCGTTTCTAAGGGATTCTCTGTATATTCATCTTTTCTGAGCGTCAGGTATGTTCTCTTTGCAAAAATGATACTTGTAGTAGGATGCACAACTCTAAATAATGTTACGTATAAACTATGAAGAATTAAAAGAGAGTGAAGACGGAACATGGTCCTTAGTCCTTGAATTCAGTGGACATCAAACTGCAAAAATCTATAACCATGCAGATAACTATGGCCCCGGGGTGACGTTTCAGGACATTTGTCATCCATGAACAGCAAACAGCGCACCCAATCATCTTGGTTTTCATCACAGGTAAACCGCTGCTGAGAAGACAGCCAGACCAGGAGAGACGCTTGTGAAAGACGATCGAGAGAAGACTGTTCCCTACGCAACGGGCCTTCTGAAGCTCAACAACAAGGCAACAGATTGCAAACCTCATCAAAGACCATATGCAGATGGAAAATCAGCACGTGAAATGATGCCTCGGAACATGGACACCCCCAAGGCTGGGGGGACCCAGAGCTGCAGGAACCTCACTCACTACTGGTGGGAAGGCAGAACCGTACTGCCGCTTTGGAAGCCAGTTTGGGGATGTCTCCCAAAACGAGGAATACTCTTACCCTGCAAAATGTCAATCACGCTCCTTGGTATTACCCAACGGTGTGGAAAACATGACCCCGCAAACACCTATACCTGAATTTTAATAGCCGCTTTATTCAAGAGTGCCGAAACCTAGGGGCCACTGCGATGTCCTTCAGTCAGCGAACGGATAAATACACTGTGGTCCGTCCAGACAATGGGATGTTATTCAACGCGAAAAAGAAATGAGTGGTCAAGGCGTACAAAGACATGGAGAAACTGAAATGCATGCTCCTGAGTGAATAAGCTGCAGGGCGACACCTACTGTGATTCTAACCACATGGCATCCTGCAAAAGGCAACATTGCGGAGACAGAAGAGACCAGTGGTTCAGGGAGGAAGGGTGAAGAGGAAGACCACAGGGTGTGCAGGGGAGTGAGATGCTGTTTTCTGTGTCAGGCTGCAGTGGACACGCGTCATCATGCATTGGTCCCAACCCACAGAACGTACACCCCAGAGCGAACCCTGCTGTCACCTGAGGTCTCTGGTGGTGAGGACGTGTCCCTGCCAGTTCATCAGTGGTGACAAATGTCCCACCTGGTGGGGGTGTTGATAATGGAAATCTCTGTACCTCCCTCTCGATTTTGCTCAGAAACTAAACCTACTCTAAAAAAATAAAAGTTTCAAACTAACAAGTTTCTTAATTTTGTTCATTACTTTAGAAAATTAAGTCTCTAAAAATTCCCTTGAACTCTAAGTTTATATTGAATTATAAAACCGTAATATGTAACTGGGATAACAACATACATCAAGTCAAAATACTTGAGCACGGACCTCTGTGTTCACAATCATCCACCGTGGAAACGTCTCACACACAATAAACAGCTAGTGACCACACGGCATCTCTGGCTACGTTCACAATTTGGGCAAGAGGCACCCCAAGGCTGTGGTTCTTGAGAGAATGAAAACCAGTGCAAAGTCCTAGGACAGCCCTTCGTACGAGGATTTCCAAGCTGGTGTGCAGGGGCGGAGCTCACAACTAACAACACAGAACGTTCTCTGGGCTGCGGAGACGGAGGTCAGAGTTCACTGAGGCTGAGGTGCCGGATGGTGAGGGGCAGGTGAACAGAAAGAGAACGTCAGGGAGCGGCAGGAAAATCCCTGAATTTTTGACTGCATGTACAAGGTGGCATTCAACGATGCTAGATGAAACCACGCGAACACGTGGCCGAGTGTCTCCCGGAGCTCAGAGCTGGAGCGGGTCTGCGTCCTACCGGAGATCCACCAACACCCAGGAGCGCCCTCCCAGAGACACCCGGCCACGCCAGCTCTGCGCTGGAGAGTGGGGCCGCCGGGGCCCGACGGGACGGCGATCGGACACGGCTCGGGTACAAGTGACCCCGAGTAAGCTGTGGGATCCGTGAACACAGCGTAACACTATGAAAGGAAGAGAACAAAACTCAGCACCTGGCAATGCAAATGAGGATGTTGCTCATCCAGTAAAATATTACCAGGCATGTGAAGAAACAGAACGATACGGTCCATAAACAGGAAATAAATCAATAATAAAAATAGACGCAGCTGTGACAGAGACAATAAAACCAGTGGAAATGGCAGCTGCTAGAAATATGTCCCATATGCAAGAGAACGTGGAAGCATCTGAAAAAATAAAATAATAAAAAGGAAAACATCTAAGTAGAACTTTTAGAGAAGGAAATTTAATATCTAAAATAAAAGACACGCTGGGTGCAATTGCGCAGGTCCCTAGAGGGCCCTGCTCGGCACTGTGGGGTGCAGTTCAGAAATGGGGGTCCGCGAGAGCCCAGGGGCAGCCCATTGACTCAGGGCAGAAGACAACGCCCCCGTCCTGTCTCCGGAAGGACTCCCTGGAGACACGGTCGCTCTGCTTCTTGAGGCCGTGGCGTTAAACCAAGCGCACAGTCACAGTGAGCACGGGGCAGCTTCTTCCCGGCATTTCTGTGCCTTCTCCTCCTCCCCTGCAGCTGACAACCCCTGGGGCTCCTCCCGAGGGCTGCCGCTGGGAGGGGCCAAGGCTCGGACCCGGCGCACACACCTGTCACCTTGGGACTGTGAACCCGATTGTGTAACAGTCCCAGTGACATGAGACCCATCCTGGTGTAAGTCGGCGTGAGAACGACGGCCGTTCCGGGTGCTCCGCTCTCCCGGTGCTTATCTGTGATCCATCGCGCTAAGAAGTAGGCCGACGGGGAACGTGAGCCTTGGGGGACAGGGGGGCCTGCACAGTGTGGGGAGCAGGGGACCACGAGGACTGTGGAGCCAGGCGTTTTCCCTCCACTGCACTTGGAATTCTTGATTAAAAAAACAAAAAAGAAAGTGATAGTTTCGGGCAGTCAACATCCAAAACAGTGAAGTCCAGGGACTTTCCCACCTGCCCTTAAAGGGTCCTCAGCTCCGGCCGCTGCAGAGCAGCTGAGACTGGTCCTCACACCCAGGACGCGGTCGTCACTGGGCCAGCCTGCGCGGGGACCGCCACAGGACAAGGCTGCGGTCTCGCCCCCACGGGTGGGGGTATTGCCTTGGGTGAGCCTGCGGGTCTTGGGTGCTGAGATTCCATGGGAACCTCTGGTTGATGGAATAATTATCTCCTGGTTCTGCCAGAGACCAGGAGCCTCACTTGGCCAAGAGACACGGCCACGACTCAGCCCGGTGCAGACGGCCCTCAGCATCCGGCCCCGGCCTCTCTGCGGCTGGGCCAGCGCCAGTGCAGGTCGAGCTCCTCCCGGAGAGACAGGCGTGTCTCCTCTGAAGGCGAAAGCTGTGTGGCCAAAAAACGGAGGACACTGGTCAATGACACCGATGGGAACAAGAAAACACGGGTCCCAAGACTGGATGTTGAACCGAAGGTCTGAGAGGTACTTGATATGGGTGTAATTGACACACATTCACGGCCACAAGCAGGAGCTCATGCCCGACAAGGACACCAGGACATGGTCCCTGTAGGTTTGTGCAGGAAAGGAGATGGAGAGGGCACACTTCCTGGGTGCAGTGCTGAGGGGGACAGCGTGTCAGAGAGATGGGGACGTTACAGTGGACTGTGTAAGATTAGAGAATGTCACTCAGCATGTTCCCCGAGATGGTCCCAGGACACTCCGTTTCCTAAGCAACATACGCTTGACAGAAGTAATATATTGGAGGGAATCAAGGCCATTGTCTATAGACCAAGGTTCACGAAAGATGTTGCCACGGACCGAGCTCCCTGCTAGCAGTGAGGACGACAGGAGTCCAGGAGGCCAGGGTGACCCACGGGGCTTCCTTCCTGAGGGGTGCAGACCTGATTATGTTGATGGTTACTCCAGCATGACGCTCTCATGCTGAGAGAGAGGGACAGCCACACACACACCCCCACACACACACACACCCCTCTTCTGCGCTGACATGTCCTGCACAAGCCGGTGAACCAAAAGCTAATCTCAGCTAACAGGTAAAAGACCATGTCAACAACGTTCCACATCCAAATCGCTCCGCAGACTACGAGGTGTTGGCCACGTCACCACAAGTATGCCCTGACACTTCTTCAACTTTTCCCGAAGAGACTCGTGACATTTTCCCAGGGATCTGTGCACTGAAGACGGAGATAATGCTACGCAGATGGTTTGAGGGTGGATGGACATGAAGTCAGCTCGCAGTGCTACCCAGCGGTACCACCCTGGTTGTCCGAATAGTGTGGCGCACATCAGGTTGCGTGATAAATGGCGTTTCACCGAGGCCTGTCTCACACTGAGACTAATGGACCTGAAGCTCCACCCTGAGATTACTCTGCTTTTCTTATATATAACACAGATATGTGAGCACAATTATCACTGGACAAAACAAGATGATGGGGGTGTAAAAGGGATAAATTCAGGGTAGTTAATGCACATCAGTATAAACCTTTGGCCAATCAGAGGTGAGAGCCAATGGATTCATTTTTCTCCCTTCTTCCTCTGGATATACTGCCCTAAAATACGACTCAAATGACTTCTTGGTCAAGACAATGACTCGACTGAACCAACCTGACTGGGTATATCATCTTGGCTCTCCCTGCTCTGCTTCCCTGGCCCTCGATCCCTTTCCTGGAATTACACTCTCCTACAAATTATAAACACATAAGCCGTTTTATTAGTTGCTGCTTTCTGAGGATCCTAGGCTAGAACAAAAGAGAATCAACAATTGGCATTTTGGAAATACAGCATGCTCATGGATTAAACACACACACACACAATAGGATCATCAGATGAATGTTCGAATCAAATTAGAATTCAGCAAATTTGTCAGGTACTAGATCATCAATCATTAATTAGAAAAACATCCTGAAAAGAAGATATCATTCACAGTAATATAATTAAAAACAATGTTAAATTAGCACATAAAACCTTCACTGATTATACAAGGTAAAGAGTCCAGTCAGAAATACAAAGGAAACTTGGGTGTATCTAGCCTACAGAATTACAACTGAATGTTGTATATTGATATTTGATCCTTCAAACTTGTTCAGCTCATTTGTGTATTCTAGTAGCTTTTTTATAGAATCCCGATTTTACATAGGCTTTTCCATGTAGACAACTTAAGAAATGTTTCCACCTATTCTTTTTATTTTAATTCTTATCAGAGGATATGTTTTCATTGATTTTAGAGAAAGGAAGAGAGAGGAGTAAGAGAGAGACAGAGAAACATCAATGTGAGAGAGAAACACTGATCAGTTGCTTCCTGTGTACACTCCAACTGAGCAGTCACACCCACAACCTGGGCATGTATCCTGACTGAAAACTGAACCCACAACACTGTGGTACCTGGGACCAGTCTCCAACCAACTGCACCACACTGGCCAGGGCTACCTCTTCGTTTTTATCTTTTCTTTTTCATGTCTTATTGCTCTGGTTAGAACTGTCAACATGACACTGAATTAATGTTGTGAGGGTTTATAGTCCTGATATTAAGAGAAAATCTATCTTGCCTCATTAGTGGTGTTTGCTGTTTTTCATTTATGCCCTTTATCAATTTTATAAATTTCCTCTTTATTCCTGTTTTTTATTTATTTATTTATTTATTTATTTGTTTGTTTGTTTGTTTGTTGATTTGACCAGGAATGGATGATGTATATTTAAAAAATGTTTTTCCTAAATATGTAAATTTATTCATAGTTTTTTTTTATTTTTAGTCTGTTCATAAATTTTATTACATTGATTAATTTTCAATCACTATGCAAATATGTATTCTGGGGACTCTCCCTACATGTTTTATGTAATCTTTTATAGGTTGTTTTATTAAATTTTTTAGAAATTTGTTAAAACTGCATATATTGTATCAGGCATAGTTTTCTGTATTTTTCTTATAATATGTGTCTGTTTTTTATATCAGAGTAATGCTGGCCTCATCGAATGAACTTTGAGTTTTTTTCTTTCTTCAGTTTTCTGGAAGATTCATAGAATTCACCCATGAAGCCATCAAGACATGAATATTTTTCAGGGGAAGGTTTTTAACAATAAATTCAATTTCTCTAATAGACACAGAACTATTCAGATGATCTATTCTTTCTTGTGTGAGCTTTGGTAGACTGTGTCCCTGAAGAAACTTTTCTATTTCATCTGTGGTGTTGGATTTATTGTCTTGAAGTTCTCCATAACATTCCCTTATTATATGCTTAATAACTTACTTTAATATGTACATTGTAAATATATGTTCACATGGGGGTATTTAAATTTGTATTTTTTGTCAAAAAGGGACTTCAAACTATTAAATCTTCTAGAAATTCGTGGTCTGGAACCACCCACGCTCTTAACTGGCATGACCTTCCTGCATGACCTTCCTTGCGGCTACTCTTCTCCGATGTGCAATCGGTCATTTAAGAACATTTTCAGGGACACCCTCTAACGGCCCAGCACCCAGCCGCTTTCTACCGTAAATGGCTGGTAATGGAGGCAGGTTCAGCGGATGGTATTTCTGGAGAGTGTGTGGACACCCTGATTAAGTCCTGCGAGTACAAACCTGTTCGTTTACAGCAGTGTCACGTCGGGGATGCTATGACGACTATGGACCCGGAATTCCTTGAATCACAGACACCAAATGGGATTTAAAGTCTGCGGATCATGTGTACTTTTTTTTTTAGTTTTTCGGTGCTTTCTTTGGGAACTGTGACTAAGAGAAGATGAAGAGAGGCCTCAGACACAGGGCTACGTGACGACCGGAGTTTGTCTGTCCCTGGCACCTTTTACCACAACAGCAAGTAGGAGAAAGAAAATATCATACAATGAAAACGAAGCAAATTCAGAGAACAAGAGATGAATGAACAAGTGCTCCGGGGACTCACGGGTGCTCTGTTAGGGTTTTCTGTCATGTTAGTACCCAAGTTCGGGCTCATTTCTATTTCAAACTTGTTACTGAGCACTATTGTCATTATTTAAAGGGGCTCGCCTCTCTTCCAGTTTATGGACTATCTGTCCATAGTATGCTCTTTGACCATCCCGCTACCTGCTCACTCACACGCAACGCGAAGGCTGTCTCTCATCACTGGTCCTGAGAGAAAGATGATTCAAATTTGTCCGTAACCGTTTAACACAACTTCAGGTGTGTTTTGAGAAAAGTTTCACCCAATTGAACACTTAACCATCCATGGCTTACTGGCTAACTTTTACATTACCACGTGCGATACTCCACATTCCAAAGCTCCTCTGCCCATGAAAGTGTACACGTAACAATCGCTCAGGGCTCTTCCACCGCAGTATTTCCAGGGACATTAGTACAATGCGTTATCCACAGATTTCTTTTCAAATCTTTCTATTTGTCAGGTGTTATTCTATGTGCCCGATAATGGATGACTATGAAAGGTTCAGGACTCAATATGCCATCTCAATTTCTCTCTCCTGCAAAATTCCTCACCTCGACATCACATCAAGCAGACCCTCACCGACCAGGTGAGGAATTTCTATGGAATACAGTAAAGAATCAAGTTTTTGTCCTGGCCAGTTTGGCTCAGCAGTTAGAGTGTCGGCTCACAGACCAGAGAGTCCTGGGTTCAGTTCCCACTAAGGGCATGTACTTCAGTTGCAGTTTGTCCTGGCCCCGGTTGGGGTCGTGTGGGTGGCAGCCACTCGATGTGTCTCTCTCACATTGATGTTTCTCTCTCCCTCTCCCTCCCTCTCTTCCTGCTGCTCTATCTGAAGATAAATGCAAAAAAAGTCATTGGGCAAGGATCAAAATAAAAAAAGAATCAAGATTTGAGGTCAGGGCCAGCATCCACCTGTGATATGTTCATGCAAAATATCCAGAAAATGAATGCTAGCGTGGCCTTGTGCAACTCAGGTGAACTGGGAGGCCGGATGCATGTTACTGGTGTAAAGGTGCTGAGGGGAAAAGTGGACATGAGGACGGATAAACAGCGTGTTGGGGAGAAATCTGCAAGGATGGAGGTGGGCAGCTTGAGCCCCTCAGCAGAAGGAAATTCGTGACTTAGGGACGTGGGGACTGGTGACGTGACGTTGGATGGGACCTCATGGACCGTGGTTTACAGTTCAGTGCACAATAACACTTCTGCACCAAGTCAAGCCAAACTGAAGCTCCGGACCCTCTTATACATATCCTGGGGGGAATGTTTTAAATCTCTCTAATTACAAGTTTCCATAGAGTAAGGATGATAATAGTAATTGCCTAATAGGCTTACAATAAAAATAAAATAAGAACTAATAAAAAGGCTGTGTTACCCGGCCGGTGTGGCTCAGTGGGTGAGCATCGACCCTGCACCAAGAGGTAGCTGCTTCAATTCCCGGGCAGGGCACAGGCCCAGATTGTGGGCCCGATCCCCAGTGGGGGGCATGTAGGAGGCGGCCAATTGATGTTCTGGCTCATCGATGTTTCTATCTCTCTCTTTCTCTCCCCCCCTTCCTGTCTCTCTAAAATCAATAAAGAAAAAATATTTTTAAAAAAAGGCTCAGTGTTGATCCAGGCAAACAGTAAAAACATAAACATTAGTTCCATAGATCACCTGTCTGTGTCCCCCCCAAAATTCGTATGTTGAAACCTAACCACCCATGTGATGGTATCTGAAGACAAGGCCTTTGGGGTGTGATTTGGTGATGGTGTGGGGCCGTCATGAGAGGATGAAGGCCCTTATTGTGGGGACCCCTGACCCTCCGCCACGTGAGGACAGGCGGAGCCTGGGTGTGTGTGGACCGGGAGGCACATGCTCACCTGACAGCAGCCGCGCTCTGCTTAGGAGCCGCAAGATCTGTGTTCACGCTCGTCCACGAGCTCAGCCCACAGCCCGCTCGGTGGGCACAGCTGGCATCGACGCTCAGCCGGGTTTGGATGCCTAGCCTCGGGCTGGGGAGAACACAGCCCAGTGTCCACGCAGGCCCACGGCGGCCCCTGCGCTGCAGCCGGCTGCCTGGCGCCCGCTCTCCAGAGGCTCACCCACCTCCGTTCTGTCCTGTGCTTGGCACCACAGGTGGGCAGAGGCGGGCTTTCCGCCGTGAGTACATGGAAGAGATTCGTTCTCGTGTTGTGGTTTCTGAACTCTTGCGTTATTTTCTACGCACAGAACTGCACCTGCTCCTGCCCATCCGCATTCTGGCAGCCGACGCTGTGGTACTCCGGGTGCAGAGGGGACCCCGTGGTCCACACACAGGACGTGCCCTGAGCCTGTGCTGGGGACCTGCAGGATTCCTTGCACTCGGCGCTGACCAGCGGCCCGACCAAAGACACGCAGTCACAGGACAAACCCAACGTGGCAAAGAGCACAGGCAGAGAAGGGCAAAGTATGTGCATCAACTCAATACTCAGCAAACTGAAGGAGTTCAGAAGTAAAACCAGCCCTGGCCGGTTTGGCTCCGTGGTTAGAGCATCAGCCCGCGGACCAATGAGTCATGGGTTCGATTCCAATCAAGGGCACGTATCTCGGTTGTGGTTCGTCCCCAGACCTGGTTGGGTCATGTGGGAGGGAGCCAGTCGATGTGTCCCTCTCACATCCATGTTTCTCTCCCTCTCTCTCCCTCCCACTCTATCTGATGATAAATAGAAAAATATCCTGGGGTGAGGATTAAGAAAGAAGTAAAACCACCAAACACTAGGAAAAGTGCTCACACATCCGAGGTGATATTGTGCTTGTGAAGCAAGGAGATGATTCTGTGCATAAAGAAACTCGAATCGGGCTGAGAAGCAGTACGTGAGAGACTTGTTTTCATGACAGCGTTCTAGAACATTCGATTTCTTTGGTATCGAAGCATAAAGTTCCAGGTGCACAGCCTGAGCTATTACCACAAAACCCGCATTCCTGCGTTAAGACGTCACAGCCCAGAACAGATACTGTGTGTTTCATTATATGCATCTCTCCTTGGATTGAAAAGTTATATGCATTCATTGATGATTGAATTGATTACAGTTATAAGAGTGTTCAATTTATATTACCAGTGTGATAAGCTTTTCTGAGAATTATTTTAAACATTAGAAAGCAGGGGGGAGAAAACCCTACAAGATTTCAAACTAAGAAAATTCTTACCAGTAATTCTTTGGATAGATTATGACTATTTCCCACAATGATGATATAAAAATCGAATCACAGACTTTTAGTAAATTCCACTGAAAATGACCCTTCATTAAGCCCAAAGCACAGAGGAGAAAGGATGATCACTTCTGTGTCTTCCCAGACCCGAGGAGGAGACCAGCAATGCACAAACAAGCTATTTTGTGGTTGTTTGTCCTCCTACAGGGGTACCTCTGTCCCTTTGACCTCAAGCGTGGAGCTTGTCGGCCCAGCCAGTGTGGCTCACTGGTTGAGCATCAACCCTGCACCAAGAGGTCACCGGATCGATTCCCGGTCAGGACACATGCCCAGGTTGTGGGCCTGATCCCCAGTGGGGTGCAGGCAGGAGGCGGCCAATGGTTGTCCTTTGTCATCTGTGTTTCTATACCTCCCTCCCTCTCCCTTCCTTTCTCGCTAAACTCAATCAAGACAAAAAAGTGGGGCTTGTCAAGTTCTTCACCTAGAGGAGCCACGGGTCCGAGGCCATTTCTGAAGGACACACGTTGGGGAAAAGATTGTAGTTTGGAATGCAGAGTCAGATCTGTGGTATTAAATCCTCACACAGGAATCATGTAAAACTATATTTCAACACTGGATACTTGATGGCAGTTACTCTAATGGACAGACTGTGTCAGGAGATGGAGGGGAATCTTCTGGAACTTCCCCCTGCCCACACTGCTATTGACAACAATGAAATCTTCAGAACGGCTGCTTCTACACAGACACATTCTTGCTTCACACCTCTCCAGCCTCAGAGACTTGTTAAACCGCAGGACAGGGAGGAACAGATTAAATCTTAAAGAGATAAGTTCTACTACGTCCCTCTCATGGTTAATCATGTGTCATTGTGGCTAGGCTAGGATCAAACACCAATGACAGGTTGCTGTGAAGGTATTTTGTTAGACGTGACTAACATTTAAGTTACTAGAGAATCACTTAACTTTGAGAAAAGTAAATGATCCTCCATAATGTGGGTGGGCCTCACCCTATCAGTTGAAGATCTTAAGAGAAAAAGACCAAACGCCTCCATTTCTGCCTCCAGAAGCCTTCACGTCTGAGCTGCAGCAGCAACTCTTCCTTGTGTCTCCAGTGTGCTGGTGTCCCCTGCAGAAGTTGGACTTGCCAGAACCTGCCAATCACATGAGCCAATTCATCTTTCTTTCAATCTCTCTCTCTCTCACTAGTTATAACAATGTAACAATGTTTCCATCTTTGTTAATAATGGTTACACTATGTCTTCTTTGAGTGTAATTCTATGTAACCCACGTTTATTTGTCATCACAGGTGAGGTCTTCCTGACCTTCACTCACACTGCAAGGCTAATACAGGTTGACTGGGGAGCTCTTTGCGTCACGGTCACTAGGACTCATATTGATGGCGGATCCAACTCAGTCAATGTATCCACTTATTATGGTGAATTGTCCTTTGCCTTTTAAAGTCACGTTTGTTCATATTTCATGGGCCAGCATATAAGTGTTACCTTACTTAAATTCAATAGCAGTTGAGAAGTACAATTCTATTCTAGACCCAGAAAGAAGAACTGGATTTCCATGAGCAATGCTAATAGAAAGCAGCAGGTAGACTTCTGAACATAGTATCTAGCTCAGAAGACCCTTCACGTAAGGTATACTCACTTTGTTCCAACAGAGGTCATCTACATTCTACCCTAAGGCTGTATCAGGGTTCAAGTAGGGTGCGCCCTATTCTCATCTGGTATTCTATTGTGACCTCTCGTCATAGACTCTAAACCAAAAGGAAGTCCCCCTTGTCCTCACACAGCCCAGAATAATGGAACAGAGCAAGATCGCTGACATCAAGACTGTGTTTGCAAAGGGGAAGGCTGTCAGGCACAATACCACTGGCCCACAGCAGTTCTCCAACCTGCAGGGAGACTTGGAAAGGATGCAGTGTGCTCTCCGGCTATGCCTGCCTCTTACCTTCAGAGGACCAAGGTCTGCCTGAGGGGAGAGTCCGCAGGTTCCCATGATTCTCCTCGGCCTCCTTTGCTGCAGACGAGGGCTCTCACGGGGCCGGTGCGCTTACACAGTCCGCTTCCTGCCAACGGGAACGCCAGAGTCTAAGGTTTGCTCTGCACACTGAATGCGAACAGTCCGCGAGGCTAGCATTTTGGTTTCCTTAGCAATACAACCAACAACGACAACCTCGTAGGACAAATCTTACAATCAGCCTTTACTCAGTTGTTCAACGGCCAAGGACACACTGCTGCCATTTCTTTTGTTTATGGAGACCCTGCAGGATAGAAATTCCATTGTTCAAGGGTCCTTTCCAAAAATGGGGGAAATGGCTTCCTTCTCCTTAGTTCAGAGAAAAGGTGATAAGTAAGAGATAACTCAGAAGCAATTTCAGCAAAATAAAATAAAGAAGCTAAATGCAGGCCAATTCATCCCTTGAAGAAATGATGTCAACTACAATCCTAGTGCAATCCCAGGATTCTCCAGTAGCTCATTGCAACAGAGCACTGCGCGTGTGCAGAGATGCGGGAGGTGAGGTGGATGAGGAGGAGGCGCTGTTGGCTGCAGTGTGAGGGTTATGATCAGAGCTTGGTGCAGGTTAGGGTTAGGTTAGGGTTAGGGTTAGGGTTAGGGTTAGGTTAGGGTTAGGATAGGGTTAGGTTTAGGGTTAGGTTTAGGGTTAGGGTTAGGGTTAGGTTTAGGGTTAGGTTTAGGGTTAGGTTAGGGTTAGGGTTAGGGTTAGGGTTAGGTTTAGGGTTGGGTTAGGGTTAGGGTTAGGGTTAGGTTTAGGGTTAGGTTAGGGTTAGGGTTAGGTTAGGGTTAGGGTTAGAATTAAGTTAGGGTTTACAGTTAGAGTTAGTGAGGTTAAGAGTTTGGGTGATTAAAATTTTACTGGAACATAACCACGGTCATTTGTTTATTATTGGTAATGGCTGTTTTGTGTTTTTTTTCAATGGCAAAATTGTAGGGCCTCCAAAAAATAACATATAAAATCATTATTTTTTTGGTTAACATACCCAGGTATATTTTTTTGTTGGTTTTTTATATAGCGTAGAAGGTAGGCACGGGCCAGAGAGAGAGAGACATCAAAGTGGGAGAGACACATGGAATGGCTGCATCACACATAAGCCCGGCCTAGGATGGGGATTTACCCTCCAACCCTGGCAGGTGTCCTGGATCAGGATTTGAACCCAAGACCACGTGGTTTGTGGGTCAATGTTCTAACCACTGTAGAAACTGGCCAGGGCATAAATTATAATAAATATTACAAAAAATGTCAACCACCAAGTACAGTTATGTGGCACCCCCAGGCTGGATACAAGTTGAGGGCTGAATTTTGGGAGGAATTCATTTATTGTATCATGGGCATTTAAGTTAAATTATTTAATTTTATGTCTGAACTACGATTTTTAAAATACCTTGTCTTATTCAGAAAATAACTCAAAACATACAGAAATTAATTTACTTTATTTTAACTTGAAATCTTCAAATAAACTAAAAACAGGAAAAAGAGTGCAGAGTAGGAGATGATGGCAGAAATAGTGAAATACAATTGTGTAATTTGTCATGAGTAAAACATTTCTTACCTTAGATAGTGGCCATCTGACAATGTGCTAATGGGTTGGTTTTTAAAGATAATTTATTACATTCTACTTTGTAAATCTCATGATCTTTGGGGAATATCATTGAATTTTTGCTCATTAAAAAATATATATACACACATTAAAATATATGTACATTAAAAATACACACACACACACAACAGTGTGATGACAGCCAGAGGGCACGGGGGTGGGGGAGCTGGAGATGGCAAAGATGGGGAGTAGGAATGGAAAGGGACCTTTCTCAGGGCAATGGGCACAGGATTCCGTGTGCAGAGGATGTTTGGTGGAGTTGTACACTTGAAACCTGCATGGTTTTATGAATCAGTGTCATCCCAATTAATTCAATAAAAAATAAAATATAACAAAATATATGCAAAAATACATATGCTGATTTAATGTAGTTTCATCTGAGAAACACCAACTAATTACATATATTCAAATAAAATTATAGTCTGGCCGGTGTTGCTCAGTGGATTGAGCATCCTCCCATGGACTGAGATATCCCAGTTCAATTCCCGGTCAGGGCACACGCCAGAGTTGTGGGCTCCATCCCCAGTAGGCGGCATACAGGAGGCAGCAGATCAATGTTTCTATCCCTCTCTCCCTTCCTCTCTCTCTAAAAAATCAATTAAAGCATATTCTAAAAAATTACAGCCAAGCACTTTTTTTGTTTGATCAGCATGAGAAAAATAAAAGAAGAAATCAATTCAATGATAATTAGCAGTAATGTGAATTAAATTCAAGGACATCATCCCAGCCTATGACGTCAAGGGACGGCGCACCCACACTGGATGCTGGATGTGATCTTGGTGAGAGAGACTGAACTGACAAGATAATGGTTTTGTGGGTGGGGAGCTCCAAGCACAGACTTTGAAGCAGAGTAATTAAATTTGTAAAGCTTTTTTTTTTTTTTTTTTAATTTTATTGATTTCAGAGAGAGAAAGGAGGAGAGAGAGATAGAAACATCAATTAGAGAGAAACATTGATCGGCTGCCTCCCGCATGCCCCCTACTGGGGCCCACAACCTGGGCATGTGCCCTCACCAGGAATCAAACAGGCAGCATCCTGGGCCATGAGACGATGCTCAGGCCACTGAGCCACACCGGCCGGGCCAGAGTAATGGAATTTCAAGCTCAGTGGTACATTTGCCTAAATTTGTGGCTATGAATAACTAAATCTTTCTCTGGTTCAATTTTTTTCCTCTACAAAAGACAGATAATAATAGTGTATATTTCATAAAGTCATTTTAATGAGTACATTAACATCTATAATGCCAAGGAAAGGTAGTTTTCATACACACTATACACAAAAGGGTCAGCTTTTATGCCTTCGAAGACCACGTGGGAGAGTGGGTGAGGGTTCTAGTCCATTTGGAAATGAGACCCAGGTTTCTCAGCCTTCAAGAAATCTTTCCAATAGACAGAGGTGCATTTTCTCTCAATAAAAATTTCCTTTCCTCATTAAATGTTGATGAGCTGACCTCTGCCTGTTTGCAGGACTTCCTTGCGGACCTGGCACCCTACTGGCAGCCATGAAGCAAAGGTCGGGTGCCTTTCCCCTGTCCCCTCTGCGGAACGGTCTTCTCAAATTAGAATTCCAGAATGAGCTCTGAAATTGCATTTTGTCCATTTCCATAACAGTTTTGTTTAGAAACTGTAATTGTTCACATAATCAAACCAATTATTTTCTTTGTGACAGAGAATTTTAGAGGAAAACATCATGAGCTTGCATGATGTAGCAGGTTTCCATTGTAAGGTAGAAATATGGGGATTTCTTATTACAACGTGAGGAATTTGTAAATGGGGGTCTTTACATGTTCCCCCCACTAGCTTAGGGCCCATCTGTCCAGGTTAATGTCACTGAATAGTCTGTAAGCAACTGGAGGCAAGGGGTGATTTTCACATCTCCACGTGGCCAGGTAGTGTCCTTCTTGAAGAAGTTGGGTGATAAATTCATATTTTCTGAGTGTATCCATGCATGGTCAAAACAGTCATTTTGAATGAAACTGTGGTTCTTTTCTTTGAACAATCTTGATACACATTTCAAAAGCAATGCCTGAGGTCCCCCACCCCCGCTCCAAGGGACTCAATGAAAACCAATAGCATTTGCCTTCTAGTAAAACGTTATTTACAACATACATTAATTTTAAAGTAATTAAAATATTCATTTAAAAATATCTGATGCAAAGTTAAGCTATCTTTAGGACATCAGTGTGGTGACCAGTTTTTCCCCAGTCCTGTGAGACACTCGGGGGGTACAGTTCTGAACTCAGGGACCACCAACATGTATCTTAGAACCTGTTTATTGAAACCTGCTTCCTATGGAGAGCGCAGAAATCTGTTCCGAAGGCCAACGATACAGTGTTTTGTCTTGAACTTTATCTACGCGGGGCTATGAAAAGACATAGGTTAAAAATAAATTACTGAATATGGTAAAAGAGCTGTTTCCAAATAAAGGAGAGCAGTTTGTGAGCGTCCCAGGAAATGAGCTAAGGGGCTGGTCCCCTGGCGTGTGGGGGGCGAGGGGTCTTCACACGGAGCATTAACCTGAACCAACCTGATGGGTGGAAAGAATATATGAAACTGAACTGGCGGAATAGAGATTCTGCAAGTGGAGGAACCGTGGGCAAAGGGGAAGAACAGGACTCGTGACACCTGTGAAGAGACCGGAAAAGTGAGCCGAGTGTGCGTACGATCACAGATTCCGTGGGACATTTCATTTCTTTTCAGTGACGATGTGCTATTTTAAAAAGTCCTGTTAGTGTGACAGCATCTAAGTTAATACTCGATCTTATGAAATTAAATGCTTCTACAGATCATTTGATGGAATTCCTGAAAATATAAAAAGGGAGGTAAAGAATTTAATGCACAGTTAGTAATAAGAGATTATTTACCAGATGATTGCAGTCATGGGTGTCTTAGCAAATAAGTAAAAAAATAGTTCCATGATTGCTTAAGATGCCAGCATCACAAATACGTCCCTACATGATGAATATATTACATATAACTATAGGTTATACCCTTGTGGATGGCTACTTGTGAATTAGAATAATATTTTCTGTGTATCATCATGCACATATGTACAATGCCGCACGCGGACCAACCAAACTGCCTGGTAACAGTCATGATGTCGTGTGCTAATAAGTGTATCAGTGTTGAAGATAAATAGAAGCTGTCTGAAATCGTTTCCTGACATGTGAGCCTGTGACCGCTTGGCATTCTCTGGGTCTGACCAGCCTCGCGGGACACTGTCCTGTACCTTCCCGCATACTCTTAGGCTGTTCCACTGGTACTGGTTGTACGTGTTGTTCTATCCTATCAGGGTACGTAGCATCAGCATGGCTTACCACAGCTGACTTGAATTGCCACCTGGCCGAGGAGGTGTTGTCGGGCTTACAGCCACACGGTTCCACTCTGTCTGCACTCCCCATGCGGTCACCACACACGACTGAAGCGGGCAGAGTGAGGTCTCCTGCTCCCCCTTGGGGGCAGGAAGTGTACCTCAACCGTAGCACATGGGACAGCTGCCCCTTTTTCTCTATTGCTTACTCAACGCTATGCTTGTAACAGTACGGACTCAGAGATCCTACTTTATGCCTGGGGTTACAACCTAACAGCACTCTCCTGCTGACATTACTATTAATATGCTTGAATTATTTCTGCCCGACGGAGGTTTTCGGTCGGCACCTCTCAGCACACTCCTTTGACACACTCCCACTGTTGTGTGTGTGCTGTTTTTATGAGTGTTCCCTCATTTTATGGCATGACAAGGTATTCAGGCTCATCGCGTACATGCTCTCCACAGCCCCCGATCAGCCAGTTCTCCGCGGAGTTCTGGGTATTTTACCAGAGACTGGTGCTGAAGTGTAAGAGCCGAGAACTGGGGGTGCTCCTTGCCCCTGGGCCGTCGCTGCTTCTAGGCTGTCTCCGGAAAAACCAAGTGTGTTCACTGACCTGTGGATTGCACACGTGTCTACAAACATTTCTGTATGGAGCCATCTGTATCCACACAAAATTAAACATGACTTCCTGCTGTCCCCAACGCGAATCTAGAAGCAAATGGATGATTCTAGACCCTTCCATGCTAACTCATCCACGGCCCACGTGACACTGAGCGGCGCATCCTAGTCACCCACTGTCTGTTTACTAAATCATCCGGTTTCAGTGTACACGTAGGGCAGAATCAGAACTAACTCCTAACGCTGGGAAACAGCTTTATCAACCAGAATACACTGTTTATGTAAAGTTTCTTCTGCACTTAGTCCACACGCTACAGTCATATCCGAAGTTCCTCAGGCCAGCTCCTTTCCCCTCAGCACAGGGTGAGGTCGTTTCATACATGTGTAATACAGGTCACGCCACGCTCCGCATTCCACCCTGAGCGCCTCTGAATGCGCACACGTGCCCACATGCGAGGGCACACGGTAAGGTTCACTGTGCTGTACACGTCTATCGGTCTGACAAATGAATGCTGTCACGTATCCAACACTGCAGAATCAGACAAAACAGGGCAGCCACTGATACTTTTACTGTGTCTGTAGTGTTGTCTTCTCCGGAATGCCATGTAGTTAACATCACACAGCACGTGGCCTTCTCGGACCGGGTTCTTTCTCTTAGTAACATGCACTTAAGATTCCTCCATGTTTTGTGGCCCAATAGCTCATTTCTCTCTCTACCTCAAAAGTATTCCATTGTATGGGTGTGCTGCAGTGTTTTTAACCATTATTCTATTGAAGAACTTCCATTTTTGGGTGCTATTGTAAATCCTGTTTGACTAATAGCAATTTCAAACGATTCGTTGATGATAATTGGGGAAGCAACTGGCGTATGTATATTAACCTTGTGTATATTATGTATGTGTATGCTCTGGATTTGTACTTGATGATTAGTTTCAGATATTTTTGTTGTTGCTCTTGATTCTTTGGGGTTTTCTATATAGACTGTTAAGTCATCTGCAAGCAAGGATAGTTTTATCTCTTCCCTTCCAATATATACACATTCAATTTTCTTCTATGGTTGCATTGCAGTACCTGGACTGCTAGTATAATGTTCAATAGAGTGCTGAGATGGAACATTCTGGACAATTTTCAGATTTTTTAGGAAGAAAATATCCTGTTTCTACCAAAAAACTTGGTATTAGCTGTAGGTGTTTTGTAGATGAGGGAGAGCACACTGGGTCCCTTGCCTTAAGGGTTTTTATCTGTTTCTAAAGGCAGGAATATTAGGGGAGTTCTCAGGGGAGGATCTCAACAGACTATTCGTCACCTTTCCAGCGTGGATTTTCAGGGTCTGGTCTCTGCTGATTGGTGGGCTCAGGGGAGGGGTCACTGGTCATTGCACTGGTCCTGAGGTCAGCCATGGTGTCTCCTCTCAGGGGAGGATCTCAACAGACTATTCGTCACCTTTCCAGCGTGGATTTTCAGGGTCTGGTCTCTGCTGACTGGTGGGCTCAGGGGAGGGGTCACTGGTCATTGCACCTGGTCCTGAGGTCAGCCATGGTGTCTCCTTGTCTGCTTTCACCACTTTTCTGGGCTTGGAGCTGAAACACAGCTGAGGCCTAAAAGTATCTCTAGTCTGATCAAAACCCTGTCTCTAGGTCAGCAGGCCCGAGGCTCTCTCTCTAAGAACTCTTGATGCTGATTAGAACCTCATTGTCCTGAGGCTTAATGATTAAGGGTGTGGTCATGCAAGGGAGAGGGAGCGGGAATCCGGAGCTGGATGAGGCCAGTTGAGTCAGCGATCTGGTTCCATCTCCTCATCCCCCTTGCCAAGGGGTTTGGCTAACTTCTTACTACCCTCCTCAAATCTAGACAGAGCAAGAAATCCTGTAGGCGCATAGTCACAAAGAGCTACACGCCAGCCCTGGCCAGTTTGGCTCAGCGGTTGAGCATCGGCCTGCGGACCAGAGAGTCCCGGGTTCGGTTCCTGCTAGGGGCACGTATCACACACACACACACACACACACACACACACACACACACACAAATATACACACCAAGCAAGTATGGCACTTCAGCCATGGCTTCTGATACTGAGTTGGAGATACAAGGCCAGACAACATTCACGGCCTGATTAGCATTACTTTACTCCCCATGTGAAGAAACAGCATTGGCTTAGGAGTATCAGCCTTCAGTAGCAATAGGCCAAGTAACAGTCAATGCCAACTGCGTCCCGTGCCAAGATTCCGGATGCCCACCTCGAAACAGAAGCAGCGACTGTGGGCCACTGCTCTGGCCGCCGGCGTCCGCTGGTTCCCCGGGTGGACCCTTTCCCCGCGGACTGTACCCAGGCGGGCACGCTGGGAGCCGGCGCACAGGGTTCTGCACAGCACTCCCAGGCGAGCACCCACGCAGGTCAGTCCGGGTTCTGACAGGACGCGCTGGTGTCCTGGTCCGGAAGCCGCCCCCAGCGTGGCACCGTGTGAAACCTGAGGCGCTGGGTTATCTGCCCCTTCCTGCCGGAGCCAGAGCTCAGCACCCACAGGTCCACACAGTGCGATTCAAAAATGGGTTCAACGGACCACGTGTGGCATTTTGTTCGGTGTCCCCGTTCACATGAAACTGGGGGCGCGGGGGGGATATACCACCTTACTAGCACAACTCCATAACTGCGTGAGCGCGTGTGTCTGACCCCCTCCCGTGGAACTGTGCCAGTGGCCTCGTCGCCGAGCGACGTGTGTGCGTTAGCTGGGGTGGAAGCTGGTCTCCTAGGAACAGAGAGAAAGGTGCTCATGGTGATGGACTCCCCTTGCCAAAGACGTAGTTGGACATAAGCCCAGAACTTTCTACGTATTTATATTCTATTCAACACTTGGTGGTGGATCAGGGTTAGATGAATAACAGGTCTGTAATTAATTTACCCACGATCCTCTTATCTTTTGAAGAACTGAAGACTCCCTCTCCGATGTCCAATGAAGGGGCGATATGCCAATGCAATGGTGCTTTTCATTCACATGCCAACGCACCCCAAATCTCTCTGAGAGACGTGTGTCCCCGTGACCCTCCAACTTTCCTTCTCTACCGACACCAGAGTCGTTCGAATCCACCCTGAAAAGCACAGCGAAGGATGGTGTCACTGAATTTCTGCAGGACGGGTTTCCCGGTCCTCCTTCCCTTACTTCCAGGTCTTAGAACTCGGAAGTGTAAGGAGAGAGTAGGAGAGGGAGGGCGGGCGGGAGGGAGGGAGAGAGAGGCTGTGTTTATTCTTCACTAAACTTCTTACAAGCTACCATGTGAAAAAATCAAACCTAATATTCACTAGAGCTTAACCTTCTCTTCCCCTCCACGTAGTTTTCATTACAGTAGTTTCTGCCTTAACTAGAAAGGCTTAGAAACAATGGAGCCGTTTTAGGGAGAAGCACAGGCTACATCTAACCTCACACCGAATGCTCACATCATATTTATTCAAACAAATGACTCTGCTGTTTGACTCGGAAAACCACACAGTCTGCCTTAAAAATGCCAAGTCAACCTTAAAGGCAAAACACTTGACGGCAAAAAAGTCAGGAACAGGGATTCGTGAAATTAAAACAGCACCCTCGCTGCTGTCATTTGCTTACAGATGATCTTTTCAACATCAGAGGATGGAGGCTACGCACCTAAGTCCAGAGGGTGCGAGAAGACCTGCACAGGGGGTACTCCGGAGCGAATGAGGACACCATCCACAGAGGGACGGCACTCTGGGTGTGGGCTTTTCTGAAGACAGAAAACCACTGTTCTTGTGAAATAATTGGGCAGGATCCAGCCCGGGGTGCAAAGGTGAGGTTCCTATTCCTAGCAGCGTCCGCAAATAGAAGGCCTGAAATAGAACTTCCCAATGAGGTCTCACAGACATTTGGATAATGATGTGGGTTGTTTTTAAACTTTCAGACAATACGCTTGAACATTTTGATGCAACTGACACGTCCTTTGAAAACTAGGGCAAAAATTGTTCTGTGAATGACCTGTGTCTTTAAATAAATTGGGTTATTAATCAGTAACCTTTTCATAAAGAAAATTCCCATCTCAAATGTGTTTGAGAACTCTCGAAAATGTATGAGAAAGATAATACCAATCCTGCATAAAAATTGTAGAGGATAATAAATGGAGAACATATTTTCAAGCACACTTTATAAGACTAGCAGAAGCTTTACACCGAAATCTTGTAAGGACATCCAAATTAAGAATAATTAGCAGCTAATATATCTCATGAACGTGAATACTAGAATACTAAGAAAAATATTAGCTGATGGAATTCAGTTACACATATATAATAAATAGTGAAAAAAGTTTTAAGTAATGGGTTCATTCAAAAACTATAGAAATGACAATATATTTGAACACAAATGACTATAATTCATTATATTAATAGAATGAAAGATAAAATAATCACTTCAATAGATACTTTTAAAATTCCTAAATTAAAAACAAATTATTTATTTTCTTCCTTGTTTGTTTGTTTTTTTTATCCTCACCCAAGGGCATTTTTCCATTTTTTATTCAGATAGAGGAGGAGGGACAAAGTGGAAGAGAGAAAGAGAGAGAGAAACGTCGATGTGAAAGGGACACATCGAGTGGCTGCCACCCACACGACCCAACCAGGGCCGGGGACAAACTGAAACGGAGGAACGTGCCCTTAGCGGGAACCGACCCCGGGTCTCTCCAGACCACAGGCCAACGCTCTAATTGCTGAACCAAACTGGCCAGGGCCTACATTAAAAACAAATTATTGATTAACTTCTTAGCACATCAGGAATTGCAGGAGACATTCTCAACCACTTACATAGGTAAACATGACTGTAAAAAGGCATGACTTCATTTCAGTTCAGTAAGTACAGTCATCTCAATTAATGGTGTTGGATCACTTGGATCATTATTTAGCAAATTAACAAAATGTAACTTGAGGTGAATCCTGGATCTGAAAGTAAAAGTAAAATTTTAAAGAATATAGGAGAAGGCCAGGAAAATGTCTCTATGATTAAGACAGAAAGAGAGATTTATTAAAGAAAACTCAAAAAGCACTTTCCATAAAATAAATACTTAATAACTTGACTTTCAAAATCAAAACTTCACATTTTTTTAAGTGAAAAGTCAGGCCTCCAAATGGATAACATATTTATTTAACAGACTCATCCATCAAAATATAAAAGTATTTCAAATCAATAATGAGAGAAACTAGTTAAAAATGAATGGTCTCAATAAACCCTTTATAAAAGAAAATATCAAAATATCTATTAGCATATGAAAAGTTGTTAAACGTCATTATTCATCAGACAAGTTGAAATTAAACATAACAAGATGCCAGTGAACCCCACCATAACAGCGGAAATTCAGAAGCCTAGCATTCCCAAGGATGTGAGATGAGTAACCACAAGCAAAAGGCAGGATTTCCTTCTTTTTCATGGCTGAATAATATTCCATTACATACAGTGAAATAGTATTGTGATATCTATATATAATATAATCCTATATATATATAATATATAATATATAACATACAATGTATCAGACATAATATATAATATATATCAATTCCTCACTTGATGGACACTTTGTCTCCACATCTTGGCTATGGAGAACAATGCTGCCCTGAACATGAGAGGCAGGTATCTGTCCAACTTCCTGTTTTCATATCCTTTGGAAATATACCCAGAAGTGGAATTGCTGAGTCACACGGTAGTTCTATTTTTAACTTTTTGAGGAGCCTCCACACTGTTTTCCATGGTGTCTGCACCCACTCACACTCCCACCCACAGTGCACGTGGGTTCTCTTCCCCTCACATTCTCCCCCACCCTTGCTGCCACAGGTTCTAACCAGTTCTGCACTTGGTTCTGATTTGCATTTCCCTGATGACTGGTGATGTTGAGCATCTTTTCATGTGTTCATTGGCTGTGTGTCTTTGGAAAAATGCACAGCACAATGATTATGGTTAACAATATTGCACCATCTACTTGAAGTTGACACTAGATCATGTAATAAACTAGATCTTAAATAAGCTCAAAATGAAGTGGTAATTATGAGACATGATTCAGGGATTATCCAACAGTACAGTGGTAATCCCATTGTAATATATGACTGTATCAAATCAACTCATTACACGAGTTGTGTAATGTAACCTACATGTAAATTGTGTGTCAGTAAAAAAAAAAAATCTATAAAATACAAAAAGAATTACATTTTGTTCTCCTCTGGAGATTAATATTTCCCCCAGGGGAGCCCAGGCAACGTCTCGAGAAAGTCTCACTTGTCACAAGATAAGAGTACTACAGGTAGCGGGTAGAGGCACCAGCTGCTGATACATACTGACCCCAACGACAAGGGCATATCGGGCCAAGGTCAGCAGTGCCCAGGCTGAGAGTCCCCTACCCCTGGCTCAGGATAACAGACTCCTACTAGGACTGCCTGTGAGCTTCTGGGGGCAATCATCGTCTCTCCTTGGCACAGAGAGGGGTCACAACCTGCAGATTTTGAAAATCCACCTAAGTTGGGGCCAAAACTCCTTGTTGAAATCTGTAAACTCCGAAACTTTCCGAATGCAGAACTGGCATCAGTATGAACTGACTTGGCCTGCCCCGTGCCCCGGCTGTTCAAGGCCTCCCTCAGCCAACATCATGGAACGTATTCGCTTTTTACGTGAAGGAAGGAGGCCGATCACAGGACGGTGGCCCAGAGGGTCAGGGGGCTCTTAGCAGTGTATATGACGCATACACTGTATTGCCTTCTTAAAAGTCAAACAATTCCAGAAAGCATCTATCCATACACATTTTAAAAAGGGATTGTTGACCAGTTTTAGATCCGGGCATTGTAAGGCAGTTAAAACCAGACAATTAGAAAGAAGGTCTTTCCTCTCGCATCCGCTCCACTTAGTAACAAACTAACTACAGGTGGATACTGTATCCCAGAGTCCTCCTGTATAAAATGTACATAATAACACACCCGTCTTAGATGCAGTGTGAGAATTTAAACAAATATCTAAAACGACTACAATTCCTAATATCTAGTATTTAATGAAAGGCAGCTTTTCTAAGCCCGTTTTCCATTATTCATTACTTTATTTTTACATAGTATGCATTGCGTTTCATGGCTCGAATTGAACAATGGCAAACAAACATGAAGCTGTGCCCTGCACCTGCGCTGGTACTCGAGGGGCCCTGCGGCCCTCAGGCCTCACTGCACCTGCGTGGTGGGCGGAGCCCCTGGGCACACACCGCTTCAACCTCCTCCACCTCCGGCGACTTTCACGGAGAAATTCACAGGTGTCCTAGTGTAAGAACGAATGGGGGACCGCACGTGGAATCGGCTTAGGTGTCAGTGAGGCCACCTGGACAAGAATTCCACACAGTGCCCCCCCCCCCCCTTATCCACACGGGAGAGGGTCCACGACCCCCAGCGGGGCCTGAGCCAGCGGTAGGACCAACCCTGAGAAGACTGTTCTTTTCTGTACGTACACGTGCATTTGTAAATCGGGCAAAGCGAAGGCTGACAACCAGAAGTAATCAAAGGCAGTGATAACTATATAGAGTAGTTAAGGTCATGTGGTCTCAGGTTCCTTAGGGTACTTACCACCCTGCAGCTCCTCCCTGCGGGGCCCTGGCAGCGAGGGACCCCGTCACCGCTCACCACGGCTCTGGCCCGGGGGGAGCGCACGTCCGAAGCCCCCAACTCCGCAGCGAGGTTTCCCCAGCTACGCGGGACCAGGCGGAATGTGAAAGTTAAGACTTGTTTATCCCGGGAATTTTCCATGTAATCTTTTTGGACCTCAAAGAAACTGTGACTCGGGGCGGGGGCCACTGGACCCCCACGTGCGGCCGTCTGGCCACCGGTCCCATGTGGTCCCTGCAGAGGCCCGCTCCTCGTGGTGAGCCGGGCGGAAAGTGTTCCCTCCGTTCAGTGCCCGGGGGGTGCTCTTTAGGACTAAGCGGGCCGACAAAGACGGAACATTTTCATCAGTTACAAACCCTAAACACGGAGAAAGCCAGGTTGAATCGGAGCGGTGCGCTAGCGCCCAGCGTCTGCCCAGCCGCCCACTCAGCCCCGACACGCAGGGCAGGGGGCGTGGCTCATGGGGGCATCGGTCTGTGAAAACCCCTCAGCCCCTCGGCAGGGGTCGTTTTCCTCCCAGGTGCCAGTCCTAGCCGACAACCAACAGGATGAATGGCCTGACCCCTTGCCCTAATTTGGGACCATCCCAGCTCCAAAGCCCCTTGAGGCTTGGCCGAGGACTCAGGTGCGACCACTCCCGCCTGCCCTGCCAGGTGTATGTCCCAGAGAATCCCGGAGAGACAGACCTCGGCTCCACTCTGCCGCCCCCACAGACCTCAATCTAATGCAAGTCATCATTTATTCACTAAATTATTACCTGCCCGCTGTAAGCGTGATGTGCCAGGTCAGAGGATGAAACGGTCCCAGACGGTCAACGTAGTCATGCAGGAAAACACACCAATGCTTTGCGCTTGTTTTTTTTTTTTTTTTTTCCCAATGAAAAAGAAGGGTCGATATTTGTACTTTCTTAGCTTTCAAGTACAAAAGAGAAACTTGAAGGTCTTCTCAATATTAGGTATTGATTCTTAAATTTGTCGTATGTTAAAGTTTGGCTTCAGTAGGCTGGGGGCGAGGGGGATGGGAGAACACATCAGGATTTTAAGTGGTTTTTCCTGAATTGGTCAAAAGCACAGGATAACAAACTTCTAACCTCGGGTCCCAGTTAATTTTCCCAGGTAAATTAGTAAGTCACTTTGCTTGCTTTTTAAAAAAAAAAAATTTTTCATTATTGATTTTTAAAGAGAGAGGAATGGAGAGGGAGAGAGAGATAGAAACATCGATGAGAGAGAACATCAATTGGCCGCTTCCTGCATGCCTCCCACTGGGGATCAGGCCCACAACCTGGGCATGTGCCCTGATTAGGAATCAAACTGGCGACCTCCTGTTGCCTGGGTCAACACTCAACCACTGAGTCACACTGGCCGGGCTCACTTTGCTTTCTTAAAGGTCATTTCTGATCTCAGAGTGAGGCTGTGCATTTACTTTGAGATTCATTTTATTACTGTATTTCTATGACATTAGCCATTGAGGATTCAGGTGCTCACAGTGTAGGGGAGATGGAAGGAGAGCTCAGTGACAGGTGTGCACAGGACAGCCACCAGTAAGACGTTACTCGGTGAGAGAAGAAGCTCAGGACTTTGTAAATGATTGGAACTACCAGCTAAGTTTCTAGATTCTTCCATATTTAGATGTAATGGTTAAGAGTCCCTAATATCATCCTTCTATTTCTTAAGTAATGGCAGGCATTAAAATGGAAGACAAAAATAATCAGAGAATTGAAAGTGAGAATAAAGGTGGATTTATTAAACCTCACATAAATGTATATGCTAGAAATTAATAGCACTTTAAATGAAGAAATAGCAGATGACCCTGGTAACATAAGACAATGTTACGGTCACAATGCTTTTCTCCTGATTTATATGCATTACCCACCTATTACCCAACGATAAAAAATAATTGCAAAATGTCAACTCCTAACTTCCCTGAATTATGGTTTTTCATTTTCTAACATGTCACGGAAAAGAATGGATTGATTAGCCTGACTCTACTACAAGGAAGGAAGGATGGCCATATAGCTAACTAGAATCCCGTAGCATCTCTTTTATCAAAGACTCCTTTGAGATGTACCCTTCTCCTTGAGTGCCACTCTGCTCCCCAGGAAGTCACACTCCCCGTGCTGGTTTTCACATGCTGTTGGGGTTAATGTCAGCTCTGTGGTTTGTCCTCATCAACTGGAGAGCGTGGGTCGTAGACCGTGTCCCGACGTCATGAATGGAACCTGCAGCTAACCTAGACATCTCCAAGGGTGCTCTTCTAGACATTGATTCGGTATGAAATGAGCCATAAGAAAACATAGGAAACTCATAAATCTGACTCAGTAGTCTCCATAGATGGACTGGTTTCAACACCTGACAGACGGCTTTGCTCTTAGGTGACTCGTCTCTTCATCTGTGAGCGTCCACGTGGAACAGGGGAACCCGTGCCGGCGTATCCCCGGAGGGAACTGCTACACTGTGTGTGTGTGTCAGAAGAGCTACAACAGGAAAGAGCACGAAGAGCAGAAACTAAAGGTGGGGAAGTACCCGGGTCAGGCGAGAGCAGGGGCTGGGGCAGGGCCAGGGCAGGGGCTGGGCCGGTCCAGTGACACTGCAGGAGGAAGAAGGGGCCAGAGGGAGAAGGAGCCATTGGGGAGACACTGTTATGGCCAGAGATGCTGTGACAGATGTCTCTGCAATCTTGTGTTAGAACATAAATGGACATGTTCTGTTCCCTCGACGGAAACGTCCAGGGACCGTCAGGAGCGGAGCCCTGCCCAGCTCCGAGCTCTGCTCTCCTGTGGTGCCGACACCTCCCTGCAGGTGTCTTTGGGAGGGTTGCACCCATCTTCTTTAGGTGACACAGTCCTTTCAGCTGGCCCATGGGCAAGCTCCCGCTCTTCTCTGCTCATGTGACAAACGACCGCTCAAGCCTGGGCACGTGTTTACAGGGTGGGACGGGACAGGACTCCTGCCTGAGAGGCAGGTTGGTAACATACACAGAACATGGAAGAAGACGGGTAACAGCGAAGTTGACGTCTGCCCCATCCGTGCTCCACGGTCCCCATCGCTGTCTCTGTGTCAGCAAATGGCTCGGCACAAACTGGTTAATGGGGTCAAGGTGATTCAGGAAGATGAACCCTTTGGAACTCTTCCTCACTGAAGCAGCAGAGCCAAGAGAGGGAGTGGACATGTGGCTGACGGTCACATACGTTCCAGTTTGAGGGAGACACGTGGAGGTCAGAAAGGGTTGGGAGAGCCCTGGCCGGTTTGGCTCAGCGGTTAGAGTGTCAGCCTGCGGTACAGAGAGACCCGGGTTCGGTTTCCGCTAAGGGCACGTACCTCGGTTGCAGTTTGTCCCCGGCCCTGGTTGGTCGTGCGGGTGGCAGCCACTCGATGTGTTCCTTCACATCGATGTTTCTCTCTCTCTCTCTCCCTCTCTCTCCCTCCCGCTCTATCTGAACAAAAAATGGAAAAATGTCCTCGGGTGAGGATTAAAAAAAAAAAAAAAAAGAAAGGGTTGGGAGAACAGGGGCGTTAGAGCTCAGAACCGGGACAGGGACCAGGGCTCAGTCTGAGGGCTGGGCCACCAGGAGGAGTTACATGTTTATACTAGTCCGACTTCCTACTTCCACAAATAGCTCATGACACTGGGGACAGAGCCCCTGTGGGCTGCAGGAAACAGCAGTGACGACGGTGAAACCAGGCCTGGAAATGTCTGCACTTCCAACAGGGAAACAAAGTCTTGTCTCCAGAAAGAACGTTTTCTGATTTTCTCGCATCTATCATCATGCTTATGGGTATTACACAACTTTCAGCTAAGAAAATCCGACTCAGATCTCAGATCGCATTCTTCTTCCTGATTTGTTTTCCTTGCCTCTTATTGATTGAGTTAAATAATATAATTAAAGCCCCAGTTGTTTGTGTAGATCGCCTGCAGTCAGCTCTTACCCGCCAATTTTTTTGGATGTTTGTAATTATATTAAACTGAGGCTTTTCAAACGAACTCAATCGATCCTCAATGGAATATTGAATTAAGTAACTGATGTCAGGAAAGTTTATATATATATACACTTTATATATATATATATATATATATATATACACACACACACACACACACATATATACACTTTACACACACACGTATCTTATTCACTGTGAACTGAATGGCCAAGTGTTTCCGTAACCGAATGAGTCCATTCATCTCGGCGTGTACACGACAGGGTTTACACCCTGCTCCGGGTTGTTATTCCTACCCCGCGGTCTTCGTCCACATTTTGCCTTCAGGCTGCGTCACCTCCCAGTACTTCTCCCGTCTTCCAAATCGGGACCGATACCTTCCATGCTCCGTTGCATAATTTAAGGCAAACCATCCTCTCTAATCAATCATTCATACAAATTTAATGCTGAGGACAACTTAATAGCAATCCAAAAATAACCTTCGTATCATTAAGAGAAACAATGGCAAACGAGGCGCGACTGCCAGCCCGTGGGCGCCCCTAAGTGTCTGAGGGCTTCGTGCAACATCGATCTCCGGGCCCTGCGACGAGTCTTCCTGGGGCGCCTGGTAGGAAGACCACGGCTGTGTTAGGGTGAGGCCTCGGCGTACTGACAGCAAGACCTTCCCCTTCCCGTGCAAGCGGGTTGAAGCACCTGGGCCCCCGTTAAACGGAGACAGAAGTTTTTGGTGAAGAGTGATTACCGTAATTACCGGTAAAGCACAGTGGCCGGACGCGTGCGTGCGTGACGTCCTCTGAGAGTCCACACTCTCCTGGGAGCCAGCGCCGCTGGGAAGGAAAAGGGGAGAGAGCTGCACTGCAGTTTAAAAATAGACATCGGGGTCGGCACTGGAGTCCAGCGCCGTGTTGTCTTAGTGCAGCTCGTTTCTGTCTGCTCCCTGCGCGCTGAGGCGCCAATACGGCTGGGTGGGTGTCAGGCACCATCCCTTACGGGAAGGACACTCGAGTTCCTGGGCTGCAGCCTTGGTGGGAAAGGGGGCGGGGACACGTGTCATGAATACCTCTGTTCCAGGACCTACCTGTAAGGTCACATCGAAACCCTTCCATGGAGAACCCTGTAGCCTCAGGCTGCGGGGGGGGGGGGGGGGGGGGGGGGGAGATCCGTAAGCTCAGGATTCGTAACTGGGGAATCTCAGATCACATGTGGGTTCCAACAGCCTTTGAAGACTAATTATTTTTTTGTATATTAATACTTGCAACATTTCTTTTTCTGGAGATGACATCCATAGGATCACAAATGATTCTTAATATGGCCTGCCAAAAAGTTCCAGAATTTTTTTTTTATTATTTTATTATAGATGTTTCTCCCCCCCACTCCCTCCCTAACTCTCCCCCCTCCCTCAAGCGTTGTCATGTCCATTGGCTGCCGTATTCATTCATATAAGTTCCTTGGTTTATCTCCTCCCTCCCCCCAGCCCTTCCTCTGAAGTCACTGCTGTAGGAGGTGGATTCACCTCTCCCCGGATCGCTGGGTTTCGGGGCTCTTGTGAGCTGGGTGTGTTCCGGACTGTCTTCTCCAGGACGGCTCCGTGGCCGGACACCTGAAGGCAGAGGCAGGCTCCCTGGGCGGGGCCACAGGAAGATCTGCGAGAGCCTGAGAGTGCCCGGTGTCTGGGAGCCGAGAGTGGATTTCTCACCCCAGTGACTGCGGAAGGTCCGCGCTCCCGCGTCTCAGGTCCCTCTCCCGGACAGACGGTCACATGCGGGCGTGTCACCTGCTCTCTTAGCATCATCCAGTGGGAACCGGGACTCGGAGAACCAGGACAGGGACGTGCTGATGCTCTGGCTCCTGCATTGCTATGTACAACCAAGTCCTTCACCTGGACCCTGGAGTCACGTGTCGTCAGCCACCAGCAGCCAGGGACCTGCGGCCGACTCCCTGCACAGTGTCTACCTTCACCTTCCGGGCCACAAGCATGACCTCGTGGGGGAGGGAGCATAAAGACTTTAGACGGATTAAGGGTCTGAGGGCAGTCCACAGTCCCTGCCGGCACCCACACTGAGCAAAGCGCACAGCTGGGCAATAAGTGGCGCTCCACACCGTGGCTGTCACTGAGCAGAGCCGGGGAGGTGGAGGCCAGCTGAGTGACACGCGATAGGGACAAAGACGGTGCCAATAGCATCTAGCGGTGCTGACTCTGCCCTAAGGAAGAGGGGCGCTCCAGGCCAGCCAGCCGCCAGCCTCATGGTGGCCCCACTGAAAAATGAAGGTTCTTCTTGGGGTGCAGAATTCCACCACCCTTCAGACAAGAGGTGCAGAGAGGCTCACCGACGCTGCTTCTGAGAGGAGAGATGTTGGTAACCCTGTGGCAGAAACCAGGTGCGATGTGAGAACCCTGACCAGGTTGCTTGAGAGAGGAGGGTGTAGGGTGAACATGTCTTGTTCCAGAAAGGCGGCTACCATCACCCATCTTACAGCTCAGCCCCCGCCCGCCCCCCGCAGCCTCTCACGCCAGCCTTGGGTCCTTCAGAGACAGTCGTGAACGGGACTGGAGACTTCTGCAGTGGGTCCTGGATTGGGGAAGACAAGCTCCCATGGAAGCCACAGAAGAGGCTCTCATTCCTCTGGGCTGGGCTTGCAAAGCCCATGAACATGACCCACTAGAGAGCGAGACAGAGAAAGGAATTGTAGAGCAATGATTCCCATCACCCCTGCACCCTAGAAGACTCTCCAGGTCCATTGACAACGACAGGGAACTTAAGATAAATTGTCATGGTAATGGGATGTTGAAGTGGCTGACTCCTTACAAAGATGCCACTGAGTGCGTCAGCCCAGGTCAGCCAAAGGGGGCAACTCCTGCAACCCACAGAGAGTCGTGTGGCCAGAACTGCTGCGTCAAGAGGTCCCCAGAGCTGGACCAGATGGTGTCAGTAGTGATGACCTTGCTGCCCAGTAAAAGGAGAACCAAAAACACATGAATTCTGCCTGGCTGAGCTGCAAGCGGAAGCCACGCCCCTCAACCCAAAATCAGTGTGTCACAGGTACGATGGAACCACACTCTCTCACCTGACCCCAAACCGCCCTTCCCAGCTCCTCAGACCTCAGCTGGGGCCGGGTTACGATGGTCAGAAACGAGGTCAGGATCTTGACCTCCAGGGAAGGAAGGGGCTAGAACTTACATAGCTCTGTGGAAGCCAAAGTCACATGGGACCAGCCTGCTTGGGACTGTGGGGAAAGGACACCTCGGTTCCCTAATGGGTTTCCAACAAGGTGGACACAAGAAATCGACCTTGACCTTGGCTGGGGTGATGGCTGATGCCATGTGCCTCAGTTCTTCTCTCCACCTCTAAGTTACAGTGGGAATCGGGGTGCTGTGTGCCTGCTGTCCCTGCCCCGTGTCACAGAAATTTCAGAAGGAAGATTTTAGTCGGGATGTCTCATGGGCAGGATTGCTGGTACCTCTGGGACCCTGCAATGTTTCCAAATGGAGCTTCTGGCAAAGGGAGCTGCTCCCCACAGACACCCCTGGGGGTTTGGTCTTGTCTCCCTTGGGACACAGCTCCCGGCTGCGCCCTGCGTGAAAACAGCCCTTAGCTTCCCGATGGCACGTGGGCTTTTGTTCAAAGCAAACGCCGGCTCCAGGAGGCCTTGCGGTGATCCGCCCCCTGGGGTGTCCCCTCGGCATCAAGGACCCACCGTGTGGGCAGGGCGCGCTGACCCTCACTCCCCGGATGAAAGCAGGATGTTCCAGAATGTGCCAGAGACCGAGTCCTGGACTCCCCTCAGCCAGGCTCCCCCGAGCTTCTCCCTGACCAGGCCCCGACCTGGCTGTCTGAGTGGCTGATGCTCAGCACAGATCGCTCCGCCCTCCCTCCCCCACCCCCCCAGATCGGACCGATGTGCCAGCGCCCACTGGGGCGGGGGGGGGTGGACAGCAGAATGGTCTCTCCCGGTTCTGGAGGCTGGAAGTACTCGATCGGGGGGCGGGCGATGGGGTCCCTGGCCAGCACACAGTGGGTCCCCACACAGGGGAGGGGTGAGCATTGGCCACTTCCTCTCCTTCACAGACACTGGTGTCCTCATCTAAGTCACCGCCACAGCCCACCTCCTCACGCCGTCACGCAGGGATTAGGGTTTCACCGTGAAATCTGGGGATACACGTCCAGTGCGTACAAAGCACCAGCACATGTTCCAGCAGCTCCAGGTCATGTCCTGGGTGACCCAGCCTCCGCCCAGGCGCCCAGCAGGGCCAGACGTCCTGTCTGTTTTAGCCCCCACGAGACGGTGGGCAGAGGGGCCCCTGAGCCCTCCTGAAGGAGCAGCTGAGGAAGCGAGCCATTACAAAGCCTCCTGCCTCAATCCCTGGAGAAGTCACCCTACCGCCCCAGCTGTCCTTCAGGGACTGGAGCGTCCTCCCTTTCAAAGGCGGACAGCCACGGACAGTCTCCCCGACCGTCCTGGAGGGAGGGCGGGAGCTGCAAACCCAGAGACCAGCCTGCTCCCTGGTGTTCAGGGCTCCCCTTCCTGGCTCCGCCCAGCCCCAACACGCTCCTTCCTGCTGCCCTGTCCTTTGTTACACCCAGTCGCTCCCCACACAGCAGAGTGCGGTCCACTCGGACTCCTTCTGCTGTTCTAACAGTTCCCACGGAATAAGATCATCCTTACCCTGCGACCGTGTCCGACTGGGTCAGAGACAGGCACAGCTAGACTGGCCCCTCAGCTCGGCTTGGGGAACACCCCCCCTGCTGCCTGCAGCCAATCCGCGTGCTGGGGTTCACGCGAATTCCTCCTAACACCCGAGCCCATGCCACAGGGGGTTGAGGGACCGAACACAGGCCGCTTCAGTGTCTATCCTCCGCAGCTCCACAGACCCAGGGGTTCAAGGCCCCTCCACCCACATCAGGGCCCAGAGCTTTCCAGCCCCGATGCTCACCTAGCCGATCAGATCCCAGACCCCGACCCCAGACCCCAAGGACAATGACCCCGAGTCCGCAGCCTATCTGGGTCAAAGTGGAGGCAAACCATACCGGACCTGTAAATCCCGTGACCATGCCCTGTGGGTTTCACCGTGAGCACCCCGAGATGTGCTTCTGTGGTCTCTGGATTGTTTCAGACTAAAGGCAACTTCAGCTTCAAGCTGAGAGAAACTTCTGCTCCCTCGACTACCTAAAAAGATTAAAATTAGGGTCTCATCTGACCCAGCTATAGGGCAGAACAAAGTTTTATTTAGGGTGTCCGCTCTTATCATCCCACAGTGACCCTTTGGAGCCCCTAAGGCCCCTGACATCATCCCAAGCTCAGGACGTCTTGCAGATCCCCCTTCTGTCCGCGAACCCCTCCGCAGGCGGGAGGCGGGGTCTCTGCCGGGCTCACGTACGCGGTCCTCGGCACGTGTGCGTCCAGTGTGGCCCTTTGCTCCTGCTGTCTCCTGTCTACTGGGTCACTAGACCCGCCTTCAGAACAGTGAGGGTGAAGTCTGACTCCACACTCCCCAGGTCGCGGGGCCTCAGCGTCCAGTGGAACATTCTAGGGCAGGAGGAGAGAAGTGTGGAACGTAAGTCCCCACAGATCAGGGACTGAAACAAGAAACGGAGACTAGTGAGTCCCGGAGGAGGGGGTGCAGGCGCTGCAGGCGGTGCTGCATCTCCTGACCCACAAACCGTCTGCCGCCCAGCCGGTCGGTCTGCGCCCCTCCAGCTGGATGGTCTGCGCCCCTCCGCCGGGCAGACGGGCAGCGCCGTGCATGGACCTGTGCTCAGCTCCAGCGCAGTGGGGCCGGTGACGACAGTCTGTGCAAACCCTGCGGCTGTGGGAACCCTGCGGCTGTATGAACCCTGCGGCTGTGCGGGCCCTGCGGCTGTATGAACCCTGCGGCTGTGGGAACCCTGCGGCTGTGTGAACCCTGCGGCTGTGCGAACCCTGCGGCTGTATGAACCCTGCGGCTGTGGGAACCCTGCGGCTGTGCGAACCCTGCGGCTGTGTGAACCCTGCGGCTGTGCGAACCCTGCGGCTGTGCGAACCCTGCGGCTGTGCGAACCCTGCGGCTGTGCGAACCCTGCGGCTGTGGGAACCCTGCGGCTGTGCGGGCCCTGCGGCTGTATGAACCCTGCGGCTGTATGAACCCTGCGGCTGTGTGAACCCTGCGGCTGTGTGAACCCTGCGGCTGTGCGAACCCTGCGGCTGTATGAACCCTGCGGCTGTGTGAACCCTGCGGCTGTGCGAACCCTGCGGCTGTATGAACCCTGCGGCTGTGGGAACCCTGCGGCTGTGCGAACCCTGCGGCTGTGGGAACCCTGCGGCTGTGCGGGCCCTGCGGCTGTGGGAACCCTGCGGCTGTGGGAACCCTGCGGCTGTGGGAACCCTGCGGCTGTGCGAACCCTGCGGCTGTGTGAACCCTGCGGCTGTGGGAACCCTGCGGCTGTGTGAACCCTGCGGCTGTGGGAACCCTGCGGCTGTGGGAACCCTGCGGCTGTGTGAACCCTGCGGCTGTGGGAACCCTGCGGCTGTGTGAACCCTGCGGCTGTGGGAACCCTGTGGCTGTGTGAACCCTGCGGCTGTGCGAACCCTGCGGCTGTGCGGGCCCTGCAACCATGCGCCTGGGTCCCGCTCTCTTCCAGAGCGTTGCTGAGAGTCAGCACTTGGCTAGTCCACGAGTTAATAAAAATACACAGAACACAGGCAACTCCTGAAGAAAGGGTTTTCTCGTTAGTATTTTGCATCGCTCTGCAACCCCAATCCACCCCTCGCTCATGCTTCCAGTTAGTTAATGACCGCAAATAGTTGAAATGAGTTGATAAAAAAAAAAAAAAATCCCCCAAACAGATTAAACGCGTGTGAAGAATTGTGAAAGGTGGACTAATCCATCTTGCTTACAAGCTAGCACTGCAGCTGCCCGGTTCGGGTGTGCTGGCTGCGCCCCGCGACTCCGGGCCAGAAACCAGGGCGCCGTTACTCACAGAGACAGCAACAAGCCAGAGCGTGCGTGGGGGTTTTTTTGTAATTTTTTTTTGGTCTTTTTTTTTGCCACGGGTCCAGTGTCCCTTTTTTTTGGTCTTTTGTTTTGCCACGGGTCCAGTGTCCCTCAGAGCAACCTGACGTGGCCAGATGGCGCCTACGAAATAGTGGTCGCGTTGCAGGAGAGGGACATTCCGGGAACATAACTCTCACAACGCGCCTTATGCTCCGGAGTGGATGCCATCTCTGTCTTCCAGGCGGACCGCTAGGAAACCATCCCCCACATCTGGGAGGGAGGATATCAGGAGACAGTCAGTGAGTCCCTCCGCTTTAACACGAGACACGCAGAAATCTCAGAGGCCCACGGGGAGCCTTCCGACAGTAACCCCCTCATTTCCAGAGTCAGGTGGTGAAGTTTCCCAGGAGAGCGCCACCCCGTCCCGCTCTGATCAATGTGACTTCAGGAGGGCGGACAAAGTCCATTCGCTCTGTCTACCACCGCGTCAGAAGGCTGCCACCGGCCGGACTTCAGTGCAGTGTGGCCCCAGCTACGCCCTCCAGTGTCCTGGACAGACCAGCTGAACAAGGGCCACAACGCATGCGGGTCCCCGAGACCCCAGTGGCTTTCTCCTCGGCTTCTATACAAGCCTTTCCCTTGGCCTCTGGCATTAATCCAGGCCCACAAAGATGAGTTCGTGGGGTGCCCACTCTGCCCTGGCCCACAAGGAGAAACTCACCCTCTCTGGTGACCTGTCCAGTGGTGAGCCCAGGAGTCAGCACCGGCCACCAATGCCAGGCACACATGTGTTCACCCCCTTCGCAGTGGGTGACGCCCACGCAGGCACAGTTGCTTGCACTGTGATTAGAAACCACAAGTGAACAACCCCGGGAAGCTTCCCCTCAGGCCCCAGGGAGGCCTCATTTGGAAGAGTCCAGCCCAGTCACCTAAGACCTACTGGTGGTCTCTCCTCAAACACTCAGAGGTCTCGTGACCATCATGTGTGCAGGAAGGAATAAGCTACTGTCCAGCTTCCGCACAAGATGGGCCATCTTAGGAACACATTCGGTACCCCTAGAGAGACAGAGCTGTTGCTATTTCAGGGCCGTGCCCATGAGAAGTCCACCCTGTGGAGGCATAGGTGGGCAGGGCCCCCAACACGTCCTCGTAGGCAGCAGCACAGCACAGGGTTCCTGGCTGGGCTGGAGTGATCGCCTCCGCCCATCACTGGGGGCACTGCCCAGGGCTGCCAATGCACCTGCTGTCTGCGCCAGGTGTCTGCACCATCCGGTGGCACCCGCCAGCCTGCCTATCCATCAGCAGTGGCAGCAGGGATGACACGGGGCGGGTGGTGTGGGAAGTGCAGTGTCTGGTCCAGCCTCTTGCGTCTGGGACAGACATCTCGGCAAGGGCAGGGGGCACACTGTGGTCAGAGCGTCAGAGGGATGCCCGACCCAGCCGCCAGTTTAACTCGGGGCACTCGCAGAAGTCTTTCTTGAGGTCGAGGTCACGCTGACCGTAGGGCTACGTGTCCCTGTGCCACAAGGTTAATTACATTCCTCTCTTTACATGAATAATGCTAATGACTGTGCGACCCTGGGCCCATTTTTCCCTGCAGTTGTGTGTGCATGTATGAGCATGTGTGTATGTGTGTGTGTGTGTGTGTGTGTGTGTGTGTGTGTGTGTGTGGAGAGAGAGAGAGAGAGATTTATTTGCATGACTTTGCGTGGCACAGTGATTTAAATCATGATGTTCATCATAGCAGAACCCATAATATCACTATAAGATGTCATGCTCTCAGAACAAACATTCCGTTACAATGTCATTGACTTCCTCTTTTACCTTCTTGAGTTAAATGTGCATTAGTTTCATTCTGAAGCAAAAAGTAAGATGAGCCCTGGCTGGTTTGGCTCAGCGGTTAGAGTGTTGGCCCGCAGACCAATGAGTCTGCGGTTCGATTCTGGTCAAGGGCATGTACCTTGGTTGCGATTTGTCCCTGGCCCTGGTTGGGGTTGTGTAGGAGGCAGCCACTCGATGTGTCCCTTTCACGTCGATGTTTCTCTCTCTCTCCCTCCTACTCTGACCAAAAAGTGGAAAAGTGTCCTCGAGTGAGGATTTAAAAAAAAAAAGTAAGATTAGCTGAAGTCTTATTTTTTTAAAGGAAAATGAGCCTTTATTTTCTAGCAATAAGAGCAAAATTTGGATTCCATAGCTTAAAAGCCAGTGGTATTTATATTTTGAATTGTCCCTGTGTGTTGCTGGAAGAGAGACTACCATTACAATTAATGTCAGATATGTTCTAGAAGGGAGCAATATCTATTTATAGACAACCTTCACTAATTATAACAACATGTATATGGGTTTCATCTGTTTGCTCTAAAAATATCACTTTGTTCTCAGTTCAAAAATGATAAGATTTCTGCCATATCTTGAAACTCAGAGAGTTAAAGCATATTCAGTACTGTTTCCTAGATTACTTATTCGTAAGTGACCCTACCAGGAACATTTTAAAATGACGGGTCTCGGAGGTAGTGACCACTGAGGACTGGAGACTGCTTAGAAAATCAAATAGTGTGTTTTGAGGTATTAAATAAAGCTCAACAGGATCACCCAGAGTTTTCACCTAACTAAAATTCAGTGAAGCTAATGGGACATCACAGCGCTCACATGCTTTGGCTCTCGCGATGGTTTTATCCTGGGTGAGTCCCTGTGACCTCCGGTTCTGCCGGGCTCTGCACACACCGTGTGGGTCAGAACACGGGGCTCACTCAGGCTGAAACCCTGAGCCTCAGTTCACACGCTTACTTGGACCGCTGTCTCTGCCAACCCAGCTTAGGAAATGTCACGCTGGTCGCCCTGCAAAAGATTGATCTTCAGATTTCATTTTCTTGTTCTTTTATATGATGTCCAAAAGCCCTTGCTCATCGTTTTTCCTTTATTTCATGGACCAGTAGTGGGTTGTAGCCTTGATCCAACCTCCCTGTAACTGTAACCACAATGAGATCAGTTTTAGTTGTTTTTCATGCTCCCTCGGACAGTGCGCTCAAAGGTGAACGGCCCCCTCCCAGGGAGCACCTCGTTGAGGCTGAATGCGCATTCCCAGCAGGCTGGGGGACAGCGTCCTTCACGCGGGTCTAGCCCCACACAGTCCAAGGCACACAGGTGTGAATCGTTAGCATAGCCAGCAATGCTCGCTCAGTCGGAAGTAACCATGGCTCCAAACTCAGAGAAGCCGAGATGACCGCCCCAGGTGTGACAGGAAGGTGAAGCTGAGGCCGTTAGCCAGGCAAGTGCAAACACCCAGGGCTGCAGCCACGTCTGTGCGGGGCCAGGCAGCGGTGTTCGGACTGGGAGTTCTGCCGTCAACTGGTCGAGTACACGCCTGGTTCATGCAATTAGGACAATCACGTGCCCACCATGTCCTCCTGGGCCTGCGCTTGTACACGTGGGACGGAAGGCAGGGGGCTCACGTTAGCCAGAGAACCAGTCTGGTACGACCAAAGGGGGTGCTGTCACTAAACGCGAAAGGCTTCACCTCAAGGACGTGGGTACGGCTCCAGGGTAGGTTTCTGGACTTTTGTCCCAGGAGAAATCATTGGGCCAGATTTCCCCCGAGTGAGGTCCTGGGGTGCCGCTGAAATCAGCATTTTCAGAAGCCCATATGGGAGGGCTTTATTTGTGCGGAGTTACAGCCCTCGGTTGCCACAGCCCCGTGTCCTGTAGTCCAGCCCTGGGGAGGGCAGCTGTGGAGTTACAGCCCTCAGTTGCCACAGCCCCGTGTCCTGTGGTCCAGCCCTGGGGAGGGCAGCTGTGGAGTTACAGCCCTCGGTTGCCACAGCCCCATGTCCTGTAGTCCAGCCCTGGGGAGGGCAGCTGTGGAGTTACAGCCCTCGGTTGCCACAGCCCCGTGTCCTGTAGTCCAGCCCTGGGGAGGGCAGCTGTGGAGTTACAGCCCTCGGTTCCCACAGCCCCGTGTCCTGTAGTCCAGCCCTGGGGAGGGCAGCTGTGGAGTTACAGCCCTCGGTTCCCACAGCCCCGTGTCCTGTAGTCCAGCCCTGGGGAGGGCAGCTGTGGGACCAGCAGAGCCAGGAGCAGGGCCCACGTCCAGAGTCTCTGATCCGTGATGACACTGGGTCAGGTGGAGTATCGACAGGAGGCAGTCCATCGGTCCATCGTCTGGGCCCCACACGGCTATAAACCACGAGGACAAATACAGAACGTCCTTCCTCTCCCCTCCCCGCCACCCCGCAACCAGAGTCCCAAGAGAGTCGGAGTCCTAAGAGGGAAGAGAGGCAGAGAGCAGACTCTGTCTGTTTAGAAATCTACGTCTTCAGGTTCTGCACCCTTGCCGCAGCCATGCCCATCCGGCCACTGACTTATTCCCAGGTGTGAGCGACGGGTCAGCGTGCCCCCGTCATCCAGACCCTTCCCCAGCAATCTGTGGGGAGTTGCCTGGAGGGCGTTAGCTGCACCCTCCTGACAGAGCTGTATCAACGGCACGCCCATGGATCTAGTCTTCCCTTCTCTCCTTTCCCATTAAATAGCAGCCACGTCACTGTGACTGCCCCACGTCCACGGACACGCCCATGGATCTAGTCTTCCCTTCTCTCCTTTCCCGTTAAATAGCAGCCACGTCACTGTGACTGCCCCACATCCACAGACCATCCCACACATTACCACAGCTCCGCGGAGCCAGGACGGAAATAAAAACAATAACAAGTCATCCGTTTAACCAATTCAAATGAGTGCTTACCATATTCTACACTTTCTTCTAGGCACTGGGAATAAATTAGTAAATTAAACAATAATAAATACTTGCATTTGGGGGTTTAAATTCTAGTGCGCTCTAAGCTTAATGCAAATAGAATTACTTTATCATTCTTAAAATAATGCAAATATTTCATGGACCGTGCTATGGTCTGAATGTTTGTTTCTCCCCCAAAATGCATATGTTGAATTCTTTTTTTTTATTTATATTTTTATTAATTTGTTTTTGTTACAGATGTTTCTTCTTTTTCCCCTATTGACACCCTCTTCCCCCTATTGACACCCTCTTCCCCATCCCCCCCACCCCATCCCCAGCTTTGTTGTCTATGTGCATTGGTCATGCATACATGCATATGAATTCTGTGGTTTATCTTTCCCCCTCCAACACCCCCTTTTTTTGAGGTTTGTTAGTCATACACCACCTCTATGTCTCTGGGTCTATTTTGTTCATCAGTTTTTTTAGTTCATTATATTCCACAAATAAGTGAGATCATGTGATATATGTCTTTCTCTGCTTGGCTTGTTTTGCTCAGCATAATACTCTCCAGGTCCCTCCATGTCATCTCAAAGCTTAAGAGATCTCTCTTTCTTATAGGTGCACAGTATTCCATTGTGTTCATGTACCACAGCTTTTTTATCCATTCATCTGCTGATGGACACTTGGGTTGTTTCCAGATCTTAGCTATTATAAATAGTGCTGCTATGAACATAGGGGTACATATATTCTTTCTTATTGGTGTTCCAGGCTTCTTAGAGTATATTCCTAGCATAGAGTGGAGTCCAGAGAGTCTCTTCAATAAATGGTGTTGGGAAAATTGGACAGCTACTTGCAAGAAAATGAGGCTAGACCACCAACTTACATCATACACAAGAATAAACTCAAAATGGATAAAATAATTGAATATAAATCGTAAATCCATAAAAATTCTAGAGAAAATGCAGGCAACAAAATTTCAGACATCATACGCAGCAGAATTTTCACTGATACATTACCTAAGGCAAGAAAAACAAAGGAAAAAATGAGCACATGGGACTACATCAAACTAAAAATCTTCTGCACAGTAAAAGACACAATCATCAAAATGGAAAGGGAACCCACTATATGGGAGAACATAATTGCCAATGATACATCAGATAAGGGGTTAATTTCCAAAATATATAGAGTACTCATACAGCTGAACAAAAAAGAAGACAAAGAACCCAATTAAAAAATGGGCAGAGGACCTACAGAGACACCTCTCCAAACAGGACATACAAATGGCCAAGAGACATATGAAAAAATGCTCAACATCACTAATCATCAGAGAGATGCAAATTAAAACAACAATGAGGTATCACCTCACACCTGTCAGAATGGCCGCCATCAACAAATCATCAAACAACAAGTGCTGGCGAGGGTGTGTAGAAAAGGGGACTCTAGTGCACTGCTGGTAGGAATGCAGACTGGTGCAGCCACTGTGGAAAACAATAGGGTGCTACCTCCAAAAGTTAAAAATTGAACTGCCATTTGACCCAGTGATCCCACTTCTAGGAATATACCCTAAGAAGCCTGAAATGTATGTTGAATTCTTAACGCCCACAGTAAAGCTATTAGGGAGTAGTACCTGTGGGAGGTGCTGGGATCATGAAGGGGGGCCCTCATGAGAGGGATGAGCACCACTATGAAGAGCCCCGAAAGCTTCCTTTCCTGTGAAGACACAAGGAAAGTCTGTCCCCACAAGAGGGCCCACGTCCTACCCTGCTGCCTTCCTGATCTGGGACCTTCCAGCCTGCAGAACTGTTGTTTCTGAGACACACAGGCCGCGGAGTTTTGTTACCGCGGCTCAGGCAGACTGTCACAGACCATATGCACACGACAAGGATCCCGCAGAAGCAGTGACCAGAGCCACAGTGACGACATGCGGGCCCGGCTGCAGAAACAGACCAGCGGCGGGTAGCTTAGCTCCTCTCGGATGCGATGACCCAGAGTGTTTGAAGCAGGGTCAAACGGAATCTAAGCCACGCCGGGCAGTCTTGGCCCTCCTGGAGACGAGAAGACGGGACTGCACCGCCCCCCGACCTCCCGGCCACGGAAAGGCACGTCCCTGCAGCTAGGACCTGGCACGGCCGTGCGTCTGACTGTGTGGCTGGGTCTGAGATGTCCCCAGAGTCCCAGCAAGACAGAAGCCCCCAGGGGCCAAACAGGATGTGGCCGGACTGTGGCTGGGGGGGCAGGGAACTGTCGAAGTATGCATATTTAGTAGCAGCATAAACCAAGGTCATACACACAGTTCACGTCCAAATGACTAGTTGGGATGAGAAGAAAGACAACAGTCCTAATAATGATGGAAATAATAGCAAGGATACTAACTCTTCGACAACATATAAGCTGAAAGCTTGAAGAGTCTGATGAAGTAGACATTTTCATAGAAATTAGAAATTGGAAAAATTGATGTGAAAGACCTGTGAGAAACCAGAACATCTTTGAAAACCCAGCCGACAAAGGCACATCGAGATGGCCCCGGCTGGGTGGCCAGGCTGCGCGGAGACACCTGAGCGATGACCAGCCATCGCGTCCATTACTCGCCCTGGTCGATTACCGGCAGCAATGATCCCTTCACCGCAGCAGAACAGCAAAGACGCCCATGCTCTCCTCAGATCCCATACAGATCCCATCGATCCTGAGCAATCACATTCTTGCAGGTGAAGGGCAAAAAGCACAACCCTTTAATCGCCATGTTTACGTCCACTTTTAGTTGCCGCAGAACGTAAACTCGCCGAGGCGCGTCCTGGCCACCGCCGCCTGCTTTCAGACTGTTCACCTGAGGGAATCAGTGCGTGCAGCTCTGGGCACCGTCACATCCCTGTTCACCTGAGGGAATCAGTGCGGGCGGCTCTGGGCACCGTCACATCCCTGTTCACCTGAGGGAATCAGTGCCTGCGGCTCTGGGCACCGTCACATCCCTGTTCACCTGAGGGAATCAGTGCCTGCGGCTCTGGGCACCGTCACATCCCTGTTCACCTGATGGAATCAGTGCGGGCGGCTCTGGGCACCGTCGCATCCCCACGCCTTCGACCCCTTTCGAAAGCGAACCATCCCCGTAGGCGGGAGCGGGCGTTTCCCATCCTATGCGGTCACCCCACCCTTCAGAAGGACTAAATGCACAGGTGCATCAGGCTCTCATTCCCTCGCCCTCTGCTTCCCCCCAGCCCTCGGATGAGCACCCTGTGCAGGCGGCCGACGGCCGTGCTTGCGTGGAGACGGCACAGTTTCTCCTGGCTCCCAAGGTGGCTCCCGCGCACGCTTCCGTGCCCACGATTTCACCCACAGGAAGCAGACATTTCCACTAGCTCCTTAAATGAAAGAAAAAACTAAAGACACGGAGCCACGCTGTGTAATAAGATCTGCTGCGCCTCAGAAAGGCCATCGATGAGCGTGGACCCGGGGCAGCCTTTTCCCGGATGGAACACGCAGTGCAGGCTGCCCTGACCCCGATGGAAGCTGCTCCCCCGTCGTGCTGAGCCCTGTTTTGTCGCCCACACTCTTCTCACGGAATAAGCCGGATGACCGGAAAGACGAGGGGGGGCGCTGGCGGGACGTGGGGGGTGGGGACTGGCACCCGGGTGGGGACGGAGGTCAGTGGGGGCCAGGGGAACCATGCGGAGCCCCTCAGACAGCTAACAGGAGGACACGCGACCTGACAACCCCACTCCTGGGAACACGGGAGAGGAAGCACAGTCATCGTCTTGAGAAAACAGCCACACTCGGCGTTCACGGGGGCAATTGTCACAGCAGCCAGGACGTGGAGGCAGCGGGGTCCGTCGGGGCCGGGGATGGAGAAAGCATGCCATAGCAACAGGGACGAAGGGAGCCCTGTCCCTTGAAACAGCAGGAGGGACCTGGAGGGCGGTGTGCGAAGTGACCCAGGTCAGACAGAGAGACAGACACTGCGTAATCCCACTCACAGGAGGAACTGAAAGTCAGACTCAAAGAGCCGGAGGGGAGGCCAGTGGTCTCTGGGACATGGAGGGTGGGGACAGCGAGATGTTCGGGAGAAGCACAGGCTGTCAGTTATGAGACGCAGGAGTCCCGGGGTCTGATGCACAGTATGGTCCATGCTGCTGTAATAACCTAGTTACTAATCACAGACACGAGCAAAGGGGGGCCAGACCTTACAGGCATGTCACTGAGACAGCTTCGCCAGGAAGCTCCCCCTTGACACCCCCAGGGGTCCAACAAGGGGGACACAGATGCACGGCCAGTTAAGTTGGGGGTACTACTGGCAAAGGTGTTTGCTATCAATCACCCCTGGGGACAGTCATTGGCCAGAATGGGCGTGGCCACTACAAGCACACAGAGATCTGGGATACAGAGCTCCGGAGTCAAAGGGACTCTCTCTCTTGTGCTCTTGTACTAGGAGGACCCTCGGGGCGCCTGCTGCAGGGGTGGCCCCTGCGTTCACCCTCACAGGCCCTGTGGACCCCACAAGCAATGGGCTGATGGGCTGCACCTAGCCTGATGCTCACCTGGACCGGCTCCAGCACCGGAGGAAACTGGGCACTGGCTTAGCCCCTGGCTCTGCTGAACCCCAGACGTACTTCGTCTGTGACCAGAATACGGGAAATGGGACTTTAGGAACCCAGCGGTGTGCTCCCACAAAAGTGAGACTCACTCATTCTCCCGCGTGAGTCTCAGAGAATTCTTCTTCTCGAGGTTTTGTGAGAACCTCACCGCCAGCACCCAGGGGGGAAAAGGACCCCCACTTCCTCCAATAACATGGGGCTACAGTTACTAATACTACATTGTGAGCTTGAGATCGGCTAAGGTAATAGATCTTGTGTGCTTCCACCATCATAAAAAAGTAAATGTGACGTGATGATAATCATTTCACGATGCTTGTGCATATTAAATTATCACATGAAATACACACTAGAGGTGTACTGAGAAACTATGGGGCTGTTACAAAATAACTAAGCCGGGTTAACAATGTTTCCTTGTTGTTTGGGACTGAGCCAGTTCCGGACCGTGGGTTACCGGAGGCCAGCTCTGCTGATGAGTGAGCACTTAGCACTTCTGAATCGTCGAATTCCACTTTGATGTCTAATTACTGCTAGCCAGGGTCGGTGTTACACCCTCAGTTTTATTTGTTGTTCTTCCTTTTTCTCCTTCTGTCCCTGTGTTTTGTCCAGATCCTCTTCGTCAGTGCTCTCCTGGATACCATAAGAACTACGAAGAGCCCTGGCCGGTTTGGCTCAGCGGTTGGAGCGTCGGCCTGGGGTCCAGAGAGACCCGGGTTCGGTTCCCGCTAAGGGCACGTACCTCGGTTGCAGTTTGTCCCCGGCCCTGGTTGGTCGTGCGGGTGGCGGCCACTCGACGTGTCCCTTTCACATCGATGTTTTTCTCTCTCTCTCTCTTCCTCTCTCTCCCTCCCACTCTACCTGAACAAAAAATGGAAAAATGTCCTCGGGTGAGGATAAAAAAAAAAGAACTACGAAGAGTGACAAACACGTTGTCCTGTACCTGGTTGTCAACAGAGAGAAGAAGCCTCAGATGTGATGGGAAATTGCCCAAGGCCACTTATTGGTCAGTTATGGGAAATGGACTAACCCTCAACCCTCACGCTGTCTCTGTACTGGGCGGTCACTGTGCTCCCCAGATGCGACGTTGCACAGACCACGCATCGCATCCCTTTCAATGCGTCCGCACGCGGAGAACCGGGAGAGAAATGGCATCGCCAGCCGACTCACCCAGAACATCCTGACCGTGCACTCAGGGAAATGGCACCTGTGCACATGACAGGGGCCAGAGTCAAAGTTGTGTCCATCAGTCAGGACGAAACAAAGCATAGCCCAGCTGCTTCCGTAGCCTCATCCTGTGCGCTGGGTCCGTCTGGACCGCCACCCTCTCCCCACCCGTCTGCGGGCGGAGCTCCGCTCACTGCACCTGAGTCCACTGGGCCTGGGCCTCCGGCGTTATCGTCTCTACATCCTCTCCCGCCACATGCAGCCAGGCTGACTTCCTAGGTGCCAACCCCATGTCCTTGGTCTAGGCGAAGGAAACTTTGGTAAGTCTTTCTTTGATTTAAAATACAAAAAAGAAAAGAAAAGAAAAAGAAAAAGTCTGGCTGGTGTGGCTCAGTGGTTAAGTGTCGACCCTGCACCAAGAGGCCGCCTGTTCGATTCCTGGTCAGGGCACATGCCCAGGTTGTGGGCCCATCCCCAGTGGGGGGCATGCAGGAGGCGGCCAGTCGATGTTCTCTCTCATCAATGTTTCCATCTCTCTCTCCCTCTGTCTCTAAAATCAATAAAAGAAAAAAAATTTAAAAAATAAAATAAAAAGCCAACCCCAAATATGCATTGTTGCACTAGGGTTGATTGTGAGTCCCACAAAGGCAGCAAACAGATTAATAAATAAAAGTCTCCCTCGGGAACTGCCAGTTGGACCAAATTCATGGAGAGAAGGTAGTGAAGATCGAGGGGAAGGGATAGAAGTGAGAGACCCAAACTGGGAGCATCCAGACTGGTAGAAGGATGAGGGACAATGATTCCTAAGACAAAAATGATCATCTATATATCATAGTACAAAGAGATAGCATTGTTTAAATATACTTGTGGCAATTGTCTCCTACAAAATGCTTGTCTCTCAAACTTTTAAGACTAAATAGTCTAAATTACGGCATGTTCATTTTATTAAGTTAACTATTATTTTAGACATCCTAGTTAGTTTGAAATATGGTCAGTAATTTCCCAAGTGCATGTACACCTCTGCACACGTCCTCTGTGTCTGCCTTGCTCCAAGTCCATGCACCTTTTTACTGAGCAAAGTTTGAGTATTCTAGAGGCGATGACCCTTACTCTTAAACGTTCAGTAATTTGGACTCGACACAAGCAACGGGCACTTTTAAGAAAACTAAATTGTAACATTTTGGGAAGAAGCAGCTCATCGAAACAGGCGGACCTATTTGAACGACGAATGGATGAGCACGTGAGCATCGATACGGCGTGTACAAACTACCTTCGAGTTCTCTAGTTGTGACGAATACACTGCAACTTAAGTGGATAGTCACTCAAGAAGATATTTGCAAACCATATATCTGAGAAGGAGTTAATATCTAAAATATACAAGGAACTTATATAACTTCACACACACACACACACACACACACACACACACACACACAAATTAAATTAAAAAATAGGCCGAGAACCTGAATAGACATCTCTCCAAAGAGGACATACAGATGAAACATGAAAAAATGCTCAGGGTCACCAAGCATCAGAGAGATGCAAATTAAAACCACCATGTGATATCACCTCACACCTGTCAGAATGTCTACCATCAAATCAACAAGCGACAAGTGCCGGGGAGGATGTGGAGGGGGGAACCCAGTGCACTGCTGGTGGGAATGCAGACCGGGGCAGCCACTGTGCGAAAGACTGGAGTTTCCTCAAAAAGTTTAGAATAGAGTCGTCCTATGGCCCAGCCATTTCACTTCTGGGCATTTATCCAAGGAAAACAAAACACTAATTTGAAAAGATACGTGCACCCCTATATTATCTACATCAGCCAAGCTACGAAAACGACCTGGGTGTCCATCAACACATGAATAAATGAAGAAGACCGTGTATCGCTCAGTAATAGAACAGAATTAAAGCTTTGCCACTTGCAACATGAATGGGCCCAGGGCGTGTTATGCTCAGTGAAATAAATCAGAGGAAGGCGAATACCATATGATCACACTTTCATGTGTAATCCTAAAAATAAATGAATAAATAAATAGATGAATAAACGAAACAGAAACAGACGCATAGATGTGGAGGCTAGCTGACGGCTGACAAGGGGCCGGGGTTGGGAAATGGTGACAAGGTCTATGAACATCTCATTCCAGCGTATGAAACACTCCTCAGGGTGTGCCGAGTGTTCAAGAACTCAGCTCTCGGTCGTCTTACTAAAGCAATCTTGCTGCTGTCTGAAGGTTTGTGTCTCCCCAAAACTTACATGTTGAAATTCTAACTGTGAAATGTGATGAAATTAATAGGTGGGTCTTTGGACGGCCATTAGGTCATGAAAGTGGAGCCTTCAGAAATACGATCGGTGCTCTTGTAAAAGAGACACCTTAGCGCTCCCCAGCCCTTGCAGAGGGTACAGTGAGAAGCCTGTGACCTGGACATGGACCCTCCCCAACCATGCTGGCTCCCAGTCTCAGATGTCCAGCCTCCAGGACTGAGCGGTACATTTCTGTTTATAAGCTAAATACATGCACACATGCACACACACACACCTGCATGCATACACACATGTATACACACACACATATGCACACATACATATCCACTTATGCATGCATAATGCACACATGCATATACCAACACCTATGCATGCATATGCACACATATGCATGCATATATGCTCATATATACACACATGCATACACACATATGCACACATACATATTTGCTTATGCATGCATACATGCACACATGCATATACCAACACATATACACGCATATGCACACACATGCATGCATATATGCACATATATACACACATGCATACATATATATCCATACACATGCACACACCTGCATACACACACATATGTACACACATGCACATATGCATACCTGCACACATACATATACACTCATACATACATACACACATACACACACAAGGTGATAGGGCTTAAGTTTACATTTGTCTAGATCACAGGATTCACGTTGCAAGTTTTTATTTTTTATTTTTTATCCTCACCCGAGGACATTTTTCCATTTTTTGTTCAGGTAGAGTGGGAGGGAGAGAGAGGAACAGAGAGAGAGAAACATCGATGTGAAAGGGACACATCGAGTGGCTGCCACCCGCATGACCAACCAGGGCCGGGGACAAACTGCAACCGAGGTACATGCCCTTAGCGGGAACCGAACCCGGGTCTCTCCAGACCGCAGGCCAACGCTCTAACCGCTGAGCCAAACCGGCCAGGGCACGTTGCAAGTTTTTCAAACTGGATCAGAGAGTGAATGCTGTTCTGGTAAAAACGCTTTATGTCCCGATAGAAGCTAGAGGAAGGAAGAAGGAAGTAGAAAGGAGGTGGGGTAGTGGGCACACCGGAAGAATGAAGAAGGGGATGGCACAGGGGATGCAGGGCGGTGTTCCCATGCACGCCAGGATGTCACCTGCCAGGGAACAGTGGAGATGTCACAGAGCGGCCGCGGCGGAGGCTGCAGGTGGCCCCCACGACGTGTGGGCCCTGAGCGCCGGCTCCTTCCTCAACGGGTCTTCCTCCTTCCAGTGGTAGTTCCCAGCGACAGACATGTGGGGACAAACCACGGCACCTGCTCTGAAACGGCCTGTGGCTTTATTTCCCCCACCGCTCGGTGTCTCTAACTGATACACAGACGCATTGCGACACTACCCACCGGAACGGTATAAGGACGAGGTCACGGCGGAGACAGTGCTGGTTTGGACCTGGGTGGGCTTCCTTGTCCCTGCCTCCCGCTGGGGACTTAGGCCTCGCCACACAGTGACCCCGGAGGAGCTGCGCCCCCGTGAGAACTGACACACTCGTAGAATCCATGCCTCCCCGGGAGAGAAATCCGCTCTGTGGACGATGAGGGCACCGGGGAGAGACGTTTGTGCATCTTGGAGTCAAACGGTCAGACGCCCACACGTCACCCTTGGAGAGGGAGGTGCGCGGTCACTCCATTGAATCCGGCCGCAGCTCCGTTCTAGACGCGTCATTAACTCGACTTCAACATCCTCCTGAATGAAACGGCCACGGGCATCGACTCTCCCCGTGGTGTCGCAAGAACATTTAAAACTCCAACACCCGACTGCTTCGTCAGGGCGCTGACCTCGTACCCCGCAGACTGTCGCAGAAAGAATGACCAGAGCCAACACGATCGCCGTCGTCCGGCAGGCATGAATCAGAAGTACACCTACGTTTTGGTGCGGAATTGCAGTCGTCAGTGACGGTGACGAGACGCAAAGGCAGACAGTCCCTGCTGTGATGTTCGCCAGGCGCCTGTGGGCAGGGGCCCAGGACAGAAGCCGCGCGGGGCTCAGAGCAGGGGCTGCGGGCGGAGACACAGGCTCTCCCACGCCGGACAGACACGTCGCGTGACCTTGCCCAGGACACCGCGTGTCTCCCTGGCTTGGCTGCTTCTCTTCTTAGAGATGGGTCACAACCCTTCCTGATTTCAGGAGAACGACTTCAAGTACCAGCTGTCGTGTGGAACGTCGGGGGGCCCGCATCACAAGCAGGGGCCTGGAACCCAAGGCCTACGCAGTCTGCCCAAACCAGAAACATACACAAGTGAGCGTCAAGGTCACGTCCCTACGGTGGTTTAAACATCCGCTTTTCACAGCAGACATGGGAACGGATGGGGTTCGGAAATTAGGGAAGGAGAGGGGGCGTCGTTGGAAACGCTGTGATTAAGCCCTGTGATTTTTGAGGATTTTCCATAATATATACACTGGCTCAAAAATTACTCTTACCTCAAGGATTTTTCAAAATACCATTTGCAGCTAGTCAAATAAGGTAGCAGTTTTAAAATGTGTTTGCTTATTTTAATAACCGTAGCTCCACCGCGTCCTCACCGGGGGATGGAGTTCATTTTAGACAGAATCTCACGAGTATGTCAAGAGTCTCATCCAAACACCTTACAGGAAAATCATCCGTCACCAGCACTACCGCGTCATGGACTTAATTTAACATTTGTGAATCTCTCACACAAAATAAACCTACGGCACATATTCCAAAAGTAGCGCCTTCAATTTTGATTTTGTACTTTCAATGACATAATTCTATTTAAAAGTTATTCTGAGATGACAGCAGCAAAAATAGAATTCTGCAGGAAAGGTCTGAACCGTGGGAAACCGTAGTCAGGACACTTCGTATTTCGTTTCAAAGGGATGACTAGTCCCACAGGGTCCTGTGCGAGGCACTCAGTTTTAGGGCGGGGAGAGGCATCTTACAACCTTACATTCTACGTTTTCCCGATTCTCCCACCGTCAGCCTCCGAGAGCGGAGCACCTGCTACTCATCCTCACGGAAAGGTAGCGAGACGCTGACTGACCGGATGGAAACATCTGCAGTATGCGATTCAGGCCTGGTCTCGGACCAGTTTTATAGTAGGAGCTGGAGACGGGACGTTCTACCGCTGTCTTCACGAGCAGCACCAGGGAGTACGGTCACTCTCTCCCTTGAGTGTCCTCGATGACCAGGTCTGTGAGCCAGCCACTAGCCATTTGGGCGTCAGGGGAGCCCAGCCTGTGAGGAAGGACGCACTCTCTCCGGCCACAGATGTTCGAGGTGACCCTGAACGCAGGGCTGGGCGGGCAGCCCCTGGGGCACCACCCTGCCTGGAGCGGAACTCTCCTTCTTCGTAGACTGCAATTTCCGAGTTTCGTTTTGGCTTCTGGTGCCGGCGCCAAACACACCAGCAGGGCACCCGGGCACTAACGAGTCTTTAATGGTATTCGGAGGGTGATTTATGTACTGGACAGGTGATACGATGAAAAATAGCTCTGAGCACAAGAAGTTAGCACAGACCTTGGCTACCTGCCACCCAAGTAACTTTAATCATTTGTCAGAATTTGTCACCACACTGCAAACAAATGAAGGCCGCTGCGTTTAGTTGGTTTTATTTTCCGATGCGGTCGGTTACCTGCACATACTTCTATATCAGCTCACTGCAGCGACCGGACAAATGCACACACCCAGCTACCACTGCCCGAGTTCATGACGGCAGCTTCCTGGGGTCAGGGGTCTGCCTGTGACTTGGTCTCCCCCGCAGGGATCAAGCCGTTAGACTGGCCATCTCGTTTGGGACCCGGGATGCTCTGCCAAGGTCATTCAGGTGGTCGGCAGGACCGAGGTCACCGGGCTCAGAGGCTGTCTGCGGGAGGTCAGTCTCAGCTCTCTGAGGGGGCCCAGGTGCTTCCTTCCTGGACCCTCATGGGCAGTTCATACCGGGATTTGCTTTATCCCGGGCAGGTGTGAGCAATCGGCTGGCATGCTGTCCCCACCGGTGCAGGGGGCCCATCATGGGGTGACCATCCTCACCACGTCCCCTATGAGCCAACTGAGCCGAGGACTGGTATCCGGAGAACTCAGGCCTGAGGCTGTGCCCACCATGGGGGAGCCTGCGGGGGCAGCCTGCTCCGTGTGAGGGGCCACGGGGGCGCCACAGGACCCTCCGCCTGGGCGTTCCCAGGGATCCGTGTTGTTCTAGAAGCTCACTTGCTGACTTTCCAAGCTCTTCCCCGTCGAAGGTCACACGTGCTGATTGCTATGCTCACATTTCCTTCACGTTATCATTTTGCAAGTCAAAGCTGTGATCTCCGGTTTCCTCCACGCCCCGGTGGAGGTTTTCGGTTCGAGACGCTAGCGACAGGCCGTGTAGAGAGGCTGGGAGAGGAGATGTTGGGTCCTTAGAGACCAGTGACCTTGAGCCCAAGGGGAGCGGGGTTTCATTCGCACAACAAAAGAACGAACAAGAGCAGTTATCTGAAGATTTCTGTCAACCCACTGGCAACCAGCGGAGATAGTAGCCCTCGGGGTTATGAAATCCATACACAATTTTGCTTTCTTTTTTGCACAAGTGTGCATACATGAAGAATTCACACGATTCTTCTCCGTGGTTATTAGGCTTCGCTAAGCTCTGGGGATCTCCTCACCTTCGGCGTTCGGCGCGTCCTCCCCAGAACAACCTCTTCCGCATCCCCTTCGGTCTTCACTGCCGACGACGACGACCCGGACTGAGGTTCGATCCGTGTGCGCTGCCGGCCCCAGGCCTGGGGAGCTGCGGTGGTCAGAACCCAGCTCTGACACCTCTGTGCTTTGCTGTTCAGGGAGTAATGAAACCCCTCCTTTCCGGTTCTCGTGAAAGCTAGACGGCCCGTACCTGTGAAGCATGGGGGTGGTGCCCAGCACATGCCAGGCCTCCCGGTGACCGCCGCGGGGAGCTGGCCCTGCAGGTCGCGGCTACTCTGCCCACAGCCCCGCGGATGGCCCGTCGTGTCCTCACACACTTGGAGAGCAGTTCGGAAACCGTGAGGCTCCGGTGTGTCCTCTAAGCCCAGCTCGTGTGGCCCGTACCCTAACCACGGGGTAACTCCTCAGCACCCCTTGTCATCAGCTTGTTTTGTTGGAGGGTCCTCATCCTTGCCTGTCTAACCAGATCTCAGTCTCTAACCTTGAATTCTTCTCCTCGTAGTACCAACTCCAACAATCCGAATGCTGTGCTTTTCAAAGACCATTTTCTAACATTAGACTTTTTGTGATTAAAACAAGAATCAGAATCTAGGTAGGCACATTCTGTAACAGCAGAAAGGCAGACGGGCCTCTTCCCAATCTTATCACTGCTCACGTTTTTGTGTGTTAATCCTCACCGGAGGATACTTTTCCATTGATCTTTTTAGATGGAGTGGAAGGGAGGGAGGGAGAGAGATACACCAATTGGTTGCCTCCCCTCCGACACTGACCAGGGCCGGGGATTGAACCTGCAACCCGGGTACGTGCCTTGACCAGAAATCGAACCTGCGACCCGTCGGTCCCCGGGCTGAAGCTCTCACCGTGAGCCGAACCAGCCAGGGCTCCCCAGCCTACTTCTGGTTGGCACGCCCAGCCACCTCCCCTCAGCACTGACGCTGACGGACCCGAACCTGAGCTTCGTGGCTCTGGACAGCTGCTTCCCCCCAAAGTTACGTTCTGCACTGTCCTGTGACATATGAACCTGTTCTATTTTCATCACTGAGTGGAGTTTGTCAGATGTCCTGCAACTTACAGCAATCCTCCGTTATTGAGCTGCTCCGATGTCTAACGTGCACCCACACACATGCGCACACGTCACACATCCACACATCACACACATCCATACATCATATATCACACACATCCATACATCATACATCACACACATCCACACATATACACATCACACACATCCACAAATCACACCCATCCACACATCACACATCACACACATCCACACATCACACACATCCACACATCACACACATCCACACATCATACACATCACACACATCCACACATGACACATATCACACTTCACACACATCACACACATCCACATATATACACATCACACACATCCACACATCACACTATCCACACATCACACATCACACACATCCACACATCACACACATCCACACATCACACATCACACACATTCACACATCACACATCACACATCACACACATCCACACATCACACATCACACACATCCACACATCACACACATCCACACATCACACTATCCACACATCACACATCACACACATCCACACATCACACACATCCACACATCACACTATCCACACATCACACATCACACACATCCACACATCACACTATCCACACATCACACATCACACACATCCACACATCACACATCACACACATCACACATCACACACATCCACACATCACACTATCCACACATCACACATCACACACATCCACACATCACACACATCCACACATCCACACATCACACACATCCACACATCACACACCTCCACACATCACACACATCCACACATCACACATCACACACATCCACACATCACACATCACACACATCCACACATCACACTATCCACACATCACACATCACACACATCTACACATCACACTATCCACACATCACACATCACACACATCCACACATCACACTATCCATACATCACACACATCACACACATCCACACATATACACATCACACACATCCACAAATCACACCCATCCACACATCCACACATCACACACATCCACACATCACACACATCCACACATCACACTATCCACACATCACACATCACACATCACACTATCCACACATCACACTATCCACACATCACACATCACACACATCCACACATCACACTATCCATACATCACACACATCACACACATCCACACATCACACACATCCACACATCACACATCACACACATCCACACATCACACTATCCATACATCACACACATCACACACATCACACACATCACACACATCCACACATCACACACATCCATACATCATATATCACACACATCCATACATCATACATCACACACATCCACACATATACACATCACACACATCCACAAATCACACCCATCCACACATCACACATCACACACATTCACACATCACACATCACACATCACACACATCCACACATATACACATCACACACATCCACAAATCACACCCATCCACACATCACACATCACACACATTCACACATCACACATCACACATCACACACATCCACACATATACACATCACACACATCCACAAATCACACCCATCCACACATCCACACATCACACTATCCACACATCACACATCACACACATCCACACATCACACACATCCACACATCACACTATCCATACATCACACATCATACACATCCACACATCACACCCATCCACACATCACACACATCCACACATCACACATATCCATACATCATACATCACACGTCACACACATCCACACATCACACATCACACCCATCCACACATCACACATCACACACATCCACACATCACACACATCCACACATCCACACATCACACATATCCATACATCATACATCACACATCACACACATCCACACATCACACCCATCCACACATCACACATCACACACATCCACACATCACACACATCCACACATCACACACATCCACACATCACACATCACACATATCCACACATCACACATCACACACATCACACATCACACACATTCACACATCACACACATCCACACATCACACATCACACACATCCACACATCACACATATCACACTTCACACACATCACACACATCCACACATCACACACATCCACATATATACACATCACACACATCACACATCACAAATCACACCCATCCACACATCACACATCACACACATCCACACATCACACACATCCACACATCACACTATCCACACATCACACATCACACATCACACTATCCACACATCACACCCATCCACACATCACACATCACACACATCCACACATCACACACATCCACACATCCACACATCACACATATCCATACATCATACATCACACATCACACACATCCACACATCACACCCATCCACACATCACACATCACACACATCCACACATCACACACATCCACACATATACACATCACACACATCCACACATCACACATCACACATATCCACACATCACACATCACACACATCACACATCACACACATTCACACATCACACACATCCACACATCACACATCACACACATCCACACATCACACATATCACACTTCACACACATCACACACATCCACACATCACACACATCCACATATATACACATCACACACATCACACATCACAAATCACACCCATCCACACATCACACATCACACACATCCACACATCACACATATCACACTTCACACACATCACACACATCCACACATCACACACATCCACACATCACACACATCCACATATATACACATCACACACTTCACACACATCACACACATCCACACATCACACACATCCACATATATACACATCACACACATCCACACATCCACACATCACACATGCACACATCTGTGTGTGAACCTGCACACACACACATATCACATCTGCTATGTCTAATTGCTCTTCCTCCTAGTTAGTTTCCTGAAAATCAGCACTTAGAAGTGATATGACTGACACCACATCATTAAGCTTTTCTGTTTGTGCTACATTTTCACTAACGTAGTATCCGAGTTTCTAACCTGGTGACAGTGCCTACAAGGGGCTGTCCCTGCCTCCATGTCCACATCGAGACCTTAATCGAGTGACGCGGTCAGCCCCCTGGCTCACTAGCACCCTGAACGCTGAAGGGCCCCCCTCGGCGCACCAGGGGTGAGAGAATGGAGTCAGTTAGCCGTTACCCAAGCTTACACCTGGAGGGAAAGATGACCTCCACCAGCCCATCTGTGAAGGAGAAGATAAGCCCGATGCTGTCGAAGGCGTAACCGCGCACTCGACGTCTCTCCCAAGCTCGCGCCCCGAAGCCAGGGGCTCCCGAAACGGAGCGTCTGCAGTTTGCACCACCATCGATCTTCTGAGCTACTTCTCGCATGAAGACTTTCCCTGAACATTTTCTGTCCCGTTTTTTGTTTTCATTCACACCTCACTCTTGAAATTTTTTGAGGGCTTGAAAAAAACATGTCCACCTCCTCCTAGGATAACGGTGTGAAGAACAATTTCCAAAACTCCGGTGAGACAATACCGTTCTGTGTGGATTCCGTGATGAACTTTCAGTATCTTCTGGTCTTCACCCTGTGCTGAGTCTTTAAGATTTGCCCCAGGAAAGACCCCTGGAGGGTGTCAGCCACGGGCAGGAAGGTAGCTCCACGCTGCAGAAACAGAGAGAGCGAGCCGGTCGCTCCCCCGAGCTCTACGTCAAAGGTCCACAGCAAACCAACAGAAGCCCAGGGGAGGACACTTCTCTCGCCTGTGACGAACCCTCCCTGGCACGGTGGTGACCCATCTCCCTGGCCCTCCTTGAACAGAGGGGGCACAGAAGGTGTTTGTGCACCGTCGTGTGTGTCATCTCTCACCCGTCTGAAGGGCTCCTGCAGGGGCGACGCAGAGAGTTGTCCGTCCGACTCTCGCAAGGAGACACACAGACCCCCCATATTTAAGTATAAAAAGCCCAGAAAAAGGCTTTAAATCAGATACAGTTACAAAAAAAAAAAAAAAAACAAAGGAAAACATTGTGTATTTAGAACATGTTCGTACATAGGGACTCCATAACAATTCCGAACAATTCTAAAAGGAGAAATCGGTAGTTTTAAAATAACGAGTGGCGACTCCAAGCCCCCATTTCCAAAGCAGAGAGAACAACGGGGCCGGGAGGTAAGTGAGGGGATACTGGGCTCAAGCAGCGCAACGAGCCGACGGACTGAAGGCGCGGACGCAGCACGCCCCCAACAGCAGCGAACGCAGATGCTTACCCAACAGACGGTGCCCGAGGGCGACCATGCATCAGCCACAGAGCAGCTCTCAGAACTAGGCACAGACTGGAACCATACAAAGTGTCTTTCTGACCGCACTGGAATGAGATTAGACATTAACAGCAGAGGGAAATATAGAAAATTCACGAACATGTGGACATTGAACACCGCCCTCTTAAACAACCAATGCTCACGGAAGAAATCACACAAAAAAATTAGAAAATAACCCGAGACAACTGAGAACGAAGCCGCAGCACAATAAAATGTCCGTATTCGGTGACCCAGAGCGACGGGGGAGGGGGTGTGAAGATGGACCTGGGGCTGCGTGGGTGAGTAGGGAGGGGACACCTGGAGCCACCAGGAGCGGGTGGAGGTGAGGAAGGGTTCCCCCCACTGCGCAGGGAGCCGGGCTGCGGGGACACCCTCACCTCACACTCCGGCCCCAGGACTGTGAGAGAAGAAATGTTTGTTCTTTTCACCCACCCAGTGGGTGCTCCTCTGTCCTTCCAGGCTCCACGTGAACCCCTCGAATGCAAGGGGGGCTTCTGTCAAAGGGACAGTGCGTTTCTGTTGCTCCCGCACCTGTTATAACACATCTTCCTTTTATTCTCCAGACTGTCTCCGTCTACCCACCGCTGGCTAACGGCGCCCACGCACGCCCCGGCTCCTGAAACGTCAACATCATCATCAGGCCTTTGGTGTGAGATACAAAGTGAGAAGAGATTCTGTCTTGATTCTCTTACGTGTGTAGGAAATGACAAGGAGATTATTAGCTTAATTCCATTATCTTCAACGATACAGTTATTAACACGAAGCATCTACAATACTATTACCTATTCAGTGGACTCTGTAACATGTGAAAGTGAGAGTCTCTAACTTTATTACCACGTTTCACAGGTAGGCACAGCCACGCCCCTGGGTGGATTTAGAAAGAGTTATATTTAGAAAAGGATATGTAAGTATCTCAAGAGCCAAACTTAATTCTTACTCATGCAGTAAGAACTTCTCCCATGAGAAAAACACAGACTCAATGTCACCTACCAGGTGGTGGTACTAATGTTAAAATGCTCTAACACAGGAAGAGCAAAAGGTTTCCAGTTGTTCGGATGGAAAAGATACACTAACAAATAAGTAACGATACTAGAATCCACTGTATTCAGTGGGCTCACGCCATAGACCTCCCAAGCTGGGACTGAGGATCACCACTCCACTTGTTCCCACAGAATGAACAAATAGAGGACACAGGACGCATGCAGCACCGTGGTCCAGGGCCTCTGCTGTGCCAGGAGCCAGCCCCTCAGCTCCAGGGCCAGAACCACACGCTTTCTCATGCAGTTCACGGCACCACGCCATCTGGTTCTGAACTCAGAACCCAGTAACACGTGCAGGCTGCGAAGGGGTCTGGGAACTGGGAGGAATGAATGTTGCCCAAGGCACGCAGTCTACAGAACCTCTGTTGTAGCAACCCAAGCTAAGATATGTGCAGTATTGCCATCTGCCAATAGTACAGTCATTTTTATTTATTTTTTATTAACTTTTTAGAGAGGAAGAGAGAGAGAAATAGAAAAATCAATGTGAGAGAGAAACATGGATCGGCTGCCTCCTGAACGCCCCCTACAGGGGATCAAGCCTATAACCCAGGCATGTGCCCTGACCAGGAATCGAACCAGGACCTCTCAGTCTTTGGGACAATGCTCAATCCACTGAGCCACACTGGCCCAGCTCAGTAGGTACAGTTTTATTTCTTCCTTTCTAATCAGTACGCCCTTTATTTCCTTTTCTTGTCTTATTGCATTGGCTAAACCTCCCCACACTACATTGAATAAGAGGTGGGAGTGAACACCTCGCCTTATTCCCTAATAGGAAAAAAGTATTCAGTCTTTAAAATTCACATTTCTTCTCAAAAATTAAAATTAAATATGATATTTGTTGTATGTTTTTTTTGGGGGGGGGTTGCTCTTTATCAAGTTGAGACTGTTTCCCTCTATTCCTACTTTTCTGAGAATTTTTGTTACGAATGGGTGTCGAATTTCATCAAAGGTGATCTCTACTTTGATTATATAAATATGTAATTTTTTTCTTCTTTAGTACATAAACATAGTGGATTAAATGGATAGATTTTTGAATATTGAAATAGTCTTGAATCCCTGCTATAAACTCTAATTTATCATGGTGTTTAATTCTTTTTATAAAATGGTGATTCCTATGTGCTCATATAGGTTAATCATTTCTCTTCCACATCAAACTTCCTTGAAGGCGTATATTAAGTTTTTAGCCTGTGGTTTTTAAATACATTTATAACGAGTGAGCAATAAGGAAGTATTTCTACTATTTTTGGAAGGATTATGGGCCAGACGATATTAAACCTGAAGGATGAAAACCTCATCGTCCACATAACCTTGAGAGGCATGGACTGTCATTCTTATGTTTATAACAGATTGAATAAAGCTCATGCCCTTGTCAGGGTGAAAGGGTTCGTGGAAGGAGAGGCCATCCTGTGACGCAGACATCTGTTTTCCAGGGCACTTTTCTCCTGCTCTGTGTCCCGTTGCCCAGAGCCTGGCACCCACTGGTGAGCGCAGATTCGAGCAACGGAGACTGGGGTGGAGGCAAAGTCATGCGCAGGCCTGGCTGGCAGTCGGCGGACCGAATGAACAGGGGACACTGATTTTTGCTTGATCATATTTTATCACCTTGTTTGCTAGTTCGTGTACCGCCCTCGTAATCCTTTCATTGTTGTAAAATAATTTTTAGGGGGCTCAGTAAATTCAAAACGACTCTGACTTTTCTATCTCCCTGGTCAGTATAATTCGGCACAGGGCTGACGCACAGTGTTCCCGTTGGTGGGTTTTCAGCCAGAGCGGAAGGGGAGCATGGACTCCGACATCTCTCCCAGCTGCTTTAGGCAGCCCAGTGGTCTTCGTTTTAAACTGGGGTGATGGGTCAGTCAGCTGACTCTGGAGCTCGAGTGCTCACCTGCCCAGGCGAGGCCCCGGCGGAATGGGGTCCTGCGCTCCCATGTCCTGGTATTTTGGGGAGCAGAAAATACGTATATTCGAAGTTAAGAAAAATGACCAGGTATTTCGCACTTCGTGTCACGTGCTGTGCCCGTGCACCGGAACGTCCTTCGCCGACTGGTCCAAGTCACACAGCCTTGCTTTCTCCCACGTCCTCGGAAATGGGATCCTGACTTCCCCGCGAGCAGCTTCCCCTCCAGCCTCCAGCGTCCCGGTCATCGTGTCCTACACGTGGGTGGCACTTCCCAAGAAGGACCCTGAGGCGCGCTCCGGGCTCTCTCTCTGGGGAAAACCTGTCAGCGACATGTTCTGGAAGCCCAGACACACCAACAGACAAGGACAAAGGGATGCAAAGGCTCGCTCTCCCTCTCGGGGCACGGCTGGCGGGGAACGCTGTGCCCGTGTGCCCCCCCCTTGAAAATGTGGGCGGTAGCTAGTCAGCCTCGTTGACCAGGGACACCCAGGAGAGCACAGTCCACTCCCAGCAGGAAGGCACCCAGGGTCCTCCCCGGCCAGTCAGCCAGCCCCAGCCTCCCGAGGCTCCCTGGGCTGTGGCCCCTCACCCTCGCCCCCAGAGCATCCCGTGGTCCTGGAGGAGGCCATCCTCTGACTGAGGGGGAACCCTTGCTTCTCTTCACCGCACCCCACTTTCTTCCCCTTCAGGGAGGTGATGCTTCTTCCGCAACCCACGGTGTCCTTGACTCTGCTCAGGGTGCCCTGGCCTTGTGCGCGGACACACCCATGCTTCTGGAGACGTGTCTCCTCCCCTCTTCCCTCGCTCGGCCGTTCCCTTTATTCCTCCTTCCCCATTCTCTTTCCTTCCTGGGCCTACGGGGAGGCGCCCAGGCGGCACTGACAAGCTTGTGGGCTGCTTCAACAGCCCGGTAAAGGCAGAGCTGAGACAGGATGTTACACGTGAAGTAACACTATCAACCTTTGGCTTATGTACCACATGTTCAAAAATAACTCCGGTGTGAGCAGGACCTGCCCAAATTTAAATAGCAAACCTCCGAATTCAGTAAGAAAAAGAGAGCTTAATTCCTAAAAGTGCTATAGTCAAATTTCAGTTGGGGAACGGTTATCGCTTTAAACAATGTTTGTAACAACATTGGCTTCCAGCCCATGAAATGGGGCGTTCGTCGAAGCTTAGCTATGGCCTTCCAGTCCGCGAAACTGTGGACACTTATGTAGCCTAAGAGTCTTAATCTACAGAAAGATGACGTCGTAAGAATCTCCCTCGTCCTTTTAAACTACTGGATAGGAAATATTTTGCTACTTTAAACAATGCTCCAAAACAATGCAATACCATTATTTGATGCAAAAACAAGTATATGTGAGTATATGTGTGTATGTGTGTGTGTGTGTGTGTACATATATATGGGTACATGTAATATAATAACTTGGGATCATTATTGTTCTGTCTAAATTCAGAAAAAAATGAAGTGTGCACCAACACACTTTAAAGGAAGACCGCAGAAAATACACATTTCAGGAAAAACGAAAATGACCGAAGTCCAGTTCCTTTCATGGATTTTTGGAACTGACACACTCACCTGGGGTCTGGAAGGGTGATCGATGCGCCGGTGGTGTCTCCTCCCAGACAGGGCTGGTGTGTGCGTCTATCTCTGGCTTTGACCGCTCCTCGGGGGTGTCTATGCCCCTCCAAGTTTGCAGGGTTCCTTTTGACCACATGCAAATGACAAGCCAGACAGAGAAAGACAAACATCACATGATCTCACTTACATGTGGAATCGAAGGAACCCAATTAGCTGACGGACGTGATAGATCCACAGACATGGAAGCAGGGAACAGATGGACAGCGGCTGGAGGGAAGGGGACAGATTTATAAAGAACTATGTGCACAGACACTCGGCCTGTGGACACGGAAGCAGACAGGTGAAGGCCTGGGGTAGGACGGGAGAGGGTGAGGGGGGCAAATTGGGAAAAATGGGGAACACCTGTAATATTCTCAACAATAATTTTTTTTTAAAAAGCAAGTGACAGATTTCAGATGGAAATGTAACTACAGTGTCATGAGGAAAAATGAGTCCGATGGAAAGAAGAAAAACGCAGGAGCAAGAGACTGCGGCTGAAAGAATTGCTGAACTTTATTCACAGAGCCGGGCCCCGTGTTGGCAGAGGCAGGGTCCCACACACAGGGATGGGGGCCTCTGTCTTCCCCGCAGACAACCTGCCCTCCAATACTACAGCTGGGAAGTGATGCTAGTTCTTTATTCCCCACACTTTGCGTCTGTGTAGAGGAGGCTTCTCCACCCTCTGACCCTCCCCAGCTCAGCAGAGGAAACTCCAAGGAAAGGAGGGGGTAAGAACGCATCCTTCATCCCAGCCTGCCTGGCTCAGGGGTTGAGCATCAACCCTGCACCAAGAGGTCACCGGTTCAATTCCCAGTCAGGGCACATGCCCAGGTTGTGGGCCAGATCCCCAGTGGGGGGCGTGCAGGAGGCGGCCAGTCGATGTTCTCTCTCATCGATATTTCCATCTCTCTGTCCCTCTCCCTTCCTCTCTCTCTAAAGTCAATAAAGAAAAAACATATTTAAAAAAAGAAAAAAGAATCCATCCCTCCAAGGGTGGGTGTCAGAAAGTCCCTGTAGTCTGAATTAGAGGAATCATGTTTCCTTTACATGACTCCTTTCAACTGCGGAATATAATTTATCATTTAAGCAATAAATTCTCCTGGTATATGTTTTAAAGTGAATGATATCTTTTCTTTTTCTTCTTTTTTAAATCTCCTTTTTTCCCTAATGGAGAAACATTGAACTTCCCATTGATAAACACAATCGCAACGTACATAGTGACAGGTCATCGGAACTCGATTTGACGCAGGTTAAATTGACTCAGGTGACACATAGTTGCTAGAAACGAGTGCAGAAAGGCTGCCCCCACTTGAAGAATCAGTGTGCTCGTCTTTCTGTCTCAAGGGAGTAGCACCCTACGGATGATGTCACCTGCCATAAATCTGTGTGCTGGGTCCCAGGCAGGGTCCTGCTGACGTCATCTGGGGACCGGTCATGTCACTGTTTCTTTGACATCTATGATCAGCAGGGCCATGTGCCCCCACCTAGATTCTTCCAGTGAAAATGCTGCCTCCGATTAGTATTCAGGTGCGCAGGACAGCGACATGAGCCAGCGTGTACCACTTGAAGACGTCCAGGAGGGAAAAGACCACACTCCAGCCCCAAGGCCCTGTGTCCAGTGCCTCAGCCCTTGCTCACTGTTTCCTAGCACCCGATGCTCTGCACCTGAGCTTAGCAAGCCTGGGTCTTCATCTATTCTCTCAAAGATCAGTCTGCAAATGTGGAAGAAACAAACTGTGAACAATACCACGAATACGATAGTAGATCGAGTGAAAGCTTCGGTCGTGAGCTTTATACCGGAGGAATAAGAGCTACTAATTTACCCCAACACGGCAGCAACAGGAGGCCACTGCTGTCGATGAATCTGCTGTGTAAGATCTGATTCTGCCTGGACTGTGGCTGGTATGGTCAGAATTCAGAGTGAGTCCAGAAACCATTCCACAGAGTCTCAACATCTCCAACCAGCCCTTCGTATATGATTGCATTTGTTAGTTATGGATTACTTATTGTGTATTTAGGCTTCGCTTAAATTCTTTCGACAAGCTAAGTAAGCAGCTAAGGCAGAAATGATCCATACCAACAGCAATCAAGGAATAATGTAAATTTCATAAAATAAATATAACAACTATTAGATTTTTAGCCTCCTTTTATTTTTTTCTGCATACATGTTATGTAATTATTTAAATAGTGTAAAAGGTGTCCACAGATCAACATGGAACGTTGCTCAGAGTCCTAAGAAAAATGTGCGTCAGGAGGTCTGCCGGTATGAGGTTGCTCTGTAAGGTCTCAGTGTGTCCGCGCCGGTCTCTCACTCTGCTCTCGCGGTCACTCTGAGACCAGTGCAGGAAGGGGTCCCGAGCATGTTCCCGGTCAAGCAGAGGGGCCCATTCCCAGGAGGTCAAGGCAGAGCCGGTCACTAACCCTCCCGGCTACAGGTGTGGTTTTCCTTGAGAAGATGGACCGACACCTCACTATTCCACCGCCTTTGCCAACTCCTGTTTGCACGTGTCCCTGATCCAGTGCCAATGGGGACAGGCCAAGCTGTGTGCTCGGACTTCCTCAGCAGCATCACTGCCTCCTACCCGCCTCTAGTCCCTCGGTGTGAGCACCGATCACAAGTGGCAGCGCCATCGCCCAAGGCCAAGGGGTTTCGCTGAGAAGGAGCCGCTGCGGATACTTCCGAGTCGGAACCAGTGCGTGGAGGACCGAGCCCGCAGAGGCCGGCTGGCTGTCTTGTCCCCGTAGCCACGAGTCGAGCCGATACTTCCGAGTCGGAACCAGTGCGTGGAGGACCGAGCCCGCAGAGGCCGGCTGGCTGTCTTGTCCCCGTAGCCACGAGTCGAGCACCAGGGTGGAGCAGCGGCGGACTTCTGCTCGGGAATTCGATGACACAATTTCCTCTTCTTTTGCTGTTCTTTCAGATGGCCACGATTTTAACACACAAGGGAAGAGACCAAACTGTCAGGGTGGAGATGGGTTTGCCAGTTTTCCCTGTCCCCTGTGGTCCTTACTTGGGGAGGCTTTACTCTTACTCCTTGGGGACTATTTTATTTGTTTAAGAAGCAGTTGTTCCCTTGGATGAACTGATCCACAGCCAACAGGGCTACTATGGTGGTTTTTAAATACTTATTAATGATATTCATCAGCGAAACTGTGCTATAACTTTCTTTTTCATTGTTCGTGGAAGTGGGGAGAAAGGAAAGGGATCTGCTTTTCCACGGTTCAGTATTAAAGTGACTTTCATAAAAGGAATCGTAGCTTCTTCGTCTTTTACCACAATCAGAAGAGCTTAAAGAATAACAGAATGACCCCCAAGACTCCAGTCCTTTAAAAACAACGATTCTTCTGGTTAATTCCTTCCAAGCAATTTACACATTTCAATTCTTATCGGGTTCATACGTTCATTTTCATTTTGCTAGAAAATTACCACCTTTTTTTAGATGGTTAGATTTTTTTAAAGTTGAATTTCTATGTGTCTCGTTATTATTTTTGGATATTTTTATTGTTTTTCTATATTCCTGTGTCAGGCTTATGAGTAGTTCATTTTACTCATCTGTTCAAAGAATTATGTTTCCAGTTTATCCTTTTCTATTATTTATTTAATTTTATACTTCTCAGTTTTTCTCCTTTTTAATTCCTTTGTCCACCTTCTTTTGGTTTAGAAAAGTACTTTGATCATTTCTCCAGCAGCAAGGTCCTGTGTTAACTAGTTTTCTTCTGATTTATTATTGTCATCACTGGATCATATACTTCTAATCTGAGTGTCAGTTTGGTTATGACCCCTAGATCACGTTCTGTTTCTCTTCCTTTCTGAGATCCTGGGTGCTGTTCCACATTTTTCGAGGAAGGGACTGGAGAGTATTGTCCTGCCCAAGCAGTTTAGATTTATTTCAGCCTCGTCAGATGACGTACAAGGACAGCGCCCTGTAAAACCCTACAGCTGGAGATATTCTCTGTGGCCACAAAGAGACGTTCCACGAAAAGAGACAATGTATCTTCCCTGGTTAGAGATGCATGGTGTCTCTATAGATCGGACAAGTTGGATCTGCTGGTCGTACATTTATGGCTTCTACAGCTGCACACACTTTGTCTCCCTGGTCAGCGCTGCCAGTTCTGATCTGTGGACGAGGCTCGTGGACGAGGCTGGTGCACGGCCTGCTGGTCACCTGTGTTGAGGCCGGTGCAGAAATGCAGAAACCTTTATATCAATGTGATGCAGGAATTTTTTCCATTGGATCTAATATTGAAAATTATTTCAAGGTTCTAATCATTCATTTTGCTGTATTTACCAATCACCTGTCCCCGTGGGAGCGGGGGCTAGTTCTCCACCCCAGGTAATCTGAGCTGCGCTCTCACTGGTGTCTGTGGTTCTGAAACGTGTTGCACAAAGTGCGTGCATGACATTGCGTGCGCAGCATGCTTCACCTCCCCTCTGTAAAATAGTATTTCTTACATAGATTTAGCTATTACATTCTCAATGCATCCATTTTTATGAAGGTATTCTAACCGTCAAAAATTCCTCTTTAATTACCATGTAATCTTCAATCTTCACCTTTTATTCATGAATCTTAAGTTCCACCTTGTCTGAAAATAAGGTCGCCTCTCCTACTCACTCCTGTCTGGTATTGATTCCTCCATCCTTAATTTGTAATATTAAAAGGAAAACATGTTCTATTTAAAAAATACACTCATTGCTATTAACAATTTTTAAACAGAATAGCACATACATGTTGTTTGCTGTAGCCTAATCTCCCAGTCTGTCCCTTAAAGGAGAATTCAGCTCAATGATAGTGTCACAGTTGCTGTATTTGGTCTAATTCTTTCTGGTTAAATTTACATCAATCATTCCTTTCTTGTCTTCTGTTTCTCAGTTTCCTCATTTTGGTGGTTCCATCAGCGTGTTACTCATTCCCTTTCCCCCTCTTTGTTTAGTGGAAGAATCTGTTGGAGTTTCTCATGATATTTACAGTTGTCTTCCCTTTGCTTCAATCAAATCAAGTCCGTCTGTCACACAAGAACCACCTTCCGTGAGCACGTCCTGCTGCCCTGCGGCGTCCTCGGCTGAGCCCTGACCCCAGAGCCCTGGGGGACGAACGCAGCAGGACCTCGCGGACCCGGACGGGCCCGCCCACCTTACACACCAGCGACACACGGCCTTCACGTCCCTCTCCCCACGACGTCCTGTAGTGAAATATTTTTATTTTGATCAAGTTATTTTGAATCTTAGTTTGCATCCATAATTGTTTGGAATTTTAAGCAATTACTTATTTTTTAAATTATTTGTTACCCACTTATTTATTCAATTAAATATGTAGTACTTAGCTTGGCCGGTGTGGCTCAGTGGTTGAGCGTCGACCCTGCACCAAGAGGTCGCCGGTTTGATTCCGGTTCAGGGCACATGCCCAGGTCATGGGCCTGATCCTCAGTGCAGGGCATGCAGGAGGCGGCCATCGTAGTTCTCTCTCATCAGTGTTTCTATCTCTCTGTCCCTCTCTCTTCCTCTCTCTGGAATAATCAATGGATATATATATATAGTAGTTAGTATAATGAAGTCAATGCTCTCAGCTCAGGACTGGGGCTTGGCTTATAGCACAGAGTTGGGCCGCCTCTTATTCATGTTTCCTTCTCTCTGAAGACCTGTGCGGACTTGAGTCTGTCCACACAAGGCTCACAGCATCCTGGTACGTTCTTCCAGTTGTATGTCCTTGCTTGACCTCTGTGTTTCGCTAAATGCATATTTGCTGGTATTATAGCATCTGAAGCTTGCAGCCGCTCAGAGCTCCATTTAACCCTTCGAGGGGTGCCTCTTGGCCGAGAAGCGGGGTCTTGAATGGCCGTCTTTATCTTAGTCCTTCTGTGGTAACTTGGAACCAGGAGATCCCCCGAGCCCCCCTCCCCCATGATGGTCTCATCGCGACTATCACCCTTGCTCCCGGGAGTTGTCTCCAAGTTCAGCCCTTTCTTCTTCTCAGGCAAATGTTTGCCGTTATTTGTTTCTCGGCTCACGTTTTCCCTCTTGATGGTCTGTATTTCAGGTGGTGATTTTGGATACGGTCCCCGAACATCTTCAAATCTTCTAATGTCTTTTATAGCTTCTCATATTTTATTCTTTGTTTTACATAAGTCCCGTTGCTTTCAAAAATCAACATCTCAAAATTTCTTGATTAGAAAATGTACTTAATTTGAAACAGATTTTGTCATTTTAGGTATGAACATCTTGCATACATTCTGAAGAGCATGAAATTATTCTATTTGATTTCATAAAATGCAGGCAGACTGAATATTTTAAACTATCATGTACTTTGTGAATTTATACATATATATGAGATTATTTCATAACATGGAATGAAAGTAAATGAATACTCAACTAGAGCAATAAAGCCCAGACTCTGAATCTTATTGATTTACCATCATTAGTGATTTTGGCTCATTTCAGCAATGCAATAAATATAGTTAATTTTATGAATCATTGAATAAATTAAAGATACCTGGAGTTCTTTGATCATGTGTGTTAGGATATGAGAAACTCTGAAGCCCACTTTATTTCGTGCTCTGAGCCTACCGAGAGAGAGAATTTATGGAGTATTCTGACTCCAGAAATCGTATTAATGGAAGACAAATGTTCTTCCGCTCATCCGGGTCTAAAGATTTGATAAACACAGAATGGAAGAGTACACATTTGTTCTTGAAAGCACAGGGTTCAGTGTTTTTCTTGTTAACCCCTGGGGCTGCCCCTGCTATGATGTCCTCAATTGAAAAGGAAGTCCTGTACAAGGGGACAGTGTGGTGTCCATGATTTATTTAACAAGACTACCATGTTTACGAGTCAGATCCTCCTGTTACCTCACTCTCTTCCAGGGACGCAATTCGGCCTGAACTGGACAGGTGACCCACGAGGAAGTCTGCTCACCTGTGAGCTTGGCATCGACGGAAACATCATTAGACATGCTCCTTAGGTAACTCTAAGCCGACATTCGGTACATACACAGCGTGAGCATCACACCTGCAGTTGACTCTAGGACAATGCAAACGAATGACTGTGAGAGAGTGGAAGTATCCTGTTATTTCCCGAATAAACGTACTGCCATGTCCTAGAAGAATAAACGCCTTCAATAGTGCCGGGAAGGTTGACGCACGGCTTATACATTATGTATAAATTTGAAACACAGATTATAGAAGATCATTTGATTTGCAAAACAAACTCAACGTGGCATTATGTGGACTCAGGGGTGTTTTAACCCCCCGTTCGTAAAACCCCCCAAAGCAGTAGCTTTTTCAGTCACAGGACCGCAGCAGGGCACCTGCATTTTACTGTTTCTGCCAGCGTGGCCTTAGGCTTGGTCCAGAGAGCATTCTAATAACCTCTATTTGACAAGATGAACGATGAGAAAAATCAATGTCTGTGCCCTACAGACACGACCTCGCCTTTCCCCAGACCTCCGCTGCTTCAGACGGACCGAAACAGAGCCAGGACCACTCGGAGGGTGTGTGATTCGCTGCAGAAGCAGCTACTCCCCTGTTTTTTTTTAGACAGCAAAAGGAAAATGAATCACCAAAAATGTACTTAAAGGGATGAACTGAAATAACTTTTAAGAACAAGATTACTTTTGCTATTCTTATTGTGGGCTAATGACTCATCTGCCGTACTAAAAGGCACACAGAACATACAACACACTCTTACCCTCTGAGAAGATGGCCTTAGGTTTTAACCGCTGTGGTCATACACCTGAGCTTTTTCTGGATTACTGGTAGGTGCCTTCAATGTCTCATGTAGCCCTTGAGGATCTGGGACCATTGCCTGATGTTAAAATATTTATTAAGAATCTACATATTACCCAAAGAAATATATAAATGTACTGCAATCTCCATCAAAACCTCAATGCCATTTTTTTAAAGAAATAGAATAAAACAAAACAAAACTCATCAGATTTGTACGAAACTACAAAAGACCCCAAATAGCCAAAGCAATCCTGAGATAAAAGAACAGAGTGGAAGGTATCATGCTACCTGACTTCAGATTATACTACTGCACTATGATCATCAAAACAGCATGGTACTTGCAGAGAAACAGACACACCGAACAATGTACCAGAATTGAGAGCCCAGACATAAAACCACCTGTATATGGGCAGATAATTATCAACAAAGGAGCCAGAAACTCACAATGGAGTAAAGGAAGCCTCTTCACTCTACAACGCTGGGAAAATTGGAAAGCCACAGGCAAAGGAATAAAACAGATGACAGTTTGAACCCATGCACAGAAATAAATTCAAAATGGATCAAAGACCTAAATATAAGACCTGAAACAATAAATTACATAGAAGAAAACATGGGTACCAAGCTTATGGACCTTGAACATAGAGGACATTTTATGAATTTGAACCCCCAAAGGCAAGAGAGGTCAAGGAAACAATAAATGAATGGACTATCACACACTACGAGGCTTCTGCACAGCAAAAGTAGCTGACAGCAGAACAGAGAGGCGAGCGACCACTTGGGAGATATTTGCAAACCACAGCGCTGACAAAGGTTTACTATCCAATGTAGAGAACTCAAGAAACTCAGCACCAAAAAAACAAACAACCCAGTCAAAAAATGGGCAGAGGACCTGAACAGACACCTCTCCTAACAAGACATACAAACTGCCAATAGATATATGAAAAGATGCTCAACCTCACTAGCAATTGAGGAAAATGCAAGTCAAAGCTACAGTGACATACCCCCTCACACCTGTTAGAATGGCCATTAACAAGACAAACAATGACAGGCCTTGGAGAGGTTGTGGAGAAAGGGAACCCTCCTTCACGGATGGTGGGGATGTACCGGTACAGCCACGAAGGAAAACCGTCTGGTGATTCCTCAAAAACTTAAGAATAGAGCTACCATATGGCCCAGCAGTCCCCTCCGGGTGTGCACCAGAAAAACTAGAAAACGTGTATTCCCAAAGACATCTGCACCTCTGTGTGCTGCAGCATATTCACAGTGGCCGAGACATGGAGACAACCAAGTGACAGAGGACTGGATACAGATGTGGTTCATGTGCACCATGGAATACTACTCAGCCATAAAAAAGATGAAATACTGCCATTTGCAACAATGTGGATGGACCATGAGAACATCATGTTAAGTGAAATAACTCAGGCAGAAAAAGCTAAGGACCATATGGTTTCACTCATGTGTGGGATACAAAGCTGAATCTCATGAACACACACAGCAGTGTGGTGGTAGTGTGGTGGTTGCCAGGGGGCAGGAGGTTGGGTTGTGGGGGTTTGAGGGGGCTTAATCAATGGTGATTCGACATTGGATGGTGGGCACACAGTATAATGTATACATCCTGTAACACAGAAACCATTCCTGAAACCTATATGGCCCTATTAACCAATGTCACCCAATAAATTTAATTAAAAACAAAAAGATTCTACAACCTGTCGCCCACTTGAGAAACTTGCCACACCGAATTTGCACAACAGCCCTCCAAGGAAGAGACTTAGGATGCTGGAATTGGAGGATATCGGTTCTCGAGGGCACACCCAGGCTCATACGGCTGGCATCGATGTCACCGACTCTCTGCTGCACCTTCTAACACCAGGTGCGGGGCTCTGCCTCTTAAAGCTTCTTGGGGACCCTATGGACAGGTACCATTTCCTCTTTGTGTTCTGTTTCCTTTCTCTCCTAGTGGCACCAGGATCAAACCTAACCTTGTTGTACCCAGCCCGTGGCATATGTACCGTTTGCTGCTTCTTTTTAAATTATTTTCTTTATTGATTGTAAAGAGAGGAAGGGAGAGGGAGAGAGAGAGATAGAAACATCAATGAGAGGGAACATCGATTGGCCGCCTCCTGCATGCCCCCCACTGGGGATCAGCCCACAACCTGGGCCTGTGCCCTGACTGGGACTCGAATTGGCGACCTCTAGGTGCAGGGTCGACGCCCAACCACTGAGCCTCACCGGCCGGACCGTGCTGTTCGCTGCTGGAGAAGATTGGTGGACATGGGCACAGGTGTGCTACATGAGTGTACATGTCCGTGCAGAGACGCCACATCTATTCTTACTTCGCAGCTTCTCAGAGATGCGGACAGCCTGGATTTGCGTGCCTGCAAAGACGTTTTGTTTTTTAGAAGAGATGAGTAAGCCACGGAGAGTCGGAGCTGCTAACAGCGAAAGGCACTGGAGGCCCCGTGACACAGCTGAGGCCTCGGGACAGTCCCGAGCGCGGGCTCTCTCGGGACACGAAGCACCCACACACACCGCCTCAGCAGCACACACCACAGACCTGGAAAGGGCGCTGTTCATTCCGCACTGTACCGTTTCCGAGTCGAGTCGAGTCACTTCGTGATGGACAGTCTCTCGGGCCGAAGTGTCGTAAGAAACAGGAGTCTGCGGACCTTGTGCCTTTCAAGTGTTCACGCCTGTGCCTACGGAGCAGAGCGCTGAAGGATGCTGTGAATGCGGATGAAAAACGAACTCGACAGCATCGACTGGTCCAAGGGCACACTCCCCTTTGGCAATGACGTTTATGTTTGGGTGGGGTATAGCGCCCTCTCTGAGCCCAGGGGACTGTTTCCAGGTGCTGAGGGTGACTTCAGGAGGTTGGGTCTTGCTGTACCCCTAGAGACGGCAACACGCAGTGATGCCACCGAGGGCGGAGGGTCTGGCTGGACTCGGCACACTCCCCTGGAAGCGGTGAGCGTGGGGTCGCACCCCTTTGACGTGCGCATAGTGTAAACTTAGATGGTTGTAAAAATACAAACCATTCAAATTAATGCATTTTAGGTAGAACCAACATTTAGCTTCCAATAAAACGATTTCCACCATGTGTGACATTACAGAAAAATTTCTGAGCAGTTTTATTCCTGGAGATGAGTGTCTGCTAAGCAGATTCTGCTCATTTTCAGTTTGCTTTACTACCATTTGGTCTTTTTCTAAACTGTCTCATTATTTCAGACAACTGTGGGCAACACTTAGGGCATAACTTTGTGGGGCGAATCAACTATATACACGCTACCTAAATCCAAGGTTCATTTCTCTCTGCTCATATTCCGATTAGCAACTGAGCAAGTTCTTTTCAAATAGGATCAGAAACTGCCTACATTTGAATAAGTACAGAGCACCTCAGAAAGCTCAACACTGTATAACAAATTTCAAGGACAGAAACTTATAAATATAATACTGTTTCTATAATTCAGTGCGGATGGTTGATTTTCTGTCAGGCGAGGCTACGGTGCCATTTTTCGTTTGTTTGTTTTGTTTTTATCACACACTAATCTGAATGTCGCTGTGAATATTTTCTTTAGATGTGATGCACGTGGACATCAGCTGATTTTCCTCCATAACGTTGGTGGGCCTCGTCCAATCAGTTGATGGTCTTCAGAGAAAAGACTGAGGGATTCTGCCTCCAGGCTGCCTTTGGACTCAAGGTTGAAACAACAACTTCTGATGGAATTTTCAGCCTGCCAGTCTGCCCTACAGATTTCACACTTGCCAGAGCCCACAACCACATAAGCCAATTTCTCAGTCTCTCTCTTCCTCCTCTTTCTTCTTCTTCTTCTTCTTCTTCTTCTTCTTCTTCTTCTTCTTCTTCTTCTTCTTCTTCTTCTTCTCTGTTTCTCTCTCTCTCTCTCTCTCTCTCTCTCTCTCTATCTCTCTCTCTCTCTCTTTGTCTGGAGAACCAAGAGGGACATACATCTTGGAATAAAACCACATGCTTATGTTCAAGGTGGTGTCCTCACGCCCTGATTATTCGAGCTAGTTGAAGTCATACAAAATTCTCGGTTCTCCAAGAAAGCAAACAATCTACCTTTTTAGGGCAAAATGGTGCCTTGAGATTCCAACATCCCAACCTCAGGTCCAAACCGCAATGATGACTGCAATAAGAAATGAGAATGAATTGTATTGGTGTCCAAGCACATGCCTGAAGTTGGGGGAAATTCTAGACAGAATACAATCTGGCCGAGGTGAATAAATAACCTATATCCTAGTGAGGACGTTCTTCCTGAGCCCCAGCCCGGCGGTGGATTCTTACTAACACGTTCTCTGGAGGAAGAGCCATGCGCTGTGGGCAGAGGGGCTCACTCATTCTTGACACACATGGCCACTGAGCTCCGAGGCCGTCCTAAGCGGAGAGCTGTCTGGCTTTGAGTCGGGAACCGGGAAGGAACCCAGGACTGAAGGTATTGAGTCCTTGATTCGGTGGTCAGCGACCTTGGGAAGAACACCAGGGACTGGAGACACCCCTGACGAGGGTCAGAGCAGGGAGAAAAATGCAAAGCAGAGTCCAGGGAAACAAAAATACAGATAAACAACCAAGAGCAGGAGAAGACCCCGATTACCCGGGGGGTAGCGTCCTCTGCCTCCCGGGAGGTGGCCCTCACGCCGCAGTCCAGGGTCTCGTCCACAGAGTGCCGCTCAGCTCTCACTGCAGGGCCCTCGAGCGCCTGGCTGGTGACAGCGTGCAGTGACGGCCACGTGAGCTTCTCCGCGCGTGGACTGCGTGGGAATGGGCAAGAGTAAGTATGGGAGCAGGAGCGGGAAGAGCCCGAGCTGAGGACGGACCCAGAAGAGGGGGCAGGAAAGCGGACGCCCTGATGGACGGCACCTGGGAGCCAGAGGAAGCCCGCAGCCTTGATCGGCGTGAAGGCGACGGAGAGATGGCACAGAGCAGGGCTCGAAGTGTACACACGCCTGCAATTGGGGAGCAGGGCTGCGGCCAGAGACTTGAAAGATGACATCAACTGCTGTGTTTGGAGACCGAGCAGGCATTGGGGCCATGACACGCAGGGCCTGAGGGCTCGTGTTGAAGACTGGAGTCGTCGCGAGAGCAGTTTGGAGACACCAGAGGTCTTAAATGAAGGCTTGAAAATACGAGTTGAGTCTTAGAAAGATAACCTGAGCAGCACGGGAAGCAATGACTTGGAAGCCTGGAGCTGGGGACCAGTCTGGAGGATATTCCCGGAGATCCCGGGGAGTTGCTATCGCCTTGGAAAGTGGGGTGGTGGGGACCAGGCAGTGTGGGACGTGAGACTTCTAGAAGGTGCAGCTCACCGGACCCACCGCGCAGGAGGCACAGAGCAGGGCTGTGGAAGGGGGTGAAGGAGGCATGCCTCTGGGCTTGTTGGAACATCGGGGTGAGCCTGTCACCGACATAAATGAAGCGGGAAGAGGCCCGGGTGGCACGTGAGCCCAGAGTGTGCTGTGGAACCGTAGACGCGTCAGAGAGAAGACACAGAGTCAGCAGCTGAGCTATCCGCCCGGAGACAGTCCACTGCGGGGCGACGGGGCTGTGATGCTTGAAGGATGAGTGTAGTACAGTGTGAGGAGGGGAAATACCTTGGGCTAAACTCTGAGAAAATGCAATTTTCAGAAACCTGCACCACGAACAAGAAAGGAGTAACCCGAAAATGAAAAGGAGACGAGGAGCGTGTTAGGCGAGAGAAAACAAGATCCAACGGTCACGAAATCAGACAGATCAATGTCGAAAACAGGGGTGGGGGGTCAAGCATCACAGTGGTTTCCGCACACCCTTCCTATCCTGTAGCAGGACCACCACAAGCGGTCTTCGCTGGGGCTGTTGCGTCGGGAGAAAAGACAGGATCCACGCTGCGAGTGGGTTGAAGAAGTGGATGGAAAGTGTGTAGATGTTTGTCTGGGAGCTGAGACTTTCAGGACTGTGTGTGTGTGTGTGTGTGTGTCCATGCATGTGTGCAACAATGCATGGGACACACATGTTGACAGAATTTTAGATCAGATACTTAAATCACTATTGAATTAGAAACAACTATTAGGACTAGTCAAAGGAGCTTCTGCATTACATATGTTAATGTACTTAATACAGATATTATTAAAATTTTTATTCAACTGAAATTGTTTTTGATAACGTAGGAGTCGAGTATCTCAACACTGTGAGTTGGTAGACAGCCTGGTACACTTATGTCTTTGAATATGTATTAAGTTAATATACATTTTAATTAAAATATTATATGTATGTATGTACTATGCATGTAGAGAAAGGGCCAGAGAGAAGGACAGGGAAACTGTAAATCTTGATGATGTTTTGCATGAACACGAGGTGCAGCTGGCCTATAGGAGGGCACTGCCACCCCAGAAGCCGACCGGGCCTCTGTGACCATGTGACACCCGAGGGTGTGGACATGCACCTGCACCAGGGCGTCACTGTTCTGCAGACCACCCTGGGGACTCTGGCTTCGAGCTCCGTGCCCCGGACGCGATGGTTCTTCTGTCCATTTATGGGCAGATTGTTATTGCGTCTGTTTACTGGCATTGCTGTGTACTGTTCTCCCGTGTGAATGTCCGACAATACTCTTCACCCTTCCTTGTGTTGATGGACATTTGAGTCCTGTGCGTTTTCAATACTTCAAATAGTGCTGCTATGAGCATTACTGTATAGATTTCCGGTGAATATACGCACGCATTTCAAGAAATGGGATTTGGGGACCTAGCGCATTCGATAGTCTTTGTAGACAGAGCTCATTGTAGCAAAAGCATACACTCGGTGCAATAGTGCAGAAGATTTGCAAATGGCCCACATTCTCCCAGCTCACTGTTGCCAGACTTCTCGGCTGTTGAGGTGGGTTGTGTCATTAGGGGAGCAAGTGGACATTAACGGACAGAGGCACTGACCATGGGCCTCATGACATAGGAAACATAGTGTGCACGGAGCACACGAGAGCATATTCTAACCCTTTTACATCAAAAACATAATCCAGAAACAATCTACTATTTTAATCTAAATTAAAAAGAAAACAATTCATGTTTTAACCAACAATAAATTTAAAAAATAAAATGGAAGATAACAAACTGGGACGATAAGAAACCTGACTGAGAGAAAGAAATAAAAAGAATTTTTTTTTTTTAAGAAAAAAGAACAAATAGGGAAAATGCAGAGTCATTGGAATCCATACATCTCATTCAAGTTAGTAAAAGAGGGAATATTTGAGAAGTTCTTTGACATTTTACCTAAAGGTGAAGAACTAGAATGGGTAAGAAGACACCGCTACGTCAGGAAGGCAAAGAAAGAAGAGAGATCGAACATACAGATTGAGAACTGGTTTCGCTGAAGTAAAGGCTGGACCGTAGCTCTGAAGATTCAGTTCAGATTTCTGTAGCCTTGAATGTAATTAGCAACATAATTAACGTGAAGTAATGAAACTGCTCTTCCCATCCAGCGGAGATATAAGGCCCTGCCTGCTTCCGGTCCAGATGTTGGCAGGAGCCCCGGTCTGCGGGCTCCAGCCCGTGGTCCCAGCAGCAGGGTGGCTAAGGCAGAGCTCGGTCTGCGGCACCGCAAATCAGGAGGCGTCTCTGCCACCCTGCCAGAACCCTTGGGGAAGACTAGCAGGAAGCCCTGGAGCTTACAGTGCAGGAGAGCAGGAGATATACCCGAAGGCAAGTACATCAGGCAATTCCACAACTGGAACTCGACCACCAACTCTGCGCCAGTCTGGACCCTGAGTCTCAAGTCCCTGAACAGGCGGCAGCCCTTACAGAGACACGCTGAGATCCTGCCCCCCTCGCAGGCTGGCTCGCAGGTGGGCAGCCTCCTGGCAGCCAGTGCCCACGCCAAGTCGAACATGCGGGTGGAGAGAGAATGACAGAGAGACATCCAAGTCGAGAGAATGAAGTTGGACATGATAAGGGAATAAAGAAGATGTCATAAACATGCTAATACTTAATATTCGGGGAATCTGATTGAGGTTATGTGGGAATTCTTGGTCCTATTTTCACAGCATTTTTTGAAATGTGACGGAATTTATTTAAAAATAAAATCTTAAGCAGATGGACAAAGGCTGAAAGAATCTGACAACTGGTCGACTTCATAGCATTTCTACATTTATCTGGTCATGAATTTCATGAGTTCCAAGTGTTTTTTAAGGGTTGGCATAGATAGTACATCAGAAGAAATGTGTCTATAGGTATGAAAAGTGTATTTCCAAATCTATACATTGTGCTAAGGAACCCCCTACTTTTTATAAAAATCACCGCCAGCCCCACTTTGTGAATAAATGAAAGTCTCCTGCTCTGTCTAAACCCCAAGTGGGACCTGAGAAAGCAGTTTAATTATGTTATGTATGAAACAGAAGGGCATTGAGTTGCGTTTTTCAGTGTTTTACATACATATTTTTGTACTTTCATAAAATATTCTACAATATTGTATACATTTAAAATGCTCTCTAAAATCCAAATCCCTAGAAAGAGTGGTGAGAGACAATTGGACCTCAGCCTCCACTATAATTTATTTGGAATTGATTGGATGACATATGATGTAGATGGGATGAAAATTAGTGCAAACAGCCCATACAGAGGGATTTCTAATAAAATCACAGAGTATTGAATATTAACATGTAATTTATGTACAACATGACACTCTCGAGTTAATCCATAGAGGGTGATTACCGGGTAGGAACAGCCGCCTTCACCACTTGACAAGGCATTGCTGTCACGTCCTCCAACACGCACTCATTTTGGATTTCATCGAGTAATAGCTGTCAGTTTCGGTTGCAAACCCTCGTTCCTCCGAGGAAGAACCCCCACCCGAGCGACGGAAATGCCCTGAGGCAACGTTGCTCATGCTTCGAGAGCAACCTTAGAGGTTATAAGGTAATCTCATTTATGTTTCCTAAATCAATATTGCTGCGTTTGCATTCCAGAGTTTTCAGCGCTGCCTCAAATGTGTTGCCTCACCAGGAAAGTGCCTTGAAAGTCTGACAAGATACTGTCACGTGAGCCTGGCGGGGTAGCTCCGTTGGTCAAGGCGTTGTCCCGGTACCCCAAGGTGGTGGGTTGGATCCCTGGTCAGGGCACATACACGAATCAACTGATGGATGCCTAAATAAGTGGAACAACAAAAGTCTCCCTCTCCCTCTCCCTCTTTTTTTTTTTGTTTTTTTTATCCTCACCCGAGGATATTTTTCCATTTTTTGTACAGATAGAGTGAAAGGGAGAGAGAGAGAGAGAGAGAGAGAGAGAGAGAGAGAGAAACATCGACGTGAAAGGGACACATCGAGTGGTTGCCACCCGCACGACCAACCAGGGCCGGGGACAAACTGCAACCGAGGTACATGCCCTTAGCGGGAACCGGACCCAGGTCTCTCCAGACCGCAGGCTGACACTCTAACCGCTGAGCCAAACCGGCCAGGGCTCCCTCTCCCTCTTTCAAACCAATAAATAAAAAAGTAAAATAAAATACTAAACTCCTGTGATGTGGGCAGGAAATGCTGTCACCAGCATCGCTGGGGCGGGAAGAGATGGAGACAGAAGCGGACTTCTCAGGTCAAGGGGGCTGAGGAACAGCAGGTACGGCTTCCCTTCGGGGTAGTGCCTGGCCTCGGGGTGATCTCGAGACCTTTAGCACGTCTCATACAGACAAGTGCAGTTACACGAAACAGACAGGCGGACAGGGAGAGAGAGATGCGATCGATATTGACAGACAGCGATGGACATATGGGTTTGGACATAGATGTGGATTAATAACAAGTTGTTTAGGGAGAGAATCGACCTCCTTAGGTGTATGCCAAGTGCCCCCTGGCAGAACACAGCCGAAAAATCTGTTGGATTGTTGAACGATAGACCAAAGGGTGCAGCATGGCCAGTTGGAAGAAAAATAAGATCCTTTTTCCGATGATAAAATTAAAAGGAGACAGGATGCTAAGGTCTGATGGATCTGCTAAAAAGTATTCTGAAGCATGCAGCCCGTGATGGTAGGTAATGAACAACAAGGTAAGTGTGGTCATTTGTTTGGGGCTCAGGGGGCAGGATCCTCAGAAATCACGCAAGGCTGGGACAGCCCCCCCCCCAAGCCGCAGAGGCACGGACTCCTGCGGGACATCTGGGTTTAGGCAAAACCTGCCCCTAACTGGCCTCTGCCGGGCCGACGTGCCTTCCTGGAGACATGGACCTCATGTATTTCCTCTGTGGACGGGTCACTCCCAGTGACTGCAAAGCGCGGACGCACGTGGCACGTCCGATCCGTCGCAGAAGCGTCGGCGCCGACATTTCATAGCCAGCTCTTATTTCCGTGAATTCACTGGGACGGCATTTGTTCGCAAAACCATGCCAGGTGCAGGTGTGCGACTCAATAGACGTCATCTGCTCGCTGCATCGTGTGCCCGTCGCACCAAGCGGAGTCTCTGTCCTTCCCCGGGTCCCTGTTTGTCCCCTTTGCCCCCCTCTCCCCTTCCCCCATCCCCCCTTCCCTCTGGCCATCACCACGCTGCTGTGTCCATGGGCTACACCTGTGTGTCCCTTGGCTAATCCCTTCACCTTCTTTCCATCAGCCCCCACCTCCTCCCCTCGGACAGCTGCCAGTCTGTTCCCTGTCTCCATGCCTCTGGTTCTAGTGGGTCATCCGTTTATTTTGTTCATGAAATTTCACATATAAGTGAGATCATATATTTGGCTTTCTCTAATTGGCTTAATTTACTTAGCGTAATAATTTCCAAGAAGTAACCAATGGATTCATAAATGAGTGGAACAATAAATCTCTCTCTCTCTCAAATGAATATGTATGTTTAAAAATTTTCGCCGCTATGTCTTGACAAATTCTCTCCTTAATTTTGTGTAGGAATAAAAATTCTAGGGTTGAGTCAACCATACCTATAATTTACTTGTAAATACATCAAAGAATAGCTGAAGGAAATGTGAACAAAGAATCCCAAGGGCAATGTTTTAATCAAAACAGATGGTTTTTAAAATTATAGAACTGTAGAATTTTTTCACTTAGAACTTTTGAGAAATGTTCTCAATTTTTGGGATACTTCTCCCTGACAAGTAAATTTTCTCTGGAAAAGCTGAAATGGAGTAGGAAGATATCCTCATCTATTCATTTTTTAAAACACGTGGGACTTGAACGCTGAAGTCGTCCCTTATAAATGACAGACTGGTCCCCAGACTGTGGTGGCAGCTGGTACTTGAACTCATCGGTCCGCTTCAAAACTTCTCATCTACATCATTCTATTGTGTAAATGGAATTGTTTTCTTTTCTTCCTTTTTAAAATTGTTCTTTATTGATTTTAGAGACAGAGGGGGAGAGAGAGAGAGAGAGAGACATCGATGAGAGAGAAACATTGATCGGCCACCTTCTGCACGCCCCTCCCCCAACACACATTGGTAATTGGGCCACAACCCATGCATGTGCCCTGACAGGGAATTGAATGGGGACCTCTCAGTCCGTGGGATGACGGTCAATCCACTGGGCCACATCAGCTGGGCCAGAATTGATTTCTTAATTTCCTCTCAGATTGTGCTTTGCTGGGGTATCAAAACACAAGTGAGTTCTGTAAGTTGATTTTGCACCCTGACACTTTGCGGAACTTCTTTGTTAACAAGTGTTTTTTGTTGTTGTTGTTGTTGTTTGGTAGGTTCTTGGTGGCTGTTGTTTTGGCATTTTGTTGTATTTATTCTTTTCAAAATCTGTTGCTACTGATTCACTTTAGAGTAGCCACACCCCAAAAAATATATTTTAAGTAACAGATGTTATCTTTAGTAACATTTTTCTGATGCTAAAGAAATAAGGAGTTAAAGGCAAACCATACTTTACTCCTTAAGACGACCAAAAAAACAGGAGAAACTACAGCATATGTGAAAATGAGGAGTTGGTAATGAACTTTAGACAGAAACCCCAGATTTACTCTTTTTCATGCTCTCTGACTGTATGTCTTTCCCCGTGAAATACATGGGGCCTTGCGCTCCTGTATTGTTTCTTGTTCTTGTATAGAAAACGTGTCTTTCTTAACGCGCTGTTGGTTTGGGGTGACCATGACAAAGAACGAAGTAAGTCTTCTGGAAGCATATTCTTGAAGGTAAATAAATCCAACATGCTTGAGCCACGGGTTAAAAAGACAAAAAAAAATTTTTTAAGAAAAAAGGGAAAGGAAAGAGATGACTAAACTAGGCAACAGTGTACTTAAACACTTGGCTTGACGGTGTAGTGATGGTGCCTTCACAGACTTAAATGCTCAACAAAGACGCCCTCGGAGCAGACGGCAGTGCAGCCAAGTGCTCAACTGGCCGTGTCTGCATGCACACAGAGACTGTTCTGAAATGCTCAGTGTCGGTGGTCTCCTTCCCCTTCCCTGGTCACCCGTCCTTCCCTGGACGCTCCTGGGGTCCTTCCTTGATTATCCCAACCAAGCCCCAAAGCCCAGGGACCGGTCTGCTCCTGGGAGGCCCGGCCTGAGGGGACGGCCTTCCTGTTATCTCGTCATCAACTTTATGGCCCTTGTCCTTTGTTTTCCAATTTCTTCCACGAAGAACATACTTTCTTAGTTTGATCAGCAGCAGGTAGAGATTTTACATTTTAAAAAGAAAGCTCAACATAGCCTACGTCTTTTTAAACCCCTGGGTCATTTCCTTTATGTAGAGGTAGTCCCAGATGTGACGGGAGCTCACTGCCTCAGCCCTTCCACTCAGACCAGCTCGGCAGACAGCGGGATCTGCTCCTCTGTCAGCTGCACGCGTGTCTGCGAGGCCAGGGGACGCCGAGGCGACGTTCAGCTGTCGTTGTCCTCCAGGATGCGACCTGCTGTGAAAGCTGAAGCCCCGTGTCCCCGGGCACTTCCTGCCCAGCACCCCGCCCGGGCGTGCCATGCACAGGTGCTCACGCGGGCTTCCAGGCCGGTCACTACAGACGTGCACCAGCAGGCAGACTTCAGCGCCGCCCCGTCCGTCTCGTTCCCACTACTGTTGACATCCCCACCGCTTCTTGCCTTCGGGATGGTGTGGATGGCGATTCCGGCAGGAAACCTCAGTGGTCTGTCCACAGAGCGACACGGTGCCTGTGGGAAGTCACACCCTCCACGGGTCACTCCAGCGTTTCTCTGAGCTCCATGTCTGCATCTCCTCCTCTGCCCCCCGAGAGCTGGGCCCCAGGAACTGTCCACCCCGTCCCCCTGCCGCCCAGGGAGGCCACACCTACAGGGGTGAAGGGGACCCCACGGGAGGAGCCTGTGCGGCACTTTTCACACAGCGAGAGTCATGTCAGCTCCATTTTTTGCTTGATATGGTTTGTGCCATTTTGAAATAACAAAGAAAACAAAGCAGAAAACCAGGTGGGAGCACATGTCTGGGGTTCCATCCGTCCAAACGCGTGCAGCGTGGAGCAAACAGCGCTATTCCTGAGAGTGGGGCCCGCTGCCGCCCGCGTCTGGCTGGGGTCTCCTGCCCCCCGACGGGCAGGCCAGGGCGCAGGGGGCTGGGGGTCTCCTGCCCCCCGACGGCAGGCCAGGGTGCAGGGGGCTGGGGGTTTCCTGCCCCCCCCCACGGGCAGGCCAGGGCTCAGGGGGCTGGGGGTGTCCTGCCCCCCGACGGGCAGGCCAGGGTGCAGGGGGCTGGGGGTCTCGTGCCCCGCCCCATGGGCAGGCCCGGGCCCAGGTCTGCACAAGGGGTTTGGGTAGAGCGATGTGGGCACATTCTGCTGTGTTCTCTCCCGTCTCCTCATGTGGAGACGCTGCTCCCTGCTGCCGAGGCAGGGGAGGTCCGACAGGCACAGGGACAGCACCTCTCCCCACCTGCGCGCTGCCCCGCGGGGGACGGGCTTGAGAATAAATGAGGGGCTCGTTTTATCAAGCCCTTGGATTGCAAAGTTATTTTTTTCCCATAACATAGACAAACCTATATAAGCTTATTTTTTAAAAAAACCACATATTTATTTTTGACAAGATATAAATAAATAAAGTGGTAATCACATAGCAACACATCAGAAGGAAGGCGAAATGATGGTGCGTTTGGAGAAGTCAGCCCTCTCCCGACTGCAATTAAAGCCGCGATACCGTGACCGGGCGGCCCCGAGAAATCCTGAACGGCCCAGAAAACCGTCACCTTGACAAGCTCCTCGTGGTAGCAATTTTCCCCTCCTCTGAAGTGGAGGCCGGCAGGCGGGGCCAGGGCTCCGGGTCCTGAGGGCTGTCACTCTTCGCTTCCGCCTCCTTCAGGGTCATCCGAGCTGACGTCTGTCAGCATGAACACAGTCATTTTAAATTTACTCATTTTTGCCCCAACGCCCTCGCTGAGGCAGAATGTGGAAAACATGAAGTTCGTGGGGGAGAGTCAAGGACAACAGCTAACAGCGGACATCCCTTGGTGAAGGCAGAGGCCAGAGCGGTGGCAGGGACAACCTGTGTGCTATAAATAGAAAATATCCGGGTAACAGTTACCCACAGGCTTACAGCATGATCCTCGGCCCAGGACAATGACCACAGACATCCATGTATCTGTATGGTTTTTTTTTATCCTCACCCGAGGACATTTTTCCATTTTTTGTTCAGGTAGAGTGGGAGGGAGAGAGAGGAACAGAGAGAGAGAGAAACATCGACGTGAAAGGGACACATCGAGTGGCTGCCACCCGCACAACCGACCAGGGCCGGGGACAAACTGCAACCGAGGTACACGCCCTTAGCGGGAACCGAACCCGGGTCTCTCAGGACCGCAGGCCAAAGCTCTAACCGCTGAGCCAAACCGGCCAGGGCTATCTGTATGGTTTTAAGGAGAGTGGAGAAGATCATGTATTTGTAGAATATTCTACTGTCTCAAACATGAACTCTTCCTAAGTTTTCTTAAATGATTTTCCATGTGCAGTGATAGATAGAAAACTTCTAAAATATTTTAAAATGATTGCATAAGCTTTCATGAAAAGAGTGGTCCTATATTAAGCATCATTGAAGGTGAATTTGTTATATAGAGTCTTAGATTTCTTTTAGACAGCTACATTTGAATTTTCAGAACAACCCGTTATTAACTTATTAAACAATTTAAGTAGTTTGCAATTCTAGACAATATTCTAAGTTAATACATTTATTTAAAGACGGACCTGTTAGATATGAAAATATAAAATGGGGCAAAGTCTAAAACAGCAAATATATCATGGTTTATTTTAGGAATGTCTGATTTTACCCAATGGAGATGACCACGGAGAATACAAGTCTATATAGAAATGAAACTCGTGAGTGGCAAGACATGGAAAGTACAAAATTGGGCCAAGACTAAAAAACAGTGAGAGACTTATTTATTTGAAAATGTCCATTTTAATCTAGCTGAGCATTCATGCATGAAAAATTACAATTTCCTGAGTAGATTTTTCTTCAAAAACAACTTAGTGCTCCTTGAATCAATGTCAAGTTAAATAATAGATAGTAGAATGTCTTCTTCAGCACAATTATCCATTCCTACTTGTATTTTCTAACTAGATCTTTAGACAAATTAAAATTTGATCAAACCATCTCCAACTGTGTGATATAAACTAAAATAGCAAAATATGAAAACCCTTCACTTTTCCTGTTGCTATGAAACAGCACCGATGCTAATGACGCCAAACCATGGAAATCGTTTTCAGCAGAGGAATGATAAACCCACAGCATGCTTATGACTTCTAGGTTTTATCAGCCTCACGGCACCATCTCCTGATACTTAAGGTTGGTTATAAATTGTAAAGTTTTGTAAAATCCTATTTTTTTATATTTGTGGGTAAAACAGAAGACCTTCCCTACATTAAAGTAAAAAAAAACAAAAAACCTCCTGGGCCCTAACCACATACTCTCTGACCCGCCTCTGAAATAGCCTATAGTTCAAGAACAATTTCTGAGATGGAAAATCATAGGTCATATATTACTATTATTTTTTAGGTTGACAGTGAATGCCAGAGTGTTCTCACTGTATACCTGTGATAGGTTCAAATATTTAGCATTTACGTGTGCTCCTGAAGTCAGGAAATGCAGTAACTAGAACGTGGATGAAATTTCCAACACTATGAAGGTTTGACGTTGAAGAAACTGTTGGGCACGTCTTGGGCAATATAAACGCATACATGATCAGGAGGGCTAACCCTTGGACTATTTCAATCAACAAATGTGCGTTCACATAAATAATTTAGTCTATAAGAAGTTTAAAGGTATCCTTGTGGTCCAAACACAGGTGGGGGCTGGGCACCTGAGTCAGGACACCTGCGGTAGGTCAGAGGGACACTGAGGGAGGGTGGCTGATGCTACCTGCTGAGTGACAAACAGATGCTCAGGCCAAGGACGGGGCCAAGGCCTTGGGCTCATCATGTCATGGACTTTAAACTCATAGAAGCAGAGACTTTATCCTGAGACCTGGATACAGAAAGCATGCCCGCTATGTGAGGCTAGGAGAGAAATGCTATCTTAGTCCAAATGCTTTGGCAAAAAAAAATAAAAATAAAAATTTGAAAAAATAAAAATCTCCGGACATCACAAAGGGGTTGAGGGTTCAAGGTGGACTACAGTGTGGTCTGAAACAATAGTAACCTGAGAAAACAGCCTCAATGACCTAGAGCGGACACGGTTGGCCGGTAGATCGGGGTGCACACGTGTTCTGTAGGAACCACATTTCAGGCCCCAGGATTTTCGCAGAACTGACCCTACCAAACAGGAATTTACAAAAACACTTACAACTACAAAAATAAACAGCTTACCTTAATTAAGAATGAACAGAGCCCTGGCCAGTTTGGCTCAGCGGTTAGAGTGTCCGCCTGCGGTCCGGAGAGACCCGGGTTCGGTTCCCGCTAAGGGCATGTACCTTGGTTGCAGTTTGTCCCCGGCCCTGGTTGGTCGTGCGGGTGGCAGCCACTCGATGTGTCCCTTTCACATCGATGTTTCCCTCTCTCTCTCTTCCTCTCTCTCCCTCCCACTCTGTCTGTACAAGAAATGGAAAAATGTCCTCGGGTGAGGATTAAAAAAAAAAAAAGAATGAACAGAAATTTTGTTTCAAAGCAGTAAAAAGTGATGCCCATAAAAATTCAGCATTGAAAGTGATGGAAATCATATTCCTGGGGGGGAGGGGGCTTTATTTTGCTCAACTGTAATGAGCGTCCCCCCAGTACCTTCCTAGTCAGGCTGTGAAGGCCACTCGTTCCTGTCCTGTGTGTTATTTCTCAGTGTTGTCTTAGGCAGCACTTCAGTCACTGAAACTCAAGCCCAGGGATGTGCTCAGAGTGTTTCCGACAAAACTAAAGAAATAGCAAGTTACCGCAGAGAGTCTCGAAGACTTCATTCAGGATGCAGCACGAGAAATTTGAGACGGACTTTAAAATACAGTTATTGCTGAATGGGGAGGGAGGAATGGGCGGAGCCCAAGTGGGCTGACTGGGCGGGGCCTAGGTGTGCCAAATGGGGAGGGAAGAATGGGCGGAGCCGAGGCCCAGGTGTGCTGGTCTGGCAGCAGGAATGCCCTGAGACATTCTTGGGGTTGATGGAAAAGGTAAAACCTTCCGATTTAAACAGGGTAACTCAACATAAGCAGAATAATGAAAAATACATATGGTTATAATAAAAACGAAGTTAGATGAAGGAAGAGTTGAAAGCCGGGATAGACAGACCGGGAGTCGAGAACAACTCCGATTACTACGTCGGGGTCTCCAGAGACTCACGGAGAGGCCGTGGAGAACAGATGGCCACTGTGAGGGCAGACGGCCCTGCAGAGAAAGAACCGGAAGGGGTGCTACAGGGCAGAACGCTGAACAGAAGTGAACACCAGCTCTGATGGGCTCGTCAGCAAACCAGACGTCGCTGAGGACAGACTCCCCGAGCTGGAGGATCCGACATGAAAAGGAACACAGACTGAAAAACCGAAATCAAAACAAAATATGCACCATCGTGAAACAGCGACAAAAGCCGTAACTTATGTGCATGGGAATATCAGAAGAAGAAGAAAGAAATGAACAGAAGAAGTATATGAAAGAATGACTAAGAATTTCCTCAGGTTAATATCTGACACCAAACCCCAGGTCATCACGCTCAGAGAACACCAAGCAGGATTCATGTCAGAGAAAGTCACCAAGGCATGTCATCTTAAAACTGCACAAAATTAAAGATTAAAAAAAAAACATGAGAGAAGGGGAAAAACATGTTCCTTATAGAGGAACAAAGATAAGAATCACATTCAACTTAGAGACAGTGCAAGCCAAGAACAGAGTGGGAAGATTTATTTAAAGGTTTGAAAGAGAAAACAACAATATAGAATTCTGGACCCTGTGAAATTATTCTTCAAAAGTGAAAGGAAGGAACAGCTTTTTCAGACAAACAAAAATTGAGGAACTTTGTTGCCGGTAGACCTGACTTGTAAGAAATGTTGCAAGAAGCTTTGCAGAGAGAAGAAAGATAATAAAAGTCAAAAACTTGGATCTATATATAAAAGGAAGCACATCAAATAAGGAATATGTGAATAAATCACTTTTTTTTCCTTATTCTTAATTGCTCTGATAGATAACAGTGTGCTCAAAACAGTAACGACAATGTACTTAGTTATATATGCTTATGCACATATCTTATGTGTAAGTATATATGTGCTTCTGCATTTTATATGCAAGTGAAATGAATAATAGCAATTATTGGGCATAGGAGGGAGGAATTAGGATTGTTTTTACTAGACGATGCACACCAGTGGATGGCACGGTGTTATTTGAAAGAGGACTTGGATCAGCTGAAAATGTATTTTCAAACTCTAGAGCCTCCACTAATGTTTTTAAAGGGCAGTATAACTGACATGCTAACAAAGGAGAGAAAATCGAATCCTATAAAAGTCTCAATTAAAACTACAAAAGACAGAAAAAAAGGAGAAGAGGAAAATAGGAACCAAGGACAACAAATAGAAAACATTCATTAACACGGTAGATATTAATCCAACTACACCAATAATTACTTTGAACATCCATAGTTTGAATATGCCAATCAAAGACACAAATTGTTGAAGTGGATTAAAAAATAAAAGCCAACCAGATGTTATCTACAAAAAAAAAAAAATACACTTTAAGAATAGATTAAAAATAAATTAATAAAGAAAATGTACCATAATAACAGTAATTAAAAGAAAGCAGAAGTAGCTACATTAATTTCGGACAGAGAGGATTTCAAAGCAAGAAATGTGATCAGAGATGACAGGCACTACATGATGAAGAGGATGATTCTATGAAAGAAGGCTTAACAATCATGTGCCTAACAACAGAGCATCAAACTGTCTGAGGCAAACAAACAAACAAAGATAGAATTGCAAAGAGAAATAGATGCATCTATTTTCATAGTTGGAGACTTCAACAACCATCTGTTAGCAATGGACATCTCTAGCAGGCAGAAATCAGTAAGGACACAGACTTAACAACACCATCAATCAGTTGAATATAATTGACATCTATAGACTACATCCAAAAACAGCAAAATACACATTCTTCCCAAACTCACAATGAACATTCATCAAGAAAGAGCACATTCTGGGCAATAAAAACACATCTTAACAAATCTAAAAACATAGAAATTACACAGCTCACAGAATGCAATGGAATTTAACTACAAGTCAATAAGAAAAAGGAGAACTAGAAAATCCCAAAATACATGGAGATTTAAAACGCATTTCTATATACACAATGGAGTACTACGCAGCTGTAAGAAAGAAAGATCTCTTCTCCTTTGAGACTACATGGAGGGACCTGGAAAGTATCATCCTAAGTGAAACAAGCCAAACAGAGAAAGACAAGTTTCATATGATCTGACTTATTTGTGGAACATAATGAACATAACAGTCTGAGGAATGGGGTAGTCCCAGAGACGCGGAAGTGGGTTACAGACTGACAATCCCCTAAAGAGGGGGGTGGTGGGGGAGAGATAAACCACAGAACTTATATGCATGAACAGTGGACATGGACAACAAACTGGGGAAGGGGCAGGGAGAGGGGGTGGGGGGAATCAGTGGGGGAAAAAGGAGAAACATCTGTAACAAAAATTAATTAATAAAAAAACACTTCTACATAACACATGGGTCAACAAAAAAAAACATTTCAAGTGTAACTAAAAACATTTTAAACAAAATAAAAATGAAGACACAACTGATCAAATTTTGTAGGATTCAGCAAAAGCAGTGCTTAGAACAAACTTTTAGTAATGATGCCACATATTAGAAAAGAAGAAAGATCTAAAACCAGTAGTCTAAGTTTCTACCTGGGGGTGGGAGGAGAGCAAGTTAAATCCAAAGTAAGTAGAAAAAAAGAAATAAAAATTAGAGAAGAATTCAGTGAAATTTGAAACATAAAATCAATTAAACCACAATTTGCTTCTTTGAAAAAATTAATAAATTCAACATGCTTCTAACCAGGATATTTAAAGAAAATTTAAAGAAAAAAAGTAGAGAGAAGACAAATTACTAATATCAGTAATGATAGGTGTCCTCACTATAGATTCTATGACCATTAAAAGGGTAATAATGAAATACTATAAACAACTCTATTTCCACAACCCAGATGAAGTGGACCAATTTCTTGAAAGATAATATTTGACAAAACTTACAAAAGAAGAACTATATACTAGAGTCCGCTTTTCTCCACACCCTCGCCAACACTTGTTGTTTGATGATTTGTTGATGGCAGCCATTCTGACAGGTGTGAGGTGATACCTCGTTGTTGTTTTAATTTGCATCTCTCTGATGATTAGTGATGTTGAGCATTTCTTCATATGTCTCTTGGCCATTTGTATGTCCTTTTTGGAGAGGTGTCTTTTTAGGTCCTCTGCCCATTTTTTTTTTTTTTTTTTTTTTTATCCTCATCCGAGGACATTTTTCCATTTTTTTACTCAGATAGAGTGAGAAGGAGAGAGAGGAAGAGAAAGAAACATCGATGTGAAAGGGACACATCGAGTGGCTGCCACCCACACGACCCAACCAGGGCTGGGGACAAACTGCAGCCAAGGTACATGCCCTTAGCGGGAACCGAACCCGGGTCTCTGTGGACCGCAGGCTGACACTATAACCGCTGAGCCAAACCGGCCAGGGCCTCTGCCCATTTTTTAATTGGGTTCTTTGTCTCCCTTTTGTTTAGTTGTATGAGCACTCTATATATTTTGGAAATTAACCTCTAGTACACTGCGGGTGGGAATGCAGACTGGTGCAGCCATTGTGGTGTTACCTCAAGTCATTCAAGGAGCCTGGTTTAAGGTGGAGTTTACTTGGTGTTGCACTTTCTGTGGGTTTAGGTGGATGAGGTAGCCATCAGTATGCACACAGAATATTTTCACCCCCACACTTCCTTTGTGCTCCACCCCCCACCTGTCACCCACAACCCCTGGCAACCACTGATCTCTTTACTGTCGCCACAGTCTCGCCTTTTCCGGAATGTTGCATAGTTGGAATTGTACAGTGTGTGGTCTTTCGGGATTGTCTTCTTCAACTCAGGAACAGCACTTAAGGTTTCTCTACATCTCTTCATGGCTTTATCGCTCATTACATTGTAGCACTGAGTATCCAGACTGTGACATCGTCTGGATGGACCACAACTTCTTCATCCATTCATCTACTGAAGGATGTCTTGGTTGCTTCCAAGTTTTGGAAATGGTGACTAAAGCTGCTACACACATCCGTGTGCAGGTTTTATGTGGACATATGTTTTCAATTCTTTTTTTTTTTTTGGCCAGGTACATCAAATACCACGCCTTCCCCACACCATTGTCCGTGTCCACTGGTTATGCATATAAGCTCTTTGGTTCACCTCTTCCTGCCCCCTTTCCCTCTCTCTCTGAGATTCATCTATTTTTTAGAGAAATACCAAGAATACTACACCATGAGAGCTGGATCGCATGGTAGGAGTTTGGTTAGTTTAATAAGAAACTTTCCAACATTCTTCCAAAGCGGCTGCGCCCGCGCCTCACGGTGGGAGTGAGGTGCCTCTCCAGAGCTCGGTGACGTTGGTGGTCCAGGTTTCGGCCACACTCATGGTGTGGAGCGGTTCCTCGTGGTGTTGTGAAGACTCCTTTAGTCTCTCCTGGCAGCCTCATGTCTGATGCTCCAGGCCAGAGTGGCACCTGTGGGCACGCACTGCCATTCCCAGGGCGTTCTGTGCACCTGTCCCAAGACTCTGTCACACTAGCTTCATCACCGGGCCGGGAGTGTGACCTTCACCATCACCACCATGACGAGCTACCTGAGAAGACCCACCCACCCTTTGCAGGTATGTCAGACCCAGGGAGGATTCTTCTGTACCTCGGGTTGGTATGGTGAGTGTCCCTTTGACAAAGAACCTGCCAAGTCACAGAGCTGTCCCCACCCTTCCTGTTACCATCTCCTTGTATGTTGGGCAGGGACAGAATGGTGGCCAGTTCCACCACCTCTTCGATGTTCCTCAAGGGGTATGTTTGGGAATCTCCAGGTTTTTTCTTTTGGAAATGGGTGTTTTAAGTTATGGTTGTTTCCAGTTGGGAGTGTGAGACTCAACAGAAAAATTTTATTTAATAATCTTGCATATATAAATTTACATATGTTTGTGTGTATATGTATCTATATTCATAAATGTATATGTAAAATAGATATTTTTATATGTATCTATCCATCCATCCATTCATTCATCCAACTATCCATTTATCTATCCACCTACCTACCTACCTACCCACCTACCTATCGATCTAGCTCCCTACGTATCTAAGGAGTTCTCTCAGGTCCTAGTCTAGGGCTCAACATAGTCTGGTTTTATTCATCTATTACATTGGGAAATGCTAACTAACATTTTGAGTATCGACTACACATGCAGCCATGTTGTATTTGTCTCCTCTTCTGGTCCTTCGACCCTGAGAGAGGGGACTTATCACCCCAAAGACTGCATGACGTAAGGAAGATGGCCTTTTCCTCTCACGACCCGTCTTCCCCTTCCGGCCAGGGTAGAACACAGCAGACGTGGCGGGCGCCGTCTCTGATGTTAGGTCACAAAACATGTGTTTTCTCTCAGCTGCATCGCGGTTTCAGAAAGCGGCTGCCCATCACGGGCAGACGTGTGCGAACGCACTGGGAGACATACGTGCATCAACCTTTGCTAAATGAGAAACATTTAATCCAACCCTCCGCTGCTGTAAGGAAAGAAAACTCAGTATTTGCTATGGAACTTCAATCAAGTAAACCACCAGCTAAAATAAAAGACCAGTACTCGTAAGAAACACATGGCGTAATTATACATCTATACAATGTATCATTTGCAATATGATGAGTACAATCAGAATTATACAACAGAGAAAGGAAAATGAACATCTACTCCATATTCCACGGCAGTCGAGGGATTGGAGGAAGCAGAGAGGATTTTAAGTAGTAATTATTAGTACAGTCATAAATGTAAAAAAAAAAAAAGTGTTCATAAGAAATACAAAAAGAGAAACTTTCAGTAGTTAAGTGACAACTTTATAAAACAACAAAATGAGACTCTAGAATAAAAATAGATTTGCGATAAAACAACAACAACAACAACGTACACTGTGGGTGCTCGAAAGCAAATCGGACTGAGCAGAAGAGTCTGTGCATTTGGAGGTAGTCTAACAGAAATAACCAGCATGCAGAAGAATGAAGATTATTTCTCAACGTGAGCAGAGCCTGAAGGACATCTACCACACCTGGAAAGGTCTACCTAACCACCAGGGCCCCAGAAGGGGAGGGAAGTGGGCAAGTGACATACACATAGGAGTAATAATGTGAAATATCACACAAACGCGGGGAATCATATACGTGGAAGTGGGAGAAGACAGATAAATCGTAGGATAAAAGGAAGAAAACCTGGCTCAGACCATCACATTCAGTCTGCTGACAAGCAAATACGACAAGAAAACCCAATGCCGCCAGGGATGCCCCGTACTACCTAGATGGCAACAGTGGACTGGAGGCCAATTTCTCATCAGAAACATGAGACCTATAACTTTAAAGTCCTGGGAGAAATACACATGAAATCTGCAGACAGAACTCTGTGTGCGTAGGAAACATCATTCCGGAAGGAAGGCAAGCAAAGCAGTGTCCATGAGCCAAGATTCATCCCCGGCAGCCCTTTGGTGTAAAACTATGAAGGGTGTTAATGCCACCCTGTGGTCTGGTCATTTTCCTTGATTAGCCTCAAGGTCCCCTACCCCCTCCACAATGGTGGTATGAAGATAAATATCACAGGGCACGGGCCACCAAGAATTGTGACGTCGTCCGGTGACACGGGGAGTGGCGCACATTTAACTGTGGCTTTTACGGAAAGTCAAGAAGAAGGAAAGGCACATCAGGTACATAGCCAATTTCTTACATGGAAAGACAGCTGTTTGTGACTCGCTCTACCTGGTAGGTGTGATGAGAGCGACCGTGCCCACGCCTCGCCTGTGCCTGGTGCACGGAGACCCTCATCTCGTCGCATCTACCAAACATCCGGGTCCAGACCGACTGGGTCAGTGACACCAATGTCCTTCCCAAGCACCGACTCAGAGGTTAGACTGTACTAACGCTTAAAGAGAGCCTCAAGTTCTAAAAAAAGTTTCAACAAAATAAATTTCCAATTTCATGGTAAGTTGAGTTGAGAAAATTTAAAGAATTGGATGGAATACATTTTTCTTGTATCAGTCTGTTTCATTTCACATCAAAAATCCACTCTTTAAAAAAACATGTATGGATTTAACTTTCACTGGTTTTCTTAAAACTCTCACATTTAAGAGAGACTAAAAATAATCCTAATTTTCTTTCTACAAATAATACATTTTGATTCAACTTTCGCTTTACCGTATCCATGTGTAGTGTCTTCATTCATTTGGGGGAAATGTGTGTAGTTACAAGCAGCTAGGTTTGCTGATGCCACAGTATTTGATTGTGTGCAAGGCCTTTTTTCCAAAACAAATACCTGCGAACACTCTTCTAATGTATTAACGTCAAACACACTTTACCACCACGGGAAATGCCATCGTATGCGCACAGCTTTGAAGAGTTCCGTGATGGGGGTTTCCGTAAACCCCAGTCGCACTCTTTGGTCCCGTGAGAGGGCCCAGTGATGCAGACCGCTGTCCACATGCCGTCCATCCGACTGTCGTCACCGGAAGCTGTGAGCACAGGCGCACCACGTCCCGGACTCCAGACAGGCGGCTCGTCGTCGCGTTGGCTCGCCTGCGTGGGGCAGCCCGGACGCAGAATGCAGCCGCTCTCCTGCACAATTTCCCCCAGAGCCTCCTCCAAGCGTCCGTGCGTCCGCTAGTGGCCGTCATGCCCCGCGGATGTTCAGATTTCCAGTCAACAGAGTGTGCCCACCCCTCTGGGGTGAATTAGAATCCTGCAAACTGTTTAAATGCACCATGGAGACCCCACGGATCTCCAGGGTATATCAGCATTAGGATATACATGCATTAGAATTAACCCCTAAAGGAAGAGCCCTGGCCGGTTTGGCTCAGCGGTTAGAGCGTCGGCCTGCGGTCCGGAGAGACCCGGGTTCGGTTCCGGCTAAGGGCACGTACCTCGGTTGTAGTTTGTCCCCGCCCCTGGTCGGGTCGTGCGGGTGGCAGCCACTCGATGTGTCCCTTTCACATCGATGTCTCTCTCTGCCTCTCTCTCCCCCTCCCTCCCACTCCATCTGAACAAACAAATAGAAAAATATCCTCGGGTGAGGATAAAAAAAAAAGACCTAAAGGAAGAAATATGTGTGATTGTGACAAGAGCCATTCGAGCTAATTGATCAAATACCTTCTAGTAGATTCGGTGCATTTTTCATGAAAATTAGTGTTTAATGGCAAATATTTATTGTGACGAATGTGTAAAAGTCTCCAATATGTTGTCATCCTTAAATAGAATGAAATGCAGAACCGAAAAATGGCGGCGGAGTGAACGGAGCCACACAGACCGTGGCCCAGAACCAAACTGGAATTACAACTATAACACAGACAAATCGACGGGAAAAACCAACAGAAAAGCAGCTTGGAGGACCAGACAACGAGGGACACTGACTCCATCCCGGGAGGCTTGCGGAGGCGGAGACGGGGCTGGGAGCCCACGGTCGGCAGCTCGGCAGCGGCCTCAGCTGGAAGCGGCGCCCTCGGGTCACACTCCCAGGCGGCTCCACAGCGCAGCCGGGACAGAGGCTGAAACAGCCACAGCCACTCACCTTGGGCTCCGGCAGAGGGAGGACGGACTGGACTGGAGCTGTGTCGGGACACTCGGGGTTTGGAGGGCGCTCAGAGCTTTGGCTGAGTGCAGCCACGCAGGACGGTGGCCACATTGCTCCTTCCCAGGGCTCTGAGGAGAGGCAGCAGCCCCTCCCTCGGAGATCCAACCCCACCCTGTGAGCCATTGAAGTGCTAATTGAGGCTCACTAACGACCAGCATCTGCCCCACCCTCGTGAAAGCCCCTTGGCTGAGCACCAGGGGGAGTTTTTCAATCAACTGACAACCCAAAACTCATCAATTAACCCTGACTGCTAGCCTCCAGGCAAAAAGCTAGAGGATAACAGTACGTTTCCTGGGCTGGCAACTTTAACCAGGAAAGTAAGACTTGAAAGTGGTGTTTAACATGGGTCCTCCCTCACTCATCTAAACACAGGAGAGGGAGCCAGAAACAGCAGAACACCAACACCCACAGGGAGAACTTGACAGGCTCCAAAGCCCACAGTGATAGCCAAAATGGTGAAACACAGAAACAGAAGCCAAATGAAAGAGCAAGACACCTCCACCGAAGATGAGATCAATGTGGAGCAATTAGGCATGTTAACAGAGCTAGAATTCAGAGCCATGATCTTGAGGAAGCTGAACAGCATGAGTAAGGACATAGAGACACTGAAAATAAGCCAATTGGAAATTAAAAACCATCAAGAAGAGATAAAAAATGACATATCAGAAATGAAAAACACATTGGAAGGTTTAAAAAGCAGGGTAGGGGAAGCTGAGGACCGGATCAGTGAATTAGAAGACAGGGTAGAAAAAAATCAACCAATCAGAAAAACTAAAGTAAAAAACGATTAAAAAACAGGAAGACAGCTTAAGAGAACTATGGGACAACTGGAAACGTAATAATATTTGTATCATAGGAGTCCCCGAAGAAGAAGAAAATGAGTAAGGGATAGAGAATAAATTAAAAAAAATAGTGAGAGAAAACTTCCCTAATTTGGTGAAGGAAGAAGGCATTCAAGTTCAAGAAGCACAGAGAGTCCCAAGTAAGAAGAACCCAAACAGGCCCACACCAAGACACATAGTAATTAAAATGCCACAAATTAAAGACAAAGAGAGAATCCTAAAAGCAGCAAGAGATAAGCAACAGGTTACCTACAAAGGGAACCCCATAAGGCTCTCAGCTGACTTCTCACAAGAAACACTACAGGCCAGAAGGGAATGGCATGAAGTAATCAAAGTCATGAAAAACAAGAATCTGAATCCAAGACTACTCTACCCAGCAAGGCTATCATTCAAAATAGAAGATCAAATAAAGAGCTTCCCAGACAAAAAAAAAGGCTAAGGGAATACATTAGCACCAAACCAGCACTGCAAGAAATGTTAAAAGGACTGCTGTAATTAGCAGTAGAAATGGGAAGAAAAATAGAACCACACTAAACAAAAATGGCAATAAATAAGTACATATCAATAATCACCTTAAACGTAAATGGATTGAATGCTCCCATAAAGAGACACAGAGTAGCTGATTGGATAAGAAAGCATGACTCATCTATATGTTGTTTACAAGAGACCCACCTCTCAACAAAAGACTCACATAGGTTGAAAGTGAAGGGATGGAAAAAAATTTTCCAAGCAAATGGAAAGCAAAAAAAAGCTGGAGTAGCAATTCTCATATCTGATAAAATAGATTTCAAAATGAAGACCATAACTAGAGACAAAGACGGCCACTACATAATATTGAAAGGATCTATCCAACAGGAAGATATAACCTTGATAAACATATATGCACCCAATATAGGCGCACCAAAATATATTAAAAATCTTCTGGAGGACTTCCAAGGAGAAATCGACAACAATACAATCATAGCAGGGGACTTCAACACCCCGTTGACAGCACTGGAGAGATACTCTAGGCAAAAAATTAGCAAGGAAACAGAGACTCTAAATGAAACACTAGACCAAATGGATTTAATAGATATCTACAGAGAATTACACCCCAAAACTACAGAATACACATTCTTCTCAAGTGCACATGGGACATTCTCAAAGATAGACCACATGATAGGACACAAACTAAATCTCTACAAGTTCAAGAAGATTGAAATCATATCAAGCATCTTCTCAGATCAGAATGGCATGAAACTAGAAATCAATTGCAACAAAAACATGCAAAGACATTTCAACACATGGAGGCTAAATAGCATGTTATTAAACAATGAATGGGTCACTGAGGAGATCAAGGAAGAAATTAAAAACTTCCTGGAAACCAATGAAAATGAACACACAACAACACAAAATCTATGGGATGCAGCGAAAGCAGTTCTGAGAGGGAAGTTCATAGCACTACAGGCCTACCTCAAGAAACAAGAAAAATTTCTAATAGACTATCTAACCTCACAACTTAAAGAATTAGAAAGCAAACAAAAAGAAAACCCCAGAGCAAGTAGAAGGAAGGAAATAGTAAAGATCAGAGCAGAAATAAATGACATAGAGACCAAAAAAACAATTCAAAGGATCAATGAAACAAAGAGCTGGTTTTTCGAAAAGATAAACAAGATGGACCCTTAGCTAGACTCACCAAGAAACAAAGAGAGAGAACCCAAATACACAAAATCAGAAATGAAAGAGGAGAAGTAACAACCAACACCACGGAAATACAAAAGATCGTTAACAACTACTATGAACAACTATATGGCAACAAATTCGACAATCTAAGCGAAATGGACAAATTTCTAGAAACACACAGTCTCCCAAAACTATCCCCGGAAGAGATAGAAAACTTGAACAGACCAATAACAACTAAGGAAATTGAAGAGGTAATCAAGACTCTCCCAGCAAACAAAAGCCCAGGCCCAGATGGTTTCACGGGGGAGTTTTACTGAACATTCAAAAAAGAACTAACACCCATTCTCCTCAAACTATTTCAAAAAATTCAAGAAGAAGGAAGACTTCCAAACACGTTCTATGAAGCCAGCATAATTCTAATTCCAAAACCAGAAAAAGACACTACAAAGAAAGAAAACTACAGGCCAATATCTCTGATGAACATAGACGCCAAAATCCTGAACAAAATATTAGCAAATCGGATCCAGAAATACATCAAAAAAATTATTCACCATGACCAAGTGGGATTCATTCCAGGGATGCAAGGCTGGTACAATATTCGCAAATCAATAAACGTGATACACCACATAAACAAAATGAAGAATAAAAACCACATGATCTTATCAATAGATGCTGAAAAAGCATTCGACAAAATCCAGCATCCATTTCTGATAAAAACGCTCAGCAATGTAGGAATAGAGGGATCATATCTCGACATAATAAAGGCCATATATGAAAGACCTACAGCCAACATCATACTCAATGGACAGAAACTAAAAACATTTTCATTAAGAACAGGAACAAGACAGGGATGTCCACTTTCGCTACTCTTATTTAACATTGTACTGGAAGTCTTAGCCACAGCAATCAGACATGAAGAAAAAATAAAAGGGATCCAAATTGGAAAGGAGGAAGTGAAACTGTCATTATTTGCAGATGACATGATATTGTACATAGAAAACCCTAAAGACTCCATCAAAAATCTATTAGACTTAATAAATGAATTTGGCAAAGTAGCAGGATACAAAATTAATGTCAAGAAATCAATGGCATTCCTGTACATCAATGATGAACTCACAGAAAGAGAAACTGAAAAAACAATCCCATTTACCATCGCTCCAAAAAAATTACGATACCTAGGAATAAACTTAACCAAAGAAGTAAAGGACCTATTTGCAGAAAACTACAGGTCATTAAAAAAAGAAATAGAGGAAGATATAAAAAAGTGGAAGCACATACCCTGTTGATGGATTGGAAGAATTAACATAATTAAAATGTCCATACTACCCAAAGCAATGTATAGATTCAATGCAATCCCCATCAAAATACCAACGACATATTTCATAGAACTAGAACAAATACTTCAAAAGTTCATATGGAACCAAAAAAGACCCCGAATAGCCACAGCAATCTTGAAAAAGAAGAACAAAGTAGGTGGGATCACAATACCAGATATCAGGTTATACTACAAAGTGACTGTAACCAAAACAGCCTGGTACTGGCACAAGAACAGTCTTATAGACCAGTGGAACAGAACTGAAAACCCAGAAATGGACCCAAGGCAATATGCTCAATTAATATTTGACAAAGGTGGCAAGAGCATACAGTGGAGTGAAGACAGCCTCTTTAATAAATGGTGTTGGGAAAATTGGACAGCTACTTGCAAAAAAATGAAACTAGACCATCAACTTACACCATACACAAAAATAAACTCAAAATGGATAAAAGACTTAAATGTGACCCGTGAATCCATAAAAATTCTAGAAGAAAATGTAGGCAACAAAATTTCGGACATCATACGGAGCAGAATTTTCACTGATACATCACCTAAGGCAACAGAAATAAAGGAGAAAATGAACACATGGGACTACATCAAACTAAAAAGCTTCTGCACAGCAAAAGAAACAATCATCAAAATGGAAAGGCAACCCACTGTATGGGAGAACATCATGGCCAATGATGTATCTGATAAGGGGTTAATTTCCAATATATATAGAGTGCTTATACAACTCCACAAAAGGAAGACAAAGAACCCAATTAAAAAATGGGCAGAGGAGCTGAATAGACACCTCTCCAAACAGGACGTACAAATGGCCAAGAGACATATGAAGAAATGCTCAACATCACTAATCATCAGAGAGATGCAAATTAAAACAACAATGAGGTATCACCTCACACCTGTCAGAATGGCCGCCATCAACAAATCATCAAACAACAAGTGTTAGCGAGGGTGTGGAGAAAAGGGGACTCTAGTACACTGCTGGTGGGAATGCAGACTGGTGCAGCCGCTATGGAAAACAATATGGTGCTACCTCAAAAAATTAAAAATTGAACTTCCATTTGACCCAGTGATCCCACTGCTGGGAATATACCCTAAGAAGCCTGAAACACCAATCAGGAAGAATATATGCACCCCCATGTTCATAGCAGCACTATTTACAATAGCTAAGATCTGGAAACAGCCCAAGTGTCCACCAGTAGACGAATGGATAAAAAAGCTGTGGTACATATACACAATGGAGTACTATGCAGCGGTAAGAAAGAAAGATCTCTTATCCTTTGAGACGACATGGAGGGACCTGGAAAGTATTATCCTAAGTGAAAGAAGCCAAGCAGAAAAAGACAAATACCACATGATCTCACTTATATATGGAATATAATGAACATAACGGTCTGAGGAATACAGTAGACCCAGACACATGGAAGTAGGGCACAGACTGACATCCCTCAGAAGAGGGGATGGGGGGTGGGGGGGTGGGAAGAGATAAACCACAGAACTTATATGCATGTATGCATGACCAATGGACATGGACAACTAAGCCGGGGACAGGGTGGAGGGGGGGTGGGGTGGGGGGTGCCAATGGGGTAAAAAGGTAAAATATCTGTAACAAAAAAATAAATAAAAATTCATAAAATAAAATAAAAAAAAATAGAATGAAATGCAGACAATTCCAAAAGGAGAAACATAGATATGCTGTTATTTAAATGAAGAGTGTCCCACGAGCCAATGAGCATCAACTTAAAAAACAAAACAAACAAACAAGAAACACACGACGTTGAAAGGAAAGTCACACTCTAGTCACGTTACATTGCTGTCCCCATTTGAATTTTGATGCAAACACCATTCTGACCTTTCTTTTCTGACTCAAACAGTGATGAAAACACTAGGCATTCGGAATACGCATCCGCTACTTTCACCAGCCACAACTCAGAGCAGCAAAGTGGGTCTGTGACCTGTGCCGTGGTTGGCCCAGCGGTGATGGGGGGATGCGAGGGGCGGGCGCGGGGTCTCTGCTGGGCGGCTGGAGGGAGGGAGGCGGCACCGTGGTTGGTACTGGAGCTCTGCTCTGACGATGGATGAGAGCACTTGAAGTTTATAGACTGTATTAGAGGAGGGCGTGCCTGGGTGAATGAGCACAGGTAGCAACACGAGGCAGTTCCTGGATGAATCTAGAAAGAGTTACCGAACCAGCCTCAGGAGGCCCCGAAAGCCACAATATGGAGTTTGAACTTAAATTCAACAGGAAAGGAAAGATGTGTAGCAAAGGTGATACATCGAATTAAATGCTTTGATGTATTAGTGAAACAGAGTTGCAATGACAGAGTTTAAGTCGCAAGAGAATGGAGGCTGGGGGATGAGTTGACAGTGGTCAGTCAGGATCTAGTTGACCACATGTTGGCTGGAAATGGGGTGAGGCCTGGGGACTGGACTGTAAGGTGGAAGGGGCCCCGTGTGGCCAGCGGACACTGCGGCTCTGCCTGGCAGCGGACAGAGGTTCTCTGGGACTGGGGAGAAATTACATTACTCATAGCACGCTGGGTCAGTTTCACCCACGTGTAGGTATGACTTTTTTAAAAAAAACTTTAAAAAAGGAAGTTGCCTTATAAACATTGTAGCTTAGCAGGTTTATGAAGCAGTCACAGGGATGTACACTGCAGCACAGGGTGCACGCAGTAACAGGTGCGGTGTCACATGGGTGAGATTATCAGGGTGGGCACCTCAGAAGTGAGGTACATGTCCAGTCACTGTGTTGTAAACTAACATAATACTGCATGGCAACTGTAACTGAAAAAATAAAAACTAGCCCTGGCCTGTTTGGTTCAACAGTTAGAGTGTCGGCCCATGGACCGGAAAGTCCCAGGTTCAGTTCCTGCTAAGGGCACGTACCTCAGTTGCGGCTTATCCCCTGGTTGGGGTCGAGTGGGTGGCAGCCGCTCGATGGTCTCTCCCTCTCTTCTTCCCTCTCTCCCTCCCGCTCTATCTGAAGATACATGCAAAAATGTCCTTGGGTGAGGATAAAATAAATAAATATAAATAAATAAATAAATAAATAAATAAATAAATAAATAAATAAATAAAATAATAAAAAAATAATTTTAAAAAAGAAAGTTTATTGCCAGTCATATATAGAATTAAAGGGAAAAAATAAATTTAGAGAGATCAGTTGGGGGGCTTGTGTGATATTCGAAGTCACAAGTAACAGAAGTGTAACTGTTTTTCTAGAGGAGATAAAGGTCACATTTCCGAGAGACAGAGTAAGATCCTGATGAGGGACACGCAGGAGAGACGTCGTGCACCCTGGGACCGATTCTGTACTCTGCAGACAGACCACGTGTCTGTCGCCACTGCCGGGAGTAATACACAATAGTTCCTTGTTTCTGAGTCTGAAGTCTCTTACCTTTTCCAAGATCCACAAAATTCAAGCTGGCTACGTCGTTAGCTCGTAAAGACAATAAAAGATCAGACAATCACAGATCCTGACTCCAAAAGTTGCAGAGATTTAGGTTTTCTTAGAGGTCTATTCCTTAAAAGTATTTCATTTTTTCCTTTATGAATTTTAGAGAGAGAGGAAGGGAGAGAGAGAGAGAAACATCAATGAGAGAGAATACGGATTGGCCGCCTCCTGCACGCCCCCCACTGGGGATTTGGCCCACAACCTGGGAATAGAAATCAAACCGGCGACCTCTTGGTGCATGGGTCAACACTCAACCACTGAGCCTCACGGGCCAGACCTTAAAAGTATTTGTACATCTTCTTAAGATCGTGTTTCTTTTGGGTACTGCGTGGCCACCAGAAAACGGCCCTCTGCCCTTCCCGAGCCTGCACAGACTGAGGAGACGTCCTTCTCCACAGGGCCGACGGCTTCAGACCTCATAACCACGTGCACTGCTCCGTTAGACCATGTTTTGTAGTCCTGCCTATCAATCTTGGAGTGATTTGTAACATAGAACCGAACCTACGTTGGTTTGACGTGTCCGCTGGCTAGAGCGGGACTTTGAGGAAAGCTGACCGTGTCCATGCAGAGACGCCAGAAGGAAGAAACAAGTAAGCCAGGAAGTGTGACCTTCGAATGACGGTGCTGAGTCCGCAAGGCACGGAGGGGACTGCGGCTGAAGTTCTGAGCACTTCCGGGGAAAAACATTGTAAAAAGGTTCAGAGATACAGTTCCATTGAAGATAGCAGTCATGACAGTCGTGTGAAGACGTTACTGTTGCATCAAGTAAACATGTGGTCTTTTGAAAGATGACTGTGAACTGACAACAGACTAGCAGGATGTAGATACAGTGAGATTGTAGCCATCTAAATATCCATCCCCGATCTGCAAGTGTGCGAGAGCATCTCCTGTGCCACCGGGGGGCCACGCTCACTCGGCAAGTGTGGGAGAGCATCTCTTGTGCCACCGGGAGGCCACGCTCTCTCGGCAAGTGTGGGAGAGCATCTCCTGTGCCACCGGGGGGCCACGCTCACTCGGCAAGTGTGCGAGAGCATCTCCTGTGCCACCGGGGGGCCACGCTCACTCGGCAAGTGTGCGAGAGCATCTCCTGTGCCACCGGGGGGCCACATTCACTCGGCAAGTGTGGGAGAGCATCTCCTGTGCCACCGGGGGGCCACGTTCACTCGGCAAGTGTGCGAGAGCATCTCCTGTGCCACCGGGGAGCCACGTTCACTCCTCAAGCCTGCGACCTATTTATGAACTGTGGGCACATTCTAATTCATCAGAGGACTTTTGTCCTGTTACAATTTATTGTTTAACTTTCCTGCCCAGAGAAACAAGACACTCATTGGTTGTGACACTCTGGTATTTCCCTTTGGATGTTTATAAAGGTCATTGCTCTTTCTGACACATTCTGGGTGTTCAGTGGATTATGTTAATAGATAAAAGCTGTGGTTCACTCTTAGTTTGTCCCTTTAAAACGTCTGTGTAAGGTTTCGTCTCTCCCCAGTGCCCCAGAGTTTCAGTAAAATGGATCAATTACTCTTAGCTAAGAACTCATTTGAGGTCCCACTGGAAGGCATGTACTTGCATGTCTGATTGCTTATTTATTTTCCTCCCCAATATTTCATAACTTTTTAATATTTTTGTAGAACACCAAGCCCCTTGATGAAATTGGAAAAACACATAGAAATTCCGCCCTCAAGTTCCCGACACTTGCGCACAGCTCAGTGATGAGCAGAAGAGCCCACGAGCCGGCTTCCCCGGAGCACTGCAATCCCGTCGCTCCGGCACCGAGGCGAGCGCCGGACAGAAGACCCCGGAACGTCTATCAGCCGTCAGTGAGGACGGACACAGCGCCCACTGAACAGTGCAAGTGACAGTAACACCCTGAAAGAACAGAAGACAACTGTGAACCTGGGTGACTGTGTTTAAGAAAAAAACCTCTGGAGATTTCCGAATTGCTCTTGAAAAAATTATGGAGGGAATACAGAATGTTTTTTTCTTAAAAGCATTTCAATCCATGGAGCAAAGGAGCAAAAAACCAATCGTACAAAACGTGCCGTGTTCTGCAAGTTTGAAAGACACGAGGTCAGAACAGTTGAGCATTTGATGTCGCTACAGATCAACCATATCTTGTGAATTATTCTTTAAGAGGGGTTTATATTTAGTCATTTTCCAGCTTGTTGGAGGGCTTGAACATACATCCACTGAAATCAGGGTGGAGATGTGCTCTCCTTCCTTCCTTCCTCCTTCCTTCCTTCCTTCCTTCCTTCCTTCCTTCCTTCCTTCCTTCCTTCCTTCCTTCTTCTTTCTTCTTCTTTCTTTCTTTCTTTCTTTCTTTCTTTCTTTCTTTCTTTCTTTCTTTCTTTCTTCTTTCTTTCTTTCTTTCTTCTTTGTGTTTACATGTCTTTTTTTATCTTATGACTTAGTTCTACTCCAAAACACACGAAGTACTACTGCCGTGGTTCTTGGGAAATATGGTTGTCTGAAGGTGAACCACGGAATAAATTACAGTCTATTTTTATTACTCATTTCCAGAAGTCAGGAAACTAATCCTAGTGATTGAGACGCAAAAACATACTGTATGCTAGATGTAATAAGTCAGAGATTCCTGTTTAATCTCAAGAGAAATTGCAAAAAGGACCCTTAAAGAGGGTATATATAACAAAGCAAGAGAAAATACATGACAAATACAAAAGGAGCGGATATTGCAAAAAAGCAGCTCCAACCAACACAAAACAAAATTCTGATAATGTATTTCAGCCCAAATATATCAACAATTACATTAAAATAAATAAACTCAATATACCAATTAAATGGTAAACACTTTATTACTGATTTAACTTAAAATAATGTTAACTTTGCCCGGCCAGTGTGGCTCAGCGGTTGAGCATCAACCCATGCACCAAGAGGTCACTGGTTTGATTCCCAGTCAGGGCACATGCCCAAGTTGGGGGCCAAATCCCCAGTAGTGGACATGCAGGAGGCCGCCAATCAATGTTCTCTCTCTCTTTTCCTCTCCTTTCTTCTCTCTCTAAAAAATCAATAATAAAAAAAAATAATGTTAACTTTATGCTGCTTAAAAGTGACAAAACTTAATGTAGGGAAACAGAAATGTTTAAAGTAAAAGAAACCCTTAAAAGGTTATTCATTTTCATCTCCAATCATAATAGAGTTCATGCAGCCATAATAATGTTATGCAAATTTGATTGTAAGGCAAAACACTGACAAATTAAAAAGAAAAGTACACAAAGTAATAATGACAATGGGAAAGAATGAACATCCCTCTCTTTGTAATTAACAGAAAACATAGGAAAAATAAATACATAGATAAAGGATTTTAATAAATTGAAAAACATACCTGACTTGATTGACTTTTAGACACCCATGTACCCAACAGAACTATAATTCCTTTTGGAATGAATATGAATAATTTTCTAAAATGAATCATGAATTGGTGAATAAATCAAGTCCCAGAAAATTTCAAATAGTGGACTAAATGAGTATGCTATTTGACCAAGTGCAAATAAACTAGAAATTGTAATAAAAATGTAACTAGTAAATCATCAAATGTTTAGAAATAAGCAATATATCTCTAAATAATAAAACAGTTAATGAATTAATCAAAATGGATATAGAGAGCATTATAAATTAAATGTTAACGAGAACATGGTCTCAACTTACTGTGACATTTAGCTAAATTTGTTTAAAGGAAAGATTTAGATCCCCAATTAACATTTGTCCCAGGAATCTAAAAAAATAGTAATTTAAATTCAGACAGCAGAATGAGGTAAAGAATAAAGATAACTTTGAAAACAAGTATACAGCAATCAAGAAAAAAAAAGTTCATCAAAAAATCCAGATTAAAAAAATCTATTAATACAGTATATCTTATAGACATTCAATATAAAATAGATTATAAATTATATTCATGCCAAAGATTTTTAAATTTAGCTGTAGACACATTTCTGTTCAATAGACTGAAACCAACTCCTTCTATGGGCCTTATGGCTTCAGTGGTGAATTCTTTCACATTTAAGGAAGATATAGCACCCTTTTTACACAAATTTTTCTACAACATAGAAAAGAAGGAATCACTTTTCAACTTATTTTATAAGGACAACCCAATCCCATTGCCAAAATCTAATAATTTTATTAGAGACGTGAGATTATAGGCCAAGTTTCCTGCTGAACAGAGACGGAAAAGGCATACACAAAATATGAACAAAATATTTCGGCCACAGGGAGAAACATGGGTTTGTACCAGGTGGGTTTCCGTCACTGAATAGAAGACAATACTGGAAGAGTGAAAGGCATGACTCAGGGCAGGGAGGTGATACATATAAGAAACGAAGTATGTAGAGAGTATGTACTGTCCTCTTGTAAGACAACAATAATAAAACAGTCAACCTGATGACAGTTGTTGAAATTCAGATATCATGTGAACATTTGCATACACGCTCACACAATGTCAAAATGATCAAGTTGTAGAAATGTGTTGAAAATCATTATCTAGAGGGGTGAGAAAAGATAAATCAAGGAAATTATATGCATGTATATACAACCAATGGACGCAGACATTAGGTTGGGGAAGGCAGGAGGGAGTGGGGAGGAGGGGGACAATGCGGGGAAAAGGGGGGATATCTGTAATACTTTCAACAATTAAAAAAGTTTAAATAAAAATAAATAACTAAAATTATTAGTCATTTGGAAATTGCCATTAAAATCCAAATTACATATCACTACCAACAAATCACCAGAACTTCGAAATTTAAAAAATGGCGGTACTATATCTTGGTGATGATGCAGAGTGACACAGAGGGTCACCAGGGTGGTGGAGTGGAAACTGGCAGCACTTCGTAGGAACATTTGAGACAGCATCCCCTCATTCGGAGCATATGACCAGGTGACAGATCCGCTTATATGTGCCCAGTGCAAATGTGTACGTCTGTGAACCGAAAGGCATTTATGTGACTGTTCACAACCTTGATATTCAACATAACCGTACACTACAAACAAGTCAAAATGTTCATTGTCATTGTACAGGAATCACTGACTTGTAACATCCATGCAAAACTGTGTTGAGGCTCACAAATACATTGTTGCCAGAAAAGGCCAGTATAATAAAGAAAATCGCACCTAGTCAAGAGCAGCCAGTGTGAGAGGGGCGTTACCTGGCTGTCTTCTGGAGGGGGGAGGGTAACAGCAGGGAGCAGCGGCGGCTGGTGTTACCTGGAATCGTCTGTATTTCATTTCACAGTCTGAGTGCATTCATTTCGTGAAAGGTAATTAGATGTGCGCTTACAATTTATGAAATTGCTCTCTCTATTGCATTTCCACAGAAGTACACATCTCACATGTATGTGCCTGTATGTACATGTGTGTGTTTAATTACATGCTATTAGCACAAAAACACGCACTGAGCCCATAGATGCCAAAAAAGCTTTTGTTTTGTTCCTTTTCATAAACACAAAGTAACAGCTTTTTAGTGAGGTTTTCTACAAAACACTTTTTTTCACTCTTGATATGAGTCACACAAACATATTTTCCCTAAATGCCCTCTTTTAAAAATTATCTGAAGACTTTTGAAAATAAATCTGTGATACATTGTTGATGTAAACAGAAACTTGAGATTAGCTCTGTTCGTAACTGTCATAGCCCGGTGCCTACAAATGAAGAATCGATTACAAAAATGGCTAAGATCTGGAAACAGCCCCAGTGCCCATCAGGAGGTGAGTGGATAAAACAGCTGTGGCATATCCACACAATGGAATACAATGCAGCTGTAACAAAGAAGAACCCCCTTCCCTCTGAGACGACATGGAGGGACCTGGACAGCATTGTGCTGAGCCAAATAAGCCAGTCAGAGAAAGACAAGTACCACATGATCTCACCTATTTGTGGAATCTAATGCACACAATAAGCTGATGAATAAAATAGAACCAGAGACGTGGAAGCAGGGAACAGACGGAGGAATTTCAGAGGACATGGGGGACGTGGGGGGAAGAGATAAATCAGAGCACTCATATGCATATGTCATAATCCATAGACTCAGACAACAGTGTGGTAAAGGCAGGGGGTGGGGGTGGGGAGGAGGGCATCAATGGAGAAAAAAGGAGGGACATCTGTAACACTTTCAACAAGAAAGATACATTTTAAAACAGAATCAATTATGTAAATGGGCTATAAGTCTGACCACTATTTTAACAAATGTACATGTATGTGAATATGTACTCAATTATACGTGCATGGATGTGACTATCGAACAGCCTTTCTTTGTTTTGTGTGGTTTCTGTGGGAAAATGAACACGGCACCCTTGTCCCGAAAGGGTTAGGACGTTAGGCGGGGTCTCAGCTTGAACACAGCTGGGTGCTTGCGTCTGGATATTTCCTTTCCGTCTGCAGGGCCTGGATTTCTTAAACACTGCAAACACAGGACAATGCCTCATCACCCACAATCGACACAAATAAAGACACAGGTGATGGTGCGGGCTACCAAGGCTCAGTCTGCGGCACGGAAATGAAGGTTGTGAGGTCCGTGTGGCAGCCGGGGTCTGTCCTGACATCTCCCCAGACTGAGGAGCAGCACAGACCCCCTGTCCCTCCACGTGCATGAGCGGAGTCTGCCCCCCACATATGCAGCCTGGTGCTGACAACCCACAGGGCTTTGCAGGCTCAGAGCCCAGAGGGGAAGAAAAGGCTTCACTTTCATTCACACACGTCAGGCGACTGGACCTGCACCTTGATGGTGATGAGCTTCCTGGACTGAATTACATCCAGTCATCGATTGACATGCTTTTTGTTTACTTTTGAAAAACAAATGAACTAATGTGTATAAGATATTAAAGAGAAAAAAAAAAGATACTAAAAATACCCTACTAAAATAGAGCAAAAATTCAGATATATTGGTGCCTACATAATAGATCTGTTGTATATTGCATAGTATATTTTACTTTTTAAAAATGTGATATGATAAAATGACCCTGGCCAGTCTGACTCAGTGGTTGGAGTGTCAGCCCATGGGCCAAAGGGTCAATGGTTTAATTCTCCATCAAAGGCATGTACCTGGGTTGCAGGTCCGATTCCTGGCTCGTGTGAACGGCAACTAACTGATCCATGTGTTTCTCTCACATTGATGTTTCTCTCTCTCTCTCTCCCTCCATCCCTTCCACTCTATCTAAAAATCAATGGACAAATATCCTCAGGTGAAGAATAACAAAAAAATATATATGATAAAATGTGTATTATTCCCCTATTGTGAAGAGAACACTGAGACCCGGAAGTACTAAATACGTTGCCTAGGGCCAGGCGATAGTACATGGGGTTCAAACTGCCCCATTTCAAAGCCATACTTTCCACTGTGACCCAGTGACTTCGAGTTCACCAATGACCAGGAACTCAGTGAGTGGACGGATGGATGGATGGACGGATGGATGGATGGACGGATGGATGACAGAAAAGTGAATGAGCGAGACGTTAAGCCTGGGATGTCCCAGCACTCTTTCTGAGCCATCATATGATGTTTAAACATAATTTGATCACCTCACTTCCCTCATCCTGTACGTGGGACGGAGCTGAGATGGTCTACCGAAGGCACAGGAACTGTGCACAGAAGTGGGGCGTGTGTCCGAGCGGAACAGTGAGTGCTACTTGTCTCCAGAACCTTCTCACGAGCAGGAGGAACAGAGCTGGGGGGATGGGGTGTGTCCGAGGGGAACGGTGAGTGCTACTTGTCTCCAGAACCTTCTCAGGAGCAGGAGGAACAGAGCTGGGGGGATGGGGTGTGTCCGAGGGGAACGGTGAGTGCTACTTGTCTCCGGAATCTTCTCACGAGCAGGAGGAACAGAGCTGGGGTGATGGGGTATGTCCGAGGGGAACGGTGAGTGCTACTTGTCTCTGGAACCTTCTCACGAGCAGGAGGAACAGAGCTGGGGGGATGGGGTGTGTCCGAGGGGAACGGTGAGTGCTACTTGTCTCCGGAACCTTCTCAGGAGCAGGAGGAACAGAGCTGGGGGGATGGGGGGTGTCCGAGGGGAACGGTGAGTGCTACTTGTCTCCGGAACCTTCTCAGGAGCAGGAGGAACAGAGCTGGGGGGATGGGGGGTGTCCGAGGGGAACGGTGAGTGCTACTTGTCTCCAGAACCTTCTCACGAGCAGGAGGAACAGAGCTGGGGGGATGGGGATTGTCCGAGGGGAACGGTGAGTGCTACTTGTCTCCAGAACCTTCTCAGGAGCAGGAGGAACAGAGCTGGGGGGATGGGGTGTGTCCGAGGGGAACGGTGAGTGCTACTTGTCTCCAGAACCTTCTCAGGAGCAGGAGGAACAGAGCTGGGGGGATGGGGTGTGTCCGAGGGGAACGGTGAGTGCTACTTGTCTCCAGAACCTTCTCAGGAGCAGGAGGAACAGAGCTGGGGGGATGGGGAGGCGGCCTGACCGTGATGCTTCCTGTTGCTTTTTGGTTTTGTTTTGTTTATTTAATCTTCACCCGAGGATATTTTTCCATTTATCTTCAGATAGAGTGGGGCATGGGGGAGAGAGAAAGAAACACCAGTGCGTAAGAGAGAAAGAAACACCAGTGCGAGAGAGACACATTGACTGGCTGCTTCCTGCAGGACCCCGACCAGGGCCAGGGACGCACCACAACAAGGTTCGTCGAGCCCTTGACGGGAATCGGACCCGAGACTGGTCCGTGGGCAGATGCTCTAACCGCTGAGCCAAACCGGCCAGGGCCCTGCTCAGGTTTGTTTTTTGTTTGTTTTTTTAAGATTAAAAAGATTGAAGGAAGAAAGTTAGTGCCTAAAGATACTTCTTTACGGTCGTAGCAAGAGTTTGCAAGAAAGAATGAACATCATGGAGACTACAGTCACTTATCCTTGCACAGAGAGAAAGCGAAGGAGAGGTCCATTGTCCATGCTTCAGGAACACGGGCCTGACAGTCTGCCGGGGACGTAGGGGGACGGCGCTATTCATACAGGCTGGTGCAGCGACTGCTACCGCGTCTGATACGCAGGGCGTCGGGTTTCTTCAAAGATCACTACATTCCCCGTATTAAAGTTAATTGTGTATATATATATATATATATATAAATAGATATATATAATATGTTATATATTTTTTAAGTATTTTTTGTGTGTGAAAAGGTGTGTGTTAAACTTTACTGGGAATTTCAAGATGTATATGAAACCTTTCAAGTCTTTGAAGTGCTAACTGCTTTCTTCAGAGTATCATGAAATAACATGCATGCATTTAGATAAACATATATACATATATAAATTGCTGACCAACGGAAAATTATTGGGGTTTGCAATTCAGCTAAAATGTAAGAAACACAACTACGATGTATTATAAATTGATTTCCGAAGACACTCTCAAGTGAAAACTAACCGAAATGGGCTGGTTTCCAAAACTACATATTTGGAAGTGTTAGTTATGAATTAAGAACTTTGCCTTAATTGTATTTTCTAACTGGGTGTACCCAGAAGAGGCCAGAGAACGCGATTCCTTGAGCTGGATGACTCCGCACCTGTTACTGAGTTCCGTGGACGGGGGTCTTGTTATGACAACGCCGAACCACAAGAACCCCACAATCCCCAGGCTACAACCCACTTTCTCATTCACAGGCATGCGGATCCAGTGAACGTGGCCAGTCTGAGTCCACGTTGGCTCCGGGTGTAACATCACACCCTATCGCCTTGGATACAAGCCCACAGCTGCTCTGTGGTGGGTGTTCAAAGACCGCTATTCTGTAACTGTTATAATAAACTTTTTACATAATAAGACCACAGCAGCAGAGCAGTTCAGGCATTCAAAACCATAGCCGCCACCTGCTATGAATGCAGTCTGGCCTTTGGGGAAAGAGAGAAGAATTCAGGACAACCTGCCTTGGAGCCCACTCCCCGCCCTTGTCACCACCCTGCACCCAGAGACTTGATCCGGGTCCTGAACAGAGGGGCCCTGGCAGAGGTGGCATCTCACACAGGGTGTGAGCGGCACACGTGGTGCCCCTTGCACTTGGAAAACACTCTGCCAGGGCGTTGTTTCCGTTATTGGGGGGGCAGTTCGGAGACAAGGCGAAGGCAACGGTGAAGGAGGAGGTTCTGCTCCTCTGGGAAGATCAGAGAACAGGGAGACCGTGGTCCCGGCGGGAGGATTTGGGGACTAGGTTGTGCGTCTCCCTCAATACGTTTTCTGGTTCATTTCAGTAAATTTGCGTATAAAAATGCCTCTGACCTTCGGGGAACGTTAAGGGTTAGGAACTAGAAAATAATTTAGATACAATACGCTCCACCTCACCATTTTCCCCACAGTACACTCAGATAAATTTAAATCTCAGATGATTTTTAAAGCTATATATACATACGTCCCATAGGTGATCACGCTAGAACTCTGACTGGAGACCACTGACTAAAACAAAGAGGGATAACTGAAGATTATAAACAGGGAGAGAAAACCCACAACAATAAATAACCGTGTGCCCTCAGAGAGGTGAATGTGCTGTTCGATCCCTCAAATATTTGAGCAGCTCGGGTAAGAGCCACGCAGAGCGAGATGAAGTTCATGGCTATAGAACACAGTGCAATGTACACACATCTACCATCTTTGTGGGAGCCACGGGGTATGAGACCCATGGTGAGGTGATGAAAACACACAGTGGTGCCGTTGTTGCTGTGGTACTGGCCTCCTGCACTGATTTCTGAACTTCATGCCAGGAGCGTCCACTGCTTAGGGAGGGAGAGGCCGGGCCTGGGTGTCGCAGCCAGGGGTGGCAGCCGTGGGAAACGGTCACGTCAGGGTTCCGCCTGGAACCCCTTGTGAGACCCAGGGGTGCTCGGGCCCCAGTAGCCAGCACACCCTGCGCTCAGACTGCCGGGACCTGCCTTCCGTGCCCCAGGAGACTGGCGGTGCCCAGAGAGTATGTTCCGCACTCTCGACGGCGTGTGAACGTCCCAGACCCCTTGTCCCACGCTGGGTCGCTGCCGGGTGTGCCGTGTGGAGTGCACCCTCCCAAGAATCCCCGGGAACCAGCTACCACCTTTCCACCTCTGCGAGCCATGCCGTCGCTCCAGCTCGGAAGGCCTGGACGGGCCTCTGCCCGAGCCCACGCTGGCGGGCCTGGTGAACGGGGCTGTTTCGCCGGCCAGAGCGGGCCAGGGGTGACCTCCCGCCCGGCGGGCTCACAGGTGGGGTGCGAAGCGCTCAGAACCGCCTGACGCCTGGGCAGGGCTCATTTCGCAAGAAACTAAGTCCGTCGTTTGAATTCTCTCCACTCAGGATTCTGACTAGAAGAAAAAGGTTTTTCGATGCAGTAAAAGACACTCTCTGGAGGGCATTTTTTAAGCCTGTAGAACGTAAAACATTCAATATGCGTTGATGTTTCGGTATTGATCGTTTGGAGCTGCCCATAGTCCTGTATCAGATTGGAAATGTCCCGGCGAAAGGCAGTGTGTTAGAGGACGTGCTCAGTAGGGGTCCCGGCCGCAGGGAGAGACCCGCGTGGGGTGCAGTTAGCCCCGGGCCCGAGAAGCCGGTGGGGTGCAGTTAGCCCAGGGCCCGAGAAGCCGGTGGGGTGCAGTTAGCCCCGGGCCCGAGAAGCCGGTGGGGTGCAGTTAGCCCCGGGCCCGAGAAGCCGGTGGGTTGCAGTTAGCCCAGGGCCCGAGAAGCCGGTGGGGTACAGTTAGCCCAGGGCCCAAGAAGCCGGTGGGGTGCAGTTAGCCCAGGGCCCAAGAAGCCGGTGGGGTGCAGTTAGCCCAGGGCCCGAGAAGCCGGTGGGGTGCAGTTAGCCCCGGGCCCGAGAAGCCGGTGGGGTGCAGTTAGCCCCGGGCCCGAGAAGCCGGTGGGTTGCAGTTAGCCCCGGGCCCGAGAAGCCGGTGGGGTGCAGTTAGCCCCGGGCCCGAGAAGCCGGTGGGGTGCAGTTAGCCCCGGGCCTGAGAAGCCGGTGGGGTACAGTTAGCCCCGGGCCCGAGAAGCCGGTGGGGTGCAGTTAGCCCAGGGCCCGAGAAGCCGGTGAGGTGCAGTTAGCCCAGGGCCCGAGAAGCCGGTGGGGTGCAGTTAGCCCCGGGCCCGAGAAGCCGGCAGCCCGCGGCTCAGCGCTGGGGTCCGGACGCTCGCCGTGGAGAATGTGCACCCGGTGTGTGGGTGGCCCGTGAAAACAAAGGGCCCTTTGTTCACACTTTCGAGCAGCTGTCCCCAAGGGAACGGCCTTGGGGAGGTGCAGGCAGGCGCAGCTCCAGGGAGATTCACGACGTTCCATCTACGGAGCCACGAACGATGACGGCCAGGGAGCGGTCATCACGCCCCTGGGAAGATGGACGCCCTCCCGCCCCCGTCGGCCCAGGTGAGGCCCCGGAGAATCACACCTTCGACCAAAATAGCGACGCAGAGACCAACACCCAAGGGGCGGGTCTGAGCCTCTGCGCTTCACGGGGGCTTCATGTTCAGGGCCCCCAACTTGCTGGTTGGGGGTCATCATAGAAACAGGCCCTTCACAGCCAGAGAAAGGGGGTGTTTAAAGGACAACGCACCTAAGTTCCTGTTTAGCTCCCTGGCTTAGTATCTGCTCGATAAAAGCGAGTGGTAAGAATTACTACTTACGAAATCCTTATTTATTAAACAGTCAAAATGCATAAAACACTGCCAAAAATGTGAGTTAAAAACTGTGAAGATGGGGATCACTGGGTCAAATGGCAGTTCAGTTTTTAATTTTTTGAGGTAACACCATAGTGTTTCCCATAGTGGCTGCACCAGTCTGCACTCCCCCCAGCAGGGCACTAAACATCTGTAACAAAAATAAATCAATAAATAACGTAATTAAAAAAAAACAAAAAACTGAAAATGTACGAAAGCTCTGCCAAAGGGCAGTGTGACTGGAGTGAGAATTGTGGAGGCGGTGAGTCTCGGGCGGGGCAGCCTCCCTGCAGCCTGCACCCCTCGGGCAGGACTGCCTTCCCCCCCTGAGCCTGAAGGCAGGGGCCCAAGGGGACTCCAACCCAGGGGCTGTGGTTTGACCTGTGGACTCCCTGAGGACAGTCCCCTGGCTCAGGAGCCACACCTGCGTGGACGTGCACGGATAGGTAGGTCAGTGCTGACGGCCGTCTAGCTCAGCGGGGACCACCTGTTTCCTGCCGTCCATGGGCAGGACTAAGTTTTGGGGACCAAAGGGGAACCAGCGGGGTCACCTCACACTAAGCTCCTGAAGTCCAGGCTGTCGCCTGCCTGTGACAGTTATTAGAGGGGATCTTGGCCAGTTCCTTCGCCCCTGTCCTGCCCACTCTGCTTCCTAGTGACAGAGACGAGGACAATGGCTCTGTCTCTCTCCCAGGGCGGCGGTGCGCGCAGAACATGGAGGCAAAGCGCCGAGCACCAGGAATGCCTGGAAGCAGTCAGCGGTTCGAGCTGGACTCACTGCCCGGGATCCAGGGGGAGGGAGGTGTTTGGGGAGAAACGCCTTCTGTGGAGGGGCCAGAAAACACAGTCTCAGTGGTGCACCAAGCTCCAAAGAGTCTAGTGGCCAGTGCGTTCCATGGGGGGAGCCCTCCAAGTCACAGAAAGACCTACAACACATGATGAGCGTGTGTGTGTGCGTGTGCACGCGCGTGCGGTACAGAAACGCGTGGACAGGACCGGACGAGCTACTGAAACTTACTGGTAGAATCTCACCTACTGGGACTGTGCTTAACAAGTTAGATTCTTAGCCAATCAGGAGAGCTTCAGAACGCAAATGCCCACTTCCCGTCTCAACAGCGTCCACCCCTTCGGCAATGTTTGCACGGGTTTCTCTTCCGAGTGTGTCAGCATGTTCACTCGTCAGTTACTTCTGAGCGCGCACATGGAAACGGGTCCAAGGTCGCAGCGCACTGCCAGCAACAGGACAATAAGCAGCATCCTGGTGGCGAAAGCAGCCAGCAGCCTCAGCCAGTTCACCGGGGAGGCAGGTCATTGTCAGAAGACATCACTGCAGCATCACTGCGACTCGATGCTAAGAAAAGCACTTCTGGTGTTTCAATAGTGGTTTCACAAATACATACATTTAAAGATTGCTGACACCATGCCAGCCCATATAGAGACCTGTTTTCTCCTGTAGATCTGAAACCTCGAAACCCCACAGAGAGCTGCCTGCGCCCCCAGGAAGGTGACGCAGCTGTAAATGCCAGTCTCGCTAATGCTAATGACGGGTTTGCTAGAAATGAATCTCACGGAACTGCATCCGAATGCCAGCCACGTAACCAGAAACCACGGGCAAATCAGCGGCAGTCGAAGCTCTCGGCACACAGAAAGGCTGGGACGGGAGAAAAGAAACCAAGTCCCACTGAGGTCCCGCACGCACAGGGAATTCAGGCCTGGAAACCGGGTGCACCGCAAGGAGTCTACGACATCGCGTCCTCGGAGCCCCGGCTCCCACAGAAATCACATGATGGCATCGGCTCTCGTGGCGATGCGGGCTGCTGGCTCGGGGTCTGCAGAGAGCATATTCTTTTTCGTTTCTAAACCTAACTCCCTCCGCAGTAATGGACACCAACTTCTGCTGGGCAGTCTCTCGGCGGAAGTGACCCCCTGCTCCTCACTTGCACCCCCAGGGGTCCCCACTCTGGCTGACCCGGAGTGCCCCTTCCCGGCGTCCCCCCTCCCACACTTCCGTGGGGCAGAGACACGGAGCACACGACACAGAGAAGGCGAATTGCAGAGATGTCGACCCGGCTTTCATTTTCCTCTGCTCTTTGCTGCCATCCCTCCGCCCTTGAGCACGTGTTACTTCTTTAAGGCATTTGCCTCTGATGTAGCATATGGAACGGCCCGGAAGTGGTGATATTGGACATTGTTGCTTATTAAGGTGTGTGTGTGTGTGTGTGTGTGTGTGCGTGCACTGAATTTTGCAGGTCCCACACCTGGCGGGCAGAGCTGGACACTACGGAGACATGCTGATCATGTATGCAGCGGGCCCTGATTCGTGGCTTCGCTTTCTGTAGTCTGTTACCTAACTGCCAACCGTGGTCCAAAAATATGAAATTGAAAAGTCCAGAAATAACTCGGAGGTTTGGATTGTGTGCTGTCCTGGGCAGCGCTCAGGGGCTGCCTCCGCTGTCCGACCGCCGGCTGGGGCGTCACTGGTCTGCTCTCGGCTCACCCTGATGTGCTGCATCGTGGCCCCAAGCGCAGGCGTGGAGATGCTGGAGACGGGGGCCGAGAAGCTGGGCGCGCTGCCTGGAAGGGGACAGGTGAGCAGGTTCCTCACAAGATATCCTGAGAGAAAGAGACCACATCCCACGACTCTGAGCACAGCTGACAGGGCACCCCCCTAGCACCGCACCCCAACTTCGTGGTCGCCGCCAGTCCTTTTCGTTGTGCGTCATTAAGAGGCTCCTGTAAGGACAGGTAAGATGCCCACCGGTGAAAAGCCCACATCTGACCGTCACAATATCAGTACCTCTTGAGGAAGAACTTCGGCTGATGCACAATAACTGCAGTTATTCGGCTGCACCGAATCACACTCGCACTCGGATTCTTTTGGATCGTATTGAATAATTAAATTCCCAGACCTAAATGCAGAAGAGTGTTCCCTGGAAAACCCCTTCCTCACCAAGAAAACCCCTTGCAGTCTAGGTACCACACTGAGATAGTGCCCCCTGAGCAGACCTGTTGGGCCGCTCCGTTCTGCCGCGGCCAATTTCAACCTGGGTTCATTCCGAGATGCAGTCCTCGAAGGACAGTCCTCATCCGCACAGGGACGAGGGGCTCTCTCGGGCGTGGGCGTGGGCAGCTCAAGGGACTCGATGCCTAATCCTCACTTTCCACACTTTCTCTCCCTTGTTCTGTCTGAGCCCTCCTCCCCTTTCTCATTCCCACAGACAGACCTGCCTCTCCCCCAGCCGGGAATCTTGCAGTGCAGGCTCACCGCCTGAGTGGAAACATCCCTACGGAAACGGAACAGAGGCCTTTAGAGATCATGTTCCTGAGGGAGAGCCGGTGGGGACCAAGCGAGCGGCAGAGATGCTGGGGAGACACACGGAAGGGAGAGCAGCCCCCTCAGGCAGCTGGGAGGGCGAGGGCCGAGCGTGTAGCCGCGTTCACACGCTCAGCACACGCCACCCGCCTGCCAGGAGCCAGCGCCTCTCCCGCAGGGGTACGTCCGTCTGTTCTTGCTGTGGCTAGCCCCGAGGTGTCCGTCTCTCCGTTCACGAGTTAGTTATTTGGAGGCAGGAATGACGTGTGCACGCCTCACAACCATCCACACACGTCGCTGTCCATACGCACCTTATTTCAATCTTACTTTACGAAGAGCAGAGTTCTTCCCCCAAGGCTGTGCTCACTGCACCGTTGTGAGCATGCAAGGTGCAGAGCTCATCCCTGCGTTCGTGTGTGTTAATGTACTGTCTCCATACGAACCGCCGCACACCTACTTTGCCCCACCTCGCAGGTATTTTTATCATCACCGCGAAAATGGATAATTGCATTTTCGCAGCTAAACTGTTTAAACTTAATTTATAATAGCACTGAGAATGTTTTTCCATTCCACAGAATGAGCTCCAAAAGCATTATATTATTCAGTAAATTAAGTGAAAAGAGAGAAGAATTATTGGAATTAACTGATAGAAACTGGCATCGTTGAACTGTCTGGTCCTTCTGCTCATGGGTTTAACATTTCCGTAGCGGTGACGTCAGTGCTGTCTTGTATACACACAGGAGAAGGACTCTTCCCACAGCAGCAGCCTGAACTTGGAGCCATCTTGGGATCGAAGTGGATCACGGCGCTGTCCAGGGTGCTGGGTAAACAGGTCCTGTGCAGCCTCATGGGCACATAAGCACCTTTAGCCCCAGGCTTCGTGACAGGATTACCTACCTATCAAGGTGGAGGTAGAAAACGGAGTCTTTTTTTAATGTTTTCATTGATTTTTTAGAGAGAGAGAAATAACAATTGGCCGCCTCCAGCACACCCCCTACTGGGATCGAGCCCGAAACCCAGGCATGTGCCCTGACCAGGAATCAACCCAGGACCTCTGAGTCCTTGGGCGATGCTCAATCTACTGAGCCATATGGGCCAGGCAGAAAACTGAATCTTATTAAAGTCACCACAAATTGTTTCAGTGCAATTATTAATAGCATGCTCCATTAAGGACAAGAAATCCTGAGAAAGTCCTAGCCCTGTCTGGGTACTAGGACAATGGTTGACAATCGGCCGCAGGGTCCAGCTCAGCAAAGCCTTCAGGACACTGCTCTGTGCTGAGCCGTGGGGAAGTGTCTGCTAGTTATTCGTTTTTGAGTCCGATTGCCACTGCCATGAAGTAAGTCTGATTTGCCTGCGACTGTTCCAACTGGACTGGCTTTGCACGTTAAATCACTGTAGGACTCACATGTCAGAAATCCACCGTTCTCCTCTTTCCTGCATCTGTCTGTCGGAGACCTGGGTGGCACCCCGCCTCAGCCAGGCACAGGGAGCCGCAGCTGCTGGGAGCGCACAGGAGCGTCCTGATGGGAAAGCGACACGCTGGAGTCACAACTTGGTGACATGTTCAGAAGGGATATAAAAAGGGATTGCCAGGCGGTCAGCGTGGCTCAGTGGTTGAGCGTCGACCCTGCACCAAGAGGTCGCCGGTGTGATTCCTGGTCAGGGCACATGCCCAGGGTGTGGGCCCATCCCCAGTGGGGGACATGCGTGCAGGAGGCGACCAATCAATGTTCTCTCTCTCTCCCTCTCCCTTCCTCTTTCTCTGTAATATCAATAAAGAAATAAAACACTAAACAAACAAAAACCACTTGCCTTGGACACTGTCTGGGACAGATCGAGAGAAACACATCCACACTTCTGAGCGATCTCGGCGTCAACAAGGTTCGTTTCACGGGAGACCACAGAGGGTGGCAGCCTGTGAAACAGATGGACCCAGATGGCCCCAGGCTGAAGGGTAACTGGCCTCGAGTTGAAGGAGTTGGACTATGAAGGTAAAACATATTGTGTTCCTATCACTTGCTTTCTTTCTGATAGAACACATCAGAAATGTATAATAAAGCATCGTAATTCTAAGAGAGCTCTTTCAAAAGCCAGAGCTTACAAACTGAGCTGAAGAGAAGTCGCTGCATAATCATTGAATCAGAGCATTGCATTTTTCTATCTTATCGGTATATAGGCTTCTTAGGTCTTCTCCTTTCTTCAGGGTAAAATGTCGGTTTTGTTTTAAATGCTCTCTATTGAATGTGAATGTGTAATGTAAGGTCTGAAACAATGGGAACGTACAGACATGTTACATGCGGTGCCCACTGCTGTCCAAGAAACATAGTTGCCACTTAATGCATGTTTCTTGAACTGAGTGCGATCCAGATTGAGCAAGAGATGGAAACTGGAGTTGGTTTGAATCTCCATTTCTTCTTATAAAACTGCTCTTTTACTTTGCATTTTTCTTCTCCATTCATTGCTATCTCTGTCCTTCCTTTCTCCCTTCCTTCTCCCTCAGCTCTTCGAATCTGTGACCCATGCCGCAGGGCAGAGCACAGGAGGAGGCAATGGGAACCTCCTGAGAGTCTGCTGAGTGGTTACGACAGGGTCCCCTCCACACTGGGCATAACGATCGAATCAATGGTCGGCACGAATACATTTTAGTCTCATCAATCTGTACCTGGAATACATTTGAAGTGTAAAGGCGAAACAGTCTTTTCTTGCCCCCTTCTCCTGATCGAGTGTGGCCTAAGGTGGCATTTGACAGACAGGTGGACTGAACCCCGAGGTGTGTTTTCTACAGGTGAGTCAACCTCACTGTTGGTGTGGGGGAGGCTCAGCCTGGAGTTTCCTCCTTGGTCTGTACAGACAGTCGTCTGGCTGGTTCAGGGTCAAGGCAGCATGAGCCGCGGCTGAGTAAACGCCGGAGATGAACCGAGTTGCTGGCGTTGCCTAGAGCGTGAAGCCCAGCGGCAGCCAACTCTCGGGGGGGGGGGGGGGGTTCCCTTTTAGGAGGAGAGTGTTTGCTCAGAGAAGAAGTTTACCGGGATAATGACCACAAGAGGACAAAGAGTTCCTAGAAAGTGAGAAGCCCTCATGGACGTGACCAAGGGAGGGCGACGCGGACACTGCACGTAGCTCTTGGGGACACTGGTCACCTTGGCTCTCTCCCTCCTGGCCCACCTGCCCGTTCCCCTCCTTCCTCCTCTTCATTCTCTTGGCCTGCCTTCTCTGGATGCAAGTGCTCACCCAGGCTTACTTCCCCTTCCCTTCTCAGAGTAAAATCACCTTAGCGAATGCATTGCATTTGAGACGATTCCAGTGAATATTCGTAACTGGGTCAGATCTCTCCTGTTCACCCTTCAGACTGTCTAGTTATCACCTACGCTCTGCCCCAGGAAACGCATGTTTGTGGAGTCTGCAGACAGGCCCTTCTGGCTGTTTACCCTCAGAGATCACAGGCGGGGACAACTGAAGGCTGGTGGCCCTGCTGCCCGCTGCTTCCCTGGGGCGCTGCCTGGGTCCCTTCCCCACGAGCAACAGCCCAGTGTGTCTCCCCTTCCAGTTTGCTCTCCTCTTGTCCTTCCGACTAGGACAGTAGCCGTTAGCTGTGGCTTGGCCAGGGATCCACACCATGTCCAACAGTTCTCCACGCCCACGCTACCCTAAATAGTCCACTCCCTGGATGTTCCCAGTTGCCAAGACACCTCTGTTCCCTAGTAAGACACCCACTGACACAGTGAACCCCCTTCTGCTGAAGGCATAGACACCCTCAGAACACCCCCTGGACCCATTTCCCATCCTTGCTTACCAGAGGAACTCACTGTTCTCAATGCATCGCTTGCCCAGACCTCACTGTTTCGGGGTAAGCATTACGATATTTCTATGGCCTCCTCTTTCATGTTTTTAAGCTTTCATAAATAAGCTGATACTTTTTGTATTCTTCTGAAACTGGCATTTCTCAGCCACATCACACACCCCGTGCGTCCGGCACCTTCCACGCGTGGGGGAACGTCTGTTCGCTGTCAGACACCTTGCAGCGACAGGTCCCCTTGCTCCGGTGTCCCGGGCCCGTCTCCCAGGTAAATCGCTAGGACAGTGAGCGGACACGCATCTGCAATTTCATCAATGAGACACCCTCCTCCAGCGACCATTCCACCGTACGAGCCAACAGAAGTAGGTGGCGATGCCCCAAACCTCTTCCTTCCCAGCACTTTGTACTGTCCAACTCTCAACGTCTACCCAGTTGGCTCATGGAAAAGTGCTTTTACTGCAGATTTAATTTGCACTTTGGGAACCAATTAGGCTGCATTCTTTTCGTGCACGTTTTTTTCCTGCCCGTTTTTTTTCTAATGGATTGTTGACTTTTAGTGATTTATAAGACTTTTAAAAAGAGTCTAGATATAAATCTTTTTGTAAATGACATGCTGGATAAAGAATTCTTCCCAGTATGTAACTTTACTTTTTACTTTTCTTCCTGGAAGCTTTTAATACAGAGAAGTTTTAATTTTAATATGGTTAAATCTACAATACTTGTTCATTCATGGTTTACATTTTTTATGTCTCACTTAAGAATATATATACGCCAATCATGAAGTCATCAACATACTCAATTTTGAATTTTAAATTTTATAGTTTAGCCTCTCTTCCCTCTGGAGGGTTTCGAGGGCCCGCAACAATGTCAGCACAGGTGTGCGGTAGGGACTCAGCTTCCGCCACTCCCTCCCCACCTGGAGAGGGCTTGGCATGAGATCATTAGAGTAGTCTTTCTCTCTAACTGCGGGGCAGACACACCTCCGTCCGCTCAGGTGACATACACGCACAGGTGCCGAAATGGTCTTCCTGGTCCCGTGCGCCCCACGATTTGCTTATCGCCCTGCACGTCTCGCCGCGTTGACATACAGCGGTCGGGTGCGCCCCACGATTTGCTTACCGCCCTGCACGTCTCGCCGTGTTGACATACAGCGGTCGGGTTGTATCCGGCATCGTCACCCTTTGCTCACACACCAGGCTCAGACATGTCACTCGCCAGGCCACGCCGAGGAGAAGCCAGCAGGGCTGGGACCGAGCTGCACACGTACTCGGAAGGCCACTCACATCCCGCACAGCACCAGCTGCACAGGCGGCCGAGGAAGCGCGCACACTGAGCCACACCGGCCGGGCCTAAGCAGGATTTTCTATGAACACAACTTACTCCTACTGGCCCAGTTTTTGGACCCCTGAATAGATTTGGGGGCTACAGAGGAGAGTTGGCTGCCATCTCCAAGAGAAAGGCTAAAGCCTAGGTGGAGAACCACCGACTATCAGGCCTATGAGGGGTGATGGCATTTGCTGAAGCAAAATTACAATTTTGCTTCCAAACAACCCACCATTTGAAATTAGAAACTAGACTCGCTGGATGATAAACACAGACTCAGAACATCAATGTATCCTTTTTGGAAATTATTATGCATTACAGTATCCACCTGAGGAAATCCGTAAGTTAATTTAAGGAAGCATACCAAAAAACACAGAGACGCGATAGAAGGTCGTTTAGCAAACTACAAGACGCTGGAAACGCATAAAACGTTCTCAGCCACTCACCGCTCCCCGCCACCAGCTTCTCCCCTTCGGTCCATTTCACGCCTTAGCTGTTGGGAAACGTGACGTGTTCGTTGTCTCTCATTTGCACGGTATGAAAAACACCTGAGGTCTAATCAGAACAGCTCTCCCTGAACCCGTACGAGCAACATTCAAACCTTCTCGTGTAAATGAAATGGGCGTGGGGTCGTCATCCGTGTCACCTTCCCGCTGACCCAGACAGACATTCATGTGCCATCTACAGAAATTCCAAGTAATTCTTGGCCCCACTCTCCAAGTAAGCCAGGACCCACAGGCTTGGCCTGCTTGAAGGTTCTAGCATGGTTGTCAAGGGTGATTACATTTGTCTGGAGATTTATAATCATTTATTGACCAACAAATATTACTTCGTTGGTGGATAAAGAAAGCTCCATTTATAATAGATGAAATTGGCCATGTTAATTCTCTACTCAAAGTTAACTGACGCAACCCTGCAAAAAAATAAAAAATGAGGCGGACGGGAGAGGAGCTGTTACTAAGTTTCATAGAGTGGTAACCAGGTGCTACACTTTAAGACATTTCTATTATTTATATAAGCGCCATTGCAAGTCTGTGATACTATGTTGGTGTTTTCATATTGTAAAAGAGAAGCTGAGGGTAGAGGAAGTCTAGTAAAATCACTATGTACGGCAAGGCCTCCCTAATAACCAGTTCGTTGAGGTGAGTTTTGGAAGCTTCTTGAATCTATTACACATGCTCTCTCCAGTACTTGCCTATTATACGTAGACCATAATAAAATGTAAGCACAGTATTATAAATGCATTTTTAAGTGAAAAAAAACAAAATTAGCCTTGGTGCAGTAGCTCAGTGGGTTAGAGGGTCAGCCCGATATGCCAAGGTTACAAGTCCGATCCCCAGTCAGGGCCCATGCAAGAATCAATCAACGGATGTGTAAACAGCAGAACTACAAATATTGTCCCTCTCTCTCTCCCCTCCCCCTTTCCTCTTTCTCTAAAACAAAAAATTGAGCACTATTAATCAGCCGACCTTTCCTAAGAGCCCCCCTGTGGAACACCTGATGTATTCATGGTGATGTGTTCAGCCCTATAATCCTGCTGTTGGCTGGAGCCAATGCCCAGGGTTCGAACGCTTCTCCCACAGGACTGAGTTCTACATGAACAGACTGGTGCACTGTTAAAACTTCTTCATCTGTCTAAGAGGACCAGAGTAGCCTCAGGGGCCACTTCCAAGGGGGGCTACAACTCCGAGCTACCTGTGGGGACCGGGCAGAAGCCCTTGGTACCCGTATTTCTCATACACCATGGAGGGGTCTGAATGGAAAACAGGCATTAAGAGGGCAGCGGAAACACCTGCCCAGGTGTGCACACCTGTCTGTTCTCTTGTAAGTAATGCCATTACCATCAGCACCTGGGGAGCCCATCGCTCCCCCACATTCTTCTCCTCTCGTAAATATCGAAGTCCATCAGGTCCAACACATCCTTAAAGTCCGATGATTTCTCGTCAATTTTCAGTCTGGATGTCCCCTTCTTTTTGGTGATTGTTGCTATATCCCCTCCTCCACTGGCCACCACCCCAGTCGCTTGGGCCATTTGCAGTGTCTCCTCAGACGCTCTTCCCTGGACCCCACCACCGGGCCCCCAGCTACCGCTTCTAGGTGGGTCAGCTCACTTACCCATCAAGGAGAGTCTTGGAGGGTCCATTTTATGTAGGTTACAACTTGATTCAGAGTCTACTGTGACAATGCTCATTTTCTACTTCATTTTAAGCACCCCATAATAGGGACTTAGGGAGGTGCCCATGTTTTTCCACTGAAACCCAAGATTCTGTGTCTGAGCCCAATATTTTCCCAAGCTGTGAATTCAACTGGATGAGTTCATGAAGATATTAAAGGGAAACCCACTTCCCTACACACGTCACGTATTCCCTGTCTCCAAGCAACGCACGGCTGCCCTGCCGACTCAGACAGCCCCACCTGGGGTGCAGACCGCATGCGCAGAACCAGGTCTCACCAAACAGATGTTGGGAGCTCCGACTCGGGGTTGATCTGCAATTCGTTTTATGGACTCCATAACTTTTGAAGGTCTGCGGATATGTATTCTTTCTAAGTCCCAGTACTGCTGCTGGCAAATGACCACGACAACAGATCTGCGCCGTGTACTATTCTAGAGATTACACCGGGACGCTGCACGCAAACCAGGAGCACGCTGCAGACCCTCAGGAAGGCATCTGGATGCACACGAGGGCACAGGCTGTGATAACAAAGCCTGCAGGTTATACCACAGACCTTTTGTAGAATTCTGAACGTGTGCCGTAATAATTAGCTGCGGTTTTAACTGGTTACATGTGTCCATGTCTCGAACACATGTAGCTCAAACCCCGTGAAGCCCGGTGCCTACGAAGAGTGTTTTAATGGAGATTAAAAAAATGACAGCCCAGCCGGTGTGGCTCAGGGGCCTGAGCGTGGTCCCAGGGACTGAGAGGTTCGGGTTCAATTCCCGGTCAGGGCACATGCCTGGGTCACGGTCTGGATCCCCAGCAGGGGGCGTGCAGGAGGCAGCCGATCGATGACTCTCATGGATACTTCTATCTCTGTCTCTAAAAAGAAAAAAAATCAATAAAAACAAACAAACAAACATAAAAACAAAGACTTAGTCTTGTCTTGCCTGTGGATGGACGAGCTAAAATAACAGAATGGCACTGGAGCCGATGTAGTGAAACGTGGGGTGAGTGGTCTGCCCCCTCGTTTTAAAGGTTTGCTAATGTAGTTCTTGTAAAGGTCAAGTGTTGTGTTCAAGGTCACCCTATGAGTTAATAACAGCATCTTAATTGTCCTCCTTGTCTCCTGATTCTCAGATCGACGATTTATTTTGGTATAAACATTTATGACTGTTTTAAGAGATGTAAGTTCTATTGAACATGTCTGAGGTTAGTCTGGCCACAGAAACTTCTTTGAGGACCAAGAACTTGGGCAGTTTTTCAAAGACCCTGAAACAAGTCTCCCACCTGCTGGGAAAGCCATCACTAGCGGTGCCCACTGCCATCCTGGCCCCGGGCTGCAGGAACCCGCGGTCAGGTTTGAAAGCCGATTCATTTCCATAAGTGACAGTTGGTGCCCGCCGTTTACCTCTGTCCATTGTCTGCACAGAGCAGGGACTGTCACACAAGCCTCACTGAACAGTCAGCATTGACTTGAAAATGCACAGAGCTGACCAGGTTTCCAAAGCAGGCGGCTGCAATTCTCCCATCCGACCCGCCACCCCACATCCCTGCCTTTGGCAAGTCCCAGCTCAATCTCTAGCGTCCATGAGGCAGACACTCGGGCCGCTCACAGCTACTTCTGCCCGTCGTTACGGCCTCTCGGGGTCAGCGTGATGGTCTCACTGCCTGGGGGGCGAACGGACAGCCCGAGAAGACAGGACAGACTGCAGAGAAGGACGCGGAGCTCCCAGCCGCCCAGAGGGGCTGCGGGGTGTTTATAGGGGGGCTCTTGTCAGCAGGGCCGCGCATTTAGCTGCAGTGACCCCCAGCCGCACCCGGCACAGTGCAGCCGGTCTCTCTGGAAGCAGAGTTAGTGCCCAGTGTTCTCTCAGCGAGCCTCCCACTGACCACGGCCCCAGAGTCCAGCTCCTCCGCCTGCCCGCGCTGGGGGGGGGGGGGGCGCTCTGTGTGCCACCCTCAGGCACCGTACACCTGGGCCAGGCCACGATGTGAGCGCTCAGCTCCCCGCACGTGGGCTGGGATGCCCACAGCTGCCTGTGTCCACAGACGGTCCAAGAGCAAAAGGACTCCTGCCCCTGGACTGGAAGGACGGGTTTTTCAGTTCATAGTTCACCAGAGTAAACATTTTATCATTAACATCTCATACGGACAGACTTCTTCTGGGGAGATCTTCATTTCTATTTACTCTGACACAAGAACTACTTTCCCCGATAGCAAAGGGCCTGCACTGGCTCAGGGGTCGCCCCTTCTCATTCCGTGCGGAAGAATTCGGTCCAGTGTGGGCCCCAGGACAGCAGCCGCAAGCTTTTCCTGCTGAGCCGCCGTGGCCGGTATGTTGTGGCTCAGCAAAGGGCTCCCAGCCGGTTACATGGTTACCTTAAGGGAGGAGACAGGACAGAGCCTCCTGACCCTGCCTGGCTCTCAGCTAAATGTGATGAAATCACTGGAACACAGGATGCAAGACGGGAGAGAAGGACCCAAAGAAAAGGAAAAAAGTCAGCAAGAAGCTAAAAGAAAATATGGACAAAACCAAGGACAAAAGGCTTTAACCAGCATGCATGCAAAAGTCCAACAGGAGCTGGACGGCGGAGACCGTAGCTCCACTCGGGTCTGGAGTTGATTTTGCAGGTGCCCAGGCGGAACTTTTATACTTCGGCTCAGGTGCTCACGACAGGCGAGGAAAGCTGCAATGATGGGCAACAGGTTGGCCCCCGGCCCTCATGTCTCAGCAGGTGCCCATCATCCACCGGGTTCTGTCTGTCCCACACAGCCCCGTCGGCACGTCGCAGTGGGGCGGGGGCTCAGCTGCCCCACAGCTGTGCTCCCGAACCCGCAGCTAATATGCACACGGCTTAGTCAGAGCTTCGTGAACAACCTGCGCTGTATTTGATGAATTGAGACGACTCCGTTTGAGGCTGGAAGCCTCTCGATTTTAAATGCAAATCCTGAAGTTAAATTTAGAAATGTATAGATCATGGAAATTACACAATCAAATGCTGTCATTTGGCAGGATAAGAGGATAAGAAGGTCAGAGGCAGTCAGTGCCTAAAATAAATATTAAGCACGAGTACATACTGCTGAACCTCCAGCAGGCATCCCACACTCGTCCCTTCCCCTGGTTTCTGATCGGTTTCTCCTTCTGTCTCCGGAGCCTTTGCAGACCGGTGATTCCTCTCCTCCAAGCCCGCCACGTCCCTGCTCATGCTCAATTCGTGGCCTGATCCGCTGCAACTGTGAAATAATGAAGTCGGCTCCTTCGCTCACTTGTCAACGCCGTGTCCCTGTGTTCATCCATTCACCTACCCACCCACCTCCCTCCTTTCTCTCGTGATACCAAAAGCAAGTTTTACTTTTAAAGAATTGGTTTTTAAAAAATTTTAATGACAGTGGACCATCAGCGTCATTTTATATTAGTGGCAGGTGAGTAGCACAGGGGTCAGACTGTCATACGATGTACGAAGTGGCCCCCCGTATCTCCAGTGCCCACCTGGCGCCCTGCGTAGTTACCAGCCATGGTATTCCCGGTGCCGGACTACACATCCCGTCTTTTGTAGCTGCCCACTCCACGCCTCAGCCCTTCGCCCAGGTCTTGCTCCTTTGACCTGCAGCACGCGATTTCCTCTGCACTCCGAAAAATCATACGGGAGCCACCGTGTCTCCCACCGTGTCTCCCATAGCAACATGTCTAACGACAGCCCATTCTCATGATCCAGTCTGTCCTGAACACACACATTTCTTTAACCCAATACCCCCTCCAGGTACCAGAGTACCCATCATCTTTCTATAGCCACGTTTCTTCCGTTTTCAATATTCTGTTCACATTCCAAGTCACCGACGTTTCAAACCACCCCAACATCCCTCCGCGCCCCTCACCCCAACGCGAGGTCTTCAGAGACAGCAGGGACTCCCTGCTGTTAGTGGGTAAATAGCTGATGTCCCCATCGCTCTCGCATCCTCAGCAGTGTTCTTACCTCATCCACACACGTTCCTCTTCCAAACTTTTAAACGCTCCCCGGGTTTGAACCAAGGCCTCATCTATCATCCTATTTCCCTACTTCCTTCCTGGGCCAAATTCCCAACACGCTGGCTGTCCTGGTGGATGGTCTTCACTCACTCCACCGCCACCCAGGGTCACCTAAGCGCTGCCTCCACCATCCTGCGGGAGCTTTTTCTTGGTCAACAGCTGTTGGTATTGCAACTTTTATTTATTTACTTTTTTAATCCTCACCAGAGGACATTTTTCAACACTTTGTTGAGATAGAGTGGGAGGAAGAGAGAGAGAGAGAAACATCGATGTGAAAGGGACACATCGAGTGGCTGCCACCCACACGACCCAACCAGGGCCGGGGACAAACTGCAACTGAGGTACATGCCCTTAGCGGGAACCGAACCCGGGTCTCTCTGGACCGCAGGCTGATGATCTAACCACTGAGCCAAACCGGCCAGGGCAGTATTGCAACTCTTAATAGGTGTAGAGATGAACACAGGTAAGTGACCTAGTCAACTTCGCATTGAAAAGAAATAGCTTCGGGTGGGTGGGCAGTGAGCCGGCCCGACGTCTGAGCTTCCAGCAGACTGAGCAACACGATTCCAGTGGTTGCTGCAGGTGGTCAGTGGAGAGGTGCCGGGGTCCCCGGGCACAGTGGTGATGGCGGGAATGAGCGTGGGGAAGCGGAGGGGACGCGTGTGGGAGACACAGCTTCAGAGCCAGGGCGCTGGTGCCCCGAGGCCTCCCAGACCTTTGCACCTGTCGTCTGACTGGTGAAGGTCACCCGCCGGCGGTCAGCTCCACACTCGGCTTGCAGAGCAGCGTCCCTGCCCACCCCAGGCTGGCAGAAGGTGCCGTCACGTGGCCCCCACAATGACGTGATGCAGCCGCATCACCTGGGGGGGACTCAGTGTCTGTGTTTCCCTGGGGGCTGCAGTTCTCTTTAGGTTGCAAGTGCTCTAGGTTTTCCTTTTCTTAATTGAGTTTAGAGAGAGGAAGAGGGAGGGAGAGAGATACAAACATCGATGAGAGAGAACATCGACTGGCTGCCTCCTGCACGCCCCCGACTGGGGATCGGGCCCACAACCTGGGCGTGTGCCCTGACCGGGAATCCAACCGGCGACCTCTTGGTGCAGGGTGGACGCTCAACCACTGAGCCACACCAGCCGGGCTGTATTCTGCCTTTTCACTGGTTTGGTTTACAGAGTAATCCTGAGATTCCGGAATCCACTCCCTCGGCCCCCAGTATTTTAGGGGTACTTCCTACAACATGGACACGTCCTTGCTCCGTGTCTCTCAGGGTTGGTGAGGAACTCGCTCAGGAGAGAGGGGGGAGGGGAGGGGAGGGGGTACAGAGGGGAAGAGATGACGACTAGGGAAAGAATTGCAGTGAGAGGTAACAGAATTCAATCCTGTTCACTATTTCCATATTAAACACCTGGACTTTTTAAAAATATAGATTGGACACAAATGCTACACACTCTACTTGTGATTATTTTCTGTCGTTTTCTTTCGTGCTGTTTGGGGGGGATGAAAGGGTTTGGTGTTTCTCTAGCTGCCCATTGTGCATGGGGCTCATTTAATGGGGCAGGAACAGCTGTGGCTCATGTGTGCCCCCCAGACCGACAGGGAGAAGAGGGACGACCTCCCGTCAAAACCCTTTCGCACAAGCCAGGGACTGGGAGAAGCTGAAGTGTGCTCTCCTCAGACTGACAAACGTCTAAGGAGCGAATGACACCTCCCTTCATGCAGCAAACTTTACAGAGCATCGCCCACGGGCAGGACCCGCCCCAGCTCACCTCCTAGTCCTAACGCTCCGAGGGGACTTCTTGTGTCTACATTTACTTCAAAATGCAATTTGGAATCGGAGATGTGAGTTAAAATGTAGCAGGACAGACTGGAACATTTGTCATTATATATCCCACTATGATCAACCATATTTTAATTCAATGTATTAAATACTTTAAGGGACTATCTTCTGTATCGGTGATTGATAAGGCTTCTGTCATTCAAAGTTCTCAGATCTTGACAGTCGGGGAATATCAGATGCTATTAGGTAATTATTTTCCCCTTTTTTAAAATTTGTCAGTTACAGTTGACACAGTATTAGGTTGGTGTCGGGGTACGTTAGACATTTATATAGCCCCGTAAGCGATCCCCAGTAGGTCCTTCCCCCGGCCCGATCCACAGCGAGTGTCTGACTGTGCTCCCAACGCCGTTGGAACTGCTGACGTGTACTTCCCCTCAGAGGACACGTGCAAACCCACGCGCCCCGGTGCTCTTGGGAGGACGAGGGTGAAGACGTCGGGTCGTCCGGCTGCATCCTGAGGACAGACGCTCACCTTCTCACCTTCGCGTTCGGAGAAGCCAGCTCGGTGCCTGCCCCGCGACACTCTCCTGCCCGACCGTCTCCCCCTGCGGACACTCACGAAGGGAAGGGGGAGCGACGCCGTGTTTCGTGGCTCCTGAGAACAGGAGTCATGAACCGGACACGGTCGGAGAAATGCCGCTGAGCTTTACACAGGGTGCGGGTGTGCGCGGGAGGCGTACCTTGCAGCCGGCCAGTTCCCCCAGCCCCCGCCGGTCGAGTCGCCCCGTGTCCGTAGCTTCACAGCTGCCCCCGCAGGCCTCGTGGCAGACACACAGCTGTTTCCATACCCCGTTTGTCCCTCCTCCATGCTCACATACACTCTAAGAAGGAAAAGTCCATTTATTTTTATTAAATGTACTGATTTTAGAGAGTGAGGAAGGAAGAGAGGCAGAGAGGGGGAGAGGGAGAGACATCAATCTGTGGTTCCACTTATTTCTTCATTCACTGGTTGGTCTTGCATGTGCCCTAACTGGGGATCAAACCTGCAACCTTGGCATAGCAGGGTGACACTCTAACCGCTGAGCCACCTGGCCAGAGCTCAAAGTCTGTTCATTTTTTTTCAATCCTCACCCGAGGACATTTTTTTTTTTGCATTTATCTTCAGATAGAGCAGGGGTAGAGAGGAGGGAAGAGAGAGAGAGAAACATCGATGTGACAGAGACACATCAACTGGTTGCCACACAAACCGCAACCGAGGTACGTGCCCTTAGCAGGAACTGAACCCGGGACTCTCTGGCCCACAGGCCGACACTCTAACCGCTGAGCCACTTGGCCAGAGCTCAAAGTCTTTCTCAAGCAGCTGCCACCTGCTTCCTGCTCCCACTATGCTCTCGACTGCCTGTAGCCTGTGCTGACCGCACCAGCCTTTGGCCGCCTTGACGTCCGTGGACGAGGTGGTCAGGAGACCCAAGTCCCCGGCTTGTCTATGATGCTGCGATCCGGGGGATTTGCCCCAGCTGGAAACAGCTTCGTCAGGGCTTCCAAATCGAGACTTGACACTAGCGATGCGTTAGCCCCGGAAAGCGCCAAGCCCCGGCTCAGGCAACGCCTCCCACATTAGTGACGCCAGGACTGCCCTTGCCGATGGCCGCCGCCCACACCCCCCGAAACACGTGCCAAGCACGGGATCACGGCGGGCTTTCTTCAGGAGCCGTCTCTCGGCCTGCCGGGTCCGTGCCACGCAGGAAACCACACGCCCACGCTGGGAGTGAGGGGGAGCTTGGCGAGGCAGCGAACGCTCCAGTTCTCTGGGCGCAGTCCCTTCGATTTGCAGGCTGGTACCCCAGGTCACAAGTGGATTTATGTAAATTACTTCCTTGAGATGGCATCTCTGTAGACTGTACAGCCTCGCTTTGTATCTTGCTTTTTCTGCAGAAAGAGACTTTGAAACCAAGAGATAACAAACAGAGACATCTTGAGTCCTAGGACCCATTAGTCCAGCCATGCAAACCTTATCTCATTCACATGCAAATGAAGCACTCCATTGCACCTGGGCTGGCCAGGTAGCCAGAACGCATGAACACAAGGTCACAAATCGTCCATCTCCCAACCCCCCAACCCCACATGCAGGTGCCTCTCGCTCATATATAAAGTGCATCTGGAGAAGGAACTCCTGGAAAATCGGAGGGCTGCTCTTTTCTAAGGGCTGGGACTTGGGAGACCAGAATGCTTCCTCCTCAGACAGGAGGGCCCAGGCAGCAGGTGGTCTCGGCACACCCGTGGCTCGGGGGCGGACCTTCCTCTGAGTTTCCTGACTTTCCTGAAGCTGCGGACAAAGGTGTGTGGCCTGCTGATGGCAGCTATAAGAATGAGTGCTGCAGGAGTCTAATTTCCTCTGCTGCCCTGGAATTCTGCCTCCAAGGAAACCCTAACAGCATATCGGGGTCCCTTTGTCACCGAGGCATCAACAGCCACAGCCTGGGAAACGGCTCAGGTTAACGCTGGGCGTGCTCCCGCGTGGTTCTCAGCCTTACAGCCTGAACACGGGTGTCCCGAGGCAGGGAGGGAGGGCAGGAGGCCACAGGACCCCACTGGCACTTTCTCCTCCTCCCAGAAGCTGTGCCCGAACCTGCTATTCCATCTGCATGGGGGGGGACACGTGGGCGGAAATGTCAGGTAGGGGCGAGTTCAGCACAAGGTGATTGGACAGAGCAAAGAGCTGGGGTGACTTCTCCCGCATCCTTGAGCCGGTCCCCTTGGCCGTCCACATTCCCAGGACTGGAGCTGAGCTCTGCAGGAGGGGTTGCTGTTCCTCTAGCTATGCCGGATGGGACAGGCGCCCAGGAGACTCCCATGTCCTCCACCCTACGCTGTCTGTCTCCCCCAGGGAGAGCCGGGCCCCTTCCCCCCGAGCCCTGGCCTCACTCCAAGAAGTCCTTTGAATCAGAGCAAAGATCCGGGGCTCCAGTCAGTTGCACATGAACGCTGATGATGATAACACGGGCGCCAAGCATGCTCACATACTTTCTGCCAACGATCCTCACGGAAATTAAGGCGGCAATGGCAGTATGCTCATTTCAAAGGAAGCTCGTGGAGAAATTATGATTCTCCAGTCCCTAGCGGGCGGAGGCAGGGTGACCCTGTCTGACCAGCGCATCCCAGCTCCGATGCCGTGGTCTTGCCAGCATGGGCCGGGCCCCCTACTTCCGCGTGAGAAGGGTCTGGGGGGCTCGGTTAGAGGCGGGACAATGTGCTAGGGGCGTGGTCAGGGAGAGAAGGATCGGACCCGGACCAGATCCACGGCTACCTCTCCAGCCAGCTCACCTTCTGACAGGACAGAGAGGGCGCTGAGGCCACTGAGGACGATGCAGGAACGAAGTCTGAGCGGCGCCGACGCACAGTCCTTGCGGGAGAACCTGCGGCCGTCAGCCGGCCCTCGCTGCAGAAGGAACCCTTCCCGGACCAGAGCAGGGACCGCACCATGGAAGTGGGGACCAGCCAGCCGCATCCACCCCAGCGGGGTCCGGCGCTCCCCACTGCCCCAAAGACGCCGTCTGCTCCCGGGTGCCCGGGCAGGGGCCGAACACACGCCAGCTGTCAGCAGTGGCCACGTGCTGGGCAGACTGTGGCCTGTGAGCGTTCGCACAGGTTTGCCACCTCCGCTCCCCTGCACCTGGCTCCTGGGCCCGCACGAGCCGTGGTACCCCTGGTGACGGAAACGGGGCGCCCGCTAGCTGTGCATGTAAGGGCACCGAAGTATCGCCAGCAGTTGTTCTGTGCGCTGCTGGCTGTTAGCTCTCGCTGCTGGTAGCATGGCATGGACCATCCAGAGTCTGAGCATTCTGTTGCTAGGGGAGCTCATTCCGTGCTATCGGAAACCTGTGTTTCGAACCCAAGTCCAGGCCACGCGTGTCGTAAGCACCTACTGTGTTCTCGTTGGAGGAAAATGTGAGCAATAGTAAAGCTCTCTGCAAAGGCTGGAGAAGGTCAGGCCTGTATTTAAATTATTAAAATGAAGCCTGGCTGGTATAGCTCAGTGGTTGAGCATCGACCCATAAAACAAGAGGTCACTGGTTCGATTCCCGGTCAGGGCACATGCCCAGGCTGTGGGCCCGATCCCAGTGAGGGGCGCGCAGGAGGTGGCCAATCAGTGTTCTCTCTCACTGATGTTTCTTTCTCTCTCTTTCCCCCTTCCTCTCTCTCTAAAATCAACAAAATAAAATATTTTAAAAAATTAAAATAAAGTCAATATGGCTGAGAACCCTGCTAACTTTCTGATTAGAATGCTCACGTAGATGATATTTCCATGCAAGTCTAAAGATTCTAAGTGGATTTGTTTGAAATCAGCTCAGACGTCTTGAATGCTCTGGTGAGCGTGGGCAGTAGCCAGCTAACAGGGCATGGTCTACGGCTGCCAGGTGCTTCTCATAGCCCTTCGTGCCGATAGCTGAAACACACATTTCTTTCGCATCGTGACCCAAGAAATGGAGCGTTGGGACGTCCTGGCTGAGGCGCACCCTCGGCGGACAGCGGTCCAGGAGCCCACCCAGGCGGCTTGGCTCCAGCCGCTGGACCCGTGGCACACCTCACGCAGCTCTGGAAGGGAGGCGGGCACCACGTTGCCTTCACACGTGACGAGCCGGGGTCCTGAGATGCCAGACACAGATGGTAGGATGCCAAGCTCAGGTGCTCTCCACCACGTAACTGCGGCGCCTCTTAAACAGACAAATGTCACGGCTCCACCCTAGAACACCTCCCAACCACAGTGCAGGCAGGACAGCCACGCGGTCACCGGCATCGATCGGAACCGAAACACGTCACACGTAACCTCAAAGGCGGGCGTCTGCTCCGCACATACCGTTCTCACTGATGGTCATGCGCATTTGTGTATGAGTTTCCCAAACGTTGTCTTTCTCAAAACCCGTCCCCACACAGGTTCTTGACATTGTGAGGAGCGTGAAATGGGGGGAGGGTGGCACGGGGTGGCCCTGTCTGCTGTGTGATGCCAAGAACGGTCCGGCTGGTGCTGTCCGAGTGGTCTGATGGGACCAGGGCAGAAGGAGTCCCCCTGGCACATCCAGGGGGTGGAGTCAGGAGTCAGGTTGAAGCAGGATGCATAGGAGAAGGTGAAAAGGACAGGGGTCCCCCGAATCCCTGACAGGTAAGATGTGGGTACGGGAGAAAACGAGGCCCAGGGGACCCCAAGGTCTGTCCTCTGCGCATCCAGACAGCCGAGCCGGTTTATTAACTAGACAGGATAAGAGGGAGAAGTCGAGGACGGGGCGGAAGGGCACAATTCTGAAATGTCACGACTGAGATTTTATTAGATTTCCCAGTGGAGACACCACGGGGATAAATCCGGACCGTGGGGGAAACGATGGCTGACGTTTTTATTCTGGCTTTTTTAAAGGTGGCGGAAGACATGCCCAGAGGAAGTCGCAGCCCTGGCAGGGGGCCAGGGGTGAGGGAGAAGGGGAGCGGCCACCGTGGTGCCCAGAGAGCCTGCCGCCCAGCGTCCTGCGCCCAGCGTGCCAGCCGCACGGCTGCCTGCTGACGTTCGAAGCGAGTGAAACTAGACACGGCTGTGAGCCAGCCCTGCAGGCCTGGGGCCCCGCTCCGGGAGCTCACGGGCCGCGCTGGTGGCAGCCATCGGGCAGCACAGTCTGGAGGTTTTCATGCCACAGAGATGGATTTTGGACCAAGTCGCTTGGGTCCAGAGAAGCAGCCAGGCGCTGGGTCAGTCCGGGCAGAAGGCACACCCCAGGCAGTGGGGTGTCTCAGAAGGCAGGTAAAGAGCCTTTTTCAAGAGACACACGGCTGGACGGCTGCTTTCCCTCCGTTAAGTCGGGCGCTGACGTGTGACTCTCAGATCCAGCCATGTGGAAGTCACTTCAGGGCCACCACCGGTGCTGGTTTGCTGGGTCAGCTCTGTCCCCTCCTGCAGAGGGTCTCCTGAAGCCCAGACATTGGTTCACCTCCGACAGTGACCGTGTCAAGGTTTCAATGACGACTCCGATGGTTCTGTGAGACCGATGACGTTCAAAGCCCTGTTTTCCAAGAGGGGGCGGGTGAGATGCTCATTTAGGGCCACGGGAGAAGGAGACGAGCTGGGACCCGAAAGGATTCATCAGTTTCCAGAGAGTTCTGCTCTCAGGGCAACAGCAGCTCCAGGAAGAGGGAGAACCTGGGAAGAGAGGGCTGTTGGGTGTGGATTTTGCTTTCCGTGTTCGTTCGCCTGTGTGTTTCTAGGCAAAAGCAGGAAGGTGGGGAGGAGCGGGCACGCTGAGGGAACAGCGACCGCTGCGCACGGAGAACAGCAGGGTCTGCAAAGGGCCCGTGTCCCTGTTTCAGAGCCCACCGCGGCCGGCAGCCGTGGCTTGGCGCCCATGCGATACGCCGGATGGAGAAGTGTCCCCAGCCCTGTGCTGCTGCGAATGCAGGAGGCAGATAGGTGCATGAGCCAAGCAGCAGCCGAAGCAGAAGCCGGAACAGGTCCTGTCGGAGGCAAGGAGGTGCCCGTAGGAACCACGTGGCCTGTGCGTGCGCCCAGCAGAGGGCGGGGCTGGGACGCGGCGGCAGGAGGCAAAGCTCGCAGGGTGGACGGACTACAGATGCAGAAGATGCTGGAAACGGCTGGAGTCCAGTGAATGAGGAGGAGAACGTGGCACTGCCCAGTGTGCGCTTGAGCCGAGACGGGAAAGGAGAGAGCACGGCCACCTGCAGACGCCCGCCTCACGGCCGCAGAGCGAGCGGCCAAGAAGCTGGAGAGCACAGCCGCTGGCAGGAGGGTCACGTCATTCGAAGGCACAGAGTTTACAGTTTTCGTGGACCATAAAAGTGGTGCCGACTTTATAGGATGATGAACAGCACAACATAAGCCAGAATGGAAAGCTGTCGAGAAGAAAGGAGGAGGGAAGGGACGGTTGTTTGTGGTTTGAATACACACACAATAATAAGGGACACAAATACAAACATTAGGGAAGCCCCCCTCCCCATTATCACTTGGCCTTCTCCCAAGATTCAGCAGGCCTGCCGCTATCCAAGTCGCCGACGGGCATTCTAACCCAGGCTACCACAAAGACCGAAGCAGACAGGTATTCACTGCTGACACGGTGTTTTGGAGACATAATCCCAGGGCGATGGCACTGAGGAAGGAAGTCAGGATGCAAGTCCAGGTGAACCCCTCCCTGCCGGTCACCGCTCCCGTGTCTGCCACTCGGCACCTGCTCTGGGCCTGGCCGCCTGCTGCTTCCACAACCGGCACCTCTGTGCCGTCGGGGGGCAGGCCCCAGCCTGCCCGCAGTCTCGGGGATGCGGGAAGGAAGCAAGTTTGTCCGTCGGACTTGCCCTTCTTACACAGTTCCTGGTACTTGATGTTTGAATGCATTTCCAGGTCCTCATTGGGCTCCTTGACACTGCGTGGGAAGCCAGATTGTGTCCCGAGCCGTGGTGCTCCACTCAAGTCAGAAATAGCACAAGGAGTCAGAAAATCAGGGCTCGCACAGCCGTGCAGGGGGCGGGGTCCGTAGGACTCAAGGTCAGGGTCGCTCAGCCCTGAGGCAGAGCCCTGGGGGAGCTCGGGGGATCCGCACCCAGTAACGGACTGATTGCCAGGCACTATTTCATGACTTTCCACTGATGACATTTATGTTCACATCAAGACTCCGCCGCAGAGCCTTCAGGAAGCATCTCTGCAGGAATGTATGTGCATATGTACCATATTACACAGTGAGGGGGCCCTGATGGAGCGGAGTCCGGAGAAGAACGATAGAAATGTATTAAAATAAACAGTTTGGACTTCTGGTTTCATCTCTGATATGTTAAGAACTTGCCTATCAGTCTCCTTCTTACAATACGAAGATGTAAACAACCTGTTAATCAATGACAATTCTCGGGCACATTGGTGAATTGCACTGTGACCCCAAATCTGGGAGAAAGTGAACCGAGAGGGTTGCAGGAGTCGCCTGCCCAGCTAGGAGCACACACACACACACACACACACACACACAAACACACACACACATACACACAGACATACAAACACACACACATATACCCACACACACATATACACACACATACACAGACATACAAATACACACACACATACACATACACATACACACACACAGACATACAAACACACACACATATACACACACAGACACACACACAGACATACAAACACACACACATACCCACACACACATATACACACACATACACAGACATACAAACACACACACATATACATACACATACACACACAGACATACAAACACACACACATATATACACACACACACACATATATATACACACACACACATACACACAAACACACACACACACACACACAAACACACGTCTGGAGCCATAACTGGCAGGAAGGGTCCAATGGTAACTTCGATGAATTTCTCCAGGCGCATACGTATCAGCATGAGATGGAGATGTCTAGGGGCAAGAGTCTTAAATATACACTTTTGTGGGCATCACCTCCAGGAAGTCCACCAGGACCTCACAGTGAAGATCAGGGAATCGCACCCTCCCGGTTCCGGCAGGTAAGGAATCCTCGAGATGCCTGCGCATCTCCGTCAATGAAGCCCCCCAGCCGGCGAGCCGATTTCAGGAGCTGGAGAGGGGTCCCTCCTCTGGACTCCTGGTGTCACTAAGGGTTAAGAATAAAAGCTACACCACTGAAGACAGACGTGTAGAGATCAGAGCCCCGGGCCATGGGCCTCCTAAAAGACTCACCTAGAATCATAGGAGTGTAAAGTGTCTGCCGCTGCAGCTCTCCCCAAGGCAACCGGGATCCCGGGTGAGCCAGGACGCAGCTGGAGTAGCTGCAAGCACAGCTCAGTCTGGGGGCGACGAGAGAGCCCCAGTTCAACAGGACACAGGAGGGGGGGACGTTCTGGCTTCGGCAGCGAGGGCGTATATTAAATGGGAACCAACCCCCAGCCAGGTCAGCCCAGATCCCCCCGGCAGGCCTGCTGACGCCCCCCCCCCCCCCACGTCCTTGCCAGTCTTACCAGAACTACAGACCGTTAAGAGATTGGAGCCAGGAAGGCGTCAGAAAGACACTTGAGGATGGAGAGATTCGGGAATTTCAGTGACCGTGATCACTCTGCTAAGGGTGCCAGTGGGAACAGCAGAACACACAGGAGAACGTGAGAGTCACGAGGCAGGAACCTCTCAGGAGGAGCAGAAGGAAGTGCTGCAAATCCAAACACGGAGCAGGAATGACGGGTCCCTTCCGTGGGCTCGGAAGCGGGCAGGACGGGGCCGAGCTCCCAGCCAGTGCGCTCGAAGGTACGTCCACAGAACCCCCCCACACGCGTGCAGAAAGAAAAATGAATAAATGAAAGGAATGTCACGAAAGTCCTGACCATTTCTAAAGGTTAACACAACATGCTTCACTGGAAGGGTGGGAGGAGAAGAAAGACCAAATGGAGGAACAGTTGACGTAATAATGGCCAAGAACGTGACACCAAACAACAGATGCAGTAGCCCAAAGACTACCAAGCAGGATAATTAAAAACCAAACAACACCTGGGCAGATTATCTCTAAAATACAAATGAAAACTAAACACAAAGAAAAAGCCTTAAAACCCCAGAAATAAAAACAATTCCTCTCTGGAGAAGGAGGGTGAGCACTGTCGAGTACTTCTCATCAGATATCACGTAAGGAAAAGGAGAGTGAAGGAAACGGTTTAAAATGTTACACATAAAAATAAAAATTAAAAAAGCAACCACCAACCCAGAAATCTCTATGCAGTGAAATTATTCTTCAAAAGACAGGGAAAAATAAAGACTTTCTCGCTCCAACAAAACCTGAAGGAACTCGTAATTACTGCCCTACGTGAAATGTTCAAAGAAATTCACAGGGAGACGAAAATGTCACCTACACAAACGCAGATCCACAGAAGTAAAGGAAGTGCTTAGAGAATGACTCAGAGGTGAAGGAGAACCACAGAGCGAGGTGGGGTGGGGATACAGTGTTGTAGGGTACCTGCCCTACGCGGGGGCAGTATAGTGTCAATTGTAGGTGGGCTTAGGTTAGTTCCCCATGGATATTGAAGAGCCACTAAAATGATTTTATAAAGAAGTATAATTGATATGCTAAGAGAAGAGATGAAATTGAATCCTAAAATGCTCAATGAAACTCAGAGAAAGCAAAAAACTAAGGATAAACAGAACAGAGGAAACTTGCAATGGGTAGAAGACATGGAAACACACATGGTAGGTATGAATCCCCAAAGACAAATGATCGCTTTAAATGTGAATGGTCTACGTACAGCAACGAAAAGCACAGTGATTGTCACAGTGCAATCAAAAACATCTACACCAAATTAAATGTCTGCAAGAAACCCACCTTAAATATAAATACGCAATAGGTTAATAGTAAACAATAGATAAATAGTTAAAAGAGATATCATGTTAAAAGTAATCTAAAGTGGCATGGAGTGGATATAGTAACATCACAAAAAGCAGACACCTGGGAAAGAGAAGGGTTTCATTATGTAAGATCAAGAGGACCACCCTGGCCGATTTGGCTCAGCGGTTGGAGCTCGGCCTGCGGACCAGAGAGACCCGGGTTCAGTTCCCACTGAGGGAGCGTACTTTGTTTTGTTCTGGGCCCCGGTCAGTGTCTCTCTTGCATGGATGTTTCTCTCTCTCTTTCTTCCTCTCTCCTTCCCGCTCTATCTGAAGATAGGTGCAAAAGTGTCCTCATGTGAGGATAAATAAATAAATATGTTTTAAAAAGAAAAAAGATCAAGAGGATCGATTACTGAGAATACATGGAAATCCTTCCCTAACAACAGAGGGTCTGCCAGGTGAGTCAGACCCCACGGAGTGGGGAGGAGAGACAGAAACCACTAGGCAGGAGCCTTCAACAGACTTCTTTTAAGAAGAGACAAGCAGGCAAAACATAATCAATAAGGATATTGATGACCTGGAGAGCAGTATCGGCCCCCTTGATATAAATGATATTACAGACTCTCCTCTCACAGCAGAACACCCATTGCTCAAGAGCACACAGAACATTCAAGACAGACAAAACTGAAGGTTATGACGTCACCTTAACACATTTAAAATAATAGAAATCATACAAAATATGTTCTCATACCACAATGGGATTAATGGAGAAAATAATAGCATAAAGAGACCAGGAAAATTCTGAAATATTTGTATATTAAACAACACACTTCTAAATAACCCATGAGTCAAAGTAGTCCCATGAACTACTAAAATATGTTGTACTAAGTCAAAATGAAAACGTAACTTATCAAAATAGGTAAGGTGCTTTGAAAACTGTGTAGAAGGAAATATTAAGGACTAAATGCATATGTTAACAAAAAAGGAAAAATCTAAAATCAATGATGTACACATCTTTTTCTAGAAATTAGAGAAATCAGCAATTTTGCTTAAAGCAAGCAGGGGAAAATAATAAATATTAAAGAACAAATGGATGAGATTATAAACAGAAAAACAATAGCAATATCAACATCAATTAAGTTTTTCATGGCAAATATCAGTATAATACACCCCAACCACACTAACCAAGAAGAAGTGACGGTGCAAATTACAATATCAGAAATAAAAGAGGGTCTCTGCTGATCTCGGGGCGCATGCAGGAGGCAACCCTCCATGTATCTGTCTCTCTTTTTCTTTCTCTCCCTCCCTCAACCCTCCCTTTTACTCTCCCTAAGAATCAATAAAAAAAATCAGTTGAGGATTTATTTATATATATATATATATATATATATATATATATATATAGAGAGAGAGAGAGAGAGAGAGAGAGAGAGAGAGACTGATCAGTACACCTTGCAATTCTCAAAGTTGCCAAAAACAAGGAAGTTCTGCGAGACCGTCAGAGACCGTCACCTGGGGAGAACTAAGGACTACATTCGATATGGTTGCCTGGCTGAGATCCTGAAACACATTTCATTAAAATGTAAAAAATCACGAAGGATGATGGAGTGAGGTTCATCACGACGCATCAATATTGAATCATTGATAGTAAAACACGTACCATAAGATGTTAGTAATGGGGACACTGAGCATAGAGTATATTGAACTGTTTTATATGCTCCAGTTTCTGTAAATATAAAAACAATTCTAAAATAACTTTTTTGAAAAAATTTTTTTTCTCTATTGATTTTTAGAGAGAGAGGAAGTGAAAGGGAGAGAAAGACAGGAACATCGATGAGAGAGAACATCGACTGGCCACCTCCCACAAGCCCCCACTGGGGGTCAGGCCCCACTCTGGGCCTGTGTCCTGGCCGGGAATCGAACCGGCGACCTCTTGATGCAGGGTCGATGCTCATCCACTGAGCCACACCGGCCGGACTAAAATAACTTTTTAAAAAACAAATGGTTTAAATCTGTCCATTCTCTTTATTCGTGTTTAAGGCCGTGTTTCTTTACACATCGGAGTTTCGGGGAGTAGCGGAAAAAGCTCTGGGCTCAGTTGGCTCATGCTCTACCCTGTGACTGCCCGCCTGGGTCACTGGGTCCCTGGGTCACTGGGTCAGTCCAGGCACGCTGTCCCCGCATCTTTGGCCTCGGGCCAGTGCAGGGAGGGCGTGCTCAGCTCCCTTCGCACCTGGCACATGTACCCCTGCTGCTAGAACTTCTGGAGTTGCTTTCACTTAGTGACCAGCAGGGCTCCCTTCGCGGCAGGCGACTGGTCGTGCGTCTCTCACTGAGCCGGATGAATTGACGTTACTGCTGTAATAATGAAACACTGTTCGGATTCAAGGTGACCCAGCGGAGCCCCGGCCAAGAGACTCAGGAGACCCGCGGTGACAGTGCGTGCAGTGTAGTGAGCCCTGTGTGGGATCCTGGACCAGAAAATGAAAATTAGGCAAAAGTAAACATAAAAGGAAATCTGAATAAATCACGGACTGGACTCGATAACTGCGCATCAGCCCTGGCCGGTTGGGCTCAGCGGTTAGAGGTCGGCCCACAGACCAAGGAGTCGTGGGTTCAATTCCAGCCCAGGGCATGTACCTCGGTTGCAGTTTGGTCCCTGGCCCTGGCTGGAGTCGTGTGGGAGGCTAGTCAATGTGTCTCTCTCACATCGATGTTTCTCTCTCTCTCCCCCTCCTGCCCTCCTTCCCACTCTATCTGAAGATGAACGGGAAAAAATCTATGTACCCTCAGGTGAGGATAAAAAAATAATAACTGTGCATTACTAGAGGTTTATTAGCGGCTAATGCACCAACTGATCATAGTGTTCACAGAGCACCTGGGGGCAGGACACATGGAAACTCTTTCCTGCCGTCCCCATTCCTGTAAGTCCCAAACAATCCTCAAATGTTAGAACATTAAGTCTGATCGCCTAGGAAAAGAAGCACCCGAGGCCCTTAACTTCACTCGTGGAAGAAACATAAAACTCTCCCGCACCCCCGGCCACAGAAAAGCTGTCCGCGGACGACAGAGAAAACACTCGGGAGAATAAACCTCACCCTCCGCTCCTGCAGCCTCTCTCCTGGGCTGTGTGCTGATCCGGATGCAGCACCCCCAAAACATACATCACAGCCCCCTTCTTAATTAGTCAGGACATCAGGATGTCATCAGAGCAGCAGCTGCAGCATCAGCATCAGATGGGGCCTGGGCCCGACCGTGGCTGTGCCCCCGAGACCTAACGGGGTGCAGCTCTGAGGGCGTGATCTGGGACAGAGCCCCACTAGACCAGAACTAACCCCACGGGAGTCTGTAGACACGGGTTTTTCATCTCTTTGCTGGAAGAACTTCTAACAACACGTGCATCTGTATTCAAGAGAAATTTACAATTCCCAGACACCCTGACCACTGAGGGGGGCGCAGCACCGACGCCCCTGATCACTGAGGGGCGCGCAGCACCGACACCGCTGATCACTGAGGGGCGCGCAGCACCGACACCCCCGACCACTGAGGGGCGCGCAGCACCGACACCCCCGATCACTGAGGGGCACGCAGCACCGACGCCCCGGATCACTGAGGGGCGCGCAGCACCGACACCCCCGACCACTGAGGGGCACGCAGCACCGACACCCCCGATCACTGAGGGGCACGCAGCACCGACGCCCCGACCACTGAGGGGCGCGCAGCACCGACACCCCCGACCACTGAGGGGCGCGCAGCACCAGCCACGCTGAAGCCGGCGGGAACATCGGAGCTAGTGCCCGTTTCTGCTCCCAGATTCGGGGGGTTCTCCTAAGTCCACGACTCTGCAGGTTCTAACTTGCTGGAAGGAGAAAGGCCAGGGCTCCTGAAAAGTGAATTTGCACCCCATACCTGCCACGGGAGTTTAGGGGCTTCGCTTGCGGGGTCTGTTCTCGGTCCGTGCCCGAAGGCAATCAAGTGCGGACACTGAAGGCTGAACACCTCCGGCAGCAGCACTTCTGTGAAATGAGGACTGCCCTGTAGCTGGTTGTTTTATTCCTGAGCTTTCACGAAGGCCCAGGGTAACCCCGTTAGCACAAAATGTGTCGCGCAGTCACTCCCTGGGCTGAGAAGTAACCTGAAACCAGACCCCGAGTCGCTGCCAGGCCTGCCGTTCTTGGCGATGAGTTTGTGGAGCTGCCCGTGAACCGATGCAGGGCAGGCAAGAAAGCGGTTGTTTGGACCCTGACTTCAGCCCAAGTTCGTGTGCCCGCCGTTCATTACCCCAAGGGCTTCCTCCCGTCTCCGCGCCTTGAGCAACACACTTCATTAGGCACATTTCGGTCCTTTAAATCTGTTGTGGCTGAAACAGCGAGCTGACCGGCACAATCCAGGTCTTCTTCCTGGCCCCGGCAGACAGGCAGGTGCCACGGGGCCCTCTCTAGAGGGTGTAATGAGAGCCTGCGGACGGAGACCACACCCACGTGTGGCCCTTACCCACCCAGCACAGCCCTGCCCTGGTTCCTCGCACTCTGCAGGCCGGGTTGGGTGCTGTCGGGACCGAAGGATGTCAGAGCCGCAGCCGGAGGGCGCCTGGGTCTGTGCAGAAGGATCACTGCCTCCCGATAACGACCGAGCTCCTGCCGGGCCCTCAAGCACATGTGGGTCTAAGTTTTGCAACATTTGAGCTCATCTTAGCTGCTACACTCTGATGTCAATACATGTATAAGTCAAAAGCTGAGATACTATAGTTTTTCTTCGTCACCTAACTTCTCCCTCTGGTGAAGAACTGCTGATTCTCTCAGGGTGCATATTTAGTCCTTCTAGAATGCTCAGAAAGAACCTTGGCCACACTACCACGAAGTCGCTCACAAGGCCCTGCTGTCTACTGGCTTCTCGTCGGCCCAGCAGACTGTGTGTTTGCTCAGAGTGGACAGATGGGCTCTTCAGTGTCCATCCCTAACACCTTCCAGTGTCCCACCTAGCGAGCATGTGGCCAAAGGGTTAATGGATGCCTGTGGTGTGAGTCAATGTATGAGTCAAGGAATGAACCGCACCCCTCTATTCTGAGCATTTTAGATTCCAATGTCCGTTTCAACTGGTCAACCTCTCTCTAAGCTTAGTCCCAAATGCTGCCTAGCCCTGAGGCTCAGGAAGACCTGTTTTACCTCCTCTGGTTGTACTGCCCTCCCCTCATCCCCGTCACCATTAATTTCATCTCATGTTACTTTCCTGTATTCATTCCCACAGGCAGTGACATTTGAACCCCATGGACGGTCGTTCAGCAGGGGGTGAGCGGCACAGCCCCCGGGCACCGCCGCTGGCCTTGGGGAGTTGGGCTGCAGGTGGCCGCTGTATCCACTGCTGGGCTGTCTGCCTTGGACAGCTGGCCGCCGCCTCAGCGTGGAGCGTGTCCATTTGCAGGTGCAGATGGGCATGAGCGGGAGGCTGGTGGGAGGGCGATGATGGAAGGTCTTGGCGGTGAGCGTGGAAGGTGTTGCTTGCAGAATGGAAATACCAGACAGTGGTTCTGGAAGTGTGGTTTCCGGACCAACTCAGCATCACTTGGGGATCTGTGAGAATCACCAGTGATCAGGTTCCAACCAGACTTCCTACAGCAGAAACTCCGAGGGGAGCCCTCAGATCCGTGATTTCGGAAGTCTGAAATGCTCCACCTCCCGGACAGTCCAGCATGACGGGAAGAACCAGACGTTTCCCGGTTGCCTTTGAGCAGTGATGAGATGGGGCCACCTGCACGTACGACGTGAGCTTCGTGGGCCCCTGTGCACTGGGGAGGCCCCGTGGTCTGCACTCCGTTCTCACAGGTGCAGAATAGACTGGTCAGGGTTTGTCCTCATCTGCTCTTCCCCAGGGAGCTGATCAAACTTCACCTCTGTAGGCTATGGGATCATGTGATGGAAATGTTTAATTCCAGAAAGTTAAAAGTCTTAGGTGGGTAAACCAATGCTATTTGCATGTCAGACTGACCAGTTCCTGCCATAACAAAGTACCACAACGGCAACAACAACATAAACGGAGTTTCTGAAGTCTAGACGGCCACACACCATGGGGCTCTCCCTGGCTTGTAGAGGGTCTCTTTTTGCCTGTGTCCCCATGGGGTCTCCCTCTGCCGGTGTCCCCACGGGGTCTTTCCTGTGTGTGGGACTCTGTCCTAAGCTCTTCTTATACTAGGACACCAGTCACATTGGATTAGGGGCCACTCCAAGAACCTCATTTGACTCTAATCTCCCCTTTAACACCCTATTTCCAAACACAGTCCCTTTTTGAGATCCTGGGGGTTAGAACATCAACATATGAAGCGCTAACATATGTCGATATAATTCAGCCCATTCCCTGGACTTAATTAAGGGGTCCATGTACGACACTCTGAGCGGTATTTAGAAGCAAGCTGATTGTCCCTCAAGATGTGTGAAATGTTTCCAAGACCCTTGATTAAGCCAGGGAATGGAGGAAAAGATAGTTACGTTCATGTGTTTGGACCATGACTGATCATTTATACAATTTTTGAAAGTCTTACAATTAGCCCTGGCCGGTTTGGCTCAGCGGTTAGAGCATCGGCCTGCAGTCCAGAAAGACCCGGGTTCGGTTCCCGCTAAGGGCACGTACCTCGGTTGCAGTTTGTCCCCGGCCCTGGTTGGGTCATGTGGGTGGCAACCACTCAATGTGTCCTTTTTACATCGATGATTCTCTCTCTCTCTCTTTCTCTCCCACTTTATCTGAACAAAAAATGGGAAAATGTCCTTAGGTGAGGAAATAAAAAAAGTCTTATACAATTAAATTATTCAGACTGGTTTAAGTAAAGAAAGAATACAACATAATACTTGCTGCTCCGATAAGGTTGATTCATTGACCTCACCTGTGTTTTCAGAAATTTTTAGGGAGGTATTTGCCCTGTGACCCCAAGTCTCCGATGGATCTAAGAACAGTGCCTGGTGTTCAGCTTGCTGGCTTTGCTCTTCCGCGAGGACCGGGCGGATGCTGCCCTGTTCCTTCCATGTCGCCGGAGACGACAGGTCTACTCATGGACGTTTCGGTGCGAGTTAAAATGAGATTGCTGCAATTTTTCCTGGAAATTGTCATCCACATGTATCCTTTGACATAGTGTTTTTTTAAAAATTATTTGTCTGTTGTTTCAATAGATTGTTTTCTTATTATTAAATTCTGATTATTCATTAATTTCTTAACATAAGTTATTCTTAAATAGAGGGTTTTCAAAAAGTTTTTCCTGGCTTAGTCTTTCTTTTTTTTTTTTAATAATATATTTTTTAATTGATTTTAGAGAGAGAGGAAAGGAGAGGGAGAGAGACATAGAAACATTGATGAGCAAGAACATCAACTGGCCGCCTCCTGCACGCCCCCCACTGGGCATCAGGCCCACAACCTGGGCATGTGGCCTGACTGGGAATCGAACCAGCGACCTCTTGGTGCAGGGTCGATGCTCAACCCCTGAGCCACAGCGGCTGGGCCTGGCCTAGTCTTTTTCTTTCATTCTTTAGTGTGGTAGGAAGAGCAGGGGATCTTAATGCTTCTGAAACCCCATGAACCAACGTGTACACCTAAGGATATTGCTTTTGATGTAATACTTGGCAAATCTGTGCCCAAATCCCGGTCACAAATGCATTATCCCACTTCCTTCAGGAAGTATGATAGTTTTAGGTTTTGCATGTAGACTTATGATCCGTGTGCATTAACACGTTACACGTGGGATCAAGGACTAAATCCGTGTTTTGCAGCGGATGCCCCGCATCCTTTGTGGAGAAAACTCCCTTTCTCCCACTGAATCTCCTCTCTATCTTTCTCAAACGTCGTTCACCCTTCCTGTTGACCCCTCGTGTGTGTGATGGGAAAGGACTGTTGCCTGGCCCCCCTGCCTGGCCCCCCTGCCTGGCCCCCCTGCCTGGCCCCCCTCCCTGCCCCCCCTGCCTGGCCCCCCTGCCTGGTCCACCTGCCTGGCCCCCCTGCCTGGCCCCCCTGCCTGGCCCTCCTGCCTGGCCCCCCTGCCTGGCCCCCCTGCCTGGCCCCCCTGCCTGGCCCACCTGCCTGGCCCACCCCTTGCTGTGGAACAACAGCCCCACAGTTTCAGCTTCCAACACTCCGGCTCTGACACAGACTGGAGAGGGAACAGGGAAAAGCGTCTGAACCGGCGTCTCACCTTCTGTTCACACGTGTGTTCAGGTCATTGGTACAGACACAAACATGACAAGACGCAGGAGTTTCTCAAGAATCAGTTATAACGCAGTGTGAGGCTGCAGTGCCTGGGAGCCATAGGCCACGGAATTACCCGGAAAGGGCGGGTCACGAACATAATCGGAAAGAGCTTCGATGACAAAAACTGGATCAGTGTGAGCAACAGGTTAAACCAGGTGTCCCGTTGTGATCCACAGGATGAATAAATGGACAAGCACCCATACTGGCAACATCATGGGTGATGAATGTTTCAAGAATTAGAAACATAGAAAACAGCATCAGCTTAGTGCAGTAACCACTGTCGTAAGCAAGCCCATGAATGGATGCTCAAATTGTTGGGTGAAAGTTTGAAGAAAAACAGGAGATTGACATAATCTAACGACTTCTCTCCCAAGGTACTTCTTAATCAAGAAATGAAAAATAATAGCTTCATAGCAGAGGAGCCTGGCAACATCGCTTTAACCAAAGGGGACACCACCGTCGGGCTCTTCCTGTTGAAATGCGTAGCCCCAATCAAATCATTCGTAAATGCCCCACAAATACAAAGCGAGGTACTTGCTATACAGTAACTGACCCAGACTCCTCACAATGTCAAGGCTGTAAAAGAACCACCAGCCTCAGCCCCAGACCGAAGATGCTCGTGAAGACAGAGAGAGCCTGTCCCGGACCAGAGAAGACCGAGGAGACCTGAAACCGAGATGCACTGTGGGATCCTGGGACAAAGAGAGGGAAAGTCCGGTGAAATCGGAAACGCATCCATGATCACTTTTGGACTTTTGACGACTGCCGTATAAAGAGGAAAGATATGTTAGAGGAGATCATCAAGAGGGTGTGGCTACTGGTTGACCTACAAGCGGGACCTGGGCTCCCTACTCTGACCCCAGCCCTCCCAACAGCACCCCACTCACCTCCCTTGCATTGGAAGACGGCCAAGGCTGTGGTCTTGAGTTAGGGTGCGGCGCTGACCCTGTGAATGGTGTGCGTGGCTGCGTCCAGCTAAAGCTCCCACGTTAAGGTGCAGGCGTGGAGGTCCGTGCACCTTGTAGATGCCCAAGGCCGACCTGTAAGGAAGTTCCCTTGTTAATGAAATCTGCCACCAACCCGTCAGAGTGGCTGACGTCTGTGCTCAGCCTCTCCTTGTTCTCTGAGGACTGGGACAGCTAGAGGACCCACAGATGCTTAACATGAACCAAAGCTGGGCTCTGATCGCATGAACCAAAGCTGTCATTTTTGATCATTTTCTGTAAGTCTGAAATGATCGCAAAATGTAAGTTTTTTTTTAAAAAGAAGTCTATTATAGAAATGGATGGTCTAACCCAAGCTCTTCAGCTTCTGTTTGGAAAGCATTGTTCTAATTTAACACGTTGGGTTTGTGTTTTTTCATTCTGAGCCTCAGAAAATGGACTTTTATTCTGTAAATGCTTACTTAATCCACATTTTGAGAAGAAGCATCGAAGTCAAAACTCTTTTTATTAAATTATATCCCAAATTGTATTGCCTTCCCAAAGCACAGAGAGTGTGCGCCTGCTCATTCTGGCAATGAAACGGACACATCAGTTCCCGCCCCACAGCCCCCCAGGCACTGGCATGTTCCGTCATGAAAAATCCATGGGCTGATCACACCGTGAGTTCAGCACGAAGCCACGCGAATCTGATGAGTGGCACAGAGCTGACGGAGTGCAAGAACTCACGCCCTGTCCCTCCCGGTCAGCGTGTGACCCAGGGCCAGGACTCGGTCACTGTACACATTCTCGGGGAAATCATGGTGTCTAATGCTCATGGCCGCCAAGCTATTTTTCTCTGCAAAGAGCAAGGGAGATATTGTCGACACCACAGAGAGTGTTAGTGCACCAGACAATGCCTGGAGCAAGCAACAATTTCATCGGTGTCTATAGGTCCCTTGATAGCCGAAAGGTAATTCCAGGAAAATTCCAAGAACCCTCCGGGGAAATTCGGAGAACTGAGTGATTGCGGCTGTCCGTCCAATGCTCCACTCGTGGCAAATCTGAGCATGTTCTTTTGGAGCTGAAAATGGAGAAATAGCCCTGATGCTGACATTGATTAGAAAAAGATACTGTGCTTCCAGCCCCCAGAGACCACAGAAAAACAGCACATGCCAGACCCCTTGTCCCCAGGGCATTCTGTGCTGTCTCCTCAAGTCAGGTGACATTTCCCTGTCTCCCTCTCTCCCTCTCTCTCCTCTCGCTCTCTCTCGCTCTCTCTCCCTCTCTCTCGCTCTCTCTCCCTCTCTCTCCTCTCTCCCTCTCTCTCGCTCTCTCTCCCTCTCTCTCGCTCTCTCTCGCTCTCCCTCTCTCACCCTTAATGCAGTTAAACATAAAATAGCAAATGCAGAGTCGCAAACCGAAGGTCACAGCTCTCGTGGGAGCAGCCGTCTCCACGGACCAACAGAAGGTTCCTCTCCTGCTTTGTCTGGGACGAGACACAATCGGGGGGCCCCTCTCCTCTTGAATATTTAACTTCCTCCTCTCAGTTCTCTTCTCGGGAGCTTCTTGATCGCTCAAGTGTCTCCAAACAGTATTTTAAAAACTCAGCTTGTCTCTGGGCCACACACCCCCCCCCCGACGTCCCATGTCCTCCTCGGTTCGCTTTCTCCGCGTCTGGGGCTCCCTCACGGCTCCACCACCCAGCGTGCTTCCGGGGTCTGCTGTCTTCATGATGATCTGTTCCCTCCACCCAGAACGTGTGGACAATATCCAGCTTCTCTCCCACATGGCGTTTAGCAGTGAGCGTCCTTCGCCCTCCCTTTCTGGCCACTCCTCAGTTCCCTCTGCCAGGCACCCTCTTCTCTCTGTGGTCAAGGGAGGGGCCCCTCAGCCCTCCGTGCCAGCTGCTCCCGCACTGCAGTCTGTAACTGCTGCCACGCGTTGAACCCACGGGAGAATCACCACCGAGGTGTGACACACAGCAGGGCATCCATCAGACCACGGGCCACGGGTGCTTCCGTGTGCCAGGCACGGCTCTGGACATCAGAACAGCTAATCACACAAGGTTCCAGCCTCACCTAGCCTTGGCAGCGTCTCCCCTGAGCCCAGATCCACAGCTCTGTCTCCTTCTTCCTCTCACTATCTGCATCTCAAGGTGTCTCCCATTTACCTAGTGAGCCTCCAGACATACACCTTTCACCATCTCTGCCTCAGACGGGTCAGCAGAAAACACCACAGGTCCCTTCCTCACTGTCTGATTGTCTAACTGTGGGCATGATCTGGTCGGGATTGTGGTCTGTCCGTGCTCTCGCACACTGCCCGGCCATAAACACCCCCTCTTCTGGCTTAGAGCTTGTGAATGGGCAGCACTCTCCCAGGTACGTGCCTTACCATACTCCCTGTAAGAAGCCACTGTGGAAAACAGTATGGTCTTTCCTCAAAATATAAAAAACGGAACTGCCATTTGACCCAGTGATCCCACTTCTAGGAATATACCCTAAGAAGCCTGAAACACCAATCAGAAAGAATGTATGTACCCCCATGTTCATAGCAGCACTATTTACAATAGCTAAGATCTGGAAACAGCCCAAGTGCCCATCAGTAGATGAATGGATAAAAAAGCAGTGGTACATATACACAATGGAGTACTATGCGGCTATAAGAAGGAGAGATCTCTTATCCTTTGAGACGACATGGAGGGACCTGGAGAGAATTATGCTAAGCAAAACAAGCCAATTAGAAGACAGACAAGTACTACATGGTCTTTCTTATTTATCAAATATCATAAACAAAATAAGCTGTTGACCAAAAGAGATGCAGAGACTTGGAAGTAGGGAACAGATTAGCAAACCTCAGAGGGATTGAGGGTGAGAGGGGTGGGAAGAGTTAAACCAAAGAACTGATATGCAAATATGCATAAGCAATGGACACCGACATTGGGTTGGGGAAAGCAGGAGGGGGTAATGGGAACAAAAGCGGGAAATCTGTAATACTTGTAATGAAAGAAAGAAAGAAAGAAAGAAAGAAAGAAAGAAAGAAAGAAAGGAAGGAAGGAAGGAAGGAAGGAAGGAAGGAAGGAAGGAAGGAAGGAAGGAAGGAAGGAAGGAAGGAAGGAAGGAAGGAAGGAGAAGGAAGGAAGGAAGGAAGGAAGGAAGGAAGGAAGGAAGGAAGGAAGGAAGGAAGGAGGGAAGGAAGGAGGGAAGGAAGGAGAAGGAAGGAAGGAAGGAAGGAAGGAAGGAAGGAAGGAAGGAAGGAAGGAAGGAAGGAGGGAGGGAGGGAGGGAGGGAGGGAGGAAGGAAGGAAGGAGGAAGGCAGCCTCACTGACCGCCTAGGTTAGGTCGAATCTCCCTGCGTCACCCCATCGCTCCTGCCCCAGCCCTTCCCGCCAATGGCACAGCTTGTTCTGCGCCGGCGGATACGGGGAGTCTAAGGCTCTCCTGGGACCCCACAGCCACACGTTGGCGAGACTGCTGTTTCTGCCATTATAGCAACATATTGTAGCACCTCATCCCCAGTAGGAATTGAGTAAAGGGCTGTTCCTTGAAAAAAACAGAAGTGAAGAAATGAGATCGTCACCATCTTTTGCATCATACGGACATCTAGAGTTCCTTTCTTTCAAAATGTGTTCGGCTTCTGCGGAGACAACGCTGGATGGACATCCAGGCCAGCGGTGCTGCTCCTGGGACTGGATGCTCCGAGCCTCCTGCCAGGCTCCTGCGGGGGGAGCAGCTCCCACAGGGCTGGCTGAGCTCGTCCACACGCAGGGTGGGGGACAGCGAGGGAGGGCGCAGGGCCACCTCAGATAGGAGACAGCACGCCCCCCCACTGGAGCTCCGGGCAGCGGGCGGGGCAGGGGACCGGTGCGGGGACAGGTGCGACCTCCCGAGCCCACAGGCTTTGTTTCATCAGCACCAGGACAGAGAACCACGTGGGGACATGCTCCACAGTCTGTAGTTTCTGGGGAATGGTCATCTGCAAAAGTGCTGCCCTGCCGGTTAACTCTCCCAAAGACAACGTCTGCGGGAAGAAGACACATGGTCTGTCTCACGTCAACACCATAGAGCTTCTCGGCCATTCCCGCTCATTCTGCGTGGTCCAGTCTCAAGGCCTTTCGAGTAGACGTAACCTCTAACCTAATTATCATCCCTGAGCAATGCCATTTTAAATAAATGAATATAACGCATGAATAAAAAGATTTTTAAAGTGATGCCTCTATAGAAACTGAGACCTTAATGTAGAACACACGTGTTCTAATAAACAGGCTTTCTGTCTGGATGACAGCTGATACTTGGGTTCAGAACCCCCACTCCAGATGTTCAACTGAATTCCCAGTTGTGCAACAGGGTCTGATGTGGGCCTTCCGAGGCTGTGCAATGGTCTGTGGGTCCTCTTGTCGTCAGACGGATTCGTCCCCGATGGAAGGAGTAACAGATGTCACATGTTCTCTTGCTGAAGAGGTTTATATTATTTATTCACACTGGCAAGCTGCTCAAATTGGGTGAGTTTGTAATGAAATCATGATGAGAAAAAAAAAAAAAAAGATTCCTTTACTGGAGAAATGTAGTAAGAGGCTCTCGTTTGTAAAACCTTGTTTCACAAATACTTTCAGGCAGATGACTTCGGTGAGCTGTCATTTCAGTGACCTATTTGTATCAGTTAAAAATGATCATCTCCCCTTCACCATTGCTTGAAGTCATCACAAAACTCTCTTAACATGATTTCTTCGACCAGAAAAAGTTCCAGATCAGGCTGGTAATCTATGAACCACCCACAAGACATTAAGAAAGTTTCCACAACAATAAGGAAAATTAAAATGGCTTGGATCTGATCCGTCCTTCCCTACACACCGAACCAGCATCGCCAGGCACCGTCCCCTCCTCTGCCACCGTCATTCCCACCGCCAGTTCGTGGGGGCCATCCGCGAACCCACATGCAGTTCCCCAATCGTAACAAACACCTCATTCCATTGTAAGCTGATCTCGTCGATCCCTCACCCATCACGACACGTCTTCACTCTGATGGTCTGTGTCCATGGTCCTAACTTCCACTCTGCCCACCTCTTCTCCTCTCTTGAATTTGCACACTGTGCCCCTCACCTGTCCCTGCCCCGGCCGTCCACCGTCTGCACATGGCTGAGCTGAGCGATGGAGGGTTCTCGGCTCTCTCCTCGGCCACCTCTCAGCATCCTGCTCACAGGCAACCGCACCCACTTTTTCAACACTTTCTCTTCAGCCTACAGAACACACGAGTCTCTGCCGTATAGAACTGGTCTTCCTTCCCCACTGTCCGCTCCTTCCTCCTGTGCTATCAGGACTCTCCTCCAAGCCTCACATGCTGGAATGCCCAGGGCTCACTCCTGAGACTTCTTTCCTCCTTTTACTCGCTGACAAAATGAACACAATCGGTCTTCTGTGCCAGAAAGCCTCATGTATTCTTGCCTTCATTCTTGAAATCACCTCCGAACTCCAATCTCATGTCACTGACCTCCTGAGCAGCCTACCTGGATGTCTACACCACCTGCTTGTGCACCTGGAGGAGGCAGGTCCTGTAGCAACAGGATGCAAACACGCATGCACCGAAACGTGAAGCTATCACCACCCTCGGACTGGAAGCCGCTGGGAACCTACCTGGCATCCCAGACTACAGCTGCACGGTCAGCCCTCTGGACTGTCGGAGGCTCTGGTAACACACAGTGGACGAGTAGAGTTCCCCAAAGCTCGTTCTAGATGCCGCAGTCATCTCTGAATTCTCTGCAGTCTCGGTGAATTCCCGTGTCTACGGGTGCATGGCCCATGGAAACCCAGGGTCTCAGGGAAGAGACGGACCACCGGTGAGCACTGCTGTTGGCAACCCAGGGAGAACGGAAAACACATCTTCTTCTTGCCTGGATGTAGGAGAAGCTTGTTGACCTCTGAATCTCTGAACGAGAGAGAGAGGAAGGGAGAGTTAGTTTAAATTCACCCCATCATTGTGAGCTTCCCTCTGTCTATCCATCCTCTCCATCCACCTATCATCCTGTCCAGCAGGTAAGGAATCAGAGTGGGACAGCGACACACGCGTGGGCAGTGACAAGCTAAGCGACAATGTTTGTCACGGGCACTGGAATACCGAGTTCCACCATGGCCTAAGGAGACGACAGATTTAATTCTGCAAAAACACTCGAGTGATTACCATGAATGTCGTCCGGGAAACGGCTTGCTACAAAGTGTTCCGATAACATTCGCATCTTACTTTTTCCAGTTCTATAGTTTAAAAATCAAGGGGTTATCCAATGTGCGTTCGTGCCTTTAGTCATTCGCCATAAGTGTGTTGGTTGCCTACTACATAGAAAACAGTATGTGTATAGCTATGTTAAAGTATTTTTTAAAAGGTTTAAAAATGCATAATAAAATTCTGATTCACATCAGTTCAATCCTTGGGAAACATAAGTGATTTGGACAAGAAATAAGATAGAGAAACACCAGTTATCTATTTTCTGCTTCTAATTTTTCCGGTATTGCCCGTGTTCAATGAGGTTCGCATGACTATGAAAGGACTCGATGTTCTCTTGATATGAAATGCAAAACCAGGATGTTTTGCCCTGTGAGTGTTCTGCACGTGGCTGATAAATTAGGAGCACGGACCCTACCTCCCCAACCTGAGGAGCCCCTGATACGAAGAAAAACCTCAGCGTTGTAAACTCCCAGGTAGCTCGTGGGCGTGGCCCCACCTGCCCCATTAAGGTCTGCATTCCCTGCTCTAGCAAGTCAGGAGCCATTGAAATATAAATACGAGATCCAGCCTTCTAAGCTCCGGGATGTGATTTGGGCCGAGGTACCTGGAGAGAGACAGAACCACCCTCCCAGCCCCACGCACAGCCACACCCTGCTCAGGTGTGACCTACCAACCAACGCAGCCAGCTCGACTCTGGTGGAAAACTCACGAGATGAAAACCACAAAGCTCGTCTCCACTTCCAACTGAGAAGCCCTGTCCACTCCCACGGGGACTTCACACCATCGTCCCCATCCGCCTGTCCCCGACTGTATTTCACTTCTACCACCCACCATTCCAAAGCTGTGACACTTGTCTAATGAGAACTGTATAAAATCGTGAAAATGTGCACCACACCAAACTGGCCAAAGTCTCAAGAGTTGTCCCTGGAAGCCCCCCTGTCCTGCCTCCACCTTACCTGCCTTGCCTGAGCCCACGCCAGTCACGCCCACTCAGAGATGTCATCAGTACCCTGCATCGCTTCGTCCCTGAACACCCCGAAGATCTGAGCACACGTGCTTCCTCCCTCAGATCTGTGAGCTCAGCTGAGCACCCCAGAGACTCGGGCACTATTTTCATTAAGGAGAAAAATCACAAGACCTGAAGGACTGTGGGCCTCATCTGTGTTCCTAACTATTACGATGGACCCAGAGAGATGCTCTGCTGCATTATTAGAGGGGAAAGGCCTAATCAAAAACAAAATCTGCTTAAATTATTTAGGGCTTTTGGGCTCAAGCGCTGAAAGCTTACTTATCTACGATGACAAACTGAAATTGCTCCTTCTCATACATAAAACAATTTTAATGCATTTCTCCATTTCTTGGGGTTTTAAAATCTTCTTTCAGCTTTTCTTCCCCCCACTTCGGTACATAGGGGACATGTTATAATCTAATGGATTGATTGAGGCTGCTCCATATTATTTTTTCTAGAGGCAGACAAAGAGAATCGATCAGATTTCTCATCCTAACTTCCGTGTGTGCGTGAAGAACACTGGGAGTATGACCCACTTTCCACAGAAGGAGGAACAGATCGATTTTCTCAATAGTCATATGATCCCTGACACCGTCCCCATTTCCAGGGTGCTCGCGATGACTTTCGAAAGCCCATCTCTGAACTCCAGGATTAGGTAATAAAAGTCACGGTTCATGCGCGTCCGGTGAGCCACCAGGATCATTACCTTACATCAGGTCAGTGTTTACATGGCTGGGAATTATGACCGAAAAGCAAAAGAAAAACAATCAGGAGAGTCTCTCGCGTGCGTTGTTATTTGAAACATAAATACATCAACAGGGCTGCGGCGACCGTCCTCCTCCTCCCGAGTCCCCATCGATTGGTGATGCAGCGGGAAACTGGATTTGTGGCCGGACAGAGGGAAAGGGACTCTGAGCGCGTCTGAGTCCAGATGACTGACCTTAGATCCCGGACACTCAGTCTCTGGAAACACAGAATTAGCACAACCGCACAGGACTGCTTAAAGCACCAGCCAGCCGCTTGTGAAAGCACATCGAGACTGACGACATCCGAATTCGACATATTTGGATGTGCGTGTACATGGATGCGTGCGACTTTATCCTTGCACACCGTGGTCTGCATGACAAGTCACACCAAACGGGCCCCCCAAGGAATTTTGTCTTTAGCATCTGATCATTCAGCAGAGATGTCCCTCTTTGACCTCCTGTCCTTGAAGAGGCAGAATAAGGTCATGGTTCAAGGTTCTGGAGTCAGAAACAGTATCCTCACTTTACATCCGAGCTTGTGACCCCAAATCAAGAGTGTTGTGACTGCTGCTGGTGGAGGGAGGGGGCTGGGGGATGGAGTTGAGCAAAACAGAAAAAGGAGAGAAAAAAGTCATGGACACAGACAACAGTGTGCTTGTTGTTGGGGGGAGAGTGGGTGGAGAGAGGTGGAGGAGGATACAGGGGGTACATGGTGATGGAAGGAGACCTGACTTGGGGTGGTGAACACACACACAGTGGACACAGGATGTGTGACTGTGTTAACCAGTGTCACCCAGTACAGTTCATAAAAATGACGGAACAATGTGTCCAGCACATAGAAAAGTATCTAGCATACAATCAACACTCGATGCATGTCCGCTCTCATCTCTGTCCAAAGCTGCGTCCAGCGTCCACTCAGGCCTTCCTACTGGACTGTCGCCGTGTCCCCAGTCTGGAGTCCTTACCCCAGGCTTGGCTTTGAGGCTTCCCTTGTGAAGTCAGCAAAAACCTTGGACTTTCCGTCGCGTGTCCTGTGAGCCTCAGGTTCCACGGCATCGGAATGACTGAGGTGGCATCGCCCTCATTTTTGTGTGCAGAGCTCGTTGCTTCTAGACATGCACACGTTGCCTGATGGTCTCCTTCCTAGAAACGATGCCCACGCTCCCCGCGCTGCGCTCCTACCCAAGCTGCTCCGACGGGATCTGACCGCGCCCAGGCTGCTGAAAGGGACTCCGCGGCCGGTCACACAGCATCGCCGCAAGCGCAGCCACCAAGGGAGGCCTGAGGGTGCGTCAGGTGGAGTGAGAGGCCGGCTTCCCCTTTCCTGTCGTCGGACGGTGGCACTTTCGCTGACGCCGTCATCCCTTCTGCTCTCTCTGGCTGACGTCACCTGAAAGCAAGTTTCTGCTGGGCTGGGCTCCAAGGTCCACGGAGAAGCGGAGCCGCGGAGACGGCGGAGTGGCCGTGCACTCTCTGGAGTGGGGTAGCTTTGCGATCAGTAGTCAGTGACCGGAATCTAACCCCCAGTGAGACAGGGCCTCAGACGCCACCTCGGCCAGCTCCCTCGTTTCACAGGGGGGAAGCTGGTCCCAGTACGACAAGCTCGGGACGCTGCTGGGACGCACCCCAGTGCTGAGGACCCAGCTGACCTTCTCGGGGGGCCAGGCCCCCTTTGCACTTCACTTTCGACTTCCACGCGTGGGGGACACGTGTCAGGAACTTAGCCCAGCCCGCTCATACATGAACACTGCTAATGGCCACGGGGTACGACGTACCACCGGCACCTTTGGTGGAAACCAAGAGGGACTCTTCCCCACGTATTTCTTGTTTCGTTTATATTTTATGATCACGCTATCAATTCATTCATAACGTGGTCATATATCAAGTGTTTAAAAATGCCTGTACTAAAAAGGCATATACACACGTAATTGCATGTTTTCCTTTAAAATGGGGCAATAGGCCTAGCCGGTGTGGCTCAGTGGTTGAGCATCAACCCTGCGCCAAGAGGTCACTGGTTTGATTCCCAGTCAGGGCACCTGCCCAGGTTGTGGGCCTGATCCCCAGTGGGGGGCATGCAGGAGGCGGCCAGTCGATGTTCTCCCTCATCGATGTTTCTATCTCTCTCTCTCTCCCTTCCTCTCTCTAAAATCAATAAAGAAAAAAGTTAAAACGGGGCAACAGAACGTGCTCGAGTTGTGGGACATTCACAGCAGCCGAGACGGCACACGTCGCCCTCTCGAATGTCCTCTTTGTCTCAGCAGCCTCGCGGGTGTGACAGGGTGACGCCTTGCGCCACAGAGCTGAAACAGAAACAAAGCGATGGCGGGAACGGGACAAAATGAGGATGACCACGAAGAGGCAATTCCACACGGCCAGAGGACACAACTCCCTGCAGAATTCCGCGGGGAAGGCTTCCTTAGTGCACGTGCAGACCAGTCTTCATCCCTGCACCTCTGGTGGCCACGAGACAGCGTGCCCGCTTCCCATCAGACTCCAGCCTCGCCAAGGCCATTTATCAGAAAACGAGAGAGAAAAATCTCCCTAAAGGACATAACAATATCAAGACTTTTCTGGCAACATCTGAAATAAAAAGAAACCTTTGAAAATAGGAAAAGATCCTACTCGTCATGTCCCTCCTCTTGCTGTCCACGGTGGTATTCCCATAAACCTACCGCGATGCTCCCTTATTGGTTCACCTTTATTTAGAGAGACGGTCCTGAGTGTGTGGGAGCCAGAGCGAAGATAATTGTGAATCCTGCTTCGAGAAGTTACACGTTTGTCAAAGGACAGTCTCACCAGAGATCCTGACTTTAAAGACAGCGTCTGTGCAGGGCGGTGAAGGAAGACCAGGAGATTCCAGTGGTTTTCCTGTCGCTTCCTCAGATGGCCAAGCAGCAGCTTCACTCGCCTCCTTCCTCCCTGTCGCCTCAGTGTGGGGTTTATCCCGAGTGTTTGGGGTGCGTGACGGTGACCCGGCATCAACTCAGACCATCAAGGACACTCTGGGGTCCTAATCGGGCTACGGCAGGTCCCCAGTTGTCCGGACCTGGGTTTTAACACGTTTACTGAAACTGACTCGGAATCAGTGTCCTTCCTCCGGGAGCGGCGCCGTCCCCACCCCAGACTGAAGGCCGAGCTCCGCCCACCCTCACCCAGGCCTTGCCCACCAGGCGGTCCTGCGGGACCCGAAGATCTGCTGGGAGAGTTCCGAGCAGCATAGTGGACGCGCAAACCCTCTCCCTTCTGGTTAAAAAACAGGAACAGGCCCTGGCCGGGCAGCTCAGGTGGCTGTAACGTTACCTCCATACGCCAAGGTTGCAGGTTTGATCCCGGGCGGGCCACATACAAGAATCCACCCACGATGCATCAATAAATGGAATAACAAGTCGATCTCTCTAGCCCCCTCCCCCCTCCCTTTCTCTCTCTAAAACACACACACACACATACACACACACACACACACACATTGTACGTATGTAGTTCAGGCAAAGGAAAACCACACTTCCGTTGAGATTTCCCGCCTTCGCTTATGCCCAGGTTGAGTCTTCTAACCCCGTGTCCAGTGTGTCACCGTCTACTCAGAACACAGCATGACGGTGAGGGCCACACGCTGGGCCCGAGAGGGGACACAGCAGGCAGGTGGGATGAAGAGGCCCGAGTGAGCCGCTGCGCCCCACCTCGTAGGGACAACAGAGAAGCCAGGACGGGGCACTTTGCCGTCAGGGACCGGCAGGCCCTTCCAGGGCTGCCTGTGCAGGACGTCCCAAGGCCCCTGTGGGCAGACAGTCATCCTGTCCCTCTCCGGCCCCTCTGCCCCTAGGCTGCTCGGACTTGCCCTGGCACCAGCGAGGTTTCACCATGGAAACGGAGATTCGTAAGTATGGCCGCCACGCTATCCGGACGTTTTCGGAAATACCGCCCTGTACACGGCCACCCCAAGCCACCAGCCTGCAGGAGACGTGAAATCGGCTATTACTCCCCTCGCGCAGCAGACACAGCTCGATGACTCCGCTCAGCAGTCCTGGATCAGAGTCGAAGATGCGGGTGCCCCCACTGTCCCTAAGGTGCTCGTGTGCCTCAGACGGGAATGGAAAAGGCTGGACACAGGCCGACCCTACTGCACGGCCCTGGAGGCGCCGTCCCTGACGTCACAGGGCCACGCAGAAGGAAATGCCCGTGGCATCAAGTCAGGGAGGGAAGCCACGGACCATGAGAAGCCAACGCTCCGTGTCCCATGATGGCATGGACGTTCCCCACCGCGGACACCCAGACGTCCCTACGTGGAGCTCAGGGGCCACCCCGCCTGCACATCTGCCAGGATCCGACTCTTGCAGGAAACATCTGCATGGCTCTCTTCTGGGGGGACGCCCTGCAGTGGGCGGAGCTGCCACAGCAGGTGACACACCCCACCCCTGCAGAGAGGCCTGAGAGCAGGCTCGGAGGGATGGGGAGCCTGGGGAGAGACTCGCAGCCTAGTCAGCGCCAAGGGACTTAGTCCATAGCTCAGCCTGTCACCAGACCAGGCCTCCCCCGCAGCCGCATTACTGAGAAGAAAACAATAGGTCTGGAGTGATTTCAGATCGTGTAAAGGACAATGAAAAGGAAAAGGGTGAATTCATCAGACACACAAATAACATTTGACAGAAAACCAAATATGAAGTCAGAAGCCTTCCTACAAAGGACACAGCCCAGATGCCTCCGGACGCTCCGTAACAAGGCGACAGAAGGGGGCGCGGCCCCGCGGGGCTGACTGGCTGGAGGGCGGAGGTCCTCGTGGTCCTGAGTGTGAGAGTTGCCCCGTCAGGACATCGTGAACGCACTGTGTGATGAGCAAGCGCTCACAAGCGACATGCCGCTCACAGAAAAGAGGCACGTACAGCGACCGTCCAGCTCATGGAAAATAGCCTAGCTCAGAAGTCGGGTTGCTCGTGAAGCGCCCTGACCTGGGAATCGGGCAGGCAGACGGCTCTGAAAGGTGCTCGGCATGCCCTGCGGATGCTCAGCTCTGTTGCCCAGGACGGGGTGGGCAGACGCTGCAGGCTGCCTCCTGGTCCCTCCTCCGTCCCCTCCCGTGGGCGCAGCTCCCCCGGACTGTGGCAGCCCCGAGCAGGAGGGGCCCCTGGTCTCCAGGACTGCGGACCGCAGAGCAGTTGGTAGTGATAGTTAAACGTTTTTAAATTATTGTCCAGGAAACTGATAAATCAGCCACATTTGCATGCAATATGTGTATGTAGACATATCTATGCATGTATGCACACACCCCCCCACAGAATGTTAAATCTGATGACTGCTGCACAAGGAGAGTGTGGACTGGACGTGGGACCCTGCCAGACGCGGCCACGCGTGGGCAGCCACGTCACTCTGAGTCCACAGGCGCATCACACGGAAGCCTCCCGTGTAAAGTCAGGGTTCAAGCAGAGCGTCACAGCCCGTGTCTGGAGTCCATCACAGCCTTCTGTGGAACCTTTGGAATAAAGAAGAAATCGTTTAAAAACTCCTAAGTCTGGCCGGTATGGCTCAGCGGTTGAGCGTCGACCCTGCACCAAGAGGTTGCTGGTTTGATTCCCGGTCAGGGCACATGCCCAGGTTGTGGGCCTGATCCCCAGTGGGGGGCATGCAGGAGGCGGTCAGTCGATGTTCTCTCTCATCGATGTTTCCATCTCTATCTCTTTCTCCCTCTCCCTTCCTCTCTCTCTAAAATCAATAAAGAAAAAAATTTTTTTATATAAAATAAAATAAAAACTCCTAAAACTGAAATACTCTAAAAGTGCACCCAACATGTGATTCTAAGGACATACAATGTATAACTTTACATATATTCGTCAAAAAATTGAATGCGAAAAATAAGTATGTAAACCATTCACAAAAAATTAGAATAGGAACTATGTAACTGACCCAAAGGCAAAAACAAAGATGTAATAAGCATGAAAATAAAGCAAAAAAACAGGACATCATTGTGCTGTCACAATAGACAAGGTTGAAAATGACTATTTTTAGATGAACAGACCCAGAGACATAGAAAGGAGTACAGTTCAGACTGACAAACCTCGGGGGGGGGGGGGGTGAGATGAACCACAGAGCCTACATGCACGTGTGCATAACCAATGGACACAGACAACAACGCTGGGGTGGGGGGCCGGATGGGGAGGAGGGGGTCTAGGGGGAAAATGGAGAAACATCTGTAACAAAAATAAAGGAATAAAAATTGGGGGGAAAATAGTGGATGAATAGGAGAAAAAAAATAATCTGGAAAGACTACTCAAGAAAAAGCAGAGAATACAGAAATAAATAAAATATAAAATTTTAAAGTTTAAAAATTATAAAAAAATAGACATGTCTAAATAATACAATATATAGGCCATTAATATATTTAATATTAAGGCACAAAAAAAACCAAAACAATTGAATTGCTACAGATCTTTACACAAACACAAACAAACTTAGTATCTTAAGGGTTACTGCTTTCAAATTTACAAACAAAAAATAACCCCTTTAAAACATAATTTATGACAAAACATAATAGATAAAATACATGGTTAAATATACTCAAGAAAATAGGAAGCTTACTTAATTTAATTAAGTTTATATACCAAATTACAACAAAAAACAATGTCATAAACACTTCAAAATAACTCCTCTTTTGAAAACAGGATTAAAGTGTATCTACTATCACTTTTCAATACAGAGCTGCGGGCTCTGACCAACACAATGCGTGTAACGAAAACAAACAAGAGGGTTGAAAGGAAAAGGAACAATTACATTCATAAATGACATCATCTGCTATAGCGAAAATGTAACAGAATCAAGAAGCCAGCACTGTGGACCAACGAGGGAGTGTGCAAACCTGATAGATGCAGGATCACTTTACAAAAAGTAATAGTGATTATTTACACCAGGAAATATGCAGCAAGGTTAAATAATTTTCATACAAATTTTAGAGGTATCTGAAAATAGAAAGTAAAAGCAGATGACTGTTATCTTGAAAATTGAAATTCTATGCAAATAAAAAAAAAGAGAATACTTAACTGAAGAATTATATTATACAACATGTACGGATAGATACACCTAATAAAAGAAAGGTATTAATTTCAACCTCTCCACATTAATGTATTATTTCAATGTAATTCATCTCAGAATTTCCACATATATTATCCCAGATGTATTGAAAGATTAAAAACCTATATCAATTTTGAAATAGGAAAGCAATGAGAATGAACTTGTTCTATAGATAGCAAGTCATACAATAATAATTATATAAGGGAACAATAATAATTATATAAAATACAAAATAGAAAGAATATAAAGAATAGGGTAGCCTCACCTCAACAGAAACAGAGTCCAGTGGACTAGAAGACACAGTTCACTATGAGATCCATGTGCACTTGAGAACTTTGCATATCATTTCCAATCAGGGTGGGGCAAAGGCGGGTTTGTACTTGTTTGTATGAAAAACACAACAATCGATACATAATAATATACAAGAATACACTCTGTGCTTCACATCCTCACAGAGTGAGCCCACTTCTACCTCTCCCTGTGCATACATATAAACCAGACCTAGACCCTCCTACACCTTTCTGGATCTACTCCAGCGGGTCTGAAGGAAAACACGCCCACAGGCTCAGGGTGGCTCAGCAGTGTCCCACGCAGATGCGGTCTCAGTCACAGGTGTCATCCCCAAAGAGAGCCGGACCTGAGTGTCCACTGCACATGGACTGTGGCTCTGGAGAGCTGCCACATTACATTCATCACTAGGAAATCTCATAAATAAAACAGAGCATGCATTCTGTGGCAAGAACTGTTTCATCCCATGTGCACGTGATCAGTTATGTACTAGTCCCCTGGACCACTCTTCAGCTCCTAGAAATAGTGAGCTGGAAGATTTGAGACTGGCATGAACAGACCTTCAGTCAACAGTGTCGATTTTAAATGCGTGTGTGTTAACACAACTCGGGACGTTTGAAGACGTGCGTCTACAATGCCACAGAACAAGACAACACGTAAGTTTAAGTCACGTACCTAGTCACATACAGGCACAGGTACGTGAGGGTGAGTTTTAAAGGGATGTGAATGGGGAGCGCTGACCACCGATGGACAGAAGGGACAAAGGTAAAAGGAAGACGCATTCCTTCCATGCGGCGTGAGGACCTCACGGGGCGTCTGCCCCGTGGAGCAGTCACGGCGTAAGAATTATAGAAACTGGGTACTTCCCTAAACTCACACAGCTAGTGAGCAGATGGAGTCACGTGTATTCAAGATCTGTTCAGCCTCAGCGAGAACATCCAGCATCTGAGGCAGGTGACCCGTGACGGGCGGCGTCACAGACCAGTGGTGGCTGCAGAAAGACTGGGAGCCAAGGGAAAGGCAGTAGAACCCCCCACGAGGAGAAGCGAGCAGCGGAGCGAAAGAAAAACAAGAGAGAAGAGAAAGGAAAGAGAAGGCTGAAGAATAAAAAGCAGAACTTCCGCGGACGGCAGGAAGGCCCCAGGGGGACACGTCTGCAGGACGGGGTTGCCAAAAGGGGAAGAAAGAGAAACACACAGGTTTGCAACAGTTGTGACTGATCATTTCTTCCGAAGGAATGACGGACACCAACCCAGAGACCCAGGGAGCTCAGAGAACACCAGGCAGGATGGATGCAAAACAAACAAAAACCACCCAGGCGGACCACTTTCAAAAGAGAAAGTCAAACAGAAAGAAGAAAGGATCCTGCAAGAAGCCGGAGGGAGAGACCACATCTAGACAAGAACAAAGGTAACAGTTAAATTAGGCTTCCCTTCAGAAACCGAGCGAGCCAGGGGACGGAGAACCACGCAGAACTCTGTGCCCCGCGGTGTTTACCTTAAAAACCGAAGGCAGCCCTGGCCGGGTTTCTCAGTGGTTAGAGCATCAGCTCACAGACAGACAACTGTTGGGTTCGATTCCCGCTCAAGGGCATATGCCTGGGTTGCAGGTTCAACCCCCGGCCCTGTGTGGGAGGCAACCGATCTGTGTCTCTCTCACATCAATGTTTCTCTCTTCCCCCACCCCCTCCCCACTCTATCTGAAAATCAATGGAAAAAACATCCTTGGTAAGGATTAAAAAAAAAAAAATGAGGGCCAATTGAAGGCTTTCTCAAACACAAAGGAGGGACTTGCTCAGCAGGTCTGCCTGCGGAGGCACCGAGAAACGCTCTGGAGAGAGAGAGAGGCAGGAATGTGGGTCACGGCGTCACATCCCAGAGCGAGCAAGAGCATTAATGAAGAAATGAGGGGAGGTGTGATCAACCTGCCTTTCTCTTATTTTTAACAGGTCTACAGGTGACAGCTTGTTCCAAAGAACATCGACCGTCAACCCAACTGCATGTGCCTGTGAATGAAGTCAACACAGGGCGCGGGAGGGCGGAGTGGGATCATGGTGTTGCCCGGAGGGGTGCACACCTGGGAGGCGACACCTTGTGACAGGGAAGTGCTGGCAGATCTCTTGCAAATGCTCACTGCAAACTCCAAAGCACCTGCTGAGTCAGGTGAACGAGAAATATAACTGGTATGCTAAGAAAGGAGAACAACGTGTACGTCCCTTGCCTAAATCGACCCAGGGCGGGTAAAAGACAGCTGAGGTCACCCCTTCAGCCTAAAGCCTGCTGGCATTACTCAAACTGGCCAGCCCTTCCCCGCCTCCCCTCCCCCGTCTTTCCTGTGCCAGGGGAAACCCAGGCAAGGCTCCAGGGGACAGTTCCCGCATCCCTCCAGCCTCGCCCCTCCCTGTGTGCCTCTGCATGGTCTTTCCTGCCCCTCCTCCAAGACACCGAGGCCAGGACCCAGAAATTCCGCTTCTGGGGATGTATTCAAAGAAACCCAAAGCACTGATTCGAAGAATATATGCACCCCCGTGTCCACTGCAGCCTTGTCGACCACAGCCAAGGTCTGGAAACTAAGTGCCCGGCGGCAGATGAGTGGATTAAAAAGCTGTGGCACATTTACACAGTGAAATACTACTCTGCCATAAAAAAGAAGGAAACCCTTCCCTTTGTGACAGCGTGGAGGGACCCAGAGAGCATTATGCTAAGTGGAATGAGTCATCCGAGAAAGACGAATATCATGTGTTTTCACTGGTGTGTGGAATCTAATGAACAAATTCAACAAACGTAGTAGAAACGCACTCAGATACAGAGAGCAGACTGACAGCTATCAGAGCGGAGGGGGTTGGGAGCTGGATGAACCAGGTGAAGGGGTCAAGGAAAAAACCCTCATAGACACAGCAACAGGGAGGTGATTACTAGAAGGAAGGAGAGTGGGGGAGGGAGACTCGGGTAAAGGGGATAAATGGTGATGGAAGGAGACTTGACTTTGGGTGGTGAACACACAATGCCATATACAGATGATGGCTTAGAGAATCGTACACCTGAAACCGATATAATTTTATTAACCAATGTCACCCCAATAAATTCAATACAATTTTGAAAAAAAGAAATGGAAGTCATAAATTCTGTTTCAATGGCCTTAGCTCCTCACTGCGGACCCTCAGGCACCTGTTTCAATTAAAACCCCCTGGGTACAATTAAATACAGAATGGTCCCAAGCACCATGCATTTCTTCTTCCTAACACTTGCCACATTTCAGTTTTACATCTTTAGGTGACAATTTAATAGCTGTGAACCCTACTAGAATGTCAGTGTTAAGTTTTATTTTAGCTCCTCACTTTATTCCAAGTGCCAAGCACAGTACCTCCCATGTGGAATACAGAGACCAGTTCTTTTAAATAAATGTGTGAACATGTTTATCTCAATAAAAATAGGGAGAGTTCATCCCATCACTTTTGAAATCCAGGAAACAGTCCCTCAGAAAGAAGCATTTATCCTCAGCTGCTCCCGTAATGAACTAAAATGAGTGCAAATCAATCTATGAAATGTTCATGTAAGAAGACAGATAGAAAACAAGCCAGGTGAAGAAAATCTAAAAATGGAAGGTATCTTGAAAAAAATTATATAATTGAAAACTTATCACAATAAATCTTTCATTTTAAAATTGAAAATCTGTATGTCAAACTTCTAGCATCCCATCTGTATGTCCTGAATTCCAAGAAGCAGGTTTTCTCATTAAGATTCCTTTTTCAGCCCTGGCTGGTTTGGCTCAGCGGTTAGAGCATCGGCCTGTGGACTGGAGAGTCCCGGGTTCGGTTCCCACTAAGGGCATGTACCTTGGTTGCAGTTTGTCCCCAGCCCTGGTTGGGTTGTGCGGGTGGCGACCATTCAATGCATCCCTTTCACGTTGATGTTTCTCTCTCTCTCTCCCTCCTGCTCTATCTGAGGATATATGCAAAAATGTCCTTGGGTGAGGATTAAAAAAAAAAAAAAGACTTCTTTTTCAAAAATCAGGTGGTGTCATGTAATTTATATGTATTTTGAATTAATAATGCATTATTTTTTTCTTCCCAATTTATTAATTCAAAGATGGGTTTCCTTAAAGTTGACAATGTCTTTAAATGAAAACACTACTATAATCAAGAAAAAAAGAGAATGCACAAATAAAACTAAATATGAGAAAAACAGAAGCAGTTACAGAGTGTTGGTCAGCATGCAAATTTCAAAACGGGTTTACTCTGGCTACATGTGGAATTAAGATCTGATGAAAGGAAACTGATGTTTGCATGGAAGATGGGGTGGGAGGGAGAAGCAGATGCTTGTGAAGAGGCAGCTCCAGGGACACCCCCAAATGCTTGTGTCTCAGGTGAGTGCAATGTCATCATGTCAACAAGCTCTTTCTCTCCTCATTTCTCTGTGCATCGATGGTCTATTGATTCCACTAATGGAATTTCAAAATGTGGGCTTTTTGAACAAGTTGGTATAATGTAATAGCATTCAAAATGACAACTTTTGAGTATTTTTATCTAAAGAAATCCAAAAAGTTAATTTGAAAAGATATGTGCACCCCTAGGTTCATTGCAGCATTATTTACAATAGCCAAGATATGGAAGCAACCTATGCACCCATCAACAGAAGAGTGGACAAAGAAGCTGCGGTACATCTATACAATGGAATATTACTTGGCCATAAAGAAGAATAAACTCTTGCCATTTGTGAAAACATGGATCATCCTAGAGGGTATTATGCTAAGTGAAATAATTTCACTTATATGTGGAATCTAAAGAACAAAATAAAGGAATAAAACAAAACAGAAACAGACTGATAGACACAGAGAATCGACTGATATTTGCAAGATTGGAGAGGTTGGGGCCTGGGTGAAGAAGGGGAAGGGGATTAAAAAGTACTAACTGATAGTTACAAAGTAGTCATGGGATGTAAAGTACAGCATAGGAAATACAGTCAATAACATTCTAATAACTATAAATGGTGTTGGGGGCCACTAGACTTATCAGGGGGCCACTTCATAAATTATATAAATGCCTAACCACTATGCTGTACACCTGAAACCAATATAAAATAATATTGAATGAGAACTATAACTGAAGGTTAAAAATTACAAGTCTTAAAAGAAAAAAAATATAACTTCAATTTTATGTATCATTCAAGACAAACTATTTCGTTCAATGCATATTTCAGAATTCCTTAGGATGGTCGGATCTCAGTAAGAGAAGCATCCTGAATGTTCACACAAGTGGCGTTGATTTATTCCCTATATATTCTAGCCTATTTGTTAGGTTCACTGCAGGAGAGAATTACTGGACACCATGAGTGTTTGATTCAGAGGGATAACAGAAGAGAACTCACCATATAAATAATAACCTTGCACAAAGTTACCGATGAAGGAAATCAATGATTTCACCCAATCATCTAAATTAAGCTAGACTTAATTTGCAAAACAACTGTAAGAACTTAACACGCATGGCCATTGGGGTTCCATGAAACCGCTGCAAGCGGGCATTTACAGGAGGTCAGGGCCCTGTATTCACTGACTGACGCTCGCGGGACAAGTGTGGGCATCCTTAGAGACGCTGGCATAAGCAGAGGCCCTCTCCTGTGGCGTCCGGGCGAATCCGGCCCAGCCCAGTCACGCCAGTGGGAACCAACAGTGTGCGTTCGCTCAGGGGCATCATCTTCCACACAGAACACGGGCCAAGAGCACCCACTCGGCAGCCGTGAAGAATGAAAGGCAGACCACGTTTACTGGCCTTTGGGGTCAAACGCCGGATGTGCTCTGGAAATGACGTCCACGTGGGTGTTCACACACAAACATCTCAGATGGAATGGGGAAGGGGATAGTGAACCTGAGAGAGGAGGAACAGCGGGGTGTGAAGAGGGTCGCAGACGGTGACCGCCGCCTGTGGGGGACGCACACACTCCCCGGAGGGATCCCTGCCACCCCGCGCATGTTCCAAGCCGGGCTGGTGTACCGGGAGTCTGGCAGGGTTCGTCATGAATAATTCACATTCCATCTGTCTTTTGAAGAGGTGTTCAATTGCCCTTTTGGCGTGTCTGTGGTTTCTGAGGAATTGTGTTCACAGCTCATTATCGCTGGTGATGGACTCCCGAGAGAGTGTGTGACTGTCTCCTTCCAGCCCGGGTCTCTGTGGGCTCCGCTCTGCCCGGCTCCAGGACACGGGAGCTCCCCTGTGACAGGGAGGCGGGACTCCTCAGGCAAAGGTGACAGTGAGGGTTTCTTTTTTCCCCTTAACTTTATAGAGCAATGGGAACTAGAATTAGAATGAACTTATATCACCTTTCGATTTCTTTAAAACAGCTCTGAAAAGGAAATGTCAGGAAGGTGATGGTTTATTTCTAAACTATGGTTAAAAAGTGCTATGAGACCTGCGGCCCCAAATTTTCACTCCTCCCCACAACCCTTCGCTGTGAAATAATCACTAGGAGCCCTTAACTATCTTAGAAAATTTCACATATTATTTATTTCATTTTAATGGACTTTTAACAACCTAAAGAGGTGGAAATTCTCTGACAGGCTGGAAACTGATCTACTCAGGATGATACAGCCGTAAGCGATGGGTGGGGGTTCGGTCCCAGTGGGCTCTGCACCGTGATGGGAACTTCCTCCCAGGATCTCAGCGCCCCCAGATCAGTGAGATACGGTTCAAAACCATGTTCCCCTGAAAGTTACCGCCGTGGTGTTTTCAGGCCATGAGAACCCTTGCCGAGATGCCAAGCTCAGGAGAGAGTCAAGAGGAGCCCAAGGGAGCATGTCCGGTTGGCTATAGGATTTCTCAAGCTACGTCTGCCAGACAGGTGGGCTCCAGTGGATGACTGGCTCGTGTATCTGCGAATGGGGGAGGGGAGCAGAGAGGGTGCAGGTAGACCAGTTAGCAAGACACTGCAACACCCCAGATACTGGAGCCTCGGGGCTTCTGTGGACAGTGTGTATGCAGTGGGACAGGTTGGGGGGTTGGATGAGAGATAATGACAGACTGTAAGAGACGACTGGGTAAAACTGTAAGGACCCTTTTAACTCAGTTTGCAATAATACCGACAGCCGACAGAAACGCAGGTAAAGTGGAAATGCATACAAAGAATCATGTGGGTTAGTCATTTTATTCCATTCAAAACACGAAATGTCCACTTACTGCTCTTCAGCTGTAGGACCAAGAACAAGAACTTATCAGTGAACAAAGTTTCGCTGAATAAGGAGTGTGTGTGTGTGTGCGCGTGCACACACACGTGCTCGAATCAAATATCATTTCAGGTTTTAAGTTAACAGTCAAGAAAACAACCTTTACCTTTTAATGCTGATACTTCACTACTTTACTCGATGTTTATTTAGATTACAAAACATTAACAGGGAAAACTAAAATAGGTTTGGTTTCTGCTCAATTTCCAGCACTTCGCACTGTTGCTCATTTACGTCACAAATTTATCTCAAATTAAAGAAACCCTCCATGGTCTCGGCAGCCCCCACTGAATGGCTCTAAATAGATGGAAGTAGCTGGAGCCTCACAGCCACAGGTAAGACCTTTCATTCTAATCCTCACTGGAAGGCGTTTCCCACTGATTTCTTAGAAAGAGTGGAAAGGAGGGACTATAGGGAGAGGGAGAGAGAGAAACATCGATGTGAGAGAGACACCCGGGTCGGTCACCTTCCATATGCACCCGGACAGGGGCAGGGATCAAACCTGCAACCCAGAGATGTGCCCTTGACTGGGATCTAGGTGTTCACCCTGACAGGGACCCGGAGATGAGCAAACACTACTGAGATCTAGGTGAACAGAGACCCTTTGTGCCAGGGCAACGCACTAACCGCTGAGCTCAGCCGGCCAGGGCCACACGTATGACCTCTGCAGCTGTGCTGTGGGCACATGGACCGTTCACCCTTCAGTCTGCCTCACTGGGGCTCCATCTACAGCTCCCCTGATTGCAAAACCTAAAACAAAGTGTAACAGCTGCCTTGTTGGAGAGGTAACTCGTGCTGAAGAAATCATTCAAGTTTTTTGTTTTTTTTTTTTAATCTGAGTCAAGAGGAACACACACAGACATACACATATACTTCTTAAACATGTTTTACGCTGCGATGAATTCCCCAGGAAGCACACCCAGAGAGGGAGGCCAGGGTGAAGGTTGGGCCAACGTCTCTTCTGAGTGAAGGGAAGAGGAGCAGCAGGTTTGGGCCGGAGAAGAGCTGGACGGAGAAGGGGTCCCAGGGCAGGCCATGGCCACCTACTTGCCTTTGTGTAGCTGGTTCATCCTTATCCTTCTGTTGTGTCTCAGGTGGGGACCAGGGGGCTGAGTACATATGGTCTCCCTCTGGGCTGCCTGGGGACACACTGCATGTGCAGAAGGTGTGCTCCTCGGTGAGGCAGGACCTACCCAGGCACTAGCAGCATGGTGCATGTTCTCTATTGCCCCGCGCATGTGACTGTGGTTTCTCATTCAATTTTCTTACCAGGATGGAAAACAACACATGTTCCATATCGTTGGCCATGTGCCTGGACCAGGAGTTTGTGTTGATCAAAGCTGTGGGGACCAGTAGGTGGCTCTTGACCTCTGCAGGCCCCTAGTGGCACTGTGATCTACCAGTCATCCTGATCAGCTTCCCCTCCCCCAACTCGCTGTCCTTCCGACTTGGCCATGTTTATAATTACATCCCTGGCTTCAGACAGTCAACCTCTACCACGTGGCTTCTCTTGCTGAGTGACGTCCCGTCATCCTGGGTCACGTCAGACAGTCTGGTTCTGTGACAGCGTCACTCTTCTGTCCTAGTCTCGAGGGAAGAGCCACCCCATGTCACACAACATGGATGCTTCTCCCATGAACACGTTCTTTCTGCTCCAGTGAGAACCCTATCTCCTGAGCTCGGCCCCAGCAAGGTGAGCTCTCCTGAGCTCTCCGGCCTTGCACACCTTGCTTCCAGCCGGCCCATTTCCCTGAGAGTCAGTCCTCCGCTTCCGTTCATCACAGTAATTATCCCGTCCCCCTTACGGTGGCCATGGCTGTTTCCATGTTTCTAAGAGCCATGCCGTAGTGTGTTTGCCCATTTCCCGGGTCCCTGTCAGGGGAACACCTAGACCTCAGTAGTGTTTGCCCATCTCCGGGTCCCTGTCAGGGGAACACCCAGATCTCAGTAGTGTTTGCCCATCTCCTGGGTCCCTGTCAGGGGAACACCTAGACCTCAGTAGTGTTTGCCCATCTCCGGGTCCCTGTCAGGGGAACACCCAGATCTCAGTAGTGTTTGCCCATCTCCTGGGTCCCTGTCAGGGGAACACCTAGACCTCAGTAGTGTTTGCCCATCTCCGGGTCCCTGTCAGGGGAACACCTAGATCTCAGTAGTGTTTGCCCATCTCCGGGTCCCTGTCAGGGGAACACCTAGATCTCAGTAGTGTTTGCCCATCTCCGGGTCCCTGTCAGGGGAACACCTAGACCTCAGTAGTGTTTGCCCATCTCCGGGTCCCTGTCAGGGGAACACCTAGATCTCAGTAGTGTTTGCCCATCTCCGGGTCCCTGTCAGGGGAACACCCAGATCTCAGTAGTGTTTGCCCATCTCCTGGGTCCCTGTCAGGGGAACACCTAGACCTCAGTAGTGTTTGCCCATCTCCGGGTCCCTGTCAGGGGAACACCTAGATCTCAGTAGTGTTTGCCCATCTCCGGGTCCCTGTCAGGGGAACACCTAGACCTCAGTAGTGTTTGCCCATCTCCGGGTCCCTCTCAGGGGAACACCTAGACCTCAGTAGTGTTTGCCCATCTCCGGGTCCCTGTCAGGGGAACACCTAGACCTCAGTAGTGTTTGCCCATCTCTGGGTCCCTGTCAGGTGAACACCCAGATCTCAGTAGTGTTTGCCCATCTCCTGGGTCCCTGTCAGGGGAACACCTAGACCTCAGTAGTGTTTGCCCATCTCCGGGTCCCTGTCAGGGGAACACCCAGATCTCAGTAGTGTTTGCCCATCTCCTGGGTCCCTGTCAGGGGAACACCTAGACCTCAGTAGTGTTTGCCCATCTCCGGGTCCCTGTCAGGGGAACACCCAGATCTCAGTAGTGTTTGCCCATCTCCTGGGTCCCTGTCAGGGGAACACCTAGACCTCAGTAGTGTTTGCCCATCTCCGGGTCCCTGTCAGGGGAACACCTAGACCTCAGTAGTGTTTGCCCATCTCCGGGTCCCTGTCAGGGGAACACCTAGACCTCAGTAGTGTTTGCCCATCTCCGGGTCCCTGTCAGGGGAACACCTAGACCTCAGTAGTGTTTGCCCATCTCTGGGTCCCTGTCAGGTGAACACCCAGATCTCAGTAGTGTTTGCCCATCTCCTGGGTCCCTGTCAGGGGAACACCTAGACCTCAGTAGTGTTTGCCCATCTCCGGGTCCCTGTCAGGGGAACACCTAGATCTCAGTAGTGTTTGCCCATCTCCGGGTCCCTGTCAGGGGAACACCTAGACCTCAGTAGTGTTTGCCCATCTCCGGGTCCCTCTCAGGGGAACACCTAGACCTCAGTAGTGTTTGCCCATCTCCGGGTCCCTGTCAGGGGAACACCTAGACCTCAGTAGTGTTTGCCCATCTCTGGGTCCCTGTCAGGTGAACACCCAGATCTCAGTAGTGTTTGCCCATCTCTGGGTCCCTGTCAGGGGAACACCTAGATCTCAGTAGTGTTTGCCCATCTCTGGGTCCCTGTCAGGTGAACACCCAGATCTCAGTAGTGTTTGCCCATCTCCTGGGTCCCTGTCAGGGGAACACCTAGACCTCAGTAGTGTTTGCCCATCTCCGGGTCCCTGTCAGGGGAACACCTAGATCTCAGTAGTGTTTTCCCATCTCCGGGTCCCTGTCAGGGGAACACCCAGATCTCAGTAGTGTTTGCCCATCTCCTGGGTCCCTGTCAGGTGAACACCCAGATCTCAGTAGTGTTTGCCCATCTCCGGGTCCCTGTCAGGGGAACACCTGGACCTCAGTAGTGTTTGCCCATCTCCTGGGTCCCTGTCAGGGGAACACCTAGATCTCAGTAGTGTTTGCCCATCTCTGGGTCCCTGTCAGGGGAACACCTGGACCTCAGTAGTGTTTGCCCATCTCCTGGGTCCCTGTCAGGGGAACACCTAGATCTCCGTAGTGTTTGCCCATCTCTGGGTCCCTGTCAGGGGAACACCTAGATCTCCGTAGTGTTTGCCCATCTCCTGGGTCCCTGTCAGGGGAACACCTAGATCTCCGTAGTGTTTGCCCATCTCTGGGTCCCTGTCAGGGGAACACCTAGACCTCAGTAGTGTTTGCCCATCTCCTGGGTCACTGTCAGGGGAACACCCAGATCTCAGTAGTGTTTGCCCATCTCCGGGTCCCTGTTTGGGTGAACACCTAGATCTCAGTGGTGTTTGCCCATCTCCGGGTCCCTGTCAGGGGAACACCTAGATCTCAGTAGTGTTTGCCCATCTCCAGGTCCCTGTTTGGGTGAACACCTAGATTCAGGAGAGTGCTCCCCAGCTGCTTCTCTGCATTGTCTCATGTTCCCTTCTTGCTTGACCGTCATCCCGGAAGCAGCTTGGCTGGGCTCTCAGCCCTCCCTCCGATGGCTCACCCGCTCCGGCAGCTCCTCTGACTGCGGCCACTTGTCCCAGCAGACTCAGCGTGCGCCTGGCCTGTGGCACTGTGACTGAATCCCAACATTGGCTTTGGCACCAGGAAGGAGGTGGTAGATGCCTCCAAGCACTACGTAGGACCCCTCCCCCAGGGCGGTGTGCGCATTTCCACAGCCTCGGACGTTTCAAGGGACTCCCAGGACTCAAAATATTAAAAATGTTACCTCAGATTTTCCTGTCCCATCCAGGAAACATTTATTTGCCGTTCATAGCAAATAAATCTTATTTGGATGTCGGTGACCCTCATGATGACCTTTGGGACTGTTTTTGGCATTTTTCGCCCACTTTTTACAGGAAATGAAAGTTCCCTTTTACGCTATCATGGAGTCCCATTGGTTTTCACACAAATTTAATTGCCATTTAATGACTTTCAGATTAATTCTTATTCCAGACCATGGATTAATATCATTGCCTCTATAATTCTCAAAAGCCTGATGCACCTCAGCAGGTACCACATTCTCCTGGAAAATCATCTGCACCGGCACCTCTTCCTGGCGCCAAGAGCTCTCTGCACCCTGCCTACCCCTGGATTTGGGGGACCCCAGTGCCAGCCAGGTAGTGGGTGATGAGTGGTGAGCTGGCCCCCCAGCCCCATCGGAGGACCTGCTCCCCACACCACTTCCACCAGCAAGCGGAGCAGGCTGGGTCCCCGAGAAGTCCGCTCGGAGCCGGAGATAAGGGTGCAGAGGACGACGGATTTTCCGAGCCTTCAGAGCTGTGGACAGAGGACCGGGCAGAGGACAGCTGAGCTGTGGGTCAGGCGGCTTCAGCCTCCCGGAGCCAGGCCTGGCAGGGGGGGGGGGGGGCTGTGCAGGGCCTCAGGAGGGGCCAGGCCTCTGCGCGCCCCCGCCGCCGGGCTCTCGTGGGGCGCGCTAGGCTGTGCTATGCCCTTGTCCACGAAGTCCCCCTTCAGCCGAGGCGTCTGCAGCGGGACCCACGTCCGAGCTCGGGCAGCAGGGCTGTGCGCAGCCGGACGGCTCCGTGACAGCTGCCAAGCCGAGCCAGCCGCGTCCACGCCTGGCTGCAAACCCGAGTGGACGTCCTCCACCTCCGAGCCGCGCTTGGAACCTCCATTCTATTCCGAACACTCTTACCCACGCTCCTTCCCTACCCCGTCGACGTGCTGGTCCTCTCCCTCGAATGTCACTCTGCCCCTGCTAGTTTCAAAGGTGACACCCCGATCCGTCCGCCCTGAGCGGCGCGGGGCTCTTCGTGGAGCGTCGGGCCGTCCCCTCCCGTGGTCCCGGGCTACCCTGGGGTCCGCGTGACAGACCGAAGGCAGTGGGAGCGACTCTGGGATCGCCCAGCCCAGGATGACGACATCCATTCGGACTGACTTTGTCCGTAAGCCCAGCTGGCTGGGCAGCTCCAACGCCCTCAACTCGTGTTTTGGGGTCACCCAGACTAACCCCACCGGGAGGGAGGCCACGGAGAACACCCCAAAGTCAGTAGCATCACGGAACTGCAGCGGCGCTTTTACGTAGAGTTGCATAAAGGTATGGAAGAAAAATAAAAGCACTTTCATGTAAATTGCGTAGCATATGAATTAAACAATAGAGTGGTTGTGCCGTTTGTGACTCCGAATACTACTCAGCCTCTGGATTTCTCCAACTGGCATCTACGACAATAAATATTATGATCTATTCGATGATCATATTCATTAAATAGGTAACTTGTTAAAATAATATTTATGATATACTATTCCCCCAAAATAATTCAGGTTTTCTCAAAATGTTGAAAGAATCCACACTATAAGTTTGTTGTTTACAAGACAGCAATGGCCCCGGATAATTTGCCCAAATCAGATGCTAGAAAGAAGCCGCAATCACTCCCTCCCGCGTCAGCGTAGGAAGTACCGCCGGGGGTCTGTGCTGTGATTGTCAAGAAGCTCAGAGTTACGGCCCTCTGCCACCTCTGACAGAGACAAAGAAGGTGTCATCTCACACAGTAAAATCGACCCCATGTAGAAATAGGACCGACCTTTTCTTGTTCGTCAGAACTATTTTTAGTGACCATGGGACTCACACAACTTAGACTCATGCAACTCGGCGCTGGACAAGGGGTTGATGTGAACAAAATCCGCTTCCACCTTGTTCCACGGGGGCTCTGAGCTGAAATCATTCTGAAGGCAAGTCCAAATGGCAAGTGTTTTAGAACTGACTGCAAACACCTAGGTTGAGAAGGTCAACCATCCTTTATAAGACATAACATTTCCTGTCGTGTCTAAATGGAACACTGTTACAAAAGCCACGCCCAGCCCTGGCCGGTTTGGCTCAGCGGTTAGAGCGTCAGCCTGCGGTCCTGAGAGGCCCGGGTTCGGTTCCCGCTAAGGGCACGTACCTCGGTTGCAGTTTGTCCCCGGCCCTGGTCGGTCGTGCGGGTGGCAGCCACTCGATGTGTCCCTTCACATCGATGTTTCTCTCTCTCTCTCTCTGTTCCTCTCCCTCCCTCCCGCTCTACCTGAACAAAAAAAAAAAAAAACAAAAAAATGTCCTCGGGTGAGGATTAAAAACAAAAAAACAAAAAAACAAAAGCCACGCCCAGCAGGAGAGGCACAGGGGCCACGAACCCGGGCTTACAGGAGTGCGGGCCGGAAGCACTGACTTAATGTTGTCATTATGTATTCAGGATGGTGCTGTTTTGTGTCACCACTGTGAGCCTAGTCTTGCCCACCCCTGCATATCCTCACAAGCATCCGAATCTTACGTTGTCAGAAGGACCTGCAGGGTAGAGGTAGCAGGTCTTTGTGCTGGATCGTGTTTCGGGAGGAAGAACCAGGAAGGCGGCTTCTGGAGCGTGAACATTTGCAAAGCGGTCATTGGTCTCCCTAGGGACACCGGCCTCCTTCCTCTCAACAAGTGTTTGAAGCCCTAAAGCTTTTGTCACAGTGCAGAGAAGAAATGAGGTGCGTGGGGAAGGAGGGATAATGTGCGGCCAGGTGAGCTGGGAGCCGAGCATCCCGCCCCAGGTGTCCCGTGGCCGGAGGACACGCATCTATGCGGATCGCAGCCGTCAGTTGGATCCCGCTGACATGCACACACAGCAGACCTTTTCTGCGGTGCTTTTGCTCTGAGAACTAAGAATGAACAAAAAAGAGAAACATTTACAAAACGCTATGGACAGATTTTTAATGGTAGTACTCTGCTATAATTCATACATTTATACATAATGTCATGAATTGTGACATTTATTAGGAATTAAGGCACAAAATGTGCATGAAGCATCCGCTCTGGGCAGGATAAGGGAGCTCAGCAGAAATACTGCAGCGAGGGGACAGAGATGACCCTGTCTTCATTAAACATATGCTAATTAGGGAGTGAGGGAACCCATAACAAAAGCATCATGAATAATTAAACCATTTGATAGCTTCCTCTTGTCATTAAAGTAAAAATCCACATAATGTTGCCATCAATGATCTTATTTATTTTTTATAAGCTCGCCTCCTGCATAGCACAACCAAGAGATTTGGAAGCACCGACTTTGTATGCAATGAGGTGGGAAGGGGACAAGGGTCATGTGGGCAAAGGCATTACAGTTCTCCTGAGAAGTACAGATCGGAATGTTGACGAGAGCAGCCGGCCTTTGGGACATCCTGTAGGCTGGTGCACAGAATGCATGGCTTCTGGGTGCACAGGTCCCCGAACCAGTAGGACCCCTCATCTGTCAGATGGCGCTGGGCATGGCATCAGCCCTGTCGAGTTATTACGGTGTTCACCAGAGTGAATTCCCATAATGAGAATTTAATGTATTCATAGCAGTGCTGTGTAGTAAAAACATGATATAAGCGTCACATAAAAATGTATGTTTGATGCATGTTTTTTTTTCTTATCCTGGTTCATCCTGCAGAGATCTCTTTCCTCGGTTTAGAAAACCCTTGGCTAATTTCTTTTCCTAGACTGCTTTTGATACATTCTTTCTCTCTACTGCCTTTGAGTTGCCAATGATACAAATTTTAAAATTCGGTAACGTGTTTCTTCATATTTTAAAGATTCTTTCAAAGCCAAATGGAAAACATTTATGACCTTAAGAGAGAGCTGATATTTTAACAGAAATAATGGAAACCAGAAGACAATGGAAAAATACATCCTGGAAGAAAAATAAAAAATATTAACATCTGGGGTTTTATGTACACAGTGAAATATCCTTTGAAAATGAAGGTTGAATAAAGATGGCTTCTGGGGCGGGGTGGGGGGAAGGAATTTATCACAAGCAAGGAAAAAAACTAGATGGCAGCCTAAAAGGCATGACAAATAGAATTCTTCTCATTAGAAGTAAGAGAATAGAAGAAGAAATAATAAATGCTGGAAAATAAAAATTAGAGAAAAATGTACGTAAATACTGAAAATGTAAAACAATGATAATGTCTGTGGTACTTAAGTATATTTTAAATTAAACTTGGAAATATTAGCTCAAGTAGAATACGAAAACAGTTTATGATGGCATTAAATGTAGTTGAAAAATTCCAAGGTCCTTGCAATTTCTTGAAAGTAGAAAGAGCAGTGATTTAGATGATAAAAATCTAAGCATTCATCTAGAGTAACTACTGAAGAAATAAAAGAATGATGTACAACCCAGTGACTATGACATGGAAGTAGTAATAAGGAATTTTTAACACAAAATTTAAAAACTTCTGCAGGGGATAGCCACAGGGTGGTACAAAGGTGGGCTTGCAGGTGTTCGTGTGGGAAATAATACAATTGGTAAATAATAACAAGAATAAACTCTTTTCTGTGCTCATGACTCTAAACCCACTTTTGCCAAACCCCGTGTAACACTCATAGGGAGAGCGTAGAGCTGAACCCATATATATGTTTAAATTACATGAAAAGTAAATAAACCCAAGCCTCAACTTAAACACAAAGTTAGGTAGATTAAATTCCAATAGGGTAGTGGTTATAGTAACATATATGAAATATAAAAATGCAAATATCCTGAAAACAAGATGAGATAATAGATAAATTATTCAGCCCTGGCCGGTTTGGCTCAGCGGTTAGAGCGTCGGCCTGCGGTCCAGAGAGACCCGGGTTCGGTTCCCGCTAAGGACATGTACCCCGGTTGCAGTTTGTCCCCGGCCCTGGTTGGTCGTGCAGGTGGCAGCCACTTGATGTGTCCCTTTCACATCAATGTTTCTCTCTCTCTTCCTCTCTCTCCCTCCCACTCTATCTGAACAAAAAATGGAAAAAGGACCTCAGGTGAGGATTAAAAAAAAAAAAGATATATTATTCAAACCTAAAGTGAATTTTAGACAAGAAGTTTTACCAAGTACAAAGCAGAAGTTTTCATTTTTTTAATCCTCACATGAGGATATGTTTTTATTGATTTTAAAAAGAGGAAGAGAGCCTGGCCAGTGTTGCTCAGTGGTCGAGCCTTGACCCATGCACCAAGAGGTCACCAGTTCGATTCCCGGTCAGGACAGATGCCCAGGTTGTGGGCCTGATCCCCAGTGGGGGGCATGCAGAAGGCGGCCAATCAATGTTCTCTCCTGTCGATGTTTCTATCTCTCTCTTCCTCTCCCTTCCTCGCTCTCTAAAATCAATAAAGAAAAAACAATTTTTTAATAAATAAAGAAAGAGAGGAAGAGAAAGAGAGAGAAGCAGCAATGTGTTGCCTTCCATAGGCCCCCTGGGGATCAAACCCAGAACTGTTTGGTGCTCAGGATGACACTCCAACCAACTGAGCCACCAGGCCAGGGTGAGAGGAACATTTATGCTGACTGAGGGAACAGTTCAATTAAAAGAAATTCAACCCCAGTTTGGTGTGTGTTAACCACATAAAATAAAAATAGTTAAAGCAAGAACTAAAATCTTTTTTTTCTTTATCCTCACCTGAAGACATTTTTCCATTTTTTATTCAGATAGAGCAGGAGGGAGAGAGAGGAAGAGAGAGAGAGAAAGAGAAACATCGATGAGAAAGGGACACATCGAGTGGCTGCCACCCACACGACCCAACCAGGGTCGGGGACAAACTGCAACCGAGGTACATGCCCTTAGTGGGAACCAAATCCGGGTCTCACTGGACCACAGGCCGATGCTCTAACAGCTGAATCAAACTGGCCATGGCAAGAACTAAAATCTTTAAATGAGAAACAAAATCACCATTGTGGTGTAATCATTCAATACACTTCCATCAGTAACTGAAGAAGTAGAACAGATTATTGGAGAGATAGAACACTTGGCTGTGATTAACAAAGTTGTCCTAATTGATTCACATATATTGTTATACCCAAGAAGTTACAGATACAGCTTCTTCAAACACAACGACCCTTTGCTAGAATGCTGTGTCACGTGCTGAGCCATAAAGCAACTCCATGAATTCCAACCGTTTGAAAGTATTTGGACCATAGTATACTTGAGCTAGAATTCAGTAATAAGATGACAAAGGGACCCCTACATTCTCAAATTAAGTAGTACACTTATAAATAATGCTGGCATCAATGACAAATCACAATATAAATTCAAAACATGAAAAATGAACAATGATAAAAATTGTAGTGAAAATACAATATGCCAGGCTGAGCAGTTGAAGTCTTTACTACTGTAGCAGATTACTGGGTTTCCAACCTTCTGTATCTAAGTATCCAGCTCAGACTTTTAGAAACAGATTTAAAAATAAACCTTCAAAATGGGATAAAGAATTAAAAATAGAAACAAATATTAAAGAGATAAAAACTATTTGCAAAAAAAGAGTATCAACAATGGCAAAAACACTGTTCTTCAACAAAACTTTCCGATTTTTAAAGGACTGACAGAGAATAGCATAACATTTTCAGAATGAATAACATCAAACCAGTAAGGAGAAATGATACCTCACTTCATATAGTATCAATGTTTAAAAGGTACGAGTATTAGAACTAACTTACAGAAATACATTTGAAAATGTGTACACAAAATTTTTTTTCTAGGAAAAAGCATAGCTTTGAAAGCCATGTACAAGAAGAAATTTAACATCATCGTGGCCTATAAGTACTACCTAATTTAAATTTGTCAAGTAAAACCTTTCACCAAATTCAATTCTAGGCCAACGCTCTTCATCAGTGTCCTACTTAAACTTAGGTAGCTCTCCTAGTCCGTACAGTCAGGGAATTCGGGACATATTTTGTCTTAAGCAGCATGCTGAATCCTGGTCATATCCACTAAAAGGGCTGAGAAGCGCTCAACCAAGTTGTACACGTGAAGTGAAACGTCTCAGTAGAATGAGGCGAGACCCTTCCGTGGCCGGCGCTGGCTCATGTCCACGACGCTGCGGCCGAAGGCAGGGGACACGGGCTCCGGCTTGGAGACGTCCCTTCCCTCAGCCTGGCCCACACAGGCAGCAGACAGTCTCCACACAAAGGGTTGTCACTTACGTGGGAAAAGTGAGCTCACTGAGTGCACAGCAATAATGCAGGAGGGAAAGGGGGAGCGAAGGGGGGGGAAGGGAAGATGAAGAGAAAGAGAACAGAGGGACGACCTAACGTAACAGAGAACATCGCCAAGCAGAGAACAAAGCGTAGTGTCAGCACAGTGAGTATCTTCCCGCTTCCTCAGAGCAACCAGCAGTTCGAGCAGGAATCCCTCTGGAGAGAAGCACGAAGTGAAGGGCGGGAGTCTCGGCGGCTTCCGGGGCGCGAGGGCCCCGAACCCAGGACGGGAGGACCTCTGCTGGGCCGCTGCAGCCGCCACAGCCAAGTGTTGCCGTCCCAGGGCTCAGAAGCCGGCCATGCATGTTCTCACGGCTCTGGAGGGCAGGGGGCCAAGTTTAGGTTGTCACCCCGGTCAGGTCCCATGAGGACTTTCCTCCTACTGTACAGATAGACTCCTTGTCACTACGTCCTCAAATGGCAGGGGGACGGACAAAGACAGGGACAGACAGAGAGCTCCTGGGGCCTCTTCCGTGGGCACTAACCCTGAGGGGCCAGGGCCACCCTCTGACCTCATTTACCCTTAGTTACTTCCTCAGACAGGGGTTCCATCTCCAAGTGCAGCCACACTGGGGGTGGGGCTTCAACATCAGAATGGGGGGGGGGCACATTCCACCCACAACAGCCTCTTTAGAGGGGAAAGATCTGAACGTCACCACCTGGCCCACCTGAACCCGGGGATCATCTTAGCAACACGAGTGCCGGGCAAGCAGACAGCTCGTGCCCCCAGTGCACAGAGAAAAAGTGCCCGCTGGCCGTGGTGCCATGTTCTCGCCTGGAGTCTGCCCAGATCTGTCCATCAAGGGCAGACACAGGTGTCCGCTCCGCAGCCGGAACCCTGGGCTACTAACACGTCCTCTCATTGAGACAGAAAGGAGGCTGAAGGAACTTGCCAGATGAATGCACTTGAGAGACATAACCCTGACGCTGTCTTCTGGGGGTATTTCTGGCAACGGGGTTCGAGCCTTAAATGGGAGGGTTAACTGCATATCTAAGCATCCGTTACAGCTCGTGAAATATGATTCGGCTTGTGAATTACACAATTTTATAGACAAAAAAATATTTGGAGCACCTTGAAAAATTTAAATATAGGTTGTATTTAAATATAAAAAAAAATTGTTAACTTCATCTTAACATAGATGTCATAAAGGTCCCGCGATTGTGTACGTCCTTATTTTTAGGTGATTCAGAATGAAGTCATTTGAAATGGCAAATGTGGCAAAATGTTAGGAAAACAATAATTTGATATTTTGAGCTCTGCCGCACGTATGGCTTCTCAGGACGTCAGATTCTGACCCTTTTTACTCTCGTCGGTACAAGGTCCCTTGTGACATTTTCTGCTTCCGTGGTGTTCCTGCCCGGGGGAGATTGATTTGATGTTGTAGTTGAACGCGAGTCTTTATCCACGCTCACGGGCAATCAATATGTAATCCAGGTAACGTGAGCATGTGGACAGCAAGTCACAGTCGCCTTTGCCATGGAAGGACGCTGTGCAGCAGAAAAGCCATGAAAATCAAACAACAAAGGGCATGGCCCCAAATCTCCAAAGCAGATGTTTCTGGGTGACCCAGCACATGCCAGTCACAGTGTTCAGTGTGGGGGACCCATCACCAAGAAAGAGATAAAGTCCCTGGATGACCCAGTCATCAGAGACCCACTCCCCTGGGCGGCCGATACGACATTAGGAATTCCCAGCCACACTGCCTCGTGCCGAAATTAGAAATCGTTCAACTGGTCGATTTACTTTTGAACAATGTCATAAATAACTATTTCAGCAAATAACTTTTTTTTCCACAAAACTAACTTTCTCTGACAGGCTGGGCTTAATTTTCCCACCGGTACTGCCCTGGAGACTCAGGAGTGAGCCATGAAGTTGTGGGCTCAGCTTCGCCCTCTGGTCCCCTGGTGACCTCTGTCCCGCACAACTCTGTAGCCAGTCAGCCTTCGCCCTCTGGCCCCCTGGTGACCTCTGTCCCGCACAACTCTGTAGCCAGGGCCTGGGAACCATGGTGTTACACTTCGTGCTCCTATGCAATATTCCGTGTGCTGATCTGGGCACTGGTACTTGTTTTTAGAGATTTGCTTTTGCTTGAAACCAAGTATCGTAGCTGAAGTCAAAAGACACCAGGCATATTGAATCGTACCCCCCCCCCCCACCCCCGCACTGAAAGGGGACAGGGCTCTGGGCTACGATGTATCTGTGATGAGAACAGTAGTCACACCTCTTCCTTCCAGCATCGGGGCAGACTGAAGGAGGGATGTGCATCAAAGTGCTGAACTGTAACATGACTGAGAATGAGGATGATGACAGGGTGAGGAAGACGACCCTGGTCTATTACAAGGGAGGGGCTACGGCCTGTGAACCCTCCAGGCTACTCCTGCCTCTTCAGCAGCCAGGGCTGCACCCCCACTGTGGAAGAAGACTGGACACGGTGTAACCTCAGCATAATGAGATTAAAGCCATTTACATTAGATATAAAATAATTCCTTTGGGAATTAAATACAGCTTGAACATGCTCTACAGTTTAGGGAAGCACACGCACACACGTGCACACACACACACACACACACACTCGCACCAGGGTGAGCCCTTTGCTGGGGTGGTGAACAGACAGTGAAAAGCTCAGGAAGATGAAGACAGAAGCAAGTCACCGTCTAGACTGGAGAGCTGGGATTATTCCACCACAGCGCATTCTCTCTAAAACCACCAGGTAGAGATCAGCAGCCTCACGTTCACAGAGGGCAAATGGAGAGTTTATTAAATGGTTTGCCATATGCCACGAAAATAATGGTGGGGAGAAGGTGCTCTCTTCTCCTGGATGCTCCGGAAACCATTTCCTCACTTGCTCAGGAGAGAGACACCTGTGCAAAGGAGTCGCCGAGGAAACACGTGGACCATCATGTAACACACAGAAGCCCTGCGGATTCAGTGATCACGGTTCCTGACTCTTTCTCCCCAACAGAAGTCCTACCTGATCGGAAGAGGAAGAGGAAAGGCCAGACTTTCGTGTAAGAATAGGAGGCAACAGAGTATTCATCGGCTCATAGCACAGCAACTTTCACTAGACATTATAGGATATATAGGTAGAGAGCAATTTACTGTGCAGCTATGGTTTGTCAAAAACTCCAGCTACTGGAGACATTTGGTGACTCTAGATATGCAAATAGCATCAATACAGACTCATAGTCAATATCCAGTATTGCAGTCTGATCTGTAAATCATCTTTCCAGTAAAGGGCACTATTTAAAGGCCCAACGACCATCTTTCCTGTTTCAACATCTTGCCGTATTTAGGGTTGCCACCTTCGAGCAACGGTAGCCACCCCCAACGACAAGGTCGGAAGCCCCGAAGGCTTTCACTGACACCGCATCGGCCGTGTGGCTGACACCCGTGGGCCCTGGGTGGGTAACCCCCTCACACACGCGCACAGTGAGCCCTCGCCTGCGAGGCTGGTATTTGGAGCACAGCCCTGGGTGCAGCCTCTAAGGAACCTTGTGACACGTTATCGGCACCCCCCTTTGGAGCCCAGGGCCTCACGTCCCAGACAGCGATGTCACTGCCCAAGTCATGCGGCAGTGACAGAGGAAATGGACCCGAAACTGAGTGTCAGCGGCAAACGCCACTCTCATTCCACTGCATCACACGACCTGTCAGCGCTGGTGGCACTGTTCCAAGGCGCAGACCAACGTTTCTGGTGACCGCTGTCCTTCAGTGGCATACAAAACTTTATCTCAACATGATTAAACGGCATTTCTCAGGCAAGATTCAGCGATGATATCATAGGATCAAGACAAAGATCATCAGATGGCTCATCTCAAAGACAGGCGACCACTGCCGGGCTCTCAGGAAAACAAAATTCAGGAGAAAATACTCTTAATAGAATATAAAGTATAGCGGGTTATCGGCTTTTAATATTTAGTAAGCATGGGTAGAAGATGAAATTTCTGAAAGCGGAAAAAGAGTTTCGAAGGAAAAGCTTTGTTCCAAATGGAAAACAAAATAAGAAACAATTCACTATTGACACAGATGGGGCAAAGCCGCCTACGCAGGTGCAGACGCAGAAAACGTGCTTTCAATACCGTCCACTGCACGGAAACCACCTGCCAATTTTGAGCGTCTTTGTAATTTACACTGAGGTGCAGGTTTCTTCTGTGAGCGTGATTATGTATCGCGCAAGTACAATTTCCCAGAGAAAACCTACGGAGGTATTCTATGTGGAATAGGAAATTAATTTTTTAATTAATGTGCATTAATTTTTATATGTGATGTCACAGAAACTGTTGTTAAAATTAAATCCAGCAAATTCTTAGATATAATGCCCCACTCTCATGCACAAAGAAAAAAATAAATTGAACTTTGTGAAAAATGAAAATCGCCCTGGCCAGTTTGGCTCAGCGGTTAGAGCGTCGGCCTGCAGACCGGAGAGTCCCGGGTTCAGTTCCCACTAAGGGCACAAGCCTTGGTTGCAGTTTGTCCCCGGCCCCGGTTGGGGTCATGTGGGTGGCAGCCACTTGATGTGATTGTCTCACACCGATGTTTCTTCCTCTCTCTCCCTCCCTCTCTCCCTCCTGCTCTATCTGAAGATAGATGCGAAAATGTCCTCAGGTGAGAATAAAAAATAAATAAATAAATAAAAATCGATTATGCTTCAAAGGATCCAGGGAGAAAGTAAAAAGACAACCTGCAGATTGAGAGAAAATAAGAGTCATTCACTGCGTATTTCCGAAAGGGAACTAACTGTACTTAGATAATACAGATATCACTAAAAATAAATCAATAGATCACAGTATAGCCACGGCCTAGAAACAAGGGTGTGTATTAGCTATCACGGTTGAGAGGGACAGCTTTCTATCCGAGGGCTGGGGAAACTGGAAGAAGTAGGTTTTCTTTCATTATATGGTTTTGTCTGTATTTACAGCTTAAATCTCTGAGCATGCTAGTAAACATAAACATTTGCAAAGTTTAAAAATAACATTAGTATAGTTCTCAAAGAAATATGTACATTCCCTCGAAATTGGTAGTTCTTTCACATTGTTGTTTAGATACATTTTGGTTTGCCTTTTTTCTTTTCTTTTAAAAATAAAGTCCTGCAGATAAATGTGAGGGTCCATCTCTTCACCCACTTTAACGGTGGTGTTGTCAAGGGGAGGAGGTCCTTCCGAGCCATAATTTTATAGCTTAATACACTTCCTGTTCACATATAAAACCAAGATTCTTTTACAGTTTTTACTTTTAGGTTTAGATAAATGTTAAATGGTTTCCAAAGTGAGCCAAATGTCTCGGGGAATTAGCAGGTTGTCGAATGGCTTTGAAAGAGTATTTAAAATACATAGAACCAAAGTCAAAGTAGTTAAATTCAAAGTTAAATTCCTCAGCATTACATCACGTCACAGATCCCAGGTAGTCTCCTTCCAGCGCGATCCACCGTCTCTCGCTGTATGCTCATTCACTCCTACGGATGCGGTGGGACTCTCGTGCTGACCCCATTTTCTAGCTCAGAGATCAGCAGCCAGGAGGTCTGTGATCACAGCAAGAAGCAACCCACCAACCGGAAGAAGAGAGACAGGTAAATCACCCGGCAAAGCACGGGAACTCAGCTGTCCGGAGTCACGTACTGCTAGGCAAACAGGCCTGAGTGGGAGCCGAGTCACTGTCCAGTGTCATTGGTGTCCACAGTGATAATGGCATCCCCAGGGATAAAACAAATGAGTTTCCATACATCCGGAAGGCCGGAAACAGTGCTTGTTCATGAAGGACTGACATTTTCACGTGGATATTTCCAGTGTAAGCCTTCCAAGCAATTTTCCCAAGGATGTCAGAACAACAAACTGTCTCTATAATTAGCAGGGGTTCTGGAAGAGAAAGTTTCAGCTGAAAAATGGAGCATGCATGCATGAAACCAAAGGCGTTGTGTAGGACACGGAGAAGGTCTGGTAAAAGTAGGAGATAGGAATGTTCTCAGAACGTTCTTCACGTCAGAGGGCAGACCAAGCCTGGGAAATAACAAAATCCACAACAGTGGTCCTGTGGGAACAAAGACCGGAATAGCTTCATGAAACAGGTGTGTGTTACAAAGCATCCGTGCACGCAAATCCCAGGTCCCAGGTGGGCGTCAATACAGAGTGAGCTGATTTTGCCTTGAATTCCACACCTTATCAGCGTTGACGTCTGTTCTGTGTCTACCTACAGCGACATCAAGTGCTGTGCCTGTCAGGGCAGATGGGGGTCCCCATCATTTTGGGGTCCCTGACCCTCCACTGTCCTGGACCTGTGGGAGAATCTGAGAGGAGATGTGAATTTCTGAGCCAGAAAAAGGACTATCACTAAATTAAACAAAACTTATGCTCTCCAACAGCAGGCAGATCAAGAATTCACCGAATTCCGTGTGTGGAGTCTGGGCCTATTCTTTTTTTTTTTTTTTTTATCCTCATCCGAGGACATTTTTCCATTTTTTATTCAGATAGAGTGGGAGGGACAGAGAGAGAGAAACATCGACGTGAAAGGGACTCATCAAGTGGTTGCCACCCGCACGACCCAAGCAGAGCCAGGGACAAACTGCAACCGAGGTACATGCCCTTAGCGGGAACCAAACCCAGGTCTCTTGGGACCGCAGACTGACTCTCTAACCACTGAGCCAAACCGGCCAGGGCTGGGCCTATTCTTTAAGCATCTCATGGCTGGAGTAAAAGATGCCCGTGACTTAGAAACAGTTTTTTGAAAGGGTGCCTTTGCCTGAAGGCCCATCTGTCTTCAGCGGTGAGAAAACAGGGGACCTCCAGGCAGGGCCCCTGCCTCAGCCTCCTTCCGGCCTGATCCCACCAAGTCTGTCTGTCTGTCTTCTCCTGGAATATTCTTTCCAACGAGCAGTACACTTTCCTGAACTGACAGAAGAGACGACTAATTTGAATAACTAATGTATTTCTATCCTAAAAAAAATTCAGCCTATAGTTTTGTTACGTTCTGCTCTCCTACTTTATCCGACGCTTACAAAGGGAGCATGGAATGAGCTTGGAAATGTCCCATTTCTCTGTGCGCCGGGCCGCTGTGTTGGCCGGTGGCTGGACGAGGACCCGGGAGACCGCGGCAGGGGAGGACCGGGCGAGGGAAGGACGACCACACCCGTGAGGTAGCGGATGCCGCCCGCCAGCTGAGACCACACCGTCCCCCAGGAGCCACACGGACTGCCTCAGGAACATATGCTATGAGCACTACTGTCCCTTTTTAAATTACTTAGATGAAGACACAGGTCAGTATGTGAGTAAACAGAGACTCACTTCCAAACAGCGGAACAACTCACAGGCCCGCAATGGCCATTGGTCTGCACGAGGAATCCCCCAGGGTTCGTTTTCTTCCTCCCTCTCCACTTCCTAAATGCGCTCTATTCTTGTTCTCCTTTACTGCAAAGGGGAGAAAACGTGCTGACTGTAAGAAAAGCTGGACTTCAATCATCCTAACGAAATAATTATTTTTTTCCTCCTGATCTGAAATGTAAAATGTTTTACATATGAAAAATAAAATATTTTTATAACTTTTTTTAAAGAAAAAGAAAATGCTCACATCACAGCTCCCTGGATCGTCGCTCCCACTTCATCACCTGGCGCAGGAACAGTCACAGCTATTTCCAGGTGACGCGGGGTCCCTAGAGCCGGGTCTGCCCACAGGAGGCCCACCCAAGGGAAGAGCGTCTCTCAGGTCAGCTGGACGGCCGTGCACACGGCAGCTCTGGGTGAAATGCGTTTCCATCACACATAATGAAATGTGGAAGACAATCTAGCTGATAAAAGCATCATTCACAACAAATAGGGTGAGGTTTTTATTTTGCTCGTTTCTCCTAAACTGTTTAGTGCACACACTGATCTTATTCACTTACAGTTTTATGGATTAAATTAGACCAGACACTTGCGTTTATTTGAACATTCAATCCAGTACTTTTAAGAATTGCACAGCTGTTACTTCTTACTCACCAACAAATCCATTGAGTTTATTAGAATCATTATTATTATTACTATTATTATTACTATTGAATAAGTTAATCGTCCTGTTGTTAAGACAGGGTTTTCCAGTGGCCACTGTACAGTGTTAACTCTATGCAATGCAACAAAGATTTAAAAACAAAATAAAAAATGTTTAATAACAAAAGAAGATTCATTCAGCAAATAAGGAAGAAGTGTGTTGCCCAAGCAAGCTGGTCTCAGGACTGGACACAGAGATGACAAGCACGGGGAGGCCTGTCCCCATAATACCTGCACATCCCAACACCTTTCGCCAGCAGGATTTAGAAGGTGCTTCACAGTCAGGTGCTTAATAATAAACGAGGGCTTTCAGTGACTGATAACAAAGAATATCATCAATTTGAGACCGTAATCCTTTTCTTCTGAAGAAAAATTAACCTTCACTTTCATGATTTTGGGGGGTGCAGGCACCCTGAAGCTAAATATGAAGCTGGGTTTCAGAAATATATATGTCATAGGTGCACATGAGTGGACAGACTTATGAAGTAGCTCAAATATAAGTTCATATATTTTCCTGAATTCATGAACAGAAAATACTTAGACATGTTTTGTTTTTTTCTATTATAGTAGATGTACTCATTTCGTTCACCATCATGTGACATTGGAGTATATAGACTGTTACAGAATTAATCTGTGATCATCTGTTTACACAGTACATTCTTATTAAATGTGGATTAGGTGAGCTTTAGTATTTGTTTGCTTTGTGGCTTGTTGATTTCCCCCCAAACAGGTGCCAAGAAAGACTGCCAAGAAAGAACCAGATATGTTTGAACTATCTTATTAAAATCCATTCATTTGTTTTCATATTATTCATTCATTCGGCTCTTTCCTAACAGCTATTATTTATCACCTAGGACCCTAGGTCCGGGGTGACAGAGACGAATGAGCTCAAGTCTCTGCCACCGGGACACTCACAGGTGTGAACCAAGACTGGACCCACTGGGGACCAGATCTCTGAGGTCCTCGTTTGCCAAGATGAGGCTTTGGAAAGATTAGAGCAAGATGTTGCAGGATTTGCGTGAGAAGGCCTGGAACGAAGAACGTGATATACTCGAAGGTAACGAAGGGCTGCATTAAATCATGAAAATTACAAGAACACGAAGTGGATTCAGGAGAATATTTAGGAAAAAGAAAGCCCTTGATGAGATTCAGGCTGCGTGCAGTTAAGGGGAACTAGTGGAGGGCATCGGGGTTACTTCTGAGTTTCTCACCGACGACCCTGGAGAGATGATGGTGCCGGAAGCGGTGAGGAGCACAGGACTCTCAAGCACAGTAACTGTACATTTATGAAGCTGGCTCGTGGCGGGAGGGGAGCAGCCCACAAGAGAGACCCCGGCAGGAGAGAAGGCTGTGGGTATGTCCAGGGGCTTGCGGAGCGCCACGGATGGCCGGCGCGTGAGAGCTCGGCCACCTTAGGGTCCCACGCGGAATTTAGCCTGGGTGGCGGTCGCACTTGGTATAAGATGTGACACTAATGATAGTTACCACGGTTGTTATCAGTGAAGATGTGGAAACATGACAACTGTATTCTGAACAGCTATATTTATCTTTCTTTTAAAATAATTTTTAGCCCTGGTCGGTTTGGCCCAGCGGTTAGAGCGTCGGCCTGCGGTCCTGAGAGACCCGGGTTTGGTTCCCGCTAAGGGCATGTACCTCGGTTGCAGTTTGTCCCCGGCCCTGGTTGGTCGTGCGGGTGGCAGCCACTCGATGTGTCCCTTCACGTCGATGTTTCTCTCTCTCTCTTCCTCTCTCTCCCTCCCGCTCTGTCTGAACAGAAAATGCAAAAATGTCCTCGGGTGAGGGTAAAAAATAAATAAATAAATAAAATAATTTTTAAATTATTAAAGAAAAGCAATTCTTTTTTTAAAAAAAAGATGTGGGAACAGCGTGACGGTGCATCTCGGTCTTACTGTAAACATGACGTTTGAAACTGTGCCTGTACAGAACTCCAGTTCAGGGAGGGTTCACAGAGAGTCTGGGATAATGCAAGGGACTCCGAGCCGACACGTTGGGAAGACTAGGCAATCGCTCACCTGTTGTGTGGACACTACACTTTCTTCAGTGGCACTTTGTGTCACAGGCCCCCTTGCGGGCGGGGGGACACGGTGGGGAACAAAACAAGCCCCTTGCTTCCTGGACTGCACCCACGGAGGTGCAAACGCTTCTGTTGCATACCATCGGCACAGACTTTGAGACATACAGTCCTTAAAATATGCGACGCAATGGGAACGCGACTGAGAAATACAGCAAGGTCACAGGAACGAGGACGGGGAGGCAAACGGGGAGCCTGCGGTTCCCAGGGGAATAACCCCTCCAAGGACAACCTGAGAGGCAGCGAGTAGACGCAGGACAGAGCAGCCCTGCGGCGAGAGCGCAAGACCAGAGGCCGGAGGGGCCGAGGGCAGGCGCGTGCTGGGTGCGTGGGGACAGCAGACAGCCCAGCTCCGTGTGCAGGACGGTGACACGGGCTGCGAGGGGCTCGCGGAACCCGTGGTGTTTCAGGGTCCAGTGAATGGACTGAGCAGATTTGGGAATTTATATGTATTTTCCAAATACTTCACAGTAACTTTCCTTCCTGTGACCATAAGCAACCCTATGATAGAAATGCGTACTTTCCTATAATGTCAACTCTTTTCAAAATTGTCAGGTTAAACCTGTTTCTGTGGAGCGGAGCCCGGCTCAATGGTTCCTGCCCGCGGAGGGCGCCCCAGGACACCCCTGGCCCCATCACTGCGCCCCAGGACATCCCTGGCCCCATCACTGCGCCCCAGGATACCCCTGGCCAAATCACTGCGCCCCAGGACACCCCTGGCCAAATCACTGCGCCCCAGGACACCTCTGGCCAAATCACTGCGCCCCAGGCACCCCTGGCCAAATCACTGCGCCCCAGGACACCCCTGGCCAAATCACTGCGCCCCAGGACACCTCTGGCCAAATCACTGCGCCCCAGGACACCTCTGGCCAAATCACTGCGCCCCAGGCACCCCTGACCCATCACTGCGCCCCAGGACACCCCTGACCCCATCACTGCGCCCCAGGACACCCCTGACCCATCACTGCGCCCCCTGCTGGCTCAGCATGGGCGTGTCCGGCTCCGGACTCTGCTGCTCCCACCCAGCTGGGTCCGGGGCCTGGCAGGCCCGCAGCTCTCCTCCTGGTCCGCTCCCGGAGACGCCCGGAGCGCACAGCCCACTCACGTGCAATTAGCTGGGTTTTTGTAAAGTGGGGGAAAGGAATGGGACGGATTTTGTCCCATCTGACTGGCTATGAAACAATGGACGCTCGTTCGAGAGGTGGGGAGGCTTGTCCATTCTTAGTGCAGGAAAGAGGGGACAGGCTGTGGCAAAGCAAGTCGGGTTGCCCCCGGGAATCATCCGAGAGGGAGGCTCTCTTTGGGAAAGTGTGCTGGGGAGCACACCCTCAGGGGCCTGTGGACGGCCACGCCGCACCCACGCCTGTCCCCGGGCCCGCACACTCCCGTGGATGTGCCCTCGGCTCTGTCACGGCTCCGGTGGGCAGCGCGGGGCTGGTGGAACTCGGACCGTGAGGCAGCCTCGTGTCTGCACCGCCGTCGGTCCCACCCCGTGCGGCCCGGGCAAGAAGCTAGACCCTGGCGCTGCATGTTCATCCTCTGTGAAAGGACAGGGAGTGCTCAGGTCCACAGCACGGCCTTATAGGTGACATTTGCACAAAGCACGCTTATTAGCATGTGCTTAGCCTGTGCTTAGCATGTACTGTCCCCAGTTCCAGCCCACACACTCACAGGGCCGGATTCCTGAGCAGCGGGGGCCATGGGTCACTGACACTCGTCACGGGGAGATTTGAGAGGCAATTCCCAGAGCTACCACGATACCTAGAAGGAGAAATGCTGAATTATATAGTAAATGTATGTTTCTTCTTATAAGAAATGTCAAACTCTGTTCTAAGCGCCCACACCATTTTAGAGTCACCAGCAATCTGTGACATTTCTAATCTCTTCGGCTTCACATCACAGTGCTTGGTATTGTCCACGTTTCTCACTTGGCTGTTCTGATGGATGTAATGAATGTTAAATAAACCATATACATTTGAAATGCGCAATGCCACATACATGTTTTGACATGCGTATATGCTCGGGAAGCCGTTATCATAATTAAAACAGTATTTCTATCAGCCCCCAAATGTTGTCATGCCCTTTGTAACCAATCTCAACTCATCCAGTGCCCCAGCCGCGGATCTGTGACTGTCACTAGCAGTGAGTCTGTACCCTCGAGATTCTCGTATTAAAGAAATCATCCAGTATGGACCCTGATTGCACCTGGCTCCTTTCACTCAGAATATTCTTCTCCTTCCTTGGGGTGCTTTTGGTTATAGGGGCGATGACTTTCTGATGAGCTGCTGGCTTTATAATTATGGAAGGTGCTTTGCCAAACCAGAATATATGTCCATGTCTAGTCTGTTTACCATTAACACAGGCTTTCACCCTGACTTTCTCACGATTACTATTTGCCTTGGTCTATATCTTTTTCATCCTGCAATGATTTACCTAACGGTGTTTGATTTATAAGCAGGTTTCTTTTGGCAGGTGTGTGGTTGGTTTTCCTTTTTAATCGAACCCATCTTATAATTGGAGTGTTTGCATTTACATTGGATACTGTCGCTGCTGTGGTTGGACTTAAATCTGCCGCGTGGTATTGGTTTTGATTTGCATTTTCTGAACTGCGTGCCACATTTTTTCTGCTTTTCTTGGATGTGGAGAGTTTGGTGGCTCCCTTTTCTTTCTACTATTGTTTTACTAACTACTCTTCTTGTTTATTCTTTTAGCAATTGTTCTAAATTTGTAGTAATTTTTCATCAGTGTGTTCATACTGTGAGAAATGTTCATAAAGTTCTTCAGGCAAAATTAAAATTATATCTTCTGGAAACTTGAATCTAAACCAAAGAGGGAACGTTTCCAAATATGGTAAATATGTGATATTTATTTATTTTTTAATATTTCTTCTAAAAATATCTTACAACGTAAAGCAAAATAATGATGTTTCCTCTATAGTCCCTAGTACACAGAGAAGTGAAACTATTCCAACTATTATACAGGAATAGAGGGGGGAGATTCGTGTGTAGTGTTGTAAGCATCCTATATTTTACATAAAGAGTTATCACATCATTTAAGGTGGGATGTGATGGGTTAATGATACATGTTATAAATAGATACACACAAATCTCTCCCCTTCAGCTTCTGTATAATTGTTGGAATAGTTTCACTTCTTTGTGTACTAGGGACTATAGAGGAAACATCATTATTTTTCTTTACGTTGTAAGATATTTTTAGAAGAAATATTAAAAAATAAATAAATATCACATATTTACCATATTTGGAAACGTTCCCTCTTTGGTTTAGATTCAAGTTTCCAGAAGGTAAAATTTTAATTTTGCCTGAAGAACTTTATTAACATTTCTTATAGTATGAACACACTGATGAAAAAGTATTACAAATTTTTCACATATTAAATGTGTTTATCTCACATAATTTTGAAGGCTTTAACTATGCATAGAATTCAAGAATAACTGTGTGTGTGTGTGTGTGTGTGTGTGTGTGTGTGTCTGTGTGTTGTGTGATGTATGTGTTTTCTCTACTTGGGTTTCATTGAAAAGCTTGGACCTGTGGACTACTGCTTCAATCAAGTTTGGAAAATTTGGCAATTATTTCTTTAATTTCCCCTGGTTTCTTCCTCTGACTCCGCCAACACATATATTGTAATTCTTGCTGTTTCCCAAAGCTCCCTGAAATTCTCCCTTCATTGTTTTCCTTTCTCTTAGTGCATTTTTGGTTCCTTTTCTAGATGTGTCTCCCTTTAAGGGATCTCTATTTTGTTGTCTTCAAGATCACTGATGTTCATTTATTGGGTTATCCACTCTGCGCTAATACATCCAATGATACTTTTATTTCATATATTGTAGTGTTCAGCTCCTGAAATTCCATTTGGTTCTTTTTTATATCTATACTTAACTCTGGATGTGCATGTGTTTCTGTACATTCTTAAGTACATGGAGCATCATTACATGCATGTTCAATTCTTTGTCTACTAAATCCATCTTCTCTTTTATTTCTGGTTCCACTTTTAACGATTGCTTTTTCTCCAAGTTATGTGTCTCCGTGTCCTCCTCCTTCAGGTGTCCATTAATTTTTTGTTAGATGCTTGACATTTTTTTAAATGTTTTGGAAGTGGGGTTTTGTTGTATTTTATAACAGTATTGTACAATGTTCTGTCAGGAATTTGAGTTACATGCAGATAAGTTTTATCCTGTTAAACCTTGATTTGTTTATGCTGATTTTAATGCAGCTACTGTCATTACGCATCGCCTTCTCGGGCCCCACTTTATGGGATAGCTGTTTGGTAGGGCTCCACGGTTGTACCCAAGGGTCTCTATTCAGGCTTTTCAGGATTGGAATGTGTCTAACCTTGTGTGGACTCTGGGAGCTTTTGTCTCACAACTCCTTTGTCATTGTCCTTCCCTAGAAAGATATTTGGCCCACCAAGTCTGGATTCTGGGGTAAGAGTTTAAGATTCATCGTTAGCCAAACACCCCATGGTACCACCTATGAATATTTCTAGACCCAGCTTCTATCTGAACGCCCTTCCTTTTCTGAGGTGCATGGTCTGCAAGGTAAGTCACCGCAGACCCCCTGCTGCCCATACAGACCCCCTTTTCCCACGTCACATTCCAGAACTTGCCACAGGCAGAAATCGTACACAAGAGCTGTACACGACTCGTTTTCACTCACGGGTCACAGCCCAGCTTGCCCTTATCCCATATCAAAGCTGTTTCTCCCTGCACCTTCTTAGTGGACTATAGTCCGAGATGAATCCCAGGCCTCTTTCCGCCATGTTTGCACAAGAGGCTTGGAGATCTAACTTTAAAGTAAATACAACTTCTCCTGAGCACCACTTTTTAAATTATATCTGATGTTCTCCATAGTTCTAAAACACTGATTTTTTTTTAATTCTTAGACCCTTATAGTAAATGGTGAGTGACAGTTAAATTCTTGTAATCAAAGTTGTTAGCTAAGTCCCACTCAATTGGCTCTAGTGAAGTACATAGAAATTACAAAAGAACATTACAAAAGAGGAATTTCAAAGTCATTGTAAAGACCCATTATTCTGTATATGCTTTTTATGTTCTAAAGATCTACATTCTATCTAAAAAGAACATGGACAATATTTTATAGGAAATACTATATCTGGGATAAAAAAAAAAAAAAAAGTACAGAAAAGAACGCCTCCCACGGTTGTCTTTCATTCACTTCCAGACGGCTTATTCCTTACACTTAACACCCTTTTTGTTTAAAATAGATGCCTTGACTTTCGGAGGTCTAAAGACTTAATTCATAAAACTACTTGGGTGGAGCAATACATGCTCTAAAGATCTACATTCTATCTAAAAAGAACATGGACAATATTTTATAGGAAATACTATATCTGGGATAAAAAAAAAAAAAAAAAGTACAGAAAAGAACGCCTCCCACGGTTGTCTTTCATTCACTTCCAGACGGCTTATTCCTTACACTTAACACCCTTTTTGTTTAAAATAGATGCCTTGACTTTCGGAGGTCTAAAGACTTAATTCATAAAACTACTTGGGTGGAGCAATACATGCTCAACGGGGATGTTTACTGAAACAAGTTGAAATGTTCTGTGTAGAAGCCCACGACAGCAGAGAAGCCAGTCGGACTGTGCTGACACGCACAGTCACCTAGAGCTGTGGGTCTCCGCCAGGGAGCAGGTGTCATGAGAGAAAATCACTCACTAACACTTACTGAGCATGAAGATTTTGTCCGAAGGGCCACTCATGCTCCATGTCGAGATCACAATGATGGGATTTTGCATTGGGGTGGGGGCGGGGCTTGGGCTCAACTCTGAATGTACATGGATGAGTGGAAATTGATAGCCAACGAGAAGGGTGGCAGTTGGTAGATATAAAATTACTATGAGGAAATCTAAGAAAGGGAAAGATTCCTGCTACGTTGACCTAACAGGGTTCTTGTGTAAGACGGGCGGGGTGGTCAGATGCCACCTGGGGATGGTGGGCGAGGAACCTGGGCGGACAACCCGGCAATCAGATGTGGAGAGCGGCCGCGGTGACGAGCAGGCTCCTGGCTCACACTGGCCACAGCAAAGTGAACACGGGACTCAGAAAGCCACACACCCCAGAGGAGAGCCGAAATATTTAAATCCACCTAGACATGTCCTTCGTCACAAATGGTCTGGGTACTATTGGACATCTCTTGGCTAGTCAATGAATAAAGGCTCTGCAAATTGGCTGTCCGATGGGCTTTTTAAAAAATTAGAGCCACCTTTGTCACCACACACATTTCATTAAACAAAATTGAGTTAAGTAATGAAACCTTCCTCATGTCTCCCAATTCCTACCCTCTTCCAAAAGAAGGCACAGGACCTATGCCAGGGCTCAGCACCTAGACAATGCGTATCAGTAAATGTATCACACTTTAAATGTATTTAAATGTAAAAAACATACTTTCCAAAATGTAATAGTGTTTCAAAGTTGGAGAAAGTCATGCGTTCGTTATAAGACATTCTGATGATGGGTGTTATGTGATTTCAGACCCCAGAAGTGTGAACATTTTCTCAGCCAATACAGAGATTTGCAAGAAGCGCAAGTGGGATTATGGGTAAGTCATGGGGACATTTTCTGTAATTTGAAAGCTGAAAATACATATGAAGAGGCAGAAAAGCTGCAAAATATTGTTGTCTGAAAGTTCTCAAAAGTATTCTTTTTACTAAGTGACTTCACCTTACATATGACCTTTCTCATATTTTCTACTCAGTATCATTAAAATGTTTTCTGTGAATCTATATTTCTAGTTATGTATGAAAATGCATCAAATAGTTTTTCTCTATGTTTCTCAGCAATTATTTCTTTGATATGTCCACAAATTGCTTATGTTTCAACCTTTTAGATAGAGGATAGAAATGCATTTTAAAATTTTATTCCCACGTAACAGAATTTAAAAGCCGAATCTATGATCTCTCCCAGTACTTCCAAGTTTATTTTCCTATTCTAAAGTGAGTTTCCTTGTAAACTTGGTTATTTTCCTAACTGACTAATTACTTGGAAAGAAAATGTAAAGAGTAATTTATTTGACTTCGGGTTTCCAGGGGGAAAAAAATCAATCATGCTCCATTTATTATTTATTTACTTAGTAATTATTAATCAGAAATTTAATGTTGTCTGGACTCACAGTCAGCTGGGTCTGAGTTAATTGAATATTTTTAATTAAGGTAACCAAACTCCATCTACCAAGCTTTAGCTATATCCCAAAGGCAATACTTGCTTAAACAGTTAACCAAAATTACCGTGTGAAGTAATCCCCATCTCAAAAGGTTTGCAAAGAAAATGAACTCAGAGGTGAAGAGGGCGGCTTACAGCACAAGGGTGTGGCTTCCCCTGCCTTTCACAGGGTTATTATTCACACTGTTTGATTCCGGTTCCCAGGCATAGAAACATCGGGACTTAATTATAAGCAAAAACATTTATGTTGCGAATACTAATATTTTCAGGGAACAGAAAAAAATCTAGAGATGCACACTTTGGTCTCGCGCGTTTCTAAGCATGTTTTATGACTTCACAAGATGGCCAGATGGATTCCGTGTACAAATCAAGTGGTTTCTCTACGCTCTGAAACTTTCTAATTTCAAATTTCTCTTGAGTTACAATCTGAGCTAGCCAACGCTGAAACGTAATTAAGAAATAAAATACGGCAGGCAACACGGTCCTTGCTGACGAATGATGTGCCTGCTCCGCGAAGTAGGCGGCAAAGCCGGGACCTGGCTCCCACCTTCGCAGTCAATCAGCACACTCAGCCTGCCGGAGTGCCCGGCTGTAATAACAAATGGCGCGTATCACATTCCGAGTTTCATCCAGAAGATTAATTTTATTGAAATCTACCACTAGACCAAAAATAGGCAGGCCATCTAAAAATACTTCCTCATTATAGCAGACTTCCTAGTGACCTTCCTTGGTCAATGAGCCAGGGCCGCCTTCTATAGACAGAACAGGCAGCTATCTGAGCTGTACATGTTGGACAGTCATGTGAGATGAGATAGTCTTGCTCAGTGGTTAGAGCGTGGGCCCTCGGACCAGAGAGACCCGGGTTCGGTTCCCGCTAAGGGCATGTGCCTCAGTTGTAGTTTGTCCCCTGTCCCAGTTGGAGTCGTGTGGGTGGCAACCAGTCGATGTGTCTCTCTTACATCGGTGTTTCTCTCTCTCTCTTCCTTCCTCTCTCCTTCCCGCTCTAGCTGAAGATAAATGTAAAAATGTCCTCGGGTGAGGATAAAAAAATAATAAATAAGTAAGTAAGTAAATAAATAAATGAATTCCCTTTCTGGGGGAAAAAAAAAGAAAATACATTCTTTATGACCTACTCCAGGGTGTCTACAGGTTCTGCCATTTACCCATCAAAACTGTGGTTAGCAAAGAGGCTCTGAAATCCTGGAAGTAAAAGATACTGATATCAGGACAGGACAAATTAAGTTATTGGAAATCTTCATGGTGAATGATTAAAGTCGTTTCAAGATTAGTTTTCAGAACACAGTCTTATGGGCATAGGCACAAGAACACAGTGTTTTGAGACAGCAAAAGAAGCAGAATGTGCAAATGTGGGGCTACGGCAGATCTCCCCGAACAGGCCGGGCTGGAGAAGGGGCGTCACGTCCCAGGGTAAGAGGGTCAGGGGAGACTAGGTAAGAGGCAGGGAAACAGACTCTTAGGGAAGGAGAGGTGATCTTCTTTTGTCTTACAAAAGGTTAAGAAAACAACAACAGAGATATTTTCATACACGGAATCCATTTTTGATGTGGGGGAGTATTATGACACACTTAGATGGTAATTATGGAACCAGATGAAACAAACAAAAATCAGTCTTTCAGGATCTATTCAGGTTTACTAATTACCTCTCCAGCCTCCTCTCTCCACAGCTACCCTCCAGCACACACGCTCCCTGCCCACGGGAACGAATTGACATTTCCAAGCACACGAGGCATTTTCATGCTCCCGTGAGCCTGTGACCCCAAGTCAGGGCAGGGCATCCCCACCTATGAGCACCAAGAGCAAGTTTCTCTCCAGGTCAAGCCCTTCGTCCGTGAACCCTTCACAGACTCCCGGACACGTGATTGCCTGGCTCGCTGTGCTGTTCCAACATGTGTATCGCATTCAGTTCAACATTTCGGTCTCCCTGGCAGGGTCTCCCCCCAGGGGTCTGCCTCCACTGAGCTCAGAGTGAGCGCTGGGGTCAGCAGGCGGGCACCTGTTTGCTGGAGGGAACTGAGCGGCCCACCGAGGCACCCTGAGCGGGGCTGAAATAGACTGAGCCTGCGCTCGGTCTGCCTCCTGGCCAACCTTCGTCACTAGACTAGTGTTCTCTGTGGACATCTGGCCGAGAGTCCTGTGTACGTCCATTTAACTTTGCTGTTGTCCAGAGGATTATGCTTGAGCTGCTACGTGACTTCAGAAACAAACAAACAAAAAAAGTTACTGAGCTCATTGTGTTTATTTAGATAAAGCCAAATGATACTAATGATACTAATTAGGTGCCTCCAGGCATCTTGTGTATCTTACCTTTCACTGTGTCCTATCATGAGCTTGTCAGTCCATCCTGCCTTCGTTTAGATTTGTCCAAGGCTTCCTGTTGGGGACTGTTTCCAGCCCCTCATTTCTACACGGTAAGAGAAACCTGACGTGTTTCCTGACACTGACAGGCGCTTTGATTTCATGGAAGACAAATTCAGTCTCCAGAAGAGGAATAGGTTTGGCCTCAGTGGTGGCCAGTGAGAAATAAAGCGAAGTTTGCTAGGGGGAAAAAAAAATTAGAAAGAATTAGTTTATTGAGCAGGTACCACTGTGTGTTCCAAGCAGGCAGGGCTGGTTCCTATGCCTCCCTCGCCTCCGACAAGAATTCAGCAGTAACTGAGTAGTTGTCATTACTGGTTTCCACCTGCAGCTGTCAGACTACCGGCTTCCGTCACTGGGAGAGAAGACCCGACATGCTGGGCAATGCGCTCAGCTCGGTTTGCAGGCAAAAGAAAGACTGCAAAGTAAGGGGTTTGCGGTTTAAAACAATGTAGCTGTGTGTCGCAGTTTTTAATAATGGAAGCCATTATTTCATTGTTAAGTATCTTTTATACTTGACATTAATGATACTAATTGATAAAAGGACTTAAAATACTCAGACTGCAGGCACGGCCCTGGAAATAGAAACGCGTACCCTACACTGGAGCCAGGAATACTTAACCTGAGACTTCTTAGTCTCCGTTTTTATCCAGTTCTGTCAATATCACCGTTTATAAACTCAGATGTTTATTAGGACATGAAAATAATTGGTGGCTTAAGTTTTGAAATGTCTGTTTCGAGAACATTTCATTGGGGTCTATTTTATAGTCCATACAACGCTGTGATCAGTCGTACATCTCGATGAGTTTTGACATTGTTCAAAAACAAGGCAACAGGCCCCAAATGGAGTCGCTTATGCTAAGTCCCACCTCACCCAAGTGCGACTTAGAGTTTGGCTCTCCCAGAAATAAACTCTTCCACCAGCCAAACAGCGGTCCCCCGGTCAGCACCGGGGTCTCCTGCCCGATAGACCCTGCGTCTCCGGGGGAGGCGAGCTGGGCACCACCGCTGGCTGGGTTTGCCCAGTGCTCGATCCCTGTTCTCGGTCCCTTTGCCTATAAAAGTCTCTCAATTTGAGCAGTTCCTTGGGGCTCCTGTCTATCCGCCATATTCAGTGCTTCCCCACTCAAACTGATTTTTTGCTAAAATAAAGTCTTTGAATTTTAAAACGCCTCAGTTTATCTTTTAACAATATATGTGTTCATGCATGTGACTGTCATACAAATCAAGATACAGGACATTTCCATCATTGCTAAATAGCCTCCAATCTCTCTTTTTCGGTCAATACCACCAGTCCAGAAGAAACAATGTTTGATTTCCATCAAGACAGGTTCGTGCTACCTACATGTGAATGTCCTTCCTGTAACAAGTTAGTGAATTTTTTTTTTTTCCATTTTCCTCCTATGCTTGATTTTTAGTTTCATATCATGGGCTTGGAAGAGACACTTGGCATAATTTTGATCTTCTTACATTTCTTGAGGCTTGTTCTGTGGCCCAACATGCGGCCTGCCCTGCAGGGGCACCGAGGAGAAGGCCCGTTCTGGGCTGCTGGGCCGAGTGTCTGCGTCCGTCGCTCAGGCCCCTTCGGGCGAAAGCGTCCTTCAGGTCCGCGGTCTCCGTATCGATTTCCCGTCTGGATGATCCATCCAGTATCGGGAGCGGCTCCTGAAGTCTCTGCGATTATTGCACCGCCGGCCTGTCTCCCTTTACTTCTATCAATATTTGCTTTAAATGTGAACTGCTCCAGTGTGGGGTGTGTATATACTTGTGATTGTTATGCTCTCTGATTCAAGGGCTCCTCTGTCACCGTGGAGTGCTGCTTGGCGCCGGGAAGTCGGTTACAGCTGATGCAAGTGGACCGCTCCTTTCCACCTGGTCACTGTTCGCCTGGAACATCTTTCTCAGTCGCACCTGCAGCCTGTGTGTCCTACAAGCTCACCTCTTCCGGGGGCCATGCTGCTGGGTGTCGGGTTTTGCGGTTTCAATCCATTCAGCCATTCTATGACTTGTGATTAGGGATATCAGTCTAGTCCTAGTTTTCTCATTTTTTTTTATCAGACTTTCCACAGACTACTAAAATAAATGACTAATTATGTTAGTTTTCCTTCCGCGCATTGGAATAACAGCAGTGTCTGATTTGTAGCTGTTTTGCAAATTAAAAGTGATCACGCAATGAAGGCCTGAACATCTCCCTCGGGTGTGAATGCTGATTAAAGATGAGGTATGATTACATGGTGCTGATGATTACAATACAAATAACGATTATACTATCAAAATAAAAATTAGGCCAGTTAGTAGTTTTTGGTATACATATAAATTATAAATGTTTTTGCAAAGCCACTTGAAACTTGAAAAAAAAGTTCTCCGCTGGTAAATTTTTTAAAATGCTCTTAAGACATTTTCTTTAAGATCAGTAAGTGGATCTTCTGATGATTTCAGTAGAACACAAATGACAGAATATAGCATAAGGTCGCACTGTTTGGAATATAAATTATTAAATAAATTGACTTCATTATTATTAAGGAATTCCAATGAGTCAAAAATATTTTATAGACTCCACTATGAGGGACTAAAATCATATCTATTAAAATTTGTCAGAAAATTAAAATATTTTAAGCACATGCAGTGGCTCTCTGTACATGGGAGTGTCTGTGCACTGTCCACTGTGCAGCGGATGCTCGCCCTGTACGCTCCGGCTCCACGGGCGTCGTGAACGTCATTCAGGAAAGACCTCAGCTTGGGTTCTCGGAGCCCTGAGGCAAATCCACCAACGTGATGGAGAGTCATCGCCTTTCCTTAAGCTCAACTGTTCGCATCTAAAAAAAATACCTTCCCATTCGCCCTGGCCGGTTTGTCTCAATGGTTAGAGCGTCGGCCCAAGGACCAGAGAGACCCGGGTTGGGTTCCCGCTAAGGGCACGTACCTCGGTTGCAGTTTGTCCCTGGCCCCGGTTGGGGTCGTGTGGGTGGCAACCAGTCAGTGTGTCTCTCTCACATCAATGTTTCTCTGTCTCTCTTCCTCCCTCACTCCCCCCCACTCTATCTGAAGATAAATGCAAAAGTGTCCTCAGGTAAGAATAAAAAATATACCTTCACAGCCATATCCAGAGTCGCGTTTGATCCACCACGTGGGTACCACAGTTGACATATGTATTTAATTATCGCAAAAGAGTACATTCTTTACACGTCACTATATAAAAACTCCAGAATATTCCACAAGTAATTAAACTAATAAGATAATCTATCAAGGTCATTTAATTATTTAAGAAATTGATTGCTTTTCTATCCCCAAGACATGTAAACTATTAGTTTAGCAAGAGATTTAAACCCATGACTCTCAGTTCTCAATTGATGGGGCAGATATTAAAACCAGGAAAGTTATACAAATGGAAATGAAATATTAAACCTGATACAAAATCTGCAGTACATTTAAATGATATGAAATGCATTTCTTTGTATAAGTTGTAACTATAACATAAGTTGTACATTTCCCATCCTTTATTTCTGTATACCAGATACAAGAACTAAACTTGAGCATTTGCCACTTTTCAATTAGTAAAGGGATTGCTGCAGAATCAATTCCTACGAGAAAGACCAGTGTGCCAAAGGGTAAACTCATCCTTTATTTTCATTAACATTGATGACTGTCTTTACAGATGGGAGGCACGATGTGAAGTAAACACGCAACCACCTGCTGCAGATTCCCACTCCCCTGGGGAAGGAGTTAGAGAAACGGGAAGACGAGTCCTCGCACCACAGACATGGACCGTGGGTCAGCCATTGGGAGAAACGGTTCCTCAGAAAGCTAAATAGAGTTGTCATCGAACCAGCAAAAGAACGGAAAGTGGTCGCTCAGTGAAATGACGCTCAGATGTCCGCAGCAGCTCTGTGTACGACGGCCAGAGGCGGAAGCACCCAGGAGCCAATCGGGGGTGCATGGATGGAATCATACACACGAGGAGAGCATGGAGCCACAGACAGGGTGAAGTGTGGATGAGGACCACAGCTGGGATGAACTTTTCAAAGACCTTGTGCTAAGTCAGGCCACAGAAGAACACGTAGTACGTGATTCCATGTATGTTAAATGTCCAGAATAGGTAAAATGGGCACTTCAGAGAGAGAGAGAGAGAGCAGGGTGCTGGCTGCCAGAATCTGGGGGAAGAACAGGAGGCAACTGATTGATGGGTACTATTTTGGGAGGGGGCAGGAGTCCATGAGGAGGTGTTGAAGCTAGAGTTGGGGCTTGCAAAGCCCTGGGGAGGTCCTCTGTGTGACGTGAATTTCACTTCAGTTACGTAAACGAGTCTTCACCATATCTTCACACGGACACAGACATAAATGTAATAGATCTCAGACCTCAAAATCAAGTTGAACCTAGAAAGGCATCAAAAGAAACCTTAGGGGAATATCTCCATGACTGGAAGTGGAGACAAGTTTCTTAGTGAGGTCAGGAAATTCAGAAATAATAAAAGCCAAAAATGCATTCAACGTTTCCAAAATTACAACTTTGCTCATCCAAGTCACCAACAAAAGATTACGCAACCCTCAGAGTTGAAGAATTCATTTACAAATTATATACATGATAAAAGACAGGATGTATAAAGAACTCAAAGCATAAATTCAATAAGTCTGCTCAAGCCCAGCTGGTGTGGCTCAGTGGATTGAGTGTCAACCCAGGTACCAAGAGGTCACTGGTTAGTTCCTGGTCAGAGTACGTGCCTGGGTTACAGGCTCTATCCCCAGTGGGGAGCATGCAGGAGGCAGCTGATAGATGTTTCTCTCTCATCTACATTTCTATCTCTCTGTCCCTCTCCCTTCCTCTCTCTTTCTAAAACTCAATAAAATGGGAAAGGAGTTATTCAAATAGCATGAAATGCATAAAAAGGCACCCATAACCATTCATCACAAAAATGGAAATTGTATCACTATCGAACATGGGGAGGAGTTCAACAGCTGGAACTGGTGTATAGCTAGTGTGCATGCAGAACGGGAGAACTTTGGGGAAAGGTTCGGCCGTTTGTTACTAACACAGATGTGCCCTGTAACCCAGCAAGTCAAGCCCTGGGGACTTAATTAAGAGAAATGAAAACACATCTTCACAAAAGACTTATCCCGGTATTCTTGGTAACTTTATTCAGAATCGAAGGCCATTGGAAGAAACCCAGATGCCCATCAGTAGGAGACAGCAAAAGCACACTGGTCATTCATAAAACACAGGCTCAAGTCAACATGAACGGTGCTGCAGAACATCTGGTTTCCACCTGCATCCATACTGGGTGTAACATTGTATCCACACGATCGTCTAGAAATGCAAAATTAATGTGCAGCAGAAAAATAACCGTGAAGGGAGCTGCCTTTGGAGAGAAAGGAGGGTTTTGACCTAGAAGAGGCACAAGTACCCTTTTGGAATGATGGCCTATCTTTCCTACCATGACAGAGACTTAGATCACACAGGTGCATGTGCCTGTAATACCCAGGTAATGCACCACAGATGTGCGTTTCACTGTACGTAGATGTCATGAGAAAATGAAGGAACTCTAGTTAACAACAGGCGTGCTGAAGACCTTGAACCCAACTGCACTGCATTGTGTACTCTAGGTAGAGGGGATGGTAAGATGGATGACGGATGGGGAGCTAGATCAGGAAGCATATTGACAGAGATATCAGTGGTGACTAGTAACCTGTCAGTGGTCAAGGTGGACAGTGAATTCCTCCCAACATTCCAGGGAGGAAGAATGCCAACCTCATGATGAAGCTTCCAGAAACCACAGAAGAGGATTGATTATCTGAGGAGAGTGTAAACCTGATTGCAGAACCTCACACGGATCGAAAATATAGACACTAATCTCTCCGTGAATACAGAGGACAATGTCTAAAGGAAACACTCGACTATCAAATACATATTGGGGAATGATACCTCGTAATACAACTATCCAAACTCCGAAAGAAAGCAAGGGTTTATACAAGTCAGTAATAAATAGCTCATTCATAAAGTAATGAGAGATTTAAATAATTAATACGGCTGTGGTGAAGATATGCAGAACTAGAAACCTTTATTCACAAGAATTAGGCTTTTAACTGATTCAAGGGTCTAGAGGGTGGTTGGAAACTATTTACCAAAAAAGAGGCTTTAAAATGTGCATATGTGTCCACCTTACATGTCTAATGCTTATAATTTATCATGAGAACTATGTAATTTTTGCAAATAAAATAGAACTTTTAAAATTGCCTTGTTTTTGAATGTCAATAACATATCAAACACTATGAAACATTTTTATAACAACTTTTAATTTTAACTCACAACAAAAGAACTGATTACATACTGTCTCCCAGTGATTTATAAGGTTAAGTTTGTTTCCTTGCACTAAGCCAAGAAAGCTATGAACTTGAAGAATATGTACATAAACCTTTCACACTGATGTTTATGGAAAAACCTTCCTAGCAATCCTTCATAAATCTAATAATTAGTGTTGGGAGATATAATTAAAACAAAAATCTCCTTCCACCCCAGAAATACTCTCCACAAAGACAGAGAAATAAACCGACTCTCTTACTGAATAACCATTAAACCATATCTGAGCTGTCTCACAAATAATTGGCTAGGAGATGGCAGAAACAGACAAACAGCCTCGCCCTTGCACATGGCCAAGCAGACACAACCACTCCATGCACGTTCAAGAGGAAGAGCAATCAGTCTGAGAGCGAAGAATTGGACACTGCTCACACACAGTCCAACCGAGACTCACCTGCAGCTGGGGAGCCCGTCTGTGCTGGCTAATCGGCTTTGTCCAAATGACAAATTAACTTCTCATGTTTTCGTGACAAGAGATACTTTTGCACTTGGATCGGGGCCACCCAAGTGGGGTTTCTTTCCTCTGCAGGCCCTGGGAGGTGGGGCCCCAGTGGTCCTTCGTGACCTTGAGACCCAGCCATGGACAGCGAAACTGGCAGGGGGCTTGTGACAAGATTTACATCTCAGTGAGAGGCAGAAGAGGCACTGACAATCTGCACTAAAGAAATTCATTGTTTTCCTTTCTTGATTTGTATGTATTCTTATACTAGCTAGTTATCAGCGTGCCTTGGACATTTCTCTCCCTCTTCGAGGATATTAAAGACAGCCTGAAAAATATAGGCTCAGATTAGTAGTTTCCATATGATTTTCTCTGAGCAAGTTCGTGTTTTCATTAATACCTACCGTATGATCTCAGTCAAGTAAAACCGAAAAGAAGGAAACAGCGAGTTAATAGATCCCAGCGAGTTTGTGATCCCATGAACAATCAAAAACAATTTTTATAATGTATTTGTCATTTTTAAAATTCTATATTAGCCTGGCCAGTGTTGCTCAGTGGTTGAGCGTTGAACCCATGTACCAAAAGGTCACAGGTTTGATTCCCGGTCAGGGCACATGCCCAGGTTGTGGGCTTGACCCCCAGCGGGGGGCATGTGGGAGGCAGCCAGTAGATGTTCTCTCTCATCAATGTTTCTATCTCTCTCTCCTTCTCGCTTCTCCTCTCTCTAGAATCAATAAAGGAAAAGAAGAATTATATATTAGTGTTTCCTCTTTTAGCAACCTGTACTTTTCAGAAAACAAGGGCCAGCTTTAGAAACATCATCTGTCTAAATCCTGAGTGTCAGATGTGGAGTAGACAAATCTTTAATTCACTGAAGAACATGAAAAAAAAAGTTCAGGTTCAAGGTATCTTGAGAGTAAATAACAGCACGTGAGAAACGAAGTCAAGGCGATCCCTTGGACTCAAAGATCCCAAACCCCACATTCGCCTGGGAGAGTCTTCCACCCTGTACGACTGTCATTGGGTAGAACACACTACAGCTGGGGGACCTCAGGAGCCTCAAGCTCCATAACATTGTCAAATTCTGCTTTAATTTAATTTTTCTAACAAATAAACACCTAGGTTTGACTTACTGTGAAGAAATTAAATATATGTGTTAATGTATTCTTCATACTGCATATTAGCTATGAAAACAATTTATCCAACATGTTCTTCTCTGGTTTATAGACAGATAATGCTGCCTCAGCTTCACAACTAACATGCAAAGGGGGTACTGTTATCCTGATGTCATAGACGAACAACAACAACAACAAAACAGTGTCAGTGGTACACAGGCACAGAACTGTTATAGTGTGCACCCACATGCACACACACACGCACCCACACGCACACACACACGGTTATTCATTGCAGCATGGTTGGCAACAGCAGGAAATTGGAAACCAAAATGTATGTCAACAGAGGACAACTAGAACAAGAAGCTCTGGTCTTAACAGAAGGAAAAGGAAGACAGTTTATGAAAGGAAATGATCCCCAAGAATTAGTCATTAAAAACAGCAAGATCCAGAAGAGGTTACAGTCTGTTACCATTTCTTAACTCGGAGAAAATTATGCATATATTTTATATATATCATGTATCATTATATTATATAAAAACATTATATAATACACATTTATTTTTACATATTTATATCTATAGTTGTATAAATATATAATAGTCATATGATGCTAATTTAATTAATGATTTAATTGATTCTTATCGAAATATACTAAATAAAGTCATTATATGCAAATCTATATATGCAAATTAATATATGCATTTATGCATACGAATATATAAAATGTATATAAATATACTTAATTTTATATATATATAAATTTGTTAGTACATGCATTACATGTCTCTCAAAACAGTACACCAACGCCCTGGCCGGTTTGGCTCAGTAGTTGGAGCGTTGGTCCATGGACCAAAGAGTCGCAGGTTCGATTCCAGTCAAGGGCAGTTCGTCCCCAGTCCTGGTCGGGGTCATGTAGGAGGAAACCAGTCAATGTGTCTCTCTCACGTGGATGTTTCTCCCTCTCTCTCTCCCCCTCCCACTCTATCTGAAGATAAAAGGGAAAAATATCCTCTGGTGAGGATTAGAAAAAAAAAAAGTGCACCAAAATGTGATTTATGTTAATAGCCTTTAGGAGGAGAATTTGGTGGAAGGCAGTTGATAGTGGGATGAAGAATTTTCACTCTATCCAATTATATATTTGAATGTATTACTGATTCATAAAGTAAACAACGTTGTTAAATGGATTACACATGCAATGTATCATGAAAGCAAAAGTCAAATCTACATAAGTTTCCACTTGTGAGCCTGTGTTCTACATGGTCTCTTGCACATTGAACATTTCAGAAACAAGTCCAAAGGCATTATGAATAATCACTTACCCTAAATTAATATTCTTTCACATTGCAGCCACCCTCATCAGTCTAAACCACTCTGCACTTAATATCACCGTGGGCTGGATTTCCCGGAATACTTGGAAGACTCATTGGTTTTCAGGCATATTACTGTGGTGACCTGGGCACTCAATCTATCCTTAACCAGCAAATGTACAGTTAGCATTACATCATCATGAAAATGTCTCTCATCATAGACAGCACAACTCTCTCTGGGTCCAATCTGTTATCATCAATTATCTTATCTGGTGACAATTACGATCTGTGTTAGGAAGATGTCCTAGATAATGCACACCATTCCCATATGCTGTATATTGTTTTTATTTATAGCTAAAACCTGTGAAATCATAGCCCGGCCGGTGTGGCTCAGTGGTTGAGCATTGACCCTGCACCAAGAGGTCGCTGGTTCGATTCCCGGTCAGGGCACATGCCCAGGTTGTGGGTCCGATCCCCAGTGGGGGGCATGCAGGAGGAGGCCAATCAATGTTCTCTCCCATCAATGTTTCTAGCTCTCTCTCTCTCTCTCTCTCTCTCTCTCTCTCTCTCCCTTCTTTTCTCTCTAAAATCAATAAAGGGAAAAAAATTATAAAAAACAAACAAGCAAACAAAAAAGCTGTAAAATCACACTCGAAGTTTTCTTTGCTGAGAACATTTTGCTTTGCCTGGGATCAACTCGAATGATGGCTAAACTGGCCACTGACAAAAACCGTCTATCACAGAAACACTTGGCGTCTGATATGGCTGCAGAGCTATCATGACATTGCATATTCAGTAGACACAAACAGCCATGGTCCTGCATCTGAATCAGGTGACTGGGGTGAGCTGGCTCCAGCCCATAATCCAGGGGAAGTGCCAGATGGGCTCTCCAGGTGTTAGCAATTAATTATAGAGCTACTCTGGAAGTAGTTAGACAGATTATTTAAAAATGGAGTTTTTATGTACATCAGCTTGGCCTGACATGTTGTGATCACAATTTGTTTAGCTTCCTACTGTCAAAAAAGAAAAGAAAAGGTCTTACCATTTTGACACACATGCTTCTAAACACCCCACACCCTTCATTTAGTGCATGTGTGTGCATGTGTGTGTGTGCATGTGCTTTGAGAGGAAGAGTGTGTGACCATCTGAGATGCTGTTCTAAGGCACATAACATGTTTAAAAACATCGCATGTGACATAAGAGACAATCTCAGAGGTATGAATGAGGGAGATGTTTTTATGGCTTTGCTATTCACTATTTAATTGTCTTCTGAAGAAACTAAAATGTTATGATATTTTGAAGGCATGAAGCTAATTAACTGAAGACCTCATCGGCCCTCCCACGGGGTGAGTCAGCCCCAGGTGTGACTCAGATGTACTTTGCAGAAAGCACCTGGCCTGACCCCCAGTCTCCCCAGACTCCTAGAGCCAGAGCGTGTGAAGAGGGCGTGTGATTCTTCTGGATTCCAACGGTTTCTTTACCACTCGTGTGAAAACCCCAGAGATCAGGGGGTCATTTTAAATGGACAGTAGGGCTGGAGGGCAAAGGGAAGGTGGGCGAGCAGAGACGGAGCTTGCAGCCCCCTGGCCAGGGAGGCAGATGCAGACCACGAGAGGCTGGGGCCATGGCAACGCTCCCGGCAAAGCAGGTGCCTTGAGGGAGATGCTCAGGCTCCAATCACCCCACCCGCCCAGCGTGAGATGTGAGGGGACCCTGAGCATCAACAGTGCCGCTCAGTTAAGACTAGGAGACCGCACGCCCCCCCCCTCCAAGGAGTATTCCCCAGTTCACCCCTGTGCGACGTACCCATCACCACCTGCACTTGGCCCTCAACTTGCTCCGGCCAAACATGAAGGGTGGAGCTCAGGGAAAGAGTGAGCATCTGTCCAGAAGAACTGAGATAATCTGGCACAAAACGTTTTTAAACAGCTCAGAAATCTGTCAGGAGTGACATGGCATCGGTTTTGAAAGACGGTGAATTGTCAGCACAACCTGCAATTCCTGCCACAATGTTGCACTGAGCCTCAGATCTGCAAAATCAAAATGTTACATATTTGCTCCATTGTCCTTGGGAGAAGGGGTTGCTCTGAGAGCAAAATGCTGTCTTTAAGTACTTTGCAAATTGACAGGTGCTCTGCAAAGCACACGTATCAAGGACCCAGACAGAGAATCAACATCTCAGCCACCGGAGCCAACGTTATAAAAAGCTCAATAAAATAAAAATGCAATTTAGCTTATTTCTAGCTCAGAGTTTTAAAACGTAGAGAGTAAAACTAGCTTTGGAGACACGGTTCTCTTCTTTCATCGGGAAGTGACGATAACGAAAACGTATCCTCTCTCCCCTTTCTCACTGGTGCAAGCTACCCACTGCTACAATAAAATGTATTAAAATAACAGAACATAGGCATTGTTTCCCCACTCTACAGTCATTCCCAGCAAATGATCCCCAGTGCACTGCTATTTCTGAACTTATCGCACAGTGTCTTTTTTTGTTTTTTTACCCTCACCCAAGGATATATTTTTTAGATTTTAGAGAGAGAGAAACATCGATCAGTTGCTTCCTGCACACATCAGACCAGAGATCAAACCCACAACCTGGGTATGTGCCCTGACTAGGAATTGAACCTCCAACATTTTGGTGTATGGGACAGCTCTCTAAGAAACTGAGCAACCGGCCGGGGCTCACCACGACTTTAATATCCAAATGTTTGTAACATACTAAGCGGCTGGAATAAACTTTGGAGCATGTCAAAACACCCGAACCACAACCTGTCCAGAGATTTGGGTTACTCCTCTCAGTGTAGGGCCCTAAAACTGATGTTTCAAAATTTTTGATGTGATTACCCCAAAATTCAGTGATGGAAGGTGACCTCCAGGTCTAGCCCCTCAGGCAGGGCGGCGACCCCGCCCCCGGCCTTTGCAATTCCCTTCCATCCGCCAACTGCCTAAACTACAGTGGGACTGGACGGACCCCAGATACCTGGAGGCTCGTTATGTATAAAAGGCGGCAGGAACCGGGCTCGGGGCTCAACCTTTGGAGGTGACTCCGCTGGGCCAGCACCGGTGCACATCAAACAGTCCTTCTCTGATCCTCCGAGTGTGTGCAGTCTGTCTCTTCCTGCTGACCGAATTTCTGCTGCCACAGTCCTGCTGCTGACCCCTGCCCTCCCAGACAGGTTTGCATCGGCACGGATGCGCGCCCACTGCAGTGCCACCGAACCCCCGCAGGTGCCCGGCGATGTCCCCAGGATGAGCACAGCCTCCGCCCTGACCCTGGGACCTCTCGCTGCCTGTCCGCTCGCTGTGATTCAGTGCCGACGATACAGAATAAGACTTTCCCAAACTCCATGCTTGGGCAAGTTTTACTATCATTCAAATATCTGCTTTGTTCCATTTCAGGCGACAAAGTACGTAAATCTCCCGGGGAAGAACAAGCTTCGCGTAACGGGGATCTCAACGCGATACACGTGCAGAGATACACATATCCTGCGTCATGGCTGGTCACGTAAGAATGAAAGGGAAATTCTTGGAGGCTGGGGATCAAGCAGGAACACGGAGGCAGAAGAAATCCCTGAGTTAGCAGACGCTGCTCAGAAAACAAGGCCAAGCTGGTGCCCTGAACAGGTGAATCGCAAGGAACACCTTGCAGACCAGAAAACACAGGAGCCCATCTTCAAGGGCCGAGGGGGACAGGAGCCCATCCTCAAGGGCCGAGGGGGACAGGAGCCCATCCTCAAGGGCCGAGGGGGACAGGAGCCCATCCTCAAGGGACGAGGGGGACAGGAGCCCATCCTCAAGGGCCGAGGGGGACAGGAGCCCATCCTCAAGGGACGAGGGGGACAGGAGCCCATCCTCAAGGGACGAGGGGGACAGGAGCCCATCCTCAAGGGCCGAGGGGGAACAGGAGCCCATCCTCAAGGGCCCGAGGGGGACAGGAGCCCCTCCTCAAGGGCCGAGGGGGACAGGAGCCCATCCTCAAGGGCCGAGGGGGACAGGAGCCCATCCTCAAGGGCCGAGGGGGACAGGAGCCCATCCTCAAGGGCCGAGGGGGACAGGCATGAGCCACCAAGGGCCGGCTCTGTGAGGAGTCTGGACAGGCAGGGGGAAAGCATCCGTTCAGAACCTAGAAACACAAGGTGACCCCAGGGGCTGGGGACTGCTTGAACTCTAACGAGATGATCCGAAAAACACTAGGAGGGTCATCTAGGCTGAATTTTTCCTTTGTGAGATTCTCCCCAAGTACCCCGAAGAGGCACCTCAGGGGAGAACCACCATTTCAAGTCTCAAAGCACTTGATACATAACAAAAGTACATAAATAAAGGCATGAATAATTAAATGGTAATATCACAATACACCATAAAAGTCATAACATAATATATAATAAATGATTATACACGTAGGTTATTAAATTAACATGAGTATGAAAAATAGGATTTCACTTGAAATTGTGTATTGTTCTAATTATTGGCTTTTTTTTTTTTTTTACATAAAGGTTATTACTTACAGAACACAATAGTAATAATAGTAAGGCTAAGTTAATATGTGAAAAATGTAGCTATATTTTACTATATTCTTTCTGCTCTCTGATATAGACATTTTCTTAGCTCTTTTAACTCCTCACTAGACATTTAAATTTTGCAAGCTATATTTTTATATATACTCTTTTCATAAACATGTCTTTTTAAAAGACTATAGCCCGGCTGGTTTGGCTCAGTGGATTGAGCATCATCCCATGGACTGAGAGGTCCCAGTTCAATTCCCCATCAGGGCACGTGCCCGGGTTGTGGGCTCCATCCCCAGTAGGGGGCGTGCAGGAGGCAGCCGATGGATGTGTCCCTCTCACATCCATGTTTATGTCTCTCTCCCTTCATCTCTCTCTCTCTTTTTTTTTTTTCAATCCTCACTCGAGGACATTTTTTTCATTTTTTGTTCAGATAGAGTGGGAGGAAGGGAGAGAGAGGGAGAGGGAGAGAGTGGGGGGGAGAGAGAGAGAGAAACATTGACGTAAAAGAGACACATCGAGTGATTGCCACCCGCATGACCAAACCAGAGCCGGGGACAAACTGCAACTGATGTACGTGCCCTTAGCGGGAACCGAACCCAGGTCTTTCTGGACCACAGGCTGATGCTCTAACCGCTGAGCCAAACCGGCCAGGGCTCTCCCTTCCTCTCTCTTTAAAAAAGCAATAAAAACATATTTATAAAAAAAGAGAGAGAGAGACCAGAAGTACTACATGGCAAATTGAGCAGATATTTATGCATTTAATACCAAAGTGACAATGACTCGTTTCCTGTGTCCTTCTCCCCAGAGATGTCCCGCATTCGCCTCTGCTCTGCAGGACGGTCCAGGGAGAGCAGCCACCTGTGGGCCAGGCCGCTAGCACCTACACTCACCGCAACGACCACCACATCCAAAATGTCGGGTATTTGCGAGCACCCCAAAGGCCCTGGGATCTCACCAATAGCCAAACCCCCTCTTTCGCCAGGAACATGGTTGTGAAACAGAGATGTGATCTGAATTTGTGAGACTGAAATTCGTGTCCAAGTATTTTACAGTGTTAATGAAGAGACGCAGAAGGCCCTGTTCAACTGGCTGCCTTGTTCTTGGGCGGTGTTTTGAGTCCGAGTGTTGGGACCTTTCCCGGGGCCGAGAGACCACAGAAAGGGGCTGACCGCTCCAGGGTCACAGCAAGGGCGTCAGGGGGACTTACGGGCAGGAGCAGCATTGTGGGCAGCGGGGAAGCGAGGAGGCCGGTCATGGAAGGGCTGACTCCGCGGGCCGGGCCCACCACGGCTGGGTAGGAGCTGTGAAGCCCGAGGCAGCCAGCGCCTCTGCGGGCCACCCACCTGGGTGAGCACGTTCCTCTCGGGCAGTGGGCCCGCCCTCCGGGGAGAACAGGTGGTACTTGTCACACTGAGCATCAGGACCACTTAGCCCAACACGAAGCAATCGTACCTCCCCCGGTGAGGGGTGGTCCGCACCTGCAGCCTAACCCAGCAGCACGCTGCAGAACCAGGTGCGGGGGGGTCACCCCTCAGACCCCTTCCTGCCCTCAGCCGTCACTCAGCAGTTTTGGAGAGCATGTGACTTCTGCTGTCCTATCATTTCTCCTGGTTGTCGTCCTCGGGCACTGGCAGCTCGAGAAGGGCATTGGTTGTTTTTCCCACACTTGGAGTGTGATTTTATGGCGGGTCCGTCCTTGAACCTCTGGTCCATGGCCAGCGACACGGTAACCGGCTCGTAGGCCCCATTCTGAGCACATTTCCGTAAAGCCACAGCTCCGACGGTGAGCTCTGCCCATTGAGAAAACGAAGTGACCCAAGTCTTTTCCTACGACAGACGCAAGTTCAGGGGGAGCGGCGTCATGTGAAATGTGAGCAGGGTCCCAGCTCGAACGCGCGTCACCTCCGTGGACAGGAGCCTGCAGCCCCGGGGATCTGTATGCCCACCGCACACGGACAAAGATTCCACCACCTGCAGCTTCTCGAAACCGTCCTAGACCTCCAGGAGCACTCTGAGAGGGCACGCTGCCATTCCGGGTCCCCGGGCGGAGCGGGTGGGCGGGGGCCGTCTGCCTGGTCACCGCCCCAGTGCAGAGACATCACGAGAGTCTGCGCTTCTGCTCCGCACGTCCACTGCCACACTGTCCCCTTCGTCCACCCACAGGGTACAAGGTCACAGCCTGACCCGGCCTCCCACACCAAGCCAGGGACCGTGACACAGTGCGCGTCAGTTAGTGGGGGGCTGCGAGCTGTGGCCGAGGCCACTGCCTCCAACGACACTGGGGTCTTGGGGAGACAGAAACCCTGACGGATCTAAAAGTACTTGCCAGTCTCCCCTGCACGGTGACCGTCTCCACCCCCAAACCCAAATTCTTTCCTGCGCCGGGCGAAGTGTGTTCCGTCCGGATCATTTTCCTCCCTCATAGGCACCGTGTCCCGAAACTGTCGCAGAGCCTCAGGGTAGGTGCGGCCGGTGCGCAAGTTCAGTAAATCGTTAGGTATTTAACTTAGATCTGAAACGTGAGGGTCAGCAGACGTGAGGCATCTTCGGCCTGTGCCCCGTACTGGGTGCTGGGGGCCTGCCCGGCTTCTGCGTTTGAATCCAGTGAGACCGGCTGGGAGGGTACGTGGGGCTCGGTGGCACCCGGCAGGACTTCAACCGGCAAGTCGACGCCGTGTCTGCACAGAAATGTCCTCTGTGTGGTCAGCTGCGCCGTGCACATTGCTGAGCAACGCAGATCCCTGACACGTGACAGCGTTTCAAGTCCCTCAGTTCATCAAGAAAAAATGCCACCTTACTCTTCTTACAAGTTTAAGACGCTGCGTTTCCAACGTTCAACTGACCGATTTTCACGAGACCAGGCGGTAAAATAATGACAACAGAGACGGACACTGATGCCACCTTGGTCTTGATCCGGGTTTTGTGGTGAAATGAACACCTGCCCATTGAGGCATATGAATAGACATGGACAGATACAGGTCATTCGTCTGTGTGACTGACAGAGCCGAGGGCGGGCACAATTACACCTCCCTAACAAAGCAAGGGGTTGGACGACTTCTGTCCCCATGGCTTTGGTTGGAGAACAAAAAAATGCTGCAAAGAAATTAGACTGAGCCCTGGCCGGTTTGGCTCAGCGGTTAGAGCGTCCGCCTGCGGTCCGGAGAGACCCGGGTTCGGTTCCCGCTAAGGGCATGTACCTCGGTTGCAGTTTGTCCCTGGCCCTGGTTGGCCATGCGGGTGGCAGCCACTCGATGTGTCCCTTTCACATCGATGTTTCCCTCTCTCTCTCTTCCTCTCTCTCCCTCCCACTCTGTCTGTACAAAAAATGGAAAAATGTCCTCGGATGAGGATAAAAAAAAAAAGAAATTAGACTGAGCCAATATTAAAGGCTGCGACTTTGAAACCAAGACTGCAGAGAACCTTCTTAAAATATAAGAATATAACTCAAAAGGTGGTTGTTTTCTCAAAAAGAAAACCCAGCTGGCGTGGTACAGGTACAGTCTGATCAGCCTGCACACACCATCTCCGCAGCCCCTGCACTTCCTGCTCCGGGCCGGGACACTCGGCTTCCTGCTTCCTGTCGTGAGAAACCGCCAGTGCCGTCAGCGTTGGGGTTCGGGGCTTGCCCACCTCTGAGAGGGTCAGCGGGCACCGTGCCCTCCACTGCGGGAGGGGTCCCGAGTGAAAAATAAAGGCTTCTCCGTTGGATGCATTTTCATGGTCGCTTGGATAATTTTAATGTGTTTTCCGATGCATGGGACATTTATGTTGTCAGAACAACAGTTTTACATGATTTGTACAAGAGCTTTTTATGGCTTTTAAAAAATGATTCTAAAAGCCAAAAGAGTTCCCGTGTGAGTGATGGGTGAATGGGCCCAGTATGAGAAATTGACGGCCAGGGAGAAGTATTTTCACTTGTGAATGTAATTGTTTTAACTTTGGTAAGGCCTAATCTGCTGGTTTTCAGACAGAGAACTAGAACTGGACATAGGATTATAGTTTTTAAATACCTGATATATTTGTAACAGAAATAACTGGTGGGGTATAATAATAATACATTCCATGTGTACCTAACTTGTGGTTCCCAACCTGTTACCTGCACTATTGCATTTGACCCTCCCTGTCCTCTTGAGGGTCAGGCAGAAAAGACATTTTTATTTTCACAGCGCAGATGAGGAGACTAAGGCTCTCATAGGATGGAGATCTGAGCAGAACCCTTCCAATTTTTCCCTGAGATTGTTACGGTTGCTTGGAAGAAATTTCATCAATTAAATGCCCACAATTCTATCTTTGGGAGGAACAAAAGTTCATTCCGTCCAGGAAGATGATCCTTGTAGCAAAATCTCCCAACACTCCCAAATCGATCTCTATTTAATGGACAATTACATGGAGGAGCGATGAGTGGAGAGAGGGGCAGAGAGTGGAGGAGATTGTGCCCTCCATTCTGGCTCAGAAAAGTTTACTGTAGGAGAATGTATCAGAAAAAGGTTCTGAAACTGTAAAAGTGGACAGGTGGTAGGCGGTTTGCGTGGTCTGAATGTTTGTGTTTTGTTTGTTTTGTTTTGTTTTGAATCCTCACCAGAGGACATGCTGAGAGAGAGAGAGAGAGAGATCAATGTGAGACAGAAACATTCATCTCACCCCAACTAGGGATCAAACCCACAACCTCTCAGTGCAAAGGACGACCCTCAACCCACTGAGCCACACGGCGGGCAGGGTCTGAGTATCCACATCCTGACAATGCATGCTGAAATCTTACCCCAGGCGACGGCATTGATAGAATCACTGCCCTGTGCAGGAGGCACAGAGCCTCTTCCATGCACAGCCCTCTGAGGTTACGGGTGCCTCATGCCTTCGCCTGTGGCATTGGATTGCACCTCCTTGGCATCAGCTGCCACGGCAAGTGCACGTCTGTTTCTGGAACCCTGACTTGGTTCCAGGGTACTGGACTCTCACTGTGGTTCTCACTCGGTTTAACTTCAGTAGGTTTTTCTATTCATGCTTTGATGTTTTAAGCAAATTCTCCTTCTTGACTTATTTATATTTGTCTTGGTTTTCATTGACCATGACGGTTTTATGTTATCTTTAGAATGGAGATTTTCCAAGTTCCAAAACATTTCTGCTAACTGTTTGTCTTGAGAGTGCATTGAAGTGGGTGAGGATAGAGTTCTTAATGATGAAGTCTTTGGTTTTCATGTGAGTCTTGCATCATCCCTTCATGAGCATTACTTGTCTCCATAAGGACTTATATAATTGTCTTAGAATTCACCCTATGACTATTATAATTTTTATCAGTACTCTAAATAGAAGTGTTTCATTTCATTTTCTTTTTCTTTTTTTTTTTACAAATTTGGTCATGATGATATATAGAAAAGTTACCAAATTTCTCTTTCTTGATTTTTAAACTGAATACCATACCAAATGTTTTCATAAGTTGTAGTTTGAAGTTCCCTTAAAAAATTAAATGTAGACAATCCAATAAAGAATAAAGAGTTTTTAATAATCTGTTATTCCAAACAGTACAGACACACATGCCTGTGTGTGTGCACGTAAGTGTGTGCATGTGTGCACGTGAGTGTATGCGTGCGTGTGTGCACATGAGTGTATGCACATGTGTGTGCAGGTGCACATGTGCACGAGAGTGTGTGTGTATGTGTGTGTGTGTACTTGCTTTGCCCAGGCTCTGCTGTATGTTGAGTGGGGAAAGTAACATCATAAGGGACCATTGTCTTCATTTTGTCTTCAATGGAAATTACTTTTTTAATTGCTTAGTGTATTTGGGATAAACAAGGAGAGCTTCCATTTTTATCTACATGCATATAAATAGATTCCTGATAAACTTTAACAAACACATTTTTGTCAGGTATCTATTGAAAAATATTATATTTTTTACCTTCAAAATATAACTATTGTATAATTAATTTTAAAAACTATACATTTTATCATATCTTATTTTATTACACAATATTTTTATAAAGTATATTATTTTAGAATCAACTAACTAATTTGTAATACATAAAGATTGTTTCTGAAGTTTTGGTGAAATGTTTATATAAAACCATCTGATTACTTTTGATATAGCTGAGACTGGAGGAGTAAGAAGCTAATTTATTACATTTCATAATTTTATTAGATATTAGTTCAAATCTATTTGTCTGTTATGGTTTTATACAAAATTATTAATTTGTTCTTTTAATTATACTGAAAAAGTTGAAATCTATTCTTTTTTTCACATCTTACTCTTAGGATGTGTGTTTACTTTGTATTCATATATATCTTTTTGTCTTTTTTCAGTTTTCCTAGATTTTTATATTTACATATGTTATTATTCTTTAAACAAATGACCTTGTGGTATTATTTATCTTTGCTATTTTTTCTTTGTTTCCTCTCTGATTGATTTGTCCTAAATGTTTATTATTTGTCCAACATGTCTTGGGTCAGGTGTTATTTCTCCAACTTAGTACTCTTTGCTTATTGATATTTGTTCTTTTTCTTGATTTCAGTCTTTTAACATCCTCTTACATAACACTTAAATATCACCCTACTTGTTTTGATACTTAGGCTCTTTATTATCACTTGATTCTTTAAAAAATATGCTATTTTAAAAATATTTCTTTTTAATTCATCATTTAATTAGAAGCCACTTTATTCAATGTTCAAGACTTATGTGCTTTCAGCTACTTTAAATCACTTATTTCTCATTAAATTGCTTTGTGACCCATAAACACCAGTTTGGTTTACTAATGCTTTCAAATTAATTGAGACTTGCTTTGTGCCTTACTAGATTTTATACATAAATATACACAGAAATGCTCATATCTTGTTAAATTTATAATTCAAGTTTCCTATACATGTTATTTTTGATATACATTATTCACTTCTGAGAGATATTTCATGTGAATTTTTCTGTAAGTTTATATGCCTGTCAAATCTGTTTTACATACTTTTAGATTACTTTTTAAAGGCATCTATACCTGGGCATCATTTATGTGCTATAATGTGCATCTATTTAAGTGCACAAGTCAATGAACGCATCCGTGAAACCACCACCACGATAAAACTCAGAACATCTCCAACATCATCAATATTCTTCCTCCCACACTGATGTTTATCCCATCCTTCCTGTCTTCTGTACCTCCAACAACAAAAGATTTGCTTGTAGTCAGTGTGAATTACCTCTCATTTTCCAGAACTGTATAGAAATGTTATGAAATAAGATGGGCTCTTTTTGTTGCATTTCTTTAATTTAGCATAATGATTGTGAGATTCACCCACATTTTTCCATGTTCCAGTAGTTCCTTTTCAGTATGTAGATGTGACTGATTTTGTTAATTAATACATTATATGATGGACATTCAGGCTTTTTAGTTGTTGGCCATTGTGAGCGAAGGTCTTATAAATACCCCAGTACACACTGACTATGGGATGTTAGTCATCTCATTAGGGTGTAGTAGTATTTCATTGCGGTTTCTTTACCCTCTAATAGAGTTACCAGAGTGAGCAGAGGGCTTGGGTTTAACAATAATTTCTTTCTGTGAGCTCATTATTGAGCCATTTCTCTGGCCTGGGTTCCTCTCTGGGTTCTTGCAGTTAGCATGTCACTTCCCAGGACATGCAGTGACTACAGACACAGCAGAGGAGAAGCACATATAAGCACATATAATCACTAAACAGAATATTCATTGCAATACAGATTGAATGTTCCAAGTTGGAACTAGCCTGGAGCCACCTGCCAACAACAACAAAGGTATCAGAACTCAATCACTGCCCTGCTCCCACTCACTGCCCTGCTCCCACTCACACCCCTGCTCCCACTCCTCTGCTCCACTCCTCTGCTCCCACTCACCCCCCTGCTCCCACTCACTGCCCTGATCCCACTCACCCCCCTGCTCCCACTCACCCCCCTGCTCCCACTTACCGCCCTGCTCCCACTCACCCCCCTGCTCCCACTCACTGCCCTGCTCCCACTCACCGCCCTGCTCCCACTCACTCCCCTGCTCCCACTCACTGCCCTGCTCCCACTCACCCCCCTGCTCCCACTCACTCCCCTGCTCCCACTCACTGCCCTGCTCCCACTCACCCCCCTGCTCCCACTCACTGCCCTGCTCCCACTCACCCCCCTGCTCCCACTCACTCCCCTGCTCTCACTCACCCCCTTGCTCCCACTCACTGCCCTGCTCCCACTCACCGCCCTGCTCCCACTCACTCCGGTGCTCCCACTCACGCCCCTGCTCCCACTCACTCCCCTGCTCCCACTCAACCCCCTGCTCCCACTCACTGTCCTGCTCCCACTCACCGCCCGGCTCCCACTCACTCCCCTGCTCCCACTCACCCCCCTGCTCCCACTAACTCTGGTGCTCCCACTCACCGCCCTGCTCCCACTCACCGCCCTGCTCCCACTCACCCCCCCTGCTCCCACTCACCCCCCTGCTCCCACTCACTCTGGTGCTCCCACTCACTGCCCTGCTCCCACTCACCGCCCTGCTCCCACTCACACCTCTGCTCCCACTCATCCCCTGCTCCCACTCACTGCCCTGCTCCCACTCACCCCCTTGCTCCCACTCACCGCCCTGCTCCCATTCACCGCCCTGCTCCCACTCACTCCCCTGCTCCCACTAACCGCCCTGCTCCCACTCACTGCCCTGCTCCCACTCACCCCCTTGCTCCCACTCACCGCCCTGCTCCCATTCACCGCCCTGCTCCCACTCACCCCCCTGCTCCCACTCACCCCCCTGCTCCCACTCACCCCCCTGCTCCCACTCACTCTGGTGCTCCCACTCACTGCCCTGCTCCCACTCACCGCCCAGCTCCCACTCACACCTCTGCTCCCACTCACCCCCCTGCTCCCATTCACTGCCCAGCTCCCACTCACCCCCTTGCTCCCACTCACCGCCCTGCTCCCATTCACCGCCCTGCTCCCACTCACCCCCCTGCTCCCACTCACCCCCCTGCTCCCACTCACCGCCCTGCTCCCATTCACTGCCCTGCTCCCACTCACCCCCTGCTCCCACTCACCCCCCTGCACCCACTCACCGCCCTGCTCCCATTCACTGCCCTGCTCCCACTCACCCCCCTGCTCCCACTCACCCCCCTGCTCCCACTCACTCTGGTGCTCCCACTCACTGCCCTGCTCCCACTCACCGCCCTGCTCCCACTAACACACCTGCTCCCACTCACTCCCCTGCTCCCTCTCACTGCCCTGCTCCCACTCACTCCCCTGCTCCCACTCACCGCCCTGCTCCCACTCACTGCCCTGCTCCCACTCACTCCCCTGCTCCCACTCACTGCCCTGCTCCCACTCACCCCCTTGCTCCCACTCACCGCCCTACTCCCACTCACCCCCCTGCTCCCACTCACTCTGGTGCTCCCACTCACTGCCCTGCTCCCACTCACCGCCCTGCTCCCACTAACACCCCTGCTCCCACTCACCGCCCTGCTCCCACTCACTGCCCTGCTCCCACTCACCCCCTGCTCCCACTCACTGCCCTGCTCCCACTCACCCCCTTGCTCCCACTCACCGCCCTGCTCCCACTCACACCCCTGCTCCCACTCACTGCCCTGCTCCCACTCACTCCCCTGCTCCCACTCACTCCGGTGCTCCCACTCACTGCCCTGCTCCCACTCACCCCCCTGCTCCCACTCATTCCGGTGCTCCAACTCACCGGCCTGCTCCCACTCACAGCCCTGCTCCCACTCACCGCCCTGCTCCCACTCACTCCCCTGCTCCCACTCACCCCCCTGCTCCAACTCAACCCCTTGCTCCCACTCACCGCCCTGCTCCCACTCACCCCCTTGCTCCCACTCACCGCCCTGCTCCCATTCACCGCCCTGCTCCCACTCACCCCCTTGCTCCACTCACGCCCTGCTCCCACTCACTAGCCCTGCTCCACTCAACCGCCCTCCACTCACCGCCCTGCTCTCCACACTCACCCCTGCTCCCACTCCCCGCCCTGCTCCCACCCCTCCCCTGCTCCCTCACCGCCCTGCTCCCACTCACCCCCTGCTCCCACTCACCCCCCTGCTCCCACTCACCCCCCTGCTCCCACTCACCCCCCTGCTCCCACTCACCCCCCTGCTCCCACTCACCCCCCCTGCTCCCACTCACCGCCCTGCTCCCACTCACCGCCCTGCTCCCACTCACTGCCCTGCTCCCACTCACCCCCCTGCTCCCACTCATTCCGGTGCTCCAACTCACCGCCCTGCTCCCACTCACCGCCCTGCTCCCACTCACCCCCCTGCTCCCACTCACCGCCCTGCTCCCACTCACCCCCTTGCTCCCACTCACTGCCCTGCTCCCACTCACTCCCCTGCTCCCACTCACCGCCCTGCTCCCACTCACCGCCCTGCTCCCACTCACCCCCCTGCTCCCACTCACCCCCCTGCTCCCACTCACCGCCCTGCTCCCACTCACACCCCTGCTCCCACTCACTCCGGTGCTCCCACTCACTGCCCTGCTCCCACTCACAGCCCTGCTCCCACTCACCGCCCTGCTCCCACTCACACCCCTGCTCCCACTCACCGCCCTGCTCCCATTCACCGCCCTGCTCCCACTCACCCCCCTGCTCCCACTCACCCCCCTGCTCCCACTCACCGCCCTGCTCCCACTCATCCCCCTACTCCCACTCACTCCGGTGCTCCCACTCACTGCCCTGCTCCCACTCACAGCCCTGCTCCCACTCACCGCCCTGCTCCCACTCACCGCCCTGCTCCCACTCACCCCCCTGCTCCCACTCACCGCCCTGCTCCCACTCACCCCCCTGCTCCCACTCACTCCGGTGCTCCCACTCACTGCCCTGCTCCCACTCACCACCCTGCTCCCACTCACCCCCTTGCTCCCACTCACCGCCCTGCTCCCACTCACCCCCTTGCTCCCACTCACCGCCCTGCTCCCACTCACCCCCTTGCTCCCACTCACTGCCCTGCTCCCACTCACCGCCCTGCTCCCACTCACGCCCTTGCTCCCACTCACCGCCCTGGTCCCACTCACCCCCTTGCTCCCACTCACCGCCCTGCTCCCACTCACCCCCTTGCTCCCACTCACCCCCCTGCTCCCACTCACTCCGGTGCTCCCACTCACTCTCCTGCTCCCACTCACCACCCTGCTCCCACTCACCCCCTTGCTCCCACTCACCGCCCTGCTCCCACTCACCCCCTTGCTCCCACTCACTGCCCTGCTCCCACTCACTCCGGTGCTCCCACTCACTCCCCTGCTCCCACTCACTCCCCTGCTCTCACTCTCTCCGGTGCTCCCACTCACCCCCCTGCTCCCACTCACCCCCCTGTTCCCACTCACTCTGGTGCTCCCACTCACCCCCCTGCTCCCACTCACTGCCCTGCTCCCACTCACCGCCCTGCTCCCACTCACTGCCCTGCTCCCACTCACCGCCCTGCTCCCACTCACTCCCCTGCTCCCACTCACTGCCCTGCTCCCACTCACCCCCCTGCTCCCACTCACTGCCCTGCTCCCACTCACTCTGGTGCTCCCACTCACCCCCCTGCTCCCACTCACTCCCCTGCTCTCACTCACCCCCCTGCTCCCACTCACTGCCCTGCTCCCACTCACCGCCCTGCTCCCACTCACTCCGGTGCTCCCACTCACCCCCTTGCTCCCACTCACTGCCCTGCTCCCACTCACTCCGGTGCTCCCACTCACTCCCCTGCTCCCACTCACTCCCCTGCTCTCACTCACTCCGGTGCTCCCACTCACCCCCCTGCTCCCACTCACTGCCCTGCTCCCACTCACCGCCCTGCTCCCACTCACTGCCCTGCTCCCACTCACCGCCCTGCTCCCACTCACTCCCCTGCTCCCACTCACTGCCCTGCTCCCACTCACCCCCCTGCTCCCACTCACTGCCCTGCTCCCACTCACTCCGGTGCTCCCACTCACCCCTCTGCTCCCACTCACTCCCCTGCTCTCACTCACCCCCCTGCTCCCACTCACTGCCCTGCTCCCACTCACCGCCCTGCTCCCACTCACTCCGGTGCTCCCACTCACCCCCCTGCTCCCACTCACTCTGATGCTCCCACTCACCCCTTGCTCCCACTCACCCGCCTGCTCCCACTCACCCCCCTGCTCCCACTCACTGCCCCGCTCCCACTCACTGCCCTGCTCCCACTCACTCCGGTGCTCCCACTCACTCCCCTGCTCCCACTCACCCCCCTGCTCCCACTCACTCTGGTGCTCCCACTCACCCCCCTGCTCCCACTCACCCCCCTGCTCTCACTCACCCCCATGCTCCCACTCACTGCCCTGCTCCCACTCACTCCGGTGCTCCCACTCACTCCCCTGCTCTCACTCACTCTCCATTGCCTTCAAAGTTGGTTTTTTCCGTTCAATTTTTGTTTTTATAGGTTTTATAGAAGATGGCTTGCCTTGCTAAGAACAGGCCACTTCAAACCCAGTTGAAATCAGGCTACATTTCACTGTCCTCTTTCCTTTTTACTGCACTCTTTCCTTTTTCTTTTTTCATTGTTGACAATATTACAGATGTCCCGCCTTCCTCTCCCTTTGCTCTCCTCCACCCAGCCCCTCCCCTGGCCTCCACCACACTGCTGTCTGTGGCCATGGGTTATGCACATGTGCATATATGTTCTTTGGTTAATCTCTCCTCGTTCCCCTGCTCCCCTCCCCGCTGAGATCCATCACCTGTTCCATGCATTCATGCTTCTAGTCCTATTTTGTTTGTCAGTTTTTGTTTATTAGATAACACATATAATTGAGATCATATGCTATTTTTCTATCTCTAACTGGAGAATGGGTTATGTCACTTAGCATAATACTCTCCAGGTCCCTCCATGCTGTTGCAAAGGGTAAGAGCTCCTTCTTATTAATAGCTGTGTAGTATTCCATTGTGTAAAGGCTGTTTCCAGATCTTGGTTATTATAAATAACACTGTTATGAATATAGGGGTGCATATATTCCTTCTGATTTGTATTTTAAGATTCTTAAGATATAGTCCCAGAGGTGGGATCACTGTGCCTGGGATTCTTCCCATTACACATTTTTAAAATGATACAGCATTGGCCTTTGAAACTTTCCTCTGTCAATGAGTGAGTTAATTCACACCCCTTCTCTATTCTCCTTCTTCATCCCTGTGGTTCCTCACAGGTAAACACTCTAAAGTGGCGCATACGTATATATGCAAATGAAATAGATCATCTTCTCAACATGCATTATTGTTCAGAGTTCCTGCATTTTTAATTCATGTAAATGGCATGATGTTACTGTTCTCATTCTATTCCTGTTGTTTTTTATTATCTTTTTTATTTATTTTTGTCCTCACCCAAGGACATTTTGTTCAGATAGAGTGGGAGGGAGAGAGAGAGAGAGAGAGAAACATCGACATGAACGGGACACATCAAATGGTTGCCACCCACATGACCCTGTTGTTTTTTATAAACACAGTTTTATGGTTTTACCATCTAATTCCATTTTGTTGTGCTCACATAATCTAAGACCTGCTTAGTACTTCCAACTTCCTATCACTTCCAATTCCTCCCAACAATGGACAAAACGAAGACCTCCCACTACACAAACAACATGTGGATAAATATCCCTACACACTGTACCTTCTGGATGCTTTCAAGGTGATCTGCTGAGCTCTGCACTCAAGAGTGAAACTGGGGTGTCAAGAGATACACTGACTTCATTTGACAGATCAGTCAGATTGCCCCCAACAAAATGTGTGGATAAGGTTTCAAATCAGTAAGTGTCCTCAGTGTGTTCTTCTCAATCAATCCCACGGGTTTCAGCTCAGATTTCCCTTCAGTTGATGTGAACATTTGTTCTCACCTGTACGTCTTTGGACTGGGTTTTTCTTTATTTCCCAACCTTCCTATCTCATCATAATCAATTGTGTGGCTAGATTTTAAATCCAAACTGAGGATTTCTGTTCTTGGGTAAATTCAATTCCTTTACATTCATTGTTATTATTGGTCCTTTTCTAATAATCAATTGTGTGGCTAGATTTTAAATCCAAACTGAGGATTTCTGTTCTTGGGTAAATTCAATTCCTTTACATTCATTGTTATTATTGGTCCTTTTCTAACATTGGAAGCTTAATTAGATTCATTAGTGCAGTTTTATGACATTTTTTTTTCATGCTTCGCTTTTTGGGATTCAGAAATTTTCTTTTTCTGTGGATCTCCTTATCAGAATGTCTTAGTGTTCTTTGGGCCATGGACCCTCCTTCTGTGTTGAGATCTATGAATCTCTCCTCCAATGTTTTTAAATGCACAAATATGTGGATCGTGTCTACTCTTCATTAGTTTCCTATCACTTCCATCGTTGTCTTGGATTTCCTTTATTTGGGGTGGTTATTGAAGGCCTGCTGGTCTCTTCAAGCCAACTCTACTTTTTGCCATAACCTGTCTTCTGGGTATGAAGACCCCTGACTCTAAAGGGACTGCACCTGCAGCCCCATTGTTCTCCTCCCAGTGACCACACCCACCACTTCAGCCTTTTTCCAACATTTACTCTGAACTTCTCAACCACAAAAGAACAAAGGAAAAAGCTTACCAGCTGATTGTATTGCCACTACCCAGTTAATCTCTCCCCCACTTTGCAAGAAGCAGAATTCTTCACACAGTGTTGTATGGAAGGAGAGAAGGCCGGTGCTCCCCTTGAGGTCAGCAGAGGTCCTCACGCATGACCATGCATGTCCAGTTAGAAGTCATCAAGACACACAAGGCAAAGGTACTGCCCAGCTCTGGAGACAGCCAGTGTTGGATCAGCAGATTCACAGGACTGCTTTCTCTTCTTCATTCTTTTACGTAACTTGTAAACAAATACAATGTAAACAAATACATTTCAAAACATACTGCTAATAAAAGTAAAACCACTGTAGAGAACTTATTTGAAAAAATAAATTTATATCTCAGCACTTGGACTGGTTTTAGTAAGATTATGAAGGTCAAGTAGGTAACTGATCTGAATCTCAGAGGTACCTGGAGACGTTCTTAATAAAGGTGAATGATGGCTAGTTCATTAATTTCTCAGAGACCCATTGACCAATACTGATTTCAGTTTCTCAACATATACACATTCAAATGTTCTTCTATGTTAGTCTGGTATATGTGTTCATTTGTGCAAATATTTCTAACAAAATTACCCCAGTAAGAGATGAAGAGCTAGTCGTGGGAAACAGCTGCTCTGGGAACAGCTTTGCAGCAGACAAAACAAAGGAATGCACTGTGCATGGGGACACTGCTCACTGAGAGCCTGAGGGAGACGCAAGCGGACAAGTGGTAGCTTCCTGACTGGACTGAGATGTGACCTGAACATATCACACGTCTGTCCCAACATGATCCTTGCTGCTGGACTCAAACTGTGGGAAATGTTCTCCTTGGCATTTATTCATAGTGACTGGCAAACAGCTTATTCAGTGTACATGTTCCCAAAGGGCACAGAGGTGGCATTTCTCAGACCTATCGGTTAAGTGAGCAGAAGTTTGAAAGAAATGGTGTTTTGGATTTGGCATGTTCATGGAAAGAGCCGACTTGAATGATACTGCTCTGAGCTAGAGGAATGGTATATGGTATCATTCATTCTTTTTTAATTCAGAATCAGAGAATTAACTTTTCTGACCTCAAGAATTACTGCACCTCTTCCTTTAAAAATTATAATTTCTCTGAATCGGGCAGATTCAAGTTAGCCCTTCCCCCTTGGAAATTTAGCTTTATGGTTCTTGTTTTTAGCTAGCATTAACCTCCAGGGCAACCTCCTAATGGTGTTTTTTATTGTGTTTTATGGTGCATACATGCAAGCAAAAGCAAAATTCTACCTGCATATAAAATATCAGCATTCACCCCCAGCAGGTTAAATACACACACAAACTTACATATACACATTCACACAGACCTTCACACACACATACACACTCACACGCATACACACACTCACATCCATATACTCATACACACACTCACACACACACTCATCCACGCACACACACATACACATACTCCAGGGATTACAAGTCTAGTTGTAGTTGGGCTGGGCTGGGGTATCCCTGACCTCACCTGGTGAAGGGGCTGCTTCTAAGCTTGCTTTCTTGAAGTTAAAGGAATTCACTTCCTTTGGGGGTGTTGGACTGAGGGCCTCAGCTCCTAGGTGAATTTCTTCTCATGGGGCCTATTGAGCTGCAAGGGAGAAAATCAGGTAGCAAGATGGAGGCTTCATCCCCGTGCAGGGAAATCATGGAAGTGACTCCCATCACCCCATGCAGTGTGACCATGGAAGTGACACCCATCACCCCATGCAGTGTGACCATGGAAGTGACACCCATCCCCCCATGAAGGGAAATCATGGAAGTGACACCCATCACCCCGTGCAGTGTGACCATGGAAGTGACTCCCATCCCCCCATGCAGTGTGATCATGGAAGTGACACCCATCACCCCATGCAGTGTGATCATGGAAGTGACTCCCATCACCCCATGCAGTGTGATCTTGGAAGTGACACCCATCCCCCCATGCAGTGTGATCATGGAAGTGACTCCCATCACCCCATGCAGTGTGATCTTGGAAGTGACACCCATCCCCCCATGCAGTGTGACCATGGAAGTGACACCCACCACCCCGTGCAGTGTGACCATGGAAGTGACACCCATCACCCCATGCAGTGTGATCATGGAAGTGACACCCATCACCCCGTGCAGTGTGATCATGGAAGTGACTCCCATCACCCCATGCAGTGTGATCATGGAAGTGACACCCATCACCCCGTGCAGTGTGATCTTGGAAGTGACACCCATCACCCCATGCAGTGTGATCATGGAAGTGACTCCCATCACCCCATGCAGTGTGATCATGGAAGTGACACCCATCACCCCGTGCAGTGTGACCATGGAAGTGACTCCCATCACCCCATGCAGTGTGATCTTGGAAGTGACACCCATCACCCCGTGCAGTGTGATCATGGAAGTGACACCCATCCCCCCGTGCAGTGTGACCGTGGAAGTGACACCCATCACCCCATGCAGTGTGATCATGGAAGTGACTCCCATCACCCCATGCAGTGTGATCTTGGAAGTGACACCCATCACCCCGTGCAGTGTGATCATGGAAGTGACACCCATCCCCCCGTGCAGTGTGATCTTGGAAGTGACACCCATCACCCCATGCAGTGTGATCATGGAAGTGACTCCCATCACCCCATGCAGTGTGATCATGGAAGTGACTCCCATCACCCCGTGCAGTGTGATCATGGAAGTGACACCCATCACCCCGTGCAGTGTGACCATGGAAGTGACACCCACCACCCTGTACAGTGTGACCATGGAAGTGACACCCATCACCCCATGCAGTGTGACCATGCAAGTGACACCCATCACCCTGTATAGTGTGATCATGGAAGTGACACCCATCACCCCGTGCAGTATGATCATGGAAGTGACTCCCATCACCCTGTACAGTGTGACCGTGGAAGTGACACCCATCACCCCATGCAGTGTGACCATGGAAGTGACACCCATCACCTCCTGCAGTGTGACCATGGAAGTGACACCCATCACCCTGTGCAGTGCGACCATGCAAGTGACACTCATCACCCTGTGCAGTGTGACCGTGGAAGTGACACCCATCACCCTGTGCAGTGTGACCATGCAAGTGACACCCATCACCCTGTACAGTGTGATCATGGAAGTGACACCCATCACCCTGTGCAGTGTGACCATGCAAGTGACACCCATCACCCTGTACAGTGTGATCATGGAAGTGACACCCATCACCTTGGACGGAGACTACTGAATACTGACAAGCACAGGTCCAGTCATGATCCAGCAGCAAGCGGAGGTTGAACAGGCACAAGTACTGGGTAAGCAAGGCCTGGGGTCACTGTGTGTCTGCTCACCACCAAAGAAGTTGGGTGACAAGAAAAATGATGGCTAAGAATCAGGAATTGAGATGGTATATTAGGATACAATCAGAATATGTTTCAGATTTAATATACAATTTAACCAATAAAAGGTGTGTAATAAAAAAGTCCTACCTTAAAAGTAACTTTTAAAAATATACATTTAAGTTTATTTTACATAGTATTCATGCACTTATATTTCTCGAAATGTTATACATCATTTGTATTGTAATGATTACAAATGGTTATGACTTTATCCTTTAAGTTCCAAAGTAATTATTATTAAGGAAACAGTATTGAATAGTGTAGTTTTAGCGTTGACTTTTTATTATTGAATGATTATTTGAAGTTGTTCATCCATGTAAAATATTCAGTGAATATATAAATAGTTTAATACACAGTGGGGCATTTTCAGTACAAATCTTGCAATTTAATGTGGAAGAGAGAAAAATGACACAGAAAAAAATGTTCATAGTTATAGGAGAAAATGGTGTCATTTTAATTTTTCCAATTCTTCTTTCCCAGAAAATCAGCATATTTTAGCACAAAAGCATAAGATAAATAACAATTTACTACAACAGCCCAAATTGGTTGATCCTGTTATATGTCATGTGTTTTTATTCTGACAACATTTTTCCAAATCATTTTGATTACTCAATTTAAAATTTTTTCTTTGCTCACCTGAATAATATGTATTCTTAGTATTTATAAAATTGTTTCCTTTTCAAGTATTTCCCTAGGATGGGAAGGACCAAGGCTGACCTATTTCACTGGGACATTTTAGGGAGTCCTTGCAAGGAGGTTAAGGTATAGACTAAGAACAAAGTATTTTGGGGAGTTTGGCCAACATAATCTAGCCCTGGTAGCGACCGATGCAAGGGAGTCTCAGGACAAGAGCCTGGGCCCCCCAGCACCAGTAATTAGCAAGTCCAGGGGATCCTGACCTCCCACCTATAGAAACAAATGCTGGGCCATCTAATGTCCCACAAAGTTCCACCAGCACTAACAGGTGGGCGACAGCAACGCAGTTCTTTGGGACAAGTCGGTGGCAAATGTGTGTATTTTCTTTCTGTTATTTTGTTTTCCCTTATAATCCAATAATTTCTAAAACCTCACATTTAAAATGGTTCAAAAGCATCCTTGAAGTAGTTGAAAATGTACTCTGATATATGAGAATGCGCTCTGGTATGAGAATGCGCTCTGGTATGAGAATGCGCTCTGGTATGAGAATGCGCTCTGGTATGAGAATGCGCTGTGGTATAAGAATGCGCTCTGGTATAAGAATGCCCTCTGATATAAAAAGCATAACCACCTGCAGTATCAGAGCTGGAAGGATGCCGCCGGAGAGCCCAGTTGTTCCTGCACAGGAAAGAAGGGAAGGGAAGACTAGCTAACGTGCTACTCCAGGTCTAACCCCCAGGATCAGTGGGTGAAGGGACTGGACCAAGGCAGCTGACACGCATGCCCAGTAAGGCCTGAGTGTGGTGGGAGGAGCCTACCTGCCCTCACACCTGGGAGAGAGTCTGTGCCAGAATAGGTGTGGCCGCTGCAAACCCGGACACCTGGATATTTGGTCTCTAAGCTCTCTCCCCATCCCTCGCTGTCTGCCACCTTCTGCTTGCGGGGCTCCCCCCCCCCCGCGCCCTTCCCCGGGGCTGCCACCTTGCGGGACCCACACAATGGCTGAATGGGCTGAATCGAGCCTCATGCCTCAGGTCTGATCTGGACCCTGATGACTCGGGACCACGCACTCGGGATTCTGTTCCCACTACCCCTCTTCCAGGACTGGGGGCCTGGGACGCTAGAACCCAGAAATACACCGCACGCCAATAAAAAGGTCCTTTCTCCTGCGGAGGCTTCTGAATATGCTCACTCCACTGCGCCCCAAGAGCCCCTGCCCACGAGTGTCACCCCCCAGCGACAGAATGACGCGAGAGATCCGTAGGCCTACATCCTATTTCAATGCTGAAGCAACCCACAGCCAGGACACGGGATGCCGCCGGTGGCACAGTTCATTGCTCTGGGTGACAGATACCCCATTTCTCGGGGTATCGCAAGTGCCTCAGAGGCGAACATCGGAGACGTTCCCTTCAAAACGCTGCAAACCCATCCTGGAGAGTGGATACCTTCCTGGAAGGGCAGCAAAAACAGGAAACGCTCCGCGTTGGGTGTCAGAGGAGAGCAGGGCGGTCCCTCAGCACTTACCTGATTTCCCCGCGCGGAGGCGAGGCTGTGCAGCCCTCCGGAGGCACCGCGTGCAGGGGACCCAGGAAGGTCTGAGGTTGCACAGGGCTGCAGCTCTGACGTGCTGGGGTTATGGGAGCCCCAAGCCCGCAAGGTGAGCTGGCAGGTCAGCTGGGCACTGGCTCCCCAGTGTGCAGTGAGGTGAGGGTTCGCACGCTGATGCGGGGCCGGCTCCCCAGAGTGAGGTGAGGTGAGGGTTCGAACGCTGATGCTAAAGGGAGACCTAGGCATCTCCGGGCCCAGGGCCCCGCCCCCCGCCCTCTCCACCATCACTAGATGGGCCTGAGGTGAGGGACCCAGGGCACTAGCCCAGATCAGTAGCAGGTGTGCCCTTCCGCCTGCAGATGACCCGTTTGGAGGTCAACGAGCTGGTTCCTCTCCTCCTTCCTTTTTGCCCTCTCTTCCTTCCTTCCTTCCTTCCTTCCTTCCTTCCTTCCTTCCTTCCTTCCTTCCTCCCTCCCTCCCTTCCTTCCTTTTTTCCTTTCTTCCTTTTTCCTTCCTTCCTTCCTCCCTCCCTCCCTCCCTCCCTTCCTTCCTTCCTTCCCTCCTCCTCCTCCTTCCTTCCTTCCTCCCTCTCTCCCTCTGTAGAGGAGGAAATCCTTTTCCTTGGCTCTGTCCGGGTCCCTGGCTGGGTCTGGGAACTAAACTGACCAAGGTCAGCAGGAGCAAACTTAGAGTGGCCCTGAACTGTCACTACACAGGGGCCCTGGGAGAGAACGGGGACCCGGAGAAGTGACCAGAGCAGGAAGCCCTGGTACCGTTCAGACAAAGAAACATGACCTTGTGAATAATGGGCAGGAGGAGGGGAGCTGAACAAGGCTTGTTTTGCCGATCTTTCAGCCCTAAAGTCCTGGTTTCCGGTGAGGACAGACAGCAGGTGTCACGGGGCACGAAGAGGGTGAGGGGCAGTCAGAGACACTTCCTGCTTCTGCCCTTTTCTCAGAACCCTCACCCACCGTGACTCCCCCTCTCTGCCTCCTCCCCCCATTTTCTTCCTGCCCTTGAAGTGTCCTTCCTTCTTTTTCAATAATGAAGCAACAGTTATTTCCTCAACTTATGATCTTGGATTTATTGCATATTTATGAAATATGTAGTCACATCCTGTGATTTTTCTCAAAAGTTGTGCCGATTACAACTTTCACTTCATCCCAAACCCCTTTGAGAGGACGCAGGCCATTCAGATGTGTCATGGAACAAGGCTCTGGAGGTCTCACACTCTGTCATCAGGGCGGCAGGATCTGCCACCCAAGGTGCCCCCTGGCGAGAGGAGACTTTCCGGCTGACTCCTCGGGAGACTGCAGACCGAGGAGGAGCCTGGCAGCAGGGACGCACCTTCTGCCGGGTTTACATCCGTAAGGCCGTCCGCACACGCGAGCATCTCCGCAGCAGGACAGGGGCTGGCGCCAGACCCGGGACAGTGGTCCCGGAGAAGGGGCTGACTTCTCTGCCTGACATCCGTGCCCTCGCCGACTGGGCCTTCCCTGCCCTCCCTCACCACCCCCCACTGCACACCTTTCTTCCTTCTGTCCTCACCTGCAGCTGGTTTTGAAGGTGGTGGCTTGGGCCATCGCAAGGACTTACTCAGTTTTTCTTGGTCTCCTCTGACATATGCAGAAGGTATACATGTTAAAAAAGAGTTTGTTTTTTCCCTGTTAAACTCTCTATTGTTACAGGGAGTTTCAACCAAGAACTCTGAAGGACAGAGGAGAAATTGCCTCCCATGTCCCACAGTAAATGATGCATTCCATCCACAGCACCACGGCACGTGGCTCATGGAAGAGCCTGTGTCTTTCTGTGAACACATACAGACATGTACATGCACACACACACAAACATGTACATGCACATATAGCCGTGTACACACACACAGACATGTACATGCACACACATACAGACATGTACATGCACACACACAGACATGTACATGCACACACATACAGACATGTACACGCGCACACATATAGCCATGTACATGCATGCACATGCAGACATGTACATACACACATACAGACGTACACACACATACATACAGACATGTGCATGCACACACATGCACGCACACATGCAGACACAGTGCTGCTTTAGACAGTGGTCCCCAGGTTTTGAGCTAGAGTGTACCACTTCGCCAAGGGGTATCTTCTTTTGAGGTCCTTTGACCTCATACTTTTCATAGAAACTAGTGATGATCTGAGAAATTCCTAAACGCAGTTATCCTCCCATGGTATTTTCTGGTCATTCACATTGTCTTCCTTTTCAGGAACCCCTGTTAATGAGGTATTTTAATGGAATTTCAATTTGCAATGTTTTTGTTTGGTGGTTGGTTAGTTTTGTTGTTTTTTTGTTCATCCCCACACAAGGGTATTTTTCTATTGAATTTTAGATGGAGTGGAAGGGAGGGAGGTTAGAGAGAGAGAGAGAGAGAGAACATTGATGTGAGAGAGACATCAACTGTTTGACCCCCAGACGACCTGACTGGGGCCAGGGATGGACCCTACAACCCAGGTGCATGCCCTTGACCAGGAATCGAACCCCCTGTGCTCAGGTCTGCAGACCTGCGCTCTACCCTCAGCCAAACCGGCTGGGGCTCGATTTGCAGTGTTTAACCAACAGCCTACTCCAATCCTACAGAAGTGGCTAGTGCCCCATTTTTCAAACTGCTAATGCAAAGTTAATTAGTTACTGAATTTAGCTGATTTGGGAGCTATAAGCAGAAATCTGTTCATTGTTTTAAGACCTCTACTGGACTTGCAGACCAATAAATTAGACACTAAATGTCTTTATCTAAATCATGGGCTGTATTACCCGTTCATATAGGGCCCTATGGCGGGACGGTGTTTTCCAAATAAGCACCCTCAGTTGTCATTAATATTACAAAAACAGCACGTTATCTCATGGCGAAGAAATTTCCCCTAAGCATCCAATAATTCACCCGACAGTTAATCTAATTCTGGGCCTGCTGTCTACATGGAAAAACTTTGCGAGGGCTTTGTATTTTAAGCAGTACGGTATCACCAGGGGTTGTGCGGATAGACAAGCCCCACCAGCTCAGAGTCTACTGCTCGTCGAAGTCCCCAATTCAAAACAGGTCTCATGGGTCACCCCCTGTCTGTGCGCGGCCCTCAAGGGGCAAAGGGAAGCCACCCGTGAGCCAGCCCTGTACATGCGGGACGCAGCGTGTCTTCCTGGCTCACACAGCTGCCTGGCCACAGCCGCCCTCAAGCCCACCCTCGTCCCACACCGTGAACAAGGTACACCCTGCCCAGGTCAGAACCTGAACCTCGAAGACCCCTGACGCACCCCGAGAGGCTTGCTTTGCACGTCTCTGCTGAACGTTTTGAGTGGTTAATGTTTATTTCTGCTTCCAACTCCTGACTCTCGAACGGAATTGAATATACGGTTCACCTGATGTTCTCAGGTTGACACTCAGTGTAGCTGTTTGTAAGATGTGGAAATAGCGGGAAGCATCCTGTGTCCGGTGGTTGAGGGGAGTCCCACTGACCAGGCCCCACCTCCACCCGTGTTTCTTCCTCCACCCGTGTTTCTGACCCACCCCGCCCCTCTGCTTGGCCACATGCCAGAGGCTGGCACGGAGGATGGGCTGCGGGTTGTCTAAGGGGCAGTTCAAACCTCACCCGCCCGACTGAACCAGCAGTGGGGTGAGTGTCCGAGCACCGCCTGTGGCTGGGTTGCTGGGTCTCAGCTCAGAAGGTGCACTTTGTACTCAGACCGTGACATTCAACGAACAGGGGGACACTAACAGCACCATCAGTCCCCGGACAATGAGGTCTTCTGCACAGACTCTGTGGCCCAGACACACCTGAATGCCCTTCCGGGACTACCTGTCTGGGGACACACCTATTCTTCCCATTTCTTCTTTAAATTAAAGATACAGAGACCAGAGAGGCTGAAGCAACTGGCCCGCGTCCTCGCTGACCATTCTTGGGCCCTGAAACGGCGTCATTCGGAGTCAACTGCACACGGAGGTGTGAGCGGTTCCGCATCTTCTGCGCTCTCTGCCCAAATGCTCTTCCTCGCGCGTCTGGATCAGCCTGGACGAGCACCTGACAAAGGGCCAGTAATGCAGCATTGTTATCCCCAGTCCTCTGTACCCGCGGAGTCCTCTGTACACGCGGAGTCCTCTGTACACGCTGCGCAGTCCTCTGTACCCGCTGCTGAGTCCTCTGTACCCGTGGAGTCCTCTGTACCCGCTTGCGGAATCCTCTGACCCGCCGCGGAGTCCTCTGTACCCGTGGAGTTCTCTGTACCCGCGGAGTCCTCTGTACCCGCTGCGGAGTCCTCTGTACCCGCTGCGGAGTCCTCTGTACCCGCGGCGAGTCCTCTGTACCGCTGCGGAGTCCTCTGTACCCGCTGAGCCTCTGTACCCGCGGAAGTCCTCTGTAACCCGCTGCGAGTCCGCTGTACCCGCGAGTCCTCTGTACCCGCTGCGGAGTCCTCTGTACCCGCTGCGGAGTCCTCTGTACCCGCGGAGTCCTCTGTACCCGCTGGCGGAGTCCTCTTGTACCCGCGTAGTCCTCTGTACCCGCTGCGGAGTCCTCTGTACCCCGCGGAGTCCTCTGTACCCGCTGCGGAGTCCTCTGTACCCCCCCGGAGGTCCTCTGTACCCGCTGCGGAGTCCTCTGTACCCGCTGCGGAGTCCTCTGTACCCGCGGAGTCCTCTGTACCCGCTGCGGAGTCCTCTGTACCCGCGGAGTCCTCTGTACCCGCTGCGGAGTCCTCTGTACCCGCGGAGTCCTCTGTACCCGCTGCGGAGTCCTCTGTACCCCCCGCGGAGTCCTCTGTACCCCCCGCGGAGTCCTCTGTACCCCCCGCGGAGTCCTCTGTACCCGCTGAGAGTCCTCTGTACCCGCTGCGGAGTCCTCTGTACCCCCCGCGGAGTCCTCTGTACCCGCTGCTGAGTTCCTCTGTACCCGCGGAGTCCTCTGTACCCCCCGCGGAGTCCTCTGTACCCGCTGAGTCCTCTGTACCCGCTGCGGAGTCCTCTGTACCCCCCGCGGAGTCCTCTGTACCCGCTGCGGAGTCCTCTGTACCCGCTGCGGAGTCCTCTGTACCCGCGGAGTCCTCTGTACCCCCCGCGGAGTCCTCTGTACCCCCCGCAGAGTCCTCTGTACCCCCCGCAGAGTCCTCTGTACCCGCTGCGGAGTCCTCTGTACCCGCGGAGTCCTCTGTACCCCCCGCAGAGTCCTCTGTACCCGCTGTGGAGTCCTCTGTACCCGCGGAGTCCTCTGTACCCGCTGCGGAATCCTCTGTACCCGCTGCGGAGTCCTCTGTACCCCCCGCGGAGTCCTCTGTACCCCCCGCGGAGTCCTCTGTACCCCCGCGGAGTCCTCTGTACCCGCTGCGGAGTCCTCTGTACCCCCCGCGGAGTCCTCTGTACCCGCTGCGGAGTCCTCTGTACCCGCTGCGGAGTCCTCTGTACCCGCGGAGTCCTCTGTACCCCCCGCGGAGTCCTCTGTACCCCCCGCGGAGTCCTCTGTACCCCCCGCAGAGTCCTCTGTACCCCCCGCGGAGTCCTCTGTACCCGCGGAGTCCTCTGTACCCGCTGCGGAGTCCTCTGTACCCGCTGTGGAGTCCTCTGTACCCGCGGAGTCCTCTGTACCCGCGGAGTCCTCTGTACCCGCTGCGGAGTCCTCTGTACCCCCCGCGGAGTCCTCTGTACCCCCCGCGGAGTCCTCTGTACCCCCCGCGGAGTCCTCTGTACCCGCTGCGGAGTCCTCTGTACCCCCCGCGGAGTCCTCTGTACCCGCTGCGGAGTCCTCTGTACCCGCGGAGTCCTCTGTACCCCCCGCGGAGTCCTCTGTACCCCCCGCGGAGTCCTCTGTACCCGCTGCGGAGTCCTCTGTACCCGCTGCGGAGTCCTCTGTACCCGCGGAGTCCTCTGTACCCCCCGCAGAGTCCTCTGTACCCCCCGCAGAGTCCTCTGTACCCGCTGCGGAGTCCTCTGTACCCGCGGAGTCCTCTGTACCCCCCGCGGAGTCCTCTGTACCCCCCGCGGAGTCCTCTGTACCCGCTGAGTCCTCTGTACCCGCTGCGGAGCCCTCTGTACCCGCTGCGGAGCCCTCTGTACCCGCCGCGGAGTCCTCTGTAACCAGAAAGGAGACTCAGTGCCAATCTGCCTCTGGGGTCTTAGAATTCAAACAGACCTGAGGATATCTCACAAAGAGAATTTTGCCCTCAATATTTCCTGAAGTTTTGTACTTTCTTTTTGTCTTCAAGTTATAACAAATTTTTTTCTTTATTGCTTTTAGAGAGAGAGGACGGGAGAGGAAGAGAGAGACAGAAGCATTGATGAGGGAGAACATCGATTGGCCGCCTCCTGCACGCCCCCCACTGGGGATCAGGCCCTCAACCTGGGCCTGTGCCCTGACTGGGAATCGAACCCATGACCTCTTGGTGCAGGGTCGATGCTCAACCACTGAGCCACACCGGCGGGGCCTTCTCTTCGATTTTTTTGAGCACAATTTGGCAGTAGGGAAACTCCCTCAATACTGTCTTGTAGAGCCTCGCTTTGGACGTGTCGCGGTGACCTGGGTGAGCATACCCACGAGGACGTCAGCGGCTGCTCAGCCCTTTCCTTCTCAACAGCCCCCACAGTCCCTCGCTCACCTGCTCAGCACCGGAACCGTGCTCACGGCCTCTGCGCCTGAACCCACCATGTGTCAGGCGTGTACACGGGTCTTCTCCCCGCCGGGGAGCCGGGGAGTAGTACCATTTCACTGAAGAGGAAACTGAGTCACAGAGCATTTCAGTTCCTGGTCTAAGGTCACTAAATGAACTAAATTAAGCGGTGACAGCACAGTAGAATTCTACTACGCTATGCTTCTCTCTCTCTCTCTCTCTCTCTCCCGTCTGTTTGTTTGTTTGTTTGTTTGTTGTTTGTTTTACCCATCAAATATTCAACCTCGCAAACCTGTGCCTTCTGAAAGGGAGGGTTCCGAGAGCAGCATCTGTCTCTCGTAGCTCAGAAGCAAAGTGTCGCTACGTCCCATGCAGAGCTGTCGCCATAAATTACTTTCCCTTGAATATTTCCAGTGATACAGCAGCCCCGTGATGCGATCTGTGCAAGGGTTACTGTTTCTATTGTAGAGAAAAAGGAATTAAAATTTATCTTGGCCAATTCATATTTTTATCAAGAAAAGGAGCCGACGTTTTCCAGCTCAGTGATTTTTCCATTCTCCCCTCTGGAAATGGCTGTCCTCTTCAGACTCCCCTCGCTCCGGTTTCCCCCATTGCCTCCTCCACGGATGGGTGGCCCAGGGTCCCCGTTTCATCATCTCCACACTTTCTGTCACCTGTGAGGAGATGGAGGTACCAAGGATCGAACAGGGAAGAGCTGTGGGAATCTCAAGTCTTGGCTTCTCTGAGACCAACCCGGGCCCCCACCCCTCCCGTCTGTTTGTTGTTTGTTTTACCCATCAAATATTCAACCACGCAAACCTGTGCCTTCTGAAAGGGAGGGTTCCGAGAGCAGCATCTGTCTCTCGTAGCTCAGAAGCAAAGTGTCGTTACGTCTCTGGTCTCTGAGACCAACCCCGGGCCCCCACCCCTCCTTTCTGATGAACCTGCTTTCACTCGAGTGTTTGCTTCTCTTCCGCCTTTCATGCTGTGGCTGTGAATGAGGCCCAGTCGTCCGTCGTTCTGTCTTCCATCTGTACCTTCTCACTGCATCATCTCACCCACTGCGCTGGCTTTGGCCGGCAAAGCCCCGTTTCAGCCCGTCTTAGCTTCTCTTAATAACCAACCCAACACGGTCAGCTGCTAATTCACGTAGATGGCATCGGACGTTAACGACGTACTCGCTGCCACCCACCCGTAGAGTCGTGTCTGGTTCCGTTATCTCTCCAAGTGCTGCTATGGCCCACCCACATGTTTAAAGAATTATGGGGCGTCCTTTTCATTCTCCCTTATTCCCCCCCAGATGTAACCCACCATTGTCTTGTTCTAAAGGGGTCTATCATGGACTTGGCAGAATATGAACGCGTTGCTGATTTTGATAGAAACAAACTTGTTTACCATTTCCTTTCTTTTCACTGTTGTATTGCGACCAGAGGTGGAATTCTGGACCTCCCTGCCCAGACGGATTGGAAGATTATTCCTTTCCCGCTTTTAAGAAAATGTGAGTCAGTTCTTGCTTATTTATAAGTGTGTAAGTTTCATGGGCCACCAATGGAATGACCACATTGGTCAGGACAATCCCATTTAGGTTTTGTAGGTAGTGTAATTATTAATAGCACTCTCTTTCCATTTAGAAAATGTCTTATCTGGGTCCTTACATTATATGCTTTGTAAATGAGTGCAGATTGCAGACTGAAGACAGAAGTTGTCCATAAACACTGCACTGTTGATGGAGTTGTGCCCTGTCAGGATAGGTTCACAGTCCTGATGTCACCGTACATGTAGAGATTGGAACCAAACAAGTAAACAAGAACTCATGTTTAGCTCAATATGTTTACTCGGGTTTAAAAATATAAATATTTATAGATACATATGTGTACGTGGGTTTGCAGATATATAATTTTTTCCCTTGTTCTTTAGCGGGGCACACATAGTAACAATCAGAGTGCTTAGTAGCTATGAGCACATGAGCACACCTAGCAAACAGATCTTGGTACATAATGCCGTTCTCAAATAAAAGAAGCCAAGTTTCCTTGGAGAAATGGCTAATTCTACAACGAGCTAAAAAATATACACAGTTCTACAATAAGCCAGAGCACTTTGTGGTTCCAGAAAGGTTAAAAAAAAGAAAAAAAAAGTGCTGGAATACACACACACACACACACACACACACACAATGATAAGGGTGTGTCAAAGGGACACAGTAGCCAACACCCCATGACAGAGCTCCCAATGGCCAAAGCTGAAACAGTCTGAGCAACGCAATAAAGTCACTTCACTGTGGTGACTCCATACTGATATAAAGTATTGAAGAGATGATAGATAGATAGATAGATGATAGATAGATAGATAGATAGATAGATGATAGATAGATGATAGATGATAGACAGACAGATAGATGATAGATAGATAGATAGATAGATAGATAGATAGATAGATAGATAGATAATGGATAGATGATAGATAGATAGATAGATAGATAGATAGATAGATAGATGATAGATAGATGATAGATAGATAGATAGATAGATAGATGATAGATAGATAGATAGATGATAGATAGATAGATGATAGATAGATAGATAGATAGATAGATAGATAGATGATAGATAGATAGATAGATAGATAGATAGATAGATAGATAGATAGATAGATAGATAGATAGATAGATAGATAGATAGATGATAGATAGATAGATGATAGATAGATAGATGATAGATAGATGATAGATCGATCGATCGATCGATCGATAGATAGATAGATGAGGATGGACAGTCTCCTTGAATGAAGATCCCCAGCAGTTCATGTAGGTGCTACTCCATCAAGGGGTGCAGCCCAGCTCTCCATCTCTAAGTGTGGGCTGTGCTCTGAAGCGCACAGAACGGCGAGGAGGAGAGAGACCCCAGCCCTGAGCCCTGCACCACCAGTTCTGCCAGGTGCCGAGTGAGCCCCAAAGTGTTCAGCCTGTTGGCAGTGCCCATCCTCGATATGACATGCAGACATGGCAGCAGCCTCTGTGGGTGTCCCCTAACCCCCACAGTCCCCGTGTAACCATGAGACCGTCAACAGACGAGTCTCATTAGAGAGATTCCACTAGACTCCGCCCAGTGGTCCTCAGAACTGTCGAGGTCACCGACAGCATGGGAGTCTGAGACACGCATGGCCAGGAGGAGCCCGTGAAGAGGTGATGACTGGGGATAAGGGAATGTCCCGGGACAAGCGAAGGGCCCATGTTATGTAAAAACCAAGGACATAGGAATGAAGTGTGGGTTGTAGTCAATGCTAATGTATTGACAGTAGTTCAATAGCTTTCACAAAGGTGTCATTTGATGTAAGATGTTAATAAAAGGACAACACATGCCACACAGCCACAGGGGCTGCACTCAGGACAGCAAACGCCCAGGGACTGTGGGGGGCACCCTTTGCGGTAGGAAGAGCAAGGGCGTCCTGGTCCCACAGGAAGGTGTGTCTGTCTGTTTGAATTATTCTCTGACTGGCAGGAACTGGGACCCGCTACTTAAAGACAAGCAGCATCTGCGTTCGGTCCATAAGATAAGGAAGGTTGTTTGGCCAGGGGACTTTATTACTATTTTTTAAATATGTTCTTATTGATTTTTTTAGAGAGAGAGGAAGGGAGAGGGAGCTAGAAACATCAATGTGAGAAAGAAACATCGATCAGCTGCCTCCTGCCCGCCCCCTCCTGGGGATCAAGGTCACAACTCAGGCATGTGCCCTGACCAGGAATCGAACCCGGACCTCTCAGTCCATGGGACGATGCTCCGTCCACTGAGCCACACCGGCCAGGCGGGGGCTTTATTCGCAGGAAGAGCGGGAAGGGTACCTGAGGCAGCGAATATATTGATTTCCGAGCACATGGCACGGTGCGTATTTGTGGGCGCTCTGTGTTACCTTTGCAATTCTCACGTAAATCTGAAACTGTTAAAAATTCAAATTACATTTGTAAGTGATGAGCTGCAATGATCAAGAACCCCAGTACTACAAAGTAGAGGAAAGGTCTGGTTCGGATGTCGAGTCGAATCAGAACTTTTAGTTCCCACGGAACTTGTGGAAATGATCCAGTGGGGTCTTATACGACGACCTTGCTGGCAAGGCAAGGGCCCGGCTCTGCGTCCAAACAAATGTTTTGAATACTGCCGAGTCAGTTATTAGCTAGGGGCCCCGTCAGCCTCTTTACCTTCCTTAGGCCTCAGCTGCCGCCTCCAGAAAATGGGTATAGTAACCGCAGAGATATGAACAGCTGTAGTAGGTGAATGAGACCCTCCTCAGTGCCTTGTCCGTTGCCCTCCCTACAAAGCTTTCCTCCAGGCAGGTTGTCGACACCTCTGCTTCATAACGACTTTCAAATCTCTCAGTCTAGCCCAACATACGTTTTCATTATATTACCATTTCTGTCCTTCACTTACTTGTACTTCATTCAAATTCCACTTCTGTCAATGTTTTCAAGTAGTTACCCTAAATCATTTCAGTGTGGTCACGTGATGACTCACCCGCCTCCATAGTGCTTCTGCTGACATCATTCCCTTCATTTTATCTGCAGTCAACACACCAAGGAGATGTTTCAGATGCTGCCTCATGAACAGGTTGTTCCTCGTGGTCTCGACTGGGACAGATCACCCCACCACCGTGTCAGGTTGGCCTGCTCCCCGGCTCGTCCTGAGCTCGCCATGACCGCACGGGGGTTGTACACACACTTGACTTCGCTCTCTGCTGACACCTGGCGGGCGGAATCGCTGTTCAGGTTGGCCTGCTCCCCGGCTCGTCCTGAGCTCGCCATGACCGCACGGGGGTTGTACACACACTTGACTTCGCTCTCTGCTGACACCTGGCGGGCGGAATCGCTGTTTCCTTCCACGCCTTCCACAGGACGGGGCACACTTTGGGCTCTGGTTCCCTGACAGGCCCCCAGAATCTGAGCTCATGAAAGCTGTTACACCTCAGAGCACTTTGGCTTCATATGGCCGATAGCTCTGCAGAATCCTTTTGGATGTTTGTGGGTTCTTGAGTGGACAAGGACTTAGAGAGCAGTGGCTGCCCCGTGGCACCGAGGCTCAGTGCTACAGGGTCAAGGCTCGCGAAGAACGTGTGCCTCCCACGGGTCGCTGTCAGGTCCGAGCAAAATCACAGCAGAGAGAGAGCCAGACAAGTCAGGCGGGAAACACAATTCTGGCTTGGTAGCTTCTTCTGTTTACTCTGTCTCATTGGGTCACCGGCAGTCGGTGCCAATGATGAGACAGTCCTCAGGACTCCACCAAGCAGAAAATCTGCATGATTTCATCTTTCCCCTGGCCCTGGGGTGGCTACTGCCCTGGCCTTCCTCATGCTTGTTTCTGTCACCGTCCCTGCGGAAACGGGGTTGAAGTGGACAATCACCTCGCTGGAAGTTTTCAGATTCTTTGTTGCGCTGACCATGTGCTGATTCTGCACAATGAAATCTGTTCCTAGAACAGCAGCCCCTCACCTCCCTGAAAATCAAATCCTTAAAATCCCACCGTTGGCCGAGCGCACACAGAGCGCAGTGCGTTTCCTGTAGCGGTGTCCCAGGGTGGCGGCTACGGAAACAGTCTCTATCAGGAAGTGCAGCAGGACTGCTCCTGTCGTAGATAATGCAGATCAACTGTTTAATGGACATATTGCTTTGCTCACTGTCACTTACGGCTGACCTCGACTGCCTTTGAGCTGTGACAAATAAATAATCTTGCTGATAACAAAAACTGTCTCAACGGAACCCATAGACTCTAACCTACACCAAGTGGATTAAAACAGCTCAGATGCCTCAATAGGAACAGGCTAGAAAAATCTCTGAGCATGCCAGCCAGCAGTTGGCTCATGGATGTCACGCATTTCAACTGAAATAAAATTACATCTGTAATTTATTTATATGCCTCTCAATAAAGTTATGTACACGTAAAGCGTATAATACATATTTGCTTGAAGACACAATGAATTATATAATTTTAAGTATTCGTCTGGTAAGATCATATTTATTCTAAAAGCAATTCATATGATCCAATATATTTATAATAAAGAAAATACATTTTTGTGATAGATGACTCCATAAATAGTGTCCTTGTTTTCATACTTTTGCTCTATATTAATGACATTCATTTTTAACTTTATTGCTCGTTTCATTGCGGTGTTTTCATAAGCGTCTTCTAACTCACACGAGCAGAGGCTCCTGTGGCTGAGAGTGACAGACTCTCCACACACGTCCGGGATTTGGGGGATGATCCATCAAATCCCCGCATTGTGGTGACGAGAAAATAGGCCTTAGGAACGCAGACGGCCCATTGTCACTGCGCTATTGATCCATGGTGCTGCGAGCTGATCCCTCGCCAGGAAGACGGGGGGGGGGGGGGGGGGAGGAGACGCGGGGCTCAGTGATCAGGAGGATCTCGATGGCCTGGCACAGCCCTGCACGAATTCTGCAGTAACCTCAGCGTACATCGGGCTGGAAACACGGGTCTGCTTTTATCTGGGCCGGTGGAAGCCCGGAGGACCGGCTGGGCCTGGAGCCAGGGATGAGGACGGCAGAGGCCGCTGAGGACGGGGACGGGGACGGCAGAGGTCGCCGAGGACGGGGACGGGGACGGCAGAGGCCACTGAGAACAGGGAGAAATGAGGCGGGGCAGCTGGGAGACCGAACGGTATAAAAAGCAGACAGCGATGTCCCCCGAAGCCCATTCCTCGGGCTCGCTCAGTGCAGGAGCGAAGCACCCAGGCCGCCCACAGCTCCTGAGGAGATGGGCCAGCACCGCCCAGTGCGGGGACCGTGCCCGCAGGCATCACGGACACAGAGCGAGCGGGAGGCAGGTGGGCAGCAGGTGGGCTGATAGACGGAAGGGCAGGGCCCGGGGACCTCCGCAGGGGTCTGTCCATAGGGGCCGCATGAAATCGACGTTCTTATACGGATAGCTGGGTACCCAGAGAATGCCGGGGACAGGCCGCTTCCTCCTGACAGTGCCAGGGAACAAGGTCACCTGTCACCTACACCTGGAGGCTGAGAAACGGAACTAAAAACAATGAGCAACACACACATACAAAAAAAAAAACAAACAAACACAAAACCTAATAACATCATATGGTTTAATGTAGACGTGTTGGCCACCTTTGTTCACAGAACACGTGTGCGTGTGCGTGTGAGCAAGAGACAGAGAGAGAGTTGGGAATGCATTTAAATTTTTTTCATTTATTGGTTTTAGAGAGAGAGGAAGGGAGAGGGAGCTCACAACCTGTGCGCCCTGATTGGGAACCGAACCGGTGACCTCTTGGTGCAGGGGTCGGCACTCAGCCACTGAGCCACACCGGCCAGGCGGGAACGTATTTTGATTTCAGTTGCTGACCTCTCTCACCCACTGAGGTGTGTACTGTTTTATCTGCTAGAAGTCGAATTCAGGACAAGAATGGTTTAGGGCGACAAACACATACAATGCATATTCCACGACTGTATCAATTCACCTGCCTCTGATCCCTTCTCCACCTTTCTCCTTCCTGGGGAGAGTCCCCGGCTCACGCAGTTTCCAAGGAGCCCTGTACCTCTCGGTCCTGTGCACCGAATCCGTGGGAGAGCTGACACATCCTGGCAGGCCAGGCCCTCTGCCCACCTGCAGGACTTGGCAAGCTGCCTGGTGAGGGCGGGGGGGCAGGGAACCGTGCCCACTCTGACAGGTCAGCTGGAAACCCTTCAAGGGACCGTGTGGGAGGTGGGATGGGGCTGGGGGCGGGATAGAGACAGGGAGAAGCCAGAGAAAGTCAGCATGATTTGGGGATCAACGGAAACTAACTGGAAAGAGAAAGACTCAGCAAATGGATCTCAGAAACAACAACATTTCCACCTGTTTCTGCAACAGTCTTTGTATTTTAGCCACTTACAGAATTTAAGGTAATTTGTTTAAAAACTTATAGAGAAAAATTGTATTTATTAAAAAGTTGCAGAAACCTCCCCTTTTGTTTTCTCATGGTTGAAGTTGGTGGTAAAACATAAGTAATCAAAAAAAATATATATATACTAGAGTATATGCAATACCAGAGCCATAAAGATAAATCACTATAAGGAGATGAGTTCCAAATATAAATGACGTCATTGATAATTTCATAAGCCTGTGCTTTAACTGCGTTAAACTTTAATTTTGGGGGGTAATTAAATTGGGTATAGATTTAGTTTGTCCTTTCCTTCTTTAAAAAATTAAGTAAAGAGAAAAAACATTTTAAAGCTATTTAATACTAAGGATATTCATTTATTTCTCCCGTGTCCCGCAGTGCAGTTGTGATCATGTCTACCCTCTCCAAAATTCATATAGGGATGGATGTCGGTGTGCTCCCAGTCTGTCCGGGGCCAGAAAAAATGTTACAATGTAACGAGATTACATATGTCCTGGTGCACTTGGCCAGCAGTGACTGGGAACAGGCAGGTCTGGAAATCGAGCCTTTGAAATCGGACTCAGAGTGCGCAGAACCCATGGGCAACCGACTGGCATTCTCCTGACAGCACTCGGCTTCAGCAAACGTCTCGCTTATTTTCCTAACTCAGCGTCCTCTGTCTTAAACTCCAGTTTTTCAGGGCAGAGGGGAAGGCGAGTCTCGGACACCCCTCGGTGAGAACCTAGCAGGCAGCGTGTGGGTGGCCCCGGGAGCCGCGGGTTACACCTGGGTGAGGCCACTGGGCCTTAGGGTGCAGTCACCTGGGTGCTCCCTGAGCCTCAGGTTCCGCTGGTCCCGGCAGAGGGGGGGGAGGGGTTGCTCTCAGAGAGTCCTCACCACCTCTTCAGCCCTGGACACCGGCACCTCCTGGAGGGCACCCCAGACCCTCAGAATCCTTCCTCACCCAGCTGGGGCCACTTCCTGGGGTGCGGGCGAGCAGTCTAGAGGCCCCCGAAGGACCCCACACTTAGGGTTCAGTGCTCTGTGGCTGAAGTGCGAAACGTCCGCGTTGTTACCCTGGCGTCCGTGTCCTCAGAGAGAATCTGAGGGGACAGTGAGCACGAGCCGGGGTTGGGCCTCCGCTCCCACGAGGGCCTGCGCCTGCCTTTGCAACACCTCTCCCGTCCCGGAGGGACCTCGGGCCTGTTCCCAGCCCTGGGTTCCCCTGGGAACCCCCCCAATGGCCCCCTCTTCCCTGACTGTCCACCGCGGCCACCCTCCCCCATCCCGGGGCTGGGACGCGCCCCCGTGAGGGGCATGAAGGTGTCTGTCTCAGGCCTCACTGGGGGGGACATCTGCAGCCCCCAGCCTGCCCCAGCACGGGGGTGACTCCCAGGCGGTCACTTGTCTGCTGGAGGTGGGGACAGTGGTCCTGAGGGAGAGCTCGCGGCCCCTTCGGCATGAGGGTTAGCTTCATCCCGGCCCGTCACCCTGCTCTCCTGTTCCTGTGCCATAAGCTCCACGTCCCTCTGAGGTTCAGTCATGGATTTAACTCGGGTTGCGTTTTGATGAGTGAGCGTATGACCACCTAACCAATGAGCTGAATGAAGAGGGAGCGTCTAGCCCCGAGTGCCTACGGTGCCCGTGGAGCTGGCCTTGGGGCGCCGGCCACCAGTGCGGACCCTGTACGAAGGGCCTCGGGGTCAGCGCATCGCAGCAACACAGTGGGCGCCAGGACAAGGTCAGCTGGCGTCTCCTACCCGCTGTGTCCACAGGGACAGGAGTGAACAGTGAGAGGGATGGGCCACTTCAGCCCCCGGGCACGACCTCCGGTCAGAGAGCCTTGTGCACAGTGAGCGGACAGGGCACAGAGCAGGTCTCTTCAGGGCGGCTGCTCTCAGCCTCAGCATGTCATTGTGTCACCTACTATTGAGTCCCAGTGCTCATGGGTCTTCTGTCCCTATTGTTCTTCTGGCCATTCTCTGAACGTCTACTATTCATGGGTGTCCCCGTGTGTTATATTAGTTACATAACAAACTATAGAAATAGTCCCTGAAAGTATAGTCTTGCTATTGTGTACTTTTATTGTGTCTCTCTCTGAAGGAGGGTGGGTGAATGTTGGCAAAGCCTGTTAGACAATCTTTTAATTGTCGCGATGGCAAAGCCCCCCTTCCAGGAGGTTCTACCGTGCCCTTGTGACCTCCAGACCTCTTCCTTTCCCTTGCTTGGAAGTCAGTTTTGGGTTTCATGCCACCGATTAGCTTGACCTGTTCTTAGAATTCCCCTGGATGGAATCAACCCATATTTGTGGGTTGCTCATCGTACTTTCAATGGGGTTTATCCATGCGGCTGCATACAGCAGTGGTTCCTTCCTTTTTATTGACCTATAGTGTTTCATTTATAAATATTCCGCAGTCTATTTACCCATTCTGACAGGGACACCTGAGGTCTCTCTGGGAAGTGTCATGGAGAAGAACAAAGAGACTGCCAACAGCACTCTCATGCATGTCTGTAGGGGACACACACGCTCACTTCTCTCCGGGTGCGCCCAGGAGAGAGGCCACTGGCCACAGAGCACATCACTGGCTCTCTGTTTTGGGCTTGAGGAAGCCTTTCTGCTCTTCCAAATTATCGAGGTCCCCAAAGATCTTCTGTTTGTGTGGACTATACCTACAAATATTTAATATATTAAAAATTAAACTGGTTCAAATTTTATTTTACTTCTCAGTTACAGTTTACATTCAGTATTATTTTGTATTAGTTTCAGGTGTGCAGCATAGTTTTAATTTGGGGGATATATACTCAGAAGTGGGGTTGCTGGATCATAGGAACCCCCATACTGTTTTCACACTAACTTACCATCTACACACCTTCCAACAGCACACAAAGGTTCCGATTTCTCCCCATCCACACCAATGCTTACTGATTTGTAACAGCGCCACCTTGTGGGGGGAGGCCATATCTCACTGTGGCTTGGCTTTGAATTTCCCTGGTAAGTAGGGCAGTTGAGTACCTTTTCATGTACCTGGTGGTCATTTGTATGTCTTCTTTGAAGACATGTCTACTCAAGTCCTTTGCCCATTTTAAGAATCAAGTAATTTGTATTTTTGGTCTTGAATTACATGAGTTCATCATATATTTGGGGTGTTAACTTCTGTTTTTGCACATATATTCTCCCATCCCACAGGTGGCTTTTTCACTACGTTGCTTGTTTTCTTTCACTGTGCAGAAGCTTTTTGGGTTGATGTCGTCCCAATGGTCTGTCGTAGCTTTTGCTGCCTGTGCTTTTGGTATTATATACTTAAACATTCGTAAGGAGTAGATCCCACAATAACTTTTTTCCTTAGTAACATATAATAGTTTTATTATTATTATTACATTTTTATTGATTTTTTTTTTAGAGAGAAAGGAAGAAAGAGAGAAATAGAAACATCGATGTGAAAGACATACATTGATTGGCTGCCTCCTGCACGCCCCCTACTGGGGATTGAAACCGCAACTCAGGCATGTGCCCTGACCAGAAATGGAACCAGGACCTCTCAGTCCATGGGACCATGCTCAATCCACTGAGCTACACTGGCTGGGCTATTATTATTATTTTTAAATAAATATAAATACATAGTAAAGAAAAACTAAAGAGAGAATGTTAAATATTCATTTATGTTAAAATAACAATAATAAAGCTTCGATGTTATATAGTGTCATTATATGTTATGTAATTATATTTTACACGTTGTCATACTTTACATCATATTAGTATGATATGGGTGAGGTAACACAGGAATATAAATGTAAATACTTACTGAGCTCTATATTGAAAATGAAACTACAATGTTCTTCACTGTATATGTTATACCTCAGAATGGAAGTTAAAAAAGAAAATATGAACACCAATAAATAAATGGAAAAAAATAGAAAGACGTTCTTTGTTCTTAGAGTTTTCTAATACAGATAAATTCAAGTGTGCTTGTAATTCACACATCATAACAGGCAGCTTTGAAAATATGAGAGCTGGAAGAAACTCACTAAGTGAAAGCTACAACATTCATTCTGCGGGTTTCAAGAACCCGTCGTCCATCATCTCTCAGTTTATTGTGCTGGGATGAAGAACACGGTAAATGTATCGAGCCCATCAAAGTGGTTTCACTGTTTTCAATCAGTTTCTTCTTCTTGGTGCTGACACAAAGGTCAAAGGTGACAGTCTCAGAGGGGAGCAGTTATCCATTCTGATTCTTCTGTCTGGTTTGATGGTTGATTGACCTTGGACATGATGGCAAAGATTCTGGTAGGTAGCTCTGAGACTAAAAAAGTAATAGAAACACTACCAATAATAAGTAATATAAATCATATTCTGGCTATGAGCAAATCACAAATCCATTAGAATCCTAACACGTGTTTATTTTAGGAATACAATTTTATCAAGCGGTTGGCTCTGTCCAGTTCCCTTCACCCTTTTTCTATAAAGCTCTTGTCTTCATCCTCAGAACTCAGGCACCTGCATTCGGGAACACACAGGAACACAGAAGACAAGGAGCCGTGTCACCGAAACGCTGTCGCCATCTAAATGTCACCATGTTTGATCTCGATAATATGTTTTTTTTTATTTCTACAGTTGTAATTTGTCTTTCCTCAATAGGAGTGTTAGTATAAAAACTGGGTAAGCCCTGGCCAGTTTGGCTCAGCGGTTAGAGCGTCCGCCTGCGGTCCAGAGAGACCCGGGTTCGGTTCCCACTAAGGGCATGTACCTCGGTTGCAGTTTGTCCCCGGCCCTGGTTGGTCGTGCGGGTGGCAGCCACTCGATGTGTCCCTTTCACATCGATGTTTCCCTCTCTCTCTCTTCCTCTCTCTCCCTCCCACTCTGTCTGTACAAAAAATGGAAAAATGTCCTCGAATGAGGATAAAAAATAAATAAATAAAATAAAATAAAATAAAAATAAAAAAACTGGGCTAAATTTATATTTACAAAGGGCCATTATAACATGTGGCACTTTTATAAATTCTATGCATTTTTAATCCTAAGTTTATTTTCAGGAAAAATAATAATAATAGCAATTTAACTTTAAATTGCATTTCAAAATAATAATAGCAATTTAGCCTTTAAATTAATGAAAGGCTTCACATTGAAATACTGTACAATGGTGCAAAGTACAGCCAACACCCCAGACCCTGTGACAAGGACAGCCTACTTTAGTCAAGTTCCCAGTGAAGAACATTGGAATTCCTGCGAAAGGAGAGGAAAGAAGTTAGAATCAGAGGAACTGGAAGTTGAAACCTTCAAGATTTGGTAGGACGTGATTTACTTTTAAGGCAATTTTTTTCAATGTGTACGTAGGTGCAAATGCGGAGCCACCAGAGTGACGTTCCCTTTGTCTGCATGCATTCAGGACAAAAAACAAAAAGTTCTGTGTGTCATTGCATTGACAAAACAGTCTCTTTTTGTAAGCAAAGAACCTGGTCTGGGGTAACAACACTTACGCTCGTTGGAATTTGGAAGCAATGAACAAACTTCCTCCATAAGCCCTGGGCTGCACAGAGTGGGCAGTTAAAAGCTGGGCACTTGGGAGCCGCGTTGGTGTCCTCTCCTCTTGGTCGCCCTGCCGACCGCCACCCCTGCAGCCGGAGAGCTGGCGGCCGGGCCTAGGTCGTCACGACAGGAGCACGGCCGTGAGCTGGCGGAGCTCGCTGGGAACTAGTGGGTCTGCAAATCTGACTTTGTAATGGGGTGTTCTGTCCATTTCGCAGAGGCACCGCACTCACCCTCTTGCTGAGGACTCTGGAACAGACAGCTGTGGCCTCTTCGAGCCGGAGGTGTGCAGCTCAGCCGCTGGAAACCCGGCGGCTATCCCTCTGCATCGCGGGCCTCCCTCCCGGACAAGGTCTCACAATGGTCTGATGCAAACATCACTGCACTCTTCGCCCAGACGAACACCGAGTGTGCAGGAAATCCCAGTGCCTTCCGTGACCTTCCGTGACCTTCCGGACTCGACTCGGGGACGCAAGCCAGCCACCCTCACCCAGCACACCTGGCGCTGAATGAGAGCCGGACAGCTAAGTGCTCCAAGTCTCTCACCCGACGTGAGGTGAAGGGAGAAACGCTGTTCGTGTCCTTCTCTTTGGGTGGTAGGTGAGGCCGAGAGCCTCCAAGAACACCAAAGATCTCCTGACCTACACTGTGCTTGTCCTGGCTTCCCAAAGTTCCTGTGTAGTCTGCAGTTGTTGTTGTTGTTGTTTTGATCCTCACTCGAGGACAGTTTTGCATTTATCTCAGATAGAGCGGGAGGGAGAGAGGGGGGAAGACGTGGTCACGGCTCCTCGGTAGATGGCCAAGGGTTCGGAGAATTCCCGGCTTACCTTCTAGAAACTACGAAAGAGAACAGGTCTGTGAGGCAGACGAGCTGATTCTCGGATGAGGGGCCCTGTGGCAGGCACCACAATGCACCCCCAAAGCTGTTCATGTTCCAATCCCCAAAGTCTATGACCATCAAAACGGAATTTCAGACGGGATTAATGTAAGGAACTGGACGTTAGAAAGAGTATCTCGAATTTTCATGGCAGGTCCACGGTAACCAGAAGGTTCTTATGTGGCAAAGAGGGAGGCAGGTGGGCAGAGAGGTAGGGGGAGGGAGGGAGAGAGGGGGGTCTACCCAGACCACACTGCTGGCTCTGAGGTAGAGGCAGGGGCATGCGTCACGGAGCAGCCCGGAAAGATTGAAAAGACAAGGAAGCACGTCCGGCCAGTGTGGCTCAGCGGTTGAGCGTTGACCCTGCACCAAGAGGTCGCCAGTTCGATTCCCGGTCAGGGCACATGCCCAGGTTGTGGGCCCGATCCCCAGTGGGGGGCACGCAGGAGGCGGCTGATCGATGTTCTCTCTATGATGTTTCTATCTCTCTCTCCCTCTTCCTTTCTCTCTCTCTAACATTAATAAAGGAAAAAGAATTAGAAAAAGACAAGGCAGCGGAGTCCTCCCTGGAGCTCGAGGAAACCCTTCCGGACGACTCGCGTTGCTCTTCCGACGTCTAGAAGTGCAGGAGAACAGGGTCCCGATGTTTCCAGCCCCTGTGCTTGTGGTCATCTGGACCAGCAGCAGCAGGACACTGGCCAGATAGGATGCCTCGCTCTACACCAGGGAAGAGCAGCCTCGGAGACCTGCTGGCCAAGCACCGGTCTCCTGGGAGGGGAGCGGCGTGGACGCTGCTCACTGATTCACGTTAACGGTCCAAATGCAAACAACCGGTGGCTAGCCAGAGCCACCCGAGGGCAGGTCCAGAAAGTGGCATCGGCAGGAGCCGGCCATCCAAGAACATACAGGTATTTTCCATGAGCAGATACAGAACTCAGGAGGGCGTTCGCCAGGAGCTACCCTGAAAAGTGCCCACATCAAGGGCTTCCCACCAGGGATGGGAGGTCACAGAGCAGAGGCTGCTGGGAATTCGGACATACAGAGTGGGAGTCGGGGGGCTAAGGTGCCCTCGCTGGAAGGTTTCATATGGGAGCCCCAAGGACAGGGGAGGGGCTTAACTGAACAGTCCACAGTCACCCCATGGGAAAGAGTCAACTTGCAATACCCCCCACATGCGTTCTGCAAGATCAATCGCCCCCAAAAACATGAGGGCTTTTCCTCCCAATCCCGCTCCCTTTCCTCCCTGCCCGAGTGCAGGCAGGACAGCTAATGAGAAGCAGAGGAGCAGGCAGAGTGGGAAGGAAGAGGGAGCCGCGGAGACCGCCGTGCATTGCGGGTCCCCCGAGTTGAACCAAGTCTGGGTGCTGGGAGGGGGGGCTGTAAACTGGAAGACACAGGTGCGATTGCACAGGATCATTTGGTCTTTGGAGAAAGTCTGCAGAGAGGGCTCGTGGGGCGGCCGTGAGGGATGCGACAGGCTGACTTCAGCTTGTCTGGTACACTCGGTATACAACCGGGAGCTGCTTAAGTGCAGAAGCACAAAATTGCATATGTAATGTATGAAGGTTGTGGGTACTTCACTTCAAAGCATGGAGGCCCAACGCGAGGGTCTAGATCAGCTCGTGTCGTCACAGGCTCTCCTGGAGAGGGTTAGTTTATTTAGTGACGGGGGCTCCTGTATCACCTCAGAGCCCGAGGGGCCGTGGGGGCTGCCCCCTTTGCCCAGGACCGTCCTCTGTTAGGAAACAGACGAGCCAGTGAGACAAGAGAGGGCAGGACAGTCCCCTGCTTGCTTGACCTGACCCCGGGCTGGAAGTGCGCTCTCCGTGAACACACACAGGATGTGGGCGTGACCCGTCTCACACCTCGCCCGCGTGGACTTCTATGTCCACTCAGTGGCAATGGCCCGAATCCAGTCCTCCTTCTCTTCGGTGCCAAAAAGGACATGTAGATGCCTCTCGCTCCCGTCTCAGGCCGTAAGCAGTCTTCTGATTCCTCTTCACAGCTGGGGAGACTGAAGGTTTCTTTAGGGGACACATGCTGTGCTGTGTGCTGCATGCACAGGACCAGCTGAGGTCGGTCTGAACACATGAAACTGACATAACACACGACACCCAGGTTAGCGGCAGGGTTCAGGGGTGGGCACCACCCTCTTGAACTCCTCTCCAAGTCAGCTCGAGGTTACGTCCCGGGAGAAGGGCCCAGATCAGGGCTCGTGTCCCAGCTCCGCTCTTTCTCTAACCTTGGCTTTCACCACGTCGCCTCTTGGGCTTCGTTTTCTCTGTCTGTCAAATGTGAATGTTGTACGAGATGACCCCTCTTGGAACCTAACGATATGCACCTAATACTCGATCATTCGGGAGGACCTGTCGCCAATTTAGCTCATTCCACACAGCTCCCAAAGGAAAGTGCCATTTTGACACACACGTTCCCCGCAGGGTAGATGCCATCATAGCAGAGAAGGTCCATTATGAACCAGAAAATATAAGTTATCTCAGATATCAACACAGAATCCAGTGTGCTTTTAAATCCACATGACCGTTCTGGGTAACTCAGTAAAACGAACCGGAAAGACAGGCGAGTGTGAGGTAGGGAAAGAAGGAGCTGACCTCTGGGTCTCTGTCGCGCACACCCCCACCCCACGCAAGCGGGGGGCGGCGGGCCCAGCACCAGCAGCTGTTCCTAAAGGGGAGACCCGGGTGCGCATGGCCGTTCGTTTATTTCTGTCACGGCCACTTGCTCAGGACGTCAGAGGCGCTTGCTGACCCAACAAGAAGACCATGTGATGATGAGCGAAGAGGCAAAGGGGTTTTCCCCTGGACTCCCATCAGACGTGGCCTGGAGAAGGTTTCAGTGGCCGCCGTTGTTGAAAGGGTAGATGCGACCCTGGAGAGGCGCCTGGACCACAGTGGCCACGGGTCAGAGGGCAGTGGAGAAGTCACAGTTGCTGGAATTTGAGGATGGAGAGCCGCGTCACGGAAGACAACGGTTGCCTCCGTTTCTCGAACATCTGCAAGGGATCGGGACACGCACAGACGTCTCTTTCGTCTCAAAGGACGGTGTCCAAACTGACCGGCGGACCCAGGGAAGGCAGGGCCCCGTCACAGATGTGCAAACAGACCTTGGACAGCAGCGGAGCGGAAGTTCCAGGAGGGCTGGGGATACCGAGGGGGAGCAGGCATGATGACATACAGTCTTGTTTCTGCTTCATTGATTCAAGAAAAAACAATGACCCAATTGTCACCTGGAATGAGGTTCAGCTGCACATGAGGGGCCACCCACGATCACCATGGCGTGAATGGAATATCAGTCTTCCTCTTGCCCATGTAAAGAGAACGGGGGCTTAGTGAAAATTGGACCAAAACCTTAGGGGCCTTTCAGCTCAAGCCCCATCGCTGTGACGATGGCAACAGGACGGCTCGCTGGCCAGCTCGCCCCGAGTGTCCGCCTCCCTTCCTCCACTCATCCAGGCAACAGAAGGAGGAGCAAGGAGGGGAGCACAGCCTGTGGGTCAGTGGTCTTTCAAAGGGATTTCCCAAGTTTCCCCTGTATGTTGATGGGCATAAGTCACCACAGCGCCCCCTGATGGCAAGGAGGCCTGGAAATGTGGACTGCAGCCCTGGCAGCCAGCGCCACAGAGCATCGGTACAGAGAATCATGGTGGTGCTTTCTTTCCGGTAATAGTTGATGTGCCCGTGCGGGACGAGGCAGACTTGTCCCAGAGGAAACCGGCGCCGCTGGAATGCACTGCTCACACGGAAATACAGGCCTGTGAGCAACCACTCGAGACAACCCTGCTAGGCCGCGGATCACTCCGGAGGGTTTCACGAAAGGGATAAAAACACTCAGGTCAGACGTAAGAACACTCTCGAAGCCCTGGTAAGAGGTTTCTGCTCATCCTCCAAACGCCTTCTGGGTTCAGGTAAAGGACAAGGAATTACCTTGAAATTACCCTGAAATTACCAACCCAAATTCCACACATGTCCCGGGCCTGGATTGGGTCTCCTCCCAGTGAATTTTCCTGGGGTCTCGTGCCCTCTGTCAATCTGATTACCTTCCCGGGTGTCCCCATGCTGGGCCCTAGCCTGCTGACTCCCCTGTGCCCGGGCCGAGCAGAGGGCCCCTCCGGCCCGGGCTGTGGCACCCCGGGGGGGCTGGGGATTTTCTATTGCATCCCTGGTGGCCGTCCCCTGGAGGGCATGGATGAGTCTTCTTTCCAGTACACTGGATGGGAAGTTTGCCTGCTTCCTGCTTGTTTCCCAGTTTGTTCAGATTCTTTAGCTCCATCTTGCTTTCTTCTTATATTGATAACTATTTCCTCACGGTGTAGCTCTAGCTGCCTGCATCCCTGGGAGCAGGACTCCTACACGGAGCCCTCAGGGTGGCCACAGAGGGTCATGGAAGCGGGAGACAGGCCCCTGAAGGCGGGAAAGCCCCTCCGGTCCGCTGTGCCCCAAACCAGGCGTGTGACCCCTGTGAGGATGCTCAAGTTACAGGGAGAACACCCCGACGCCCACAGGCTCATGGGACCTCGCCAGAGGCTCAGATCTGGTTATTAGCAGGGTATCCACATAACCTGAGTGTCTGCTGCTCCAAACTGCCTCTGATATTCCTCAGCGCTGCCGATAAAATGGTGTTTATGGCCCTGGCCGCTTTGGCTCAGCAGTTAGAGCGTCGGCCCGAAGACCAGAGAGGCCCGGGTTTAGTTCCCGCTAAGGGCACGTACCTCGGTTGCAGTTTGTCCCCGGCCCCAGTTGGGGTCGTGTGGGTGGCGACCAGTCGATGTGTCTCTCTCATATTGATGTTTCTCTCTCTCTCTTCCTCCCTCTCTCCCTCCCGCTCTATCTAAAGATAAAATGCAAAAATGTCCTCAGGTGAGGATTAAAAAAAATCATGTTTATGAACATGACTGTCACAAATAACAAGGAGGACCACAGAGCAATTTCTGTGTCTGTGAGACACGCCGTCCACCTGATTTACCCACAGAGACACAAACTTGCCACCAGGCAAGCAAACAGGCCCCCGAGAGGCAGGGTGTTTAATCTCTTCTGTGCTTCTTACCAATTCTGTGTGATTCTGTGTGCATGCACACATGCACACTCACACCTGCACACACCTGCGTGCACACTCACACCTGCACACACATGCACGTACACTCACACCTTCACACACATGCACGCACACGGACACATATGTACACCACACCTGCACCCACACACATGCACACCCTTTGCACCACATGACTACTTGCCCACAGCACTCTTTTTACCTGAGTAAGAAAATTCAAGACTTCGATGTGGCCACATCCTGAGCAGTATAAAATCACATTTCTTTCTCTGTTCTTTCCTCAAGGACATCTCAAGGACACCTCCCAGGAGGGCCGTTCACACCCTGTGGTCAGTCGAATCAGAGGGGGGTAAAGACCCCTTCTCTCACAGTAGACATATAAGGAGCAAAAAGAGAGAAAAGAAACCTCAGAACAAAGAAAGGTGCCCAGGATCTTCAGAAATGTCATTTCTTTCGAAACTTCGGGCAGAGAAACAGTGATCTTCCGTGAAAATCATTGTGGCATAAGAAAATATTAAACTATGACTGCAGTGTGTTCTTGGTGTTTTGGTAACAAAACATGTATTGACATTTTGACTCAATGAAAAACTCGAGATTTATTTTTCACTTGAGATAAGTATTGACCTTAATAACCTCAATCAATATCGCCTTTGGTATAAATGCAACTAGATATTTGTGTCACCACGAGTCAATAGTAGTTTTCTGTAGAGTGTGTCAAATACTTTTTTTTTATTATTCCTGAAATTTTCCATTATAAAAGATCTTTCTAATTCTTCAGATGGATTAGCCTAGAAGCTGCTTGAATTTACTTCTGTCTTACTTGTAGATGTTTTCATTCTAATCACTGTTAATGTGCTCAATTATTTGTACCTTTCAAAATGAGAGACTTCATTACTAAACAGTCAGAAATAACTGATTTTCATAATAACTCGTGGCAAGCTCACAACATGTCGCTACGGACAAATGAGGACAATTCGTGCCGACCTGGAATAGATCACAGCACCCTCCGCCTGAGACAAACCGCCATCGAGGGTACGAGGCAACAGCACACCCAAGAGGGACGCCTTGGGACGAGAGGACGCGGTGCCCGTTTTGGAAAGGCCAGTTTTATCACTGTCTATGAGCAGTGAATAACCTGAGTACAAACGTTGAAGTTTAATGCTTACATTTTTCTGATTCTACAAAACCAGCGACCTGTTCGGAACCGCCGTGCTCCATGAGGAGCGTGGCCCGAGGCAAAGCTCTCGTTTGAACATTCTGGCCACAGGACAGCTGCTGAAGCTGCCCAGCTATCCGTGTCTCGCTCTCTCCTCCAGGCCTGTCAACCACATCAGAATGTGCTCGGAATAGCTGGGAGTCCCTGGCTCACCCCCAAGGGCGCCGCACGGGGTGCTTCCTCCAAGACACTGGACAGAGCCTGGTCGGAGAGACGTAGGTGTGTCCTGCTGCCTCAGTCTGAGGTCAAGTCCATGGGAGAAAGGGGAGGCGTACACAGTCCACCTGTTCCTCAAGACAAGCTCCTTCCAACAGACCGTCTGCAGGAAGCAGGCCCCAGCACCATGGTGTCCCGGGGCCGCCGCTGGGCACACCTCCCTACGGAGCCCTTGAGACTGACCAGCGTGACAGCAGAAATACGTGCTTCCGTTCAGTCATTGGTGGGTTTACATGTCACATGTGGCTGGCGACCACCCCCAAAGAAAGTCACCACCCAGCCTAGGTTTCAACCTCACTGACTTGGGGACTGTGTGCTCGGAGGACCTTGTCTGAGTCAGGTGATGCTGGCCCCCCTCTCTCTCTCTCTCTCTCTCACACACACACACACACACACACTCTCACTTCCTCTGACATCACACTATTTCCACAAAGCAAGGTGACCTTTGGAAACCATCCCTGTGAAACCAGCCACTGCATTTATTATTGCATATTGTTGAGATAGCACTTCTCTATAATAAGGGCCATCAAAACTGCTCGCTCTTACAACTTGTAAAAGACTTTTGAAAAAATGACCTCTCCATTCACACATTTTAACTTGAATCTGAAATGTTTATGATACATTAAAATAATTACAAAAGATAGAATTTTCTGACATTGCAAATATCAAGGCTTTAAAATGTAATGGTCATGCCCAGCTGGTGTGGCTCAGGGGCTGAGCGTCGACCCTGTACCAAGAGGTCGCCGGATCGATTCCCGGTCAGGGCACACGCCCAGGTTGTGGACCGATCCCCAGTGGGGGGCGTGCAGGAGGCGGCCAGTCGATGTTCTCTCTCACTGATGTTTCTACCTCTCTCTCCCTCTCCCTTTCTTTCTAAAATCAATAAAGGTAAAAAAAAAAAAAATAAAACATTTAAAAAATAAATAAAATAAAATGTAACGGTCACAGCAGCTTGAGCTGTGTGCCGTTTAGCCTCGACACCTACAAAGTGGCCGTTCTGAACCTGGCATTTTTCAGGCGGAAGGGGAGCAAGGGCGTGGGGGGCAGGGAAGCGAAGATCGTCCGGTTCCTCCGTCCACTGTCCTGCTCGTCCGTTTACCTCCCGGCACCGTAGCCTCGCGCAGTGTGTTTTCACGCTCCAGACTCTTCATTGATCACCCCATCATCTCTTCTAAACACTGCTTTTATATTTCAAGAGTCCAGAAGGCTTTCAAATAAAGTTAAAAAACCTTCTGAATTAAATTACAGGTGCCTTTTCAGCCCGACGGGGTCCAACAATGAGGATCTATGGGTTGGAGTTGCACACACTTGACAATCACCATAAAACCTAGCTCGCCCGAGGGCACAACAATGAGTAGAGCAATCTGAAAGTCTGAAAGTGTCCAATAATAACACAAACAAATAAAGGAAAATACCACAAAGAGCCCCATCATCGTGATTTCAGCGAACTCTCGGTTTTTTCAGATGGGTCACTCACGGTAAAGGCACAGAGGAGAAGGCTGGCCCCTCCGGATTCTGCCCGCCCTCCCGGGGACCCCAGGTCACACGCCGTTCTCCGTCCTCCACTGGGTGGCCCATGGCGACCCGCCCGCCGCTGACCAGGGAACGATAGCACCGGTTCTCCCCGGGTCCGAGCGATGAGCTCTTTGCACACAGAACACACCGGTGACTGAGTCCTGCCTGCATGTCTTTTCTGTTCCACTGCTAATGTGTATGCTGAGAACAGCCCCCTCCAAACACTTGCAAAGGGAGTGCAAAATGATACAGAGGAGCGAGAGAATAAAAATGAATGTGCAAACCCAACGAAGGGACATACCCCTTCCTGTAGGAACGCGCATAGGATCCTATGAGCATTGGGGACCAGCAGCATCGCCCACGCTCACGCCCTCTGCATTCAGCCCTCCCATTTCAGCTGCACCCCACAAATGTCCACTTGACAATCACAATAAAATGGATATTACCTGAGGGCAGAACAATGAGGGGAACAATCTGAAAGCTCGAAACTGTCCAATACCCTTCACAAAGGTGTTGTTGACAAAGCCATTCGCGATAAACCAATCAACACACAGACAAAGAAATCATCGTCGAAACCGAAACCTAGGAGCCCACAACCACCCTTAAATGCCAAAGGATGTCACATGTGTACCCTACCCTCCGATAATGAGCTGAATGATAACGAGGACAGTCCCCGGGAGGGTGTAGATTAGTCGACAACTAATTACTAATAAGCACAATGCAACCTGTCTGTTCACGCAGAGAAGAGACTGGAGTTCACGGAGCCGCGGAGCGGGCCTCCCAGCCTCTCGTTATTCGCTGATTTCTCTTCTCCCAGCTTTTATTCCACTTGGCTGGTGCACGGCTAATTATTTTCCGAGGGCTGAGGACCCCACGATGATTAGTTTCAGAGGATGCTGATGCGCGGTGTGTGTCTGAAGTCGGAGGTCTGGGGGCTGATGAAGAGGCCTGTCTCCAAGGCCTGGCGGCTCAGCCACTCAGCTGCTAATTACCGGGCACTGGGTGCTCCTCATCCCTCAGCACCCAGGCGAGGGAGGCAGGGGTCCACACTCTGGCTGTCAACGACACGTTGATATGACTTGAAGTTAAAAACAACACTCCCAACAGCATCGATAAAATGGGGTACCTTGTCCTAGACCGCCCTATCACAACTGTCCGTTGTGGGGGTCTGGTTCCCAGGACTTCTGTTTCAGGACTCAGGGGGCCTTTTAACCCAGGCTTGCGGCTGACCCTGCTGACCCTGGGGTGGCATGGGGGGCATCGGTGGTCATTTATTCGTCACTGAGGCCGCAGCGTTCACCCTCTTCCAGACTGAGCTCGGACGTCGGCCCGTGGAGCCCGCCGGGTGGACTGACCTGCGGCTGCATGCAAAGGTCCTACTTGAGGAGCATTGCTTACACACCCTTCATCTTCTGAAGCTACTGTTTTTTTAATCCTCACCCAAGGATATTCTTCCATCAGTTTTTAGATTGAGTAGAAGGGAGGGAGAGAGAGAGAGAAACATAGATGTGAGAGACACAGTGACCGGCTGCCTCCCACAGGACCCCAGATGGGACCGGAGATGGAGCCTGCAAGCCAGGTACATGCCCTTGACTGGGCATCAAACCAGTGACCCTTTGGTCCATGGGCTCACGCTCTACCCGCTGAGCCAAACTGGCCAGGGCTGAAGCGACTGTTCCCAGGATCTGGTGTATGCAATCAGCTTTTATCTCACATGCAAAACGCATGTTATGTTTCTTAACAAACACTATTTCTGTAAACTAACATCAAATCAAAGGGCAGCCGGCTGGAGATTGTTACAAATATCGACAGCTATTTTAACAAACACCCAAAGCCTCTCCATCAGGGAAGATGGTCCATCCCTTCCCCATAGCCGGGCTTGGCATCTGATTCGTCCCTGCCCCTCTAAACCTGAAGGGATGTTCTGAGCGTCCCACCTGGGTGTTAAGAGAACCATTTCAGTGAAGCTGTTGGTAAGAAAGGGGTGGGCATGGTGGATCATGGACTCCAACAGGGTTCTCTGAGGACAAAATTCAGTGCACTTCAGTTTTGTCCCAGGCCTTGTCCCTAAATTTAAAAATCTTCAAGGCCTCGCTAGTTGCCACCATTCTATGTCATCATCCCTGGTCTCCATGGAAACGGCATCTCTTTCCCTCCTTCCTACTCAGAGCCTGTGTCTCTAGTGCACAGTCTCACGCTCAGCCTCCTGATAGGTCTCATGTGATCATTTTCTCAACCACCTGGCAAGCCACTGGGGAAGGGGCAGCCACTGTTGTGACCTCCACCACGCCCCATGCGGTGCTGGACACAGAGGGCTTGCGCTCTCGATATGTGTGAAACTGAATTAAAAACGAGAACCTGAATTGTCTGTGGCGTTGGCGGACGTCTTCAAATGTGCCCGCTCTGATTCATTAACACTGTAAGGAAATCTCGAGCACTGAGCCAGAGGCTACGCTAAGGCATGATTTGTTTTTGCTGATGTCACCCTCAATGGCAACATTGTAAATGGGGAGGACTTGAATCTGTCACCCCAAAAGAGGACTCTGGAGTAGTCAACATCGTAGAAAGAGCGTAAACGGTGGGGGCCGGGCCTGGGAAGAGGAGACACAGGGATTTTCCCCCCACGGGTACAGAGTTCCAGTTCTGCAAGATGAAGAAGTTCTAGCGATCCGCTGTACACTACTGAGCTACTGTCCACTCAAAAATGGTTAAAACGTTGAATTCTATGTGTTTGACCACCGTTATTTACAAAGCAGTTTGCCTGTGGTTAGGTCAGTGAAGTTTGACTCTCCTCAGCCCAGCTCACGGACCGTTTCAAGGGGGAGAGTGACCAGGCTTTGGCTCGCTCATCTGTAAGTTGTTAGTGGCGTAGAAGGAGTGTTAGTCACCTCCCTGGGCCCACGGTGAACCAGTTTCCAGCGTCTGTGTGAAAAGAGTGTCATGTTGATGGTGACGCTTCTGCCCCAGGCTCCTCCCAGGACCGCTGACCCTGAGGTCCAGTGCTCCAACCACCCACGCCACGGAGCCATCGTGGGGGGCCCCAGGGGTGCAGAGATGGTGCATTCCCATTGTGACTCCATCATCCCCAACAAAAAACATCCCCGAGATTCTCATGGGAGCGACTCAACGTCCCATCCTTAATGGTTTCCCCTCTCCGAGGTAAGGTGAACAGCGTGCAGGCCGTGTGTCGTCTGTCCCGAAGGTGTGCTGCAGCTGGCTGCTGGTCACACGGCCACGGGCGGGCGTCGCCAATCGGATCTGTGGCCGCCGTTCTTGCTGGCGCTGCTCACTCGTTCCTCTTCGTATACAGAGTTACCAAATTTCCTGGGGCAACATTGGTTAATAAAATTATATAGGTTTCAGGTGTACGATTCTCCACTACGTCACCTGTACATGGTACTGTGTGTTCACCACCCAAAGACAACGCTCCTTCCATCACCATGTGTCCCCTTCACCCTCCTCCTCCTCCACACCTTCCCTCTGTAATCACAACGCTGTTGTCTGTGTCCAGGGGTCTTTCTTTTCTTAATCCTTTCACCTTTTTCACCCAGATCCCCAACCTCCCTCCCTTCCAACAGCTTTCACTCTGTTCTTTCTGTCTACGAGTCTCTTTCTGTTTCGTTTGTTAGTTTATTATGTTCATTAGATTCCACGTGTAGGTAAAACCAGATGGTATTTGTCTTTCTCTGACTGGCTTATTTACTTAGCATAATGCTCTCCTGGTCCATCTATACTGTCACAAACGTAGGCTTTCCTTCTTTTTTATGGCCGAGTAATATTCCACTGTGTAGAGAGGTACCACTGGTCTACAGATGGGCACGTGGGCTGCTTCCCGATCTTGGCTGTTGTAAACAGTGCTACAGTGAACATGGGGGGGGGAGTGCGTGTATGCTCTGAAATCACTTGTTTCGGGTTTCTTCAGACATATTTCCGCAAGTGGGATTGCTGGGTCACAAGGCAGGTCCATTTTTAATTGTTTGAGGAAACTCCATACTGCTCTCCACAGTGGCTGCACCAGTCTGCATTCCACCAGCAGCGTGCGAGGGCTTCCTTTTCTCCACATGCGCACCAACAGTTTTTGTGTGTTGATTTATTGATGATGGCCATCATCAATTAATCATTTCATTCTTGGGGTGTGTAGCAATACAGTCTTACTGGCTCGAAGCACTTTTTAGAGAATTTTAAATATCTAGTTTAGCTCAGGCAAGGCCTCCATTACCAATGGACACTCACTGTGCCACCAAGTCATGCACACCCACACCCCACCCCACCCCGTGTCACAGGGGGCGCTGAGCAGGACGCACGTGCCGGACACGCATAGGAGTTGTGGCAGGAAGTGCAGCAGAGGCTAGCCACTACTCCCCACGGAGGTGAAACTGTTCCACAGAACCATGGAAGAACCAGTACATCTCGTTTTTTCGCTGCAGAATGTCTCGTGTTGTTAGTGTCAATTAGACTCTTACCAGGGCTTATATGAACATTTTTGCTTTGCTTTTGTAACATCTGGTTTTATGTCCATAGGGAAGCTAAATTTATTAGCCTAAAATACTCTTTGTTTTGTTTTAAAGCAAGAAATAACAGTCTTTTACAGTTAAATTCTGTCTCAGGAAACTGTTCTGTTAGACTAACATCCCACGGGCCACGCTTCTCCCCCCACCCTCAGCGAGGTGAGGACGCGGAGAGTGGGGGGCAGCAGAATGTGCACCCCCAGCGTGCCTGCAGGAAGTTAAGGCGCCACCAAATAGGCCACCTAGGTACAGAAGTGCAGGGGGAGGCTTCCCCTCCACCCCTTTCTACCGAAGACAGACCCTCCCAAAGGAACCAACGGCCTTAAATTCCCCCCCTGGGACTCTCTTCAACCGGGAAAACGGACTCATCACAGCAGAGGTCCACACCGCACCCAGACACACTTCGACCCAAACTATCACACCTCCCATCTAGTCTTCCAAGGCCCATTCATCTTCCATAAAAATCATTTCCTCTTCCCTAAGAGGCTGCATGTCCCTCCCCTTTCCCCATTACGATGGTATTTAAGCCTGAATTCTAAGCCACCTCTTTGAGTTGCTCATTTTCCTCTGGGCATCTCCCAGGTATACATGAGGTGTACATGTTGATCAAACATGGTTTACTCTTGTTAATCTGTCTTTTATTGCCAGGTTCTCAGCTAAGTACACAGAAAGGTAGAGGTAGAATAATTTTTCCTCCCTCTAAAACAATGAAAAAAATTTTTAATGATGGATATATTCTAACATTTTGTTCCAATCTGTTTAATAGAATATAGAATTTTATCCTCACCCGAGGATATTTTTCCATTTTTTGTACAGAGAGAATGGAAGGGAGAGAGAGGAAGAGAGAGAAACATCGACGTGAAGGGACACATCGAGTGGCTGCCACCCGCACGACCAACCAGGGCCAGGGACAAACTGCAACCAAAGTACGTGCCCTTAGCGGGAACCGAACCCAGGCCTCTCCGGACTATAGGCCGACGCTCTAACCGCTGAGCCAAACTGGCCAGGGCAGAATATAGAATTTTAAAAAGAACAAAAACTCTCTTTCCAACTGAACTGCCCAGAGTTTAAGACGCCCACAAATCGAATGCTATGCACTGAGGCTAACTTCTCAGAATACAGCCTCTGCCTGCGATTCTAATAGATGGTAAACTAGGAAAAAAGAAGAAGAAAAGAAAGAAGAGGGGGGTAGGGGGAGGAGGAGGAGAAGGAGAAGGAGGAGAAGAGATGTTGAAGGGTAGCCCCCAGAATGTGTTAACAAAATAAAAACAAGTTGTAAAATTATATTCTAGTTTAGCATTTGATGTATAAGATGTAGAGACAACCAACACTTATAAATAGAGCCTTGGAAAGCAATTACTCAGAAAGAGCTTGCCAAGGAAATCTTGTTCTCTGAAGCTAATTGATTTCTTCTATGCTCAGTGTCATGAGTCCAGAGGTAATGAGAGAGCAGAGACCGCTGATCACAGCATTGTTGAAGGAGCAGGAGAGCGGAGGAGGTCTGAACGGTTTCCACGAACATCTTAGTTTGCCACCAAAATGTAGAAATACCCACCTACAGGACACAGTGGGAAAGTGTTGGTAAATGTCTGGTTTAATTTTTAAGTAAAAACCAATATTGCAAACCGATAGAGCATTGATTCAGGGTAGATTTTTCTCCTATACATTGTGAAATTCCATTAAAATATCTCCTTAGATACACGGAAATTTAAAACATTGAAACAGAACTGTGAGCTCACTGGGTAACTCCATGTCATCTGGGCTCTGGCTTCATCAACCCATGAGTTTTCCAAAGTCTCCCTACACACACCCAGAACACCCGCCGGGATGGTCTTTGGGTGAAGTCATGAGGGTTCTGTTGTTCTAGCTTGTTTGTCTCTATTCACTAACACCTGCTTGTGACAGGAACACACGTGAATATCACCTTTTATATGAGCCCCGTGAATGAAATTTAGGGCAATGAAGAAATCAGTAGTATGAGCTGAAACCTTTATTAAAACTGAATCTAGACCTAGCAGATACTATCGATCAAGGACTCAGAGGTAAGTTTATCGTATACTTAAACTAGTCCAATCACCCCATGGAGGAAAATATCAGTTAATTAAATAAAGATTCGTTCCTAAGAATTCGTTACAACAACTTAAGTTAAATCAAACAAAAATAAAACAGCATGAAGAAAACAAAATTCAAATACCAAAAAAAAGTAATAATAAATTTGAAAACAAGTAAACTATCACTTGAATGGATGGGAAAAGAAAACTATTTGAAACAACTCAGGATATAGTTGTTTCCAGAACTAGGCAAGGGGAATAAAATGAAAATACACAAAAATAAGGATAAAATAATTTTATAACAAGAGAAATAGGAGTTTGAAGCAACATAGCAAAAACAATCAGATGCTTTTTGAAATATCACTGAAATTGATACTTTGTAAAATATATGCATTTAAGTTTACATATTTTATTAATATATAAATGTCAGTGCATGGCTGTGTGGGGTGTGTGTGCATGTGCGTGTACATGTGAGTGAACACTGGTTCAGGAATAAGAAACGTAGTGAACTATTGACTCCTGTGTTGTGGTTCTGGGCAGGATTTAAGCATTCAGCAAGCAGTTGCTCAGTTAATTTTCAAAGCAGCCCCTGGAGGCACAGATGCTGATCTTACTTTAAAAGGTAACAGCTGAACACACTGTCTATTCCCAGTACCCTGATGGGCACCGTCCGTCCACGGACACAGCTGTCGGTAGACCACCGAGGACCTCTGTGTAGCTGGGTCCAGAGGTCACCTTTGTGTGACAAGGACTTCTCCTGCATAGTCCTGTTATACAGGTTAAACAGGATCACTGTAGAATCTTTAAAAATGGGCAGATAAGCAAAATGACAAGAATAAAGACCCTCACATTCCTGATGACCTGGTCTCCCATTTCCTTCTGCTCCCCTAAATCTGCGGCAGGAACTCCCTACGAGCGAACGCCCTGCTGCAGTGCCGTTTCCATACCGGTGCAGCGCAGGGAGAGCATCACAGCATCATCGCCGCACTTTCGAAAATGAATTCCTTTTCACTACTATACACTGCCGTGCGGGACATCAGTGCCCGTGAGTGACCATGTCCTTTCTCAGCAGCAGCCAGAACTGTCCCCTGAAACTCCGAGCCCTCCCTTCTGGTCACCAGCTGCCTCTGTCCTTTTCTGGGACGGCTTCGTTGCCCCTTTGCAGGTCTAGCCTCCCCCACCGAGTACTAAGGGCTGGAATCCCTCCCTCTCCTCTTCCCATTTCTCCAGAGCCTTCTCATCGCGTCCACACGCTTTTACCGAAACACCTTGCGTGTTAGATGAGTAGACCATCCCCGTAATGTATAATCTGGGCCAAGACAGAGGGAAGTGTTAAAGGTTAGAACTTTTATTAAGCCATGAAATCATGACCCCAAAATGTTTGGAAAACACTGCCTAATGAAAAGGGAAATGTTAAGAACCCATATGCATAACCAATGGACACAGACAATGTTGTGGTGAAGGCCGGGGAGGGGTGCGGGCAGAAGCTGGGAGGAGGGGGTCACTGGGGGAGAAAGGGGGAACATCTGTAATACGTTCAGCAATAAAGACACATTTTTAAAATAAAAGGAAAATGTTTAGGTTAAATGTCTACCTACTAGTTCAGTTGGAATTTTGTTCAGAACCCTAAAACTCACCTGCACCCCATCAGGCAGGTTTTCTCCCTGGGCCGGTTTTTCGCCGGGAAGCTGCTATGACAATGTGTTCCAAACATCTTGTCACTAAGGAAGCAGAGCCAGAGGCCGGTGCAGTTTCCGTGGAGGCATTCCAGAGATCCCCACGGCATTCCTGATGTGTATATGACATAGTACATGTTAGCTATAGGGAGGTGCTTGCTTTACCTGGAAAATTATATCAATTTTGAAGCTACATTCAATGTAAAAAACCAGTAATTCTCTTTAAAGAATAAAACAATGATGATTATTAACACTATAGTTTCTATTGTTTGGAATTTGCAGCTAAGCAATAAGCTCAGAAATAGAAAAACATAAAAGATAAATTTATCATAATGTACATATATGTATTGACTTAGAAGAAAATGGACTAAAATGTTTAAATGATAATTTAATAATATGACCCAGTTAAAAAAATCAAGAAACAAAAATAAAAATTTTTATTATACACCAACAAGAATTTGTTTTAATTGGAATCTTCTTTTCTATTGACTTTTTTTTTACATTTTTTTTCTTTATTGATTTTAGGGATAGAAGAAGGGAGAAGTAGGGAGAGAGAGAAACATCGATGAGCGAGAACATCCACTGGCTGCCTCCTGCACGCCCCCCACTGGGGATCAAGCCCACAACCTGGACATGTGTCCTGACCGGGAATCGAACTGGCGACCTCTTGGTGCAGGGTCAATGCCCAACCACTGAACCACACCAGCCGGGCTCTATTTGCTTTTATAATAGCAGAGAAAATATATAAACCTTAATAATAGCATCAAGAAAACATCCAGAGACTATGCACACCTAACGGATTGTGGGCAGATAAGCAAAGCTAAGAGAATGGATGGTCAAAGACAGCCTTTTCCATGAATAGTGTTTGAACTACTGGCTGATCACATGCGAAAAAGTGAACCTAGATACAGGACTTAGACCTTTCACAAAAATTAACTCAAAACGCGTCGTGGACATAAGTAAGTGTAAAATGCAAAACCTTAGATAACGTCTAGTAGAAAACATGGAGACATAGTTAAGTGACCTTGAGTTTGTCAGTGACTTTGAGATACAATCGCAAAAGCATAATCCATAGAATTTAAAAAGCTGGGTTTCATCAATACTAAAAAGTTCTACTCTGTTAAACACACTGTGAAGAAAATGAAAAAAACAAGTCACACACTGGTAGAAAATATTAGCAAAACACATCTGATAAAGGAATTTTATCCAACATATACAAAAAATGAAATAAATCTAAACAATAATTGTTTTAAAACAAGCAGTGAAGAAATGCAAAACTGAAGTAAACGGACATGTCATCAAAGAAGAAATGCAGATGGAGAGTCAGGGCAGGGGAAGGTGCTTGACAACATATATCATCAGTGAACTGCACCCCGAAACAATGACACGTGGCTTTACCGCGAGGATGCTTCTCACGCAGACACTAACAGCGCCCAGCGGGGAGACGCCGGGCAGCAGGGACCCGCTCGTTCGTGCCTGGCGGGAAGGGAAGAGGACGCAGCCATTCTGACAGCAGTTTCGTGATGTCTCACAAATCTAAACACATGCTTACCGCTCACCTTAAGATCCCGCAAGCTCACTCCTCGGTATTTACTCTAAGGGGCTGAAAAACTATATCCACACAGAAACCTGCATGCCTGCACACGCACACACACATACACACACACACACACACACACACACACACGGCAGATTCAGTAGATGGATGAATAAATAAACTGTGGTCCACCAGACAAGGAAACACTATTCAATGCTAAATAAACATAAGCATCAGACCACGAAAACACAAGGAGTCTTCAGTGAACACGTCTAAGTGAGAGAAGCCAATCTGACAGTCTACCTACTGCATGAGGCCAACACTGACCTTCTGGGAAAAGTAAAACTAGGGGCCGTATAAAGATGAGGAGTGGCCAGGGGTTCAGAAGGAGGGGGGAGGGTTAAACAGGTAGAACACGGGGTTTAGGGCAGTGAACTATTGTGTATAATTCTACGACTACAGACATCACGCATGTGTCGAAATCCATAGAACCAAACAAGAAAAGAAGCATACCTCATGTCAACTGTGGCACAAGTTAGCAACAATGTGTGGATAATCGGTTCATTAACTGCAACAAATGCACGGAGCTCATGCAAGCTGTTAATAACTGAGGAGCTAGGAGGAGGAGGAGGGGTGCATACAAGAACTCTGCCCTTTCTGTTCAATTTTTCTGAAATCTAAAATTACACTAAAATTTATCTATTAATAAAAAATATATATACAACAGTATCTCCTGAGATATACTGGCCAGTCGCCTGATCGTGCATGTGTCCAGCAGCCTATCAAGTAGTGAAAAGGGTGTGGGCCCTTCCGCAGGCTGGTTTTCCTTGCGTCTTCTGCAAGGCAGGGAAACAGCACCATGCTGAACACGGACAGCATCGGAGCCGCAAGAGGATGAGACTTCCCAAAGGAGAGATGCGGAAAAAGTTGCAGTTATGCAAGATGAGCGACTATGACCACGTGAGGTTGTTCAACCCGTCATGTGATGACTAAATGATCATCTTCGGGACAACTGCAGAAATGCCAAGAGCCCGTCTGAAGTGAATTGAAGTCCAAACGTGTTTAAGGAGAGAGAGGATCCATTGCCATACATACTTGTTGTTTCTTGATAGGAGGAAAACGTGTGAACACTTTTCACCGGCTGAACTCCTACATTAGATGAAGGAGTTAAATCCCGGGACGTCTTTCCTAAATCTGCTTTCCCCATTGTTCCGCCATCCAGGTTGCTTTTCTTTTTTACTCCTTACTAATTCTTACCAACATCTTTGCTTGAGTCTCTTTAAAGCAAAGTAAAGCATCCCTTTGAATTGTTAACAGAAGCACTCAAATAATACATATCACTCTCCTCCGAAAATGTAAGTCTTCATAAAGGCCCACCTGGAGAGGGGAATGGCTCCTAGTAATAAACAACAGTTTGTACGAAGTAGCGTCTTCCCTGAACCACAGAAAGCTGGGCAAGGGGCGCGTTCTCCCGTGGCCCGTGTGGGAACCGTGGAACAGAACGTGAGACAGAACTCTCACTCTGAAGGTGGCGAACACAGGGCCGGGGTTGAAGTGAGGCGTGCAGGTCACACTGGCCAGGACGCTGGGACCGGACCGGTCATCTCAGGCAGCTTTCCTGGGCAGAGCGGCCTTCGGGGACTGTGAAGTCACACGGGCTCCTCCGAGCACAGACATCTATCTCTAGAAGAGACAGGCGTGCTCCTCAGTGGTACTCACTGAAGGACACGCAATAAAGGGTTCTGATTTCTGACCTTAGAATTGTATTTCGGGACATAGCCTTTTGTTCTCCGGCCTAATAATCTGCAAACTGCAGGCTCGTTAATTCACAAGTAAATGTTCAGGGCAAAGAGAGTGAGGTGAAGTAGCTGAGATAATTATTAAAAACCAATTAGAGTAAACAATGTGATCATTAGCAAAATGAAAGCTTAACAGGACATGACTTCAGGGCCAGGGGAGGTGGGGATGGAGGAACAACCCAGTGTATCTTTCTAAATGCCTTGGGATGTCAAAATCCCTCTATGGCTGTGACCAAACACTTTCCTTTTGTATCTGATTTTTTTTTTAAATCATATTCGAACAAATAGTATTCTAATAACTACATCCATGGGTTATTTCTCTTTCATTACATTAGAGCGCTTATTAATGCCAAGAGCTCAAATTAATTGGGGCGTTGTTCTGATGTAATGTGGCATTAAGGACACTCAGCAACTACGTGGTTTAATTGGAGAGCTGCAGAGATGGTCACAGACGATTCCAGAGCTTGTGCATCCCGGGGCTGCCCTGACGGTGCACCACTCCGCTGTTCCGTCTGTGTCTCCTGCCCTGGGTCACCTGAGTCACCGCCACAGGACCCCTGGGACTTCCGTGCACCTGTCACTGACCGGAAGCTCTCCTGGAAACTCAGGCTCGGGCTCTGCACCTCTGACCCACTGCCAGGTGCGGCAGCCAGGTAGGTACAGGGCACGCAGGTATGTGTGAATTGCAGACACTCCATAAAAGACACACAACTTTCTTTCGTGTGTACCACAGTTCAAGGTGAACTTGGTGTCCTGTGTGTCGATCTGCTCAACCCTACTCCCTGAGACGCGGATGCCGCTGGACCACAGACCACGCGTTGAAAAGAAAGCCCGATCCACGGCCTCTGAGAAGGGTGGGGATACGCCCGGGAAGCTGCCTCCGTGCATCGGAAAGTCTCGGGTTAATGCATCAGAAAGACTTAACAGTAACAGCGGTACACAGACCTAGCGAAGGCTCCCCCGAATCCGCGAGACAAAACCTGCCGGAGTCAACAAGAAGGCATCATCGACGAGTTACCCTCTGGTATTCCTGTCCTCCTCTGGCAGCCAGGAGACGGAACACCAGGGAAGATAAAGCCATCACGAGCCGGCCTAACACAGAGCATCTTGACAGGCACGCAGGTCCAGGTAAGAGTGCCCTGCGGCCGCGCGTGGGGTCTTCTCCAGCGCAGACCACGGTCCAGGCCACGGCGTACGCCTCGCTGGACTTAGCAGGGCTGGGATATACACAATCTGCTCTCTGGCCGCTGTGACCTCACCTTCAACCTCGACCAAGGAAGCAAATTGGGACATATAAACATTTGGCATTTAAACCCCACATTTCCACCTAATCAAAGAAGAATTAGAAGGGGGAAAAAAAAGTGAAACATGTTGCACTGAGTAAGACTGAAGACAGGGCAGAATTCCAAGTGTGGGATGCAGCAAACGCCATGCTCAGAGGAAGAGGCACAGATGCTGAGTCTACGACAGACAGAGGGAATCTAAAATCAACAAACTAAGTTTCTTCATTATCAGGGAGAAAGAAAAACAAATTACATCAAGTGTCATACATCTTGTTATATAGGTGCGTCAATGCATCAAACTCCCTGAAATCTATACGTGAAATGTCTGTCTCATTCAGTGAAAGTCTGCCTCCACGCTGTTTAGGAAGCATCAGTAAGGAATCACATGACTTACACACGGATCTTAATGACGCCATAGGGGCCGATCCAGGAGGCCGCTCAGTGACCTGCTCACCTGAACTCCAGGGACGGTCCCTTCCCTTGATTCTTCCCACAGAGTCACAGAATCCCTTCTCCCCCCCCCCACCTCACTTATATATACTCTATTTTCTAGGATACTTCTCCTTACCTCATATCTTAAAGTGTTTCCTCTTTTTACTTCATCTCAATAAAATCCCCATTTTTCATTCAAAAAGTTTTATTATCAAATTATTTACGTAATCCAATAGAAATTAACCTTATATTAGAGATGTAGCAAATGTAGTAACTCTATCTCCAAGTTTCTAAGGGATATTTTTGTATGAAATGAACACATTGTGTCTATCTGTTGGATACTTTCCTGGACTCCTTTAGGACATTAAAATAAGCATAATAATAACAGCTACCATTTAGCAAGAGTTTCCTGTATGCTTGGCAATGTGTCTTATTTATTATGCCTTTTAATCCTCCTGAAAAAATGTTTTATGATTTGTAATCACGTGTTCACTTTAAAGACGTGTAGAAGGTAACTAAGAAAGATTAATTTTTTGCTGGGCAGACTGGTAAGAGGTTGAGCTGGATTTGGAAATCCTGTCCACCTGTCTCCAAAGTTCGTGTGACGGAAATACTTTGATAAAATGCTTCCTTCTACGTAGTGTGCAACAAGATACATGATTTGCAGAATGTATAATGAGCTTTGACCCATCACTTCGTAAAACACCGTGAATTAAGCAGGTAAGCCTGAAGATTTGACAGCACAGAGTTTGACCTTCAAGTGCCCTTTGCCTGGAGGCTCACTCTGGATATTTGAGGAGCGGTCCGATTCCAGCCCCCACAAACAGGGCGTCAGGAGGCCCACGCGACGACAGGCTTGGAGAGCTGAGCTCCCTGTCTTCACGGAACACACAGTTGAACCAGGAAGAAAGTGTGTAAATCCCCCTGCCCCCTGCCAGGGGCTTGAAGGGCCTGCTCAGTGCGCCGTCTGCCACGTCTCAGCTCAGTGCCTTTACCTCAGGTAGCCCTTGTCCACAGCAGGTGCCAACTGGATGGACTGAGGGAAATGATGAATACATGTGACAACTAGACAAACCATAAAGAGATGCTGGGAGAGCTGACTCAGTGTGTAGATGATCTAGATGGCAGAGAGCCATGAGAAAGGATGGTCCACGTCAGCCTCTATTAAGCAACTGCACATTGTAACAGTGAGGTACCACCTGTTGGCGTGTCTGACGTCCAGAAAGACAGCAGCGCCCCTTGACGCTGAGGGTGTGGCTCCGTGGGAACTCTCACTGGGTGCTGGTGGGAATGCAAAACCGAAAGACAGTGTGCAACGCAACGCACATCTTTCCACAGGATCCAGTATTCAAGCTCCTAGACATCCGCCCAGCGGACTTGAAAATACGTGTCCGCACAAACCTGCCTGCAGGTGTCCATAGCAATTTTATTCATAATGATTAAAAACAAGAAACAATCAAGGAGCCCTGGGACGGAATGAATACGGAGGCTGATGTACATTCATACAATGCAACAGAAGTATTCAGTAATAAAAGAGAGCTATCAAGCCACGAAAAGACATGCATGACATCGTAAATCATATTGCTAATTAAAATGAGTCCATCTGAAAAGGTTACTTCACGGTATGATTCAAATTATATGACATTCTGGGGAAACGCTGTAGAGAGACAAAGGCATCCATGCTTTTTCGGGATTAGAAAAGGTGGGGGGCTGCGTAGGTGAAGCACAGGGTGTTTTCTAGGATGGTGATGTCATCCTGTATGATACCTGCCATGCGACTAGATGACATCATGCACTGAACCCGTATGTCTTTATAGGCCAAAGTTAGCTTAATGGACGTAAGTTTTCAAAACCCATTAGGAAGCAGGAGGACACTAAGAAGGAGTACAGAGTATGACAAGATAATCTAATTGCGATGCACAGGCATGACGCTCGTCACTGAGGCGGCAGGGAAAAGCGCTCACCTGCGTTGACCCTGGCAAGAGGCGGAGTCTGTAAGACAGAATGCAGACGGTACTGTACATAAACACCGCACCACAATCGATGGAGTCGCCCCCGTGCGGCGACAGTGGACGGCGCTCAGACTGGTTCCCACGTACACTGGAACTGAATAGGTGAATTAATTCAACGCATGATGGAAAATGGGAGTCAGGTTCTCACTTTTCGAGGGTGAGTTTACAGGTCAACAAGGACAGGAGGCTGCCATGACCCGTGCGGTCATCGGTGAGAGCTGGAGATGTCCGTATGAATTCATGGTCAGGTTATTATGCCTATAGAAACATTCATAAACATATCCATAGAAAAGCATTAGTGCACACACACCTAGGTCTTTCTTCTCTGTACGCTGAGCAGGCCTGAAGTCAATGCCACCCCAGTAGTAAGGAGCACACCCAGAGCCCGGGTCATGTTTTCTAATCGACACTCTATCCTGGGCCCTGTGCAGAGCCAGCTGACTCTAGGGCGGATGCAGGGAACGCACAGGGCACAGAGCCAGAAGTCAAGCTGACACCATGTGGGAGCAAAGCCAACGAGCACACGGCTACAACCCCAAGTATAAAATATGCATCCTGAGTCCACACTGGTACAGATGGATGACCTAATTAATTAATTATCAGGTGAGGAAAGAGAGATCTCCCACGCAGTAAGATTCCAGAGGATGCAAACGTGTAATTAAAATCACACTCCGTTCTCAAGGTCAGGGCTCATCGCTCCTGGTCCCTCACATTGTGCTTGCACAGTAACTTCCCTCCAAGAGTATGGGTATAGACGTGGTTGGGGAAGAACTGGACCTCAGAGAAGCTGACAAGCTCCCCTGGCTGGGGACCGAGCTCAGCGTCAACAGTGATTATTCATGTTGATAGTGTGTTCCCTTGACATGGGAGGTGAGGCTGTTGCTTCGGCCCTATGCACTTTCTCCCAAATACTCGTAACCCAGCAAATTACGGGCAAACACCAGACAAACCTCAGCTAACGGACTTCATGTAACACCTGGCCCGTACTCCTCGGAGGTTCACGGTCGTCAGAAACACAGTCTGAGGTACTGCCACAGACAAGAAGAGCCCACGGAGCAGGACATGTGGGACTTGGATTTGGCTGGGAACCTAGAACAGAGGGTGCACATTAGGCAAAAATCTAAGGAAACCGCAATAAAATATGGATACTGGTCAATAACAGTCTGTCAGTCTCGGTTCATTGATTGGAACCAAAGCACCAGAACAATGTACAATGTTAATTATATGAGAAACTGGGAGGGGGGTACATGGGAACTCTCTGTACTATCTTTGTAATTTTTCTGTAAATCTAAAACTGTTATAAAATCAAAAGTTTATTTAAACACATAATCCAACATAATTTTTTCTATCGTAACCAAGACCAACTGATAAACAGTAAGGACTAACTTTTCCAAAACCCATACCCTTACTTTTATATTTGAAGATCATATTGGGGTGTTCAAATAACCTCTCTCTCTCTCAAACACACACACACACAGACTTACACACACAGACTCACACGCATGCACAGGCTCACACACACAGATTCACACATGCACAGACTCACACACACACAGACTTACATACACACACATGCACAGACTCACACACACACAGACTTACATACACACACATGCACAGACTCATTCACACACAGACTTACATATACACACATGCACAGACTCACACACAGACTCACACATGCAGTCTCACACACACACAGACTTACATACATACACAGACTCACACACACACATGCATAGACTCACACACATGCACAGACTCATACAGATGCACAGACTCACACACACAGACTTACGTATACACACAGATTCACACACACATGCATAGACTCACACACACGCACAGACTCATATAGCTGCACAGACTCACACACATGCACAAACTCACACACAATGCTCTCAGTAACAGGTGTTAACTGACATACAATTCATGTTACTCTTCCAAACAATTCGCAAACTCTAATGGCCTCTGACACCTTAAAACTCTTGTGGACACTCATCCACACACCTGGACACCCAACCACACACCTGGACGCTCACCACACACCTGGACGCTCATCCATATACTTGGACACATCCCTACACCTGGACACATCCATACACCTCGACACTCATCCATGTACCTGGTTATTCATGCTTCGGGACCAACTCCAGACGGCCTCCCTGAACTAACACATGAGAAAATAAACCATTTTCCCTGAGGCCTGTGAGTGACTGAATGAAAGAGCTAACGGATCCCTCTCTGCACCCCATTTTCTTGCCATGAGGACACACACAGCCATTGGCCGTCGCCCCACATGGCCTTTGCGCGTAAGTTCTCCCGACCAGCACGTGCACACTCAGCTCTTCACTGGACAGACGCCTAACGCGGGTAAGGCTCACTAAACACGCGTCCTTGATTTTGAGCGTCCCCCAGCCTCCTCCCCACGCAGTGGAAATGCTCATTCCCCCTCTTTCCCCTCAGTTTGTAGCGACTATTATCCTGGTCCCTACCGCAATGCATTTCAAAAACACGCGTGATCACCTCCCTCCCGACTATAAGCTTCTGAAGGTCGCGGGACAACATGACTCCGTGCCCTGCCGCAGTGTCTAACATTGGACAGGCCGGGAACACTAAGTAAGATAGGATTTGCTACATTAATGAAGGGAGAAAATAAAAAATGGACTTGTCTACACGTGCTGGTTTTTTATCTTCTTTGATCTATCTATTCAAATATTCTTGACAATGAAAGTATTATCCACAATCATATTTAATGGTAAGAAATAAGTGAGCTGATTTCTTCTTGAGACATTAAACTAATTTTGTCCAACTCTCCACACACACACACACACATGTACATACATGCACACATGCCAAACTACCAACAGTGAAATGGACTTGCATGTCCACACACAAGTCCAGTATGTGGGTAAGTGCACACAGTGACACCCGTCTTGATGGGGACCAACAATCCCATTTACTTGCTAACTCATCCATTACAGAAAGGAAGAGATTCAGTCATCTTTCATCCGTAGATCTTCTAAACCCAGACGTGTGATTCTGAGTAATGAATCTGTTTCAGCAAAACTGCGGTTGGAACCAATCATGGAGCTGTCTCGTGGAGTTCATTCAACGTGAAGTTTTGCACACTTCAAATCTCATTCTCCAAATGTTTCGACAACAAAAGTTTCTGAACCGAGAGGAAAGGAAAATATATTTCATAAGGGTTCCATGTATTTCAAATAATATTTGATTTTAAAAGTTTCTAACACAACAAAATCATCTGCCCTTTTAGTGCCCAGCTGGTGTGAGGAAGGGAGAGGGCGAGAGAGAAACAATCCATCGGTCACCTGCCCCCTGGCACACCCAGCATGGGCCCGACCAGGAGTCAGACCAGCGACCTCCCGGTGCAGGGGTTGACGCTCAACCACTGAGCCACACCAGCTGGGCACTATTTCTTAACTAAAACAAGTTCTGAAACCTGAATGATTTGCTATAACTGTTCAGTGAAAACAGGACCAAAGATGAGATTTAATGAACAACTTTTACTATGTTTTACAAGGATGTCTCTCCTGAAATTTTAGATATTATTAAGCTGTCTTCCTCTCAGACTCTAAAACGATTAGTGATACATACCTGTGCTTCCGTGAGTAATCACCATCATCTAGTGACATACGACAGACATATTTAAGTCGCAGTCGTTGGAACGCACAACGTATCAAATCCGACAAGGGGATGAAGCAAGAGACACCCCTTCCTTCGTGGTGCGAGACAATGGGTGGTTTAAAAATATTTTGTCATACAGAGTATGATGAGTAATACCGAAACAATAATCACACCAGCAGAGGTATAAACAACCTTCAGAAATTGACTGCAAGAGGGGCGGACGATCCAAGTGAAGACACCCCTGAACTGAGAGCTGAGGGAGCCACTGTGACTTCACAGAAACGGGGGGTCGCGCCCGGAGCCGGCAGGGTGTCTAACGGGATAAGGCACGGATGCTCAGATGCCATGCCAAACGGGCACCACCGACCCGCGGCTTATCTTTCCGCTCCAGACGCTGCAGGGGGTCCCGGCTACAGAGATGCTCGTGGGGTGCGGGAGCGAGGACGGAGTGACTTGTTTCAGAAACACGTGCAGGTGCGGTGTTGACGGTGAGGTCGGGGTCTCCGCCCAACCACACTCCCTGAGGCCAGTCCAGAGACCTCAACAGCACGCGTCTCGTGGCTGTTCTCACCAAGGACACCGGGCGTGTGGAGTTTCAAGACTATAAATGAGGGTGACACTGAACTAATAAATGTATAGCCATTGTAAGACGATCCATTTTCTTGAAGAGTCTAGGGATAGAATTACTTTAAAAATGAAAGTAAAAACCTCTAGCCCTGACCACTGTGGCTCTGTGGCTGAGCGTCGACCCTGCACCAAGAGGTCACAGGCGATTCCCGGTCAGGGCACGTGCCCAGGTTGTGGGCTCAATCCTCCGTCGGGGGGCGTGCAGGGGGCGGCTGATGCATGTTTCTCTCTCTAAAATCAATGAAAACATATTCTTTTAAAAAAGAAAAAAGTGGAAATCTCTTTGTGGGTATTACACTAATGAGTGCGAAAGAGGTTTGCCAAGATTTAAGTACAGAATTTACTCTAAAATTCCTTAGTACAAAAATCCCTTTAAAAATGGTAGTGTGTGTGTGTGTGTGTGTGTGTGTGCGCGCATGTGCACATTCTGAAGTAATTCTAGAATGATGCACCCCGTATATGTTAATAGCATTTAGCTGATCAGTAGAATGAACACTGAATTTGTTTTCTTAATTTTATCTACCTGTATTTTTATTTTTCTATCTATCAAGCAGTATGCATATAATTCTATTTTAAACAATTTTAAAATAGAAAATACTACACAACAGTTTTTAAAAGTAAACAGGATCAAGTTCTGCATTGCTCAGAGGTCTCACTGGGCGCACGTTAAAAGTCTCTAACGCATGAAAATTACTTTTTGGTACTTAAAATTTGAATTATATAAGACTTCTCTAGGGGAGATGGATTGAGGATAGATTCTTTTACATGAATATATCTTTTTAATAATTGAAGATTCACAATTTAAGAGCCAAAATTTTTTTATTAATAATTTAGATGTCTATCTGCCTAGATGCAATGGGACCTGCCCCTTAGTAGCCAACATTCTAAAAACGCACACTATCTCCTCCTCACAGACAGTATTTCATTACAGACATTGTTGTCCGGCAGTATGATTCGGGGCTGTCCCCAGAGGCGCGCACGACACACATGTCCCTTGTGATGCCCCAATGAGACAGATGCCGCTGTCCGGTCAGCGCCCCTCCCGAGCCCTGGGAGCCGCCGCCCCCACCGCGGACTTCCCTCGGCATCGGGGTCCCAGGGCTCCGTGTACCAGCTCTTGGAAACCGCAAGTGGCCAACGACGTAGCCTAAGGCACGCTGAAACGACATCACACGGCCGTCCCAGGCTGCCGGGGAGGAAGCAGACCCCAACCATCACCCACCCACGGACGCAGGAGAGGCAGTGATCGCGTTCCTCTCCAGGCCTTAGAAAAGGGCTCGCTTTCCTAGCCGGCCCTCAGGCAGCGTGAGTGCCCAGTCAGCTTCTTTCCCGAAGGTCAGCCGCTCAGACTTCCAGGGCTGGCTCTCCTGAGCGTCTGCGGGTCTTCTCGGGGCCCACGGTGTCCAACACAAAAGGCTGCGGACTCCCCGTTCCAGGAGAGAGCAAGGCCCCGACCTGGACGGACAGGCCACTCATCCAGCAGCGAGGGGAGGGGCCCCTGTGGGAGCCCGCAGCCCTGACCCCTCCCGAGCGCGCAGTGGCCTGGTGGGCGCCGACCCCCACGGCCCGTGAGGGAGCCGGTAGCGATGCTCCCCGACTGTCCCACTCAGACGGATAGGCCTCCCTGCCAGCTTTGCCCAGCCAGTTGGTGCTATGTTCATGAAGTGAGCTATCAGTGGATTGGCGTGCTGGGGACCGTGTCTCCTCCTTGGGAGGACGTCGTATGGTTGACAGGGGGCAGAAAGGCAGGTATTGGTGGCAGAAACAGGAAACTGCACATGACTCATGCCCTTGAATGATTTCGAGTCGGGTATAATTCAAAGAGTGATTTTTGAACCTTAATTATTATCTTCATTTACAGAAGCCTTTAAAGCGTCATTAATTCTGTGCTGCTGGGTCCATAAACCGATGTGTGGAGTTGAGTTTAAGTGAAGCATTTTCTTTTCATTTTTTTTTTCTTTATTGATTTGAGAGAGAGAGGAAGGGAGAGGGAGAAGGAGATGTAAACATCGATGAGAGAGAACATCGACTGGCTGCCTCCTGCACGCCCCCCACTGGGGATCAGGCGCACAACCTGGGCATGCGCCCTGACCAGGAATTGAACCCATGACCTCTTGGTGCCTGGGTTGATCTCAGCCACTGAGCCACACCAGCCAGGCTAAGTAAGGCATCTTCTAAGTGTGGTGAGGGAAGGGAAGAATGGTCTGGCCACCAGCTCCATCCATAGTGTGTTACTGTTCATTCCATAATCCAACATCCATTCCAATGCCGACGGTTCACCTTGACACAGGGAGGAAAGAAACGTCCCCAAAACACCTCTCTAAATCCTTCCTAATTAATGTCTGATTTCCATCATGAGCCAAAAAATATTTAAGCACTTAGAAGAAAATAAAACATAATGAGGCTTGATGAAGATTAAAATTATGCTTTGGATGCCTGGCCTTGGCCTTCACCGTCACCCATTCACGGAGCGGTCTTCCCAGCGGGCGCGTGTGCGTGGACAGGACGAATGCGTGTCCTGGTGGGTGCCGACAGTCCCGCACCCTCTCACTGTCCCCGGTGGCCCGTCAGCGGGCAGTTTCTACGTACCCGCGGTTCCTGGACCAGCGCAGGGAAAGTCTCAGCGCAGGTCTTGCGGCCCCAGACCTGCGGAACTCGCCCCTGAAGGTACAGCTCTTCCTAGCGGGGGGCAGAGCGTAGGACGGACATCCTGGGCTCTGGGGGAAGAACTGGGCACGGTCTCAATTCCTCTAAGATGGGCCAGTTCACATTACTAAGGGACACCCCATTCCCCATTCTCTTATCTAGTAAAGGAATAGGTTGAGCTAAAAACAAACAAACAAAAACTCCAAAGGACTGGCGCCTTGACGCTGTCATGCTTCTAGGGACCCTTGAGGATAAAATGAGCCTGGGAAAACAGGACAAAATGCCAGTTAGATGGAGCTTTTTTCTTTTCCTGAGTCAACTTTTGGGAGCATTCCAGAAACATCCCTAATTTGTATTTTGCTCCCCGGCCGTGGGCTTCAGAGACAGGGATGCTTAGTCAAACCAGGCTTCTCTCAGGCCGCGAGATGGGAGCATCGCTCAGACAGCGATTTTAAACGGAGCCGGACTCACCTTCTATATCTCACACTGCTCGTGCGGCAAGGGGTTCTCAAAAACATTTAACAAAATTGCAAACTGCATAAAATTTCCTTTCATTGGTATATTTATAATTCCAACTTCCAAAATTTCAAACTAACCGTCAGCCTCTTCGATGTGTCTTCTTCAAAGGTCGAACTTCGTACAGATACTGAGAGACTCATTAGCCACCGCTCTGCCATCCGAAGGGGAGGAGGTGTCAGGAATGATCATATCGGAGACCCACAAGTACGTTTTTAATTCAATAAAATTAGGCTACACTTGAAAAGTCATTATAAACCTACTAGAATTTCCAATGGCTGATACAATCCCGCTTAAAAGGACTGGAAATTTAGCCCTGGCCAGCTTGGCTCAGCAGTTAGTGTCTGTCCTTGGGCCAAAGGGTCGTGGGTTTGAGTCCCGGGCAAGGACACGTGCCTGGGTTTTGATCCCTAGCCCCAGTGAGGGTCCTGTGGGAGTCGACTAATCAATGAGTCTCTCTCACATCTCTCTCTCTCTCTCTCTCTCTCTCTCTTCCACTCTAAGAAGCAATGGAGGAATATCCTGGGGTGAGGATTAAAAAAATAAATAAACAATGAAACAGTCCCTTAAGAACACACCATACTTGATAGGTAAAAAATTGCAAACCATGGATTCCATGCACACAAAGCCACGTTGACAAAAACATCTTTATTTGCCTGTGAAAATCAGCATCACTCTGAAGGCTGCATAATATCCCATCACAGGATTCAGTCACTCTTATCCCAGGTCGATGGAGAGGGACCACAGGCGCTCAGCCCTGCCACCATCAAGGAGAGCTGGGTGTCCTTGTCCCACGGACACTGTGGGAGACGTTCTGTTGTATGTTCCCATATCGGTGGGGTCTTCGCATGGCTACGGTTCCCACATCTGCAGCCTGGCTGGACGACTCCAAAACAGTCACAACAACTCACGTAAGATGAGTGTATCTTATTAGCGTGTTTGTAACAGAGTACCAGACCCTTGGCTTAAACAACAGAAATCGCTGGTTCTGAAATCTCGGCCGTCAAGGTGGAGGCAGGGCCGTGCTGGCGGCAGAAGCCCCCGGGCCCGTCGGGGGCACATCCCCCCAGGCGGCAGAGCCGTCCTGCCCTTCTGTGTTTGCACACTGCCTTCCTCTGCGTGTCTCTAAGCCCGAGCTCCCCTTCGTACGAAGATGCTGGCCGACCGGGCCAGGGCTCCCCGCAGCAGCCTTTAGCCTGACGACACTTGCAAAGCGCAACTTTCTCTCTGCGAACAGCTAGGCAGGCATCTGTCGTTTTCTGACTTTTCTGTTGTTACCTTGGGGGTGCGGCTGACGTCTCGTGTGTTTCAGCTCTCAGATTACCACGGGGGTTGGTTAGCCCCCCATTTGTATCCCAGACACACAACTTTGTATTGGGTTTTATCCTGCAGATGTTTCTTACGTGTTCTAGATAGTAATTTCTTGTTGGCATCAGAAACTGCAAATGTCTTCTAGTGTATTACCTCTGTTTTGACTTTGTGGCCTAACATGGAACAGAAATTATTAATTTTGCTACATTCAAAGTCAGTGGGCTATTCTCCTATGAGTAAAGGTGTTTGAAAGCTAAGAAATTATCTTTAACAGAGGGCTATAGAGCCATTTGTCTACATTTTCTTCTGTGAGTTCAAGAGTTTTATATGTATAGTATTTTGGTCATTAATTCATTGGGATTTATTCTGAATATGTATGATGTCAGGAGTCTATCTTAAAATTCACTTTAATGGGCCAGTTTGCCCAAAACAATCTCTCATGTCATCTTTTTCTCAGTAATCTGGGTTGTCACTTGAGACGTATACCACGTTCTTGTCTATCCAAGCTCCCTTCAGATTTCATCCCATTTTATTAACTTATTTTTCTGTTCCTCTAATTTATTACATGCAGTGTTTTTATAACATTTTATATCATAATATTTAATTGAGTTATTTTACCACCTTTGAATCTATTTTTCAAATGGTCTTAGGTATTTATGTATTTTAGGATATAGACTGTAGAAAAATATAAATTTTAGGATTATATAGAGATTAAGATCAGGTTTTCAACTTCCCTACTAAAACCTATTACAGCAATTTTTATTTATTGAAATTGCATTGGATTTAGAATTTAATATAAGTAGAATTGCTCTTACTTATTTAGACCGGTCCTACTATCGTTAAACAGAATTGAAATGTTTCCCTATAAATGTCTAGTGCATACCTTGTGATGTTATTTCCCGTTCATTTTTTTTTTTTTCATGGCTTTTGTAAAGGTTTTATTTTTGGAATATATTTTCTAAAGTTAACACTACATATACTTTTTTGCAAATTGATTATGCATTGAAATTTTAGCTATTATTTTTAGTTTTTAAATAGCTTATCTCAATACTTTTCTATTTACACTTAATAGTGAATTCAGATAATCATGTCTTCTGTAGACTGTGAAATGTATTTCTTTGTTGCAGTGTTCTACTCCTTGATTCGTGTTCATGTCTTATTGCTTTGCCTAAAACTTCTGATTATACATTTGACATTTTTACTAGTTTTTGATCTTAGAAACATTCTTGACTTGTTCTTAGAAATACTAAGTCTAAACTTTCTATATTACGTATGCTCTTTGCTGTAGGATATCACAGTAGTCTATATCAAATTAGAGGAGCTCTCTTTTATTTTTAATTTCTGGGTAGTGAGTTGTATCAAATACTATTTCAGCATGCTCTGAGAAGGTTGTGACATTCTTTTACTCCATTAATGTGATCAATTACATTGTAGAATTTTCTGATGCAGAATTCCACTTAATTATTTGAAGTACCTATTTATAATCTTAATATCTTATATTTTAAGTAATAAATTTCTGTCAGTTATAAGTTTGTTACTGTCTCAGATAACTTTCTTTCTTTCTTTCCTTCTTTCTTTCTTTCCTTCTTTCTTTCTTTCTTTCTTTCTTTCTTTCTTTCTTTCTTTCTTTCTTTCTTTCTTTCTTTCTTTCGCACTTTGAAATTCCATGAGAAGGACAGAGTGCTGTGCATTTATTATTTCTGAAATCTTCCTTAAGTCATCTTTCTTTTCATTGATAAACTTTTTCAAGTGATTAAATTTTGTTACTGGATAAAAGTGAGCCCTATCACAGCTCAGTCCCAAGTGTTTGGGGGCAGGGGCGGGGGTGGCCTGTAGGCACTTTCTAAGTCCTGGCTGACTTTGCGAATGTTTATCTCTTCACTCCATCCAGGGGACAGCTCAGAGGAATAACCGTTTGCCAAAGAGCACTTGGAAAATTGTGACTTCCAAACTGTGACTTCCAAATTGGCTGTTTTGATGCAAAGTGCTTTGGCCTTTTTAAGAGGTGCTGTATTGGGACTTTCCAATTAACTTCAATTTGCAAATCATAGTTGACACTAATTTGTAAATTTTATGTATTAATGTGAGTCAAGAAGAGTTCATGTTAAGTGTTGCCTAATTAGGTTACAAAAATAACAGGAGAGTCATCAGCTTGATGTTTATTAACACAAAGAACACTTGGAACATGGTGTGGTCTCAGCAAAACAATGGCTGGACACCCTCCTGGAGACTGCAGAAGAAACAGACACTCCGAAACGCGCATCTGACTGAATCTTTCTCAGGGAACAGTTTTGTCTTACACCAGATGAAAGGCGCTACCCAGCCGGTCAATGTATAGTGACTGTGAAGTCCCATGACCAGTTTCACAATATTGTGAGCTCAAATCTTTCATGACAAGAGGCTGTTACTCCTCCATTTCTATTAATAAAATGTCCAGTGATTTTTTTCCCCCTCATCTAACACATTTTATACATTTAAATAGCAAGAGTATCTAGGGTAACGGAATTTGCCATTATTCATTTAATGAGTGATTAATACCTGCTATTTACAGGGCTGGGAATTGGAAGGCAGACAATACGTATTAAATCGTGTGCTCACTGTTGACGCGTTTATCACCTCCACGGGACTGTAAAACCTTTAAATGCTGAGATTTTCATTTTGCTCTGTAATTTACTCGTCTTAGTATATCTCTGTCCTGGCGCAGCTCTGGAGGAGGGTGGGCGCACAATAAACACACAATGAAAAGATAATGAGAAAAGGGTTATGGGAGTATAACAGAACATTCGGCAGGGATCCAAGGCGCACTGTGCTGGGGAGCCAATGGACAAAAGGCCATCGGAGCCCTTAGTAAAACCAGAGGCCGCAGATGTGGAGAGAAAGACTAGAAAATACATTTTTTTATCAGGCTTTATTTTTTTCCCAAATAGATTTCAATTTCTTAATTTTAAGCTCCAATCAAACTGTCCAAGCCTATCAAATAATGTCTAGTCTAAGAAGACTTCTGGGGTTCTGACAATATGAACTTCATCAAGAACACTAAACCTACACTTCGCCCTCGACAAAGAATTTTGCTCTTTTATTAAAATCACCGGGGGGGGGGGGGGGTGGGGGTGGACGATTCTTAACAAGGTTGCAAACACTACTAATATCTGTTTATAAACAAGAGCTCTTTGGAAGATAGTAGAGCCAGCCCAGAAACCGGTTCAGACTAACAGGAGGCTATTGAATTGTGCTTTTAGTTTCAACAGCGCCATCTATTGGGCCGAGGCATCCAAGTGCCCTGTCAGTGTTCAGTAGGTGCAATCATTCTACTAACCATTGGCTAATCGACAACTAAGACTGTAAAATGTCTTTAGAAGCTAGAGTGCCTCATCTGGTTGGAGCCGTAGCAATCTGCTCCGCAATCCACGCAGGGGTGAGAGCCGAACAAACCACCAGGGAGAGACACTCCGCTGAAGGGGCGAGTGTATCGATTATAAACGCAATTGTGCTCTCGCAGGCTGTCTCCTTGGAGACCATCCGACTGTAGAACCACATCAGCATCCCCCTACATCTCACAACTACTTCCCAGGTCCACAATCCCAGGGGTGGCACCTGAAGGAAGTACCTGGACCTCAGTTAACGCTGCATTACGTTCCTTCTATCCCACCCACTAAGTTTTCTCCTGGGTCAATGTTCGCAGGGCGTAACCCCCTTTCTGGGTGTCCTCATTAAATGAGGCACTAAGGATTAGATGCTACTGTGGACATTCTGGATACCATATTTACATCCATTTCATTGAATGTTGCAATGCATTGTGACAGCAACATCACAGGCTCTGCTCTTTCTTACATTAATTGTGATACCAAGAATATCTTATCAAAGAGTCATGAGGTTAATTTTTTAAAAATTAAATAAAGCATCCTATATTTACCCACTTTTTTTTTTAATGTCATTCACAATTGGATACTATGTTGCTGATGCCTTATTAGTTAAGTATGCATCTCCTTACGCTGCTGTCAGGATTAAATAGGGCAGACCCAGTCCTGACTGTAGCCAGTGGACAATGCCTTCCCAATTAATACTACCAATTAATTCTCTGCTTTTAAATATTAGAGTTGTTAAAACCTGTTTTAAAAATCAAACATACCTTACTCAACCTAAACAGTGTACACTCTTAAAAGAGATTAAAAAAAAAGAATTCCAAAATGGCAGCAGAGTGAATGGAAGCTACACAGAACATCTCTTAGGACCAAAGTGGAATTATAACTAAAATAAAGACAAACCATCAGGGGAAAGCAACAGAAAAGCAGCTTGCGAGGATCATATAATCAGGGACGCTGACTCAATCCTGGTAGGATTGCAGAGGCGGAGAGGGGGGCTGGGAGCCCACAGATATTAGTGGCCTTAGCTGTGTGCAGTGCCCTCGGGTTAAACTTCCAACCGGCTCCACAGCACAAAGCCAGGACAGACGCTAAAATAGCCACTTACCTTGGGCTCCGGCAGGAAGGGCAGACTGGAATGGAACTGTGTGGGGACACTCAAGATTTGGAGGGTGCTCAGAGCTTTTGCTGAGTTGTAGCCACGCAGGACAATGGCCATCTTACACCTTCCCAGGGCTCGGGGGAGAGGCAGCAGCTCCTCCCTCAGAGATTCAACCCCACCCAGGTGGGCCGTTGAAATGCAAATTGAGGCGCATTAACAACCAGCATCTGCCCCACACTCAGGAAATCCCCTTACTCTGAGCACCTGAGGGAGTTTTTCATTCAACTGAGAACCCAAGGCTCTTCAAGTAACTGCTACTGATAGCCTCCAGGAAAAAAGCTAGAGGATAACTGTACCATTCCTGGGCTAGCAACTCTAACTAGGAAAGTAAGACTTGACAGTGGTGTTTAACGTGGGTCCTCCCTCACTCATCCAAACCCAGGAGAGGGAGCCACAAACAGCAGAACACCAACACCCACAGGGAGAATTTGTCAGGCTCCAAAGCCCACTGAGATAGCCAAAATGGTAAAACAAAGAAACAAAAGCCAGATGAAAGAACAAGAGACCTCTACTGAAGATGAGATAAATGTGGAGCAGTTAAGCAAATTAACAGAGCTAGAATTTTGAGCCATGATCTTGAGGAAGCTCAACAGCATGAGTAAGGACATAGAAATGTTGAAAATCAACAAATTGGAAATTAAAAACCACCAAGAAGAAATCAAGAATAACGTATCAGAAATAAAGAACACATTGGAAGGTCTAAACAGCAGAGTAGAGAAAGGTGAGGACCAGATCAGTGAATTAGAAGACAGTGTAGAAAAAGATCAACCAATCAGAAAACCAAAAGAAAAAACAACAACAAAACAAAACAATTAAAAACAGGAACACAGCTTAAGAGAACTGTGGGACAACTGGAAATGTAATAATATTCGCATCATAGGAGTCCCCGAAAAAGAAGAAAATGAACAAGGGTTAGAGAATATATTTGAAGAAATAGTAACAGAAAACTTCCCTAATTTGGTGAAGAAAGAAGGCATTCAAGTTCAAGAAGCACAGAGAGCCCCAAGTAAGAAGAACCCAAACAGGCCTACACCAAGATACATAGTAATTAAAATGCCAAAAATTAAAGACAAAGTGAGAATTCTAAAGGCAGCAAGAGATAAGAAACAGGTTACCTACAAAGGAAACCCCATAAGGCTCTCAGCTGACTTCTCAACAGAAACACTGCAGGCCAAAAGGGAATGGCATGAAGTAATCAAGGTCATGAAAAACATGGATCTGAATCCGAGACTACTCTACCCAGCAAGACTATCATTCAAAATAGAAGGTCAAATAATGAGCTTTCCAGACAACAAAAGGTTAAGGGAATATATTAACACCAAACCAGAACTGCAAGATATGCTAAAAGGACTGCTGTAATTAGTGAAGAAATAGGAAGGAAAATGGAACCAAACTAAAGAAAAAATGGCAATAAATAAGTACATATCAATAATCACCGTAAATGTAATTGGACTGAATGCTCTGATAAAAAGACACAGAGTAGCTGATTAGATAGCAAAGCATGACTCATCTGTATGCTGATGACAAGAGACCCACCTCACAATAAAAGACTCACATAGGTTGAAAGTGAAGGAGTGAAAAAAATCTTCCAAGCAAACAAAAAGAAAAAAAAAGCTGGGATAGTAATACTCATATCTGATAAAATAGATTTCAAAATGAAGACCATCACTAGAGACAAAGAAGGCCACTTCATAATATTGAAAGGATCTATCCAACAGGAAGATATAACCTTGATAAATGCACGTAATATAGGAGCACCAAAATATATTAAAAATCTTCTGGAGGAATTCCAAGGAGAAATCGACAGCAATACAATCATAGCAGGGGACTTCAACACCCCGCTGACATCACTGGATAGATCCTCTAGACAAAAAATTAGCAAGGAAACAGAGACACTAAATGAAGCACTAGACCAAATGGATTTAATAGATATCTACAGAGAATTACACCCCAAAACTACAGAATTCACATTCTTCTCAAGTGCACATGGGATATTCTCAAAGACAGACCACATTATAGGACACAAACTAAATCTCTATAAGTTCAAGAAGACTGAAATCATATCAAGCATCTTCTCAGATCACAATGGCATGAAACTAGAAATCAATTACAACAAGAACATGCAAAGACATTTGAACACATGGAGGCTAAATAGCATGTTATTAAACAATGAATGGGTTACTGAAGAGATCAAGGAAGAAATTGAATACTTCCTGGAAACCAATGAAAATGAACACACAACAACACAAAATCTATGGGATTCAGCGAAAGCAGTTCTGAGAGGGAAGTTCATAGCACTACAGGCCTACCTCAAGAAACAAGAAAAATTTCTAATAGACCTCACAACTTAAAGAATTAGAAAGCAAACAAAAAGAAAACCGCAGAGCAAGTAGAAGGAAGGAAATAGTAAAGATCAGAGCAGAAATAAATGACATAGAGACGAAAAAAACAATTCAAAGGATCAAGGAAACAAAGAGCTGGTTTTTCAAAAAAATAAACAAGATGGATGGACCCTTAGCTAGACACACCAACAAACAAAGAGAGAGAACCCGCCTTGGCCAGTTTTGCTCAGCGGTTAGAGCGTCGGCCTGCGGTACAGAGAGACCCGGGTTCGGTTCCCGCTAAGGGCACGTACCTCGGTTGCAGTTTGTCCCCGGCCCTGGTTGGTCGTGCGGGTGGCAACCACTCGATGTGTCCCTTTCACATCGATGTTTCTCTCTCTCTCTCTCTTCCTCTCTCTCCCCCCCACTCTGCCTGAACAAAAAATGCAAAAATGTCCTCGGGTGAGGATTAAAAAAAAAAAAGAGAGAGAGAACCCAAATACATAAAATCAGAAATGAAAGAGGAGAGATAACAACTGACACCACAGAAATACAAAATATCATTAACAACTACTATGAACAATTATATGATAACAAATTCGACAATGTAAGCGAAATGGACAAATTTCTAGAAACACATAATCTCCCAAAACTGGACCAGGAAAAGACAGAAAACTTGAACAGACCAATAACAACTAAGAAAATTGAAGAGGTAATCAAGACTCTCCCAGCAAACAAAAGCCCAGGCCCAGATGGCTTCACATGGGAGTTTAACCAAACATTCAAAAAAGAACTAACACCCATTCTCCTCAAACTATTTCAAAAAATTTAAGAAGAAGGAAGAATTCCAAACTTGTTTTATGACGCCAGCATAATTCTAATTCTAAAACCAGAAAAAGACACTACAAAGAAAGAAAACTACAGGCCAATATCCATGATGAACATAGACACCAAAATCCTGAACAAAATACTAGCAAATCAAATCCAGCAATACATCAAAAAAATTATTCACCATGACCAAGTGGGATTTATCCCAGGGATGCAAGGCTGGTACAATATTCGCAAATCAATAAATGTGATATACCACATAAACAAAATGAAGAATAAAAACCACATGATCATATCAATAGATACTGAAAAGGCATTTGACAAAATCCAGCATCCATTTCTGATAAAAATGCTCAGCAATGTGGGAATAGAGGGATCATATCTCAACATAATAAAGGCCATATATAAAAGACCTACAGCCAACATCATACTCAATGGGCAGAAACTAAAAGCATTTCCCTTAATAACAGGAACAAGACAGGGATACCCACTTTTGCCCCTCTTATTTAACAGAGTACTAGAAGTCTTAGCCACAGCAATCACACAGGAAGAAAAAATAAAAGGGATCCAAATTGGAAAGGAGGAAGTGAAACTATCAATATTTGCAGGTGACATAATATTATACATAGAAACCCTAAAAACTCCATCAACAATCTACTAGACTTAATAAATAAATTTGGCAATGTAGCAGGATACAAAATTAATGTCAAAAAATTGATGGCATTTTTATACACCAATGATGAACTCACAGAAAGAGAAACTGAAAAAACAATCCCATTTACCATTGCAACAAAAAAAGTAAGATACCTAGGAATAAACTTAAGCAAAGATGTAAAGGACCTATTTGCAGAAAACTACAGGACATTGAAAAAAGAAATAGAGGAAGATATAAAAAAAGTGGAAGCACATACCTTGTTCATGGATTGGAAGAATTAACATCATTAAAATGTCCATATTACCCAGAGCAATCTATAGATTCAATGCAATCCCCATCAAAATACCAATGACATATTTCACAGAACTAGAACAAGTACTTCAAAAGTTCATAAGAAACCAAAAAAAAAACCCTGAATAGCCACAGCAATCTTAAAAAAGGACAAAGTAGGTGGTATCACAATACCAAATATCAGGTTATACTACAAAACTACTATAATCAAAACAGCCTAGCCCTGGCCGGTTTTGCTCAGCGGTTAGAGCGTCAGCCTGCGGTCCTGAGAGACCCGGGTTCGGTTCCCGCTAAGTGCGCGTACCTCGGTTGCAGTTTGTCCCCGGCCCTGGTCGGTTGTGCAGGTGGCAGCCACTCGATGTGTTCCTTTCACGTCGATGTTTTTCTCTCTCTCTCTCTCTGTTCCTCTCTCTCCCTCCCACTCTACCTGAACAAAAAAAGATGGAAAAATGTCCTCGGGTGAGGATTAAAAAATAAATAAATAAACAGCCTGGTACTGGCATAAGAACAGGCATATAGACCAGTGGAATAGAACACAGAACCTAGAAATTGACCCAAGACATTATGCTCAATAAATATTTGACAAAGGTGGCAAGAGCATACAGTGGAGTAAAGACAGCCTCTTTAATAAATGGTGTTGGAAAAATTGGACACCATACACAAAAATAAACTCATCAACTTACACCATACACAAAAATAAACTCAAAATGGATAAAAGACTTAAATGTGACCCGTGAATCCACAAAAATTCTAGAAGAAAATGTAGGCATCAAAATTTCGAACATCATACAGAGCAGAATTTACACTGATACATCACCTAAGGCAACAAAAAACAAAGGAGAAAATGAACACATGGGACTACATCAAACTAAGAAGCTTCTGCACAGCAAAAGAAACAACCATCAAAATGGAAAGGCAAACCCACTGTATGGGAGAACATCATTGCCAATGATACATCAGATAAGGGGTTAATTTCCAAAATATATAGAGTACTCATACAACTCAACAAAAAGAAGACAAAGAACCCAATTAAAAAATGGGCAGAGTACCTAAATAGACACCTCTTCAAACAGGACATACAAATGGCTAAAAGACATATGAAGAAATGCTCAACATCACTAATCATCAGAGAGATGCAAATTAAAACAACAATGAGGTGTCACCTCACACCTGTCAGAATGGTTTCCATCAACAAATCATCAAACAACAAGTGCTGGCCAGGGTGTGGAGAAAAGGGGACTCTAGTACACTGCTGGTAGGAATGCAGACTGGTGCAGCCACTATGGAAAACAATATGGTGTTACCTCAAAGAGTTAAAAATTGAACTTCCATTTGACCCAGTGATCCCACTTCTAGGAATATACCCTAAGAAGCCTGAAACACCAATCAGAAAGAATATATGTACCCCCATGTTCATAGCAGCACTATTTACAATAGCTAAGATCTGGAAACAGCCCAAATGTCCATCAGTAGACGAATGGATAAAAAGCGGTGGTACATGAACACAATGGGGTACTATGCACTGTAAGAAAGAAAGATCTCTTATCCTTTGAGACAACATGGAGGGACCTGCAAAGTATTATCCTAAGTGAAAGAAGCCAAGCAGAAAAAGACAAATACCACATGATCTCACTTATTTGTGGAATATAATGAACATAACAGTCTGAAGAATAGGGTAGATCCAGAGATGTGGAAGGAGGGTACAGACTGACAACCCTCAGAAGAAGGAGTGGTGGGGGGAGGGAAGAGATAAACCACAGAACTTACATGCATGTACGCATAACCAATGGACACGGACAACAAAGCCAGGGATGGGGTGGGGGTGGGGGATGGGGAGGAGGGTGTCAATGGGGTAAAAAAGGAGAAACATCTGTAACAAAAATAAAATTTTAAAAATAAATAAATAAATAAAAGAGATAAAAGAATATTCATCTACTTATATTCTTGAAGATTTCCATCAAGCAATCTACATAAAAAAATTACAACTATACAAGTTAGAGATAGAGAAGCTATGGCAATACTTTTCAGATTGTATGCTTTTATCTCTTGCTATGGGTTGAATTGTGCTCCTCCCTGCAAAACAAAAGAAAAAAGTAAGTGGAAGTCCTAACCCCAGTGCCTCAGACTGTGGCCTTACTTGGACTTTTGCAGATGTAATTTGTTTGCGTGGGTTGTGGGCTGGGCTCTGCGGTTCTCATACGATGGCCACGTGAGAAAAGAGACCCAGGGAGAACACCCATGTGGTGACGGAGGCAGAGTGGAAGGACTCGGCTGTGGGCCCAGGACCCCGGAGATGGCCGAGCAAGCAGCAGAAGCTGGGACTGGCCAGGACAGACCTCAGCACAGGCTGCGGGGCGAGCAGGACCCGGCCGATCCCTCGGTCTCCGCCCTCGGGCGTTCTGAATTCAGACCATACATTTCCAAGTCCTCCAGTCTGCAGCACCCTGTTTCAGCATCCCCAGAAAGGAACACATTCCCCAAATCTAAGGAATGCGTTTCTTACTTTATTTTAAAAATCAATCTCAACTCCAGTTTCTCTACAGGCACTATCACTACTTCAGCCACCGACGTCACAGAAAAGCCGCTGAGACACGTGTTTTGCTTGGGACCCAAATAACCTACTGACGGGAGCCCTGCCCTGTGGGCTTCCAGGGCGGGAGCAGGGGACAGGCTGACATTTACCACGTCCGCATGGCTGGTGAGTGTGGACAACTTTGAAATCTGGGTTATCTGTATAGAAACATATATTCCTAATCAGTAAATTATTCATTTTATAAAGGTTTATAGTCGAGTCGCCAGAAGCAATTAACTCTAAAAATCAATTGTTTCATGAGATAATCACAGAAGCCTTTCAGAAAAAGTAAAATTCAGACTTCAAAACACCTAGAGATAAAAGACCAAAAGGCATGCAATCCATGTGAAAAATTGCAAGATTTTACTGAAAGGCAAAATCTAATTGGAATCATTGGAGAAGTCTAGCATTTTCTCAACAGTTAGAAAGTCCATTAACAAATAATTACAGAAGTTATCTGGGAAGAGAACTATTTAAAATCATCTCAGTCAATTTTTAGTCTAAAGAGTAATTGATTAGCCCCCCACATGACTTGGATGCAAAACTTATAAAACTCTAGTAAAATTAAGATAGGTTTTTGCTCACATGGCCATAAACACATAGATCAATGAACCCAAAGACAATCCAGAAACAGACCCAAGCATATTTAAGAATTTACTACCTGGAAGTGTTGGTGTTTTAACTTATTGGAGACATGATGGTGTGTTTCATAGATGGTTGAAGATCTGATCATTAAATGAGTACATATAAGAAAGAAAACCTTAACAGTGTTAGAAAAATTTAGGAAGTGTGCCTATCATCTATCATTCTAAAGCCTCTCTAACTATGAAACTGAACTCAGAAAGCATACAGAATAAATATGAAAAAGAATGACTATCGGATGTACTTTATAAAATATCACACTGAATATTTTCTCACTCCGTAAAAGAACAGAATAAAATCCACCGGCCCAATTTAATCTTAACGTCGACAATGACAGATAGTGACATGTCTTTGATTTTTAAGATATTTACAGGCAAAGTCTCCAAAAGTTTGGGTGACAGATCAAAGCCAGCAACTCAAAAATGCAAGTTTGGGTGACAGATCAAAGCCAGCAAGTCAAAAATGCAGAAAGGGGGGTTTCCATCAGATTTCACTGAGAGAAGCACTCAAGGTTCCGGGACCGGGGGGAGCCAGCTGTGTGCTTTTAAGCGTGATCTCACGGGGCAGCCCCTGAGTACAGCTGATGAAGCTCTCACGACGACCAGCGGAAACCAGGCACCTTCATGAAAATCCATTCAGACTTCAGAGGAATCTCTACAGGCACCTGTATAGGAATCTTCTGCCAAGGATCACAGCAAGCTTGGCCAGAGGGAGGCCATGCAAAGGGGGACCCCCAGGGGGACGTGAATGATCTGTTCTGGGACACTCCTGGAACCTTGATCCAGGTTTGCTTGAGGGACAGATGGAACCTGAGAGCATCTCCCCCCTCAGACCACATGGCTCAGCGGATGCTGGAGGAGGCATTCAGTGATCTCTCCCTCCTTCGTCACCAAATCTAAGCTGGGGCTCAACTCAAACCTTTTCCAAAAACATCAGCAACCGCACAGGGGTCCCTGGGCTTCTCTCTCATAATGACGGCGTTCCCTCCACATGGGTCGTTGACTGATTTCCACACCCTGGATTCTGTTCCCTGTGTGTGCTTTCTCTCTCCCGACTCAAATGAATGCTACTTAGAGACAGAGACAAGGCCACATGTTTATTGTATAGCTCCTGAAAATACTAAGAGGATGAACATAAAACCTGAGTAATAATCTTGAAAACAAACTGCAAGAACAATCAACCACCGATACAGCGACCACCCAACACTGGCACGTTTCCTTCGCGTCATGCCTGACTTTTCGGTCTCGGTAACTACAGACAGAGACGGAGGAGCTGAATGCTTCATTGACTCGTGAGCAGAGGTCAGGTACCCCCTGATTTTCTCTTCAGTGGGATCCCCAGGAGGATGCTCCTTTCAGCCTTTGAAATCTCAGCTTCGTGGGGACTCTGATGACCCACAGCTCAGTCCCTTCTCCTCCCCGCACAGTGAAGAACAAGCAGGCCTTAAATAAGTAATTGAGAAGCTGTTTGAATCCTACCCATGTCCACAGCCAACAAAGCAGCAAGAAGAAGGGGCGTTAATGGGCAGTGATGGAGCAGGGAGGTGGCGGAGCCCGTGACTAAGGGATGGGGCCTCCAAGCACTGCAGGCTGTCCCCAGCCTCAGTCACAGTCACGTCGCCGCAGTAGCCAAGTGGGCAGAACAATCAGGAGGACTTGGACCCTTGTGGGTTCTTTGTTGAGACAGCCTGAAAATCCCGACTCCGGTCCAAATCTCATTGTCGGGACCTGGCTAGTTTCCAGTCATCTCTGTCCAGGAGGACTCCCTGGGTGAGTGAAGGTGACGTTTTTCCTTTGATTGTCATTTTCTCTCCGGTTTTTAATGCTAAGCTGATTCTCCCTCCTTCAGCAGCCACGCTAGTGAGTGGCAGTCAATTATTTGGTGGCCTGTCCCCGGGGTGGGCAGATGCCGCCTTACCTTCTAGATATGACCAGGACGACCCACTTTTCCAGAAGTCCCGTATGAGTCCCCCCAGGGAAGAGTAAGCTCCCTTCCTGCCAGCTACCCGCAAGCTGTGTGAAAGAAAAGAACCCCTCAGTGAGAGGATGGAGCGCACCCCGTCACAGCGGACCTTCACACCAGGGGGACTTCCTGGCAGAGAAAGTCGCTAATCGTCAAAATGATTTAGCAACAAAGGTGGTGCAGCCAGACCCCCGCGGCCCTTCTGATTGGGATAAATCATGTCCCTGCAGAACTGTCGACCTGGACGCCTTGGAGAGGCGGGGGAGCCGCGTCCCAGCGCCAAAAACGAAGGACGCAGTGTGAAAAAGTGTCCGCGGGACAAAGGTGGATGCCTGATTCCTTCCAGCCCCAGCAACAAGTTTACCCACACGGTCTCCACCGCCAGCCTAGAAGAGCCCAATGCGATGAGCCGCAGCCTGACGTAAGCACATTATAAATGACCTTCCCAGAGGAGCCAGCTTCTTCTGCTCGAAGAGATGATGTTGTCTCCCGTGGCATTTCCCGACTCTCGTCTGCGTGGGCTCAGGAGACAGCGGAGGAACCAGCCAGCCCCGCAGGACTGGCAATCCGCCTAGGCGGCTCCAAGCAGGAGTGAAAAAAACAACATTTCTTATTTTTTTAAAGTAATTCCTCGTTTTTAGAGTTTCTGAGAAATGGAAACTGTGACGTATCAGCTTGACCTGTGATTAACAGAGAGTGAAATGGGGACCCCCACTTGTTACTTCGAAGAATTCAAGGTAAACCCGCTGGGTCCTGCACGGAGACTAAGGAGACGCAACCCAAGGACTTATTCGTAGGAAGACCGGCCGGCGCGTGGCTTCGAATCCCAATGACAATCCCAAACCTAGTAGTGATGAGGTGCGGGACATTGGGAAAATCCTGCTGTGAATTCTCCACTAGACCCGGGTGCTATTTTCCTCTCGCCGGCAGTTTTGTCTGATTTTTCTGAAGAATGGGCTCACGGAGGTACTTCAGGGGAACCGACTCTTCATAGTGACCAAGCTTTCTGTGCACTGCCAGCCGGGAGGCGGAACCAGCCTGCAGGCCCCCACCTGGGATATGAAGCGACACCTGGATGAGCCCATCTCCTCTTACTTCCTGCGAGACCCCACCCTAGTCGCAGGCACCACCCCCGAGCTGAAGCCCCTGGCCGGGGAGGGAAGTGGAGCGGTACCCTCACATCCTCTCCGTGGACACGGGGTTTACGCTCCGCTGTTCCAATACTCACGAGGCGGACTGTGGGAGCTTCCCAAGGTCAGAGACAGGAAGGGACAAAGCCAGACTATGCGTGTGTTTTCTTCTATCCCGCGAGAGCCTCTCTCAAAGTTCTGGGTCGTTCTGTTTGTTTTTGTCTTGTTGGCAGTTTCTATATCCTAAACGATGGTCTTCTAGTCTCCTCAAGTGTCCGTGAAGTGCTTAGGGAGACAGAGAAATATGCAGCGAAAGATGAGAACCCACGGTAGGGCCTCCATGCCGTGCCCACGTGTGCCATGCTCCTGCCTGAGTCCGTGAGGGCACCGTAAGGGACAACCGCCCCAGGGGCCGTGGTCTGGCGCGTGAACGGGATCTCCCCCCATCCTGTCGGCATCATTTCTATGGATCATCCGCTCAGTGTCCTGAACAAAGACTGGGCGTCACGGACACACCTCCTGAGCGTCTTCTCCCAGGTGTCCTTCAGACACTCCCTGGAGCATGGCCCCGAGCCCGGCCAGGTCCCGCCGCAGTCCCAGGACTGTGACCCTTCCAGCTCTGTGCATCGAAACTGCCGGGAGGCCCCAACGATCATTTGGCTCCTGTATTACTTGGTGCCTTTAAGGAGCTTGTGAATAGGTTTGTTTGCTATTGATGTACAGCAGGGGTCAAGTGCAGGATCTGAAGAGATTGGAACAGACTGAGTTTCTTTTTTTTTATCCTCGCCCAAGGACATTTTTTCATTTTTTGTTCAGACAGAGTGGGAGGGAGGGGGAAAGGGGAAAGAGAGAGAGAGAGAGAGAGAGAGAGACATCAAGTGGCTGCCACCTGCACGACCCAACCAGGGCCAGGGACAAACTGCAACCAAGGTACGTGCCCTTAGCAGGAACCTAACCCGGGTCTCTCTGGACCTCGGGCCAAGGCTCCAACCACTGAGCCAACTGGCCAGAGCGGAAGAGACTGAGTTTCTGAACCTATAAGACAAATGTCAAAAGCTGGACCCTGACATTTTAGGATGTGTTGGCAGTTGCCACCTGCTCTCACCCCTCACCCCCCCACCACACAGGTGATTTCTCCTTTGTCTCAGGAAAGTATTTGTTGACCTATCAATAATTTTAAAAACTGTAGGATATATCTCCTGTGGCACTGGGTTCTAGGGCTTTGCAGTGGATTATGGGTATTCAGAAAAATTCCTAGCCTGTCACTTGTACTATAAGTCCACTAAAGAATGATGATTCTGCAGCCTAAGTGTTTACCTCGTTCCGCCCCCTCCTTTGCAGAGGACCTGAAAAGAACTGTAATGTGTAAAGAACACTATCGTGTGTTTCAGCTGCAACAGTTAACCTCTCGGTATGATTGCAGCACGCAAACAAATCCTATAAATTATGCCATATTCACGAGCGTAGCACAGAGGTGGGCGCCCTGTTGGTTTACATCATTCTACCTGCGTGCTAATGTTTTTGTTAGCCGGGTTTAAATGCAACGGTCATGAATATTAATTGGCAGGTCTGACAGAGAAGTTTCTTCTCATTCATCCTAATTAACATAGTCAGATTCTAAAGGCCAAATTAGCATTTTAAATGCACATTATATTTTTGCTATGTGTGTGTTCCGACAAGTAAAGCAATTCCGAAATGTTGAGAATATGATTTCTTTCCATTTTATATGAATTCTTGTGAATAATGGCAGCATGGTTTGCTCTCTGTCTGTCGGTTCACTTTCTCTTCTTCCTAAAATAACAGCAATCACATAACCATGCCACCACCAAGTCTTTGCGGTGCCTTTCTCCAAACTTGGAAAATCTTTCCCGGACTTGCCGGACCACAGGTTGTCACACCTTCGGGGTCCAGCTGACTCCTTCGGGAACCAGGTCGTCCTCACCTCATTTCTCCCCACTCCTGCTGCCCTGGGACCACCTCCCGGGCTCCCCACTTCCGGGAAATCATCAGACACTCTGAGCTATTGTATTTCATAGGCCCGTGTTGTGTATCTCCAAAGTTAGCTAAATTTTTGAGGTCTAGAATTATTTTTAAAAATCAGTGTGTTCTCACTTATTTGTGGAATATAATGAACTAAACAAACTGATGAACAAAATCAACCCAGAGACATAGAGGTGGGGTACAGACTGACAAGCCTCAGAGGAGGGGGGTTGGGGGGAGAGATAAACCACAGAACTTACATGCATGTGTGCATGACCAATGGACATGGACAACAACGCTGGAGATGAGGTGGGGGGGAGGGGAGGAGATTGTCATTGGGGGAAAAATGAGAAACATCTGTAACAAAAACAAATTAATAAATAAGAATAAATAAATAAAATACATTAAACCTCAGAAAAATAAATAAAGAGTTTTCAGTTTAAAAAAGTCAGTGCCTTCTGCACTATTATATATTTAAGAAATGCTTGACTGGTTCTATTAAAATACATACATGTATGGATTCATAACATAGTGTAGTTTTACCAGTTCTGAGCATTACTGTCTCTAAAGTGTTACTGTTTTGTGGTTCACTTGGAGACATCTAAATAGTTGTTCAGAAAATTAAAAGGAGGCTCTAGCCCAGCCAGTGTGGCTCAGTGGTTGAGCGTCGACCCTGCACCAGGAGGTCGCCGGATCCATTCCCGGTCAGGGCACACGCCCAGGTTGTGGGCCCATCCCCAGTGGGGGGCATGCAGGGGGCGGCTAATTGATGTTCTCTCTCATTAATGTTTCCATCCTTCTCCCTTCCTCTGTCTCTAAAATAAACCAATAAAGAATATTTTAAAACATAAAAAATAAAAATAATAAATATGGTGCACCTGAGTATGCCCGCGTTGGGCGCCACCCTGACTGGCACCTGCCGGACTGGACGCTGCTGCGGGCGAGTCAGGGAGCCGGGTGAGTGACGTGAGGCCAGGACCGTCCATGACCGTCAACTCCATCAACACTGCACGTTAGACCACACTAGGGTGATAAAAACACCTTTTTTTTTTTTTTTTTTTATCCTCACCCGAGGACATTTTTTTGTTCAGGTACGTGGGAGGAAGAGAGAGAGAGAGAGAGAAACATCGATGTGAAAGGGACACATCGAGTGGCTGCCACCCGCACGACCGACCAGGGCCGGGGACAAACTGCAACCAAGGTACATACCCTTAGCGGGAACCGTACCTGGGTCTCTCGGGACCGCAGGCTGATGCTCTAACCGCTGAACCAAACCGGCCAGGGCAAAACACCTCTTTTTTCATTAACATATTAATCTTTGCTCACTGTAACTCTTTCACTTTATAAAAAGTGTCCTTTTTTTTAACCCATGGACCTTCACAGACAAACACGCTGTACACCGTCCAAAAACATTCTTTCCTTATACCCTGAGTTATGCCTTTTTCTAAATGTCACTTATTCATTTTTTTACCATTTAAATTTTTTTTTCTTTATTGATTAGAGAGAGAGGAAGGGAGAGGGAGAGAGAGATAGAAACATCAATGAGAGAGAACATTGATTGGCTGCCTCCTGCATGCCCCCCACTGGGGATGGGCCCACAGCCTGGGCATGTGCCCTGACTGGGAATTGAACCGGTGACCTCTTGGTGCAGGGTCAACGCTCAACCACTGAGCCACACAGACACACACGTCACGTCGGCGTCGCGGTCTCTCACCTGCACTTTCTGTCCACTGGACGGTCTTCTGGGGCAACACCGTGCTGGGACCTGCCCAGGCCCTGCTTGACGGGGTGTCACTCTGTAAAGAAACATCTCCATGGTGTTCTGCTTGGTTTGTTTCTTTTGTTGATCACAGATTTGCTCATAAGCAGATAAGGACGTGTTAGTGAAAACCCTTCCTTCTTGGGCTCCATGTCTTCCGACGTTTTAAGGGGCTTGCTGAGGTCGCAAAGCTTCTGCGAGGCCCTCCAAGGTAAATTTCCATGAGGTTCTTCTTGTCTTTCTCCTGCAGTTTCCTGTTCCCCTGCCTCATCCTCAGGGACATCCCTGTTCCAGTGCCAACACGTCCTCACTGTCAGGCCCTCAGGAAGCATGGCGCGATGCCCGAGCGCCGTCCTCGCCCACACCGGGCAGAGCTGCTTGCCATCTGAACCCAGCCCTGCGGTCTCTGCAGCCCCCTCGTCCTGAGCAGAGACTCGGGGCGTCATGGACACACCTCCTGAGCGTCTCCTTCCAGGTGTCATTCAGACACTCCCCGGGGGCATCGCCCAAGCCCAGCCAGGTCCCCCCGCAGTCCCAGGTGCTGTGACCCTTCCCGAAAGGCTGCCGTGTCCCCTCAGGGCAGCCACAGCCTGAGCCAAGGCCCTGTGCAGACAGCAGGCCGTCCACGCTGCTAGAATTCCTCCATCCGTTGGTTGAACCAAAGAGATGGTGTTTGGAGGGAAAACACCCTTTCGATGTTGGGATAACCGATCACCAATAACAGAAGGATGTCCGGGAGCACTATCAAGAATAAGCAACATCTTGAAAGGTACGCTGTTCCCTGAAGAGTGCTTCTTTTCTCCGGCAAAACTATTTGGGGGGCCATCTTAGAAAAGGAGCTGGGTCACCCCTGACTTCTTACTGCCCCTGCAGGCACCCTGCGGGTACATGTTGCTGTGCCCGAGGCCTGGGCCCTGCTGAGCACAGAGGGTTTCCATTAGCGGCCTGCAGCCTGGCACGGCCTTGGCCTTGGGGAGGAAGGTTCTCTGGGCACGGTCAGGTAGCTAAGATGTGAAACGCCTTCGGAAATACATCTGAATAAAGAGTTTAATGAAAACTGAAACATTGTGTCACCGCTTGAAACCAAAATCAGTGCACAATTTCCGTGGTTCCCCAAGGTTTTCATTAAAACTACTTTTTTTTTTTTTTTTGCTTATCTCTTCAAATACCATTTTTGCTGAGTTCTCCCAATTCTCGTGAATGGATTCAGCGTCCTCTGAACTCCACCTGGCTCGTTCTATCGGGACGTCTTCCGCAATGTGGAAGAGACACACTTTCCAGAAGGCAGAGACTGTTATAGCCACAGAGCGTGCACGGACAGCAGTGTCTGCTCATCACAGGATTGCTCGTCTGTCGTGACTCAGTGACATGACTGATCCGACGACCCACCTGCCCATCCCCTCTTGTCCTGTCCCAACGCCTTTCGTTTCTTTAGGACGTTCTGAGGCCTCCCCTGCCTGTTTGCAATGGCCAGCGAGAGGTCCTCCTGCTGTGAGGTTAGTCTGCCCTGGCAGAGCTGTAAACCTCGCCGCCCCACGCAAATCACCCCAGGGCTCCCCTCACAGTCGGTGGGCCCGTGAGGCCCGGGGAGCTCCACGCCCACGCTCCCCGGTACCGCACCTCGCTCTCAGGTCTCTGCCTCAGTGGGGTGAGCCTTCTCCCACCAGCTGCACATCCCTCCCTCTCCCAAGGGCAACCCCAAGGGCGCCCCAGGCCCTGGAGATGCTCCCTCCTCCCTCGTATCACCTGCTCTGAAGTCCCCGCTAAAACGGCGTACGTCCTGTCCCGATCGCCATTATCTGTCCACAGATAAGAAATCTTGCTTAGTGTATAAACCTCTCTGAGGGCAGAAGCCTTGCCTGGTTTTTGTTTGTTTGTTTTTTTGGATTCATGCTCAATCTCTATTGATGAAGATTTTGTCTCAATTTATGGAGATTTCGTAAATAACCCCCTTTAGCTGTATAATGCATTTAAGAAAGCGTGAGCTGTAAGGATCCCGGCCCTTTGCTGGGCTGCATCATTCTAACCTGAAAATCACAAACCCGAAGTGGAATTGTTACCTGACTTTCCTGGGATTGTAGAGAAAACTGGGATTGGAGCTAATCTCTGACCTGTCCCGGGAACATGAGATCGCACGGAATCTCTACAAGCACACGGGAGGCGACGCACCACCATGGGTGCTCCCAAACCCCCCGCTGCTGGGGCCTCTGAGGGTCCGAGGGGCCGGTCTCGGGCTACCTCTGCCGTGTCCCCATAGGAGAGATTTCGTCTCACTCGGAGCATCGCTGAGTCCGCTAAGCTCTCACCGACCTGTGCGCCAACAGCAACACAACGTGGCCTTGAGCATTAACAGCGAACGTGTCCACCTCAGCACAGACCACCTTTCAAAGACCCTACGCTATGGCCCGATATAAATTCTACATTAACCCATTAAAACCGGAGCGTGCCCTTCCGTAGGCCAAAGCCCCCTCCTTTCTCTGCCCCCTTCTGCCCCTCATTCCCCTCCCTTTCTTCTAGAGTCGTCCATCAAAATCCAGACATTCACGAGCAGAGCAGCACCTCGGTCGGATCCGATTCTGCAGTTCCCGGTGCACGAATCAGGGAGCACAAACCAAACCTCACCTCTGCCCTCACAGGCGACACGACCCAAGTGTTGCATCGGGACAGAGAACTCAGAGGCGCTGTCATTCCGCCGCCAGGTGTCGGGCGGGCTTCTGTCAGGTGTGGACACGTGTGCGGGGCTCCCATGCACGCCCGCCCCGCTGGCGGCCCAGGAACGGGCATTTCACTTAGTGGACACGGGTCAACTCACCGTCCGGCGGCTCAGAGCGAGCGGCGAGCCCACAGTGGTCCGTGGTAAGTGCTCTGCACAGAATCCGGCCCTGGCACAGGGTCGGGCTCACCCTCTGCTGTTGCCAGAGGGCAGAGGGCGCTGGTGGAGGGGAAGAGGGAGGTGCAGTGGCAGGTGCTTGGAGGAGGCACCAGGTGCCAGGACACCTCTAAACGCAAGGCCAGGCCCCGAGGGAAAGACAGGAGACCCGAGCCAGCCTGGCTACAGGGAGAGTTTGACACCAAACAGCACATATAGCCAGTGGGCAGCCCTGCAGCCCCTGCAGCCAGCGGACAGCCCTGCAGCCAAGGGGCTACCCTGCAGCCAGCAGACAGCCTGCAGCCAGCGGACAGCCTGCAGCCAGCGGACAGCCCTGCAGCCAGCGGACAGCCTGCAGCCAGCGGACAGCCTGCAGCCAGCGGACAGCCCTGCAGCCAGCGGACAGTCCTGCAGCCAGCGGACAGCCTGCAGCCAGCGGGCAGCCCTGCAGCCAGCGGACAGCCCTGCAGCCAGCGGACAGTCCTGCAGCCAGCGGACAGCCCTGCAGCCAGCGGACAGTCCTGCAGCCAGCGGACAGCCTGCAGCCAGCGGACAGCCTGCAGCCAGCGGGCAGCCCTGCAGCCAGCGGACAGCCCTGCAGCCAGCGGACAGTCCTGCAGCCAGCGGACAGCCTGCAGCCAGCGGGCAGCCCTGCAGCCAGCGGACAGCCTGCAGCCAGCGGACAGCCTGCAGCCAGCGGACAGCCCTGCAGCCAGCGGGCAGCCCTGCAGCCAGCGGACAGCCCTGCAGCCAGCGGACAGCCTGCAGCCAGCGGACAGCCTGCAGCCCGCGGACAGCCCTGCAGCCAGCGGACAGCCCAGCAGCCAGCGGACAGCCTGCAGCCAGCGGACAGCCTGCAGCCAGCGGACAGCCCTGCAGCCAGCGGGCAGCCCTGCAGCCAGCGGACAGCCCTGCAGCCAGCGGACAGCCTGCAGCCAGCGGACAGCCTGCAGCCAGCGGACAGCCCTGCAGCCAGCGGACAGCCCAGCAGCCAGCGGACAGCCTGCAGCCAGCGGGCAGCCCAGCAGCCAGTGGGCAGCCCAGCAGCCAGCAGACAGCCTGCAGCCAGTGGGCAGCCTGCAGCCAGCGGACAGCCCAGCAGCCAGCGGACAGCCCTGCAGCCAGCGGGCAGCCCAGCAGCCAGCGGACAGCCTGCAGCCAGCGGACAGCCCTGCAGCCAGCGGACAGCCCAGCAGCCAGCGGACAGCCTGCAGCCAGCGGACAGCCTGCAGCCAGTGGGCAGCCCAGAAGCCAGTGGACAGCCTGCAGCCAGCGGACAGCCCTGCAGCCAGCGGGCAGCCCAGCAGCCAGCGGACAGCCTGCAGCCAGTGGACAGCCCTGCAGCCAGCGGACGGCCTGCAGCCAGCGGGCAGCCCTGCAGCCAGCGGGCAGCCCTGCAGCCAGCGGACAGCCCTGCAGCCAGCGGACGGCCTGCAGCCAGCGGACAGCCTGCAGCCAGCGGGCAGCCCTGCAGCCAGCGGACAGCCCTGCAGCCAGCGGACGGCCTGCAGCCAGCGGGCAGCCCTGCAGCCAGCGGACAGCCTGCAGCCAGCGGGCAGCCCTGCAGCCAGCGGGCAGCCCTGCAGCCAGAGGACAGCCTGCAGCCAGCGGGCAGCCCTGCAGCCAGCGGACAGCCCAGCAGCCAGCGGGCAGCCCTGCAGCCAGCGGACAGCCCTGCAGCCAGCGGACAGCCCAGCAGCCAGTGGGCGGCCCTGCAGCCAGCGGACAGCCCAGCAGCCAGTGGGCGGCCCTGCAGCCAGCCCACATGCAGACTTGTTTCTCACTGAGTTTGCAGCCCCGCAGAAGGAGGGTTGGAGTAACATTATCAGCCTGGAGCTGCAGGGAGCCACACACCTCGCAGATGCCGTCCCTGCCCAGGTGTTCCCAGTTGCTCCAGCTCCATTCCCAGGGCTCCTGCTGGGCACCAAGGTGCTGGAACTTGCTGTGGCTGGACTCATCCTGCTCGGCCAGGAAAGCTCAGCTCAGGGAGGGCCTGGCCCAGGGAAGGGTGGGGAGGAGGAGGGTTTGCTGAGAACCCGCTATTCCTGGCTTACTAAAATCTCCTCCCTCCTCCTCCCAGACTGCCTTAAAATGTTTCCATTTGGCAGTTGGGATCCAGGAAGGTGAAGACAGGAGGAAGCACTTCCCACCCACTGCCGGCTGTGCCCTCCTGCAGCTCTGCCTCCCCTCCAGTCCTGCGCAGAGGGACTTGTCAGAAGTGGGAGCGGAGCCCCACCAGCCGGAGAGTGGGTGCCGGGCGGGCCATCCCGCCGGGCCGTTTCTCTTCCAGCCGCACACATCAGAGGTGCCAGGGGCGTCTGCACGGGGCCCTCTCGGGTCCCAGCTCCCTGCGAGCGCACGTCCCCATCCTGTATGAAATGAAGGGCATCCAGCCACGCGGGACTAAGGACGGCCTCTGCTGCCTTTGAAGAAATGCAAACGGTCCAGGAATCAGGGCTCACGATGCCTCTGTCTGCTCTGGAGGGACATTGGCTGCCCAGACCCTGCTGGAGGCAGACACAGAGTCAGTGTGAACCTGTTACCACTTCTCGAAAAGGATTCAGAAGCCCCTCTGCGCGGGAAGAGGTTCCGGGGTCTCTGGGGAAGCGCAGCGTGATGCTGTGATGTGACCTGGTGCTTTCTCCGTGCCTGGGACAGCTGCTGCCTGGTCTCCCCTGCGTGTCCCTCGCACCCAGGCCACTGGGCGTCCTTCCAGATCCCGGTCGTGCCTACATGCGTGAACCCGTCACACAGCTTCCCCCCAGGATGGGGTGTGCGTGGATTCAATAAATCCCGAAACCAGCCTGGCGAGGAGATGCCACCCTTTTTTATACACGAAGACATGGCGGAGCAGCCCGAGGTCCCAGAACGTGGGGAAGGCAGCCTGGCTCCAGGGCCCACCGTCTTCACCACCAAATGACACAGAGAAATGAGGCATCAGTACCATTGACAAAGTCACAAGCAACAGAGGATAAGATATGAAGAAGAAGTCCAGTCTGCGGTCTGGATGTTTGCTTGTGGTAGGACAAATCGGAGCATCACCTCTCTCAACCTTGATGCCCAGCGCTCAGAAGGGTGGTCAGCAGTGGTGGCGGGAATAGTTGCTGCGTGGATCAAGACAGGAGCCTCGACGGCCAGGCTGGTGCTGAGGGGCCAGGATCAGGAGGGCCTACACCTCTGCGGCGGACCGCAGCACCCTCGCCCCTCGGCCCTTCTTAACCTCAGGTTTCTGACTTTCTCACGACGCCTGGGTCTCCACTGTGGGCTCGTGTCCCAGAGCTGATCTTCGTCATCTTGTATCTGATGCCTTTGACTCTCTTGAACAGCACAGAGATACGTGAACTACTGGTAAAGTGGTTTAAACTCAAATGAATTAATCTAACCATCTTAACTTTTTGTTGTTGTTAATCCTAACCCGAGGATATTTTTCCATCGACTTTTAGAGAAAATGGAAGTTGGGGAGAAGGAGAGAGGGACATCAATGTGAGAGAGACACATCGATTGGTTGCCTCCCTCGCAACCCTGACTGGGACCAGGAATTAAATCTGCAACCCAAGTACATGCCCTTGACCAGAATCGAACCCATGACCCTCCAGTTCGAGGGCTGATGCTCTAACCACTGAAGAAAACAGGCCAGGGTAACTTCTTCTGACTAAGTATTAGGGTCCAATAATACTGACCTAAAAATTTACGCACACATAAACATATTTGCGCGCATGCACACCCACGTGCACATGTGCGCGTGCATGGACTCTGTAGCCCACTAAACCATTGAGAAATGGTAAGCTTATCAATCACCAATCTGTCGATCTATCAATCACCTATTTATCTATCTACCTATCCTCTATCCTCTGGCCATCAGGGTATCTATCTGGCTGGAGTGTACCCAGTGGCGTGTATATTCATCAATGCACGTGAGGTCTTCAGTGCAGCTGACAGCACATGCGCTCCAGTAACAGTGAGAAAACTTGGACAGGAAGAAGGTATTTGGGAAAAGTAATTAAAATTTCTGACAATTAGAACATTGGCATCTCGGATTTGGGGTTGGATGATTAAAAGGGGTTCCTTTTAAAAAGAGCACACTCTATAATTTTATGATAAATGACAAAAGGTCATGGACAATTGGCAAGTTGTTTTTTAAGCTAGTTATTTCATTTATTTAAAATTGTGGCACAAAATCATATTTATTCTTAGGTACAGCCTGTTATGAGCTGTATGCCAAAATGACATACTCAAAATGTGTCCAAAGGTTAATTCCAAGTGAATTGTAACATATAAGAAATTAGCAACAGAACATCAACTATGTGCTACTATACTGTGAGCTAGAACGGGAAAGAACACAGTTATCGACTCTGGGAAGTGAGTGGGAATTGGGTGATGATTGTCCATGGGCCTCATTTTTCTCATCCAGGCAAGAGGGTGGCATCCTTGACCCCCACTTCCCCCAAAAGGGAAGGAGATTAACTGGTATTTGTGGAGAATGTATAACACCTTGGCTTAGAGAAAGGTGAAAAGTAGCGTCTCATTCTTCAAGTGTCATCTGATTTGAATGATAAATAAGGCAATGAGGTTTGTTTTAGTTTTGTTTTTGAAGTGTTGTTGTTTTACTAAAGGTAGAAATTCTGCAATGACTGAATAATTGAAGGATGACTCAGAAACAACTCCCCTGAATTTTTCATCCTCCATGAAAGTAGGTGCTCTCCGCTCATAGCTTTTACCCTGGAGAAATAGAATATGCGACCTGGTTTCCCTTTGAGCCCAGGGACCAGCACTGAGGCCTGATTAAAGGCGCATCTGAGGGCTTGTGATACAAAGTAGCACTGAACTCTCAGCACTGATCCAACTCCCCAGAGCCCTGAGCCTGAGACTGATGGATGCTCGGTGCTCCTGATTGAAAGTGAAGTTGGGACGACGGTTCTCGCTCGTTCACAGGCTATCGACACACCCGGCTGTGAACACGCAGCTCCCCAGGCCGGGACGGCGCAAGTCCAGGGCCTGAGAACCTCTCCGAGTCCCAGGTCAGCCCCAGGCTGCTCTGGAGGCACCGCTGGGGAAAGACTGAGCTGGGCAACCCGACCTGTTTCCAAGACACAGTCCTTGGATTCACCCAGGGAGCCTTTTAAAAAATGCAGATTCCTGGCCCTGGCTGGGGCCGTCAAAACCAACGTCTCCAGGGGACACGGTTGAATCCGCACTGGTTGTAAGCCCCGGTTACCTTGACGCACAGGTACAAAAGCTAGTGGCTCAGACCTTCCACTCAGGGACACTGACTCCGGCCAAGGGCTGAGGCGCCCTCTGTCCTGTGCGTTCAGAGCCTCGGCCGCGCCCCTCTGCGGCCACCTCCTGGTTGGGTCGGTGGTGACTGCCACAGAGCAGGTCCGATGCCCTAGAAGACGCAACCTGGTCGCGTGGAACAGGCCTGCCATGGTTCTCGCCTGGACGCGCCCAGAGCGTAAAGGAGCCGTACAACGTACCTCGTGTGTAAGAGCACAGCTCTAGCCTCCAACATCATCTAACACTAAAAGCAATGGAGGTGCCATAGGAAATGAGTATAGGATCAGAAAACAGCAAATAGAGCAAAAGTGGTTAAAGTGAGACCGGAGCTGAGACCAGGGATAGCTGTTTCACACCATGGTGTCCCCATGAATGTAAATCCTGTTAACCCCACCGGTTTATAGCTGTGGGTACAATTTATTATCAATATTATTTTTTAATCCGTACCCAAGGATATTTTTCTATTTATCTTCAGATAGAGCAGGAGAGAGAGAGAAACATCCATGTGAGAGGGACACATCGACTGATTGCCACCCACACGACCCCCACCAGGCCCGGGGACGAACCGCAACCGAGGTGCGTGCCCTTGACTGGAATCAAACCCGAGACTCATTGGTCTGCAGGCCAACGCTCTATACCATGAGCCAAAGCGGCCAGGGCTGTTATTTATATAGTGTATATGATTTTTGACTTTATATATAACTATAATTTAGGACCCAGATGGAAATAGTGTCTGGAAACTGCGTGGGGCAGACAGGACCAGGCCCAGCCACCAGCCTCGAGAGGCTTGGGAATGAGAGTGAAAGTGTCTGTCAGGGAAGCTCACAGACTCGGGTCTGGGGACATCCAGCTTCCTCTGAGGCAAGGGGAAGGAGTGTTCAGGTGGCTCCCCAAGTGGGCACGGGGGACATGAGGGAGGGGAGGACAGGCAAGGTGATGGACAGCCCAGGGGCTGGACTTCTGTGGGACACAAATGTCTCGAGAGCTTGGGAGTACTCAGCAGTCGTGATGATGACACCTGGCTTTATCCGAGGTCTCTAAGTGCGTGCGTGCGCGCGTGCGCGCGCGCGTGTGTGTGTGTGTGTGTGTGTGTGTGTGTGTAGACTGACATCTCTGTATATAAGGGATACGTCACGTACAGGTATTCTCAGCGATTAAGGTCGGCATCCAGTGTGGGGCACATGTGTCTGTGTGTGTGTGTGTCCCTGCTCCGGGAGTTGGACTGCCGGGTTAGCCCTGGCCCGAGCAGTTGCCCCCCACGCTGACATATTGGCAGAACCCAGAACGAGTCGGGACCTTCCCACTCCGCCTCTGTTCCCCGTTTCTGCTCATCCCGTGAACCCTCTCTCGACCTGAAATGGTGGCTTCACCCACTCGAAATGCCTCAGACTCGGGAGTGACTTTGCTCACCATTTCGCTCATGGAGGAGACAAGCCCCAAGCCCACCTAGATGCACAGCGCGTCCCTCCCCGGACACACAGCGTGGACTGTCCTTGTACCCCAGAAGGGCGTCACCGGAGCCCACAGGTGGCGCGAATGGACAAGGACCCGAAGCAGGTGCGTGAGCACCGCTCCAGGGAAACGCATCGGCAGGAAGCTACCTGACAAGGGGCTCGCGTGACGGACAGACAGATGGCAGACAGATGACAGACAGACCGATGGCAGAGCCCTGACAGGTATGAGGGTGCACACGGGGCCGGATGCCACGTGTGCTGCGGGCACTGCTTGTAGAACCGTCTTTCCTGCAGGAACAGGTCACCGAAGGCGTCCACTGGCACGGCAGTGATTGTGAAGGAAAAATCACACGTCACACATGTGCGAAAACCTGGAGTTAATTCACGACACGCTCCGGGCTCTCGGGCTCCTGGTCGCATTTCTGTTGTCCCTGCACAAACCTGATTTCTGACTGGGCCTCTTGTAGAACCGTCCGAGTTCAGGAATATCTGTCTTGGCAACACTTTTTCAAAACTACCTGAGGAAATGTATAATCTAGCTTACTTTTAATTCATACATATGTGTGTGTATATGTATATATATGCATGTGTGGTGTACATGTACGTATACATATACAGATACTATTTATCTCAAAATATTTTTAATATGTTTTATTGATTTTTTTTTAGAGAAGAAGGGAGAGAGAGATAGAAACATCGATGTGAGAGGAAAACATCTATTGGCTGCCTCTTGCACGCCCCCTACTGGGGATCAAGCCTGCAACCCAGGCATGTGCCCTGACCAGGAATCAAACCGGGACCTCTTAGTCCACGGGATGATGCTCAGTCCACTGAGCCACACTGGCTGGGCTCAAAAGATTTTTAAAAGATGCAGCCAGCTCCCCAGGACAGGCTGGGCTTTGCAAAGGGACTGCGCAGCAACCCGTGCTCGTGAGTGTGTAGACGAAATTAAAAGCACGGTGTGCATCACTGACAGGACTTTGCAGAGGGATGGAGCCCAGCCAGGGCTCTGGAACAGGACGCGTCACCTATAGCGACAGTCTGAGCGTGGCAGCCGCCTGCAGAATGGACTCGTCCCCACAACCCGCAGGCTGCCCTGTGCCTAACGGCTCACACTTTCAAGCAGTGTAATTCTCCAGAGTAGATTGCTTGGCTCCTTTTTATTTCGTGATCACTGAACCTTGCCTATAAAACTGCGGTGTGAGTGTAAAAGTTGGTGAGCTTCTGAAATAGGCTTTTCACTTCAGTCCACAGGACACACTCTGTGCTAGAATCCAGCGTGAGCGTCTGAGGACATGACCTGACATGGATGTTCTAGCTTCGGCTAAACTGCCTTTCAGCTCTGTCTAGGGTGCCTTGTGACACCCCGGTGTCACAGTCAAAGGAGCTCAGTGCTTCCGGACACCGCAGGGCACTCTGCCAGCCCCCTAGAAGACCCACCGCCACCCGCGGGGCTGACGGCGTAAGGAAGGAACCCCCAGGACGTGCGCCGGATGAACACCCCTTTCCTTTCTGGACCGAGACTTATCCTTGCCAACTCATGAAGTATTCATTCATTAGTGACTATTTTTTCACACTTCGGCAAAAATGAAAGCACAAGGCTTCCAGACTCGAAAATTAAATGGTCCTTGTGTGTCTGTTCCTAATTATCAAGCTCCTACCCTCACTTTGATCGTCTTTAAAATGCGAAGATTCATCCACATAACCTCCGAGACCCCATTCATTGCGAAGTCTGGGAAGTGATGAATGACTATGATCACTGACGGGTTCTCTCCCTCGGCACATGCCTGTGGCACCCTATTCTCACACACACACACACACACACACACACACACACACACACATGTCCTGGACACACAAACGTCAGCCCGAAAAACCAGTTTCTCAAAACACGTCCTTGTGTTTCCTGGAGCTGAGGGGGCGGCAGCTTTTCGATCAGCGTGGACGGGGGGAATCCCGCAGCCCAGGCTGACTCCGTCTTCCCGCGAAGCAGCCAGGGGCCCTGAGGACGTCCCGCGAGGAAAGCGCCCGGCAGGACGTGGGAGCCGTGACGTCATCGTCCATCGCCGCGACGTCATCGACTAGATGGCTGTCACCTCTGATCTGCTCTCGAAACCCTCAGCCTCCATGACCTTAATATTTAGTAATTGATATTTAGGGAGATATTTAGGTATGATTTGTAGATTTTAAAGACAAGAAAAACATTTCTTTGGTTTTTCTTTTTTTATTTTCTTCACAGCTTTCTTGTTCTTTGCTGCTTAGGGAAAACAGCGGGCATATTTTCTTCATACACAATAAGAAAAAGATTTTCTAAGACAAACACCATGTCCATTTATTTATTTATTTATTTTTGAGAGAGAGAGAGTGGAACAGAAGAGAGGGGGAAAGAGAGAAACATCCATGTGTGAGAGACACATGGATTGGATGCCTCCTGCATGACCCTGACCGGGGTCGGGGATTCAACCTGCAACCCAGGTGCGTGCCCTTGACCAGGAATGGAACCCGCAACCCTTTGGCATAAGGGCAGATGCTCTAACCACTGAGCACACCACCGGGACTGAGCACATTTTGGATCATCAGAAGCTCTGTAGCCCTCAATACCTTCACCTCCCAAATGGAGGGTTTGGATTAGACGATATTTGGCATGTTTTGTGTGCAGATTTTCTGAGAGAGAAACGTCTATATTCAGCCATCAGCAAACTCCTGTCTAAAGTGAAAGTGCATCCAGGGAGTGGGAAGCACAGGAGGGCACACGGGAGGGGACACTGGAGGTACACGGGAGGCACATGGGAGGAGACACGGGAGGCACACAGGAGGGCACACGGGAGGGGACACGGGAGGGGACACAGGAGGGCACACGGGAGGGCACACGGGAGGGCACACGGGAGGGGACACTGGAGGGCACACGGGAGGGCATGATGTAGGGCACACAGGAGGCACACTGGCAGGAGAGCACAGATACACGTGCCTCCAAGTGCTGACCCTGAAGAATCTTCGGGGCTGTGCTCTGCTCTGAGCTGCCATTGTGACTGACACCCGGCGAAGGGCACTGTCCTCACACGTCCCACCCGCTGCCACCCGAGCCCGGACCTGCACGTGGCCGGCACAGCCCCAGTGTGAGTGGCATGCTGAGCGCCGCACAGCTAACGTGCAGCTCGACAAGTTCGAAGACAGAGCTGCACCGTGAGACCATCCCCACGACCTGCGACTCACAGTCCCCCCTCCAGACGCACCTGCTGTCTTCTTGGCTATTTCTGATGGAGAACACTGACCAAGTCCTACCCTCCTGGAGCGTCTGAGCATGCAGCACGGACCGCCGTCTGCACGCGCAGCATGGAGCCGCCGTCTGCACACGCAGCACGGACCGCCGTCTGCACACGCAGCATGGAGCCGCCGTCTGCACACGCAGCACGGACCGCCGTCTGCACACGCAGCATGGAGCCACCGTCTGCACACGCAGCACGGACCGCCGTCTGCACATCCAGCATGGAGCCGCCGTCTGCACACGCAGCATGGAGCCGCCGTCTGCACACGCAGCATGGAGACACCGTCTGCACCCGCAGCATGGACCGCCGTCTGCACGCGCAGAGACAGCCCTCTGGGACTGGAGCCACCGTGCAGACGAACATACTGGGCCCTGGATTCTCTCCTACTCCCCCCTCATCTCTGAGACCCCACCACAGCTGTAACTGCATCATGTCCTACGTCACATTCGGCTGGTCTCCAAGTGGGCGAGAGTCTGGCGGAGCCCTGGGGTCAGGGCCCTCACCCCCTGCATGTCGGCCCCCATCTCCGGGTTCAGATGAAGGGTCACACCACGAGATGGCAGGTGGCATCCTCAGAAGCCGCTAAGGGACAGAAGGGACAGCTCGGGGCTCCAGGGTGACCAGGGCCACGGGAGAGGCAGAGGAAGCGAACCCGTACATGTGCACCCTGGCCCTCCACCCCTGCTCGGAGCCCCCGGCGTGACCTCCGGCACCCACACATTCTCTCTCCCACGGTCCCAGAAACACCTGCGACGTTCCCACGGGCCTCCCGGTTCTCAGAGGGGTGGCCTGGCCACAGACAGGACCAGCCTCACGGTCTCCCTTCTCCTCCCCTCCCACCCCACCCTCACCCCAGGACGGGACGCCCGATCCTGTGATGTACTGCGGCGCCCTGGCTGGCCAGAGAGAGGCCCGCTGTGACCACCGGTGCCAGCCCGGGGGCTGCTCCTCTGTCTCGGACCAGCAGGGCCTCTGGCGCGTGTCCCAGCGCAGGAGGGGAGAGCGGATGAACACCGCCAACTGTGCGGCGTAAAGAATGTTCTCTCTGGTGACCCAGAGACTGGGTGTCTGAGGTCCTGGTGGGGGCCTCCTGCTGGGCATGTCCTCCTGCTGCTTGCCTGAAGGAGCGGGGGGGAGAGGGCTCAACCCCACCATGGGGGCTCCACCTCCCTGGCCTCTTCCCCCCCAATCACCTCAGAAGCCTCCCCTCCTCGGGCCAGCACAGGGGCCCGGGGCTTCAGCACGTGGATTTGAGGGAACACCCGTGTTCTGTCCACAGCAGCACACCTGGTGGAAATAGCCTCTGCAGGCAGGGGATCAACACTGCGGGGCGCCCCCCTGGAGAGCGAAGGAGGTGCAGGTGGGGGTAAGGCCCTGCGGACCCCACGGAGACCACAGAACAGTGGGGAGTGAGGACTGTGAGCCAGGGAAGTGGAAATCCTCAGTTCCCCTCCCGCAGCTGCGGGGGTCGCGGGTCCGCAGGGGCATCTCTGAGGGGAGGCCAGTCTCTCAGGCCCGTCCACCCTGCTGCCCTCCACGAGGGGACAGAGACGCAGAGGCTCCGCCTGACTCCTCCGCGGGTTCCCCAGGCCCAGGTCAGAGCCCAGACAGAGGCAGATGAAGGGCCGGGCCAAGGGGAGGGTCGGAGAAACCTGCCGTGGGTCAGTGAGGAGGACGACGCGGTCGATGTGGGGACTGGAGCTGGGCCCCGATCCCCTGCGTGGGGCTTACAGGAGGGGACAAGGAGACCTGAGCTTCAGGGAGTCCTGGCTGGACCACCCCCGACTAGGGGAGGAGGGTGCCGTTCTCCCCCCAGGAACAGGAGGCCCAGACCGCAGCCGGCAAGCCAGGCAGAGGGCACAGGTGCACCGAGGGGTGGACGCTGGGACACGGCCTCTGCTTCTGCCGCAGGCTCGGTCTGCACCCTCCTTCCCCGGCTCCCTCCCACCCACGTGATCTCACCACCGTGACCCCGGTGGGGCTCCTGAACGTTGACACACGCCGAGCCCTACTGCCCCAGGGTGCTCGCCACGGCGGTCACGGGTGGCACACGGGCAGGGCTCTGGCTCCCGCAGGGTCAGCCGGGGCTGAATGACACAGTCCAGAAGGGCAGGCTGGCTCGCTCCCCGGGGGTGACACTCAGCCATGTCAGGCACACAGGTCCATCCGCTACCCCGCTCTGCCCCGGGACGGGAGGCCTTCGGGGTCTAAAAGGGAACATCCCTGATGTCTCAGGCGTGGCACTGGGGCAGCTGAGGGACCCCCCAGATCCACTCCCGAGCCCCAGAGAAGAGGTGGCCGAGCTGAGAGCAACCTCTTGACCTTCCGCGGGTCATCCAACGCCACGTAGGACAACCGAGACAGGACGCATGCTGAGAGACCCGTGTTGAGCTGTTCTGTGTTACAGGAAGGGTTGGTGAAGTTGCCCCTCCGTTCCCAAAGGGTCGTTGCCAGAAACGGGTTATTCGAACCTCAGCGTCCCCTGAGGAACACACAGGCGTCTCATCGGGCTGCTCCATTGATGAGAATGTCTCGGATGTAACTGTCTCAGCGGGCCTGCCCGTGAACAACGAGGGCAGAATAATTACCTTGTTCTCACTGTTACCGGCTTAATTTCCACGCACACACCTCGGCATGTTTCACGGGACCCACTCACTGACCTGCCGCTCCATACAGGAGCAGGTTCACATTTGTGGTCCCCAAGTCAGTTCTTCATCTGCCCGTCGATACCCAGACCCTGGTCATTTTCTTGCTAAGTGGACAAAATTGCATCTCTGGAGCTGCAGGCTTGAGGACCCCAGATCCAAAGCTTCTCTGTGATTCCTAAGACCCGGCTTGATTTCCCGCAGTCCGAGCGCCTCCGTGCTCAGGGTGACTGTGGGGAAATCACGGCCTCACAGCACCAAGAGCACACTAGTGGGTGAAAGATGAGGGAGGTTCCCACGTACGGAGCATCCTCCCAGAGACTTCTCTGCACAGAGCAGGGCCGGAACCTCCAGTGCTGTGCCCAACAGAACCTGGGGGGGGGGGGGGGCTCAGCTCCCCTAGAACGAGGCGGGAACGGATGAACCCTGAGGACAGCTTAGCCTCCACACTCCGTGTCTCTGTGATTGTCTCCTTAAGGTGCTTTTCCCTTCCCTGTTTCATTAAATTTCCATCTCCCAAATCTTTATTACTTCTGTTCACTGATCTATTTTTAAAATCGCAATACCTTGTTCTTCTCTCCAGAAATATTAGAACATTTAGGTAACTTCCAAGAAGTGTTTGGATAAGGTTATCGTGGGAGATTCGGCCAGTGCTGTCCAATTTGCAGGGCAGGGGCCTGGAACGTGGCCGGGGGCGGGTCCCCGAGGCCCAGCCCCCCCCCCCCCCCCCCCCGGTGTCACAGTGATCAGCCTGGGGAAAAGCAGGGCCTGTGGACTTTGCTCTCGCTGTTACATATGCCTGAGAACATGTATCGATGGGAGCCATCGGACGGTTGACAAAAACAAAAGGAAAGGGAATTCATCCTCAGAGAACTTGCAATTCAGCTCGATGTTCGCCCACGTTCAAATGCGTCTGCATATTTCGCATCTACTCAGAGTAGATGGACTGCACCTTTTTAAAAATATTTTTTCTTTATTGATTTTAGAGAGAGAAGAAGGGGCAGGGAGAGAGGGATAGAAACATCGATGAGAGAGAACATCGACTGGCCGCCTCCTGCACGCCCCCCACTGGGGATCAGGCCCACAACCTGGGCATGTGCCCTGACCGGGAATCGAACCAGGACCTCTTGGTACAGGGTCCACGCTCAACCACTGAGCCACACCAGCCAGGCCGGACTACACTCTAAATGCTCTGAAACCTTGTCCACGCACAGTTTCTAGGAAGGACGAGAACCACCGGGCACGGTGCCGAGAGAAGGGGAGAAGAGCAGACAGCGAGGGCGAGAGCAGCATGGGGTGCTCGCGAGAGGCGGATTCTTCTTCCCGTCAAAGAGAAGCGTTAGCGTCATAAACCTGATTCATATTTCCACTCCGTGCAGACAGAGCGCACGAGGACCTCATCACGGTTGGGGCACAGCAGACAAAGGGAATCTGGCGAAAGGACCGTCTCGTCGCCCTCTCTGCGCCCCTGACCAGCCCGGCTTCAAGGTGCCCGCCACTCTGCCACCTTCTAGTTAACCAAGTTTGCCTACTTCAGTGATCCATCTGAAGTGAGTTCTTCCAGGTTTTTCCATCGAAAAGGACCCGGTAGAGTCCTCCAGAAATGCCCCTCCTTTCCGCTATGTGCCCACGTGCCCTCCAGGCACTGAAGGCACTGCCACGGTCTGCACAGTGTTCAGGGGCCACGTCGGCACCGGGGCGCCCGACGGACGGCCGGAGTTCACTTTGGAAGAGGAGGAGGTGCCTGTGCTGTCCCCTCCTCAGCCATGTGAGGGAGAACCGGGCTCAGCATCTTGGCCACCTCATTCCGAAACGATGCCAATCCCCGATTTAGATGGATCTGCTAGTTTCCTCTTCAAAGGGCATGTGATGGGCTCGCTGCAGATAAACCCTTCCTCACACAGATTAACTCGCGGATTAATCAGACTTCATCCTCGGGTCTCGGCACGGGCCTCGGGCTGCGAGGCCCATCATTGCAATTTCTTGGCGGATCTCATGGTCCCTATCACCAGGATCCCGCGTTCCTGTCCGAGACCAGCACGGACCAAGGGGTTGCAGGTGAAGGGAGGCAGGCTGCATTTCAATGGCATTTGAATGTACGGAAAACAAACATCAAGGCTGATCAGCCAGAGAAAGGCTGTTTTCTGAAACTGTGATTGGAGGAAATGTCCAGAGAGACCCAGAAATGTTAGGAGAGACACATTTTTAGGGCCTATTTCGAGGGGATTTCCGGAAAGAAGTCAGGAAATGAAGAACCATTCCCCCCTGTCCACACTTGCAGGCCCTTCTCGTGCCCTCTGGACAACACAGGACCTGCCTCTCCTCCTCCATCTGTGACTCTGAGATCGGACACCCCAGTCATGCTGCCCCCCCCCGTCTACAGCCCTGGAAACCACAGAGAACTGAGGGAGGTCACCAGGTCACCTCTGCCCTGTTCCCCTTCATTTACCCGGTGACTCTCTCCGGCTTCCTGCCTCTTCCCAGCCCTATGACTGCTCTACATTCGCACATTTTAAAGGCAGATGTGTCTCCGAGTTCCCATCCTCTCTCTCTGCGGGCCACACGGCTGCCATGTGAAAGCTCAGGCAGGATACGGATTCCCAAGGGTCCTCTCTCCCTGCGGATCCAAAACTCAGACTCAAGCCTTCAACGCTGCCCAGTTATCTCCCCCGGCTTGTTTGCGGAGAGATGAAAGCATCTCCCCAGCTGGGAACGTGAGTCAGTCTCCGCGGATCCCTCCCCACCCACACACAGTCTGGACCCACGTCTGCCCAGGCCTCACTCTCACTCACAGCTCGCTCTTGCCGCCACCCAGGAGGACGCCCTGCTTCAGAGCCTGCTTCTCTGGCCCCGGACACTCTGACCTGTGTCCTAGCTACTCGGGACCTCAGTGCCCCCTGCAGAGCCTGCTGCCAATGCAGGGACCAGGCTCTCCCAGCGCCCTGGGTCGGAATCTGCTTCGGACAGGAGGCCAGAGGCTCCACGCGCCCCGCGCACCCCACGCGCATGCTCTGCCCACACTCCCCCTCCTCCCGCCATCCTGCACCCTGGCGACGCCCCCACGTTCAAGCAACTGACCTGAAGATATCACCCCTGCGCGTCGGACTCTGGCCCAAACCCGCCTGCGTGCGAGGCAGCGGTCAAAGCGGCGCCCTGAGCCCCCGTCTCCGTCCACGCCCCACTGGCCAGCGGAGCGAATGGCCAGCTGTGCCTCGGTGTCCCCAGCTGTGACGTGGAGATGCGGCTGCACTCACTTCGCAAGGTGCTGTGACGACCAAGTGGGCGGCCGAGACACAGGGCACTGCGGGTCACCCGTCTCGTCGCCACGGCAGCCGCTTTGACACTGTGCCGACCTGTGCACAGCACAAACACCATCGGGACGTGGGCAGGAGACACACGGTCCATTTCCAGCCCCACCAGGAGACCAGTGTAACAGAGACAAGCGAGAGGCCCGCGGAAAGTCTCCGGGGCCAGGCAAGCGTGGGCATCTTAATCCAAGGGCCGTGTGGGGATCAGCGGGCCTCCAGGGTGGCGTTGGGAGGCATGGCTCCGGCTCCGTTGCAGCCACTAACGTGGACAAGCCACAGACTCCCACTGTGCTCATTTAGGGAAGGAGAGGGACAGGCCGTCCAGGAGCTCACACCCAGGAGCCTCCCGACGGGACAGAGAGATCTGGGGCCGGGGAGCTCCAACGGCTGCCTGCCCTTGCCTGGGGCAGGGACCTCCACGGACCGCTGGGCCCGGCAAACACCCGAGGAGAACAGGCATATCTCAGTAAAAAGTCTGAAAGTGCAGAAAAGAAGGAAACCGAGTCAATAGATGAAGACTATTCTTAGGAAGCTATAAAGCAATTAATAATTAGGAGAAAAATTGCCCTGCCTTTCAAAAGCAGGCTTAGATGAAGCTCTCACTGCTACAAAGCACAGATATAATAACCTAGTGGAGAGCTGACGGAACCACGGGGAAGATAAAACCTGGGCATGCAAAGCCAAGAGAAAACGGACGAGTCGCAGGATTTCATACGAAATGGGCGGGATTCTAAAGGGGGTGCTAAGATGGTACCGAAAACACAGTTACTGACACAGAGAGAAAGGCAGAGACAGGGAGGGGGGAGGGGAGGGAGGGGGAGGGGAGGAAGGGAGGGGAGGAGGGTAGAAATAGAACAAAACTGGAGTAATATTGATTTGGAAAAATCAGTGGATATATTTTAAAACAAAAGAGAGGTAAGCAGTGCTCATAGAAACATACCTGATGTCCCTGGATGTCCTGTTGTGTCTCATGGGTCCGTATGTCTGCTCATGGACCAGTACCATGCAGTTCTATTTTTGGAGCTTGATAATATATATATATTTTTTTATGGGATAAGCCTATTTCCTCTCATTTCCTTTTTTACTGTTTCACTTTCGAGTCTTCCCCTGGATTTTATTATTTTTATTGTTTACTTTCCTTCTGCATAATATCTGAACTCAGCTCATGTAAAGTTTACAAATCTTGCTCTGAGTCATTATGTCCTAACTATGTGGAGCTAGAACTGCCTTCTCTGGGCACATCGTAAAAGGTGGCCAATCGATGCAGAAAAAGGTTATTGAGAAACAATTCGGGGACGACGGACTAGACATGTAGAAAGATGACCTGCATTATTACCTCACGTTGTACATCGAAGGAAGCTGACGGATGGAGCAGGTTTCAGAGTTAATATTAAACAAAGGTCTCAGAGCATTAGAATAGTCCCACCCTGGGAAGGTGCAGACCGTTCGAACCACTGAACCAAGTGGACAAGAGTAAAACAAACAAACACAACACCAGGGAAAAGTCAAAAGGGTCAATAATCTATGGGGGAAATAATATTTGCAGCTCATGTGACCTATAGAGCTTCTATCGCTTATAACTGATACCTTTGAAGTTACACATAAGGGACCACCCACTAAGATAAATAGGTAGGAGCAGTGACTGGAAAGCTTCTGAGAAATAAACAGAGGACTTCACCTCCGTTGAGAAGGTGCTCAGATCCCCTCCCAGTAAGAAAAGTGGTTATTAAACTACCCAAAGTGTCCTTCCCCCGACCAGAGGGTCAGGACTCGAAGACGGAGAGACACTGTCAGGAACCCGCTGAGGAGGTAACACCCCGTACAAAGTAAATTAACATGATTCCCACAAAGGTCAAGCGCAGATAACCATCACAACTAGGAATTCACTCTCTCCTGCATTTTACCGTCCTAATTCTTGCTTTGTATTCTCAAGGGGTCCTTGCGACGGGCAAACTGAGGATTTTACATGGTTTGTCACAGTCAAAGATTAAAACGACTCCAATGCCAACAGGAGACCAGCAAAATATATCCCAGCGCTCGTAAAATAGCCTGATGTTTAAAAATATTTTTCAAAATCTCTAAGATGTCTGTTTTTAAGGAACGAGGCAAAGTCGGAAGGAGAATGCGAGGCGCTGCCTTTGGCGGACAGACCAGGTACACGTGTGTTTGCAGGAAGAGCCTTTGGGAGGGTACTCATGGGAATATCTAAATGTGGCATCTGTGGAGGTTGGAGGCGGAGTGCGAGCTGAGCAGATGGGAAAGGCACGCTGTACGTGTTATTTTAACAGTATGAGTGCATATACTATTCAGTGATTCTACAAAAGCAGTTTTCAAAGCCTCCTTATTTCTGCGGGATGAAGCCCAGACCTCTGCAAACAGTACTCAGTCGCGTTCTAATCCATTAGCTCCCAGCACCATCTTCCCCCACCCAGCGGCCGAGCTGCGTGCCACGTATCCCCTGGCATGCTCTGTGCCCCCTTCCGTGCCACATCCAATGCCCTCCACCGTCCTGGCAGGTGGAGGAAACCTGTTTATCCCCAAACCATCTACTCTCCCTTGGTCATCTCTGCTAAGGAAGTGCCTCCTCTCTGACACCCACCCACACGCTGCCACGTCCCCCTGCGGATCTATGACACACGGCCCTATATTATGATCTTATTGCCCCACTTACATTTTATTTTATTTTTTATAATATTTTTTTCTTTATTGATTTTGGAGAGAGCGAGATAAAAACATCGATGAGAGAGAACATCGATTGGCCGCCTCCTGCATGTCCCCCACTGGGGATCGGGCCCACAACCTGGGCATGTGCCCTGACCGGGACTCGAACCGGCGACCTCTTGATGCAGGGTCGAAGTTCAACCACTGAGCCACACTGGCTGGGCTCCACTTATTTTTTTAAAACAAAGGCATTTTTACTACCAAAACCCTAATAACATATCCAGGACATAGGCACCCAGTAGCAAACTAAAATTATATAAAGAGACACTAATTTTGCCGTGTAGGTGATGATCATGGTGGAAATCCTGAGCGCGTGCAGTATGGTTGCGCCTGTGGAAACGCCCACAGCAGGGCGCGGTCACCCGCAGACTCAGCAACCCCTCCCGCAGCCGGGCACTTGGGTCAGGCGTCAGGCGTCTCTCCAGCGTCCGAGTGTGTTTAGACTTTAAATTTTGCGCCCACACATTTTCTTCCCACTTTATCACTTCCAGGGTCGTCTTTACTCATGCACTCTGGGCTGTCCCCTCCCCCGGGAGGCCGCGATGGTGTCCGTGGCAGCCTCGGGATAGCACGGCCTCCTGGCTCCCTGGGCAGATGGGAGCCTACGCGAACAGCCTCGTTCCGGCGGCAGATGCTCCGACCGCCCCCAGCCCACACCCCTTTCCCGCTCTGCCTCTTCGTTGCACCTCATTACCCGGGAGATGCCCAGGTCTCCACATTCTCGCCCAACAGTCTCTTGGGTTTATCTATTAAAATTCTTAGACAAGTGTAGTTCGCCTTCCCTGGCACTTTCTTCGCCCATCTCTCCACGTCCTCCCACCCACTTTGAAAGTCTTTAGGATTCTTTCTCTCTCACTCGCACAATGAACTGTCCCTGTTGTGAACCCCTTGGACAGTCCCCAAAGCCACGGCCACCTCGGAGGCTAGAGCCCATCGGTGCCGTCCCCTCGGAGCACTAGCCACGCGTCTCAGCACCTCCTCCCTGCCTCCTCCCTTCGCTCCTGTTCTTGCTTTAACGAAGCGCTGAGGTCCCTCAGCCCGGATCATAGCCGACCGTCACCATCCCGTGTCACCGTTTGAGACCTTCCAAGCCTGACGAATCCACGTCCTCTGAGCACGTGTCGAAGCCCGTCTCTGTGGAAGAGACCAGCTCCAGCTCGGGCCCAGGTCACCGTGTCAGCTCTGGCCTTTCGTTCTGACCCCAGGTCGCTACGCCTGCTGCTTCTTCCCCGGCCCAGGCGTGACTCCGATTTTCAACCACAGGACCTCTTCTCTAGTAGTAAATGCCCTGAGAAACTGTGTGGACCTTTTTTTTTTTTTTTTTTTTTTTATCCTCACCTGAGGACATTTTTCCATTTTTTGTTCAGATCGAGTGGGAGGGAGAGAGAGGAAGAGAGAGAGAAACATCGATCTGAAGGGACACAACGAGTGGCTACCACCCACACAACCAACCAGGGCCGGGGACATACGGCAACCGAGGTACGTGCCCTTAGCGGGAACCGAACCCGGGTCTCTCTGGACCGCAGGCGGACACTCTAACCGCTGAGCCAAACTGGCCAGGGCTGTGTGGACCTTTAAAAGAATGATTTTCTTAAACACTTAATATTATATCTAGAACTCATACAATAAATATTATCATTTTAAAAAAATGTTTCTACCTAGACTAATGTTATATATCCTCTAAGTTCCACAGTACTGTTGATGGAGGATTCCATTGCCAGAGTCTACGGAAGTAGAGTTCCTCTCTTTCTGCCAAAAGAAAGAACACATACTGTATTCAAATATTAGACGATTTCTTCTGCACCCCTGGTAGCCACGGACATCATGCTGCGAATATTGGATAAGATCCGTATTCGCCAGGGCCTCCAGAGAAACAGACGGCATCACAGGGGCCGAGATGTCCCAGGGTGGCCGAGATGTCCCAGGGTGGCCGAGATGTCCCATGGTGGCCAAGATGTCCCAGGGTGGCCGAGATGTCCCAGGGTGGGCCGAGATGTCCCAGGGTGGCCGAGATGTCCCATGGTGGCCGAGATGCCACAGGGTGGGCTGAGATGTCTCAGGGTGGCGGAGATGTCCAGGGTGGGGGGAGATGTCCCAGGGTGGCCAAGATGTCCCAGGGTGGTCGAGATGTCCCATAGTGGCCGAGATGTCCCAGAGTGGCCGAGATGTCCCAGAGTGGGTCGAGATGTCCCAGGGTGGCCGAGATGTCCCAGGGTGGCCGAGATGTCCCACAGTGGCCGAGATGTCCCAGAGTGGCCCAGATGTCCCAGGGTGGCTTAGATGTCCCATAGTGGCCCAGATGTCCCAGGGTGGCCGAGATGTCCCAGGGTGGTCGAGATGTCCCATAGTGGCCGAGATGTCCCAGAGTGGCCGAGATGTCCCAGGGTGGGTTGAGATGTCCCAGAGTGGCCGATATGTCCCAGGGTGGCCGAGATGTCCCAGGGTGGCCGAGATGCCCCAGGGTGGGCCGAGATGTCCCAGGGTGGCCGAGATGTCCCAGGGTGGCCGAGATTCCCCAGGGTGGTCGAAATGTCCCAGGGTGGCCCAGATGTCCCAGTGTGGCCGAGATGTCCCAGGGTGGCCGAGATGTCCCAGGGTCTACCTCTTGCTGGCTGGAGACCCTGGAACGTGCTGAGGCCTGAGAGCTGGAGAGTCGAGGGCAGGAGAAGACCGATGTCCTGGCCCAACAGTCAAGCAGTGAGAAGGAATTCAAATGCCCCTCAGCTGTGGTTCTACTGAAGCCTTCAATGGATGGTGACACCGCCCTGTGCTTTGCTTGGTCCACCAATTCACATGCGAACCTTCGCAGAAACTCCTCACAGACACACCCAGGAATAATATGAACCAGCCCTCTAAGCCCCGCATGGCCCAGGTCCTGCAGACAGAAAACAAGTCACCTCAAGCCCACCCTACCCGTGTCCGTGCACAGAACCTGCCCAGGACCGTGCCGAGCGGACCTCCCGTAAGAGCAGAAACCACGCGCGGAGAGTGGGGTCGGTGAGGTACCTGCTTGGCGTCCTCTCTCCTTCCTGGGACCGACTACTTGACCATCCCCATCCAATACAGCCAGACCTGGAAAAGATTCTCCCGAATCGGGATTCCCCAAGGATCGCAGACACCTGGGCACATCAGCCACCTGGGGCCGCACCCCTTCCTGCCCTGCCAAGGGAGGCAGACCTTCGTCTGCTGAGAAAGGTCCATACCACGGGCCCTGGCCGGGACGCACTGCTGTCCCGGGTCCCTGCCGCTCGGTAACCGGGAGAGGACATTTCGGCGCCGGCCTCGGCAGGAGCAGGGGCACAGTTTGGACGTTTCCACCTGGTGGTCCATCCAGACTACATGTCCTCATGGAGGGTGAGACTCTTCTCACCGCAGATGGGCTTTCTCTTTGCTGATTCTACCTGTGACTTCCGGAAACACAGGGGCCGACTCTCCTCTGCACAGGAGGCATCTTCTGAGACACAGCAGGGTTTTCCCTCCCACGGTAAGTGACTTCCCCTCCAGGAAGCCTGTGTCTCCTTCCCTCCGTGTCCCAGCTGGTTCACCGGTGGGGCCAAAGTAGGTTACAGCTGTCCGTGGGGACAACGACACGACGGTGACTAAACACTAATGCAGAATAAACTCCATGTTTACTCCTGTGTGAAAGTCACGGTTGTGGACCTGCTCTGGCCCACCCTGCATTTTAGGGAGAAAAGCCCTGATTCTGGAGCCAACGAAGAAGCTTCGAGCAGGCGCAGCTCAGCCTCACAGGTGCGCCCTGGCCTCACAGGTGCGCCCTGGCCTCACAGGTGTGCCCTGGCCTCACAGGTGCGCCTGGTCTCACAGGTGCGTCTGGCCTCACAGGTGCACCCTGGCCTCACAGGTGCGCCTGGTCTCACAGGTGCGTCTGGCCTCACAGGTGCATCCTGGCCTCACAGGTGCGCCTGGTCTCACAGGTGCGCCTGGTCTCACAGGTGCGTCTGGCCTCACAGGTGCACCCTGGCCTCACAGGTGCGCCCTGCCTCACAGGTGTGCCCTGGTCTCACAGGTGCGCCCTGGCTCACAGGTAAGAATCACGACTCACCATCAGCAACAGTGACAATCTGACCCCATGCCCAGTGTCTCCAACATAAGGAGCCCGCCCTGCACCACCCTCGCCATGTGAAGGGAGCCGCATCCGGCGTTCCTCGTCAGAGCACGCGGTGAGCTATGCAGGAAAAGGGACAAGTCCCGGCTGGCGACGAGGGGGCAGGAGATCGCACAGGACACTCAGCTGTCCGCGGGCGGGAGCACTTTTTTCTTTTCCCTTTGCACCGGGCGGTCCTCGGGGCTGAGTGGGCCTAAGGACCGTCGTCGGTCCCCTCATCAGTGGCTCCCTGGGGGTCTGGTTAGGGAAAGGCGCGTGCTTGGAAGAGACTTGAAAGCCGGGGCCCCGCCGGAGGTGACTCCGAGCAAAGTGGGAAAGGAGCAAGGACAGGGCGCTGGTCACCGTCTCGGCGTCACACATGGTGGCAGACGCTCTTTACCCAGAGGAGTCTCCGGGACGCCCTTGCACCCAGCGTCTGTGAGGCTTTAAAGGACGTGCAGAGCAAGTTTATCTTTCTTCTTGCTGGAGGTCATTCCATAGCTTGGCCAACACTGCAAGGCTGTTCGCCGAGAAAACAGATCGGGTCGCCCTCCGTGGCCAGCGACCCCATGAAGGGCGTGGGTGGGCCGGCCTGAAGCTTCCATGGCTACACCGAAGGGGGTGGAGCGGATGCAAAGGCAACCTGGGTGGGCTGAGCAGGTTCCAGGACACAGGAGGGGACCCACTCCGGCGGGTACGATAGAGGCGGACAGCAGGGCCTCAGTCGGGGATCAGGGACCAGGAAGCAGCACATTAGAACAGACAAGGAGCCTGGGAGCTCTTGGGGGACATCGGCAGAGGCTGACGGAGGAAGGTCTGGGGGCCTGGGCAGTGGGTCTCCTGGCAAGAAGGCTGGTGTCCCTGAGCTGGTCCTGCTGCCCTTGGAGCCGGGCCTCTGGACCCGGAAACGTGTCGGGCAGCCTTTCTTGAATGAATGCAGTGGTGTTTCAATCCCACATAGCCCCCCCAAGGGAAGACCACATTCCATCGCCCGAGACAGTGACATGCAATTAAGAAACACCTCGACACTATCAGCTAAGAATTACCCCAATCGCTGGGAAGGGACGGAAACCCGGGCCTCCTCAATAAGGCTGCTAGTTTAGTGTTGATACATTGCACTTCGTGTTCCGTCCAAAGCAATCATTACTCGATGAGTGAATTGCCGTTTGCATTTTTTATTATCCACCCAGGAGTACTTCGGGGCGCATTCTGTGATGGTAATAGGCCAGAAACTCTAGTTGGCAGCAAACATCCAGTGTCTGGGGTCCCCCGGAGAGCACCCGCTCCTTCGGGGAGCTCGGGGCACGACTCGAGTGGACTCTCTGCTGCGACACTCCGCCGAGAACACCAGCCGTCATTACCGCCAGCGCTGCACACAGCTCTTGAGGACGCGCTGCCGCACACGGACCGCGCGCTGCTCTTGGCTGACCCCAAGTCCTGCTCTCTCATGAACCCACATTTCAGAGGGCGGGTGACCTTCAGGGAGGGAAACTGAACCATGGCAGGCCACCAACCAGAACCTGAAGCTGCACATTTGGGTCAATAAAACAAGGCTGCAGAACAAAACACACTGTTTTTCTATCCTGACGCAGCCACGCAGGGACCCCTGAGGCTCAGCTCCCAGCGGGGCGTCGACGAGAAGGCTCGCACGGCAGGATGAGCTTACTTCGTGTTTTCACAAGTGAACCTCCCACGGGCAGCAGCTGCTGTGACCGTCAAGGGCACCGGTGGCCTGTGCCCGGAGCGCACGGAGGTGCTGTGCCCGCGTGGCTGCTTCTGCACACCCCAAACCCTGCCTCTGCTCCCTCGGAGCAGGCAAACAGGTTCGTCTGCTCCTCCCGTGCTCTTCTGCTAGAATCTGTGGGCGAAGACCTGAATAACCCCCGTGTTTGTGGGGCTGAGGAGGGCAAGGCTGAGCCACGGTCAAAGGTCTGCGGCATCGAAACGCTGTCCACGGTGAGCTCGCTGCCCGGGGAGAAGGCGTGGCTGCACCGCACGTGGAAGTGATGGCACACGAGGGAATTCTCTACTGAAATTGCCTACACAAGTGGAGTTTAGAATTTAGCTCTAAAGATGATGACACGCATATGTGGCAACATCGGCTAATATTCTTACAATGTATCTACGGAATAGCCAGCCCGCAGCAGGTCGTCACAGTGTACCCACCGGCCACGGCGTCGTGGCGCCCAGTTCCAGGGTCCCGCACAGCGCCTTGACTCAGAAACTCAGACCCTCCGGACGCCGTCAGGAACAACAACCATTGCCGGAATCTACCAGAACAGCCGCTCCTAGCCGATCGCTCCGTGAATGCCACCAACATTCCCTGTATTAAGTACCAAAACGGGTTAAATAATTTCGTTCTTTCTGAAAAACGAAGAGACGCGCTTAACTTACACAAGAAGTCGGGGTAGCTCCGAGTCCACCTGCTCACGTGATGGGAAAACTTGGTCACGAGTGGCCACACCTTCATTTGGCAGGCAGGAGGAGGCTGGTTTATTTCTCACCGGCCTCGGCCATCATGTGACCCTGCAGGGCTTCCTGGGATTGGCAGCATGATAGTTTCCTTTAGGCAGACCCCAGCTGGCATCTGGTCAGCACCCCGACATTCACCCTGCCCTCTGGTGTCTTTGCCATCACTGCCGCTTTGCCCCTGGGCATGGGGCTGACCACTGCTACCCAGGTATCGCTTACCCTCCTGGCCATCAACAACGCCCCAGATGCTGCCATTTTTACGTTGTTAATACTTCGCAGACATACCCCCTATGTCACATAGAAATTGATAAAATGTAGCCATCCCTTGTTTTACTGATCAGAAATCGAAGATCTGGTGAAAGTGATTTACTCAAAGTCCTGCCAGAACTTAGTGCTGGAAGGGGCACTGTGAACGACCCCCCCTTTTAAATACTGTAACGTTGCACCATCTGTGCCCACAGTGCTTTGCAAAGGACGCCACGTGGACTCTCACTTTCTCTTCCACGTCACCCTGTGCACAAGGAGCACGAGGCAGCCCCTGTCTGTGGACGGGAGGAGACTGTCCCTGCAGAGAAGGGGGAGCAGGGAGTCAGGAGGTGCAGGACCGGCCACGAGCTTAGGGTTCAGACAGCACTGTGTTTCCACGCCGGGTTTGTCCATGGTAAGCGTGTGAACTGATACATCTCTTACCCACTCCAGGTCTCAGTTCCCTTATCTGAGAAGGAGAAGAACCTGGAAAATGAGACCAAACCACTGGACACAAAGGAGAACGGCCAAGTCTGCCAATACCAAGTGCAGGGGAGGCCGTGGGCGGACAGGAAGCTCACTGGCTGCTGCTGGGAGTGTAGGAGGCGGCCACCTTGGAAGACAGTTGGGCCATTTCTTACAATGGCCCAGCTGGGTGGCTCAGTGGTTGAGTGTCGACCCTGCACCAAGAGGTCACTAGTTCAATTCCTAGTCGGGGCACGTGCCCAGGTTGTGGGCCTGATCCCAGTGGGGGGCATGCAGGAGGCGGCCAGTCGATGTTCTCTCTCATCAATGTTCCTATCTCTCCCTCTCCCTTCCTCTCTCTCTAAAATCAATAAAGAAAAAACAATAAAAAATAAGCAGACTCCTATTAGACGATCCGGCAATCATGCTCTTTGGTATTTACTCAAAAGAACTAAAAAAATGACGTCCATACAAAAACCCTTCCATGATGTGTATAGCAGCTTGATCCGTAATGCCCAAACTTGGAAGCAACCAAGACGTCCCTGAGTAGATGAACAGACGAAGAATCGGTGGTCCATCTAGAAAACGGAACACTGTTTAGCACTAAAGAGAAATGAGCTACCGAGCCATGAGGAGACAGGGGAACCTTAGAAGCACGTGGCCAAGTGAACGAAGCCGCTCCCAAAGGCTGCGCGCTGCGTGATTCCAACGGCAAGACGTCTGGAAAAGACAAAACTAGGGGAGCAGGACCAGGGGTGGTCAGAAGCTTGGGGTCGGAAGGGAGGAATAAGCGGAACCCAGAGGGACGCTAGGACGGTGGACGTCCTCTCTGTGGTGCTGAAGGATGGACACGTGGCGTGTACATTTGTCCAAACCCACAGACGGTACAAGAGTGAACCTGATGTGAAGTGTGGACTTGGGGGACGACAACGTGTCAGTGCAGGTTCCTGGGGGTGTTGACAGGGGAGGCTGTGCACGTGGGGGGGGGGGGGGACACAGGAAACCCTGTGCCGTCCTCTCCGGTTGCTGTGAGCCTATAACGACTCTCAAGAAGAGTTTGTTTGTTTTTAACGAGACTGAACACTACTGCACAAGGTTATTAAAAGGATCGATGAAATGAGGGGTTTTATGAGATGCACTTGACCCACGGGCAGCCCTTAAGGGAGGGAAATGGTCGAGTCTAAGTCCAACCAAGCTCGAGCCAGCTCACAGCCTGGCACCTCCGCGGGGTCTTTTTACTTCGTTCTTGGCATCGTGGGCACTTTCTCTGTACCATCTGACACACAGATTTCAGTTGTGCAGCATGTATTTCCTGAGACCCCGCCAGGCACCGCGGCGCTTGGAAGGGGCGCCCGGGGTGCCACCGATGGGCCCCCGCGCTGTGGGCGGGAAGGTGCGGCCCACCTGGGAGCTCGGGCCGGGCCGGGGAAGGGCCCTCGTGGGTCTGGACGCAGCCGCAGGGAATGCTAACCTGCAAAAACGATGCTTCAGTGCGTATTTGTGTAATTCATTTTTTAAGTTAAAGGTGTACTTTTGCACTGAAACAGATGTGGGTCGATGTCAGCGCCCAAAAGCTGATTTTAGAGAACCCACTTAACGGATCCTGGAGACTCCCCTAGAATCAAACTGTGAAAGAATCCGAAAATGTTATTACTGAATTCATTCAAGTCCCCTCCTCTCCGGAGCCTGCCTGCGCCAGTCAGACAGGCGAGTCCCTTCTGCGGGAGGACTGGGGGCCGGTCCAGGTGGTGCATGTGGGCAGCAGGACGATTAGAAATGATTTCCTCGAGTTCTTCTTTAAGACTAACCCCAAATATTCATAAATCAACCGATGGTTTTTTAAATATGTTTTATTGATTTTTTAGAGAGAGATGGAAACATCGATGTGAGAGAGAAACATGGATCGGCTGCCTCCTGCACGCCCCCTGCTGGGGATGGAGCCCATAACCCAGGCACGTGTCCTGACAGGGAATCGAACCAGGACCTCTCAGTCCTTGGGACGATGCTCAACCACTGAGCCACAGCAGCCGGGCAAATCAACCTATGTTTTCATGGAGGGAAGTTTTCCCTGAAACAAGTCCAAGTAGCTCCTGCGTGTGGCGGCTCGGATGGTACGTCTGGACAGTGACCCCAGATTCAGCAATGTTGAATCTCCACAGCCATATATGAGACCCCGAAGCCACAGGACACCCCCCTGTTTCTGCACAGCAGTGTAAGTGAGTTGTGCAAGGGAATCCAAAGTGTCTCTACCACGTGCCATTTCACGGTGACTCACCGAGCCACCTTCTTAAACACACGGCGCGATATTTCACTGGGACTCACTTGGAAAGCATGTTTCGGTCCCTCTTCCCAGTAGATAAACAAGTCGGAATGAAGAAGCTGCAGGTCGGGTGTCAGGAAATGACGGCGCAGAGGCTACAGCTGGTACGTGAGCTGAATACAAGCAGCCGGACGGCCCAGGGGACGGAGCGGAGCCAGGCCAGCCTCCCGTCCTGTGCAAGGCGCACCCTGGACTCCTGAGATTCTCAGTGACAATGGTTCCAACGAGAACAGCTGAGTAGGTTTTGCCCAGAGCCCTGGGCATAATGACAAACTCCCATCTGGGAGTCATCAGATCCCACTGTCCATCCACGTGTCGCCCTGGCACACACTGCTGTGAAGGAGGGTGAGCACCTTCAGACGCGTCCTGTGGCCGCTGCAAGGTCCCAGACCGCTGGCCTCGGTCATCGGAGCGCTGGGGAGTCACCCTCACTTCTGTGCTGATGTGAAATCGCCCCAACACGGCCAAATCCCCAACCCTGTGTCTCCTTTCCTACCCTCCTGCAGCCGGTGCGCTGAACGTAAAGATCAGCGTGACAGGGCGGCATTGCTGTCTACGGGCACCAGACACGTACAGGTGCCACGTTACGTCCTGCAGGTCCGGTACCTGCTCCACCCTCATTCAGGGACGAGGCCGAGCTGCCCGGGCAGGAAGAGGGTAAGGGGATTGCCGGAGGCGCACAGTGACGGGGAGCCGGAGCCAGAGCTCAGGACGGACCTCCCCGCCGGGAGTGACCCGATCCCCCCTGCATCCCCGCTCGGCCACCTCTCCCGTCACCTCGCCACCTGCCGTCCGGAGCTACTCCCTTCCTGTGCTCAGCTGATCACTGAGGCCGGAGCAGTCTCTCCAACAGCTTCAGCCGCTCTGAAAACTCAAGAAATCATTATTCCGAACCGGCAGACGGGCCGAATCAACTACAGCGCCTTCTCGGACCAAAGAAGCTGGGGCATGATCTTCAAACATGGGCGGGACACCAAGATCAAACCGTCTTTGTCACATCACCAAAGGGCAGCAACACAACACAATACCAATGGGTGGAGGGAAAGTTAAGGAGACCAACTGGTGTCGCAGGTGATTTATAAGGGAGCACAGGTGCAGAAAAGGTGGCCGCCTACGCCTGCCCTGGGCTGTCTTGGTGGGTTTCTTTCTACAGCACCAGTGAGCCATCCTAAGAGTATCCTTGCTAAAGGACTTTCATTGTCTTCCAGTCAAAACAACATTCACCTCACTGCTAGGACAGCCCACTGTTGCCTGGCCTTGTCCCAGTGCCGCACCCCTTGATCCGTGCACAGAGATCTCTGAGCCGGGGGCCGTCCTGCCTCCCCCCAGGACCCCGGGCATAGCAGTCCCTTTGTAGGAGAAAAGTAGTCAATAGTTGTAAACACTCAGTTTTAAAGATACTTTCACTAAGAGCTTTTATTGTTTTTCTGACTTTTTTATTTCCAGTAGGGCAGATTTTAAACATTGCCTTTCCAAATTAATTCAGAACAGTCGATGAAAAATTTTTTAAAAAGAAAAAGAAAACAAGTAGCAAATAATTTTTTTTTTTGAAGCCAAATCCACTCTTGGTAAAGACGTGGGTCACACCGGACTTCCGATCGGTTTCTGAAGCCTGCTCCTTGCCTCAGCATTGGCAAAGGCCCGAGAACTTCACGGCGCAAACCAACGTTCTTTCGAAGCACCCTGAAGTGCAGAGGAGACATCAGGGGGTCTGTCTGGCATGGTACAAAAAGTGCTTCCAAAGAGCTCACACGAACTTTCCAGGGAGTGACGACAGGTGATAGATGACTCATCTCTGCCACAGCCTGTGCCCAGAGAGTCAGCCAGAGAAATTTACTTTCCCAAGGTCATTATTCTTCTGCTTATTCAAGCCCTGTATTTCTCTCTCCAAATATGCCTTTTTCTCCAACAATGAACTGCATTCTCTCTCTCTCTCTTTTAATGTATCTTTATTGTTGAAAGTATTACAGATGTCCCTCCTTTCTTAGCCCTCCTCCCCACTCCCTCCCCCTGCCTTCACCACACTGTTGTCTGTGTCCATTGTAAGAATATATCCTAAGAAACCTGAAACACCAACCAGGAAGAATATATGTACCCCTATGTTCATAGCAGCACTATTTACAATTGCTGAGATCTGGAAAAGGCCAAGTGCCCATCAGTAGATGAGTGGATAAAAAAGCTGTGGTACATGTACACAACGGAGTACTATGCAGCTATAAAAAAGAGATGTCTTACCCTTTGGGATGATGTGGAGGGACCTGAAGAGTATTTTCTCTTACTCTCTTTCTACCTTCTCCATCTCTCTTTTAATGTTTTAATAGCTTTCTTTCTCTACTGACCCTTCCCGTGTTGTTCCAGCAGTTACCCTAACTGCCAGGATGTGGAACTGAAGCGTCCTGCTGAGTCAATGTACTTACTAAATTCAGGTTGGCTTTGCTGTGTGATGCCCCCCAGCTGACTTTCCTCCTGAAAGACAGTGAAGTATGACTGAATCCCACACGAAATGGACCTGTTCATTTCTTATTCCTGACATCTTTGGGGGAAGTAAGAGTAATCTAATACAAAGAGATGGTTAAGTATAAAGTTGCCCATTTTCCTCTTTCAGGACGGCCATGAACTATCCATGGCCAGGGCCACCCCTCACTTTTGCTGGTCCATCGACGGCTCCACCCAGAACAGCCAAGCATCAGAGAGCAATGTCCCGCTCCCTCTTTTATGTTTGTAACAGTTTTAAATTCATAGAAAACTTGAGCAGAAAGTATAGAGGTTTCCCATATACCCTGCCCCCCCAACATGCACAGCCTCCCCTCCATCAACATCCCTACCAGACCGGACATTTGTCACAACTCATGATCCTGCACAGTCACGTCATCGTCCCCCAGAGTCCACAGTGCACCTCGGGGTTACGCTTGGTGCTGCACGTTCTATAAGTTTAAACAACTGTATCATGACAAGTAGCCTTCACTATAACATGATACGCAGTATTTCCACCACTGTAAAGTCCTCTTCCCAGCCCCGCAGCCGCGGACTCTGTTCCTGTTTCCATCGCTCTGTTCCAGGGGAGGGACCCGCCTGGGTGCAGTGACTGGTTAGTGGAAACCAGGGCTCCAGCCGGGTCTCCCACGTTGCAGGTTCCCACCCAGCTCCCTCTCTCCGCCTCCTCTGTGTGGCTTCGGCTGCTCGGAGCTCTTAGGACGCTCTCGCGCGATGACGCGGCGCTGTGGTCCAGGGGCGCCAGGCATCCGTGATGCTCTGGGATTCTGGGCAGGGAGTGCTGTTTCCTTCTTCACTGGTGTCCCACATCCCCTTTCGATTCCAAGGACCCTGGCCCTGCCCCACTGCTGGGCAAAGGAAGAGGCGAGTGTGTTCAGGGAGCGGAGCAGGCGGGGGCTCCGGAAGCCTCAGGCGGCAGACCCACTCACCACTCCGGGGTACAGAGGCGTGTTCTTGCAGTATCTGCCGGGAGACAGCAATCTGCAATGTCTGCAAAGGCGTGGTTTCTGGAAAGTGTCTGAGCACAATAAGCACAATGCCTGCAAAGTACACAGCTTGGCAGACTCCCCCAGGTTCTGTCGGGCGATCAGACAAACACAGCTGGCCAGAAACCCCCTGCCTGTCCCCACGGGGTGGAGCTGCTGACACCCACACCCAGACGGAAGCAGGGGGGCGTCGGGCATGGAACTGGCCGGGCTCCACTCCGGTCTGGCTGCACGCAGACCAGGGAGGCCCCTGCACCGACGGAGACAGACGGGTTTCTTCCACCCAGGTGCAGTGCCAGGTGACATCCCCACTACACACAGGAGAAGTCGTGAGTCTCATTCTCAGTCATTGCTTCTCAGGGACAGACTTGGAAGCTGGAGACGGTAGCAGAGTGAGTTCCTGGCCAAGCTCCAGCTTTCCAAGCTACAGATCCGGTCTATGTGACGGGTGCCAGGGCCAACTCCTGTGGGAGATCTTACGTCCCGAGGACTGACACCCCACGGCGAGCGGCGCCCCAGCTCCCCCACGGCGGGAGGACGTGGCACCTCGGGGACACCCCAGCAGCAGTGCTCTGCACGCCCACAAATGCATCTCGGGTTTTTTCTACTTTCATATTATTAACAAAGCTGAAGCAACCCTGTTTGTAAAAACACAAGAGTATGAAGATGGCGGTCGTAGGGAGCCGGGCGCGGCCAGGGGAGCAGCTGGTGGGAACAGAGCGCCGCCCAGAGGAAATTCACCCGCCTCGCCGTCTAACAGACGCACAGGTGCACCGCGTGCTGAGCTCACGCCAAGCAACACGGACTCCGGCAGGGACTCGGCTGTGATTCCGTCATGTCGCACGAGCTTCTCGGTGAGTCATACTTACCAGGGTAGATGTGAGGCGGGAACACGACATCAGACTCGAAGCAGAGTCTCCATGGCAATGGTGCAGACAGTCCATCCCCCGGTAAGGAGCCAACACTGACGCGAGACTCCACGCAGGTTGAGCGAGACAGTGCTCCACTGCAGTCCCGCCAGGCGGGCTGGCCGTCAGCCGTCGGCGGCACACCAAGGTCTCCCGGAACCCGGCAGCTGGACATCCACACCGGCCGTGCCCACCATCTCCCTGCCCACCATCAACCTGCAGCGAGCATTACCTCCCAGCTGGTGCATGCCACAGGCCTGCCCTTTCTCGGCAGCTTTCCAAGCTCTCCACCTCCACCTCCACCCCCACCCCCACCCCCACCCCCACCCCCACCTCCACCCCCACCCCCACCTCCACCCCCACCTCCACCTCCACCTCCCATCGCCGACAGACTCCGTCGGCTGTCAGTCTGTGGGCTTCACCACACGAAAACCTGGAGCATGGGAACCCAGCAGTGCTGCCCTGACGACTCAGTCCTGAGAGCTTCCACGTCTGACCACGTGACTGGAGGCCGGGAAGCCACGCAGACAGGCATCCTGCACCGTGGCCCAGTCAAGTTTCAGTCGGCACCTACCACGGCTAAGCCCCTCCGCCACACTCCAGCACATGTTTGACCTGCCTCCTGTCCATCACCCCAGGGGCATCATAAAGACAGGGACCGCGTGCCAGCCGCTTGTCCTCACAGCCAGTCATCCCACCAAACGGGCACACTTGGACGGCCCAACTCGCCCCTGGATTTCCGCACCACCCACCTTAACCTTGGTCCTTATCATCACCCAACATTCTGGAGCCTTCACTCCAGGTATCACCGCATGACAAATTTACACACACGTGTGCACACATACAAATGCGCATATTCACATGCATACATGTGCATGCACACATGTGCAGACAAACATGCATGCACATAAACGTGTGTGCAAACATGCACACATCTGTGTTTGCATGTGTGCACAGACATGCATGCACATGCTCATGAACACATGCACATGTGGGTGCTGTGTGTGCACAGACATGCATGCACACACTCATGAACACACACGTGTGTTATGTGTGCACGTTCGTGCACACACATGGGCACATCCACACCTACACATGTGTGCACAGATATGCACACACACACATGCTCATGTGCACTCACACAAACACATCTGCACACAGTATATACAGCTCTTTACCCTCTCCAGGATCATTTTCTCATCCACAGCCTCTCGTCCTGATCAAGCCGCACCTGCTTGGGCTCACTGCCCTCGTCCAATGACGACACTGTTCCAGCTGCCCTGCTCACTGGCATCTACGAGTCTAGACCCCACACGAACGTTCTTCACCCACAAGCCCCGCGTGACTGAAACGCAGAAGGACCACCCCTCTTAAGGAATAGTCCTTGAACAAAAGCGAGAGCTGGGATTGTAGCGCGATAGTGCGGGTTGTGACACTGTTTTCTGCTGTCCGGGATTCTGTCTGTCACACGTGCATGAGTATGAGCGCGAGGAGGACGGGAGATTCAGGTCCAGGATGAAAACGTCCTCCTCAGAGAAGTACAGCTGGAATGTTTTATTTTCTGCGGACGCCTCCTCTGTCTCCCCATACATCTCGACGGATTCAGGGGCTCCGTGTGCCCACCTGCCACCTTCGATCCTCGGTGCCGAGTCCTGAGTTGCTGCAAGAGCCACTCAACCGTCCCGGCTCCAGGACCTCCTGGGGCAGCTTGACGCTCCCAGATCTGCTTCCGGGTGAACTGGGCGGGCGGCAATCAGTCAGGTCACCTCAAAACGACAGGACACAGGGACCACCTGTCTTCATCACAGAGGACACGCCCATTTCCCCGGCTCTGTAACCCATGTGGCTTCTCACGGTAAAATGTCCCTCACCTACAGAGCAAAGTGGTTGTTGTTTTTCTTTTTGGTTTTGCTTTTAGGTATTTCTGCTACTGTTTTTGAATCTGCGCTTCCTCCTGAATGATGAGATTGACTACGTTGGGGCCCAAAATGCTGTCTCTTTCCAGCTCCTGCCTGCCTGCTCCTTTGCCACCCGGTGCTGACCTCCGTCACGCAGTGAGAGCGACCCGTGCGACGGCGTCGAAGCAGCACCTCTGGTTCTTATTTGATAACAGTACTTTTGAGGGTCCTTTTGTTTACGGTCTTGTTGATCTGATACTAGAAATAAACCTTCTAGCCCAGTTGGTGTGGCTCAGTGGTTGGGCATCAACCCATGCACCAAGAGGTCGCCGGTTCAATTCCTGGTCAGGGCACGTGCCCAGGTTGTGGGCTGATCCCCAGTGGGGGGCGTGCAGGAGGCAGCCAATCGATGTTTCTATCTCTCTCTCTCTCTCCCTTCCTCTCTCTCTAAAATCATTAAAAAAAAATTTTTTTTTAAACTTCTAGCCTTTCCCCACCTGTAATAGCAATAAAAAACATGGAGCAAAAATGAATTTATTTTTTGCCTCGGTGATGTAATCAAATTCTGACACTTTCCAGACCCCTGACCAATATGTGCATCCACATTGTGCTGAAACATGTTGCTGTAGAAGTGTACCGCCGAAGGAACACAGAGGTTTCCCGTCACTACTCCTGGGTTCACGGTTGGTCACCTACCGCGTACGTGCTGACACATGTCACCACCAGGATACGGATGCATCACTTTCTTAGGACGTGCCGACGCTGTTCCAAGCACCGGAGATTCGGCCGTGCGCAAGCAAAGTCCTGTTCTCCTGGAGCTGACATTGTCTGGGGGTAGCTAGACAAGACGAAAGAGAAGGAGGAGAAGGAGCAGAGAGGTCCCGGGGCCGTGTGGTCAGAGAAGGCCTCTGGCAGCAGCACCACCGAGGCCCTGAGAGCCTGCAGCTGAAGGAGCTGCGGGGAGGTGCACTCAGCAGACACGCAGGCCCCGCCCCCGAGGCTGGCGTGCAGGGAGCTGGGGGGCCGGGGCACAAGAGGGCGCTGTGGGTGTGGGGCCGAGGAGCACGCAGGGAGCTGGCGGGGGCCCGGGCACAAGAGGGCGCTGTGGGTGTGGGGCCGAGGAGCACGCAGGGACTGGAGAAGTAAAGCGTGGTGACCACAGGTCCCCAGCCCACCCCTTCAGCTCCGGGCACATCCGGCGAGACAAGCTCTACCAGGTGACTCTGAAAGTAAAGCAAATGACCTCCTTTCTCTTTCTCAATAATTACAGAAGTATCTGCTGTCTTTGAATAAAGGATTTAAATTGTGAAGCCTAAACTATCATTGGTTTCCTTTTAAGATATTTTACTTATTTATTATTATTTATTTATTTTTATTATTTTTTTTATCCTCACCAGAGGACATTTTTGCATTTATCTTCAGATAGAGCAGGAGGAATAGAGAGAGAGAAACATCGATGTGAGAGAGACACATCGAGTGGTCACCACCCACATGACCCCAACCAGGCCGGGGACAAACTGCAACTGAGGCACGTGCCCTGAGTGGGAACCAAACCCGGGACTCTCTGGTCCGCGGGCCGACACTCTGACCGCTGAGCCAAACTGGCCAGGGCTCCTTTTAATATATCTTAATGTGATAATAAAATGTGTGTCCAAAGTCTTCTCTATTTGCAAACCCTGGTCGAAAAACCTAAGAGAAGGAAGGTGGGAAAATAAACCCTCTTGAGTATCAAAATGACACTCAGGAGTTAGGATGCTGGCATCACCGTGTCCTCCGGAGCCTCGGAGTCACCCCGACTTCCGGGACCCCGGATCGTGACTGGGGATCAGGCCAGACAGCTGCCCGCAGGGCACTGAGTTCCCAGGACAGGAAACTGGAGAAAACAGCCTCGGGTGGTGCAGGTGGTCTCCTCATGACCACGCATGATGTTCTCCATTACGGTGTTTTTCTCTTCAAAGACATAGGTACACAGCTCTGGCCGGTTTGGCTCAGCGGTTAGAACACTGGGCCGTGGACCAGAGAGTCCCGGGTTCGGTTCCTGCTAAGGGCACGTACCTGGGTTGTGGTTTGTCCCCGGCCCCAGTTGGGGTCGTGTGGGTGGCAGCCACTTGATGTATCTCTCTCACATCAATGTTTCTCTCTCTCTTAAAAAATAAATAAAAAAGATGTAGGTGCATAACTTCTAAATGTTTATGTCAGAAGGCATCTCAACACAGCGTGGAAAAACCTGGAGAGCATTATGCTGAGCGAAAGAAGCCGGTCAGAGAAAGACAAACACCATATGATCTCACTTATCTGTGGAATCTAATGAACAAAATAAACTGAATGAAATAGGACCCTCTGGACCAGACTGAGACATCTCAGAAGGGGGGGGGGAGAAACCAAAAATTTAGACGCATGTATGCGTTGCCCAAGGACACAGGCTAGTGTGGTGAAGGCCCGGGGTGGGGCAGGGACTGGGTGCAGGGGGCCAGTGGGGGAATGGGGGGACATCTGTACTACTCTCAACAATAAAGATAAAACAAAGAAAAAGAAAAAACAGACAGGAAAAGAAAAGAAGCCGTCTCTGGGTGTGGGTCGCACGGGGCTCCTGCCAGGGGACCGTCCGACTCACGTACTCCATTCTCAACGGTGCGTGGCCTTCATTCCGGGAATGTCCCACCGGAGTCCTTCCAACCCGTTTTACAAGCCGCACAGCGTCACCAAAACCATTCTTACAAATTGCAATTGCACCTGTTCTTCAGGCTTTCATAGGTCAGAATGGGGTCACCGTCTTGTCGGTACCCAGTCTGTTCGACGACAAGAGGCGTTCCCTGCTCCCATCTGAAGGTCTCGGGGTCTCCGATGGCCTCTGTCGCCTGTGGGCTACTGGATCTGCACCCTGTCGGTAGCTGTGAAGGTACGGGGAAGTGTCCCCGACAGGGACAGTAACCAATGAACTCAAACCACACAGCGATTCATTTGAACTACGACGTGCATTTCACGTGAGCTCCCAGGAAACAGGACAGGAGGAGACGCCACCCAGATGTGTACGCGGGTGATCTACCCACTGGTCGCACACAGCACAGCCCACACAGCTGGCAAGTGGCGTCGCCATGACGCCGTGTCCTCCGTGTGTCCTGATGAGTCATGCGCACTTTGGGTGGAAAACTGGTAACAAGATCCTTCTATGGATGACACGGTGTGTTTAACGTTTGGCAATTCTATAAACACTGAAAACATCAAGGTGTGCGGTTTTAAACTCCCTCCCAGACTCGTGGCTGGAGGAGAGCAGACACGAGGACACAGTGAGCTGACCAGGCTCCCCTGCTCCCTGGCCGAGTGGCTCCTACGTCACAGCGAAGCAGGGGACAAGTCTGTCGGCGCCGCCCGTCATCGACGGTGCTCTAAGTCCCCGGTCTGGCCGGTATCCACTAGATGGATAGTCTGCTTGCCCTGTTCTGCGTCCTGTGCTAAGCTCAGAGCAGGTCTGGAGCCCCTGCCGCCCTTCCCCCACACGCCTCCGCTGACCTCAGGCCCCGCTGACCTCAGGCCTCCGCTGACCTCAGGCCCCGCTGACCTCAGGCCTCCGCTGACCTCAGGCCCCGCTGACCTCAGGCCCCGCTGACCTCAGGCCTCCGCTGACCTCAGGCCCCGCTGACCTCAGGCCTCTGCTGACCTCAGGCCCCGCTGACCTCAGGCCCCGCTGACCTCAGGCCTCCGCTGACCTCAGGCCTCCGCTGACCTCAGGCCTCCGCTGACCTCAGGCCCCGCTGACCACAGGCCCCGCTGACCACAGGCCTCCGCTGACCTCAGGCCCCGCTGACCACAGGCCTCCACTGACCTCAGGCCCTGCTGACCACAGGCCCTGCTGACCTCAGGCCCCGCTGACCACAGGCCTCCGCTGACCTCAGGCCCCGCTGACCTCAGGCCTCCGCTGACCTCAGGCCCCGCTGACCTCAGGCCTCCGCTGACCTCAGGCCCTGCTGACCTCAGGCCCCGCTGACCTCAGGCCTCTGCTGACCTCAGGCCCCGCTGACCTCAGGCCCCGCTGACCTCAGGCCCCGCAGCCCAGCCCTCTCACCACGGCTCCGGAGTCTGGAGCCCTGCCTGCCCTTCCCGTCAGAGGCACAGACATCTGGCCCCTGGAGCAGACCGCAGACCCTCCTGGAAACCCTCAGAATTTCCAAAATGTCAGAGTATTGTTATCTCGTGGTAACGGCCTTCAGGAGGGCTGGAAAGCAAATCCAGGGCGCGCACCTGGCACACCTCTTCCGCTACTGGAAACTTTCTTTTTCCTTCCTAGTCAATTCCGGGAACAATTCAAAGCTAAAATCATAATAATTCCCAAGGGGTGGAAGGCAAGTTTGTATATTGTAAAAAAAGGAGGAAAAAAATATAGACATTCAAAAACCAAAAAGGATGATTATTCAGTTTTAGCCTATAATGTTTTCTTTATAAGTCTTTTTTGCAAAATATCTACTTCTCGACGCCTTCTCTGCTCACTGTCCCCAAACATGAGCAGAAGGGCGTGTGGGGTGCCTTTCCCGCCTCCGGGTCCGAGATCACATGCTCAGTGTATCTGGACGACGGAATGATTTCTAGACAAAAAAAAAGTCACTTGTGTCTTAAAATCACCAACTCTACAATGACTTTGCAATATTAAAAAGATGCTTAACTAAAAGGCAATATATGTAAATAATCCGCACATCAGCTCATCACAACAGATCATCAACATGTGAAGAACAGACAATGTGGTTGGTCCCAGGTAAGGATGCAAAGATCGCCCATCCCCCGAGGGGAGGGACTTCCTGTGAGGACGGCAGACCTGATTGGAGGAGAAGCGCAGTCCGTCGGACTCCTTGGAGCCATCTGAGGATGGTGGACATTGTCCAGCGCTGCCCTCCCCCAGCCTGAAGTCAGCCCTGTAGAGGGGAGTCGTTTTCCCAGATTTCCTGCCAAAACCCTCCAAGGTGAATCCAGAGACACGTGGAGTTAAGATCGTTCCAAAAGAAGCATTTTTAAACTTCAAAGTTTACTTTTCATCTCTGATATATAAGATGTTGTAAATCGATCACTGGAGGAAATCCCACTGCACCATTTCACTGTGGCCTAAAGGGACCTGAGTCTTCTCACCACTTAAAACACAGAAAGGGGGCCTGGCCGGTGTGGTTCAGTGGTTGGGCGTCCACCCTGCACCAAGAGGTCTCCGGTTCGATTCCTGGTCAGGACACATGCCCAGGCTCTGGGCCTGAGCCCCAGTGGGGGGCGTGCAGGAGGCAGCCAGTCAATGTTCTTTCTCATCCACGTTTCTATCCCTCTCCCTCTCAACTTCCTCTCTCTCTAAAATCAGTAAAGAAAAGAAATGTTTTTTTAAATAAATGAATAAGGATGGAAAGGGGTGTACCTCAAATTGAAAAGGGAAACATTAGCCCTGGCTGGTTTGGCTCAGCAGCCCGCAGACCAATGAGTTGTGGTTTCGATTCCAGTCAAGAGAATGCACCTCGGTTATGGTTCGTCCCCGGCCCTGGTTGCGTTGTTCAGGAGGCAACTAGTCAATGTGTCTCTCTCACGTCAATATTTCTCTCTCTCTCTCTCTCTCTCTCTCTCTCTCTCTCTCTCTCTTCCCCTGCCCCCAACTCTGGAGCAGGGGCAGATCATATGACTCCCTACTGCTGCAGGATAAATGGAAAGATATTCTCAGGAGAGGATTAAAAAGAAAAGAAAGAAAGAAAGGAAAGGGAAGGGAAGCATGAGTAAGTCCACCCTGAATATAAAACAGACATCAGTAGGGAGCATTGCAGGGAAGCTGCCTGCTCCAGCCCACGGGGGTTTGGGGGTGAAGTTGCGATGCCTCGCTGTGCCCCACAGCACCACGCAGAGCTTGCAGCCCGGCTGTGCTCAGGGTGTGCCCTGAAGTGGGTGATGAGGCCTGCGGCTAATTTTATCTCAGCTAATGGGACCACCAGCCAGTTCCTGCGGAAGATTCTGAGTCTTAATAACCTGCGGCATGAGCTCTGCCGCCTAATTATCAGATGTCTCATTAGCCACATTTATCCATTCCAGACTTGTTCTTTTTAATCCTACGCTGTCTAATCTCCCCAGACAGCAGGGACGACGCGGACCCTGGAGGATAAGTGAATTAGGGAACTTGGTAGGACAAAGTGACGTCGCTGCCGAAAACCATCCGCCGGGGGAGAGGAGCCTGCAGGCGCCTGCTCTCCGGCACTGGGAAGACCCAGGCTAATGCCAGGGGACCAGCCGCATCGACTTCCTAGGGACGGGCTACCCCAGGCCCTGGGTCCTGGCCCTCCATCACTGGGCAGGTGCTCCGGGAGCTTGTACTTTTGCTCTGGATAAACAGATTTGTGTGCTTCATCCATCATCTAGGAAGCATACTAATATCTACTGGTCCCCTACAGATCACCTCCCCAAAGCAGTGCCCTAAGGTTTTCCTTGTTCCGATGAATTGGAATAGTTACCGAATGTATGGCTCCTCAGTAGTACTAGGATTTGTCTCTTCCCCCCAGACAACCCTGAGTAAACATCAGTAGTGTGCTCCTTCTTTCTTCTCGACTGGACTACATTTGCCGCAGGTCAGAATTGGCCGGAGTGGTGGGGGAGCTGGACCGGGCCCACAGGTGGGGGTACAGGAAGAGAAGTCACCTCGACGGCAGCCACACTCTATCTCACGTGACCTCGGGAAGTGGGTGTACATCTCTCAGCCTCAGTTTCCCCGTGTGCCAAGTGGGGGTCACAGCGACGTCCCGTTCGGAGCGTGTGCGGCGGTGAAGCTGCGTGATCCAGTTGGGCGTGACAGTGCGGGGCCTGGCTGACAGGTGCCGCTCACTAGCTGTGACCGTCATCACCGTGACCGGCATCACCGTGACCGGCATCACCGTGACCGGCATCACCGTGACCAGCAGTTTAGCTCTGTGACCCGCTCACAACCCACCGCAGCTACTGAAATCCGTACCGACGCTTGTGCAAGGCTTTGCCATCTCTCTGCCTCCCAAGGCGGACACGCTTCCTAAGAGGAGGACGACTTACCATGCCCACGTTTTCATGCCCACAACAGCTACAGAGAGAGGGGCCGGTAACGGGCAGGGCCGGTGCAGGACCCCGACGGCTGCACCACAGCAGCGACTCAGCGGAGATGCATTCCGAACAACACTGAACAGATGCAGCGGCGAGAGGGAGCGGAGGTGCAATTAACCACGCCAACACCGAGGGAGATGCCACCTCCCCGCAGACACAGCAGCCGGCTGAGCACATGGCTCCTGTGCATTCTAGCCGCTGTTCCTGAAACCGGGTTTGGATGGGGCACTGTCCAGGCGCCTCTCGCGTGGTGTCCACTACATGTCCCATATGCGCGACGTGCCGAGGGTGTGATAGCAGGTCTCCTGTAGGTCCGCCTTGGTAAGACTCACATCATGCAGATACTAGTGACAGAAACATCCACACGTACTCCATCAGGAATCGAGGGTGAGACCTGGGTCCCAGACGACCTGTTTCAAAGTGGCCATTAGGCTCGAGCAGGCTACACTGAGAGCCCTCCGTGGGGTTTCTCGGTGCGTAACCATAGATTCGTTCATCCCACCCCGAGGGCAAGCACCCTCGTGAGCGTGTATTCATCTGTTCACTCATCAGTTCATACTTCAGGACCTGATTGCTCCCAGACACCAGGCTGAGTAGTGGAGAGTGGGAACAGACATGGTACCACCTTCGGCTGTATCTTCAGGTCTGGTGATGGAGAGATACATGTCATCAAAGCATCAAACAAGTAAGGAGAAGTAATCGCTGATTGAGTATGCTGACCAACGGGGTGGGAGGAAGCAATGAGCATACATAGCAGGAGTCACTGACCCACGCGGGTACCGGGCGTGCTCCCTGAGAGCATGAATTAAGCAGAAATCGGAAAGGTAAATATGAGAGGAGGAGAGGGTTCTGCACAGAAGGAGGGTGCGGGGCGCTGGACCCTCTTCATTTCCTGAGAGCCAGTGGAAGGCCCTGGGCATCTCGGCAGAAGGGAGGGCCCGCTGGTGACCGTGCGGGAGCAGGTGTGGAGTGGACGACCACGGGGTGAGGGACAGACCGGCTGGGAGGCTGCTGCCCCGATGCACGTTGGAGAGAACGAGGCCTTGGACGATGAAAATGTACATCAACTCAGTACAGGAATTTGCAAGAATTTTAGGAGCAAAAATTTGTAAACGACTCTCCAACTCTGGCTTCCAATGAGTGCTCTGCTTTCACTCACGGAGACGGGGCCTTTGCCAAAACGCCTGTGTCTGACCCCGAAAAATCTGAATTCATGCGCCCGGTCCGTCCAACCCCAGGCGCCCCCGGACTCGGGAAGCAGCGCGGAAGGCGCAGCGCGGACCACGCTCTCAGCAGCCCCCCAGGCAGGACCGGAGCGGGCCGCCCTCCCGAGAACAGCTCACGCTTCGCGAGCAGACACGTGAGGATGATACCGTGTGCTTCCCCACAGCTCTGAGAGCCGGGGTGTGTCCTGCCCTCGTCCTTCGCCACGGGACCCGTTCTCGGAGCAGGGGCGGGTCGGCAGGACCCCTCCTGCGGCAGGTCAGAGCGCACACGGCCGTGGCGGGCTCAGGAAAGGTGAGGCCGGGGCCCCAGGGAGACTCTCCCTCCTGCTCCTTGACCTCCTGATTTCAGTTCCTGGGGCTGCAGATCCAGGTGCCCATCCCCCGCTTACGTGAGCTCGGCCTCCTCTCCGCCCTCAGAGCCGCAGCCCTGTGTCCCTGTGTCCCTGCGGCCCTGCGTTCCTGCGGCCCTGCGGCCCTGTGTCCCTGCGTCCCTGCGGCCCTGTGTCCCTGCGTCCCTGTGTCCCTGCAGCCCTGCGGCCCTGTGTCCCTGCAGCCCTGCGGCCCTGTGTCCCTGCGTCCCTGTGTCCCTGTGTCCCTGCAGCCCCGTGTCCCTGCGTCCCTGTGGCCCTGTGTCCCTGTGGCCCTGTGGCCCTGCAGCCCTGTGTTCCTGCGGCCCTGTGGCCCTGTGGCCCTGCAGCCCTGTGTTCCTGCGGCCCTGCAGCCCTGCGTCCCTGTGGCCCTGCATCCCTGTGTCCCTGCAGCCCTGTGGCCCTGTGGCCCTGCAGCCCTGTGTTCCTGCGGCCCTGCAGCCCTGCGTCCCTGTGGCCCTGCATCCCTGTGTCCCTGCAGCCCTGTGGCCCTGTGGCCCTGCAGCCCTGTGTTCCTGCGGCCCTGCAGCCCTGCGTCCCTGTGTCCCTGCAGCTCTGCATCCCTGTGGCCCTGCAGCCCTGCATTCCTGCGGCCCTGCGGCCACGCGGCCACGCTCCCACCCTTACCCAGCTGGGCCGGTTCTCCCACGTCAGGGCCCCCGGTTCAGGTGAGCCCGCCCATCACACCTGCAGGGTCTCCCTTGCCACATCGGGTCGTGTACCCAGACTGAGGGGTCGGTGTGGACGTCTCTGGAAGCTGAGGCATCGTTTTTCTGCCACGACTTCCGACCCTTTCTGCCAGCCTCTGTCCTCCTCCCTGAAACCCCAGCTTTGCCACGAGGATTGACGGAGGGATAGAACCTGCTCGTGCAGCTGCAGGCCCGGCCAGATGCCAGGTGGTGTCTCTTCTCCATCCGTGGGCAATAGGAGCCCCTGGGTCATGGTCACAGTTCAAGGCGGACCTTCCCGATGGCAGCAGTATCTGCAGAGATGAGCTTTCCAGGGCTCTGTCCGCCCAGGACCCGGACACTGGCCTTCCGTGGCCGTGGCTCACACCCTTCCCGGGGCACGCCATCCGTGGCCTCCCACGGTCTCAGCGCCCAGCGTCACACTCGCCGTCTCTTCTCCCTTACAGCCCCTCTTACTTACATCACGACAGCAGAAACAGGTCGCCACAGCCAAGACCGGCAGCCCTACACCCCATCACTCACCCACCTCCCCTTTCTCCGCTTCAGTCCAGGGTACCTAATAAAAACGTCAGCTCCCCCGAAAACCCTGCCCTTGTAAGCTTCGTCCTTCCGGCCTGGGAAAGCCCGCCCCCAAGTCCAGTTTTCAGCCGTGCTGGCCAGTGTCAGTGTGGTCGCATGTGGGCGGAGAGCCACGCAACTGCGGACACGTCCGACTCAAACATGCGGCTCAAGCCCAGGGACCCCGGGGTCGCCGGAGTCTGAACCCCCAGCGGGAACATGCGGGAAGCCCCATCCCTGCGTGACTCGGTGGTTTCTTGGCACCCCCACTCCTACAGCGAGTGGAAATACTTGGGCACTGGGTCCGCCCCTCGGGGTCCCCAGAGAACATGCGGCAGCAGCGCTGTGACCACAGCTGAGATCTGGAAACGCCCAGGGCCTGTGCGCGGACCAGTCACTACGAGCTGTGGTCGGCCCTGAAGACAGTCCCCACCCGCAGAAAAGAAATCGAACTTTGCTTTTGAAATCTCCGTGCCCGGAAGAAACCGTGGTGAGTCCACCCGGCCTCGGGGTTCCGCAGACACAGACGGCGTGTCCGGGCGGGACCAGCCGGGCTCGACGGCCTGCTTCCGCTCAGGCCCCTCTTCCTGAGAACACTGCCCTTCCCTCGCAGAGTCTGCTATTCCTCAGCCCTGCAGCCAGGCGTCCGGCTCCTTGACTTCTCCCCTCAGCCCGTGCAGCAGGGACCTGGGCCTCGGAGGACGGGCGGCCTGTCCGGGACGCGGGGGGCCACCTGCACCCCGGGGGCACCGCTGCCAGCATTTCCACCCTGCTGAGGGAAGAACAGGATCTCCTACCCAGTTACAAACATCTGCCAGTCAGAGGCGGAGCACGGAGCGGGGTCTGCGGGCTGCCTGTGGGCAGAACGGCCTGTCCGCGTCCCTGGCCCCCCACTCCGGCCCTCCAGCCGGCCGGCCTCAGGTTACTGAAATCACGCTGACGGTGCTGTGTCCTCAGCATGCGACCTGCGTCCGGTTCCGAGGATGGAAGCGGGCCCCAGAACACATCACCACAGACAGGAATCATCGCAACCGTTGTGTGTGTTTCAGGGAGCGGTGAAGACTCCAGGTTTCCACGGGAAAATAAGCACAGCGTCTAACCCAACGGCTGCTGGCATATCCAGAAAGACTACTCCGTAAAGGAGTGATCGAAGTAGCTCCGAGATCCGAACTAGACGCCCCGTTCAAGTTCAAGAGCTGGATGGATAAAACAGCGAGCACTTGAGTTTCTCCCAACGGGCTCATTTAGTGGCCACGTGGTCACCACAGGCATCTGAGCAAAAGTTAGAAAATTATCACTGGGGGTATTATACCTACAATCACATTCCTTTGACCTTCTAATCCCATTCATTTCACCAAATCCCTGTCCCCGGTGCATCCTAGGGTCTGTTTTGTTTTGTTTTGTTTTAAACATATAATTTAACTAGAATTTTGTTTTTCCTTTCTTGACCTTAGAGAGAGAGGAAGGGAGAGGGAGAGAGACCTAGAAACATCAATGAGCAAGAACATCAACCGGCCACCTCCTGTATGCCCCCCACTGGGGATCGGGCCCACAACCTGGGCGTGTGCCCTGACCGGGAATCGAACCAGCAACCTCTTGGTGCAGGGTCGACACTCAACCACTGAGCCACACCGGCTGGACCTAGGGTCTGTTTTTGATGGACAACTATCTTTTCATAGTTTGGATGGGGAGGAATTAGGGGTATCAGAGAAGTTATCAGCCCTTCATATCCATCGATCCGTCTTCCTGCCTCGCCCCCAGGCACAGGTACATGGCCGTGGTACAGACACTCGGTCCCTGCCCTCTGGCATGTGCGTCTGCTCCCCTGGGAGTCCTGAGAGCACACTGTCTGTATCAGCAGACGCATCCTTCTTTTATTGCTCAGATCCGCCCCAGAAGACCGTGCATGCTGCCTATGACTTGTATGTACAAGATGTGGTGCTGCGACTTTTCCACTTCCTGTCCACCAGCACAAAGACTCGCTCCTCCTTCTCTCTCTCACTGGGCCACGCCCCATGCCTCATCCGGCCACACCTCTTAGGACAGGCCCAGGTTACTTCCCTTGGCTTTCTGTGAACATTCTCGTATTCGCCTCTCACAGCCTTCTGATAGGTACGTAGCTGACGCCATCCCTAGGTGACTGACGGAGTAGCCCTGTTCCCTGCTAAACTCTGTAAGTGTCATTTCTGGTCGCCACCCCAATACACTGCACACTGTTGCCTTTTTAAAAGAAATGTTTCTTCTACTCAAGACCGCCTGCCCCCGGTAAAAATCTTCCCCAGGCAAAATCTTGACATGAAAACAATAAGAACAAAAATAAAAAACTTTCTTTGCTTAATCCATTCCCTCTTCTGAAACATTTCATCATTACTTGAAGGCTTCTAGGCTGGTGCATTCAAATGAGATCAATAGACAAAATCCAATAAGCACAGGAGGGGCCGGCAGCCCTTCAGGAAACATGAATTTTTTAGCTGTCCAACCTAAAAGGGTAGACACAGGACACTGAGGAGGTCAGGAGGAGATGGGTTTAGAGGAAAAAGAATCTGATGAAGCAGGGAGAGCCAGCCTCAATATTGTAACCGACGGAAGAGAACTCTTTCCTCCAAATCAGCATTGGTGTGTGTGCTCAGGACCACTGACTGTGCGCGCTGTGCTGGGCCCAGCCCTCCGGGCTCACTTACCGACTGGTTGCAAGTTTGAACCTTAACACAGCATCTCCCCCATTTCCACCACCAGGAAACCTCCATTCTCTAGTTTTACGAGTTGGGCTTTTTTGATTCCACTTATAAGTGATCTCATACAGTAGTTATTTTCCTCTATCTGACTTCTTCATTGAGCATATGTCATCAAGATGTATCCGTGTTGTTGCAAATGGCAGGATTTCCCTCTTTCTCATTGTGCGTGCATGTGTGAGTGTGCACGTGTGTTTGCACGTGCATGTGTGTGTGCATGTGCAAGTGTGAGCTTGCACATGCATGTGTGCACATGTGTGCATGTGTGAGTGTGCACATGTGTTTGCATGTGCATGTGAGTGTGCATGTGTGTGCACGTGCCCTCTGGCCTCACACAGGCTCAGTGCCCATCAGCCCCTGGGGACACATGCCCTCCGACCTCACACAGGCTCAGTGCCCATCAGTGCCCATATCCTCCTGATGAACATGGACCCATCCCACAACTTCTCCTGGTTATTATTTCTCCTTCAAAGTTCCCCTCATTCTGTTGCTATTCTTTTTAATGTAGAATAAATATGATATTGAGCACACAGGTGGCTGTGCACAGGCTGGGATGCAAAAAGCAAACATCCCTGGAGCCTCCTCGTGAGCGGGGCTGCTGCTCCGCAGGATGGGCGGCAGGACCCTGTGGTTTGAGCACCCCGTGGTGTGAGCCACCTGCCCAGCACCGTGCGACCCCAGCGGAGGAATCGGCTGGCGCTGCCGCAGGCGGAACGTGTTCGCAGGGCGGGGCGTCGGGCTCTGTCTTCAGAGCACACGTGAGGTTTCTCCAGGGAGGAAAGACAGTGGTGAGGCCTTGGTGTGCACCCTGGGGGCAAGCCCAGGGACGCTCCCCGCACTTCCCGGATCCACAGAAGACCCTGTGTGCTTGATCCCATGAGCTATGCATTAGGACGTACATTGGACAACCAGGTTAAATTTTCAGAAAACATTCCATCAGTCTTGTCACTGGGAATTAGTCAGATGTGTGTGCATGTGTGTATAATTAGAGCTCTTCTGGAATAAAAATCAGTATTTCCACCTTCAAACGATAAATAGGTGCCCCGCAATGAAGAAATAGTTGTCTCTCTTTAATGTTGTTGCTTTACCATGAAATAAAAAAAATGTAATTCTTGAATGTCTTAGACGAACTCATAGACGCTAATGATCTACTTTGGCTTTAAGAAAATGGATCTGGAAGGAAATTTCCCACATAGAGAAAGACAAAACCATATGGACATGTCATAACGCTAGCTCGGTGGCACTGGGGTGAGCAGAGACCAGGGAGAGGTGCCGTCTGTGTCCCAGACAGAACTGGGGCTGACCTGGGCGGGCCTTCTTGGCGGGGCAGGGACATGCGCAGTGCCTGGCCCCCAGCACCACCACTAGTTTTAAAATAAGTCAGTCATGTGGATGGAAGTCTGGGATTGTTACAGAATGTATGAAACGCACGCAGAATGCCTGTCTAACCAGCCTGGAGCAGGCAGGGGACAGGTGAGCCGCAGGGAGACTGCACAGCAGGCTGGGTGGACAGTCACCCTGGGAACCCCTGGGCCTGCCAGTCTCAGCCGGCGAGGCGAATGGAGAAGCAGCACCCCGATTTCTAAGAGGAAGGGAGGCCAGTGCAACTGGCACGCCCACAAGAAGTACTGAGATGTTGCAAAGCAAGGACGTGGGGGAGGGGAGAAAATGACCCCAGGGGAGAAGACAGCGGGAGATCAGCAGCCAGATCAGCAGCAGGCCCAGGGCAGCCCTGCTCTTCCCGGCTCCCGGGCTGAGCTCCGTCTGCTACTGAGCTCCGTCTGCTACGGCACCTGCTGCCCGCAGCTTTGCTGTGCCGGGAGTGTGACAGCGGACACCCGTCGGGATTGGGGGCGATTTCCAAACCTGCGTCCGCTCATTCCTAACGTCGGACGGATCTTGAATAACAAGTATATTTTTATATTTCTTTCTTACCCACTAAACATTTCTTTTCCTTCAAATGCTGGGTTTCTCTAATCAGTGAAGTGTCGACATTGTTTTTCCAACTGGTTTCACACTTGGTATGATGAAAATCTAATTCATTTTTTCTCTCTTCCTCGAGTTGGTAATTAATTAGTTCATTTATCTAAAAAACCAGTGACCTTTTGCCCACCAAGACTATACGGCCTGCCCTGGCCGGTTTGGCTCAGCGGTTGGAGCGTCGGCCTGCGGTCCAGAGAGACCCGGGTTCGGTTCCCACTAAGGGCATGTACCTCGGTTGCAGTTTGTCCCCGGCCCTGGTTGGTCGTGCAGGTGGCAGCCACTTGATGTGTCCCTTTACTTCGATGTTCCTCTCTCTCTCTTTCTCCCTCCCGCTCTATCTGAACAAAAAATGGAAAAATGTCCTCGGGTGAGGAAAAAAAAAAGACTATACGGCCCATTCTTTGTGCCTCTTCAATGCATGGAGGGCTCTTTGTCACACTGAGTAAGTCTCTGCAGGGCATTCCTGTGACCAGGCAGTGGTGAGGGAGGGGCAGGGTCCTTGTGCTGAACAGAGCCCCCTGGGGTGTCACCTACTCCATGCACCTCCCTCAGGGCAACCGTTCTTATTCCCGTTCACGGGAAAATCAAGAGAACAGAAGAAAACCTAGAATCGGGACTAAAAGTCCACAGTCTCTGTCTCAGATCCGCCACTTAATATCTGTGTGACCTCAGGGGAGTTATGTCCACACCTCAGTTCCTCCACGGAGCACCTAGGATTGGATTGCTCTTTCAGGACTTCCCAGCAGGGGTGCCCCTGGTCCTCAGGCCCACCAAGCACCACGTGAGCACGTTTTCGGGTCCCCCTTCCGGTGACTCCCTCTCTTCCCTCCTCATGTTGCCTTGTTAGACCTGGGAAGCTGGTCCCCCACCCCCCCCGGGCCCCATTGCCTGGGGACTAAGGACCAGAAGGAATTGGAAAGAGTTGAGGAAGACAGCAAACACTCTCGTGTGGCCATTCCTGCCCATGTTCCCGGAAACCGCAGAGGAGGAGCAGTCACCTGTACTCCCTGACTCACAGAGGGGTTCTGCTCCCAGGGGACACCATGGGAAGGGCCAGTCCTGCAGTGAACAGGGTTCACCTGCAGGGGGCAGCGGCCGCGAGTCCCATATAAACTCTGGCGGCACATCCCTGAGCTGGGCTTCCTAATGGCCGGAGCATCTCCCAGCCGGAGCTTCCTGGTGGCGGAAGGAGGACGCGAACTCGAACTGGTGTGCAGTCCTTTGAACACACGACCATCGCCGCAGCTGCAGCCACCTTCACACAAGGTCAAGGGCTGTGTTTACCTTTGTCAGTTACACACCCACCACCTCCCACGCTCCTTCGCCCTTTGCCAAGGCATAAAACGACAGCGTCATAAAAACTTACCAACTCTCAGCTCAGGGCTGTCAACCCCTATAACCCGCCACGCTGAGCAGCCGCTAAGCATGGAGACCTCTCCTGGAGGCAGGACAGTCACTTCTAATCCTTCTAATCGCCTGCCCAGTGAGTCAGGCTGCCTTTTGTCACAACCTCTGCTGTCAGCTCAGGCTGGGGAGGGCTAGGCAGGCACCCCCTGCGGGGAGGAGGCAGCCCAGCCACGTCCTGCCATTGTGTTCATTTATTTATTCTTCGCACTGTGGTAAGAACTCTCATCATGAGACTGACCCTCTTAACACAGGTGTAGGAGCACAGCACAGCCTGTGGCCTGCAGACACCTTGTTCTCCGGGTCTCTAGAGCCGCTTCTCCGGTGTATCTGAAACACTGTGTCCCCTTTGCACAGCGACTCCCTGCCCCCACCCCAGGCCCCCGGCAACCACTGGCCTCCTGTTTGCTTCCATGAGTCTGACTGATTAAGAAGCTTCTTAGAGTATCTGCCTCCTGGGGAGAACGTACTTCACGTAGCAGTGTCCCCCGACCCATCCACGACGTCCCGATGGCCGGACTTCCTTTCCTTCTAGGGCGGAACCAAGTGGCACGGGATGTATATCCCGCATGCTCCTGATCCACTCGCCCACTGGTGGACACTCGGGGTTTTCTTCATACTCTGGCTACGATGGAAATGCTGCAAAGCACAGAGAGCGGCTGTGTCTTTGAGATCCTGTGTTCAGCCCTCTGGCGTGTCCCCAGAGTGGGGTTGCTGGATCGCACGGGAGTTTACTTGTAATTTTTTGAGAAACCTCCATACTGGTCCCTAGAGCAGGTGCATCAGTTTACATTCTAGTCATCAGTGTGAGAGGGTTCCCATGTCCCCACGTCCTCGCCAACACCTCCTTCTTGGTTTTTGTGTTTCTTGTTTTCTTTTTTTTATGATCATCATTTAACAGGTGTGCCATGACATCTCGTGTGGCTCTGATCTGCATTTCCCTGACGATGAGCGATGCGGAAACCTTCACACATCTTTGCTGACCATGTGTATGTCTCCTTCGGAGAGCTGTTAGCTCCTTTGCTCACTTTTCAGTAGGGTTACATGTGTGTGCTGTGTTTCGTTTGATAGGCTGTCCTCCTCCGGGCATGATTTCCTTTGCGATGCAGAAACTTTTCACTTTGAAACAGTCCCCACTGTCTATTTTGCTTTGGTGACCTGTGTTTTTGGTGTCATATCCAAAAAATCATTGCCAGGACTATTGGTGAAAGAAATTAAAGATGGCACAAATGGAAATACACTGTGTGTTTATGGACTGGGAGAATTAATGTTGTTAACATGTCCACAGTGACCTAGAGATTCAGTGAAATCCCTATCAAGGTTCAGTGACATAGGACTAGCAAAAATAATCCCAAAATTCATGTGGACCCACAAAAGACCCTGAGTAGCCAAAGCAATATTAAGAAGAAAACAAAAAATAAAAACACAAAGCTAGAGGCCTCACATGTCCTGATTTCAAAATATATTACAAAACTATAGTAATTAAAAGAGTATGGTACTGGCATAAAGACAGACAGCTCGGCTGGTGTGGCTCAGTGGACTGAGCATTGTCCCAGGGACTGAGAGGTCCTGGTTTGATTCCTGGTCAGGGCACGTGCCCAGGCTGCAGACTTGATCCCAAGTAGGGGGCATGTGGGAGGCAACCTATCAATGTTTCTCCCTCACATAGATGTTTCCATCTCTCTCTCCCTTTCTCTCTAAAAAAAAAATCAATAAAAAACATATTTAAAAAAAATACAGACACATAGACCAATAGGATAGAATGGAATGCCCAGAAATAAACCATCGCCTATATGGCCAACTGATCTTCAACAAGAGAGCCAAGAACACATTATGAGGAAGGACAGTCTCTTCAACAAATGGTGTTGAAAACTAGACCCTTATCTTTTTTTTTTTTTTTCAGATAGAGTGGGACAGACAGAGAAACATTGATATGAAAGAAGACACATCATCTAGTTGCCTCCCACACGACCCTGACCAGGGTGGGGATGAACTGCAACCGAGGTACATGTCCTTGACAGGAATCAAACCAGTCACTCCCTGGTCCATGGGCTGAAGCTCTAACTGCTGAGCTCAACCAGCCAGGGCTATTTGGTACACTCTTGATTCACTCAACAAGTATTTTGAGGGCATTCTCTGGGCTAAGGATTCAGATTAACCCAGACAATATAGATTTTAAAAAGACCAGCCCGGCCAGTGTGGCTGATGCACCAGGCATCAACCCATGCACCAAGAGGTCACCGATTCGATTCCCCGTCAGGGCACACGCCCAAGTTGTGGGCCAGATCCCCAGTGGGAAGCATGCAGGAGGCGGCCAATCAATGTTCCCTCTCATCGATGTTTGTATCTCTCTCTCCCCCTCTTCCTTCCTCTCTCTCTAAATGAAGAAAAAAAACAAAACTGCCTCCAAGGTGCCCAGGGAGCAGGGGACATTCCCCAACGTAAACTAAAAGCAGGGCCCTGTCCTTATTTCTTGACACCGCCATGGGATACGCCCCCGCTCGGCTGTAGGAAGAGGATTTCTAACCTTTCCGGTCAGAAGAGGGCGTGATTGGGTTTTCACACGGGCCCCAGGACATGGGCTGGTCGGGGAGCCTGCGGGGAGGCCTGGATGCGGCTGAGGGAGAGCCTGGGGGTGCCGGAGGCAGGAGCCAGAACCCCGCTAAATGCTAAATGCACCAGGCCAAGAGAAAGGGCCACCCACGCTTTAAAGAAGGCCCCAGTGATTCATTCCCGAGAACCCTATTTCCTTCGACCTTTTGACGAGCTCAGGATGCTCTTTTGCAAACCAAGTTGTCCTGTCGGCGTGTCACGGGCACACGAAGCCCCGAGCCAGGGTTCCCAGGCTTCTGACTTTCACGCCAGGGCGAGTCCTGGCCGCTGCGACGTCCCCCGCTGGGCAGCAGCTCAGGATGTTCCGCTCCGTCCTCGCGTCTCACCAGCACGTCCCAGCGCCTCGTCTGCTTGCAGCTGCACGGTGACCAACTCCCAGGGCTGCCGCTGTGGTGTCCTCTGGCCCCCGGTGACGTCGGGGCTGCCGCGCGGTTCTCGGTGAGAACTGAGGACGCGATCAGAGCCGTGAGGGGCGTAAGCGGAGGACAACAGGAGGGGTCATCAGGACTGGCTGACACAGCCGAGTGCTTCGTTTCACAGGCGTGAGGCTCACTCTCTCGTGGCGTGTCGGTGCCGAGTGCGAGCAGGACATGGCTGGGCTAGCGGCGGTTAGTGGCAGCCCAAGGTGCGGGTGCTCAGCCTCACACCGCGATCCACGTGTGCAAACACGGAGGTTGGGGGCTGGGGCATCTATGCGACACCCCGTCTCAGTCCGGGGCAGAAGCGGCCCCAGAGCCTGGCCTCCTAACTCTCCTGGGCACGGTTCTCACGGAGCGCGGGAATATCCACAGGGGCAAGGCAGGAGGGACACAGGAGTTCCAGGCCCTGCTTCCGGCTCCGTCTGTGGGCGTCCTCCTGTCCCCCACAGTCCCCACCCCGCAGCACCACACAGACGGCCCCCCCATCGCCTCCAGCACACACCCGCTCGAATGTCACCAGCTCTTCAACTCTAGCCCTTGTGACCCCTGCCCCGACGCCCTCAACCCCACCCTCCCCCGCTCACGGCCACCGCACCTGACAATGCCAACGCCCACGGACAGTGCCGTCCTCACCTGACTTCATAGACCTGCTTTGCATCCGGTACTATTCCAAGCACTTAATAAACACGAACTCATTTTATCTTCATAACCATCTTGCAGAATAGGTGTCGGTTCTCCCCCACACACACACCTTGCAATGAGGATCTGAGGCCCAGAGAGAATGACATTCTGCAGCCAAGTTTCACCTTTCCACTTCACAAGACACATTGTATCCAGCGGGAACACGCTGTGTATCCCCGCGTGAGTATACATAGTACGAGATACTGTAGCGTCCTGACGATTCCATTGTTCCTGTGTGGGCTGACGTTTTTCTCACTGGAACTACTCTAGGCATGCTTTGTGGTGACCGTCCAGATCCTGCAAAGACACGAAGCTGTCTTGCAGCGGGTGCGGCGCCTCGGGCACTCGGTGGCACGGGGACTCTCGGTTCAGGGTGCAGTGAGTCTGTCCTCACGACTCTCCGGGAGGCCGCGGACAGTTACCTGGAACTGCTCTGGCACAAAGACTCACACATTTTTGTGTCATTCTTCAAAGATAATTGTGTGATGACAATTTGATTCTTCAGACTGCTCGAGGGTAAGACTGTCTTATTTTTACTTTTATTTAAATGGCAATTCTGCTATATTATGGGGTTGGATTCATCGTTCCAGCAGAGCCCGGTCTCCTGATCTTATTTTAGTATTCCAATCTCTTTCCTCTTCAGTTGCCTTTATTTCAAAGGTTTGGGGTAACATGATCTAAAGAAAAATAAACGTGCCAAATAAAACCATCTGGATCTTCTCCAATTAAAAAAAAACATACTCATGTAGATTTTAAGCTCATTGAACAACTCTTCAATTTTCTAATAGTGTATTAAATGCGAAGTAGAGGCTCCTCGAGTCAAAAATATATATAGTTTTTCAAAACGTTTGTGTTCTGTTCATCTCAATCTGTCTGAGAGAAGACGGGAGGGCGGGGCCACTTTCTACCTCAAACAACAGGTAACATTTCTGCGCATAAAGCAAATGCATGATTTGTTTCAGCATTACCACCGAGAAAAACATCAAATATGTTAAAAGCGTCTGAGATCTACAAGATAAGGTAAGATTATGGTCACTGCCCACCTCTTCTTCCCTACGGGGGGGGGGGCGGGGGGCACTTGCGTTTCCTGAAGAGTTCTCGGGGAAACTGGGAGGAATCCAGTAACTTTGTAGGGGGAAAGCAATTGAAAGAAACTAATTGGAAGAAACTAATCTATAACCTGAAAGGACCACCCTCCATTCCCAGTGTGCTGAGTCACGAGTCCTGGGTTTCTGTGGGCAGCCAGGGCCCACCCTCATTCTTTTCTGTGCCCGCCTTCGGTCACAGAGTCAGAACATCCGGGGGCTTCGCTCCCAGGCTCCCTCCCTGCAGGCCCCGCATCAGAATCTGTCTAACACGCTGGGTCTCCAAGGATGCAGGCCCCAAGGGGCAGGGCTTCTCCTGGGAGGGACCACATCTTCGCTGCAGGCACCTCTGGTCACCTGGTCACCTGCAGCAGGATCCAGAGATTTTCACATACAACTTCCAGGCTTCCTACTGCTCTGCCAGCCCTTCCAGAGCCTTGTCGGGACCTTCCCCGGGGACCCCTGACTGGTCCGGTGAAGGGAGCGAGAAGCAGCCAGACGTGGGCATCGGTCTCGGCAGCTCAGGGGCCCAGGGCACCGAGCACCCTGCCATCACAGAGGGTCCACGCCCCCGCCAACACCAGGGTCAGACTACAATTAGAATCCACGTCATCTTCAGCCTCATGTTATTGCTCAAAATTGTTTTCCAAATTAATACGTTGATAAAGAGTCTGAGCACAAGAAAGCAATTCTCAATGAGTTTGTCAGAAACAACAAGCAAAGCATAAAATGTACCCAAAGATGTCAGCTTATCAGTCAGGGGCTACTGGTGAAATAGGCTTGCTGTATTGAAATAAATAAAGAACAAGCTGAAAACTATCTAAAGAAACAACAATTACATAGCAGGTTTAAAAATTAGAATAAATTAGGCCCGGATGGTGTGGCTCAGTGGATTGAGCTTCCTCCATGGACTGGGAGGTCCTGGTTCGATTCCCCGTCAGGGCACATGCCCGGGTTTCGGGCTCCATCCCCAGTAGGGGGCGTGCAGGAGGCGGCCGATCCATGTTTCTCACATGGATATTTCTGTCTCTCTCTCTCTCTCTTCCTTGCTCTCTAAAAAACCAATAAAAACATATTTTTAAAAATCTCCAAGAGAAAGGTAGAATTATCATTTAATATTAAAAGTTACTAAATTAAAAGTGTGTGTTTTATGGTGAGGAAGGAGTAAAACCCAAAGCAAAGGATGTACCTTTCGAAGTACCAGAGAGGAAAGGGTGGAGGGAGAATCATCCTTCCAGAGGGGAGGGAGGAAAACGGAAAGAAACAGAGAATAAATCGAAGTACACGACAGCACGTATCACTCCTTCTACTCGTGTTATATTTCAACCCAACACATCAGTAGCAACGAGCAGCAGAATAAGAGTTTCAGCTAAATAGTGAACACCTCAGACGAGGTAAAAACGTCTCCACCCACATCCTGTTTACAAGGGACACATCGGAACAAATATACCCCAAATTGGAGAGTAAACAAATAGAAGATGAAAGAACCTGCCCATGAACAGGTGACTCCACTGCATCTGCGCGGCAGCAGCCCAGACAGACTGAAGCCCGACGCAGGACGTAAAACACGTTTTCCGAAAACTGCAAGCGCGGTGGAGAAGCAGTTAGAAAACAACCCGACCAAATGCATGTGCTTCCGACACCATGGAAACGGGACCCGACGGGACCCGGGTCAGTGCAGCCGGCAACCCAGCTAGACCCTCTTAAATGTGGCCGCACAACTGTGCGCATGTTGAACCCGAGACTCACCTAACACTGCCATCATGTGCGTTTGAAAGAGGCTGCAGATGCCCTGGCAGGTTTGGCTCAGCGGTTAGAGCATCGGCCTGCAGACCAGAGAGTCCTGGGTTCGGTTCCCATTAGGGGCACGTACCTCGGTTGCAGTTTGTTCCCGGCCCCGGTTGGGGTCGTGTGGGTAGCAGCCACTCGATGTGTCTCTCTCACATCGATGTTTTTCTCTCTCTCTTCCCCCCTCTCTCCCTCCTGCTCTATCTGAAGATAAATCCAAAACTGTCCCCGGGTGAGGGCCAAAAGAGAAGAAAGATGCTGCGAAGTTTGCCTGTGGGAGCGGACCCACTGGAACGAGCTCAGTGTACGGGTTGCTATGAAGAGGTGAGAGGGAGGTTATCTGAAATCAGAAGAAAAGAAGAAATCAGAAAGGAAACCCAGCGACGTGGAAGGTAGGGATGTGTGAGGTGTGAGGGTGTCGGGTGTTGTGTGTTTTCCTGTGCGCTCAGCTCACTAGGGCAGCTCATTCACTCTCCGAGTGTGTCTTGGGACAGACATCACCCATAAATAAACATGACACCGTGCGTTCTTCAAACTGTCGGCTGATATAGCCACTGTGTTTGAAAAAGTTCCAGTTTTCAAAACAAGCACTGAAGCAGAACTGAGCTATCTAAAAAGAATCACTTCAAAAGGTTTCTAGTATCCAGGAAAATATAATACCTCTCAGTGTATACATTTCAAGATATAGAGAGATCCATAAGGATAAACAAAAAATCAGTTATAAAGAGAGAGATTTTAACATACCTCTCGCGTAACTTGATTTTTAAAAGCAGACAAAAAGGAGCTAAATGTACAGAACATTGCTCAGCATGATTACTGCACATGCTATAATCGAAAGGTATAAAAATTTCAGAAAGATTAACCATATGTGGGACTATACACCAGCTATTAACAAATTTCAAAAAGTAGAGATTATACACAGTATATTCTATTACGAATATGTAATTGTGTTATGGTAGAGATAACTGAACAAATAATAACTGGTACATCTTCATATACTTGGAAATTTAGAAATAACTCTCTTAATAAGACATGGGTTAAAGAAAAAAAAATTGTCTTCTAATGAAAATATACAAACCAATGCTTCTTTCCTGGACAAAATAAGAACTAGGAGACATATAACCTTAAACATATACGTGGGCAATGGAAAACAGCAAATGAACTAAGTATCCCTCTCAAAAATAAATAAACGAACATGAGTGGAAAATAATGAAATAGAAAACAAATACTACACAGGAAATGAACAAGTAAAAATTCATTTTGAAACAGACAAAACTGATGAGACTAACCAAAACCAAAACTATGGAAGGCAAAACTGAAATCTGGAAAAATAGGACATGTCTAGATATCCTATAGACGCTAAAAAGATAATAAGATATTGTAAGAAACATTATTTGAAGTAATTTGAAATATCAGATGAAATGGACAAATTCCTGGGAAATATAGCTCCAAAAACCTCACCAAAGAAGAAACAGCCCTGGACTGTGTGGCTCAGTGGGTTGGGATTGTCCCCTGCACCGAGAGGTATTGGGTTTGATTCCCGGTCAGGGCACATACCTAGGTTGTGGGTTCAATAGCCAGTCAGAGTTCACACAGGAGATAGCCAATCGATATCATGCTCTCACATTGATGTTTCTCTCCCTTACTCTCTCTCTAAAAATCAATAAACTACTCTTTAAAAAAAAAAAGAATAGAGACTCTGAATATTTCTAGAAACATTAACAAAATGCAATCACTAATGAATCTTCTATCCAACACATACACACACACAAAGAGACAGACACATACACAGAGACAGACACACACAAGGAGACAGACAAACACACATACGCAGAGACAGACACACACACACACAGATACACACACACACACACACAGATACACACACACACACACACACACACCCCATAACACTGAAAAGCTTCAGGCTCAGATCCAGGTGGTTTCGGGTGTGAAGCGAAGTGACTTTCAATCAGATGCCTGAAAAACGGAGTTAGAGTCACGTTCGGACTGTAACAAACAGAAAGGCATTGCACTCGTGGTGAGATGACAAAAGGTGACGACAGCTTCCCTGAGGCTGATTTATGAAGTTAAGGTAAGGACACACCCCAGCCACAACCAGCCTTTTCCAGCCCGGAGCTGGACAACTGGTTCTGAAGTTTGCAGAGGAAGATGAGCCTGCGAAACTATCTAGAAAACCCAGACAAAGAAGCCACGAGGAGACTCACCCTCGGACGGGAACAGACGCAGATGAGCTTCCACAGTGAAAGTGGTCCCCGCCCCGCCGTGTGAGCAGACACGAGCCAGCAGCACAGAAGAGAAAGTCCGGAAGGAGACACGTCCACAGGGCGGCAGCGGACGCCACAGCTGGCATCTCGGACTCGCCACGTGGGGGAAGACGGTGCCGGACACATAGCTTCACCGTGTGCAGCACTGAGCTCAGAGGGATGAACTGTGCGCGTGTAAAATACAATCCAGGATCCCTAGACGGCCACAGCGATGACAACATGTTTTTGAATGTTCCCAAATTCCCACCCAAAATCATTCGAAGTGACTGGACAGCCAAACAAAACAGCAGCAGAACCCTGACGCACATGCACAGCCTGACCGGGCCTGTCCGCGATCCCCACAGACGGAGAAGCCACCGACTTCCAAGGCCCACGCTGGGCAGAGCAGATGTGGCTGGAGCCGGGGGGACCCGGCGGCCCGAGCCCCCCAGGATGCCCACGTAGCCAGGCCATAGTCATGAATGCGAGTCCTACCAGCCCCAATGGTGCAGCAAGCTTTAAATTTTCCCAAGTGAAAACTTGGGGGAAAATAAGCATTTAAACACAGAATACACAACAGCGAGGGAAGAGCTCTCTGAAGGGAGTGTGTGCCTAGAGATCCCAGAAGCAGGAGCTGGGTGCGTGGAGGGGCCCAGACAGACAGGTGGGAGTGGACAGAGGGCGGGGGGGGGCGTGTTGGGGGACAGCGGCAGACAGGGACCCAGGGAAGAGCTCTCTGAAGGGAGTGTGTGCCTAGAGGTCCCAGAAGCAGGAGCCGGGTGCGTGGAGGGGCCCAGACAGACAGGTGGGCGTGGACAGAGTGGGGGGGCGTGTTGGGGGACAGCGGCAGACAGGGACCCAGGGAAGGCTGGACAGGGCCTGGGGCGCAGTCAAGGTGTGGAGTCTTCACAAATGCCCTGAGCAGCTGGCAGGGACTGCCGCGGAGATGTAACCCTGATACCGTGGGCTGAAGACACCTCGGCCCCGTGGAATGAAGGGGCTGGTGTGGGCAGGAGCAGGCAGAGACACTGGCGATGCTGGGACTCTGGGGTAGCCGTCCCACGGACGAAGTGGACACAGTTCAGCACAGTACGTGTTCTGTGAGCAGGAGCGACAACCTATAGCAAGTGCGGCCTGAAGAGGAAGGAGCAGTGGGCCCCCCGACAGCACCCGGGTTGACGGCATCCGCGGTGTCGTCCAGTGTTGGGGAGCAGACGAGATTCCCAGAACACAGCTGCCTATTTAACATGTAAGGCCCTGGTATCGCCCGGTGCTGCCGATGAGGTCCTGGGCGGGCCCACGGCTGTGGAAAGGCACGTGTTTCTCCATCAAACCTGTGAGCTTTGTAGAACTCCGGCCCTGCACCGTGAGGAGCCAGCCCCCCACCCACGTCCTGGGCTCCTCGGGGACAGCGTGCTTCCGTGTCCTCCCACGTTAGGAAACTGAACGTCCCTCTCCACACCCCATGCAGTCTCAGGTTGAAGCACTGGATGAAGAAATGCGGAGACACTTAAAATGAGGCTTCCTGTCGCTACTTAGGACGTCGGGACCTGAAGACAAAGGTGAGTTAGTGGGAGGCTGCCCCATGCCCCCCGAGGCTCCAAGCATCTTTTCCAGACAGTGCCCGCTGGCAGGCCAGTCAGCTGGCAACCGGAGACAGGAACCCTCTCCAGGCAGCGGGAAAGCCCAGGCCTCCTGCCCGGAGCATCCCCACCGAGCAACGCTTCCTACCTGTGGCACAAGCTCTTACCCTCAGGACTGCGGCCTCAGGACCCCACTGCTGGCCCTGTGTCCCTTCCGGGGGCTGTGTCCAGCTCTCTGACCGCCTCTGCCAGCCTCACCCAGGCGCCTCCAGCAGGGCCTGGCCACACCGCGAACTGTAAACCACCAGCTGCCCCCGGAGGAGCCTTTTGGGATTGTCAACGTAAGAAACGTTCAGATCTGTGAAGAACTGTGTGTTTATTTGAACCAAACTATGGACAAATGAGAGAACGCTCTGGAGAAGGGCAGTTTGCACCTTAATTATAGCTGACAATCAAAAGAGAAGACGTCAGTGGGGTACATGGAACCCACTGGTGACAGACTAGGGAGGCGGGAGGAAGCAAAGCAGGAGACCTCTGGGATTGGATGACAAGTACAATGATAGACAGGTACACCTGTTACAGAGGTGGGCACAGGGAAGTTAACGGTCACAATTAACATGATGACAACAACAATGAGGGGATCTGTGGTCTCCGCCCTGGTGCATCGGTTGTGCCCTGAGGGGTCTGGGTAAAGGAAGTCACCCCCATCCCCAAGGTCTGTTATCTCAGATGCAAAAGGACCACAGGCTCCACTGAGGTGAACAGGGACCTCAGTCAGGGAAGATGTCGTCCCAGGACAGGACCCCCTGCATGGGCCGCCTTCAGTTAAAACGTCTACATTTCAGACCCTCCTCTGTGGGTGCTTCAGGTCTCTGAGTTTGCGAGGGCAGCACGCAGGCCTCCCTGAGCCTGTCAGTCAGCAGGTGGCCCCTTCTCGTCCACAGGATCATCCCCTAGATCCAGGTTCGTCGGGGTGCACCGCCGTCAGGGAGAGAGGCGACTCCGGGCTCCAGCCTCCCCGGCTGGAGTCTGGAGGTTCACACCGAGGACCCGTCTCACACGCGGACACCGTGTGGGCTGGGGAGGTCTCAGAACAGCGGTGCGCACGCCTGGTGAAGAAGAGATCCCCGCAGGTCCCGGGTTGGACAGCACGTGCGTGACCAAGGCCACCCTTCACGGTGGGACTCTGCTCGGCCAGCACCCGCGGGCACATGGGCGCCCACGAGGGGAATATCGACCAGGTCTGGGTTTCTTAAGAACATGCGTAAACTCTGAAATGAACACTGTCGCCTCAACCATGCCGTGTCGGGGAGACAGCAACACTCTAACACAACCGAGGCAGACAACTACCTCAGACCGAAGCAATGAACGGGCCTCTGGCGACTCGTGAGAGAAAGAAAGCCAGGAACCGAGGTGCTCACAGCCCTGCGGGTTCACCAGGAGGGGTTCTGCCGGGCGGTCATGGCCCTCGGACGCACAGAGAGGGACGGCTTCCGTGCCAGTGCCTTGGGCCTGGAGTGAGGCCACCCCCGCTGCCGACTCTGCAAGTCCTGCTCTGTGACCCTGGAGAAAGAATCTAACGTTCACCGCCGAGTCTGCGGAAGGCAGGTTTAAATGCATGTAAAACCCTAAGACACTGAAGACGGAAGGGACCGTAGGGATCATCCCATCCCCACGTTTGACAGAACACCGGGGGATTCAGGTACCATCTAAACCGGGACATTTTTTTTTTCTGATTTGTATTTTTTCAAGTCACCAGCAACGATTTAAGTGCAATGAAAGGGTTTGCAAGAAAGTAAAAGTCTATAAAATGAATGCTCTCATTGATCGAATCCCCTCAGACGCCATGCTGGTGTTTCATATGCGTGACCGAACCACGTGTCACCATGTAGATGTCACAGTTTGCGGGTGAAATGACAGCAAACACACCCCCGGAAGCTAAGTTGCCTGCCTTCTCATCTGAACTGAATGCAGCCACCTGCCAAACTCTTCCCGGGAGACATCTCCGGCCATCCCACCCTCTATCTGTGTGTTTCGTGTGAAACGGACAGGGTGTCACCAGGACTCGTGTGCTGTGCCTGTTCTGGAACCGCCCACCCTCGGGGGCCCGGGGGCCCCGCCAGCCAGAGCAGTGACTGTGTGTCCCGGCTGGTGTCCGCCTCTGGCTACCTTGTCTCTGAGCTCCGCTACCTGTTTGTCCTTCTTCTGGGTTAGTAAGTTCATCGAATGCCCACTTTAATTTTTTATAGGTTAGCTACCCATTTCTTGCACACGATAAAACGTTCATTCTGGGTATCACGCCACCCCCTCCCGCCGTGGTGGAGCCCACTTGAGTTCAGGCGTGACACCACCCGTGTAACACGTACCACCCTCAAAACCACCGGGTCCGGCTTCCTCAATCCCGTGTGCTGTTGTGGTCGAATAATTTGACCTCCAGTAGCTAGTACGCTCCCAATAAGATGTCGTTATTTTTGTGTCAGACAGTCTGCCGTCGTTCAAAGAAAGCGTTATTCTATATCCACCCGCTTATTTTCAGCGTTTTTCATTTCTTCTCGGGTCTGAGCCCCCACGGGGGATTCGGTACTTTCCTCGTGGAGAAGAACCCTCTGCGGCATTTACTCCGGCAGGGCGAGCTCACAGGAGGCCTCCCGCTCCCGTCTTCATCCCAATACCTAAGCCTTTCCTCCGAGCTTTGAAGAAAATGTCTTTGAGTAAAAAAAAAAAAATAGTAAGTTTTGAGCATTTTATTTTTTTTCCTCTTAGCGTTTTAAGTGTGTCATTTGGCACCCATTGTTCCCGATGAGAAGTCATCCATCATTAAATCATTTTTTTCTTTTGGATGCAATGTGTTGATTTTCTCTGGCTGCTTTTAAAATTATCTCTTTATGTATTTTCCAAAACTATGACCATGCCAAGGCTGCTAATTCTTGCATTTTGTATTTCTGTTGGTTTGGGCATACAGAGCTGGGCAAAAGTGCGTTTGCAATTGTGAGCAGGTGAACATAGATGCATTCTCACATTAGGGTTTCCTAGCTCTCTGTCGTATTATCTTCCACATGAGCAACTGTAGACCCACGTTTGCCCAGTCTATGTGGATGCTTGTATTTACCATGGTGGAGCTTTTTGACTTTGTAAGTTGACTTTTGAGGATTAATTTAGTATTATCCATCCACTGGTTTTCAAAATACGTCCTCAGACTCACTTCAGTTCTTACACTCCAGCCCTCAGGACTTGCGGTTACACACAGGCTGAACCATCCGAGATCTGCCCATTGGCTTTGGGTTTTCCTGGCTTTTCCCCATTATTGTTCTTCCATTTTTTCTGCTGGATACATTCTTTGTATCTGTTTTCACATTCAGCAGTATCCATTCTGATGCCATCCTCACCCACAACAATGTCTCTCTCAAATGTTGCACGTGTCACTACAGGTTTCTGCTGGGTTCTTTTCCGTGTCTCTCGTTGATCTCTGATTCCTCATCGCTTGTCTAATCAGGGACCTCTTTCCCGAGGTCCTTGCACGGCCCACACACATGCTAAACAGGTGGCCAGGGCACGTGCTGCCGTTGCTATCACCTGTGCTATCTGGGCATCTGTTCCTACTTTAAAAAAAAAAAAAATTGGTAACATTTTCATTTAGAGATTCACTGATAACATTTTTAAAACACCCTGATATTTTCCTGCTTTTTTAGGATGGGTCCTTTGTTTTGTTTTGTTTTGTTTTAAGCTTATCTTTATTGTTAAATGTATTACAGATGTCCCTCCTTCACCCCCTCACCCCAACCCTGCCCCCCTCCTGCCTTCCCCACACTATTTTCTGTCTATCGGTTATGCACATACGCACAGAATTTCTTTGGTTTCTCTCTTCCTGCCCCACCTCCCCCTTCCCTTTGAGGTTCATCAGTCTAACAACCAATGTGTACTTCCTAATCCCTTCATCTTTCTAGGGTCCGTCCTTTGCAATTGCAGGCTGCTCACCCTCACCATGCGCCCTGGAGAGACGGGCTGGGTGGGGGTCTCCCTGCTGGAGAGACGAGCTGGGTGGGGGTCTCCCTGCTGGAGAGACGGGCTGGGTGGGGGTCTCCCTGCTGGAGAGATGGGCTGGGCGGGGGTCTCCCTGCTGGAGAGATGGGATATGCGGGGGTCTCCCTGCTGGAGAGATGGGATATGCGGGGGTCTCCCTGCTGGAGAGACGGGCTGGGTGGGGGTCTCCCTGCTGGAGAGATGGGCTGGGCGGGGGTCTCCCTGCTGGAGAGATGGGATATGCGGGGGTCTCCCTGCTGGAGAGATGAGATATGTGGGGGTCTCCCTGCTGGAGAGACGGGCTGGGCGGGGGTCTCCCTGCTGGAGAGACGGGCTGGGCGGGGGTCTCCCTGCTGGAGAGATGGGATATGCGGGGGTCTCCCTGCTGGAGAGACGGGCTGGGTGGGGGTCTCCCTGCTGGAGAGACGGGCTGGGCGGGGGTCTCCCTGCTGGAGAGACGGGCTGCATGGGGGTCTCCCTGCTGGAGAGACGGGCTGGGTGGGGGTCTCCCTGCTGGAGAGACGGGCTGGGCGGGGGTCTCCCTGCTGGAGAGACGGGCTGCATGGGGGTCTCCCTGCTGGAGAGACGGGCTGGGCGGGGGTCTCCCTGCTGGAGAGACGGGCTGCGCGGGGGTCTCCCTGCTGGAGAGACGGGCTGGGCGGGGGTCTCCCTGCTGGAGAGACGGGCTGCGCGGGGGTCTCCCTGCTGGAGAGATGGGCTGGGTGGGGTCTCCCTGCTGGAGAGACGGGATATGCGGGGGTCTCCCTGCTGGAGAGACGGACTGGGCGGGGGTCTCCCTGGTGCAGAGATCACCTGATCAAACGTGCTTGTGGCCCCTGCGGAATGGGCACTGCGCCTGTCCCAGGGCGGGTACCAGCAAGCGTGTTCCTGACAGGTGGGTTGGAAACCCCACGGCTCCCGCTGGAAAGAACAGAGGAAGGTCACAGACTCCAAACTATCATCGATTCTCCCTGTGCCTCGCTGAAACCAAGTTCCTCGTGCCTGCAGGACCGCTGCTCCGGAATTTCAATCACTGGTCTTCCCTTTGAATATCGGGTCCAAACAGCCCGCAGAGCTGAGCGTCTGTTTATTCGTGTGGGGCAGTGACCCCAATTTAGGGTGTGATACTTCCCCGCTGTTTATGCCATCGGCCATCAACCATCCAGGAGAATTGATCAAAATCACTATTATTTATCACTTATTGTCAAGTCGACACTCACTCACTGCAGAGATCTATTCCAGATGAATAATTCAAACGATAAAACCCGCATTTTGCATAGCTTATCACTGAGCCCAGTTTTATTTGCTCTGATACAGCAGTGCTCACCTTAGGAATTCTGCAACATCAAAGAGGTCCCAAGAATCCTACCATGTCTGAGAGACCAACAAGTCTATTGGGATAAAGAATTAAAATGAGGGCTCCTAATTTATCACAGGATACCAAATAAGAAAGGGAGAGATACTCTGGGGTCCTATGACCATCCACCCCCATCCAAACATGCACAGGCATTGTGTTTCATTATTTCACTTTGCATCCTGATGCTGTCGAGATCCGGAGGTGGATGAATCAGAGGAGCCAGAGCAGAAAAACAGCGAACAGGAAAGGACAGAGGGAAACAGAGGCAGGAAATGAGAAAGGGGCACCGAGCCTTCCCAGGGAACACTTCACGTCCTGTGGAACCCCCAGGAACATCAAGACCTTTGGCCTAAATTCTTGTCACCTCCTGATATAAGTCAGGATTTGCAGGAGCTCAGCCAGCCAAAAGGTCCTGATTCTCAGGATTATATTTGTCTAATATTTCTTTTTTATTTTTTTGTTAATCCTCACCCGAGAACATTTTTACATTTATCTTCAAATAGAGCGGGAGGGAGAGAGGAAGGAAGAGAGGGAAACATCGATGGGAGAGAGACACATGGAGCGGTCGACACCCATACGACCTCATCTGGGGCCGGGGACAAACTGCAACCGAGGTCCGTGCCCTTAGCGGAAACCAAACCCAGGACTCTCTGGTCCGCAGGCCGATGCTCTAACTGCTGAGCCAAACCAGCCAGGGATGTCTAATATTTCTTACACGGCCTGTCTACCCTCTATTGAATAGTGAAAGCTATAGGTATATTATCCAAAGTCTAATTGTTGCAAAACACCTGACAATCTAATAAAGATTAAGTCTCAAGCGACTTTCCCTTGACTGGGCAGTGTAGCATTCCCGGAAACCGTCTCTGGGGTGTTTCCCAGGTGAGTGTTGTTTGTTGTCTTCATATTCTGGGTGATGCTATCTTCTGCTCTTCTGGTGGGTATTTACCTCCTGTTTGTCTAGCGTCTGGGTGTCCTTCAGGGATGACATCCCTCTTCTTTGAGGAACTGTCTCCTTCAACCCACCCAGGGAGTTTCAGCAAAGGTCGTTGAGTTCATACAGAATCTCAATGTCTGGACCGTGGTAGGCTGGAGCAGAAGTGAGTGCCCGACCCACGCAGAGCCCACAGGGGCTGGAAATAAGGATGACAGTCAGTTGTGCTTCAAAAGGAAAAGCTCTGGACTGAGAGTTTCGGAAACTTCTCGGAGGCTTGCTACACATCATGTGCGAGAAGCTGTCTTGTTGTAGAGAATGACGCTGATACGCAACACGAAGGGATGAGAGAGAGGGAGCCAGAAGGACATTCCAGCCCCTTGTTCCATCTCGACCTGAGGTCCACCTGAAGACTGTATCTTGGTGTTTTCCTAGGATTTTGTCGCTCTGCATATTTTTCCTTCCTGGTCTAGGGTTTGAGAAACTTTTCTTTTATCTAAGTAGGATTCTGGCGTTTGTAGCCAATAGTGCTGACTCTTTCGTCTCCTTTAGCACATCCCCCGCCTCAGCCGGCTCTCTGCTAATTCAGGCCCCTGTTGTCTCTCTCATGAGCAATAGCCTTAGCCCCTAACTCATCCCCTGCCTGGAGTAAACTCTCACTTCAACTCAAGAGAGGATTTTCAAAATGCAAATCACATCATGTTACATCTTGCACGGTGTTTTCAGTGGTTTCTAGGTGAGACATTTGTCATCATTTGGAGTGCCTATTATCCAGACATTGATGAGAAATCTCCCAACAGGCCAGACTTGGAAAGACAGACGGCACAGCCTGTGTGGGGAAGTGACGGGGTGCAGTGTCTGGCACTTTCCCCCTTGGTGCCCTGGAATCCAGGGCGGGGTTGGGCTGATTGGATGTCCCACCCAGGGACACCACACATGTGACTCACCGAGAGTGGCTGATTGGAACCAGTCCATGTCGGTGCTCGGTGGTGTTGTCCAAGCCAGCAGTACAGTCAGACCGTGGAGAAACTCCAACCCGCCCATCCCCGCGGCCGCACGCTGACTGTGCACGTCTCGCCTGCCCTCCGTGGGTCCCGGACCTCGTTCTGTGCCTGGTTCTCCGGTCATTCCCGCCAAGCACACAATTCCGGAGCATGCACACTAGCACTACGTAAGATCAGTCCTCGTCTGTCACCAGCTGGGCAACGAATCCCTCAGCCGAGTTAGCGCTGGGAAGGTGATGAAGGCCTACTGTGTGCAGCTCTCATCTGACCACACCTTCTCCAAGGGAGGACTATGTGGGATCCACAAGAATGCACTTTACAATGTCCACACTTAGATATCACCTGTCAAATTACATACACAGGAGGAGGCACCCTAGGTCCTCTGAGGAATGAGAATTAAACAGCACTGAGATGCCACCACACCCAGCCAGCATGGCTAAAATCCAGACACCGACACTACCAAGTGCTGACAAGGACACGGAGCGACCGGAACGCCCATTCACCCTGGTGGGGATGGGGATGATGTGGACACTTTGGAGGACATAGTGCATTTTCTTGCAACACTAAACATTCTCTTAGCCTGTGGTGCAGAAATCATGCCTCTCACTGTTTAACCAAAAGAGCGGAAAACTTAAAACGCCCAAAAACCTACCCACGGGTGCCACCTCATTCACAATTGCCCAGACGCGGAAGCAGCCGACATGCCCTGCACTTGGAGAAAGGAGAGCAAACCGGGGTCCATCCAGACAGTGGGACATTATCTGGTGCTAAAAAGGAATGAGCTCTCGTGCCGTGAAAAGACGCAGAGGAAATCCAAACACATGTGACTAAGTGAAAGAAGACAGTCTGACAAAGCCACCGGCGGTGTGGCTCCAGCCCTGTGACACTCTGGAGAAGAGAAAACAGAGAGGACAATAAATGGGTCTGTGGCTGCCAGGGGCGAGGGTCCCGGGCAGGGATGAGCGGCAGAGCGCAGAGGGCAACGGAACTTACTGTGTGCGATACCGTGACGATGGACACACGGCGTCATCTATTTGCCCAAAGCCGTAGAATGTCCAGCAAGAGTGACCCCTGATGCCACCTGCGGACATGTCAGTGCAGGCTCCTACGCTGTGACAACGTCTGGTCTGGTGGGTGTGTTGATAACGGGGGAGGCTGTGGGTGTGTAGGGTCAGGGGGTTTATGGGAAATCTCTGTAGGTTTCCCTCAATTCTGCTGTGAACGTGAACTGCTCTAAAAATATAAAATCTAAAAAAAGAGAATTATAAAGTATGCCAGGAAGGGCAACGTGAAGACAGCCCTCACGGGGTCCCCCCATAAGGTTAGGGCACAGAGTGGTTTTCTCAGGACTTTCTCGGAGCACTCTGGCCAGACTTCGCAGCACAGAAAATAAGTGAATTCAGTCCTGGTAACAGAGCAGCGACCTCCCCGGTCAGTCTTATCTCCTGTGCTGGTACCTGTCATACTTTCCTCGTGAGCAGAAATCAACTGTCTTCAGGTGGTTTTCGATCGCACCAGGGAAAAGGAGAAATCAAAGCTTCCATTTCAGAGTTCTGCATCCACTTGTCCATGTTTATGCGTCAAGAATGTTTCTCCCTCCAAAGCTCACTGAGGAAACTGAGAACATCCACTCACTCTTGGTTCCTTCCTCCTTCACACTTGTCGGAACAGTGAGGACGTGGGCTCTGCTCCCTTGGCAGCATTCCAAGATAGGGTCAACGTAAACACAGTTCCATTAGACTGGAATTTAGCTATTTTCACAGTTTAAATTTGAAAAGCTGGTTGATGTTATCTGTGAAATGAAGGCAAACCTAATTTTATAAAAAAAAATATATGTTAAAAGAGCTAATATAAAGATCACACTTGCTTAAGAGCATTAAAAAGGAAGAGAATGACTGTCCATGTGGCTCAGTGGCTGAGCGTCGGCCCACGGACTGAGAGGTCCGGTTCGATTCCCAGTCCGGGCACTTGCCCGGGTTGTGGGCTGGATGCCCAGAAGGGGGTGTGCAGGAGGCAGCCGATCCATGTTTCTCTCTCACATCAATGTTTCTCTCTCTCTCCCTCTCACTTCCTCTCTCTCTAAAATCAATGAAGAAAAAAAAATTAAAAGAAACATATTTTTTTTTTTAAAGTAAGAGAATGATATTGGTATTGAGAAATCCGTTACCTGTGTTGAGACAAAGGAAGAAAATCTCATGTTGGAAGAAATGTCGCTGAAAGTCCAGCTGGGAGGCAGTTTACGGAGCATCGCTTACATGTACCCGTGTCAACCGTGACCCCGGTAGAACTAACTCCCCTCTCTCCTTCCCTTCAGGAGGGGGTCCTCTTCCTGGACAGTCCGCACCTCGTCAGCAGGTCATGCTGGACCCGATGGCCCCTCCCACACCCCAGCTGGGCCTGCACGCTGGGACCTGGTTCTGGGAGGCGGCCCTCGAGGGCTCCACCAGGTGTCACAGACCTGGGCCCAGCGCAGCCCCGCATCCCAGTCCCGGGCGGTGTCCGCCGGCGTGTTTATTCCTTCGTGGCCGTAGCCGCTGACCAAGGGCTCTGCCTCCCCGAGTCTGTGGTCTCCTCTCCCCCCACTTGCTGGTGAGGAAATCTCCTCGTGGGCCCCACAGTCACAATAATATCCGAGGTCGTTACAAGAAAACCACACCCGTTTGCGACAGGGAAGCCCCTTCTGGGAAAGACACTGGGAATCGGCGTCTGATTCTTTTCTTTGTAATCACAGGGGACCCCGAAACCTAGAGCGGAATCAACAGCCACTGTCTTCACTCACTGCGAAATGTCTCCAAATCCTGCTCGGATCTCGTGCCAACGCTGAAGCTTTCCCAGCCGCTGCAGGAATCACTGGGGCCCCCTCTCCCCGGGGCCGGGACCGAGCCGTCCACCAGCGCCCGCCACGGGCCCCCTGTGCCGTGTCGCTGTCTCGGGCCTATTCACCGCGGGTGCCCAGCCGAGGTCTGTGCAGAACACTGTCCACTCTCCAACCACAAAACACGTTTTCAGTACATACCGCCGGACGGTTCTTCTTCCCATCAAACTGCATACCGGAGAAGACAGCTGTGTCATTACAGAGACACATGGCACATTTAAAACATCGCAGAGGGACTTCCGGTCAAGACGGCGGGGAGGTAAACGTGGTATCGCGTCCTCCCACAACCACATCAAAGTTACAACTACAGAACAACCATCATTCAAAACCGCCTGAAATCAAGCTGAATGGAAGTCCTACAACTACGGATATAAAAAAAAAAAAAAAAAAAAGCAGCTACATCCAGACTGGTAGGAGGGCGGAGGGGACGGGCTGGTCCCACACCCAGGTGTGGCGGATAAAAATCAGGAGGACACCTCGGCTGGGAAGGTCCTTCCTGAGGACTGAGGGGTCCCCGTCCCACACCAGGTGCCCCGCTCAGGGTCCCAGTGCCGGGAAGAGAATCCCCATAATTTCTGGCTGGAAAAACCAGCGGGAACCGAGCTCAGGGAGGCTGAGGCGGCTGGAGCCCCAGGCAGCTCTTTAAAGGGCCCGCGCACGGACTTATCGGACTCTCTCCCTCTGAGCTTGGAGGGGAGGCAGCTCGAGGGGCACCAGAGACATACAGGGAAGAACTGAGCTGTTTGGCACTGGAGTGAGGGCTCGAGAGGGGGCTTTCTCCGGGACAGATGTGCTGTCAGAGGCCTTTGTTCCTTTGGTGAGCCCTTCCCGGGGGCGGCAGACAGAAGCCATATCTGGACTCCAGCAACCTGGCTCACACTGGTAGCCCCGCCCTGCTGACTCCCTGAGGCCCCGCCCCACCCAACTTTCAGGCCCACCCAAGCTGTTGCTACTTGCTCAACCATAGGATTGGCTGGTCTTGGATCCTGCTTCAGGTTTTTCCTAAATTCTTTCAAACAAGCAGCATCTGGTCTCAGCGAGCCCCATACCGCTCATTAAGTAATACACTGAAACAAACACAGGGAGGCAGCCAAAATGAGGAGACAAAGAAACAGGTCCCAAATGAAAGAACAGAACAAAACCCCAATAAAAGAACTAAGCGAAAGGGAGATAAGCAACCTAACAGATACTGAGTTCAAAATACTGCTTATAAGGATGCTCGATGAACTTAGTGAGAACCTCAGTGAACTTAGGGAGGGCCTCAAGAGCATAAAAAAGGACCAGTTAGAAATCATGGATACACAGTTAGAATTGAAGGAGGCATTAACTGAAATAAAGAATAATTTACACAGCTTCAATAATAGAGTACGTAAATCCAAGGAGCAAATCATCAATTTGGAATATAAGGAAGCAAAAAATCCCCAATCAGAACAGCAAAAAGAAAAAAGAATCCAAAGAAATGAGGATAGTGTAAGGAGCCTCTGGGACAACTTCAAGCGTGCCAACATTCGCATCTTGGGGGTGCCCGAAGGAGAAGAGAGAGAACAAGAAATCGAAAACCTGTTTGAAACAATAATGGCAGAAAACTTTCCTAATTTGGTGAAGGAAACAGACATACAAGTCCAGGAAGCACAGAGAGTCCCAAACAAGATGAACCCCAAGAGCCACACACCGAGACACATCATCATCAAAATGCAAAAGGTTCAAGACCAAGAGAGAATATTAAAAGCAGCAAGAGAAAGGCAGCTAGTTACCTACAAGGGTGTACCCATTAGGCTGTCAGCTGATTTCTCAAAAGAAACCTTGCAGGCCAGAAGGGAGTGGCAAGAAATATTCAGAGTGATGAAAAGCAAGAACCCACAACCAAGATTACTCTATCCTGCAAAGCTATCATTTAGAATTGATGGACATATAAAAACTTTCCCAGACAAGAAAAAGTTAAAGGAGTTCATCACTACCAAACCGTTATTATATGAAATGATGAAGGGTCTTTTTGAAGAAAAAGATAAAATGTATGAACAAACAAAATGGCAATAACTACCTATCTATCAACAATGGAATCTACAAACAAAATGAACAGGAAGAACAGAAACATTCTCATAGATACAGAGAACATTTTGTTGGTTGCCAGTTGGGAAGGGGGTTTGGGGAATGGGTGAAAAAGGTGAAGGGATTAAGAAGCACAAATTCATTGCTAGACTGACAAACCTCAAAGGGAAAGGGGTTGGGGGGGTGGGAAGAAATAAACCAAAGAACTTATATGCATAACCAATGGACACAGACAATAGTGTGGGAAAAGGCGGGAGGGGGGCGGGAGTAGGGAGGAGGGGGTCAATGGGGGGAAAATGTGGAACATTTGTAATACATTTTACATCCAAAAATAAAGATTTGAAAAAATAAATAAATAAATAAAACATCGCAGAGAAACTAGGGCTCCTGACCAAAGGCCAGGTTTCCGCAGAACGTTTCAGAAGGAACTGAACAGTAACAGCGCATCAAACCTAAAAGACGGTGAAATTATAAACCCTCCTTTTCTAGCTCGTTCCAGAGCGAGCTCCCTCAGACCCCTGCGTGGGTGAAGGTACATCACGGGTTCAGGTCTGCTCTGTGCACTCCTGGGGCGGCAGGTGAGGGCGCCCCTACTGCACATCAGGAACACTGAAAGGGCAGGAGCGCAGACTCGAGAGGAAGGGGAGTCTGAATAAAACGATACCATTGATGAGCTTCTCACATCGTGATATGAACCTCCCCGCACCGTCCGGCGGCTTCGCGGGTGACTTCACTGCGACGTTGTCAGGCACAGACAATGTGCACAGAATTAAACATCCCCTCTTCATGAGGGAGGCCAGCTACCGTTCAGACTTGTTCAGGGGGGTTTGGTAATAAGTCTTTCTAAATAAATATGGACGTTTGGAACCCAGGCATATTGGTTTCTAGCATTCAGAGTAGAATCTGAGCTGCTGAGGTCTTCTATTTATCAACCTATCATGAAGCGAAAGAACTAAAACAACATCTCTTGTCATTATTGCGCATTTGTTTCTTTTTTTTTTTTTTTCCCCCGTTGATTTTCAGATAGCGTGAGAGGGAGGGAGAGAGAGAGAGCGAGAAACATCGATGTGAGAGAGACCCATCAATTGATTGCCTCCTGCACGATCCCAACCAGAGCTGGGGATCGAACCTGCAACCAAGGTACGTGCCCTTGGCCAGAACTGGACCTATGCTGCTTTGGTCCACGGGCCGATGCTCTAACCACTGGGTCAAACTAGCCAGGGCTATTTCTACGTTTATAAATTTTAGTTTTTGTTTTATGGCAATGTAAGCAGTGAGAGTCTGGGCTTAGAAAACCATACGTGTCAAATTTTTATTGTAAATCATGTTTTCAACATTGGAGAGTTCTGTTTGTAACAGGGTCTTTAGCTTCGACATGACCTTACCTGGTTATAAGATCATGGCTTTCCTAATCTGCTCTATTATCAATCCGTCACGTACCTTGGTCTATCGATGATTTACGTGCAAGTGCCTGGTAGGCATCTGTCTACCCAGTTGCATCTTTTTGGAGCCCTTCTGTCCAACGGGTCAGGTGACTTCATAGACAGGGTTTCTGATCTCTCTCCATTTGCATTTTATGCTGGTGTTACATCAGTTACATAATTTCATCAGTTTTCAGCTCTGTGTTTCATAGATTTAAAAACTAACACTGCAAGCGTTTCCTCGGAGTATTACGTTTATGTGCGCAAGTCTGTTCACCAACAGACAGAAGTGTAGCTCTCTCCATACCTCGTATACGAATATGATGTGACGCTTCAGTGGGGCTCATCCGACTCCCTGGATACCCAGCAATGTCTTCTCTCCAGTGATGCCTGTGCTGCCTTTACTTCAGATGTTCTCTTTCCACTTCTCCCCTGACGTCTGCCAGCTCAAGTCTTGTTTCTTCTCATGGTTTCGCCATTTCCTCCCTGACAGCTTACATTTTTACCTTGTGCTCTTACTTCATACATTCAGAATTTTTGTTGTTGTTGTTGATTTGAGAGAGAGAAGAAAGGAGTGGGAGAGATAGAAACATCCGGGAGAGAGAACATGGATCGGCCGCCTCCTGCACGCCCCCCACTGGGGATCGGGCCCACAACCTGGGCATGTGCCCTGACTGGGAATCGAACTGGTGACGACTTGGTGCAGGGTCGACACTCAACCACTGAGCCACACCAGCTGGGCCACACTTAATTTTTAAAAACACAATTAGCATTTTAAAGTTTCTCCTGACATTCTTAGGCACAATTTATAATTACTCATTAATTTCTTTGTCTGGCAAGGGTCCTTTCTTGGTCGTGGTATAGCTTTCCACACAACTATTCCCCAGCATGTAACCTGGAGAGAATGTCACGCGTGTCCACCGTGAACATCCATAAGATCGTTCGTGGCAGCCACACATTCTTCATAAAAACAGGAGCAATACCACCGGAGTCCCCGGTCGCACCACCTGCCTGCTTCCTCTCTGCGTGGGGTGGCCCAGCACCCAGCCCGGCCCTGCAGGCGAACCACTGGGGGACCTGCCTCGGGGGAGGGGAGGCCGGTGGGGGAGAACAGCCGGGACTGAGCAGCCAGGGGACCGAGCCTGGCTGGAGGAGACACCCCGCTAGTCCTGAAAGTGGCATCACGTTACAGAAGGAGGTAGAGAAAAGCCGGTGGATGAAAGAACAAATATGGAACATTGGATTCTGTGTTTATTTACTGATCTGTTATACATGGGAATGGATTGTTTCCTTCTGAGTAAACCACTTGCCTTCTGAGATGCGGACTCTGGCGGCCTCGTGAGGGGTGGGTCTCCGCAGACATACTGCACAGGATGGCAGAGCCTTCCAGGGCCCCGGGGAGGGCTTGCTCGCCTTCCACGGTCATGCCCACTAGCGTGTCTGAACAGCCCCAGAGTTCCAGGGATCAGATTTGAACTCACAGACTCAGCGCCCAGAAAACTGAGTGGGACGTGCTAGCTGTCTGTGCCGTCGGTCTCTTCCAGGGACAGGACGTCAACCAGACTGGGACAAACAGAACTGGTTGGTGGATTCGGCACCATTTGGAGAGCGGTCAATTTCAAGTTTAGGGAACTTTTAAAAATCACGCTTTTGAAATGGTACGGAGAATTCAGAGCTGTTTCGAAGCCAGAGGAATGGAATTCGTGTGGATTAAGGGTCTGCACTTCCCCGGGTTCCGGGGGGGCCTCTGCCGTGCTGGGTCACGCTGTGCTCCTGCCGAAGCTCTGGCTAAAAAGACCTGTCACCTCCAAGCCGCCCGGAGCAGTGTGCTGGCCACACAGGGCTGAGGAGGAGAGGAGACAGGAGAGGAGACAGACACGCTGGCCGAACGGAGACGTCTGCAGCTAGGGGCTCATCGAATTTTGTGAGGTCTAGCCTGCCGTGCTGCCTAAATCTCTAAATAACAGGAGTGTAGGTAGTTTCAGCAACTTGGCTGAGCTCACACAAAGACTTTTCCTTCTTCTGTATTTACGTAAGAAGTTTATTGTGTTTTACTTGGATTGGGGATCTGTTTGAGGAAGGCAACTGAAAGGCAGAGCAGAAGGGACCCCCCTAGTCCCTGACCCATGGCTAGGATACCGCGATTTTCTGTTACAGTACCTACACAACAAGGCAAAGAGTTACTTCTCTTTCAGTATCTAAGATGTGGTGCAGACTTCTTTGCGGTCATGTCAACATTCTTATACACGGAGTCTCTCTCCTAAAGATAAGGCCTACTCCTAAGTTACATAATAACAAAGACACAGAGCCTCTCTCCTAGAGGGAAGGTATACTCCTAAGTTACATAATAACAAAGACACAGAGTGTCTCTCCTAGAGAGAAGGCTCCTCATAAGTTACATAATAACAATACAATGCAGGCTGGTGATGCAGTTACAATGGTGTGAAAACTGGAAGAGAGAGATGTCCTCTACCTGAGGGATCGGGGGACTTCCCAGGGAGAGACAGCCAGTGGCAAGTGGCCCTTCAATGACAGAAACTCGTCATTGCTTTCAGGGGAAAATGTTGAAAGAACATGAGGAGAAGGAATTACAAAGAAGGAAATCACAATGTAAGAAATTACAAAAATGAAAACTGAGATCATTAGAAGAATAGCTAAATCGGAGCATAATGCCAATGGCTGGGATGAATAAATAAATAGTTTTAAAAAATGGCTGAAGTCAAAACAAAAAGTAATTTGAAAGGCTGACTAGGAAGGACTCTTCTTACAGAACGGGGTCGCAGCAGGTGTGTGTTTACACTCAGAGGAGAAAACTCAAGTAGAACAAATTCAATGAGTTGAAAACCTCAATGAAGTGTTTACCCAGCAAGTGCAGGTTGCCTAGGAACTTACTGAATTAAATAAAATTGGGGCTCTTTGTCCTTCCACACACCAGTGTTATCCTGGCAAATGAAATACAAAGAAGAATTACAAGGGTGTTGGGACACCTTTGAGAGGTGGGATTTGAAAGCTTAAGTGAGTTGCTAATTTTAGGGAGCAATTATGTTCCCTGGCCCACACACTGCACCTGTTTCATTTCTGCTTTCCTTTTTTTTGGTATGATTTGCTTCCAGAGTTTCTCCCTCTGGTATCATTGTATCTCAGAACCACCACCAAAAAGATTCTCTTCCATGAGTTTCAGAATAAGGGAGGAACAACTCGGATGATGTCCCAGCACCCAGAGGCTGGCATTCCTGCAGTGAACAGGGAACCCTGTCATTATGGGGAAGGGCCAGGTGACCCCCACTGTGACGCACACAGCTGGAGGCCTGGGTTCCGGAACAGGCCCCTTTCCACTTCCAGCAGGTGTGTCCTGTAGCCTGGCCTGTGTGCGGAGACTTCCCGCGGCCCCTTCAACGTGTGGGAGGCAGAGCAGCCCCCTGCAGGAAAATGAGAAGGCCCTTGGACACGGCTCAAGCTACGTATTAAGGGAAGAGGCAGAGATCATTAAAAGTGATGTTGCCACCATCCAAAAGGGCACTGCACAGCACACGAACACGGAGGGCACAGGGGAGCGGTGTGGGCAGAAGCTGGCAGGCAGCATTCGGAGAAGGGGGTGCTCGGGGGCCCCAGGCAGAAGGCAGAACTACGGTTTTCCTTTCATATAAATAAGCAGCGTTCAAGCAAGTCTCCGCATAAAGAGACCGCACAGCATGCGGAATGCAAGGAAGGAAAACGCACCGAGAAGTATCGATCGAGACGCACACGAACACGTTGGTAGCCGTCAGTCTTGTCCACGGAAAACGGGCTGTGCGCGGCATCACGGCAACGGGAAGGGTGGAAAGCATAAGTAAAGAACTTACTGTAATGCCCTGGCCTTGCTGAGCTGCACGCGCTCAGCCGGGCCCTCGACCTCCTTGGGCATCCCCAGGCCCACACCTGGTCCCCCGCGGGGCCCACTTACTGGAAAAGGAGGGGGCGCCTGAGCAGGGGGCTGGCGGAGGGAGGGGCGCCTGGGCAGGGGGCTGGCGGAGGGAGGGGCGCCTGGGCAGGGGGCTGGCGGAGGGAGGGGCGCAGGAGGGGGAGGGGAGCCTCTGCAGGGCCTAGACCTTAGGTCTGAAAAGGGCCTGCTTTGCGCTCCCCTCAGCCTACAGCTCCGTCCCCACTTCCCTTCCCCAGACCCACTCCCCAGGAGGTCACTTAAACACACATGTGTGAACACAGCCTTGGGGTTCCCCTCTTGGACTCTGTCTCCTGGCTCCCAGCCCCCAGGTTCCATGAAATGGCACCTCCACCCGCACTCCCCCAGGTAAGCAGGGACACCTGTGTGTACCTTGGTGACTCCCTCTCTCCCTCAGCTCTGCCCGGCCGCCTGGCTGCCGAAACACAACCCCGCAGACAGGGGGCGCACGCGACAGAAACTATGATCACAGTTCTGGAGCCGGGGTCTGAGACCAGGTGGCTGCAGCTTCTCCTCTGGCGGGGACGCTCCTCCGGGTCCACAGTCGCCACTCTCTCGCGGAGCCAGAGGCACAGAAAGGCCCCGGATTTGGGAAGGCGAGAGGGAGGAGCGCCCCCATGTGGATGGAGGGTGCGCTGTGAGGAGACAGGGGCCCAGACCCTGGAAATTCCCAGCCTGGGTTCAGTTCCACCCACGTGAAGAGAAACTGTTCTTTCCTTCTGTTCCGACTATCATATGTAAGGATTTTATTTAAAAGAAGCAGAGTTACCTAAAAAAAGTTCCATCGAAAGAACTCCAGATTTCTTATTAAATACTAAGCCACGTGCTCTTTCTTCCAGGAATGAAGAGGATTTGAAATATGAAATTTTAAGAAAAATTGACTTCATTCAAGTAAAAATAATATTAGGGGGAAAAATCCATCTCTAACAGAATTTCCAGAGAATAGATAAAATCTGTTTACTTTGGTGTTTGGTCCTAAAATACTGACTTAGGGTTGAATTCCAATCACTTTATGACATCCTCCCAAGGTAACTACCAGCACTACGTACATAACCCAAATCCCAATAAAAATTTAAGGAAGCCATGAAAATGTCAGAATTGATACACATGGATCAAAGCAATCATAATAATGTTCACCCCATTAAACCTCATAATCCACAAGAAGGAAGATATTCCATGGTTTAGTGCAAATAAGAACCTCGTTTATTTTTTGAAGGAGCAGTTGAGGGGGGAGTGCGAAGGTTTCTCCTTCCGCCGCCCGGGTGCACAGCTGTGGGCACGCGGGGCGAACCCGGAGAAGCTGTGGGCTCCCCTGCGCCGCGGGGCGGCCGAAGTGGCCAAGCCAGTGGTTGAAACCTCGTGCCCATACGGAACTGTCCATAGAGTGCCACACAGACTAAAATGCTACAAATAAAACAACTTGTTTATATTGTATAGAGAATGTCTTTTACATACTTTTAGACTTTGGGGGAAATAACTAGTTTTCATAAGACATATGTTTACTCACACAAAACACATTTCCTGCCTGGCCAGTGTGGCTCAGTGGACTGAGCATTGTCCCCGGGACTGAGAGGTCCCGGTTTGATTCCCGGTCAGAGCACATGCCTGGGTTATGGGCTCGATCCCCAGTAGGGGGCGTGCAGGAGGCAGCCAATGGATGTTTCTCTCTCACATTGATGTTTCTATTTCTCTCTCCCTTCCTCTCTAAAAAATTCAATTAAAATATATATATGAACATATTTTCCTTAGTGTTAAATTGAATATAATCCCCAAAATGAAAATTAAACCTGGTCACTAAACAGACAACCCTACCAAATCACATCCGTATATATTCATAGACTGGGAAGCTAATATATTATGACTATTCCATGGACGCATAATTCTAAGAATTTACCTTTTGTGCATTTTGTCCGAGTAAGCACATGCCTGAAATGAACAGGACCTGTCGCCATGCTCAGGGCGGTGGCTTGGGCTCCCCGAATGCAGGTGTGAATCATCCAGGGGCTCAGAGACGTGTGGTGAGCCAGGGCTGGGAAGCCCAGGATCACGTGCCAGCAGGCTGTACGTCCGGTGAGAGCTGTCCAGTGCTCAGGGGGCCCAGGATCACGTGCCAGCAGGCTGTACGTCCGGTGAGAGCTGTCCAGTGCTCAGGGGGCCCAGGATCACGTGCCAGCAGGCTGTACGTCCGGTGAGAGCTGTCCAGTGCTCAGGGGGCCCAGGATCACGTGCCAGCAGGCTGTATGTCCGGTGAGAGCTGTCCAGTGCTCAGGCGGCCCAGGATCACGTGCCAGCAGGCTGTACGTCCGGTGAGAGCTGTCCAGTGCTCAGGGGGCCCAGGATCACGTGCCAGCAGGCTGTATGTCCGGTGAGAGCTGTCCAGTGCTCAGGCGGCCCAGGATCACGTGCCAGCAGGCTGTATGTCTGGTGAGAGCTGTCCAGTGCTCAGGCGGCACCTTCTCACTGTCCTCTCAGGACAAGAGCTCTGGGGTCTCTCACAAGGGCACCGTCCCCTTCAGGAGGGCTCCACCCACATGGTCACCGGCCCCTCTTCCCAGGACCACTACACCGGGCATTAGGATTTCACCATATTGCAATGTTCTACCCCTAAATATCTCTCACTAGCTTGTCCTAGTATTGCCCGAAATGTATTAGAATACAGAGTTTTTATCCCCCAAATCCAGTTCCCCTGCCCAGACTTGACACCCACCCACTTGGCCAGGTCCATCACGGTCAAGAGTCATACTCACTTGTTTTTCTTCACTAAGGAGGACATCTCTTTGTGCCTCTGAGACTTCCCACCTTCTGACCCCTCCCCTGGAAATGCCACAGTGTTTCTCCTCCACTTGGACAGCTCTAGTTCATTCTCTTCCAAACGGTGGTGGACAGGGGCTTGGCCTCTGCCTGCCCTCTACAGTCTTCCTAGTAGCATGCCGACCAGGTTCAAGAAGTGCCCGTCACTCCATTCCGTCTTGTTGGCAGAAACTGTAAGCCCCAGTCCCAACTGTGGACACCAGGAGAGCCAGGTGGCCTCTCTGAGCCCCAAGGGGGACAGAGGGCACATGATATACCCTGTGCCCAGAGACTTCAACTCTGAGGGGAATGCAATGATGGCGGGAAGGGTTCGAGGTCCTTTCTCATCAGACCTCTGCAAACAGCAGCCCCGATGGCAACTCTGAACAGGCTCCTGCAGCTGCAGGATGCATGCCCTTGACTCTGGATGACACTCTCGGTGTCTGCCCTCGGCCCAGCCTCAGCCCCCACTGCACGTCTGCGTTGCTTCTGCTCCTGAACCAAGACAAGAGGCTGCCATGAAACACTGAACTAAACCCGCATGAACAGCACTGCTTAGCACAGCTCCTTCCACTCTTCCTTAATGTCGTGCATGTATCCCAATCATTACATTAGCAAACTGTTTTTTCAAAAGAAACGTGGAATCCTTGAAGATTAAAAATATAAAATAAAACGTATATTATTAATAATCTGACCGGAAAAGTTTTACATAGAGAAAACATAGCCTTTGGGATCAGAAACCTGGATCCATTTATTCTTTCATTAAATGGCAGCATAATCATATATGGATTAATTAACTGTGGGGGTCCTCAGTGTACGAATCTTCAAGCCCAAATAATAACAGAAACCTTGGTGTTATAAATATTAAATTGCAGGATATGTAAAGGAGCAGCTACATGTGGGACTCAAACTATTTTTGGATGAGTGGACATAAAAATAAACTCAGTGTTGAACAGGGATAGCAGCCGGTGTGTTTAAGTCTAGGGACCAACAGCCATGTGTCATCTGGGGTATGTTCTCATTTTGCAAAGTGCTTTCTCCTACATTGTTTCACTTCATGACACAATGTGCGAAAGTCCATTTTACAGATGAGAAAATAAGGTTGAGGAAGGTTAAATGTCTTCCCCCCAGGCAAGGGGTAATAAAGAAAGAATCTGGTATCTAACTTTTTATTGCCGTGTATACCTATTCAAATGTCTATGACAGCAAGTTATTTTTCTTAAACCAGAAATTGAGGTCTCTGCAAGTAGAACTCATGTATTCATATGTGTCCCAGGCGCATAAAAAGTATTCAATAACTATTAGATAGGCGAATGAATAAAATTTAAAGGTAAGTCATGTAAGAGTTCAGTGTAGTGAGTAAAACACTAACTTGAGAACCAGGACATCAAGGTCAAATCCTGTCTTAACTTTCTGTGAGCAAAACAACCTTGGCCAAGTTACCCAACCTAATCTGTGGTCTATTTTGCCATCAGGAGGGTGGAGATTATAACCATATAAATTTTTTAAGTAATGGCCAATATATGATTAGCTCCTGGAATAGGGTGTGAAACATAATAAATACTCAGGGAAAGAGGGCTGTCACTATTCTACTACTGCTAGTGATAACCTTAATGTTATTGTGGTCATCATGTTCATCATCATCATTGTCATCACCATCATCATCCCCATCATCACCACCATCATCTCCATCATCTTCATCATCCTCATCATTATCCCCATCATCCCCATAATCATCACCATCATCATTACCATCATCATCACCATCATCATCATCACCATCATTATCCCCATCATCCCCATCATCACCATCATTATCCCCATCATCCCCATCATCACCATCATCATCTCCATCATCCCCATAATCATCACCATCATCATCACCATCATCATCACCATCATCATCACCATCATTATCCCCATCATACCTATCATCCCCATCATCATCCCCATCATCCCCATCATTATCCCCATCATCCCCATCATCACCATCATCCCATAATTATCCCCATCATCCCCAACATCATCCTGATCATCTCCATCATTCCCATAATCATCACCATCATCACCATTGTCATCACCATCATCATCACCATCAACACCATCATCATCATCATTGTCATCCCCATCATCACCATCATCATCATCCCCATCATCATCATCATCTCCATCATCATCACCATCATCATCACCATCATCACTATCATCACCATCATCATCATCCCCTTCATTACCATCCTCACCATCATTATCCCCATCATCATCTCCATCATCATCCCCATCATCATCTCCATCATCATCCCCATCATCATCTCCATCATCATCCCCATCATCTCCATCATCATCCCCATCATCATCCCCATCATCATCTCCATCATCATCCCCATCATCATCTCCATCACCATCCCCATCATCATCACCATTATCACCATCATCATCCCCATCAACACCATCATCATCATCATCATCACCATCAACACCATCATCACCATCATCATCACCATCATCGTCATCACTGAGCCATGTAGTGTCTTAGTCGGCTCAGGCTGCCATGAAAAAAATACCCTAAACGGAGTGATTTACACAACAGACATTTTCTCTCACAGTTCTGGTAGCTGGAAGTTGAAGATCTGCGTGCCCACATTATTGGGTTCTGGTAGGAGACCTCTTGTTAGCTTGAAGACAGCCACCTGCTATCTGTGTCCTCACACAGCCATGGGATTGAGGGATGGAGAAAGGAAGAGAGGCGAAAGCAAAAAGAAACTCTCTAGTGTCTTCTTTTTTAAAAATATGTTTTCATTGACTTTTTTCAGAGAGAAGAAGGGAGAGATAGAAACATCGGTGTGAGAGAAACATCAATGAGCTGCCTCCTGCATGTCCCCCACTGGGGATCAAGCCTGCAACCTGGGCACGTGCCCTGACCAGGAATCAAACCGGGACCTCTCAGTCCATAGGATGATGCTCAATCCACTGAGCCACACTGGCCAGGCCCTCTGGTGTCTTCTTATAAATGAACTAATGCTACCATGGAGGTGCCACCCTCATGACCTCATCTAAACCTCATCCCCACCCAGAGGCCCCCATGTCCAAATATTATCACATTGGAGGTCAGGGCTTCAACATACAATTTGGGGTGGGGGACCCAGAGGACAAGAGATTAACCCTGAGAAATGTCTCCAAGAGCAGGAGGGTAGACAGGAGTGACAGATTCAGACAAAGGCATCCCAAGCTAAGGAAGGTAGTCAAGGCCACCAGGACCACTGCCCAGCGAGCCCCCTGCACATATGCTGATGTCAGAGTGCCCTATCAATGCCCGGATCTCCAAGCACAGGGCCCTCAGAGCCCACAGGGAGCAGGGATGATCTCAGAGTCTCCGAGTTCCATGTCTGAACCACAACCTCGCTGCCTCCAGCAGAAGACAGAAGCCCTGTGGCCAGAGGTCCCCTGCTGCCCTCTGCCAGGTCCCTCGTGAGGGGCAGCCACCTCGTCCTCCTCTGTCTGATGGCCTGGGGGCATGCAGAGCTTGTCCTCATTCCAAATCTGACCCCAACCCTCTCTGAGAGTCACCACAAAGAACGCAGAGAGCTTGACGGGTGACTCACAGTTAAGAGTTTGTGGGAGAAGAGGAGAAGAAAGCATCACACTCTCCCAGGCAAACCGAGATGCATTTTTCATGCTGGCACTGTAGGCCAGAGAAATACCTCCAGGCAATCTTCAATGGCACAGCAAAACCTCCGGATGATGATCAAAGACACGGACCGTCGGCTCAGAATGGGCGCCGCGTCTGATAAGCACCCGGCGTGCAGCTCGCTGCCTCGGGACTCGGCCCAGACCAGCAGCGTGTCTCCCAAATAACTTGAAACAAATAATTGGCTTACTGTTTGCCTTCTCGATTTAGCCATTTGGTGGCTTACGTAGCAAAAGCCTGTGATCACGGATGTGATGAGTGGTACTTCGTAAATAAATTTGGAGTCGGATAAGATTCAGCCCTGTGAAGCGAAAATGGAACCCGAGATGAAACAGAATTGAAGATTAAAAAAAGATGAGAGGGAATAAAGATGCAGCAACCCGACCAAGAAGGAACAGGAGAAGTTTCTGAAGCCTCCCCATGCACGCTCCCAGCTGAACGAGGGGATTTGATCATCAGAAGCTGAGTACCAAGTTCTCTGCTTGCCGGACTCACGAGCAGACACCGCGCGCAGCACCTTGGGTCCCCGGAAACTGTCCCAGCATTGAGGGGCTGCGCCCGTCCCAGCTGACTTTTGTATTTTGCCCTTAATGTAATAAGTCTGTGCTTAGCTCTGCACATCCAGGAAGCCGAGAATCAAAACACAAAATTTAAGCACCAATTACAAGTGCAAGTGTGCATTATACTTCCTGGGCGATTTCCCTTCTTGCTATGGTACAATTCTTCTTACTAAGTTGTCTTACGTTTCTGTATCTTGAGTATCTTTCAGATGTAGTAAGTCTAAACATTACCCAAAGAAGATCAATATCTTTTTATAAATGCAAGAAGCAACCAAGAAAAAAACAACATTAATACACACACACAAAGGAATGCTATGTTGACGTTGTCTTCTATTTCCCTCGCCACGTGTCAATACATGTCACATCCTTCAAACACTTCCCTACCTTCCGCAAACAACGTCACGATGCCCAGAGCAGTCTTGGGTCATAATGCGAGCAGAGTCAGCAGAGAGTTAGCAGTTCTGTATCTGCGCATGCCAGGGAAGAAATGCAACAGGGAAGGGGCATCGTGTGGGTTGGAGGTGTGGGCAAAGGCCGTCTGGTCACAGCAGCACTGGGGAGACCAGAGCAGCCCCCTTGCTCCTGAGGGAGGCACTGTTGCCCACCAGTGTTTCTTATTTAAGCCACGTGCGGCTTGCCCATGGCCCCGCAAGGACCCCAGTAATTCCCTCCCGTTTACACCCATGCTTCTAGCAGACGAAAACCACTCCCAGAAAACAGTTCTGCTCCACCTTTCTGCTCTCCAGAACAAACACGAAGCGTCTCCATGGAGTACCAAGTAGATGATCCCACCCACGGTAGGGGTGGGAACTGCAGAGGGAACGTGTTCGTTTCTTATTTTAGAGATTAGTGACTCGGCATTTAGGGGCAGAAACCAGTCGTCCAGCAAGGGTGACGCAGCGCAAACAGTGGGAGAAGAGAGGCCAAGCGTCCTGAGAGCCGACGATCATCGCCTGGAATTACTGGTGCTAACATTTCAGCCCCATGAACGAAGTCTGCGTTCTCATCTTTGCTCGGCGCCAGAGGGGCGCCCCTCACAGCCTCTGACGCCGGGTGTGGCACTGGCCACGGCAGACGGGTGCTGCTGAGGTGATGGCAGAGGCTCCACCTGTGTCTCTGAGTCAGGCTGGCCCTCTGGCTTCTGCCATCACCCCGAAGGAAGGACGCCCCAGGACGCGAGGGCCCTGCGGCGCGGGCCGATGAGTGAGCAGGAGCACAGGTGAGGACCAGAGCAGGCCCAGAGCTGCACTCAGACCCGGGGCTGGATCAGAGCCACAGGCCCGTCCACAGACCCCGTCTGCACCGGAACTGGCCCGTGGGGCTCAGAGCTCCTCGAAACCCAGCGTGGATGTCGTGGGCCAGCGTGGCTGACACAGAAACCGGGACCAGACGTGAGGTGCTGCTGTTATCAAAACCTAAGAACCTGGCCTTGGCTTTGGGGGGGGGGGGGGGCATGGCAGCTGAGGAAACGGTCATCTGTGTTAGCAGCGGGGAAAATGTGGCAGAACTCTCACTTCGATCACTGGAGGATGGAATGTGTTTAATAACACGTAGCACTGAGCGAGGGCTCAAGGCAGTGTGCTTCCTGTGAGGGCTGGTAGTTACTAGTAGTTCTAGAAGTTACTAGTAGTTACCAGTAGTCACTAGTAGTTACCAGTAGTTCTGGTAGTTCTAGTACTTCTAGCAGTTACCAGTTGTTCTAGTAGTTACTAGTAGTTACCTGTAGTTCTAGTAGTTACTAATAGTTCTAGTAGTTACTAGTAGTTACCAGTAGTTGTTAGTAGTTACTAGTAGTTACCAGTAGTTCTAGTAGTTACTAGTAGTTACCTGTAGTTCTAGTAACTAATAGTTCTAGTAGTTACTAGTAGTTACCAGTAGTTGTTAGTAGTTACAAGTAGTTCTAGTAGTTACTAGCAATTACCAGTAGTTGTTAGTAGTTACTAGTAGTTACCAGTAGTTCTAGTAGTTACTAGTAGTTACCTGTAGTTCTAGTAGTTACTAATAGTTCTAGTAGTTACTAGTAGTTACCAGTAGTTGTTAGTAGTTACTAGTAGTTACCTGTAGTTCTAGTAGTTACTAATAGTTCTAGTAGTTCTAGTAGTTACCAGCAGTTGTTAGTAGTTACTAGTAGTTACCAGTAGTTCTAGTAGCTACTAGTAGTTCTAGTAGTTCCCAGTAGTCATTAGTAGTTACCAGTAGTTCTAGTAGCTCTAGTAGTTACCAGTAGTTCTAGTAGCTACTAGTAGTTCTAGTAGTTACTAGTAGTTACCAGTAGTTATTAGTAGTTACTAGTAGTTACCAGTAATTCTAGAGGTTACCAGTAGTTCTAGCAGCTACTAGTAGTTCTAGTAGTTACCAGTAGTCACTAGTAGTTACCAGTAGTTCTAGTAGCTCTAGTAGTTACCAGTAGTTCTAGTAGTTACTATCAGTTACCAGCTGTGTTTGCTAAGCCGCTGCGGGATAAGATGAGCTGTGGACAGCACACGTCATCCTTGCAGGCACATACAGCATGGAGAGAACCCATACACCCCACGACTCTCCAGTTTGAAATGTAAGATTATTTCTCGCCATATCAAAGTGATGATTACTAAAATGCAGTCTCAGGATGAAGACCAAACAGGGCATGGTCAGCCACCAGAGGTCACGGCGTTGAAAGAACGGAGGTGCTGCTAGTGAACATGGTCTGCACAGCATATGGACTCACGGATCCTGGGAGACCACAGGCTGGTCTCAGGTCGGGCACAGGTGGCGACACTGGCACAGTTAGGTCCAGAGAAAGACCTAGCTTTCTTCACTCAGGCGTGTTCTGATTCCTCTGCCTACCTACCTCTCACCGGCCCACCTGGTATATTAGTATGCACATGGAGAGCGTGTATGTGTACATTTACATAAAATGCTTTCTTTTTTTCCTTATGATTATGATATTGTTGGAGAAGTATATATAATTCCCTTCCCTGCTATTTATAGCTTTCTTGCATCTATTTAAATGTACACGTTATAATTGGTGTTTTTATACCAAGTACATGCAGGGATATTTTCAGTGGAAACATTTGGTCTTCCAGTATATTTCTCTGTGGAAGTAATTCACTCTAATATATCAACTGGCATGTAATCATATTCATGTCCTTGGAATGGGGGGGAGATAAACCAAAGAACTTATATGCATATATGCATAACCAATGGACATAGACAACAATGTCAACAATGTCGTGGAGGTGGGGCAATGAGGGGGGAGAAACATCTGTAACAAAAATGAATAATAAAAAATAAAGCTATGTATTAATTTTACCTGAGTTGAGCACTGTAGGGTTCTTCCTCAGCAGAGGTGAGCATTGGCACGTCTTAAAACTGCCCATTACCATAGGGCATGGAACCATGGACAGTCCTTTGGAATCTCTAAATCACCGTAAATTAACCGGTAGAATCTATAAACTGGGGCCAGGCTCCAGAGAGTTCAAGTTCACCATGCTTCATAGTGAATATGGGGGAGACTTAGTTTATCAACTCAGACCTACAGGTTTTAAAAGAGTCATTTCATACAAAATTAAAAATAATTAAGGATCAAGACAGTATAATGACTTAGAATTTCGAGGGGGAAAAACGATGAGCCTATAAAGGCAAAGACATTTATCCCTGCAGAATGACAAGAACTCGCCAGTCATTTAGAAGTGTTACCTTGATGTTTACCTGTGCAATGTTTCCTGTTAAATACAGATCATCAGTAAATGTAGGATAATTCTGTTATTTGCAGAACTGGGAAAGATGATTGGCATTTTACTAAAATAATATAATCTACCTGAAAAGGTTTCGGTGCCCATCACCAATGTCTCATAAACAAATCACAGAAAGTAAGGACCAGGGTCTCTTAGACTAGCCAAGCTGAACACATTCAGAGATGATGCTATCAGATCCCTTGGGTCCAGAGGCATTTGTCTTGATGTCAGAGTCAGAATAGCAGAGAGGTCTCATTTCAGCTGCCTGTGGCTGCGGCCCAAGGAAGGTACGGAGGTGGAAATGAAGTTCCATATTTAAGGAGGTTCTCAGGATGCTACAATCCCAGCCTCTGTGGGAAGACTTTGCTTAATACATTCTTCTCTCTGGGGTCACATATTGTAACACAAAATCCATTTGGCTCACTGTTAGATGGTACTTTTTCCAGATGGATTTTCATTTCTGAATGAAGTAAGAATTTTTGCCACTCATTTAAATCTCAATATAGCAACCAAAACCACACAAAAATACCCCACAAATTTCAAGCCAGTGTATTTTTTAACGATAAATCTACCCTAAAGCAGTACACTTTAAATCACCCATTATAAACTTTAAAAAAAAAATCCTGTAATGTTGTATGTAGGTTGATATGTTGCTCGAGTTTGCAGAGATTGAAATATTATTATAACAAGGTCAACATGATTGAGAGAATACACACACACAGATACACATAACCCTTATTTGTTTTAGGAGCTAAATTATGCATCAACTAAAGCAACAATTTCAGAAACAAGAACATAAAGAAATTGATTATTTTTTAAAGATTTTTATAGGAAGAGGGAGAGAGAGAGAGAAAGAAACATCAATGTGAGAGTGAAAATATCCATTAGCTGCCTCCTACCTGGCCCCTCTTGGGGATCGAGATGGCAGCCAGGCAGGTGCCCTGACCAGGTGCAAGGATAACCCCCAACCCACTGAGCCACACCAGCCAGGGCTGAGGGTTGTTGTTTTTTCTTTTTTTAACCTCACCAGAGGACACTTTTGCATTTATCTTCAAATAGAGCAGGAGGGTTAGAGGGGGGAGGAGAGAGAGAAACATCAATGTGAAAGGGACACATCGACTGGTTGCCACCCACTGGACCTCAACCAGAATGGGGACAAACTGCAACCGAGGTACGTGCCCTTAGCGGGAACCGAACCCGGGACTCTCTGGACCACAGGTCGACGCTCTAACCGCTGAGCCAAACTGGCCCGGGCTGATGATTATTTTTAATTTTAATTTTTGTTTCCTGTATTTTATGTTTACTACTAACTTTTTTCCCGTTGGCTTTACTCTTTTCCATTTATGTTAAAACATTACAACTTTGCCGGAGCTGATCTCAAACAATAAAACAAAACTAAGGAGTCTCCATTTTTACCCCTGGGTAGAAAATCCAGAGGAAAATTACCCTTTTAAGTGGTTGCTCAAAACGTTATGTAATATATATTTTCATTATGTTTAGAGTAAAGCTCCATCTGTGTATGCTTTCCATATCTTCATAATTATTTTTCCATAAAAAGTTAACATATTTAAGTTTTTAAACAGAAAGTTAATATTATGAACACAATTATTTTTTCAAATTGTTGCTTGTATCTCATCTTCTGTGTTGAATATAATTGTACCAAACTGCAGCTGGCTGGAAAAAAGAAAACAAGACACTATGGATCTGTTAATAAACCTTATTCAGGCAGGAAATTGCTAAGTACTTCTGGGTAAACTGAGAGTAACAGAGGACAGGAGGTCATCCAGGGAGCAGAGCCTCCGGGAAGCCCATCCAGGGATTGCTCAGCTTTGAGACGTCTGTGTTGAACCCCTCAGACGACACCAAGTGGGCCTGCGGATGGATGTGAGCTCAGGGTCACTTTCACCCAACTGGCTCGCACACCTGGCAGACCTCTGCTGCTGCAGAAATGTTAGGAGTGCGTCACTGGCCATACTGACTGTCCCATCAACCAGATACGGCAGTTTACGGGCATGACTATTAAAGGGTCACCTTCCCTCGTGTGTATCCGTCTTTCCGACAAATTCGTTGGAAGGGGTTTTATTTCATGTGTGTAAGCAAAGTGTTCAGAGCACAGTGCACCCTCATCCGGCTGGTCCAGGCTGACATGAGCAGCTTCAGTCCCACTGACAGCATCTCCCCTTGATGGGAACTGGTCCAAATCACACTTCTCCTCTGTGGTCACCCTCGCAGGACCCCAACCCCAATCTCATCATGAGAACACCTCAGAGGAGGGCATACTGGGAAGTACCCCACTAGCACGCCTCAAAAGTCTCCCGTCACCAAAGCCAACCAAGTCTGAGAGACTCTCCTCATTGAAGGGGCGGAAGGAGACAGGACAAGATGCAATGTGGCCTTTTGGTTGGAACAGAACAAAGAACACATGTGAGAACCAGGGAAATAAGCAGTGCGGACTTCAACTAATAACAATGTATCACTGTGGGCTCATTAATAGTAACAGATGTACGGCACTGACATAGGATGCACTCACAGGAGAAACTAGTATGGGACATATGGAAATCCTCTGCAATACCTCAGCAATTTTTCTGCAGATTTAAGCTGATTCTAAATAATAAAAATATTTACAGTAATTCCTCATTTCAAAGATAGTGACATTTATTTCCAAGGTCATTTCTTTCAGCGTATAAATACAACAAGCTTCTAGAGGGGACAGACATAACATTTTCTGAAACACAAATCATAAAAAAAATATGCAATTTCAAAAATCCTTTTCGAATGGATACCTCCCGAGGCCCCCATGACCGGGCGTCCGGAAAGCCATAATGTCTGGGCTCCTGCTTCTTTCTGGTGTTTATTTTTATTTTCTTGATCCTCATGTGTGCTGGTCTCATCGGTTTTATTTTCATCCCATCGAGTTCTTGTGGGAATACTTTTTCGCTTCTTTGTGTCCTTGTATGGGGGCCCGTCTGGTTAAAATCAGATAACTCACAAACCACTTTGCCAGACAAAGGTCAATTAACTTACGTTGCAACTCTCAACCCGGTGCCCAGGTGCCCGTCAGCCCCCTTGGCCCATGGAACCCCACTATTGACTCAGTACATCCTCCCAACCGCCAGACCGTGTCAGCCCCATGGATAACCAAGCGAGGGCGTGAGTGTCGTACTTGAAAAACAGTAAAAAAAAAAAAAAAAAAAAAAAAAGTTCCATTTAGAAAAATAAATAAATATAGGAAGTAATTTATAGCATTTTATCTTTGTATTCAGTAGGTCCTCTCCCTGTGTACTCTCTCCTGGGAGTCATTGTTCATACCCTTCATTTTCCTTGTGTGTTATGATGACAGAGAAAACTCAAATACTACATCTTTTTAGACCAGGCTTGGCATTAATTGCAAAATCTAGTCTGAGTCTCAGAATAAATTGTTTCCCAGCACCCCTATCTCCAATGTGTGTGACCCATGAGCATCAGAATAATTTAAAATGTTTTTATGCAGTGAATTCTCTACTGAACACAGACCTGCCGGCCTCTTCAGGAACACACTAAGTTAAAGGACAGAGTGAGTCTTCGTGTGTGTGGGAGTGTGTGTGTGCATGTGGGAGTGTGCATGTGTGTGAGTGTATGTGAGTGTGTGTGTCCAAGTGCATGTGTTTGTGGGGGGGAGTGTGTGGGAGAGTGTGCATATGTGTTAGTGTGTGTGTAGGAGTGTGTGTATGTGGGAGTGGAGGAGTGTGCGCGTTTGTGAGTGTGGAGGGAGTGTGGGGGAGAGTGTGCATATGTGTGAGTGTGTGTGAGTGTGGGAGTGTGTGTGTTTACACAAGCACTGTGAGAACCCATTCAAATCACAGATCTGAGACAGACAGCTGCATGGCCATTAGTAGAATAAAGACCTAATTTGAAAGTCACATTTAGATATGGATTCAAAGCTACACATAGGTCTACCCATCTAGGGAATGTGTTATCACCACCATAGGGTGGGCAAAGGTAGGCTTGCAGTTGTGAGTACAGGAAACAGAGTTCATTCTTGTATTATTTACTCACTACTGTTTTATTTATTTGCATCCCAACTATAATCTGACCTCTGCCACCCTGCATAAAGGGTCTTGGAAATTTGATCGCTTTAAGATAAGCAGCATGTTTCAATTGCTTCAAGTAATCGGGGTACAACGGCAGGTGGTGTCTCTGGGAGGGAAGCACCAGCTCCCCTGTTCCACACCCATCAACCTCCAAGAACGGGGTCTATCCCTCAGGAAAACCCTAGGGGAACACTGCCCTTGGGCTAGGGAGGAAAAGACTCATTTTATTTCCATTTTTTTGGCTTTATTTTGTTTTGCATTTTGTTTTTTTTTGTTTGTTTTTTTTTAATCCTCACCGAGGACATTTTTCCATTTTTTGTTCAGGTAGAGTGGTAGGGAGAGAGAGGAACAGAGAGAGAGAAACATCAATGTGAAGGGACACATCGAGTGGTTGCCACCCGCACAACTGACCAGGGCCGGGGACAGACTGCAACCGAGGCACGTGCCCTTAGCGGGAACCGAACCCGGGTCTCTCAGGACCGCAGGCCGACGCTCTAACCGCTGACCCAAACCGGCCAGGGCTTGCATTTTGTTTTTTGTTTTATCAGGATAGAAGTCACATTTTACACCACCCTCCTGGGAAGTCCATGAGACTTCTGCATGTTAGTCCCCTGACAAAACACAGTGACATTGCAAATCCAGGGACTGTAATCCATTGTTTTGTAGAGAAACATGGAAGCTCATGCAATTCAGAGGAATTCTCTCATAACACAATAAAAGGGCAACACAGTGACAATTCAGCGTGAATCTCAGATCGTAAAACAGTCCCTGTTTTCGCTTACCTTTCTTTTGCTAAACACATTATCTTTTCTCCTCGAGAACTGGTAGAGAAAGACACGCGGAGGCGGGCCCGTGTGCAGGCTCTGAAGACAGCACGTGGTGCCACGCCCTGCGAAGTGGTCTCGGCGCCGCGGGAACGTGCTGTTTGAAGGGTCCTTTTAGTTTGTCTATACTGGGACCCAGCAATTCCACTTCGGGGTATTTATCTGAAGAAATCCAAAACACTAATTTGAAAAGGTACAAGCATCCATATGCTCATTGCAGACTTCTTTACAGCAGCCAAGACACAGCAGAAACCGAAGTGCCCATCAATAGGTGTGGACAAAGCAGCTGTGGTACAGATCCATAGTGAAATGGAATGAAACCACTTGTGACAAGCATGGATGGGCGTAGAGGGTGTTAGTGCTGAGTGAAATCAGTCGGACAGAAAGGGGCAAATACCATATGATTTTACTTATATGCAAAAGCTATAAAAATAAGACAGAAACAGACTCACAGATACAGAAAAAACACTGATGGTTTCCAGAGGGGAAGGGAATTGGAGACCTGAGTGAAAAAGGTGAAGAGATTAAGTACAGAGAGCAGCCAGTTATAAAAATAGTCGTGGGGATGTCAAGTACAAAAAGGGACCAGGCAATACTGTTGTAATACATGGATGGTGCCAGGTGGGTACTGGACTTACTGGGGGATCATTTCATAAGTTATATAACTGTCTAATCACTGTGTTGTACACCTGACAGATAGGATGTTGAATGTCAACCGTAATTTTTAAATACACAAATATAAAATAAATAAGGGTGTTTCCTAGCCATCACTGTCTTACAGTAAGATGTTTTTATAAGCTGGTTTTCCTAAATGAAATAGCCAGATGGTATGGCTATTTCATTTCCCAAAGCATGATAAAAAGTGTATTATCTGGGCTACTGTTTCTGAGATGTGTTGACGCTGTTGACCTTGATTAGACGTGTTAGTTTCCGGCTCCCCGGTGAGAAAAGCAAGACTCGCGCAATGTAAACACACAGGGAAAATGCAAACACGTTTTCATTTACTAATTGTCATAATCAAGGCAAAGCTCATACACCATTCGCTCTGCCAAGGTACCGATGTGCAGAATAAACTGATAAATGGTCTTCTGCACGGAGGTTAAACTGTAGGCACCCATTTAAGCCCTTTGGAGCCACACTGCGACCTTCAGCTAGTTAAGGGCTGTTTTTCTACTCCATTCATTGGTCGATAAAGAAGCAGAGGGTCGAGAGGTCATGGAGCATTGCAGAGAAGAACATCAAAGACAAGTGAGAATGGGAGACATGGATTGCATTAATAGGCTAGAACAAGAAGACCCTGACTCTCACTGTATTTACAACTAAGTCAGGACAGAAACAGAATGTCCCCAGAGCTCTGGGGGGAACGGCAGGAAGTCCAGCTTGCTGGAGGGGCTAGCTCTCCAGTCCTCAGGGAGACGGAATTCCAGTGCGATCTCTAACAGGGTGGGAGAATGAGGTACCACTAGTGTTAATGAAAAGTAAATAAGAAGCCTCTGGCCACCTTGGGACTAACCACTTGGAAGGGAAGACAGCGTCCTACCCTGCTTACCGTCAAATTAACCAGCCCTGACACAGATGTAAACCGCGTGCATGCGAGGCAGGGGTCGGGAAGCCTGACCGGCGGGGGGAGCCCGGCCAGGAGGAATCCAGTCTCACTGCGAGGAGCTGAGGAGCAAGGAGGGGGATTCGGGAGATTTCCACAGCTGGCCGTTGTGGGGTGTACTTGCAAAGACTTCCCTTTGGCTTCTACCTGTTGTTCTTAATCGTAAGTGTTATCATGTCGGCAAGACAGGTAAGAGATACAAGTGGAAACACATTAAAATGTTTCTGCTCTTTGGGGTTGGGGCACCTAAGGAAAATTTGAATCGAAACAGATTGGAAACCATGTAAACTTTTCTGAATCGCACGTGTGTATTCAGATCCTTTAATAACAATGTAACATGCTAATGTAGTGAGTTACACTTCGCAAAGCATCCTGAGACATTACCCTGTGGTTAATAGTAGTCATGTATGATTATTTTATTGAGGGCTTACTCTACACTAAGTATACTGCTTAGCACTTTCTATGCATTGATTCATTGAACTGAAGTCCCATGAAGCTGGAATTTTTTAACCATATCAATTTTTCAGATAAGGGTACGAGATCAATACAGAAAAGTTGTGGAATGTCACAGTCTGGGCCATGGAATGTCTTCCACCTGACACTGACTTACAATTTTCACATCCTCTGAAGCCCCGCCACCACCACACACACACACACACACACACACACACAGCTCTTCATTCGTTGGGTTGGATTCTGAATAGTTTATTTTCAGCAGAGCTTTCACTGAATAACTACATTTTAAATTACCCTAATATCCAAATGCACCTAACATGTATTGGGAGAGGGATGTTGGGAAGCAGCTTGGCCTGAGATGCAGGATGGAGGTGGAAAATGATGCCAAGCTTGTCTCAAAAGAAGTTCTTAAACGTCCATCATCATAACACACAGAGTGGGAGGTTTGGAGACCGGCCCCTAAAACACAGTGCACAGAAATACACACTGGATGCAGAAAGAAAATGCTGGAACTTATAGTCTACCTTTATTTTTCCAGATAAGCGTGGTTACCTGTCAGGAGGCCTGTCTAGGAGTGAGGAGCAGGGACCCGGAGGGAGAGGGGGTTCCACACTGGAGGAGGCTTAGGGGCGCTCCAGCATTGGGTTCACCTCAAGTTTCACACAGGTGTTCATGTCCAGGGTCTGCCTTGCTCTGTGCAGGTCCCAGCACAGGGCCCCACCTGCATGAGGACCTGTGCTCTAGGCCTGGACCTGCTTCTCGGGGTCCTCCCAGCACAGCCCCTCCCAGCTCCTCAGGCCTCTCCGCTTGCTCCTCCCACCCCCCTCCCCCACGCCCAGCTGCCCTGCATCCCAGGCACTCTGCATGGGGTCTCCCTCCTACAAGGACCAGGACACTGTACTGCTCCCTGGCTGCACCGGGCCCAGCTCAGACTGCTGCTCAACACACTCGGTTCTTCTTTGGTTTGTTCGTTGTTTTTGTTTTGTTTGTTTTTTGCAAGAATGAACGAAGCTGCATTGTATGCAGATTGGTAACAAATCAACACCAAAGTTAACTTCCTTTACGTTGCCTTGGTTCATGGCATTTTTCAGATTGTTCTTTGTCTATTTCACCTAAGCTTATTTACATATATAAACAAGAAACACACACACACACACACACACACACATATTTGTCTGTTTTTTTCTTCTTAGAAAGAGGAAGGGAGAGGGAGCAAGAGGTGAAAACATCGATGAGAGAGAACATTGACTGGCCGCCTCCTGCATGCCCCCCACTGGGGATCGGGCCCACAACCTGGGCATGTGCCCTGACCGGGAACCGAACCGGTGACCTCTTGGTGCAGGGGATGATGCCAATGCACCCACTGAGCCATACCGGCAGGCTGTTTATATATATTTTTAAGATAAAGATTAAAAGAAAGCGCTTTCTATATCTCACTCACTTGCTGGCGTGCCCTGCGGCCTGTCTCCTGGATGGACCCCTGGCCCTGAGCCCCCCGAGTCCCCCTCAGCACACTTCCTCCAGACCCTGAGCCCCCGAGTCCCCCAGCACACTTCCCCCAGGCCCTGAGCCCCCAAATTCCCCCAGCACACTTCCTCCAGGCCCTGAGCCCCCGAGTCCCCCAGCACACTTCACCCAGGCCCTGAACCCCCCAAATTCCCCCAGAACACTTCCTCCAGGCCCTGAGCCCCCTGAGTCCCCCCAGTACACTTCCCCCAGCCCTGAGTCTCCGAGCCTCCCCCAGCATACTTCCCCCAGGCCCTGAGCCCCCAAATTCCCCCCAGCATACTTCCCCCAGGCCCTGAGCCCCCCAAATTCCCCTAGCACATTCCCCAGGTCCTGAGCCCCCCAAATTCCCCCAACACACTTCCTCCAGGCCCTGAGCCCCCCAAATTCCCCCAGCACACTTCCTCCAGGCCCTGAGCCCCCCAAATTCCCCCAGCACACTTCCTCCAGGCCCTGAGCCCCCCAAATTCCCCCAGTACACTTCCCCCAGCCCTGAGTCCCCGAGTCTACCCCAGCACACTTCCCCCAGCCCTGAGCCCCCCAAATTCCTCCCAGCACACTTCCCCCAGGCCCTGAGCCCCCCGAGCCCCCCCAGCACACTTCCTCCAGGCCCTGAGCCCCCCAAATTCCTCCCAGCACACTTCCCCCAGGCCCTGAGCCCCTGGCATCCAACCTTTCTTTCTGCAGCTGTGATGTGATCCCCAGCTCAGATGGTGTGTGTGTTGGGGGAGGGGTCTCGAGGGAGATAAAATCACCTAGTCAGGCCCCTCCTTTAGGAAATGTCACCCCATGTTCTCCAGGAGGTGATCCGTTTCTGTCCACAAGAGGGGTTCAGGGGATTGAGGGCTGGTACTCCCCTGAAAAGGCCCTGCACGGGTTTCGGGGATCTCCCTCCCGAGCACCCGGACTACGCCCGTCCCCACATCCTCTCCCTCCCAGGCCTCTCAACCTGAGGCTCCATCGGGGCCTGGTGATCAGCAGGTGTGTCCCGTGGTGGACGTTGTGACAGTGTCCTTCAGAGGTGACAGGACAGTGCCTGGCCTTGGTTACATCCCACGCAGGCAACTAGTAGCATAATTCCAAGATTTCCTTCCTAAAACCCCTGTAATGTTGCCAAAAAGTGACTTCACTCCCGAATCTGACAGCTGTCCCTGGGGTGCACCGTCCGCCGGACACCAGCACCCAGTGAACCACGTGGGAAGCCAGTGACCACGCCCCCCTGCAGCCAAAGCCACCCCAGCGCTCAGGCCGCGGCCCTCACGAGGTGTCCTCACACCCGCCAAGGCCCACTTGGGGCCACTTTCTCCAACCGGTAAGGCAAATCAGCAGAGAAAAGGGAGCTGGAGGAAAAGCTGAAACCTAATGCAGTGAAAAGGCGCCACCCCAGGGCCAGCCTGGAGGGCAGGAGGGCGGAAGGACGTGTCCAGGGAGCCTTCGGCCCCTGGGACATCCACAGACAAACTCTGCAGGAGCAATGAGCTCGGACTCCCCGAGAGAGGGGAGAGGGGAGCTTTACTTACCTGCTGTCTTCTCCGGTCTCCCACCGCCTCACCGATGAGGTTCACCTGATGGGAAGAATGCCCTGCACACGCTGGCACGTCTAACACCTGAGCGAGCGGGCGGCTGCGGGGCAGGCGGGGCCCACGCTCAGGCACACTCGACCCCGACAGGAGTCGGGAGGAGAAGCCAGGGAAACTGCCCCTGGCCTCAATTTCCCCGTGATTCAGTCTCCGTGGTGAAATCTGGGATGTAGCAAGTGTCCAGACCAGTGGTTCTCAACCTGTGGGTCGCGACCCCTTTGGGGGCGGAATGACCCTTTCACTGGGTTCGCCTAAGACCATCGGAAAACACATATTTCCGAAGGCGATTCATAACAGTAGCTAACTTACAGTTATGACGTAGCAACAAAATTAATTGTACGGTTGGGGGTCACCACAACATGAGGACCTGTACTGAAGGGTCGCGGCATCAGGAAGGTCGAGAACCACTGGTCTAGACGGTCAGGAAAGACACACAACCGTCTGAGCCCGAGGCAGTGGCCTCCAGAGCTCCGGAGATATCTAGGTGCAGAGACGCTAATGAGTCGTGGGTGCCCCGTGACGAGACGGATGACGCCCCCTCCTTCAGCACGGATCCACAGGGAAGGTCTGTTGTGATAAAATCACCACACTGTGAGGGTGATATCCCGTGGGACATCGAGCTAAGGGCCCGCGGCCACACGGAGGACAGTGCGAGCGGAGAGATGAGAAGACCTCAGAGGAAGGACCCGAGTCAGGCTGAGGGGGGAGTGTCTTTGTGAAACTGTAGCCTTGGAAACTCAGAGAATGCTTGGGGGAGGGGGCTTAAACTCACTGGAGGCTGAAGGATAGAGCACTCACTCCAGTTCTAGTTAAACCTTTAAGGGTACATAAGCCTAACTCACGAACAGCCCTCACCTGGTCACCAGACAGGGACTCAGCACACCTGGTCTGCGCTGTGACTGGATGGTGTTAAAAACAGAAGCAGCAGGCTCAAAATGGAGTCACTTATGCTAAGCCCCATCATCAGCAAACCAAGACTTAATGCCTTACCTAAGTTCAGTTCCAGGCTCCCAGGAACGTAACCTAGAACCGGTCCATTTGGAATTACCTGGTCAGCACTAATGAGGTCGCCTGCCCGAAAGACTCCTCCCCTCCCCCATAGAAAGGTGACCTTCCCTGAAATAACCCACTCTTTGCTACAATAACCTCTTGTCTCCTTCTGCCTGGAAGTCTTCTAGTCTGTACAGCTCCTCGGAGCTCCCTCCTGTTTGCTAAGATGGGATGCTGCCCACTCATGAATCATTAAAGACCATCTGAGCTTGACCTTTGCTCAGTTGAATTCTTGTTTTCAACAGTGGCTACCTGGGAAAGTTCATTCTTGTCTGAGTCTCAACACCCCACATAAGTTGGGAGGGAAATGATTTAGATGCTACTCAGACTGCCTGTGTCTCTCTCTCTGATGGACTGAGAATTGGGGTGATCGCATTTAAGTAAAGGTTAAGGAAGAACAGAACATTCTGGAAGAGCCCCCTTGCCCGTTGGCCTCAGTCACCCCTCTCCTGATCTTCTGATCATGGTGGCTGGTAACAGACCTTCCACAGCAGGCCACCATACAGGCGTCTGGATTTAAGTTCACTGGCTTGTTCGAAGACTGGAGGGTTCCTTGATCCGCCGTATAAGCACACGGTGTTGTAATGTACTCCCTGTACGACAGGACGGGTTGGGGCAAAGTTCACTGTGAGAGGAGACGACCCCTGCCACGCTGAGTGGCATTGCCCACACGGAAGGGCTGGAAAGCTGCGTAAAGGTGCAGAGCATGTCACGCATGCGCTGACCTCGCTCCTGATAAAAGCCCGAGGAGCTCCATGGGAGAAGACTCCAGGCTTCCAAGTAGCAGGTAAGGGGGCTGTGCCTTGAGGGAGGGGTCCGTCTGTGCGGGCGGCTCGCTGAAACCGGTGGTCTTCATTTCATTAGCACCGGCTCCACCTTCTAATGAACGCAAGGAGCCGCTCAGAGCCCAGCACCGTCCCCAGGACCACGTGGCTTAGATCCCTCAGCGCCTGCAATATTCCTGCTGCTCTGGCTTCTTGAGTGACTGTCCTTGCACGGTGGCCCCTTGCAAGCAGGCAGGAGCAGCCGGCCAGGGTGAGGGCTCTTCCCGAGCCCCAGCCCACCCCCCGGCTGCCCGGTGACCCTGAAGGCAGGCGTATTGCATTCTTTGCCTAAATTCTTGGCCAAAGTTTCAAAATGTTAAATAACCCTCATGATTTTTATATTTACTAGTTCCGCTGTGATTATCGGGACGAAGTCGGCGGGGAGCGGGTTTCTGCTTGTGGAAGCGGATTTTAAGTTCGAGAGAAACCGGCAGTGTGAGAAACGCACCCAGCAGTGCTTGGACGCCGTGGCTTCTTCGTGCTGTGCTTTGCTGTCTCAGAGCGACCGTGTTTAATGGTTGAGTAAATCCCTGGATTATTCGAGATTCAAGCATCAAGCAACATTGCTATGAATTTTCTGGCACAGCCCGGAAAGTCCAGGAAAGCAGTAAACTTACTGACCTGAACATAAATCCCATCAGCTCTTGAAATTATGGCATCGTAGCAGCAAACCCTCACCACCCACCCGAATGACCAGACTTTCTCCCGCTCAGAGGAGACCTCACTGCAGATTTGCAACCGGGAACTTCTCTGAAAATAAGTCAGCATATTTGCATAGTGCCCATGAAAAATAATTTAAAATTGTGTCTTAGATATAACTTAGTTATGAGCATGTCTTGAGAGCCTCTAATCTTTATGCAAACTAATAAAAATAAGTGTTACAGAATAATTAGAAAATAGGACATGAATTTATAGTTCCCAAGTCCATACTGAAATATACATTTACTTATTGAATCTAATAGCTGAGCATCATCTCCCTGAGCCTGAAAATATTTATGGCACAGTCTGGAATCTGGACAAGTTGCCTGTCACTAATGTGTTTGCTACAGCAGAATTTTAAAATATCACTGAAATAAAATATTAATGTATAGATGTACTATATGTGTATGTATATAATGTGTACATGTATGTAACATACAATAATATCCCTTCAGTAACTTGAATGCCCAATACCTGTCTCTGTCTGGGTCACAGCAAAGAACAAAAAAAATGACAAAAAAAACTTCTGAATAATTATAATTGAAACCACAAAATACATGTACTAAAACGTACATGCTTTGCTAATTCAGCAAATCTTCACTGATAGGCTCTAATCTAACATCATTACAGATAGAATATTCAAAAATAAAACCTAATCTGCACATCACATGACGTTTTTTCAGAAGTTGATCTCATGGAATCTTACCAGGAGCCATTTCAGCAAACCCAAACAAGAGGAAGACAGACCTGGTCCAGGGCACCAAGAGTCAAAGTCTGGATACAGCCTGGAACAACCACAGATTCCCGGGCAGGGGACTTCTCCTCGGACGCAGGGAACCACGGATTCCTGGGCAGGGGACTTCTCCTCGGACGCGGGAACCGCACGTCTCAAATGGCAGGGCAGTCCTTGGAAACTGCAGCCAGTAGACTAAAGATACCCTTAACGTGACAAACAGAAATATCATATCAACCCAGAATCCCATGCCCTGCAAAACTGTCTTTCAAGAATAAAAGTGAAACAGACATTTCAGGGAATGGAAACGTAGGAGAATTCGCCCAATGAAATCTACTTACTGGAAATAGTCAAGGGAGCTCACCAAGTTGAAAAAATAGGACAAGAGAGGAAAATTCAAATATTCAGAAATGAATGGAATATCATTAAACTTAATGGGTAAAAATATAAAATATAAAAATCATAAATATATGTTATACCTAAAATATTCATTGTAAATATATATCAATATGCATTATATACTTCTGTTTATTAACTTAAATAAATTATTTATACATTATTTATCAAAGCATAATTCTTATGTCATATAACAAAATAAAGATTATTTTAGCCTGGTCAGTGTGGCTCACTGGTTGAGCATCGACCCCTGCATCAAGAGGTCGCCAGTTCAATTCCCGGTCAGGGCAGGTGCCCAGGTTGTGGGCTGATCCCCAGTGGGGGGCGTGCAGGAGGCGGCCAATCGATGTTCACTCTCATCTCTCTCTCAAAATCAATAAAGAAAAAAAATTTTAAAAGATTATTTTATACTCTTAACATATTTAAACACATACATCTTTTTGAAGCAAAAGTTATAGTCCCGCTATGGGGCTTCTGAGTCTATAGGTGCAATAGGGTGACAGCTAGTGATGAGAATTGGCACCAAATGGGAAAGAAATAGATTTAAAAAGCAAGTAGAAAACAAATCATAGAAAGGCACAGTAAAACCAATGCATATAAATAACTTCATTAAACAATAATTAGTATATAAATATATGTGTGTATATACATCAACTTTTTTTTACTAAATAACTAGGTAAGAACCACCTATATGGTGCCTTTAACTATAAAGACATATTAGTTGAAAGAAAATGAATGAAATATATATATATATTCTTAAAAAAACAGTAAGGATAAGGAGGCTGAGTTGCCTTACTAATGTGGATAAAACAGAGTATCATAAAAGCACAATCACCAAATAAAACTGGGCAGTTTCAGAATGATAAAGTTGCCAATTCAGTAGGAAGACGTAACGGCCATAAGTGTGTCTGTGCAGAATAAGAATTTCAAAACATGTACAAAACAGACAAAATGGGAAAGACACAAGTCTCCACAGCCACAGTCGAGATTTTAACATCCTCTCAGCAATTTATACAAGGATTGGGTACATCAGTAAAGACACTGAAGATGTTAAAAACAAACAAACGAAAACTATTAATTACCTTAACCTGTCAGGTGTAAAGTCCTATACCTCAGAACTGCAGAATAAACACTATTTTCCAGCGCACATGGCAAAGACGGGCCTGCGCAGACGAGCCCTAGAGTAAGCCGCAGTGAATGCTACCAGACTGAAACCCTACCGTGTGCTCTCAGGCAGCCACAGGACTAAGACAGAAATCGATAGCAATCAAATATGCAGGAAAACCCTCCCCCTTTGGAAATTAAATGCATACTTCTAAATAATCATTCAATTAACACCAGAAATGTGTAAGTCCTCATCCAACAAATGAGAGAAAATGAAATCATAAGACATTCGGTTCAAGAGGAGCACAGAACAGGTGGCACCGAGAGGGAGTGACGAACAAGCGGCCACGCCATCCGGGCTGTGCCGGCATCGGGTGACGTGCACACAAGCCAACCCCTTCATTAAAGGCACCGGGTGTGAGACTGAATGAAAGCGGGACACCCCTGAATGCCTGCACCACACACACCTGAAATACAAGGACACATCTAGTGTAAAGTAAAAAAAAGGAAAAAGACATCCCAGGTGAGAACAATTTGTTCCGGCTGAAGTGGCTCTAAATATCAGCCAAAAAAAATAAATATACTTTAGAGCAAAGACTGTTTCCAGGGACAGCAAAGGTCATTTAGGGAGGAAGAAGGGTCAATTGATTCACCAGGAAGCACAATAATCCTAAATGTTTCTGCACCAGACTGAGTTCTCACATGAGGACAGTGAGGAGAGTCCAGTCCAAGCCCTCAACGCCTCTGTCCCAGTAGCTGATGGGACAACAGACATTAAACCAACAGGGCTTTAGAAAACCTGAGCACCACCAATGAACTTCAATATCTATTCAAAGAACACTTTACTGCCCTGGACGGTTTGGCTCAGCGGTTAGAGCCTCGGCCTGCGGTCCAGAGAGACCTGAGTTTGGTTCCCGCTAAGGGCATGTACCTCGGTTGCAGTTTGTCCCCGGCCCTGGTTGGTCACGTGGGCGGCAGCCGCTCGATGTGTCCCTTTCACGTCGATGTTTCTCTCTCTCTCTCTCTCTTCCTCTCTCTCACTCTCACTCTATCTGAACAAAAATGAAAAAATGTCCTTGGGAGAGGATAAAAAAAAAAAAAGAACACTTTACTCAAAAACACATTCTTCTCAAGTACAAATGAAGCATTTACAAAGGCAGAACATGTTCTGGGCCATAGAAAAAGGCATCAGAAAATTCAAAGGATTAACGTCAAACAAGGGTTGTTCTTCACACACAGCAGAATCAAGTTGGAAAGCTATGAATAAAAAGTATCTTGAAAATATCCAAATGCCTGGAAACTGAACGACACACCTCATGAAGAAAAACACATATATTGTGCTCCCTAATAAAGAAATGTGTGTTTTAAAACTTTCTCACATAGGAAATTCTAGGTTTCTGAATTCTATAAATCATTAGAGAAATAAATAATATTAATTTTTAAAAAGCTATTAGTACTAATAAATATAGTAATCAAGGTTGTAGAATATAAGATCAAAATATTATATATATAATAATGATATAAAATCAATTGAATTTCTATATACTAATAACAACTGATGTTCAAAACAGCTACAAAAAACAATTATTTTATCAACAAATGATGCTGCAACTCCTATACTTATATGCCCAAAAAAACCTAAACTTAGACCTGTACATTGTACATATATAAAAATTAATTTAAAATGAACCATAGACCTAAATGTAACGCCTAAAAATCCAAAACTTCTAGAAGAATGCATAAAAGAATATCCTTGTGACATTGAGGTAAGAACAAATTCCTTAAATGGTTAGTAAAAGCATAAATCTTAAAATAAAATATTGACGATTTCAACTATCTAAAATAAAAACATTATTTGCTCCTCAAAAGATTCTACATGTATATAAAAGAGTAAGCCAGAAAAATGGGAGAAAATATTTTTATAATGCAATAAAAAGAATAGAGAGGCCCTGGCCAGTTTGGCTCAGCAGTTAGAGCGTCGGCCTGCGGTCCGGAGAGACCCAGGTTCGGTTCCCGCTAAGGGCACGTACTTCGGTTGCAGTTTGTCCCCGACCCTGGTTGGTCGTGCGGGTGGCAGCCACTCGATGTGTCCCTTCACGTTGATGTTTCTCTCTCTCTCTCTGTTCCTCTCTCTCCCTCCCATTCTATCTGTACAAGAAATGGAAAAATATCCTCGGGTGAGGAAAAAAAAAAAAAAAAAGAATAGAGAGAACCCCAAAAATGGGCAAAATATTTTAACAGATATTTAAAAGGTAAAACATGTGAATGGCCAATACCTCATATAAATGCTCACCACTATGACACGTTAGGGATATGCAAACCAAACAGCAGTGTGTACTCAGTAAAATATCAGTACACACCCACTGAAATGGCTAAAATTAAGAAGACCGACAATAACAAGTGTTGGTCAGGATATAGCGCTACTGCTATGGGAATTCCGATACACCACTGGCAAGAATGAAAATGATACATCTTCGGCAAACTCTTTAATGGATTCTTAAAGAGTGGAAATTTCACCCATTGTGTGAATCAGTAACTTCACCCCTAGATATTTAACAAAAAGAAAATATTTTCTATGCAAAAGTCTGTAGACACTAAAACGATCTCGGAAAGATATCTACCCCTCAGTACCATTACTTACCATAGGCAAGACATAGAAGCACCCCAAGCACCCATCGACGGATGAAGAGATAAAAATGTTGTGGTATATATAATAATATATTATTCAGCCATACAAAAGTATTCTCCATTTGTGACAACGTGAGTGGACCTTGAATGTAGCATGCTAAGAGAAATAAGCCAGACAGAAAAAGACAAACCCTGTATGATTTCACTTAGGTGTCGAATCTAAAGAAGCAAAAACCCAAACTCAGAGAAAAAGCGATCAGACTTGAGTTTCCCGCAGGCGGAGGGCTGGTAGAGAGAGGGGGATTAGAGAGAGATGGTTGAAAGCTACAAATGCAGTTATCAGACAAGTAATTACTAGAGATGTAATGTAGCATGCGGTGACAGGGAAGTTGTGGAGAGAGTAAACTTTAAGAGTTATCATGATGGAGAATTTTTCTTCTTTTTATTGTATCTATTTGAGATGAGGGATGTTAGCTGAACCTACTGTGGTCATCACCCCACAATATATGTAAATTACCCCCAGCTGTACGTCTTAATCTTATACAGCGATGTATGTCAATTATTCCTCAACAAAACTGGAAAACAAGTCGGCAAACATTCGTAACAGCTTTATTCAACGTGATCAGTCTCTGGAGCTGATTCCAAAGCCTATTAGCAGGTGATATAGGCACATCTATGCAATGAAATACTCCTCAGCAATAAAATTTAAAAAAATGAATTACTGATACTCATAACAATAAAAATGAATATTTAAAAAAATGTACACTGAGCAAAAGCAGCCAGACATAAAAGAATACATAACGTATGACTCCGTGTATATAAAATGCACACAAAGCACATCAGTGGTCGCCGGGAGCCAAGGACAGAGGAAGGGATGAAGGCGAAGGATCCCAGGGATGATCTTTGAGGGTGATGGAATTTTCTCGTATCTGACTGTGGTGACCGTTTCTTGGGTGTGTACAAATCTCAAAACACAAAACTGAATATGCTTTTTTGTTGATTCTTTTCAATGTTTTTATTTGATTTCTAGAGAGAGAGGAAGGGAGAGGGAGAGAGAGAAACATCGATGAGAAAGAAACATCTCTTGGCTGCCCCCTGCAGGCCCCCCACTCGGGACTGAGCCCACAATCTGAGCATGTGCCCTGACCAGGAATCACACCTCTCGGTGCAGGGGTCAACATTCAACCACTACCCCTCAATAAAATTGATTTAGAAAAAATACTGTTCTCAAAGAAATGACATAGATTTTTATAGAACATGAGCTCAGCGTTGAAAATGCGCACTCACTATGGAGTCCGCAGAAACAGAAACTAGACGCCCAGAACCCCTGACACCGATGTAGAGAACATATTAGAATTACACGACACCAATTATTGTAAAAACAGTGTTTAATGTGAACTAATCAATATGGTTTTAGAAGTGCGATTCATAGAAGATAATCAAAATCATCACAAAGATCTTAAGACATAAAGAAAATTTTAGAGTCTCAGGGGAGAGGCTGAACAGAAGACTAGACGAGATGACAAGAGTTCACGAACAGACAAATAGGAAGTAATACAGAACATCACAGAGAAAATAAGACTTAAAAATATGGACGAGAACTGAGGGGCGTCATCAGGAAACCCCATCAGTGCTAAATGAGTTGTGCAGGGGCCACAGGAGCGGAGAAGAAGCAACATTCAATAAAACAATAGCTGAGGATAATGAAGAACTTGGAAAACGTACAGTCTCAGGCAACTGATGCTAAATCACAGAACACCCAACGTGGAGAGTCAACATTAAAAGAATGACCTAGGAAAGAAAGACATTTGCCTACAAAGAAAGGATATCAGAACTACATGGCAGACTGTTCAAGACTATCATTAGAAGCTGGAAGAAAAGTAAGCAATATCATGCTAGTAATGAAAGAGTTTAACTAGTGTATTAGCGAGGGTTCTCCGGAGGAATGGAACCAGTGGATACAATGGAGAGATAAGACAGGAATCGACTCGCATGGTCACGGAGGGGGACAAGTCCTGTGCCCTGCCCTCTGAAAGTTGGAGACCCGGAAAACTGGCGGAGTCATTCAGTCCAAGTCAGAAAGGCCGAGAACAAGGCACACAGACGTAGGGAGGAAGGAGGTGGACATCTCAACTCAAGCAGAGGGAGCAGATTTGCCTTCACCTGATTAGATGATGCCCACCCACCATCATCTTTACTCAGTCTACTGATTCAAATGCTGGTAGCTTCCAGAAACACCTTCACGGACACATCCAGAAATGACATTTCACCATCTATCTGGGGATCCCTTAGCCCAGCCAAGCTTACATATAAAATTAGCCATCATGACTGTCAATCAATAATTCCGTATCCTAATGGTCTTCAAGTAATAAGGGCACATAAGGATATCTTCAGGGCAAAATAGCAAAGAAGGCTGAGAAAACTGAAGGAGAGTCTAGAGACCATGCTTGAGACAGGCACCGAGGGACAGCAGAGCCGGCTCCGACGTGCCAGGAGGAAGTGCACAGAGACAGTGGGATGTCGTGACGGTCGTCGGAGGGTTGCCCAGACTTCTTCCGCAGTGGGTTTGTCGGTGCATCTCCAGTGGGTTTGCTGGTGCCGACAGCTGTGGGAGCAAACAGCACGAGCCGACCACCTGCCCAGGGCCTGTGTTTCTGTCGCACGCAGGGTGGACGGCAAAGCCACCCTTTACTTGCAGAAGGTTGAACGAAAGGACCTTCGAGAGCAGCTCACACACCCTCCCAAGTGCTCTGGGGGAAGAAAAGGTCTCATTGTAATATGTTCTTCTTGTCAGGGTAGAAACATTTATAATACATTTTAGAAAAACGTCTACCCAAGACGTTGTCCCCAGGGTGTTGAGGACTTCCAAAGGATTCAACATTTTCGGGATAAACTATAACAAGAATTAACTTGAGCGAAATACTTCTCGTCCAGTATTGCCGGGTATATGCAAACATTGATTGCATCTAATTGCTTAACAGGGTTTGAGTTAAGAAGGAAATGACTTCCCATGTATACCACGGGGAGCAAAGGCTTTCTTTGTCAGCTCAGAGCGGCAAACCCGGTTTCTCATTTGCTTTGTCTTCCCACCCCTCTCCCCTCTGGTCAACATAACACCGAAAAGTCAGGGCACCATTCCACCGTTCAGTGCCCACACCCCTGAGGGCTTGGGAGAGTCCCGGAGGGTCGTCACTCAGAGCGTGAGCAAGGGACCCGGAGCGCTCTGTGTGCCATCAGCCCGGGACCAGGTCCACGCTGGATGGGTCCGCTCATTAGCTCCACAGAAGAATACGCTTGAAAGGGAGCAGAAGAGAGAGGGAGGCAGGGAGGGAAGGAGGCGAGGGAGAGGGAGAGAGGTAGAGGGGGAGAGAGAGAGGGAGAGAGACCCACCAACCTGTGGTCAGAAAGCCGCACCCTCAAAGTGATGTCAAATGCTCTCCCGAAGCACACATATCAGGGCGTTTTTAGGACCGGGGATGGATGGGGTTGCTATGTTTTGAGGAACAAAGTGAAGACGTAAAAGAGATGAGATGGGGGAGAAGAGGAGCAGATTTAGAAAGAAAGTGTCTCCTGTCCCTCCTTCCCCTGGTCCGCGTGGGCTGTGCCGGGATCTGCCTGAGACAGCGAAGCGTCGCTGGCGAGGACCGGGGAGGACGAGGGGCCCTGGAACAGGGACAGAAAGGAGCCCCCGCGAGGAGAGGAGAGGACTCGGGGCCCCGGGAACAGGGACAGAAAGGAGCCCCCGCGAGGACAGGAGAGGACTCGGGGCCCCGGAAACAGGGACAGAAAGGAGCCCCCGCGAGGACCGGGGAGGACTCGGGGCCCCGGGAACAGGGACAGAAAGGAGCCCCCGCGAGGACAGGGGAGGACTCGGGGCCCCGGGAACAGGGACAGAAAGGAGCCCCCGCGGGGACAGGAGAGGACTCGGGGCCCTGGAACAGGGACAGAAAGGAGCCCCCATGAGGACAGGGGAGGACTCGGGGCCCGGGAACAGGGACAGAAAGGAGCCCCCGCGGGGACAGGAGAGGACTCGGGGCCCCGGGAACAGGGACAGAAAGGAGCCCCCGCGGGGACAGGGGAGGACTCGGGGCCCCGGGAACAGGGACAGAAAGGAGCCCCCGAGAGGACAGGAGAGGACTCGGGGCCCCGGGAACAGGGACAGAAAGGAGCCCCCGAGAGGACAGGAGAGGACTCGGGGCCCCGGGAACAGGGACAGAAAGGAGCCCCCGCGGGGACAGGAGAGGACTCGGGGCCCCGGGAACAGGGACAGAAAGGAGCCCCCGCGGGGACAGGAGAGGACTCGGGGCCCCGGGAACAGGGACAGAAAGGAGCCCCCGCGGGGACAGGGGAGGACTCGGGGCCCGGGAACAGGGACAGAAAGGAGCCCCCATGAGGACAGGGGAGGACTCGGGCCCCGGGAACAGGGACAGAAAGGAGCCCCCGCGGGGACAGGAGAGGACTCGGGGCCCCGGGAACAGGGACAGAAAGGAGCCCCCGCGGGGACAGGGGAGGACTCGGGGCCCGGGAACAGGGACAGAAAGGAGCCCCCATGAGGACAGGGGAGGACTCGGGCCCCGGGAACAGGGACAGAAAGGAGCCCCCGCGGGGACAGGAGAGGACTCGGGGCCCCGGGATCAGGGACAGAAAGGAGCCCCCGCGGGGACAGGGGAGGACTCGGGGCCCGGGAACAGGGACAGAAAGGAGCCCCCGCGGGGACAGGAGAGGACTCGGGGCCCCGGGATCAGGGACAGAAAGGAGCCCCCATGAGGACAGGGGAGGACTCGGGGCCCCGGGAACAGGGACAGAAAGGAGCCCCCGCGAGGACAGGAGAGGACTCGGGGCCCCGGGAACAGGGACAGAAAGGAGCCCCCGCGGGGACAGGGGAGGACTCGGGGCCCCGGGAACAGGGACAGAAAGGAGCCCCCGAGAGGACAGGAGAGGACTCGGGGCCCCGGGAACAGGGACAGAAAGGAGCCCCCATGAGGACAGGGGAGGACTCGGGCCCCGGGAACAGGGACAGAAAGGAGCCCCCATGAGGACAGGGGAGGACTCGGGGCCCCGGGAACAGGGACAGAAAGGAGCCCCCGAGAGGACAGGAGAGGACTCGGGGCCCCGGGAACAGGGACAGAAAGGAGCCCCCATGAGGACAGGGGAGGACTCGGGCCCCGGGAACAGGGACAGAAAGGAGCCCCCGCGAGGACCGGGGAGGACTCGGGGCCCCGGGAACAGGGACAGAAAGGAGCCCCCATGAGGACAGGGGAGGACTCAGGGCCCCGGGAACAGGGACAGAAAGGAGCCCCCATGAGGACAGGGGAGGACTCGGGCCCCGGGAACAGGGACAGAAAGGAGCCCCCATGAGGACAGGGGAGGACTCGGGGCCCGGGAACAGGGACAGAAAGGAGCCCCCGCGGGGACAGGAGAGGACTCGGGGCCCCTGGAACAGGGACAGAAAGGAGCCCCCATGAGGACAGGGGAGGACTCGGGGCCCGGGAACAGGGACAGAAAGGAGCCCCCATGAGGACAGGGGAGGACTCGGGGCCCGGGAACAGGGACAGAAAGGAGCCCCCATGAGGACAGGGGAGGACTCGGGGCCCGGGAACAGGGACAGAAAGGAGCCCCCGCGAGGACAGGAGAGGACTCGGGGCCCCGGGAACAGGGACAGAAAGGAGCCCCCACAAGGACAGTAGAGGACTCGGGGCCCGGGAACAGGGACAGAAAGGAGCCCCCGCGGGGACCGGGGAGGACTCGGGGCCCCGGGAACAGGGACAGAAAGGAGCCCCCGAGAGGACAGGAGAGGACTCGGGGCCCCGGGAACAGGGACAGAAAGGAGCCCCCGAGAGGACAGGAGAGGACTCGGGGCCCCGGGAACAGGGACAGAAAGGAGCCCCCGCGGGGACAGGAGAGGACTCGGGGCCCCGGGAACAGGGACAGAAAGGAGCCCCCGCGAGGACCGGGGAGGACTCGGGGACCCTGGAACAGGGACAGAAAGGGGCCCGTGAGCCGAGGGGAACGAGGACGGCTCTGGCTCTGGCTCTGGCTCTGGGCGGGAGACGGGAGAGAAGGGGCAGCCCTGTGTCCACGGCAGAGTGTCCACACGAGCGAAGTGGGACCGGGACAGAGCTCCCCCTTAGACCTTTTCCATTTTGAACACGTCGGAGCGATACCTGAGCCAACACCAAACCCCACCCGGAGGCCAGGGAGGAGGGCTCGCTCCCCGATTTCCGCAGGTGCTTTGTGTCCGGCCATTCTGCACATTCCCACACGATCCGCGGACGCCAGACCAGCTTCCGTGGGGAGGCCGTGACCGCGCGAGGTCGGAGAGCAGCCAGGACGCAGCGGCCACGCGAACGCTTCCTGCTGCGCCCGCGGGAGGGCCTGGTGGACAGCAGCCGGTCCCCACACGGGCACCCTGTCCCTCGCTCCCCCGCCCGCGGAGAGGGACGGCGACCGCTCCAGGGGCTCGGGAGAAAGGTGTGTGACTCCTCCAGGGGCTGAGGAGCCGAGTGGGAGAGGAAACGGCACGGTCGGTTGTTCGCACAGGAGGACGAGAAGTCGCGAGCGACGGACGCCCTGAGGGCGGCTTTACTGTCTCTGCGTGTGGTTGGCAGATGGGCAGCTCACTGTGTTTTCTTTTCCTTTGTGTTATTGTATAGAAATAAACCCTAAGAAAACACACACACACACAAACACATATATGTATATAACCATATATGTATAATGTATACACATAGATGAACTATATATTATATGTGAAATATATACAAATATATGGAGTATATGGCAGAAATTATAATAAGAAAATATGTTACTGCTTCATAAATAAGCAAGTACATCTACTAATGTCTTTGAAAAATACATATGCAATATATATTTATATATTGAAATATGCATTTATATATAATATAAAGTAAAGCATATATAAGTATATTTTAAAGATATGTTCACTTATATAGAAATATATTTATTAACTTTGTTAGTGACCCAAAGAGAAAATATGTGCAAGGGCTTTGCACACACGGGTGTGTGTGTATATGTGTGTACTCACGTGTATGCGTGTGTTTCCAGAGAACTTCCACGTGTTTTTTTATTTGTCCTTGTAGCCAACTGGAAAGAAAGCGCTCGCTCTGAGGATGAGGAGGCAGGACAAAGCGGTGACGTGGGTGTGCGATGTCACAGCCCCCACGGAGGAGAACCCCGTGCGTTCCCGCCCTCACTCCCTCATCCGAGAGCCAAGCACTCTCTTCCGCTCTGGGGACATGCGGAGCACATTCTAGCAGAGGACCACGAGGTCAGACTCGCATGTTCCGTGCAGAATGTCAGCAGGTGCACGGCCGCGGGTGCTCGGTGCTGTGGGGAGCCGCCCTCTGTGGACCAGGCCCGGGGAGCCGGCGTGGCAGACGCCCCGTGTGGGCCCGGTGGGGCGCCGCAGGGTGGGCAGCCACGTGCCTTAGATGAATGTCACATGGACCATCAAGAACGAGGAGCGCTCAGCACCAGTGGTCCCTCGGGGTGATGGGGACTCAGTTCACAAACCCCGTCTCCACACGCAGAGCCTTCCCACAGAGGTCGGCCTGCAGCACGCGCTCTCCCTGGGGTGGTCAGTGATGCCCCGGGGCCACCTGCGGGCTCCGACTTCACTCCCTCCACCTGGAGCTGAGGGAGGCGGTTTCCGAAGCCCAGGCCAAGGAGACAGAGTGTGGGGGCCGCCCGCGCGGCATCGAGCGCCGGGCCTCTGCCAGCCTGGCTCGGCCTCGTGAGGGCCTCCCGTCTCCGAGCCTCTTCCAACACTGGCCGAGTGATGGGGCCAGGTCTTGATGTTGTTTTCTGTAGTGGACGCTTTTTGTTTAGAAACTTCTTACACCGTCCAGGACTATATAAACGGCCAACAGCTGGGTTGTTCAGAGGCAGAAAGAGAAAGCTCGTCCGCCGCCCTGCCCGGCTGCCCTGCCCACCGCCCTGCCCCGCCGCCCTGCCCCGCCGCCCTGCCCCGCCGCCCTGCCCGGCTGCCCTGCCCACCGCCCTGCCCCGCCGCCCTCGCCGCTGCCCTGCCCCGCCCACCCAGAACCCTTCACTGACCAGATGTGCCCACCCCAGCCAATGCTCCTACTGCTCAGACCCCAGCGGGGTGTCCACAATTCAGTTCCCTTCTGACACTGCCCGAGTCAGCATCCGCTCCCACAAATTCAGGGCTCCGTCCCCAAGACTGCCCCCCTTCAGTCACCCATCGCAAGCCCAGGTTCTCATCTGTCCTTCTGATCGACTGGCTATGAGTCGGGGTGCCCACACCTGCTCCTCAGGTTCAATACTTTGCAAGGACGGCTCACAGGACTCGGGGAAACTGCACACTGACCAGTTTAGGACATAAAACAGGGTGTGATAAAGCCCACGGAGGGCCAGCCGAGGAGGAGGCACACGGGGCGGGATCAGGGAGGGCCAGAGCACAGGGCCAGCAGCACCCACGGAGGCGGCGTGGGCCACCTCCTGGCACGTGGATGTGGTCACCAACATGGACATTCCCTGGCCCATCGGGATTTCCGTGGTGGTGTCATCACATGGCCGTGATCAATGATTAACTCAATCTCTGGCCCGAGGACACAGTGGCCCTAGGAGCCCCAAGCCTCTAATCACACTTGGAGCTTCTGTACCCGCTCCCGGGAAATCTCAGGGATCTGGGAGCTCCGGGTCGGGAGCCAGGGTCAAAGACACGGGTGAGCAGGACGAGCGCAGAGGTCGCCATGTCCTACCGTAAGACTGGATCCTGAGCCCTTCACGGCCCCCAGCCCCTGCTGAGACCCCATTTCCACACACGGCAAACTGGGGCGCTCGGCGGCCCCACTGTGACTCCTTCGGCCGCATGAGGTGGCTTTCCGAGCACAGCAAGTGAGACGCCGCACTGAGAGGCCGGGCGGCCCTCCACGGACCTCGACCGGAGCCTTCAGAGGGCAGCGCTGGACCCGGGCGTTCACCTGAACTTTGTTTTACGAGAAACCTGGAAACGGGGTGACTCTCCCATCGACAGGCCTCCCACTAGGACGGGCCCGAGTTCCCTGTGCTCGGACTGTGTCCTCACGGCAGACCACGGTGCCGTGGTAGGTGCTTCGTGACACCTACCAAGGTGTGATGAGAGTGAAGCCACCAGCCCAAACATTCAGTGCAACGCATGAAAGGGCCGAACCAGAAACCCTGAGTCCACGGCCGAACACCCACACGGGGTGAGGAGGAGGCAAAGGAAACGAGCAGAGAGGAAGGCCGACCGGAGCTCGGGCTCAGCCAGGGTGGACCCCACCTCAGAGATGCATCTGAAACACCCGGGGAAGCGCCCCGGGAGAGATGGGTGCACCAGCCATCGTGAGCGAAAGCTGTGATAAGCGGTCACGTCTGGACCCGGGTCACCCTTTTCACCGAGAGTGATGAACGGGGCGAAGCCGCCGAGACGCGGTTGGAATTACATGACCGAGGCGGCTCTCGTTAGAGGTGATGTTACTTTACCTACGAGGGCAGCTCTGAGCCTTCTTATTCACACGCCTCCTGCAGGGGTCAGGTGCAGACGAGGATTAGTTTGGGGAGGTAACAAGTAAAACTGTATTTGGCCGTCCCTAGAAACTATGAAAAGCCCATGGAAACGAGAAATGACTTACAACACAAACAGCAGGGACATGTGATCTCACCAAGGGGTTAAGGGACAACCTCGCAGAGAACAGCTGTCAAAGGCAAGTTCACTCCCCCTGTTGATCAACTCCTGCCCCTCCTGCCAGGGCCCTGACTCAGGCTCTATCACCTGCCCCTCCTGCCAGGGCCCTGACTCAGGCTCCACCACCTGCCCCACTGCCAGGGCCATGACTCAGGCTCCATCACCTGCCCCTCCTGCCAGGACTGTGACTCAGGCTCCATCACCTGCCCCTCCTGCCAGGGCCCTGACTCAGGCTCCATCACCTGCCCCTCCTGCCAGGGCCCTGACTCAGGCTCCATCGCCTGCCCCACTGCCAGGGCCCTGACTCAGGCTCCATCACCTGCCCCACTGCCAGGGCCCTGACTCAGGCTCCATCACCTGCCCCTCCTGCCAGGACTGTGACTCAGGCTCCATCACCTGCCCCTCCTGCCAGGGCCCTGACTCAGGCTCCATCACCTGCCCCACTGCCAGGGCCCTGACTCAGGCTCCATCACCTGCCCCACTGCCAGGGCCCTGACTCAGGCTCCATCACCTGCCCCACCTGCCAGGGCCCTGACTCAGGCTCCATCACCTGCCCCTCCTGCCAGGACTGTGACTCAGGCTCCATCACCTGCCCCTCCTGCCAGGGCCCTGACTCAGGCTCCATCACCTGCCCCTCCTGCCAGGGCCCTGACTCAGGCTCCATCACCTGCCCCACTGCCAGGGCCCTGACTCAGGCTCCATCACCTGCCCCTCCTGCCAGGGCCCTGACTCAGGCTCCATCACCTGCCCCTCCTGCCAGGGCCCTGACTCAGGCTCCATCACCTGCCCCACTGCCAGGGCCCTGACTCAGGCTCCATCACCTGCCCCTCCTGCCAGGGCCCTGACTCAGGCTCCATCACCTGCCGCACCTGCCAGGGCCCTGACTCAGGCTCCATCACCTGCCCCTCCTGCCAGGGCCCTGACTCAGGCTCCATCACCTGCCACACCTGCCAGGGCCCTGACTCAGGCTCCATCACCTGCCCCACCTGCCAGGGCCCTGACTCAGGCTCCATCACCTGCCACACCTGCCAGGGCCCTGACTCAGGCTCCATCACCTGCCTCACCTGCCAGGGCCATGACTCAGGCTCCATCACCTGCCACACCTGCCAGGGCCCTGACTCAGGCTCTATCACCTGCCCCTCCTGCCAGGGCCCTGACTCAGGCTCCATCACCTGCCGCACCTGCCAGGGCCCTGACTCAGGCTCCATCGCCTGCCCCACTGCCAGGGCCATGACTCAGGCTCCATCACCTGCCCCTCCTGCCAGGGCCATGACTCAGGCTCCATCACCTGCCACACCTGCCAGGGCCATGACTCAGGCTCCATCGCCTGCCCCACTGCCAGGGCCATGACTCAGGCTCCATCACCTGCCACACCTGCCAGGACCATGACTCAGGCTCCATCACCTGCCCCACCGCCAGGGCCATGACTCAGGCTCCATCACCTGCCCCTCCTGCCAGGGCCATGACTCAGGCTCCATCGCCTGCCCCACTGCCAGGGCCATGACTCAGGCTCCATCACCTGCCCCTCCTGCCAGGGCCATGACTCAGGCTCCATCACCTGCCACACCTGCCAGGGCCATGACTCAGGCTCCATCGCCTGCCCCACTGCCAGGGCCATGACTCAGGCTCCATCACCTGCCACACCTGCCAGGACCATGACTCAGGAAGCCCTACAGGTAGCCACTGGGCAGGAGCACAAACAGAGAGAGGTATTGGTATGTGAAATGGGGTGACACTCACACCATTATTTTTGGCCCAAAGTCAAGCCTGTGGGGATCATATGCTACGTGGTGAGCCGCACGACTCTGGCCCATTCAGGTGGGAGCAGATGCTGACGATATACCGATAACTGAGTGAATAAAGGTGATGTAAAACTGAAGAAAATGTAAGGCAGAATATGAAGAAATACTGGCATTATGATGAGATCCATGCTAGCCCAGCTACCATCTATGAACAATGAAGAGCTGTATTAATCTCTTTTCGTCCATGTCAGGATATTAAAACCATTAAAACTTGAACCACGTTCTGTCCATAAACCCATGTCCTTCAGACCACTTTAGTCACTTGGCTATTTAAGCTCTTGCTGGTCTGGCTGTCATTCATTGGATACTTTGTCCATCCACTCATAGATTCATCCATTCATTCATGCATTCATTCCCACACAAATGCCCCGCCCCACCCCCCTCTCTGTCTCCCTCCCCTCCCCGACTTCTCTGGAAACTGGAAAACCAACGGCTGCTTCCTCCTCGTTGTGCATTCAGAGGAGAGAGCCTCTCGCCTCCGCCAGTGGATGGCGCCATTTCCCCTCAAGCCAAGACTCCTCAGGACCCCTGACAACACCTGGGAAGCAGCTAAACGCTGAATCATCCTTTGCCCCCGTGTCTTACCCTCTCAAGGGCCTTAGAGACCACCTAAGCATTGGCCCATGCTAAGCAGGCTGTCAATCACAGCACAGCGAATCCACAGCCACCGAAAACTAGAAGGAAAAAAGCCCATGTCAAATTTGGGGAAATAAAGATACAAAAGAAGGCCAATTCAAATCAATGTCAGAGTTGCGAGTAGGCAGTATGGAGAATGAAATTATCCTCCTTCCCTCACCGTTGTTTGCTCCTGAGAAAATGAAACCGTGAGCTCTTGGTGCTAATAGGACAACTGCCACCCAGGAGGCAGTACCCTTCTCAAACCGCTGTGATGACACACGACTGTCCCTCGACCAGGAGGCTCTGCGCCTCCCTTCGCACTGCTTCACCTTATTAAGCGGGTAGGTGTTTCGTGTCTGCACGCTCCTCTGGGCTTCAGTAGCCGCATACTCAGGGTTTGCAAAATAAATAAATAAAAGTCATTTCCTGCAGAAAATGTATGACCACACCATCGCCGCAAGCATCCTGACAAACAGAATGTTTCCTTTCTAAAGCCGCTGTGCCCTGGTCTACGGGGAAATAACAGAGCCTTCCTTGATGATGATAACGTTTCAACGGTTTGCTGTATCTTTCTGAGATTTGGGGGCTATCAGAAAGCACCCCATGGGGAGAGCCAGACCTCGTATGCTATACTTTAGGGGCACGCCTCGCCGGCTCTCTCAGAGCACAGAATATCCCTGCGCACGTCACCCAGTGTCCACGCACGGACGCTCATGGCACAGGACGATCGGCGCCCCGTGTAGGTTCGAGAAGTAAATTTGACTTCAGTCGAAAAGCAGTGATTTAAGCAGATTGTGTGGACTCGCAGAATCTCTGAAATCAGTGAATTAAAAGCTTCTTTGGATTCTTACATGATGGGCACTATGCTGATGACAAAACTCAGACATGCCTCCTGTCCCTGAGTGAAGGTTACATCCCTTTACGCCCTAGATGCCAACACCTTACCCCAGGCAAAGGACAATAAACATGACACAGTGCTGTGGAAACACAGGGGAGTGGGAGGTGAACCGTCAAAAACCCAGGGATTTCCTACAGGGGAGATAATATCTCGGTGTATCTCGAATCCCAGGGAAAGGAATTACAGGTGGAGATAGTGCCACAGGGCATTCAGGTGGGGTTGGTGTCATCATGTCAGATTACACGTCTGGAACATCGTGGTGGGAGGAGGAGGAGGAGGAGGAGGAGGAGGAGGAGGAGGCTGGGGAAATAAGTTCCAATGGAAAACAGAAGAAATGAAATGCCAGAATGATCAGCCTCCACTGTAACGAGTAGGCATTGAAGACTTCAAGCAAAGAAGTAACATAATCAGGGCTGCATTCTAGGGAGACTTTTGGAAACACAGAATGCTCCTATACGTGTGGGATGAATTTAAATTATGTTTCAATCACTGATGTGCCTAATTCACAGAGATTTGTGGGACGCGCTGCTACTGGATGACTCCTTGCAGCGATGGATACGTTGTATTTGCTGGGTGCTTCCCCGGGCTGGTGAGTGTCTTGTCTGTTTCCATTGGAGCCCTCATATTTCAACTGCTGCAGCCAGAAGTCAAATTAGGAAGAAAAGAAAGATTTCCCTATTACAGTGGTCACTATAGATGGGAACTATGGAATAGTTTATATTACATGAAACCATTATATTACACTACATTATATGAAGTAGACAGGAACTACGGAATAGTTCCGTGACTGATGCTGGGTACCTCCTCCCACGACCAGCTCAACAATCCAGTCCCGGCCACATCCGACAGTAATAAGCCTCTACATTTCTTCCATGTATCTGTCACCACATTTTTTTCTTCCATTCAAGAGCACTATTAATACACCGCCCGATTTTTAAACCTGTACATAAAAGTTGCTCTATTTTAATCAAATGAAGAACACTGTGGAAAAAATAATAATAATAATTTCGATGCTTATTATCAACTTGTAGTTTCACAATTACCTCATGACGTGGGTGGCATTGTCCCCATGTTGAAATAAAGAATACATTTTCAGTCATGGAAATGTTCGTGTACGTTGTAATTAGGATCAGACTCCAGGGACTGGGGAACCAAGTTCTCTAACGATCTCAGCGACTACATGAATGAAACCTCCATACATGAGGATGGGAACGGGACTCTTTGGAAATAGCAGCAAGTAAAACAGTAACATGTAAAGAACACGTGTGCCAATTTAGGACAACTCGTTGCTTCTACGTCTGTTCTACTCAAACACATAATTCCACTTTAAGAAAAAAGATCATTAAAAAGAAAAAGGGATATAAGTTAACTCGGGGAAACACAGGAGGGTGCGATCCCAATAGTGGGGCCAGGTTCCGCACCCCTCTCCCTGAACTTGAGCATGAGGTCCGGTGCACGCACGTTTTCTAGTTCTCCATTCCCCGTGTCATCAGCAGACTCTGCAGGTTTCTGCGTGACGACCCCGCTGTGCTGCACGGGCCCCACACTTCAGGGAGTGAACACCTGGGTCCAGGGAGCTCATGCTCTTCTCAAAAGCCTCCGTGCTCATTGACTGGCAGACTCACAGAGTGTGGAATCTGGGTGAACTGTGGAGGGAAAAGCCCTTGGGAGGAGGCAGAATTTTAAGCTGCTCCCCCTAACCCCTGGTTATCCAATCAAACACTAAGGACTGAGGTGAAGGGCTGGCCCAGGTGGGATTATGGGCCCCGATCCGCCGACCGTAGCGTATGGAGATTACCAGCAGTCCTGACCTAATCACATGCCTCCTCGGAACGTAGTTTCTGGAGCTAGATGTAGAGGGAAAGAGAGAGACCCTGTCTGGCCTTCAAGAGCGTGAATGTGTTGTGTCTCCCTGTGGGGCCCCATGTCGAGAACTGAGGAGAGCCTCTAGATTCGACAGCAGTCCCCGGCCTCCAGCTACAGAAAAAATGGGGATCTCAGTCCAGCAGGTGCAGGGAAATGGTCTGCCAGCCACCAGTGAACGTGGATGGATCCCTACATGCCCCTGAGACCTGGGACCCGCTACAGCTACCTGTCAGGGCAGCTCCCCTGAACGGAGGGCCAGGCCTAGACTCCGCACATACAGAAAACATGAGATGGTCAATGTGTGTCATTTTAAGTCACTAAATGTGTGGTCTTTTTTTTACACAGAAATACAAAGCGAATACATAGTTTATATTATAAACAACAAACCAGACCAAGAAAGATGTCAGTCTCTTAGATGTCACCCAGCTGGCTAGTACCAGGTCTGTTACTAAACTAAGGTTTCCTGACTCCTGGTACACTTGTCTTTGTTCTTTGGTACACTCGTCATCTCCTCGTCCTCTCACACGCCTTCAAAACACCTTTTCTCAGACTGGACCTCTAGTATTGCCTTTTTTTTTATCCTCACTTGAGGACATTTCTCCATTTATTGTCACAGTATGGAAGGAGGAAGGTGCCATCTCTCTCTGCCTGCTAGGGTCGGCGCAACACAATGAACTACAAGCACACGCTGGTAGGAGTGAGAGGGAGCATCGCAAGGGAGCAAATGCTCCAGATCTCTGGCGATTGGTTCCCCAAGTTACAGGTGGATTTATGTAAATGATTTCCTTGAGATGGCGTCTCTGCAAATCAGAGAGCCCAGCCTTGTCTCTTGCTTTTTATGGTGGAAAGAGACTTTAAAGCTAAAAAATAACAAACCCAGATGTTCTTGAGTCCTACGACTCATTGTCCACTAGAGGCAGTGTTCCAGCCTTTGTCATGCAAACCTTATCTTAGACACCTGCAAACGAAGCATCCATATGCGTGCAAGGTGGTCTTCCTGACCTCAAGTCAAACCTGTCTGTACACACACACCCTTTGGTCCTAGGCTGACCCAGTTGCGAGAATGCACATCACAAGGTTACATATCGTCCATCCACCAACCCCCCATTCCTACAGGGAGGGAGGGAGAGGGAGAGAGAGAGAAACATTGGTGTGAGAGAGACACATCGATTGGTTGCCTTCTGCATGACCCCGACCAGAACCAAACCACAACAGAGGCACGTACCCTTGACTGGAATTGAACCCATGACTCTTTGGTCCACGGGCCAACGCTCTTATCACTGAGCCAAACTGGCCGGGGCTGCATTTCTTTCTTTTTAAATTATCCTCTGTAATAGTTAATTTTATGTATCAGTATGGCTGGGCCACGAGGTGCCCAGATATTTGATCAAACGTAATTCTAGGAGTTTCTGTGAGTGTTTTGGGGATCAGATGAACATTTGAATCTGTATACTGAATAAGGCAGATTGCCCTCCCTGGGAGGGGTGAGCCTCATCCGATCATTTGAAGGCCTGAATAGAACAAAAAGACCGACCCTTCTCTGAGAGGAAACACCTGCTGAATGCCTTCAAACAGGGACATCAATTCTGTTCTTGCCTTTGGACTGCAACTGAAACATCAGCTCCTCCCAGGTCTCAAGACTGAGCTTTGGGGGAGAAGCTTATGTCATCAGCTCTGCTGGGTCCCCAACTTTCTGACTGCAGATCGTAGGTCTGGGATTCTCTTCCTCCATAATCCCACAAGCTAATTTCTTATCATATATGCACATACACACACACACGCACACACACATGCACACACTATTGATCCTTTTTCTTTGGAGAAACCTAATGCACCCTCCTCTCCACCTCAACCCAAAACACTTGCCATACTTTCCTGCTCCACAACACCACCATGCATGCCCCAAAGTATGCCCTCAGCCCTGCCCCGTCGCCAAACTCTAAATCAGTACTCAACAAAGAGGTGGGAGAGAATAATAGAACAGAGAATTGATCACAGTGGGGTGCTAGCCATAGGTGTGAGAAATGTTCATCACCTTGCTCTATTCATCGTGATTGCTTTGTCCTGGTTAAGGGAAGCCCATTATGTGCTGGCTGGGAGCTGTGTGCCCTGGGAATTTACTCAGGAATGTTGTGCATCCCCCTGATCTGGGAACAGGGGTGACTGCTTGACATCAGGGAAAGATTGATGGCCCGCCACCCTGGAGGCAACACACTGTGACCACCTTCTGCAATCCCCAGCCCACATTCCTTCCCTGTGATTGTAACCGCCTGTAACCACTTTACCGATTCTTTTTCTTTTTGCCAACGTGCTCTTTTCCCACGAGGTCTTTGTCTTTCGACCCTTTACCAATGGCCGGCTCGCCGGGGGAGGGTGTGTGCAGAGCAGGTCTTACAGGATGGCTCTCACCCACGGCCAGCAATACTGCAGTAAAGATTCATATATGGTTCAATCTTGTCTTTGCTTAATAGACTCGAGTGGTGATGGGTGGCCTGGACCCATTGGTTGTCTGGTTTCAGTTTCATGATCACGACACGTGCCTCCCCAGCTGGGACCACTTTATAACCCAGAGGTGGTGGAAACAGCACAGCACTTCAGAGTTGGACACTGGCCCAGACTCAGTCTGTCCTCAGTCAGCTCTCTTGGCACCAAAACTGAGGTTCTGGGGTGCCTCTCCACATCCCTTCAAGAACTCTCCTCTGTCTTCTTTATTTTGCTGCTTTTCTCCCTCATTTCTGTTCCTACACTGGTTCCCGTGGTGCCCTTCGGTCTGCCGACAGATGAGCTCCCAGGACCCCATGCATGACCACGATGCCCCAGACTACGGAGCCGTGCTTAGACCCCTCACCCTAAGAACACCATGTGAACTTAGAAGAGTAGTATACTTACTTATCAATGGTTATTGTTTTTATTAGTGTCAGTTGGCATTTTGACATAACTTTGGTTAAATAAAAAGTAAAATAATTTTAATTAAAGTATGCTTTTGCACTTACCAAGGACCAAAAAAAATCACAGATCAGTGGATTGAAATGAAAAGAATCATTCTTTTTTTCTTTTGGGAAGGGAGAGGGAGAAAGAGATAGAAACATCAATGAGAGAGAACATCGATTGGCCACCTCCCACATGCCCCCACTGGGGATCGGGCCCACAACTTGGGCATGTACCCTGACCAGGAATTGAATTGATGACCTCTTGGTGCATTGGTCAACGCTCACCACTGAGCCACACCAGCAGGGCAAAAGAACCCTTCTTTGAACGTGGTAGTGCTAACAGCTATGAGCTACAAAAAGATCACGCCCCAAGCTGAGTTTCAGTTCAATACATGGGCTGAACTATAAGTGTATGTTCAAATAAAAGAGGTGGTCCATAACCTTATTTATAGGTAACTGTGTAAAAACTAAAAGGTGGAGAATTTTCAATGCTTAGAAACGAGATACTTAAGACCTCACATTCACTGTGTGCTTACATTTCTTTTTGAGGGATTTGAATTTCGCTCATGTGACCAATCCAGAACACCTCGGCCAGTGAACCTTCAGACAATGGCTTGAAGTAGGCGCTGTGGAGACACAGTCGCATTTGTAAACAAGTACACACAGTTTCATTTTCTGCAAAAGTTAGTAACATGCAGATGAGCCCATTGAAAAGTAACTAACTTGCTTCCATCAGCACATTTTTAAGTAACAGCTAATCAAAGGTTAGACACTCATTTTCTCCAAACAAAAAACACTTGCTCCATTAAGCAATATGTTGACAGCGAATATGATACATTTAAATAACAAATACAGATTTTACAAGCACATTAACTGATAACAAAGAAGCAAAAGTACATCCTTTTGAAAAGGGTGCTTGCTTTATGTCAACAGTTTTGTCATGTTTACTTGAAAGATCACGGATGCTGTATAAATTATCATAGTGATACAACTTTAATTTGTGTTATAATACTTCGTATAACTGTACTTATCAAAATATTTAAAAAATGACGAGTCACAGGTGAAGTAGAAAGATTAAATCAAATAAACTGATGCCAAATGAGTGAGCAAAGTATTCAAAGAACATTTTCATCCCGAGAGAATGAAAGACTAGGTAAGAGTCACATAAACTAATTCCACAGCGGAAATGATATACACTACTGAAGATGTCTCCCTCTACTTATCCACTGATTCGAGAATAAATTACCTTTTTAGCAAGATCTAAGCACTTTGCCTCACACTATGACCCCAGTGAAAACTGTGCAAATATCTTAAGTGTCTTACGAGGGTGAAACGTCTAGTGTGCGAGCAGCAGTGATCTGGTCCATGAATGACAAAATTTCAAATACAATGTTTCACTTATGAAGAGCATTCTATTGGCTCTCTCATGCTCCTTACTATCTCTGACGGACCTTCGCCTGAAGTATTCCATTTGCTTCCTGAGTTCTGAGAGGCTCAAATCAGTGAGTACTCAACATGTGCTGAAATTCTTACAGAATATGATTTCATTTCTATAATAATGCATGAGGTCGATTCCTAGAAATGTCTTCCCCCAGCTTCAAGAAGGCCAACCACTTGCAGAGTCCGAAGGCCCTAGCCTCAAAGTATCGTCTTCACGTAGCACCTCTGTCGAGTAATGCCAAGCGCGTGCTGGGTTTCAGTCTGCTGCTGACCCACCCACAGGACAATTGAAGAGTGAAATTTATAATAGTACCACATTCTTCCTGAGACTGCCCTGCAGACTCTGCCCTTGGTGGGAGAGCAAGTCCCTAACAAAGACAAATGTCTGGGAGCAGCGATTGCCTTGTTTGGGGAGACGAGTGAGACCTGTTGGGGAGGTTGGATCGAGCTCCGTGATCTGACAAGACTGCAGGGTGAACACCTACTTTGGGGCTGTTTCTGTTTAAGAAGGCAACCCCAGCCCTGGCAGGTGCGGCTCAGTTAGGTGGGCATCACCCCATGCACAGAAAGGTTGGCAGTTCATTTCCCAGTCCGGGCACATCCTGGGTTGTGAGCTTGATCCCTGGTAGGGGGCGTGCAGGAGGCAGCTGATCGATGTTTCCCTCTCACATCAATGTTTTTCTCTCTCCCTCTCCCCTCTTCTCTCTAAAAATCCATTACAATATATTTGTAAAAAGAAAGGAACCCGAAGTCACTGAAAACGAGGCCATGTCACAGGACAGATGTCATCATCAAAGTGGCAATGGACATGCCGCACTCAGCAGCGGGAACAGCCCCTCCAGCGTGAGCTCTTGGCACATCACTGTGGGGTTCAGCTTCCTTTCAAATACCCAGAGAATTGTTTCTTCATTTATGCTTATCATTTGCACTTATCATCTTGATTCTTGCGTTCAAGATTTACAATTCCTGGATGATAACTTGAAGAGACGCCTTTTCTTTTCTGATCCGTTTCACATCCCTCATGTTTAACAGCGTGCATCACACGCGCGGTGGCCCGTTAGTTAGTTGTTAAATAAGCTCATAAGTGACTCACAATTCCTTAAATCTCGAGGGTCCAAAAATGTGACACTTGTCATTGCAGCTTTAGGCCAGCTCGTTCAGAGACCAAGGTATTTTTAGTCTTTTATAAATGATCCCCATTTAGGATGTTTGCCATAACACCTTAGCAGGTGCCTTTATTGGCATGGTCCCCTGATAAATCTATAAATAGTACATATTCTCTGATATCTCTGTTGTCTGTTCAAACAGAACTTAAATATCTATGATTTGTAGATGTTTTGCAGGAAAAAAAATACAATTTTTTATTTAAAAAGGCAAGAACTAGCACTACAAAGCACAATTTAAAGATGGTGAATCTAGAACAGTGTATAGAAAAGAATAATAATCAGAAGAGGGGCCCTGTGCCGTGAACACATCCATGTAACTTCTGCCTGGGCTTCAGGTGGTGGAGGAAAACACGCGTGGGAGACATTCATTTCCTCTTCCCTCTGACTAGCGCTTAGACCCTGCAGCTGCCTCCCCGCACCGCCTCTCCAGCGCGAGTTACCCAGCACCAAGGACAGCACCTCCAGAGCCAAAGCCTTAATGGACGTTTATGGTCTGAACAGCCCCACGGAGAGCCAGTTAGCATCAACGGCTGAAACTGACTGTATAACTAATTTGATGATGTCCTTGAGCTCACAGGTGATTTTTTAGTCATTGACCATCCTCCACATGGAAAGTTCCGACTTCAGATTATCAGTCAGAAACACACTGGCCACTACACTACACAGTCCTCCAACACCTGAGGGGCTCCACGCAGCAGGGTGGCTTTAGGCCCCAGGAGTGCAGGGGGGCTGCTTGTGGCTGGCGGGCAGCCGTCCACCTGGTCAGGAAAGGGCCAGGCTCCCTGCAGCACGGGGCAGACAAGCTGGAGGATGCTGGACGGGCCCAGTGTCCTCCAGCTCAGCTAGCGTTTGGGAGAAAAGTCCGGGTGGAAACCCGCTGTGTGACTACCACTCCGGGAAAGGAGTCCGAGGCCTGTGGACTCACTGGTGACTGGAGAGAGAAGGAACCAGCCTGGAGGGCGGTGCACAGGCTCAGACACACGATCCCCGTCCTTCCTGCTGTATCTCAGCGTCCGGCACTGAGACGGTCTAACACAGGAGTCCTCAGGCCCTCACGGATGAACCCAGCACAAATACCTACTGCAGACGAGGTTACAGTTTCCCTTCGAAATTGCCAACAATTCCTTTCTTCAATCTGTATCTTTTTGAAAAGCTGACTTATTTACATTCATCACCCTCATGAGACAGGTGGCAGTTCTGTCCCCCATCAAAATTCCCCACAGGTGCACATTTTTTTTAGAAACAGTCAAAGAGTTGTTTTCTGTGCATGTTTACTGGAACCGCACCTGGGTCCCAGCAGCTGCCCAGCCTCCACGCCACCTGTTGGGCCAGAGCCATCCACGCTCCTGGGACCCCAAAAAGTACTCTGATGCAAATGGTCCCGGTTCTTCTGCAGTCTGGTTGGACCAACCTCCCTCAGTGCCATAAAGCTGTCCTTGGCATGATGTAGGAGCCGTCTGTCTGATAGGTGTTGTGGCCAGCAGAGGTCTGGGAACTGAGCGTCCCTGGAGGACCGCGCCGTGAAGTCTGGCGCTCTCTGGAGATGGTCCAGCGTTTGTCGCGGCGGCTGGCGCTCAGTCCCAAGGGGCCCAGCAGATGGAGCAGGTATCGCTGGGGCTGCTTCTGCCTTGCGAGTCCTCTCCTGACTCCCAGCATTTTTATTAACCGATTGCAGTCCCTTGGCAATACACGTCAGCTCAGCATCTTGAATTCAACTAGCTCCTTCTGAAGAGGTCAAAAGGATTCATGCATGACATTTTCAATATGTTCCCCAAGACACGAGAGGGAGATGATATCACTTCATCCTCCTGAATCAGGATGTTGACAATGCAGAAGGAAAACAGCATTATTAAAATCCAATCCTGAGATTATAAATGATGTAATATGTACCTGATAATATTGCATTTTACATACGCTATTTCATTCCTCAAGATGAGAATTCGTAGGACAAAACCTGATTTGGATTTGTAACGGGGGCAGAGGGGATTTCCTCACCACACTTGATCATTGTTCAGACTGGTCACTGCACCCGGGATCTGTCTGTCCATCAGCCACAGAACACAGCATCCCTCTGACCGTCCAAACCCCGTGCATCTGGCTCCTCCCCGCCCCCACACAGAGCTGCCGTAGACTGGCGTGGGGTGCCGATGCCAAGACCCCCGCCGCACGGTCTGGGCGGAATACCTGAACCCACACTTCCCTGCGATGTGATTCCTACTAGTTGATTTGCCCAGATGAAACAGGCTCCATCCAGAAAGGAGATGTGATGAGAACCTGGCAATTCTTTGACTATAACAGAAGGAAAAAATAGTCCTACGGGATGATAGAGCAAGCTGTATGGGTTGAACCCCACAGACAGGCCAGAAATTCTCGTCAACATTTCTGGTTCAGAGCAAAAGCAACCCAGGGAAGACGCAGAGCTGCTTCCTCACACCGAGCGTTGAGACCGGTTCCACGCGGGGTCCCGGTTCTCACACACACGCGAGAGCATCGGCCGCGCGGGCCGTGTTTCCAGGTCAACATCATCCCATCCACCTGTTCGGTGCAGAGACGCCCCAACGCCACAGCGGTCGAGCTTACTAACCGTGTATTTGTTTCAGAACCGTCACGTTTAGGAAATGGATTTTGAGAGCTGGGAGCTTTAGAAGACTTTCCCTTCATAGAGATTTCCCCCCAACTCTGTGGCACCAGAAGCTACACAGCAGGGGGCCTGGTGGGGGCAGTTTAAGGGCTAGAGCAAGACCCCGTCACCAGCAGGTGGACCGCGAACCCGCGTGCCTTTCAGTAACGACCTTGAGGGCACCGCGCTACGTGAAATACGCCCAATCCTGACAGTATCACCGATAAGTGGAATAAAACAAAAACAGAACACAAAACTTATAAACACTGAGAGTACAAAGGTGGCTGCCAGGGGCTGGGCAAATTGGGAGAGGTCAGTAAAATAGTAGAAACTTTCAGCCTGGTCAGTGTGGCTCAGTGGTTGAGCGTTGACCCTGTACCAGGAGGTCACCGGTTCGAGTCCCAGTCAGGGCACATGCCCAGGTTGTGGGCCCATCCCCAGTGGGGGTCATGCAGGCGGTGGCCAGTTGATGTTCTCTCTCATCAGTGTTTCTATCTCTCTCTCCCTCTCCCTTCCTCTCTCTCTAAAAGTGAGTAAAGAAAAAAAAATATTTTAAAGGTATAAACTTCCAGGTGTACTATGAGTAAGGTCTAATGTGAACCATGGTGACTACAGTTTGTAACACTGTACTATATGATTGAAATTGGCTAAGCAGGTAAGACGTAAATGTTCACACATGTGCGTGCACACGCACACACACGCACACACACGCACGCACACACAGTAATTAAGATGTATTGTGCAGGATGCTGTAGCTCTTTGTTTTCACCAGCGTTTATGTTTACAACTGAAATTGTAAATATGTACATAGAGGTGTTTACAAGCAGACTATACATCTACTTATTTGATCAGATAAAATTCACCTTCACTATCCTGTTTCCCCAACGTCAGTATCTCTGCTTCCTGGTGGCATCATCGAGATGTTCCCTCTTCGCATGTACCTGCGACGTCCCCTCTACCTACGACATTCCCTCTTCACATGTACCTGCGACGTTCCCTCTTCGCATGTACCTGTGACATTTCCTCTACCTGCGACGTTCCCTCTACCTGCCACATTCCCTCTTCACATGTACCTGCAACGTTACCTCTACCTGCGACATCCCCTCCACCTGCGACGTTCCCTCCACCTGCGACGTTCCCTCTGCCTGTGATGTTCCCTGTCCACCAGAGGCTGCATCTACAATGGGTGCAAGTTACATGTTTTTGGTTAGATGATGTCCTTGGTGATTCACATCAACATTCTTTTTATTTTAATTGAGGATGTCACAGACACAGAACGGGAAATGTTTGCAATGAGCTGACCGGCCACTCCTCAGCCAGAGCAGACAGACAGCCAAACCTTCATCAGAAACTCCTCTTGTTCTTCAAGAATGACCCAGCGTGTGGGTCCCAAAGGGATCTACACTAGAAATGACTGCATCTACCTCCTTGATCACCGTTCCGCCAAATGCCCGAAGAAGAAAAAACTAAAGTCGATGCCGTATATTTCTAGGCATCCCTCTTTGCATAGTTTTGTGCGGTCCTCAGTTTTTCACAGAATATTGGGGGGAAAAAAAGGTGTTTTTGCAAGCACCCAGACGCAGGTGTGCTATTATTCTCACAGGAGATGCCCCGTAGGTCCCCGCCTGGTGTGTGAGCGTCAGCCTGTGGTTAGTCGCACAAACTGAGCCGTGCGGTGAGCTCGGTAAGAGGAGCTCTGTTTGGACCAGGTCACCACAGAGCGGCTGCTTTTTCTGGGATGAACTAAAGGAAGAGCCACTGCCACCAGCCACGTAGAGTTTTCCATCCTTGTGGTCAACGCCGCAACATCTGCACTTTATATTTTTATTCCTTAGAGAGAGGGAGGGAGGGAGAGAAACATCAATGTGAGAGAGAAACATCCTGCACGCCCCCTGATGGGCATCGAACCCGCAACCTGGGCACGTGCCCTGACTGGGAATTGAACCAGGACCTCTCAGTCTGTGGGCGGCGCTCAATCCGCTGAGCCACACCGGCCAGCCCTATACTTCATTTAAAACATCCTCAGGAATAATGCCATTGAGAGGGACTGTCACAGTTACATTTTCCCTAGAGCAGTCCTCATACTAAACGAGTCGGAGCTTAAGTTCCCCTTCACGCACTGTCATGGGTCTTCGCTCGTGGTTCACCCCACTCGCTGTGGGACCTGCGGTGTGGGGAAGGGGGATTTGGAAGGTGAATTTCCAGGCAGCTTCAAGTCCCATGCCATCTTTTGTGGGGAAAAATAGATAATAGAGAGATGCCGCTGTCTTAGAACCTCCTTGCAGTTGCCTGTGTAGACAAGTCAGAGGCTGAGCACCCTGGCCGCTCTCCCTGGAATTCCCACCTCCCCAGAAGTCTCCGCCCACTCAGAATGCAAAGCCCCTCCCCTTCCCACCCTGCTTGCTACTACCTGTTCCTGGGCTCACCTGCCCAGGCTCAGCTCGAGACTTAGACCCTCCTTCCCGACTCATCAGCACCCTGTCTTTGTACTCACACTGTACCCTGCACAGAACTTGATTAAAACTTGATTACACCCCATCAGGCTCTGAGACACTTAGGGGGAAACCGCCTTTGCATATACGGTGCAGAGCATCACCTGAGCATATGACGTCTGTGCAATGAATGCATGCTGCATGGATCAAGAGATGCTGAGTCCTGCAAGTCCAGTGACACCGTATCAGTCAGACCCTCGGGGACCTCCCTGAGTGGTTCCAAATTAGTGGGGAGAATTCAGTGGAGCTTTTTAAAAACCTGCTGATATCTGTTGGGATACTTTATTTGAAAGCTATAGAAATAAATTTTGAGTAATAAGTGCAGGGGTTGGGTGTTGGAAGATGGACGTTTTGTAACCTTGCGTTAAGCGCTCTCAACCTTGTGTTAATGCGTTCTCTCGGAACCCTAGCCCGGGGGAAACCTGGCCCACCCAGGTGTACTGGGCTCTTCATTTGCATGTGAGTAAAGGTTTGTTATCTTTTGGCTTCCAGGTCTCTTCCTGTAAAAAGCAAGAGACAAAGCTAGGGTGCATGCAGTAATGCCGTCCCAAGGAAATAATTTACTTAAATCCACTTGTGACCTGGGGGTACCAGCCTGCAAATAAATGGGACTGTGTCCAGAGATCTGGAGCATTTGCTGCCTTGCAAAGCTCCCCCTCCCTCCAAGCAGCCTGTGCTTGTAGTTTCACTGCATTGTACCGATCCCCGCAGGCCGAGAGACGGCAAATAAGAAAATGTATGGTAGCAGGTCGGTGTGGCTCAGTGGACAGAACATCGAGCATGGTCCCATGTATGAGGTCGCTGGTTCAATTCCCAATCAGGGCACATCCCGGGTTGTGGGCTCGATCCCCAGTAGGGGGCATGCGGGAGGCAGCTGATCAATGTTTCCCTCTGCCTCTCTCTCTCTATAATCAATAAATACATAGTTTTAAAAAATATTTTTAAAAAGAGAGTATTTAGTCGGATCTGCACAGCTAAGAGAGCCGAGGTGGAGAACACCCAGGATTGGGCAAACGCTGCAGTCTGAGGAGCCTTGTGTGCAGAGCGGGTCCCTCAGGCCACCAGGACGAGCCCCTGCGTCCGCAGACTCCAAGGTGCTCCACTCAGAGCCGCAAGACGGCCACCCACAGGCACACTGCACCAGACGCTGACCCTCTTCAGAGCCTCAGTGTTCTCGACCCCGCCCCCTGCATTTTCATGACCAGGGAAGGATTTGTAGTTACAGAAAAGTGAGTCTGCTCTTATAAAAAGGAAGACTAGATATTGGATAAGAAAAGCACAGATGCCCTCCACTCAGCGCCTGGGCACTGGCCCCCGCCTGCTTCAACTGGCCTCCCGATCGTCTACCCTCGTTCGGATAGAACTTCGTTACGTATTCTTTTGTTCAACAAATATTGAGTAGGAACCTACCAAGCCAGGAGTCACTCGAGCCCCGAGGATGGAGCAGGAGTGCACCTGACACGCGCCTGCTCTCATGCACCTTAGTTTCCCGGAGGGAGACAGACGTAAACTAACACCAGCACGCCTGCCGGGGCAGGGAGTGGGGTGGAGGGAAATGGGCCAGAGCGGAAAGGTACACAGCGCAGGAGCGAAGGGCTGGTGGAGTTGTGTTCCCTAAGGGAGGTTCAGGGAGGTTCTCTGAGGAGGAGGCATTTCAGCAAGAACCCCGAGGAGGAGATGGTAAGTGAGCCATGCTAACAGCTGGGGAAGGGGGCCTCGTTTTTGACAGAGATGGCGTGTGACGGGGTGCTAGTGGAAACGTGAAGGAGCTGAGGAGGTCAGGGTGCCCGGAAAGGGCTGGGGAACAGCGAGGAGAAAAGCCATAGCCGCAGCCAGGCCAAACATTAGGCCTTAACCTTCGTGCTTGCTGACCTTGGGAAGTACACTGACTATACCACTCGTGGGATGGGTGTTCTTCGGAGGTCTCTGGAAAGGTAGTGACATCATCTAATTTACACTTAAATGGTCCCCTTGATTGCTGTGTGGGTGACAGACTGTGGGGAAGAGACAGAAGCGGGGAGCCCATCACAACCTTGGTCACATCCTGATTAGATACAATCTGGCCTTGGAGTTGAGCTCAAGAAAGGAGGGTTCTCACCAGAAACCGAGTCAGCTGGCAACTCATCCCAAACCTCCCCACCTCCAAAACTGCGAGATGTTACATCTCCGTGGTTCAGTCCACCCAATCAACCGTGTATTGTGGCAGCCCAGGCCGACTAAGGCAGATGGTGAGCTGTGGTAACCACCGCCACGCAAAGTGGGCAAGAGACACCACGTTTCATAATGATGGCAGGGGATTGTAACATGAACTATAAAAAGTCTTCATGGGTTTACACGTAGAAACGTAGACTTGACAAACATGAAGTAAGTTTGTAAAATCCACTCTTCAGACGCCTAGCACAGTAACGGACAGACGTAGACTAAACATCAACAAGAAACCAGATGGTTTGAACAACACCATGAGCAGACTTGTTCGAAGTACCACACAGAAGACACCGTATCTAGTAACTACAGAATACATTTAGAGGAAACACAGTATTTAGTAACTACAGAATACATTAGAGGAAACACCGGATCTAGTAACTACAAAATACATTTAGAGGAAACACAGTATCTAGTAACTACAGAATACGCTTAGAGGAAACATTGTATCTAGTAACTACAGAATACGTTTAAAGGAAACACAAAATCTAGTGACTACAGAATATATTTAGAGGTGCAAACAAAAAAACCAAGAGATATCTTGGAAGACAACGCATTTCTGCTTCTGGAGAGAGGAGAAGAGAGTGTAGTAAACCTAAGGTTACTTGAAAATCATATAAAATACCCTCCCCCCAAATAATCTCTATTTAAAGGCATAAGAGAATATTGAAAAATGAGAATTCGTGGGTCTCAGATCCTAACTCATGCTCTGCGATCCCATCACCCCCAGGTACTTGCTAGTTTCAGGGGTGAACCCAGGCGTGAGATTCCAGGCCAGGGTGGCAGGTCGGAGAGGCCTGCTGTCTCCCGTGGCTAGAACAACCGTGCATACTCAAGGATCCAGGAAAGCATGGGCTCTTCCCCCCAGACACCTTCTGTGTGTTGCAGCTGCTGGGCAGGAGGCTAAAATCCTGAGGACATTCTGAGCCTCTGAAAAGCACGTGGCCTGCCTCAGACTGAACACTGTGAAGGAGACAGAAACGAGAGCTTCTGAGAGGCTGACACCCAGACTCTTGGCTCCTGGGCGGTACCGACCAGGGATGTCGCCACGGCAGAGATGCGTGGGCAGAGAGGGGCCCTTACCCACGCCGGAGCCCGCCCTCTCTTCAGCCCAGGTCCTAATTTTGATCTATTCATTCTCCCTAGCAGAGGAGAAAGAAAATCCTCCAGGGATTCCCTCCATTGTTTGCCAAATTTTTCTCATTCAATGAAAATGAAAGAGCATGCCAAGAGAAGAGAGCATGAAACCATCCAAACAACAAAAATGATGATACAAATAGATCCATATTTCATCCATACATTGAACTGACAGGACACGAGTTTGAAATAACTATGATGAATATGTTTGATGGAGAAAAAAGGTGGGAGTTTGGGTCACCTCACAAGAGAATTATGCAGTCGACAAAGATAAAAGTTGGTACTTTGGGGGGAAAATGTATAAAACTGGCAAACATTTAACAGGAAAAGTTTTAAAGAAAAGTCGAGAAAACAAGTCACAATATTAGGAATGAAAAGGGAGAGCATAACTAAAAGTAAGGGAAACATTAAAAATATAATAATTACATTATAAATAATTTTACAGACATACTTTTGAAAATTTGCTTGAAATAACTGAAAATTTGCTTGAAATAACTAAAATCCATGAAAAATGCCATTTACAAAATAAGACATAAAAGAAATAGAAAATGTGGTTGGTTATAACGCTGTTTAAAAAATTAATTTGTAGCCCTGGCCAGTTTGGCTCACCAGTTAGAATGTCCGCCCATGGACCAAAGAGTCCTGGGTTCAGTTCCGGCCAACGGCATGTACCTCGGTTGTGGTTCATCCCCGGCCCCAGTTGGGGTCATGCGGGAGGCAACCAATCGATGTGTCTCTCTCATATCAATGCTTCTCTGTCTCTCTCTCTTCCTCCTTCCCTCCCTCCCACTCTATCTGAAGATAAATGGAAAAATATTCTCGAGTAAAGACTAAAAAAAAAAATTTAATTTATAATTAAAAATGTTTTCAAAAACAAAACACAAGGCCCAAGTACCTTCACCAGTCACTTCCTCCAGTCACTTCCACCTCAGCCGAAGGTGCTCAGTTCATTGTAAATAAGAAGCACATGCCCCCCTATTTCATGGGGGTCACCACCACTGCAGCAAACACCAATGAAACGCCAACACGAGGATTAATGTCATTGACAATGCATGGCATTACCTCCCAGCTGAGCTTCCAACACCCTGAGAAAGTCTATGTACCCCGAATCAGCTTCTCCCACCCCCTCAGGGGTGCTTCCGGTCTTCACTCCCCCTCCTGGACCCCCACTGACCTCTCCTCTCTCCAGTCAATCTGTCAATGGCTTCACCAAGGCTATAGATTGCCACACTAAAAAAATTAAAAATATAAAAGTAAAGGTGCTTAGAGAAGTTAGTCTGAAAAGGCTACATGGGATTTGAACCTATGACATTCTAGAAAAGGCAAAACTAGGGCGACTGCAACAGCTGAGTGGTTTCCAAGGGGTTTGGGGGGGTGGGAGGCAACAGGTGGAGCACAGGATTTTAAGGGCAGTCAAGTACTCTGCCTGAGACATACTGGAGATGTACGTCTTCGTACATTTGTCCAAACCCACTGAGTGTATGACACAAGCGTGACCGCGGTGCAGACCGAGGACTCTGAGTGATCATGTGTCTGCACAGACCCTTCCGTTGTAAGAACTGTACCTTCTATGAGGTATCACCTCACACCTGCCAGATGGCCGCCAACAACAAATCCTCCAACAAGTGCTGGCGAGGGTGTGGAGAAAAGGGGACCCTAGTACACTCCTGGTGGGAATGCAGACTGGTGCAGCCACTATGGAAAACAGGATGGAGTTACCTCAAAAAATTAAAAATTGAACTGTCATTTGACCAGTGATCCCACTTCTAGGAATATACTCTAAGAAGCCTGAAACACCAATCAAAAAGAATATATGTACCCCTATGTTCATAGCAGCACTATTTACAATAGCTAAGATCTGGAAACAGCCCAAGTGCCCATCAGTAGATGAGTGGATAAAAAAGCTGTGGTACATATACACAATGGAGTACTATGCAGCTGTAAGAAAGAAAGATCTCTTATCCTTTGAGACGACATGGAGGGACCTGGAGAGTATTAACCTAAGTGAAATAAGCCAATCAGAGAAAGACAAATATCAGATGATCTCACTTATCTGTGGAATATAATGAACAAGGTGGGCTGATGAACGAAATAGACCCAGAGACACAGAAAGGAGTATGGTTCAGACTGACAAACCTCACAGAAGGGGCTGGGGGTAGAATGAGATGAACCAAAGAACTTACATGCATGTATGCATAACCAATGGACATAGACAACAATGCTGGGGTGGGGATGGGATAGAGAGAAGGGGGTCTGGGGGGGGAAAGGAGAAACATCTGTAACAAAAATAAATTAATTAATAAAAAGAAGAAAAACTGTGTCCTCTAGTGGGGGTGTGGACCGTGGGAAGGCCGTGCATGGGTGGGGGGGGGGGGGGTGCGGCGGGTGGAAAATCTCTGTATCCCTCTCTCAATTTTGGAATGAACCTGGAAATGCCCTTTAAAAAAATAAAATCTATTTTTAAATAAATTTCAAAGATGCTTCATGACCTCCACAAACACACCCATGATTCCCCGTGACTCCTCCTAAAAGGGCTTTTCCCTTCCCTCTCTTTCTTGACTATTTTATAATCCCCTTTCTACCTTCCCAACTATACTCTTGATTCCATTAGACAATAAAAGATTCATTCCATCCATCACTTTGCCTTGATTCTGTATCCTTAACACGTTCTGTTCCCATCGATCCCTTCCCCTCCACACAGAAAATTCTTAATTCACTGCTGTCTCTTTTTAAAGACCTGTTTCAAGCTTCAACAGCCAAGCTTCCAACAAGAAGTATCAGTCCACTCTCTTCATAGTCTAAGGTCCACTTCTTCCCGGTAATCTATCATCCGCCCTTGCCGCTTCTCTTCACCCTATAAAAGTCCTCATTTCAACACCAGTCTACACTGGTTAATCAACATCGAGACTTGTGAGCCCTCGACACGGACACTCGCTCAGCACCTTGTCTTGGTTTGGTTCCATCACACCTTCACTTCTACGTTCCCTGCTCTACCTGGGAGAATCCCCTCTGTCTCCTTCGGGGTGAGCCCGCCTCTGCCTGCCCCTCAGACAATGAAGTTAATCTGGGTTCTCCCCTGATTTCTCTTCTTAATCGGGGATCTCCTCCCGGGCCATCTCACAAGTCCCACTTCCCGGGGGACCGAGTGTGACTGTGGCTGGGGCGCTCTGAGTTAGGAATGATTCTCCGATCTCCCCTGGGTTTGGAGACAGACTGCTACTGACGAGGGAAGTCTTCCAGGGACCCCGAAGGTGCCAAGGCTGCCCAGACCACGTTTGCTTCTGCGGGTATCGGCTGGTGGAGGATTATTTCTCCTATTCGGACCCGTAAGCCCACATGCGACCTGGGCGGTGCTGTGTCCATCTACCGAAGAGACGCCAGTCACGGTTTGAGGAGCACCAGGTAGCCAGTACAACGGTGGAGCCCAGTGATATTTCATTTGTATAATGGACCCATAGGCTAAGGTACAAAACCTGAATTCTTAACCTTGTGCCAAACCTCGTCTTCCTCGTGTCACCCTTATTCCGCAGGGTGTCGTTCAAATTCAGCGCCACTGAGTGCAGCTGCTGAGGTTGAAGTCTTCAAAGTCCAGTCGGTACTGTTCACACACTGGGCAATGTTAACGGGCCTTCGAGACTGTGTGCGATGGACCTGTCTCTCCCCAGCCACCAAGCCAAAGTCTGGACTTCCCCATGTCCTCCGCTCAGTGGGTCAGCACACCCTTCCACCATCACACACACACACACACACACACTCTGCTGTCCACAGACCACGGGAGGCAGAGCCCAATGTCTAAAACATACGCGTGATGATAGCCCTTATTTAAACACTGCGATGCCTGCCCACCCACCTGCAGCATAACATCTACAACTCCTCAGCCTGGTACCTCGTCTTCCGAGAGCAGGGCTCGCCTCCCTGTCCACCGTGACCCCAGGCAGCACCTGTCGGGAGCTCCCTGCCCCGCCCCTCCCGAGCCTGCTCCAACCTTGGACCTCTGTCGATGCAAGTCCATGGACAAAAGGGGGCGTGTTCTGGTGTCTCTTCTTATGAGGACCTGGATCCTTTCAGACCAGGGCCCCCCTCATGACTACATCTAACCCTAATACTTCCTTCCTCCAAACGCAGCCACAGGAGGGTTAAGGCTCCACCGTACGAATCCTGGGCGTGCACACACGGAGTCCACAGCCAGCGGCACATGTCATCGCTGCCTCCCAGGTAAAGGACACGAGCGGTGAGGCCACGCAATAAAAGAGACGAGGAGGCATAAGAAAGTGACGGAAGTGAAGGGGACGATGGATAAAGGGGGGGGAACCTCTTTCCAGGGCAGAAATCACTCACCGAATGGCTTGGTTTCCAAAATTGGTCAACACCACGTTAAAACAAACCATTTACAGTCGTAAGCTATGCAGAGCCAATCCAAAGGAGAGGGTTACTGGCATTGATAATGACAGATAGAAGCCAAAGTTAAAGAGAGAGTTTATACGAGTGGGCAGAGCCCACCATGAAGATGGGACGGGACCACGCACTGCCCAAACGCAGGGCGGACGCAGGTACCGCTGTTCTTATTAAGACACAAGGTCGTGATCATTGCAACAGCTTTATTAATGCAAACAATGTCACAGTAGCACAGTAAACCTACGTTTGCCCACCCTGTATACATATATCATAGACAATATAATGCAAGAAATAGATATATAGATGTATATAGCATAGAAATATATAATGCAAAGTCTGGCTTTTGAGAAGGAGAAACTGATAGGCAGAAAGGGAAACATCACACACCCCTCTGATGCGTCTGCACTTTAAGCCAGCAAAGCACAGAAGCCTTGTCCACATGCACCCTAATAGATGGTGTGTCCTGTGAACGAAATGACCGCGTCCTAGCCACATTCAAGAGAAATGAATGGAGCCTGGCTGGTGGCTCAGTTGGCTGGGCGTTGTCCTGTGCACCAAGTGGTTGCCAGTTTGATTCTCATCAGGGCACATGCCCAGGTGGTGGGTCCCCAGTAGGGGGCGAGCAGGAGGCAGATAATGGATGTTTCTCTCTCATTGATGTTTCTCTCTCTCTCTCTCTTTCTCTCTCTCTCTCCCTCTCCCTCCCCCTTCCCTCTCTCTAAAGAAATCAATAAAAACATATTAACAAAAGAAAGAGAGAAACTAATGAAAACGTGTCTGAACTAATAAGAGAGCTCCCTGGATATTTGTGTTACAAAATATTACATGAAAAATCAATAGCTTTCCTTTACACCAGAAAACATCACCAGGAAATCATAATGAAAAATATCCTGTTCACACAAAAATTTCTAAAACACATTGCCAACAAAACAGACATGAAAGTATGTGCGCATGGCCATGTGAAGAAAGTGACTGACTCATGACGAATGTTGTAGAAGATTATTTAAATAAATGGGTAATCCTTAGATGGCAAGAGATCAAATGGATGCAACTGTCAATTCTTCCCAAATTAATTAATTGATTTTATGCTATTCCTTTTGTGGAACTCCATTAGTTTGACTGGGTGGGTTAAACAATAAAAATCTAGCCCTGGCCAGTTTGGCTTAGTGGTTAAAGCATCAGCCCATAGACCAGAGAGTCCCGGGTTCGGTTTCCACTAAGGACATGAACCTCGGTTGCAGTTTGTTCCCGGCCCTGGTTGGGTCGTGTAGGTGGCAACCAGTCGGTGTCTCTCTCACTTCGATGTTTCTCTCTCCCTCTTCCTCCCTCTCTCCCTCCTGCTCTATCTGAAGATGAAAGCAAAAATGTCCTCGGGTGAGGATTAAAAAAAAAAACACAATAGAAATCTATTTCCTCACAGTTCTGGAGGCTGGAAATGCAAGATCGAAGTGCTGGTGGGTTTGGTGTCTGAGGCCTCGCTCCTGGCTTGCAGATGGCCACCTCCGCTGTGTCCTCACAGGGTCCTTCTGTGCGCACCACATCCTTGGTGTCTCTCTGTGTCCCCATGTCCCCCCGTGGTCAGGACGCCAGTCACACTGAGTTACTGTTCGCCTAGCGATCTCGTTTTACCTGAATTACTTCTTCAAAGTCCTGTCCCCAAAGAGAGGCATGTTGTGAGTTCCTGGGGGTTAGGGCTTCTACATGTGACTGCTGGTGACACATGCGTCGGCCCGGAACCAGAACGCAGCAGGGACACTGAATCATGGCCGCTCCCACGCGCTCTGCCTGCCTGGACACAGCGCGGACTCCGCAGCCCTGGTCACAGTGGAGGGATGTGCCCGTCCCAGGCCAGGCCACAGGTCACGCCTGACTGTCCCACCGCGCTCTGCTGTGACAGCGGAAGGCTTGTATTTTAGCGGCAGCACCAAGAACAAAGGTGCCCGGGTCTCTGCGTAACCTCTGGGGGGGGGGGGTGCCCCCTCCTCCCCGCCTGCACGGGGCTGTGACAGAGCAGGAAACAACCCGGGCGTTTGGGGGCAGGTGAGGTTTCCTTCAGCACAGCAGCTCACGTGGGAGGAACAGGATACACAGAATCCACACAGCACCACGTACTCTAGAACATTCCCTCCACCCGAGACCTTTAAAAGGTCCTCCTAGCTCCTAGCAATGGTCTCAATGAGCATTCGCATACTATATTGAAAAGAGGTGTTTGCTTCATAGTAGTAAAAATGTTAATCCCTGTCAACATCAGTTACTCATGAAAGAGCTTACGCGAGGAACTGAATGTCTGTGTCCCCCTAAAATTCACGTTGAAACCTAACCCCCAGTGTGGTGGGATTAGGAGCTGGACCTTTGGGACTTGAACCCCAGGTCATGAGGGTGGAGCCCCCGTGAATGGGACTAATCCCTTATAAAAGAGACCCCGAGCCCCTCCCCGTCCCCTCCCCCACAGGAAGACGCAGCGAGAGGCACCCCCTGTGGGTAGGAGGCGGGGTCTCACGCCTGTCTGCCAGCACCTTGGTCTTGGACTGCTCCAGAACCCTGAGAGAGACGTCTGCTGGCTCAGACACTCGGTCTGTGCTGTTCCGTCCTAGCAGCCTGGGGGACGAGGACAATCCACATGATAACCAATGTCATCCCAGAAAAACAGCCCTTCTGAGGACCTGGGTGGGGTATACTCTAGAGATGCCCCAGGAACAAAAAGGAGAAAAATAATAAGTCTGACCTACAAAGCAAAACTTTAGATAAGGCCCAAGCGTCGAGTGACAGCCAAGGACATGAGTGGCCGGGACGGCGGCTGCAGCAGCCGCACACAGCCGTCTCCTGCCCAGGGCAGACCCAGACCGCGCGTGGCAGAGCCGGGCGCTGCGGCCAGGGGGCGATGGGCAGCGTGGCCGCGGTGGAGCCCATCACTCTGCCAGTCCTGCCTTAGCGCAGTCTAAAACTCACCTCCGGTGCAGGGCTAGGACTTCAGACCCTTCAAGGCCGTGTCCAAGGCCACCGCGGCCCCGGAGCAGATGCGCAGACGCACCGCAGGGCCCCGCTCGCTTGCCGAACAGGAGTTTCCACTGGAGTCACTGAGAAACCACAGGGCCCCTGACGGAAGCTCCCCCTCGGATGAGCCGTCACAGGGATGAGAGCTGAGATTCAGCCCTCGAACCCAGGCAGGTGCAGAGACTGGGACGTGTGTGCAAGAAGTAACGGAAATCCTTAGAAAAAGCCGGTAGCCTTCCAAATAAATTGACACAAAAAACCATGCAGCAGGCAAAGAACAGGCCAAAATACAATGAATTAAGATACATAGGTGGTCCTGGCCAGGTGGCTCAGTTGGTTGGAGCCTCGTCTTGTGCACCAAGGGACTGCGAGTTCAGTTCGCTAGGTCTCGGGTCTGATCCCTGGCAGGGCGCACGCAGGAAGCCACCTCGACGTTTCTCTCTCTGAAATTAATGCAGTGTGCCCCTGAGCGAGGGTGAGAAGCAAGAGCACGCGTGGAAAGCTGTCTGCAGCGCAGTGGCTGGTTTGCCGGTCGCTCTGAGGCTGCAGGAGAGGCTACCAGGCCTGTGCACCCAGCTCCCCCAGCTGTGCCCTGTGGGGCAGGAGGCTTCACCCCGGGGGACCGCGTCGCTCGTGTTCCTTTCCGAACGTGTCAGCTCGCAGAGCCCTAGCTGCTGGCCCCGCTCTGAGGACCCCGCGTGGGAGAACCCTGGGCAGCTGGAAAATGCCCCAGCGCCTCCCGACTCGGGCTGTCGGAACCAAGGCCTCTTCCCGAAACTCCCGCAGACGGGGTGCGGGGGGATTTGACGGTGCTTCGATGTGGGCAGGGGGAAGGGGACGCAGCCTTGTTTCCCTTGACGGACTCATCGACTAACCTGGGACAAACAAAGACGCCTGAGATGAGTAACACGGGGACCAGCCGCAGCCCCACTCATGCTACCCGAAAGACATGCTGAACCTCCCAATAGCATCCACCACGATTCTGAACAACATACAACATCCCTACGTTGTTTAATGTCACCTCCATCGGCCTGAAAATTAGGTTTGTACAGCACAAGAGTCAGGATAGACCCTGCACGGTAGGGCCATGCCCACCTGGCGAGGCTGGAGGACAGGGCAGAGGCCCTCACCCTGAGCAAGGGGTGGCCTGCTGCCCAAGAGCCCTGGTGGCTGAGGGAGGGGCCTGTTCAGTGCAACGGGGCTGGCACTTCGTCCCCAGGTCAAACCCCAAGGCCTCCTGCCAGACACCTTTGCAGAGAAACTGACTTGACGGGCAGTTGGGGAAAACACCGGAACAGACCTCCCTCCACCCAGAAGGGAGAGAAAGTGTAAGGCCAGGACGGGGGGCAGAGGCTATGATTTGTGGAGACAGAACAGAGAAGGAGCCATCTCCCCTGCAGTGACCACGGCCAGGACGGGGGGCAGAGGCTATGATTTGTGGAGACAGAGCAGAGAAGGAGCCGTCTCCCCTGCAGTGACCACCGGCCGGGGGAACATGCCCCAGACTCTGAGTCCCAGGCAGTGAGCTGGATGGGGCCCCGCTCAGAGCAGGAAGGAGCAGAACAGAGCGGAGAGTCACAGGGCAGAGGGCGCTGGGCTGCCAGGTGTGTGGTGACCAAGCCCTCGGCCTCTGCAGCCACCTGCAGCTGCGTCCCGTCCCGGCCACTCATGTCCTCTGCTGTCACTCGACGCTTTGGGCCTTATTGAAAGGTTTTGCTGCCTGGCTGAGGCGAAGTCCGCCCACTGGGGCAGTGCTGGAAACGGGGCTATTTCTTTACTGTTTTGAGGCCCTAGCCCCCTCCCTAGCTACTGTGGACAAGGGATCCTGGATGTCACTGAAAGAAAATAAGGGACCAGCTATGCCTTCCGTGCACGGATTCTCTGTAGTGATGCTGATTAGCACGCGCTCCCGGGGAGGCAGAGAGAAACCCAGGCCCTCTGTTCCCTCCTGCACAAGGCTCAGCTCATCCCCACCCCGCGCCTGGAGGCAGGCTGGCCCCCCGGGAGGAAGCCAGCACGCAGGAGGGCCCGGAGCAGGAGGGCAGCCACGCACATCAGCAAAAATTCGAGTGGAAACCTAGTCCTTTCAAACCCTTGGAGATAATACTTGGTGACTGAAGACGGGCATAGCCAGAGCCCCTGGGGATGGAGGCACGGGGTGGAATGCACAGGGAAAATGCACGGTGAGCTACAGAAATTAGAGGTGTAGCAGAGAAGAGAATTGCATTGGTGGGAAAGGAACCCATGGAAACATGCGAGAAGCGGCTGCCAGGTTACTACACGGTTGTGGGGTGAACCGGGGTTTGAAAACTCTGCGCAAACCAGATTCTCCCACAGCTCTGTCCCTACCCGAGGCTCACCCCTCTCAGATGCAGGAAAGAGCAGGACGGCCAGGACCAGACGTGGTCTCCTCACGTCCACTCGCATCAGTCACGTGGCCAACTTCAGTGTCAACGATGGAAAATGCTGCCCCTCAAAGAATAGGGATGTGACATAAAGGGAAAATAATAGCAAAGCCTGTTACGCAGTCATCTGTGCCCTGCAGACCGCAAAGTGGTGTCTAAAAGAAACAATGTGTCTCTGCCCGTTAGACACACAGATCAGGGAAGCAGGTGGACAACCTAAAAATAGATGTGCAGGGAACCTCAGGAAATAATAAAGAAAACACCTCAAGTCAAAGGGGAAATTCAATAACGCTGCTAAGATAACCAAGATAACCGGATAACCACTTGGGGGAAAAGTAATATCCATCGCCCCCTGACACCCAGTACCAGCTGGGACAGACTTTTAAACTTGAGAAGTGAGACAAAAGTATTACAAAGGAGCACGCTTAATTTTTATTTTTATTTTTTCTTTATTGATTTTAGAGAGAGAGGAAGGGAGACAGAGATGGTAACATCGATGAGAGAGAACATCGATGGGCCGCCTCCTGCATGCACCGCCCCCTCCCCCCCCTGGAGATGGGGCTCACAACCTGGGCATGTGCCCTGACGGGGAATCGAACCGACGACCTCTTGGTGCAGGGTCGATGCTCAACCACTGAGCCACACCGGCCAGGCACATGCTTATTTTTTTATATTCTCTGAGAGAAGTCATTTCGGAGTAAGGCAAACAATCCAGATGCCGTAGAAGTAACGATTGACTGCAAAATAAATCTCACTACAAAAGTAAGTAATTTCTGCCAGGCAGGAACAACTCAAGGCGTAAAGACAAGAAACAAATTCGGGAAAGGATTTGCAATCTTGTCAGACAGGGAAGGTTCGTCCCCTGAGCATGTATGTCAGTGGAATTCTGACACCCTGACCAAAGAACCGGCCTTTGAGGGTGGCGAGTGGGGGAGGGGTGAGAAAGAGGACAGGCAGGGCAAGGCCAGGGGGTTGACCAGAGTAATTGAAAGGCAAGGCTACGTCAGAGATGCCTTCAAAGACACCAGACCCAAACACACCAGCTAAGGATGTACGTATACAGATCAAGAGTGATCGCCAAGTTCCAGAAAAATAATTAAAAAGTTAATTCCAGCCCAATATATCCTGGAAACTATTAAAGTTCAAGGACGTAGAAAACATATTTTTAAAACATCCAGGCGTTAACCAAAAGTTACCTACAAAGGAGGGAACACCAGACTCCTCTTCAGCGCCAAATATAAGGAGACGACCAAGGCAGATCTAAAGAGTTCTGACAGGTAGCGATGGGATCCAAGCATTCGCTGCACAGCCAAGTGATCTTTTATACATGAAAAAAATCCTCAGACATACAAAGAAACCCTCAGAAAGAGTCCACCCATGCAAATTGGCAAAAATCACCTGACTGCAAGCGTGTGAGTTCAGAATGGGGAATGTCAGGAATCGAACAAAGCCAAACTGTCACCGACATGTGACAGCAAGAGACCTGTGCTGAGACCCGGGAACCTGGCTGTGAGGTGCCTTCTCTGTGAGGACCCGTGGAGGGTGGCTCAGGACCAGAGGCAGAGGTGGAGGAAGGCGGAATAATGCCCATGGAAAGCTGGTGCAGAACCCAAGGACGGGGATGAGCGAGACCAATTCTGCAACATGAAGCCACGGAAATACCATACATGTGGGTGGTCTATTCTGCGCAGGGATCAATGGTACATAAAACTATGCAGAGGGAGCTTTGCTGATTAGCATAATTAGCGGTGGTCATTGATGAAACAAATATAGGATCGTTTTAAAAGGAAGGAGAAAAGTCTTATCTCAAATCTGCACATTAAGTGAATGATGGCTCGAAAAAGAGTTAAGGGATGAAAAGGGGAGAGAGGATAGTTTAACGGCTGAAGATTCTTTATTTTACACACATAAAGGAAAGACAGACTGCAGGAATGGAGATTAGGCAGATGGACAGACAGATGCAGAGCAATAGACACCATTTTTCTCAATAATTGTACAAAGGATCCTGTCACCCCGTGATGTGTCTGCCTGTGCCTCAGGGTGAAATTGCTCAGACTCCTACCTGGATGTCGGGGTCACTGGCCACCTGGTGTTGAGATGCCCAGGCTGGGGGTTCAAAGACAACATGTTACATGTATGAGAAATAGGACCTAAGATAGATTTGAGCAAAAGCTTTCCTTGTCAAGGCTGTAGATGCTGTAAGTTTTCCAGCCGTAGATTTGACAAAGGGTTTTCACATCTACATTTCATATTTAGCAACCCTGCAATTACTACTCCACACAATTCAAGAACCCCGTGACTCAGCAAGTATGCCGGAGGTCTGGCTTCAGTGTCCGGCCCCTGGCACCTTATTCCTGGTACTTGCCAGGACTATGCCTTTGCCTGGAAGGAACAGCTTTACCCCTTGTCATGCCCAAGCATCAGGAGAGGTTCCTTAGCCAAATATCCCTGAGCGCCCCCACAGGAGGAGCGCCTCTCAGTCGGCTGGACTGGTGGAACAGACACTGGGAGGCTCAGAAACATTAGACATGTGTTTCCCGCAGTTCTGGAGGTGGGACACCCAGGATCAAGATAGTGACTGGGTGTCGGGTTACATCCCACTTCCTGGCTCACTGATGGCATCTTCTCACTGTCCCCCATGATGGAATAGGGGAGCTCTGAGGTCTTTATTGTAAGGGCTCAGATCCCACTCATGAAAGCTCCAGTCTCATGACCTAGTCACCTCCCCAAACCCCACCTCCAACTCCATCACACTGGAGCTGAGGATTCAGTGTATGGATTCGGGGTGCGGGGATAAAATTCTGTCTGTGCAGGGCACACAAGGAAACCAGATGGTACAGACTCCTACCTCTGTGCTTTCGGGGTTCTCCCTGATCTCGGTGCCTGCTAGCAAGATGGCTAAGGACTGGGGCCTCCCCAGTGTGCTACATTCTTCCTCATTCCCTCCAGTACTAGCAGTTCACAGTGAAGTACGGAACTGAGGCCCGGGGCCCCTCAGGCCAGGGCTCTCGCTCCCCGGGGCCTGGTCGGTTCTCCTCTGTGGCAGCCACAAGCCACACGTGGCTACTGAGCACAGAACAAGCCTGGTGGAATTGAAATGAGCTTTGTGTGTAAAATACACTGGATCTCCGAGAGTTTACCTAAGAAACGTAAAACACCTATAATTCTATTCATATTGATTATATGTAAAAATGATATTTTGAGTAGATTGCGTGAAATAAAGTATACTAGTAAAATTAATTTCACCTGTTTTTTTCATTTTTTTTTTTTAAACTGATTTGGTGGGGAGGAGGGTGGGAGAGACAGAGAGAAACATCGATGTGTCGTTCCATTGATTTCTGCATTCATTTGTGGATTCTTGAATGTGTCCTGGCCGGGGATCGAACCTGCAACTTTGGCACGTTGGAAGGATGTTCTAACCCACCGAGCTACCACCAGGGCTTCCTCTACTCTTTAACAGATGACTGCTAGAAAATGTAAGGTGACAAGGTGGCCTACATGTAGGACGTGCCCTTCTTTCGGACAGAGCTGGTCTACACAGTGCTGAATAGACTGCAGATGAGAGCAATCGATGTTGCTGAATGTCCGTGGTCTGAGGACTGCGGCTCTCGGCGCGAGCACCCGGGGCTCCCCTGGAGGGCCCAGTGGGTGGCTGGGCCCCACCTGCCCGGTGCCTGCCTCACGCGCTGCGTGGGCCTCATACCCAGGAGACACCAACACCAGTGGGCCAGGGAGCCGACTGTGGGAACCACCATCTCAGACCTCGGTGGAATGCGCTGCACCATCCCCCGTGGCCTGAGAATTGGTCTCAGGAGAAGGGTTTCTCTGGATGGTGTAATACTTCTGCTTAGCCCTCATGGACTCCATTTGAAAAATGAAATTAGAAAGACTTTCCAGGGTAGACCATTCATCAATACATGCCGGGCCCTCACCTCAAATGCAGCTGAGGTCATTAGATGTTGTCTAGCATTCTGAGGGCTGTTAGGCAAACCTCTGTCCCCTGAACCCCCCATGAATCTGGAATAACACAGAAAACACCCGCGGAGAGAGTGAACCAGATTCAGTGCCCAGTGGCGAGAGCTGGTTACACCGTGGCTGAAATTCAGTGCTGAAAGGAGGCAGATTTCTTATTAAACCTGAACTCTGGAACCCACCCCGAATCTCTGCCCACGGACACGGAGCCCAGCTGCCTGGCCCACGGCTGCACGTGGGCTCTCGTTTCCGGAGCCTCCTGGGTGAGTACCACACCCCCTGTCTTCGCGCTGCGCTCGTAGCTTGAAGCGTTACTGCGGAGAGGGAGTCTTCCCAGCTCATCCCTCCTCCTGACGGGCAATCGGGCACCCTCGAGCCCTGCTTAAGGCTGAAGTGTTCCCTGAGCTCGGGAGGGCTCCTCCCCAACAGTGATTTAAGGTCGACCGGCTCAGCTCAATGGCCAGCCAAGTCCTGAGTGGACCCACGGAGCCTCCCAGAGTCACCTCCAGCAGCGGCTTCGCTGGACCTCGCACTGTCTTTGTTTCCTGTCAGTAAAGGACTGTGTGTTTTAATGCTGTCCTCTGAGGGGGTAAGGCTGGGCTCAGCGGTAGTCAGAGGACACCAAGGTCTGCCACCTGCAAAATGCAGGCGCTGCCATTCTTATGGCTCAGGTGTAACATCCTTGTGTTGCATTTAGTTTCCCTGGTTAACTCCCAATGAAATTCTATTTCTGCAAAGTGCATGCTTAGCTCCCCAGAATTCAGTCACCTGATCCTGATCGGCACATGTGGCCTTTGTGGGACCTGTCGAACACGAAATGGACACTCACATCCACCACGGAGGATTCCAGGGGGCCCACTTCAAAGTGGTCACTCTGTGACTGTATCGATGAACTTGCACAATTTTAATGTTATCAATTTCACAGATAACCATGACTCCTGGGTTTGTAAAACACTATTCTCTAAAGAATACGCTAATACAGGCTCAAGTGATTCCACCTGAAGTACGCGAGTGAGCAATAAAATCCCCCAACTCCCCAGACCAACAGCACCCGAGAACCTGATAGGCCGTTCTCCTTTGTCATGTTTCTTCACATTGAAGTGCGTTAGCTCTAGTCCAGTGTGAGAATGCGTGTGGACAGCACAGCTCCCGCTGAACGCTGTGTGTCCTTGGAGAACGTGCTTGTCTTCTCTGAGCCTCCGTCTTCTCATCTGTACAACGGAGAGGATAAAGCTACATACAGCAGGCGTGTTCATGGAAAACCGAATTTTAGAAACTCTCCCTACACTCCCAATGACTTCAAATCTTATTTATGTCAACTTACTTTTTTTCTTTTAAAATAAGTCTTTATTGATTTTTCAGAGAGAGGAAAAGAGAGAGAGATAGAAACATTGATGTGAGAGAGAAACATCGATCAGCTGCCTCCTGCACGCCCCCTACTGGGGACTGAGCCCGCAACCCAGGCATGAACGACTGGAAATCAAACCAGGACCTCTCAGTCCACGGGACGACGCTCCATCCACTGAGCCACCCCGGCCAGGCGCCTTTTTTTCTTAATAAAGTTGACCAAAGTTTACCTCTATGATTGATTCTTTCAAAGCACAGGTTTTCGTTACATTCATTGAGAACACCCCTTCAGTGCTGTTTTCTCTTCTTGCTGACTTCGGCTCCTAATTTGTCATTTCTTTCCTGTGCTTTTTCAGACGTGTTTCACCAGTTTTTCTAGAAGCAAAGGGAAGCGGTGAGGCCGCCCTGCTGGGGTGCGCAGACCTGTCGTCGTCCTCGGAGGGCTGCGGTCGTCTGGAAGTTCAACTGTTTGCTGGGCTCCTCGGCTCTGGGCGTGATTGCCCGGCTGCCCCTGTGAACCAGCGAGTGCCGAGCTTGGCACGACCGGACTCCGCTCCCCCGTCCCAGGTGGCGAGTGGGAGGTGCCGAGGCCGAGGTCCCGAATGGTTTGCATGTAACCCCCAAGGAGGCTCCCTAACAGGCTTGGAGACACGGCTCTGCCTCCTGGTGACCCTGAGAAACGTGTGAGAAGAGAATGACGGGGACCTTCGCTCCGCCTCGGGGTTCCACCATCTGTTGGCGGCCTCGGAGGTAAGGGGAGAGCACAGCGCCCTGAAGGCCGCCGGCCGGCCAGGGTGCCGTGGACACACGGTGGCTCCCGGAGGTGGCACCGGGACCGGCCTGTGTAGAGGACGGTCCAGCAGCCACTGAAGGGCCAGGTGCGGCTGTTTCAGGTCCGGGGGCCCCACAGGTCAGTGGGAAGGTTGCCAAACATGAGCCCCTGAGTCGTGATCAGAGTGTGTCTCTAAGAGCGTTTCCTGGGGGGATTCCGTCACTCTCGGCAGGTGTCCAGGCCACGGGGACTCAGCCCAAAGGAAAAGACGAAGCCAGAGACGTCGAGTCCCACCCTCCGCCCAAGCAGACTGAGCGCGAAGCCCGTTGGCTTCCTGACGCTGCGGACCCATCAGTCTCTCCGAAGAGGTCGCCCTGCCTGGGTTGATGATGTGGACCCTTCGTCCGCTCCCACCCTGTTCAAGGGGTTGCCCACGCTCCCCCCGTTTGCAGCTCACCCCTCGCCTCGCCCAGTAAACCTGTTCTCTCGTTTCCTTCTGCCTCTCCATCTGTGGTCACTGGCTGAGCCGATGGCTGGGACCCTGAGGTCCCAGGGCTCCGTCTCTCCTTCACCTCGCTGAGGCTCACAGCTTGCTCAGCCCTGCAGGGCCCAGAGTGACCCAGGGGAAGAGCCAGGGACTCTGCCTCCTGCTTCTCCCTGCTTCTCCCCACTCCTCCCCCTCCTTCCCCTCTGCCCCGCCCCTCCCCCTCCTCCCTCTCCCCGCTCCTCCCCCCTCCTCCCCCTACCTGCTCCTCCCCCCTCCTTCCTGCTCCTCCCTGCTCCTCCCCACCCCTCCCCCTTCCCCACCCCTCCCACCTCCTCCCCCCTCCTACCCACCCCTCCCCTCTCCTCCCCGATTCTCCCCCCACTTCCCCCTCCTCCCCTCTCCTCCCCCCTCCTCCCCCCAAATCCCCCTCCTCCCCCCAAATCCCCCTCCTCCCCTTTCCTCCCCCCTCCTCCCCTCTCCTCCCCTCTCCTCCCCGCTCCTCCCTGCTCCTCCCCACTCCTCCCAATTCCTCCCAGTTCCCCCCAGTTCCTCCCTGCTCCTCCCTGCTCCTCCCCGCTCCTCCTGGCATCTCAAAAGGGAGCCACTTGGTTCACGGCCAGATCCCTGCCTCTGGGCACCAATCTGACCCTGTGGTGCAGAAATTGTCTGTTTTTCCCCTGATTTTTCCTGTGTGCACCAGTTTTTGTTTGTTTGGTTGGTTGGTTGGATTTTTATCCAAATCAGCAGGGCGTCTTCCACGTCTAATCTGTACCCCATCCTCGATTCCACTCCTCACACACGCCTACTTGTGGGTGACCCCTGTCTGCCTCAGACGGGTCCTGCTACTAGGTGCCGGGTCGTTCGTGCCTGGGAAGCCACGGCCCTGACCACAGGGATTTGCACCTGGCCGCCGCAGCGGGCGCAGGAGCAGCCTTCACAGCGCCGAGTGAACGGATCCGAGAGAAAAGCACCGAGGGTCTGAGAAGAGAGAAACGCCCAGTGAACAGCAATCAGGGAAGGCTTCCTGGAAGTAGAGTTAGTGCCTGGCCTTGGAAAACATCAGGGCGCCTAGATGGCAGGGAGCAGCGGTATTAGGCGAACACATTTTATTTAGGGAAACGGGGAAACCCTAGAGGTAGACGGCGGCCGTCGCACGCCCCCGGGCAGGAAGAGTCTAACACATTCTCTGGACCTGTCCCAGGTGCTCCAACTGATACAACAAACCTGTCTTTCCGCATCTCCCCTTCGACCTTTGACAAGGCACAGCTAACGAAGCATGCGACCGAGGCCTTCCCCACACTGGAGCTCCTCGTGCGCCCCGTCTGCTCTCGGGGTGCTGATCAGGTTGGCAGCCTCTTTAGGTTATAAACCTTTATCGCCGTCCCCCCGCTGTGGGAGCCCTCGCCGGTGAGCCGCTGGTCCCCGTGCAGGGACGCCTTCAGGTCTCCCTCGGGCTCTGTGCCCTCAGCTCCCTTCGGGTGAGTCTTCCTCCCCATGAACAGTCCGGGCCCTGGCCGGCTTCCGTGTGAGCTCGCTCTGTCCCATCAGAGTCCTCGAAGTCTGTCCCCCACTCAGGCCTGTCGCCCCTGCCTGGGACGTCCCGCTCGCACTTGGGGGTGCATCTCAGACTCAGTGTATGGAGACTGAGCCCATCTTTCTTCCACCGAAACCTGCCTTCTCTCCTTGGGGAGGGCAGCTGCTCAGACTGGAATCCTGGGCATGTCCCAGGGCACCACCCCTCAGGCGAGGCACATCCAACCGTCACCACGTCCCGTCCCTGTACCCAGAGCATCTGGAGTCACTCCCACCCCGTGCCAGTGCCTGAGTGACACAAAGGCCGGTCACCTCTCACAGAGACCAACCTCACCAGCCAACTCATGCCACACCCCCGTCCCGTCGCCGGCCCTGCTCGGTCACCTCCACCCAAGTGGCAGAAGAAACTTCCCACACCCTCGTTCCACTGTGTTCTGTTCCAAGGGGAACCTGTCCGTGGCCCCTCAAGGTTCCTTACAGCGATTCGTGGGGCGCCACCCTCAGGCCCCTCTCCGGCCCTGCACCTCTATCTCTGCTGGGACACTCTTCCCGGCCCCCGGTGTCCCGTCTGTGGGAGATCTTTCCTGGCCGCCCTCCCACTGCTGCGGGGGATCCCCCACGGTGTCCGTCCTACAACCCCCCTGCGCTGCCGTAGATGAAATACCTGTGGCATGGACCACAGCCCCTTTCTGCCCCTCGCCCGTTCCACATGAGACCATAGCTTCACGAAGAGAGACAGTCCCTCACATTTGCATCCCACCCCGGAGAACAGATGCCCAGCCCTCGGCAGACAGGAGGAGAGAGGGGCTCAGGGCCGCCCAGGGCGCTCGGGAGGAAAGCAGCCCCCGTGGATTCCACCCTCCCCGGGACCTCAGGGGCCTCGCCGGGCGCCTGCAGATGCCCAGCCCTCAGCAGAGAGGGGCTCAGGGCCGCCCAGGGACCTCAGGGGCCTCGCCGGGCGCCTCCAGCTCCCAACGGGAGCAAGGCTGACTTCTGAGTCACGGGACGCTCCAGGGACTCTCGAGGATCATTCCTAATGAAGTAGGGAACGAACCCACTGGCCACGGTTTTGTTCATCTAGCAAACAGTCAATATCCAAACATTCGATATTCAAACTTTGCAGTAGCTTGTTGAGACTGAACACACACCAACTACTGTTCAACTGCCTTTTCTGACAGTTTGTTTAACCCTCACAACCACCCCACGAGAGAAGTGCTACAATGCCTGTCCCCTTTTAACAAGTGAGAACGTCAAAGCACAGAGAGGAACCTGACCCCCAACGGCACAGTGAGCAGGCTGGGACTCACGTCGGGTCCCTGGCTTGGCCCCCACGCCGCTCTGACTCTCTCCCCCCGTGTGCAGCTCAGAAGCTACCATCTTTATTATTATTATTTTAATCCTCACCCGAGGATGTTTTCCCATTTATCTTTGGTCACAGTGGGAGGGAGGGGGAGAGAGAGAGAGAGAAACAGTGATGTGAGACAGACACACTGATTGGTTGACCAGGGTCAGGGACCGAACCACACCCAAGGTACATGTCCTTGACCGGAATCAAACCCGCAACCCTTTAGTCCGAGGGCTGAAGCACTAACCGCGGAACCACACCAGTCAGGGCCCATCTTCGTGGTTTTTATCCAGTATCTCAGCCAACTTTCTGTCCGTGGGACTGAACTCTATCCAGCCGTTTTGAATTCGCTCTCCAAGTAAACTAGAGTAAGCAATGTTTTCAAAGTTCATGTTTTCAAAACGCTGGTCTTCGATCCCTATCGGGCAGTGCCCAACGCGCCCCCTGGAACTGCCCGTCCCACCCCCATAGTGAGCCCACGGCCGAACCCTCTCTGCCCGCAGTTCCCGTGTCCGACGCGCTTCTCTCTGGAGTCCTCTTTGCAAAGGTGTGTCCTAAAAATACCAAGCAGTCCACACAGCTGTTTCAGTAATAAGCCCTCGATTCTTTGTGATTCAATTGTAGATTAAAGAGCGTAGATGATCTTTGTAAAAATGGAGAAAGACAATCTTAAAACACAGTACGGAAACCCATTTCACAGAGAATGACAAAGAAAGAAAGACCAGTGTGTTTTGATGAAAGTAAATAAACACTAGGAAGGACACGGAGCTAATTCCAACTTCTAGGACAGGTTAAGGGGTCAGTGAGCATTTGGTTGAGTTTGAGGGTGATCTGAGTGCAAGGGTCAATTTTTTTTAAATGACGACTCTGACGAGCGTTAATCGGGTCATCAGGGGCGGGTGGAAACGCCGACTTCGGAGCAGGTCATCCCTGCACATCGCCGTGGCCCTCGGGAGGACGCTCCGGCTGCACGGGTCACGCACCATTTGTAAACGTAGCATTCTTACCGTCAAAGCCAGCAGCCGGGCAGGGGGCTGACCCCCTCACCTGCTCTGAGGTGTCTTCTCCAGTGAAGTCCGAGGGGTTGCAGACACCAGTGGTGGGGGAGACCTCCCACGAAGTCAAGGGGGCTGAGAACACAGGAAGGAGCGGACCCTAAGGCAAACCCCACCCGGCATCATCAGGGACACGTGGGGCCCGGTGGGGGCTGGGCTACCGAAGGCCACGGAACTGGCCGAGAAGAACTCAGAACCCACATCCTCCTCTAAGGCTGGATGCCAGGGACACCCAGCCTGTCACCACAGCCCAGCGGGGCAGAGCCAAGAGGGCAGACGCGCTACAGCCGGTCCACACGGTCTCACGCTCCCGGCCAGGCCAGGCTTTGATCCCAGGGAACGAGCAGGCCCAGGCCCAGAAGGAGCCGCTGAGGAATTACATCACCTGATTCCACGCGGCCCAGCCCACCTGCCCCGGCCCACCTGCCCCGGCCCTCCTGCCCCGGCCCTCCTGCCCCGGCCCACCTGCCCCGGCCCTCCTGCCCCAGCCCACTGCCCCGGCCCTCCTGCCCCGGCCCTCCTGCCCCGGCCCACCTGCCCCGGCCCTCCTGCCCCAGCCCACTGCCCCGGCCCTCCTGCCCCGGCCCACCTGCCCCAGCCCACTGCCCCGGCCCTCCTGCCCCAGCCCACTGCCCCGGCCCTCCTGCCCCAGCCCACTGCCCCGGCCCTCCTGCCCCGGCCCTCCTGCCCCGGCCCACCTGCCCCGGCCCTCCTGCCCCGGCCCACTGCCCCGGCCCTCCTGCCCCGGCCCACCTGCCCCGGCCCACCTGCCCCGGCCCTCCTGCCCCGGCCCTCCTGCCCCGGCCCACCTGCCCCGGCCCACCTGCCCCGGCCCTCCTGCCCCGGCCCTCCTGCCCCGGCCCACCTGCCCTGGCCCTCCTGCCCCGGCCCACCTGCCCCGGCCCACCTGCCCCGGCCCACTCCCTGACCGCCAGCAATCAGCTCCTGTGAGACCCGCCGGCGGTGAGGCAAACCAGCCTGAAGCAGACCCTACAGACTCCCGGCGTCCAGTTCAGTGTTTCCAACTTCTGTTGAGCGCCTTCCCCTGGGGCAGCTGGGGTTCCCAGAGTGGGCCCCGCCTGCAGGCTTCGGGGTGGATGAGTTCCTCTGCCATCAACTCTGTGCCAGTGACAAAGCCGAAATGCACGGGTGCGGGTACCAGAGGGCGGGTACGGCGGCGGGATACCGGGGGCGGGGTACCGGGGGCAGGGTACGGGGCTCCGCGGTGTGAGGAGGGAGGCTCCCAGCAGCTGGTACAGGCAGCGCCCAGCCGGTGGAGAGACCGGCTGCAGGGACAGCGAGACTTTGCAGCAGCAACCACCGCACGGAGGACACACAGCGGCCTCCTGCTGGGCCTCGGCCACCCCGCTTCAGGGCACAGCCTGGGCACAGCCGGCCAGCGGGACCCAGAGTCTCCCGCCCCATGGCCCGACCTAGCCTCCGCCCTCCGCCGGGTGACGCTGGGCAGGGGTCTGCGGCTGCCCAGCTTTCCCGCGGGTCACCCCAGTGCGGGTCGCAGAGCTCCTGCAGCCCTTCTCGGGAGCCCGCGGGGTTTTAGGAGGAGAGGAAGCAGGGGGGAGTCGCATCCAGGGCCGGCTGGCGGGTGTGACCGCGGAGTCAGCAGGAACACAGCCCCGCGAGGAAGCAGCTTCTCCGTCCTGCTTGGTCCGCGCTGTGGAGGGCGAGCCGCGCTGCGTGGGCCTCCAGGGGCACCGCCGTGTGCGGGGCACGAGGCACCATGCAGGGCGCCGCCCGGGCTGCAGGTGGACAGGCCGGCCCGCCGAGTGCGGAGCACAGTGATGCCCTGGGGACCCCGCCGCCGCCGCCCACCTCAGTAAGGGCAGCAGCCACAGCATTGCCGAGGACACAGACCAGGCCTTTGCCCTGATTCTTCCTGGACGCCCCCCCCCCATATTGAAGCGGTCTGGTCCTCTTTATTCCCAGGGCACAGTCCACCAAGGAGGTACAAGGTTCCCTTTCCCCCACACCTGACCACACTCAGCATTTGACTTTTCTCAGAGGGGTCATTTTCTTGCTTTTTTTTATTGTTGAAAGTATTTCAGATGTCCCCCCTTTTTCCTCATGGACCCCCTCCTTCCTGCTCCCACCCACCTCCTGCCTTCCTCAGACTAATGTCCCTGTTGATGGGTTGTGCCTGTAAGTTCTTTAGTTTATCCCCCCCCACCGACCCCCACCCCCGCCTCCCACCCTCTTCCCTCTGAGGTGTGTCAGTCTGTTCCCTGCTTCCATGATATTCTGGATCTATTTTTTGGTTCACAGTTTATTTTGTTCATTATGTTCCACAAATAAGTGAGATCACGTGGTACTTGTCTTTCTCTGTCTGGCTTATTTCACTCAGCATAATGCTCTCCAGGTCCCTCTGTGTCATCCCAAAGGGTAAGAGATCTCTCTTTCTTACAGCTGCATAGTACTCCATTGTGTGCATGTACCAGAGTTTCCTTATCCACTCATCGACCGATGGGCACTTGGGCTGTTTCCAGATCTTAGCTATTGTAAATAGTGCTGCTATGAACATGGGGGTGCATATATTCTTTCTGATTGGTGTTTCAGACTTCTTAGGGTATATTCCTAGAAGTGGGATCACTGGGTCAAAGGGCAGTTCTATTTTTAACTTTTTGAGGTAACACCATACTGTTTTCCATAGTGGCTGCACCAGTCTGCATTCCCACCAGCAGTGCCCTAGAGTCCCCTTTCTCCACACCCTCACCAGCACTTGTTGTTGGAGGATTTTCGATGGCAGCCATTCTGGCATAAGGAGTTAATATCCAAAATACATACTCATTCAACTCAGCATTTGACTTGTGGTGACAGCCATTCCGAAAGGGTGAGCTGATGTCTCAGTGTGGTTTCCGTTGTCATTTCCCTGATGGTCAGTGATGTTGAACATCAGTGAGTTTACGGTTTTGGTCAAAGACATATCCACCCAAGTGAACATCAGATTTTATTTTTGCAGACTCAATGAGTTAAACTCCACCAACATATAGCACACTCCTTATTGTAGACTGTAAGGTGTGCCTTTAGGTAACTGTGCTTTTAAAACACAGGGAAACACAAATTTTTGAGAGACTGAATTGTTTGGCCTTGGTGCTCTTGGAAATAAATAGAAATATCTCACAGAAATTAGGAAAGTATCTCATAGTATAAGTATGAGCTCAGAGGCCATTATCATGATAAGTTAAATCTATAAAAACTCTAATTTATTCACCCACTATAAGAACATATATTAAGTGACTGATTGGTGGAGACTTTGAATGTTGATGGCTTTTTCCTGAATTACTTCATGATTATTACTAAATTTAAATTTATTGAGTAATTATTACATTAATCAATATTACTCTCTAACATACAGCACAGAACTATGGAGATTAAATACAGAGAAACTCAATTTTTAAACTCATTTAATTCACATTTATTAAGAGACAGATATAAAAATTTATCTAATAAAATGGAAAATGATCAGTGTGATTTGAATGTTTCAAAATCTATTGGAATTAAAAGGAGAAAAAGGTAACTTAGCATGCCTTATCAGCACATATTTTCGAAATCTCTTATTTCATTGTTCTCTTAAAAAATTCACCTCATACCTGCTATAATGACTATTACTTAAAAAGACAACAAGCCCTGGCCGGGGTGGCTTGGTTGGCATCGCTGTGCACCAGGATGTCGCTGGTTCGATTCCCCGTCAGGGCACACGCCCAGGTTGCGGCTGGACCCCCAGCAGGGGGCGTGCAGGAGGCTGCTGACCGATGTTGTGTTCTCACATCAGTGTTTCTCTCTCTCTCCCTCTCCTTTCTTCTCTCTCTAAAAAATCAATAAACTATTCTTAAAAAAAAAAAAGACAACACATATCGGCAAGGATGCGGAGAAATTGTAACCCCGAACACTGTTAGCGAGAAGGCAACGCGGCTTCTGTGGAAAACCATGTAGAGCTGCCTCAAAACACTGAAGCTGGAACCTATGATCCAGCCATTTCCATTCTGAATATTTATCCAAAACATGCAAATCACGTATCACAGAGATGGTGACACCCTCATGTGCGTTGCAGCACCACACACAAGAGCCAGGGTATGAAAGTTCCCTAAATGTCCATAGATGCATGAATGGGTAAAAAAGGGTATGTACAGGCAATAGAATATTATTCAGCTTTTTAAAAGCAATAAACCTTGCAACGTGCAACAACATGGATGAACTGTGAGGACATTATGCTGCTGGTCACGAAAGGACACATGCTGCATGATTCCACATATGTCAGATGTCTGAAATAGTCACAGTCGACAGAACGCCGGTTGCCAGGCAGGAGGGGTGGGAAGGGGGAGCTGCTGGTCGGCGAGTATGGAGGGTCGGAGATGCATCTGCTGCGAACACCGTGCCTACAGCTCCCAGCACCGCACCTTGCACTTCAAAGTCCTTTAAGCAGGGAGAGCTCATTAAAAGTTAAAAAATATGTCCAGCTGGTGAGGCTCAGTGGTGGAGCGTCGACCCTGCACCAAGAGGTCGCCAGTTCGATTCCCGGTCAGGGCACATGCCCAGATTGTGGGCCTGATCCCCAGTGGGGGGCGTGCAGGAGGCGGCCAGTTGATGTTCTCTCTCATCGATGTTTCTCTCTCTTCCTCTCACTTCCTCTTTCTCCAAAAAAAAAAAAAAAAAAAAATCAACAAAGGAAAAAAAAGTTAAAAAATATTCATGAGAGAAATAGTATTATTTCCATTTTAGAGATTCAAAAAGCTCACGGAAGTGAACCAAAATCACACTTCTATTCGAGGTAAGAGCTGAAAACCAAGCCGAAGTTTATTCGACCCCTCATTTTCACTGTACGAAAGCTACCAGAACAAGGAGAACACTGTGGTCTGGGGGGTGCGCAGGGTTCGTATGAGCAGAAGAGGAAGGGGGGTATTGTAGGAGGGGTGTGTGTTACACTGGTTCATGTCTTATGTTATATAAGAAAATGCAGAAGAAAGAGCTCTTGACGAAAGCTTTTATGTAAAGGTATGTAGCTAACTGACATTGGATCAAAAGGCATAAGGCAAATGGTACTGCTGTCTCATGAATGTCAACATGAGGGGTCCTCTTGGTTTTTATGATGAGGATTAAGCCTTAATGATTTGTGATACGGAAATGTTAAAATGAAGTATACTCACCGAGACATCATGTGATTTCAGGACAGAACACAAGGGAGCGAAAATATAGCAGGTTATCTGTGCCTGGGACCAGACAATAAGGAAGAAATTTCATAAAAGAAAAAAAATCACTTCTTTATGAATTTTTGGAATAAAGTAGTGCTGAGATCTGAAAAAGTCAGAGTTTATTTTTGTTATAACTACAAAAAAAACCCACTTCAAAGTCATTATGAAAAGATGTAAAATATCAAAATAAAGCATTAGAAATGTCAATAATGTTGCTCAGTTGCTGAGCAGACTTCAGATGGACAGATGGACTCGTTATATTTATTCTGTCTGTGACTGAGAAATGCCATTGCTTCCAACCTTGACAAGTGGCACAACCAGATTTGCTGAAACAGAGAAAATGAGGCTAGTCCAAGGCACGAGGGATGGTCTGTTGGTTCCAGTAGAGAATAGAATACGAAATTCATAGAATAAGTATTGATAGAAGATAACTTTGTGAGAAAAAAAAATACTTTCTAAATAGGAAAATAACATCTTGGCTGTCACCCCTCTGTGATGAATTTAAGGAAGAGTTGGTCAATAATTTGTAAGACCATCGATATTCAATTTGAATTACTGTTCCCGACACTGAATGATGTATCTGGAAGAGATAACAAGCAAATCTCTCTGACCCGTGGAGAGGGTAGCGGCATCTCCCCAGAGCTGCTGTTGAAGTGAGTTGATGACACCGCCTATTCGAGATCCCATCACCTCCGCCAACGGGCAATCGTTATCTTAGCCAAAACGAGTACACTTAAACAACAAGTAACTGATGTCTGAATGGTGCTGAGTGAAGTGTCTTGAAGTGGAAAGTCAGAATAATTTCACCTTTACAATTCAGAAAACACAAATTTGTTGGGGGAGAAAACAAACCACATTGGGAACGTTGACAAAATGATTGGACGGACTCACTAGTGAAACTTTCCTTTGTGCCAAAGATTCCAGGAAACTAAAACTGTGGTCCCCGCCCACAGAGAACACACCGTCCACTGAAATAGCACATACAAATGAGTGGTCAGGTACAGGAGGACATTCTGACCATGCTACAGCGTGGATGAACCTCGAGGGCATTAGCTGAGAGAAATACACCCGTCACAGAAGGACACCCACTGTGCGATTCTCCTCACACAGGTCTCCCAGCGGGCAGGATTCATAGAGACGGAACCGAGAACCGTGAACCCCAGGAGCTGGAGGAGGTGAAAGTGGGGAGTTTTTGTTTAATGGGAACAGAGTTTCAGAAGGAGAAAAGGTTCTGGAAATAGATGAAGATTATTGCACAATACTGTGAATGGACTTCATGCCACAGAACTCTTACTTAAAGACAGTTAACTACGTTCTACCACAATAAAACATACTAAAAAGATTATAAACAATTACAATAGGTCAGTATCTTAAACTAGAACTCTTTCCCTATATTAAATTAGTTCTAATATAATTTTTTAAGGTAAAATGCTAATTTGAATAAAACCATAATTTTACATTGATGAATTATTCTTTTTAATTATGACTTAAAATAAGTTAAGGAAAGAGACTAAGGAAAAATATTTTTAAATTTCTATCTTAAACATATTTTTGAAACAAATAATATATGCATACTTTATATTGAGAAATCACATATATTATATAAAAATATAATATATATATGTCTTTATATATAAATATATCAAGTTAATAATCTCCAAATATTTTGAAACAAATTAGAGGAAATAAACAAAGCAGAGAATATGACTTAGACACTCTAACACTCAGCTTCGGCACTTAAGGACCTTTTTGTCGGACAGGAGATGCTGAGCAGGCCACCCTTCTGGGATATATGTGCTGGTCGAATGGCAAGTAACTCGTCATGGAGTAAACCCCAGTAAGTGGTTCTCACTGTTCTCTTGTGTGAGTTGATTTAGTCAAAAAAAAAAAAAAAAAAAAAAAAGGAAAGAAAGGGAGGGAGGGAGGGAGGGAGGGAGGAAGAGGGAAGGAAGGAAGGAAGGAAGGAAGGAAGGAAGGAAGGAAGGAAGGAAGGAAGGAAGGAAGGAAGGAAGGAAGGAAGGAAGGAGATGCGGATGCTTCTGGGCAGGTGGACTAGGAAGAACCTCCCAAAGCCATCCAGGCCCCGAGAGCAGTGCAAACCGGGGGAAATTGTGGAAATCCACTTGATCAGAAATCTCTGAAATACCCAAAGGCCCCAAACAATGTTTCCCATGAAAACGCGTTCCACTTCCTTAGTTATGCAGGAACGGTGAGCCCAAACCACGTCCTGCCACAATGGCTCGGTCGCTTTGGCAAACCCTTTGGCAATTGCTCAAAAAGTTACAGGTCGAGTCACGATGACCCAGCAGCTCACCCCTGGTGTGGGGCCAGGAGAGCTAAAGGCATGTCCACCCGTAACCTGTGCCCATGTTCCTGGGGCATTAGCCATGACAGCCTAGACGTAGCAGTAACCCAGAGGCACGGCGCAGGTGCACCGTGTGCGAGCCTGCAGTGGACTGTCGGCTGCCACAGAAACAAGGTGCAGGGCGGGAGCTCCACAAACACTGTGCGGGGCGACGTGGCCACACACCAGCGCTGTGAAGTGCACCCCATTTCCTCGGGATCTCCGGGGTCAGCGAATCCACCAAGACGGAGGGGACTGGTAATTATTGGGGGGGGGGATTACTCAGGACCACAGGCTTCCTTCAAGGTGACGGGGATGTTTTGGGGACTAGGTAGTGTGGGCACGGGAACTACTGGAACACACTGACGAAGGTGATACTGCACATGGTGCGTTCACTGTAGGCGACGTCATTGTAGGCGACGTCAGTTATAAGCAAAGCTTAGCTGGTGTTGGTATGTGCTCCAGCTGTTGGTCTGTTTTTGAGTGTTGGTCCTTTTTAAAGAGACACGCTGAGGAGAGAGGAGGGAGGATGCAACAGCAAAGGGAGATGGTGCAGCCGGCCGTCCCCGTGAAGAAAGGGGCCTCCGTTCCTGAGCGAATAAACACGTAAAACGGTAACAGGAGCTTTTTGTCAAAATGAAAATCTTACTTATTCTGGGGTGTGGCATGAATGCATACATATATCTGTGTATATTACTATAAATAAAACATCTCAATTAAACAATTAGTATGTTTTCCATCAAGACAGGGCACATGGACACACACACTCAGTGACTTGAAAAAAGCTTCAAGAAACATAACCAGCCCGGTGTGGCTCAGTGGTTGAGCGTCGACCCTGCACCAAGAGGTCACCAGCTCAATTCCCAGTCAGGGCACATGCCCAGGTTGTGGGCCCAATCCCTAGTAGTGGGGGGCGTCCAGGAGGCAGCCAATCAATGTTCTCTCTCATCCATGTTTCTATCTCTCTCTCCCTCTCCCTTCCTCTCTCTCTAAAATCAATGAAGAAAAAAAGTTTTAAAAAAGAAGAAACATAATCACTTATGCTGTGGGATATTTTCCAACTTACTCTACTCTTGTCTGCTAATACAAACAAACAATAAGAAAACAGTAGGAAAAAACACTTTACTTCACCCAAAGACACGGCTGGGGAGTCATTCTCTTGTCTCTGATGAGTCAGAGTTTATGCAAGAAAATTGTGTATAAATACAATCCCTATAAACTTTAACTGTCTCACCTGAACTAATTTTAGATTTCACTGTTAACATGATATTTTTCTTAATACTCTTCCCTCTGTACATCCCTTCATGAATCATCTTGATTAACAAGATAAAGTCAAGAAAAGTCTTCCCGCAGCAACAAATTTTCTAACACTTTTTTTTTTTAAAGAATAGTTGTCTTTTGAAAATAACACCATGGCTTCCAACAGTTTCTCCCTGGGAGCTAGAACCATCCATCACTGTTATTGCTCAGGGCCAAGTGCTGTTTCCCAGAGCTTCGTGCACGAAGTGGAGTGTTCCTCCTCACCCACGCGGACTCCAGGTTAAAACAGCGATGGATCGCGCAGCGGTTCACTAGGGAACCGGCCCTTTTCAGGGTCAAGTTCAGCAAAGCATTTGCTCCATTTTACAAATGGAAATAAACAGAGAGAACCCCAGAGTGAGTCTGGGGGCCTTTATGTATTGGCCGAGCTCATACAATGACCTCGTTCTCCTTGTTCTCACGTTGGATTGCCCTCCTTCCGATCTCTGACCGTCGCTTGGCCTCCTGGGGTTCCCAGAAACAGCCTCTCCTCTCTGTCCCCAGCAGCCCTTTCTGCATTTGACCCACAGGCTCTGCTACCGAGGACGCCACACTTCCACCAAGACCTGTCCCCGCCTGCTGTGGGGCCACAGAACCCTGAGTCCAGGTGTGGAACTGACTGATAATAAAGCTCCATCCCGCCGGCCGGTGTGGCTCAGTAGCTGAACCTCGACCCTGCACCAGGTGGTCACCAGTTCGATTCCCGGTCAGGGCACATGCCCAGGTTGTGGCCCAAATGTCCAGTGGGGGACATGCAGGAGGTGGCCAATCCATGTTCTCTGTCATTGATGCTTCTCTCTCTCCCTCTCCCTTCCTCTCTCTCTCAAATCAATAAATAATAATAACAACCATAAAACCACGTCCAGTTAAAGGGGCCCACTGTTCTCCTTGTGTATACATGGGATTCTAAATCTGTCACTGTTCCTCCCCCATGATATCATATCTCCAAGTATGACTACTAAGTACAGCATCCGCTAAGCAGAGGGACTGCTGGGGACAGAAATCACGATCCCTTGTCTCTGACCAGGACCCGAGCTCCCATCCCTCCGTGAGCTGGCCCGGCGACGTCGCTTCATCAGCTGCACCTGTACACCGGACCTGCCTCGCTGTGGTTCTCCTTCTGGGGACAGGTGTCCAGGTCTGGCGGCACAACGAGGCCATGTTACATTTTAAGTATCTGTAATAATAAAATAGTTAAAATGTGCAGAAAGTGCAGCCAGTCATTTCGTAAGTCCCCTCTCCTCCCGCTCACACATAGCAAAGTGTCATTTCTGCTTAGAAGGCTTTGCAGTGGTCAAATGTAAGAACCGTCACGAACACCCCCTCCTTAGATTCTGCAGATTCACTCTCTGCCGTTACTTCCCGGCAGTGGGGAGAGGGAGGCACCTCCCAGGCCGCGTGTATTCACACATGCGTGTCCTCACAGTCCACAGCACGTGAACGTGTGTGGCGCGCAGGCACATGTCTCAGCCCTGGGACCACAGACTCCCGGAACTCCCCCGGGACATGGCCCTGTGCAGTAACGTTCCACACACGCTCCCGTCTCCCTAGCACCCCTTTCTCATGCGCGCAGCTGCGGGCCCGGTCGGCGATGCTGCGTGGAATTCCGCGCTGCGGAGAAGCCACACATTAGCTGCCCATTCCCTGTTCAGGGGGGTTCGGCTTCTCTATTCGTTTTTGTTCCTATACATTTTGTTGTTGTTGTTTTTGTTTGTATCCACAGCGGTTCCATCTTTTATAGACGTGTTGCTGCGCACAGTGTCGGACCTGTCCTGCTACGAACATGAGAGACATGACCTAAGAGCGGGACTGTTGAATACTGGAGCATGTCCTCATGAAGCTATGACACGTGAAACGTGACACTTTTATATTTTAGCTGCGACAGTTCTTCTCACGCTCCTCACAGCCCAGACCGGGACGCGTCCCGGAGAAGCGTGGCCAGGCCCTTCGGCGCCTACACACGATGCCTCGTCACATGCGTGGAACAGCCGCCCCGTCCACTCAGGCCTCCGCACCCCGAGCCCCACACTCGGAGTTCAGTCCCAGCAGTCAGGGTCCCCCATGGACTGTAACATGCACACGAATGAAAGTACCTGGAAGACCACAGAGACCCCGCAGCAGACACACGGCTGCCGGAGAGGATTTGCGGGAAGAGAATCTTAAAGATAGTGGGGGAGGGTACAAGGGGTAAATCAACGCAATGGCACAAAAATAAGCAGAGAAATAAACACAGTTGTACGTGGTCACTTGGTCCACAGTAAGGACACGGTGTGCGTCAGCGGGGGGAGACGGAAGAGATGGCGGCTGGGGACTGAGAGCCTTGAGAAGAAATGGACATAGACCGTGGCTCCCAGCTCACGCACGTGCGGAAATTAATCTGAGGTGAATCATTCCTCTAGATGTGAGGTCACAAGGTCCAGACTTCTGGGAAGAAGCTGTGGGTCACCTTCAGAAACCAGGGCAGGTTACATGTTCTTAAAGGGCAAGAACCCAGTCATCACCATGAGAACATGATCAATTAAAGTCGATCAAAACTAGGAATTTCTGGTCCCCACAAGATATCATTTTGACAAATAATAGACAAATTGGTGGAGAAAATATCCATAATTCTTATATTTGAGTAAGAACACACCAGAATAGAATAGATAAATACCACCTGCCAATAAATACGAAGAAGAGAATACAGTTTTTAAAAGTGCCAAAAGGCCCAGCCGGTGTGGCTCAGTGATTGAGCCTTGACCCTGCACCAAGAGGTCGCTGGTTCGATTCCCATTCAGGGCACATGCCCAGGTTGTGGGCCCGATCCCCAGTGGGGGGCATGCAGGAGGCGGCCAATCGATGGTCCCTCTCAGTTTCTCTCTCTCTCTTCTTTTCCCTTCCTCTCTCCCTAAAGTCAATAAAGGGAAAAACGCAAAGTGCTGAAAGACTCGATCACGTGCTACATAACAATATATATACGAACAACCATGGCACGCAAAGGTTCTCCCTGGGAACTGTCAATCGTGCACAGTGCGATGCTCACAGGAACGCACCGGAACGAGAAAGCACCAGAGGTGTCCGTGCGGCGTGCCTGTGGAATGTGGGAGCCCCCCCCCATGTCGCTGGCAGGAGAGCTCCTTGATGCCAGAACTTTGGAAAATGTTCACAGGACCCACTAAGAGTAACCACCAGAGGGCACCGTGGCCGCGAAAGGCGTGCGGGAGAGTTCAGGGGCCTCTCCTGCTGACTACATTGTGTCCAGTCCCCCCGCGGAGGTTCAGAGCTGCCACCTGCTGTGTGGGGACAGGGATAAGAATGGGGAGCCACGTGAGAGGGCTGGATGGACGTAGTCCCTGTCCGGGTGCCACCTGTGTGACAGAGATATTAGTGAGACTTTGTTTTATGTCACCAACATCCCAGGTACACCCTTGTAAGCTGCGTAAAAGTACAAAAATGGGATGAGGATTATCTGAAATTCTGGTCTTTCCGAGTATATATATGAATTAAAATAACCTGCAGAGAGATGTCTCAGTCTGATTTAAAAAAATATCTTTCCAAGTCCTTAAACTGCGGCTCAAAGCAAGCACCTCAGTCCAATGCCGCAAAAATCCATACACCCTTAGCTCTAGCCGCATTAAATACGTAAACATCAATTCTAATGGCCGGGTCTTCTTCCAAAGTCCCGACCCAGAATTGGAAATATGCAAGACAATACCGCCTGCTCCCTGTGCCTTCCGATTCTTGTCTGATTGGTTCTGGGAACGCCAGCGCCCCTGTATCAGAAACATGAGGAAGCAGGCAGCCGAGGGTCTTGGGCGTGTCTGCTGTGGGCTCCTCCTCCCGAGGCCAGGCCCAGCTCTCGGGTGGTCCCACCGGGTCTCCACAGCACTGGATCTCCTAGGGCAGGAGATCACCTGCTACACAGGCACTTCTTCCTCGGGTTCAATACAAGCTCCGACCGTCCAGTGCTGCGTGCCTGCTCGTGCTCTGTGGACACAGGACAAGAGATGGGCAGTGGAGGGCAGCTGTGTCCCCTCCTCTACCAGGTATCCCTTATAGCTGGTATACCCTTATAGCTGGTATACCTTTATAGCTGGTATACCCTTATAGCTGGTATACCCTTATAGCTGGTATACCCTTATAGCTGGTATACCCTTATAGCTGGTATACCCTTATAGCTGGTATACCCTTATAGCTGGTATACCTTTATAGCTGGTATACCCTTATAGCTGGTATACCCTTATAGCTGGTATACCTTTATAGTTGGTATATCCTTATAGCTGGTATACCCTTATAGCTGGTATATCCTTATAGTTGGCATACCCTTATACTTAGTATATCCTTATACCTGGTATACCCTTATAGTTGGTATACCCTTATAGTTGATATACCCTTATAGTTGGTATATCCTTATAGTTAGTATATCCTTATAGCTAGTATACCCATATAGTTGGTATACCCTTATAGCTGGTATACCCTATAGTTGGTATACCCTATAGTTGGTGAAAAACTCTTGAGAGGAAACCTACTCGGGTTTACATGCAAATGTGCATTGGTTGCTCAGGACAAAAACACACCAATTGGTAGAGGGGACATTTCAGGAGCATCATATCAAATACATTTCTGCACTTTAAAAAATAGTTTAACAAAACAATTTAATATAGTTTAAAATAACTTCATTCTAAATACACAGCAGAACAGTTTAATATCTCTAGTCTCAAAGTATAAAATTCTATTTTATAACTGACTAAGAATCAATATTTTTGCCTGTTTTAACCAAATTTTCCCAAATGTTTACATTTCTCAATGTAAAAAAAAAATCTTTCGTTAAATTTGTATTTATATTAGGGACAGCTAATGATAACTAAATACATTTCCACTAGACAAAATTGTCATCAACTGAAGACTTGTGGAAGCTGTAAGTTTCACGATGTAAAACTGAAATCAGACTGTTTGCCTCCAAATTTACCATCTAATAATCCTGTGATATTGAGTAAAGTACCCAATTTCAACAACTCAGTCCTTCACCAGTAAAATATGGGTGATAATAACATGTTATTATTATGTATGTTCATTATCGTGAGGCTTCAACCCGATAATGAACATACGAAGTTTAGCACAATTCCTGGTACACAGTTAACTCTGGAAATTGCTTCCTACTTTATTCAGTTTATTATCCCGTGTATTTAAGCAGCCGGTGGTCTAACAGAGAGGCGGGAGTTTCAGTAACCGCCACAGGAAGCAGGAAGTCCGGGAGCCACAGTGTGACAGACAGGTTGCAGTGGAGCTGGGTGGACGAGAAAATGTCCTGATCTTGGTGAGGGAGCAGGAGGAAGCTAGAAAGATAAAACCAGAAGTGGTATTTCAGATGGGCTTTGAAGGACGAATAGGAGCTGAAGCAGCAAGACCACCAAGAGCAAGGGCTCGATGCACTGTGTGTGGCTTGTCGGGAAGACTGTCTTGGCGTGTGTGTGATAAGGACGGATAATGTTGGGAAAACCCACCATGTCGACATTACAACGCCTGGCTGCAGAGTATGCTATTTAGATGGATATTGCTAGTACTATCCATTTGTATAACCCTGAACACTTCCATTCCCTTATCACCAGGGATAAACTACCCATCTATTATTGCCTGGAATCACAGTAATTATTTATTCATTAGTATATTCAGAGCATGTAATTTTATTTCATTAACATCCATAGCAGCCCTGCAAGGCCATCTGGACAATGAGCACCACCCACCTTGAAAACAGAGTCGCAGAGGCCGGACACGGCTGCCAAGCTCAGGTCGCCGGATGACGGTGGCTAACACCCCGCAACACTCCTGCTCTGCCCTTGCAAGCTGGGCTCCGGGCTCCCTGCAGAGCTGCTGTGAGCAATGAACCCAAACTCCCCTGGAGCCCGGTGAGCAGCTACACTGAGACAGCGCCACTCCAGAGTGGACAAATGTTTGCCTGCAGCACCACCTCTCGCGAGGTCGCTGCAGGCAGTGGGGAGATTCGGGGAGGAGCCGCTGGGTCCATGCAGAGACGACATGATGAGGTAACAGTGTAAAAGGTGAAGGATCCCCTTGTAGTTTTCCACCCAGAACCTTAGAATCCGTGTGCACTTACTTTGTTCTAAGAACACGATGTTTTACTTGTTCTGATCCAAACACACAGAAAGCTTAATAAAAAAAATCACGGCCCTGGCTGGTTTTGTTCAGCGGTTAGAGCGTCGGCCTGAGGTCCAGAGAGACCCAGGTTTGGTTCCCGCTAAGGGCATGTACTTCGGTTGCAGTTTGTCCCCAGCCCTGGTTGGATTGAGCAGGAGACAGCCACTCAATGTGTCCCTTTCACATTGATGTGTGTGTGTGTCTCTCTCTCCCTCCCACTCTATCTGAACAAAACAAAACAAAACAAAATGTCCTCGGGTGAGGATAAAAAATAAAAATTTTAAAAATCACGGATGAACTTTTCAGTTTTCTCTCTAAGTTAAAAATAGAGAAGGTGCTGTAATCCAGCACCATCAACCAGGAAAGGATTTGCTGATTACAGTGTTTAGGGGAGCACAAAGTAATCAGGAGATGAGCAGTTAGAAAGATAAACGTTATTAGAGCTGAAATCTACGGAGCAGCCCACCCTCCAGGCAAGCACAAAGGAGCTCCTCAAAGCCAGAGCAGGGAGCCTAGGCCGCACCCCGGTCAGCGGCAGCCCTCACCCAGCCCGGCCCAGCTCCCGTGAAGTTTGAAAATACACACAGGTAAAAATGTTTGGAGCGCGCCCTGGCCAGGTGGATCACTTAGATGGGCATCACCCTGTGAACCAGAAGGCTGCAGGTTCAGTTTCCGGTCAGAGCACATGCCAAGGTTGTGGGTTCGATCCCCGGCCAGGGCACATACGGGAGACTACCTATCGATGTTGCTCTCTCACATCAATCTTTCTCTTTCTCCTCCTCCCTCTCTCTCTAAAATCAATAAAAACATAAACTCAGGTGAGGATTGAAAATATGTGAGGCTCAAGGTGCTGCTGTGATTCATATTACTCGGGGTGTACAGTCCTGGTGGAGACAGGAACAGCTACTTCTCCGGGAGGCACTCCGCACCCCTCTTCCGTGGGCTGTGGATTGGACCCAGGCTCTGCTGGCCACGCCGGCTCACTGGAGGGACCGTGTCTCAGCCTCGCCACCTGTGAAGTGGGAGTTCATCCTCCAGCCCCAGCATGGACTCTGTCCCAGGAAAGCCGCCGCCTCCTGCGAGAAGCTAAATGACACTCAGGGATCCACACTTCATGGGCATGGCGATGGAGCCAGCTGAGCGGACGGCCCCTGCCCATATGCTCACGGACCGGAGCAAGCAGGGAGGATGCTCGGCCTCCGTACCCTGCACCAGGTCTATGCTCCCCTCCCCCCCCCGTCCCGGGGCCTGGGCGGAGAGTGGGTGGATGCTATCGAGCGCCCCTGTTTCAGACCTTGTGCTGGGTGCTCACACCTTGCTCCACCTCCATTGCTAATGAGATACAAGTGATTATTCCTATTTTCCCAGTGAGAAGAGAGTCCCAGAGTATTGTCAGAAACCGCACGGTGAGTTTCAGGGGTGATATCTGGAAGTAGTTATTTTTAACTCCATGGGAATGATAGAACTGAAAGATGGATAATTAGGGGAGGGGATTCGGGGACTTCTCAGGGAAGCACATTGGACGCAGTACACACCCTGAGACAGACACCTGCGCGGGGTGAGGTCAGGCACCTGTCCCAGGGTGAGGTCATGTATCTCTGCGCCTCGGGGAGCCCCAGGAGCCGGGGCAGCCCAAGAGGAGGCTGAGTATAAGTATTTCGCTGGCACCAGCAGTGTGAGCCCCAGTCCAGCAGGGTGAGCCCCAGTCCAGCAGTGTGAGCCCCAGTCCAGCAGTGTGAGCTCCAGTCCAGCAGTGTGAGCTCCAGTCCAGCAGTGTGAGCCCCAGTCCAGCAGTGTGCGCTCCAGTCCAGCAGTGTGCGCTCCAGTCCAGCAGTGTGAGCTCCAGTCCAGCAGTGTGCGCTCCAGTCCAGCAGTGTGAGCTCCAGTCCAGCAGTGTGAGCTCCAGTCCAGCAGTGTGCACTCCAGTCCAGCAGTGTGAGCTCCAGTCCAGCAGTGTGCGCTCCAGTCCAGCAGTGTGCGCTCCAGTCCAGCAGTGTGAGCTCCAGTCCAGCAGTGTGCGCTCCAGTCCAGCAGTGTGCGCTCCAGTCCAGCAGTGTGAGCTCCAGTCCAGCAGTGTGAGCTCCAGTCCAGCAGTGTGAGCTCCAGTCCAGCAGTGTGCGCTCCAGTCCAGCAGTGTGAGCTCCAGTCCAGCAGTGTGCGCTCCAGTCCAGCAGTGTGAGCTCCAGTCCAGCATCTTCCCGGTTCTTCTATGCAGCTTGTCAGAGCAGAAGATTCGGCAGATCTCCAAAGATGGGACAGTGCAGAACACAAAGCACGTGATTTCCAGGAGATGCTCCTGATTGTGTCTTACAGAAGACTGAGAGAGAGAGAAAGAGAGAGAGAGAGAGTGAGAGAGAGAGAGGAGGAGAGAGGGAATGAGAGAGAGAGGGAGAGAGAGAGAGTATGTGGGTGGGTGTGTGGGTGTGTGTGAGAGAATATGTGTGAGTGTGTGTGTGTGTGTGAGAGAGAGAGAGAGAGAGAGAGAACTAGAGGGAGAGGAGAGAGAATGCAAACATCCATTGAAGCCACAACTGAACCGAAAGCCCTTCCCGACGCCCGGAAATCCCATTTCCAGTCATTGAGGTTAATGTATAACCGTAAAGATCCATGTGCGAGGCTCAGGGAAAATACTAAGAGCAGATCGGAGAGGTACCAGGGGCTCCCTAGGCCTGGAGGGAAAGGAGGCCGGAGAGGGAGGGAAGCTGAAGGCGGCTGTGGGCACAGGTGCCTGTCCCGGGGCGTGTGCCCGCGCAGGGGCCTGTCCCGGGGCTGTGCCCGCGCAGGAGCCTGTCCCGGGGCGTGTGCCCGCGCAGGGGCCTGCCCCGGGGTTGTGCCCGCGCAGGGGCCTGCCCCGGGGTTGTGCCCGCGCAGGGGCCTGTCCCGGGGCGTGTGCCCGCGCAGGTGCCTGTCCCGGGGTTGTGCCCGTGCTGGTGCCAGTCCCGGGGTTGTGCCCGCGCAGGGGCCTGCCCCGGGGTTGTGCCCGCGCAGGGGCCTGTCCCGGGGCGTGTGCCCGTGCTGGTGCCAGTCCCGGGGTTGTGCCCGCGCAGGGGCCTGCCCCGGGGTTGTGCCCGCGCAGGAGCCTGTCCCGGGGCTGTGCCCGCGCAGGGGCCTGTCCCGGGGCGTGTGCCCGTGCTGGTGCCAGTCCCGGGGTTGTGCCCGCGCAGGGGCCTGTCCCGGGGCTGTGCCCGCGCTGGGCTCCCGGGTCGGCTCAGGCAGAAGCCCAGCTACAGGCGGGAAGCTGGTGAGCGTGGCGCTCACGAGGGCCGACGCCAACCCGGTGGCCGTCCCCACTGCCGCATCCTCCACACGCTGCCATTTCTGAAGCGGCAAAGCAGGTAAGGAACGAGGAAAGAACCGTGAAGGAGCAGAAGAAAATGTCTTTGTTTGGAGGAGAGGGGACCCCCTGCCTTTGGACAGAAATGCCTCAGGCACACGCTGAACTTAGGAAGGAGGAACCCGCCCAATCTGCCGCCAGCCCCGCCCCGAGGGGGTCGCAGGGTCTGCCCCACTCCCTCTGCCTGGCGAAGAAGGGGGACGGAAACACTGCACCCCGCCGATCTTTCATCGCGATGCCCACCTGCAACGTTACAGATCTACACAGGGTCGTGCATACAACCACAGAGATAGAGATCAAGAGGAGAAAAGTAGACGTAGACCCACAGGGACACCAATATTGGAATTAGTAGACAAGGACTTTAAAATATCTGTGATTCGTATGTTTTAAAATACGGAAAAAATGAAGATAACCGATGAAAAAGGAAGCTTTTGAAGATGTGGTCCGCGTCGATGCACACTCTAACCGAAACACAGTATTCACAACTACCCCACGGACCGGCAGATAGAACGCAGGAGGAGATAGAATTAGCACCAGAAGACATAAAGGAGAGGAAAACAGCCACACAACCTAGACAAACAACAAACATAAAGGAAAGAGAAATACAGAAAATGTTAAGGATGAGAAAACAGGCGTTTCGGAAACGAAAAACAGAGATTCCACACCTCCACGTGCTGGGTTACCTCACAGCTTAACCCAGAGTCAACATCAGGATCTCTGTCTGGAACAGAAAAAGCTCATCAGGGACTTTTGTATTGTGATGCCGATAGTTTCAGTAAATTTCTGAACAATTCTAACCACACTTAGAAGTCCTAAGCCGGTAGGACATGAAGTCAACAGATAAAATCAGAGCCAAATGAAAAACATTTAAGTGAGTTGCTCCCGCTGAAATGAAAAGTATCAGTCCTCGTAACCACTGCGAAAACACTCTCAAAATATGTGTAAATACAGACTAAGACCATCCATTTTCTTCTAGGACCAAGAGACAAATAGCCAATTAAATAATTTCTTAGTTATTATATGGACTGCACCAGTTAATGGAGGGGCAACTTTGAAGAAATAAGATTGTTTTCCCTTGGCCACCTGTGAAAATCAGAGACTATCTCATGGTTGTACACATATTTACGGTTGTGTTTTATTTGTTTTTTAAAAAGCACACAAGACCCATAGAAACAAATAAACGAGCTCACTTCAAGTAGGGCTGTATATAACAATTAATATTAGTAGCGTTCTTTTTCCCTTTGATAAACACCATAAAGAAAAAACTTGAAACGCATGTCATCTCATTCAAGATAATGCTAACTTTAAGTGGTTTTCTGTGCAAAGATGATTTTGCAACAACATGGATGCAGCTTGAGAATATCGTGCTAAGTGAAAGAAGCCAGACAGGAAAAGTCAAGAAGCACATGATTCCACTCACATGTGGGGTATACAACTGAAAATAGCAAAGGAACCAACAAGGCAAACAAAAACTCACAGACACAGACAGGGTAGGGTGGTTACCAGAGGGAAAAGGGGGAGGGATAGCAAAGGGCACAGGGAGTCCAATATATGGTGATGGAAGAAGATTTGAATTTGGGTGGTAGACACAATGTAATATACAGATGATATATCATGGAATTGTACACTTAAACCCAATATGATTTTATTAACCAATGTCATCCCAATAAATTTAATAAAAATAAATAAATAAATAAAAATTAAAAGATGAGATGGAAGCTATCCCCTTCCCCCAAAAAAATGAAGAAGAAAAGAAAAGAAAAAGAAAGAATGCAGTGATATATTTGTTACAGTTCATTTCAGTATTTACAAAGAAAAGAAAAAGCTGGGTCAATAAAATTTCATTTGAGCCCGTCTTTCTCTTTCTTCTTTAGGAAAGTAAACCTGAATTTGATATTCAATATTAGGTTGACTTTTGAACTTAGAAAGAGAAACAACCAATTACGTCTCCCCTCATCCACTAACAAGAGTTTATATAAAACACAGAGTGATGTCCAAGGAAATCTGTCATGAGCAGGAATCGATCTGCATCAGGACCTATTGACTTGATTCTGAAGCAGGCGAGACCCCAGAACGCCGAGTGTCTGCAGTAAAAGCATCGGTTTGACTGGGGAAGTCTCATTTGTTTGGTATCAGGTTACAATGTATTTCTTTTAAAAGACAATATTGCAAAGGGGTTAAGGGCTTCTGGAATGAGACAGTCTGTGTTCGATTCCTGATGTTGCTACTTTGTCACCCAGGGTAGGTCACTTAAGCTCCCTAAGACTTCATTCAATAGGGATCATACTAACCAGTCTCAGAGAGCTGGGCAAACAATCAAAATATTGGAATAGGCACGTCGCAAAAAAGTGACTTCAATGCCCAACAAACATAAGAAAAGGTGCTTAATGTGATTAGTTATCAGGAAAAAGGGATTGAGGCTGAGCCGGACACCACTACACATTACCTAAGTGGCTAAGCAGATGGGTGATACTCAGTGCTGTTAAGGATGTGCATGAATGACCCTCGTGATTGGTGGGAACACAGGCAGGTGGCACCTCTCTGGTAAACACCTGGGTCATCTCAGTGAAAGCTGAACTGCGGTCCTCCGGTCCAGCACTGTTTGCAGGTCTGCAGGAATGAATGCCCACGGGCGATCCCGGTGGACGGGACTACGCACAGGAGTCCCTCTGTTACCGTTCAAACCCGGAGCCACCCCGCGTCCTTCGGGAACAGCAGGGACAAATGAAGGCTGGTGTCTTATCCGTGGAGTGCCAAGAGCAGAATGCAGCAGGTTGGCCCGTGGTGGCCAAGTCCGACCCTTGGCCGGCGTGTAAATAAGTTTTACAGAAACTCCTCCCTCGCATGTGCTAGCACACCAGCCGCGGCTGCTTCCACGCTACCGCCGCAGCGCCGGGGGGTGGAGGCAACCACGGGGCTGGCAAAGCGGAAAGCATTTACCGTCTTGTGCTCCACGGGAAAAATTGCCAAGTCCCGTTGCAGCCAAATGAGTTCCAGCAAATGACAGCTGCAACCCTGTGCAAGGAGCAGAACGAGCAGACACAAACCGAGTGGAATCACGTACGGTCTCAACGCGGCAGAGCTAATGGGGGACATCGGAATTCGGGGTGGAAATCGCCACCAGAGGGGATGTGAGGTGAGTTTCTTGGGCCCTGTTACACCCCTGTGTTCGCTTCAGTTTTTTAAATTATGCATTTATGATCTGCACGCTTTCTCATATGTGTGTCAACTGGGTGTCCCTATTTCTTCAATAACAACATTTATTTTAACAACATTAAACAAGATTTACTAAGTAGTGCCATGTTGTTATAGTGTTGTTACAATGAAATAAAGCAGTCTTATCATAAGAAAAATAGCAACATAACCCTGGAGAGCAAGAGCCAGACCACATCATTAAAAACATTAACTTATCGTCCTGGCCAGTTTGGCTCAGCAGTTAGAACATCAACCCGCAGACCAGAGAGTCCTGGGTTCGGTTCCCGCTAAGGGCACGTACCTCGGTTGCAGTTTGTCCCCAGCCTCGGTTGGGGTCATGTGGGCGGCAGCCAGTCGATGTGTCTCTCTCACATCTATGTTTCTCTGTCTCTTCCCCCCTCTCTCTCTCCTGGTCTATCTGAAGATAAATGCAAAAATGCCCTCCGGGAAAAATTAAAAAATAAAGAAAAAAACCATTAACTGCCCTGGCCAGTTTGGCTCAGCGGTTAGAGCGTCGGCCTGCGGTCCGGAGAGACCCGGGTTCGGTTCCCGCTAAGGGCACGTACTTCGGTTGCAGTTTGTCCCCGGCCCTGGTTGGTCGTGCGGGTGGCAGCCACTCGATGTGTCCCTTCACGTCGATGTTTCTCACTCTCTCTCCCTTCCTCTCTGTCCCTCCCACTCTATCTGTACAAAAAATGGAAAAATATCCTCGGGTGAGGATAAAAAAAAAAAAAAAAAAAAAACATTAACTTATCTTTTTTTTTCCTTACAGCTAAAGAAAATAAGGCAAATAGAAGTCATTTAATTTGCTCAAGTTAATACATTTCATTGAAGAGGGTAAGTTACAACCAGTCTTCTGGGTTAAAAATCCACCCTTTTCCCTACAACCCAATACTCTACAGTCACCCTCACCAAAATAAAGAAAAGCAAAATAACATCTAAGTGTGAGTTCTGTGACATTATTACCACTATTCACTTCCATGAAACAATAGTGTCCTGATGACCATTCACTTTAAAGCAGCAAATATTTCAAAGAACCATTTGTTTAGCCATGCTATGCCCTTTTCCCCAAATAGAACTACAGAAACAAGGGTTTAAGAATTACGCGCCGAGAGCAAATGAGTAACAAGCTAGAAAACAGAAGGTATGGCCTCTCCAGGCCTGGCACAGCTTCTATCACCATGCTGTCATGAACACATACATTGCATTTTCACTTTTTAAACATTTAATCCTACAATATTTCAAACCTGCAGAAAACATGAAAATAATAAGACAGGGGCATCTTAGAGTCTTAGAATCCTAGATTCACTAGTTATTAACATTTTGATCTGTATGTTTTTTATATTTTTGCTATTTTTTAATTTTAAAAAAAGTAAATGGATCCAAATACCTAGCCCATGGCATACCTCACTCCCCAGAGGTAACCACTATCCTCACTTGGATATTTATGTATGCTTTTATGTATTGTTTTACAAATTCTCTGTGTGCGTCTATCACTATAAAATATTTCTATATATTTCGAATTATGTAAATAAAGTTTCTGAATGGATCTTTGCTTTAGATGGGGAGTTTAAATGGCTAGCTTCAGAATACTTCTCACACTCTCCTAGGACAGGGACCACCTGACTTCCATCCGCAGTGCACTTGGAGAGGTAACTTATAATTGCAAAGTCCTATTCCGCCGTCATCTTGTATTTCTTGAGCTGCCTAATGTAAGTTCAATCTGGTATCTGTGTTTATAATTAATTAGATCTCAAAATAGAAATGTCAGCAGAGAAGAGAATTGTGCTGTTGTTGAAAGTATGAGAATTGGCAGGGGCTCCTTGGTAGATCCTCACGGACCAGTCAACCTTTTCCTGCTTACATGAATTCTCAGTGAGAAATGGGGCTGTTTTCTAGCTCCCGACTTCAACGAGGTCTTTATGTTTATTGAGTAGGTCTGCAGTAAATAGCTTTTATTCGTAAAGCTTTAATTATTCAGCTTCCCTTGAACTCCATTGTTCGACAGGCGCCTTTCTTCTCTAAATCAACCCTGACGCCCCCACCCACAGCCTCCCATGTCCAGTGGGTCTCAGGACATCCAAAGAAGCTTTGTCCACTGGCACCTGTCCACCCCCGACCCCACGTCATCCCCACCTGAGAGCCAAGCCACCATCCAGCCCATCATGCCACACGACGTAGCCAGGTCTGTCCTGGTGCCTCTGAGGGCTCTCGTGACAGCTGCTCTGAAGAAGAAAAAGAATCTCAGTCTGTAAATCCTCCAAAGCCCGCATCACCCACTTCTTGCCACTCTGCGACCTCCTCAAGAGCCAGCATTCTCGGCCTGCCCCGGGACCACGAGGTGCTCCTAGTTGCTAGGCTGTTCCAGCTTCATCATCCCTCCCCAGTGCCCTGGCTTCACCACGCCCTCTCTCCAGGACGCTGTCCTCCACCCCGCACAGTCTTCCCGAAGGTCCCAGGAAGGTCTTCCAGGAAGTGCCCTCTGCTCTCCATGACCTTATCTACTGTACCTTGTTCTTTGCCATCACAAACCTATTGCTGGTGTGTGTGTGAGTGAGTGTGTGAGTATGTGAATGGGTGAATGTGAGTATGTGTAACAGAGTGAGTGTGACAGTGTGAGTGTGAGAGCAAATGTGAGTGTGTGTGTGTTTGTGAGACTGAGTGAGCAAATGTGGGTGTGGGTGTGTGAATGTGTGTGAGATTGTGAGTGTGAGGGTGTGTGTGAGTGTGATTGTATATGTGAGTGAATGTGAGGGTGTGTGTATGTGTGAGTGCATATGAGTGTGAGTTTAAGTGTGGATGTGAGTGGTGTATGAGTGTGTGTGTGAGTGCATGTGTGTGAGTGTATGTGTGAGTGCATATGAGTGTGAGTTTGGGTGTGGATGTGAGTGGGTGTGAGTGTGAGTTTGGGTGTATATGTGAGTGTGAGTGTGAGTTTGGGTGTGGATGTGAGTGTGTGAGTGTGAGTTTGGGTGTGGATGTGTGAGTGAGTGTGAGTTTGGGTGTGAGTGTGAGTTTGGGTGTGGAGGTGAGTGGGTGTGAGTGTGTTGGTGTGGATGTGTGTGTGGGTGCGTGTGTGTGTGGGTGCATGTGTGAGTGTGAGTTTGGGTGGGTGTGTGTGAGTATGAGTGTGCATCGACATTTCTCTCCTTCACTAAGTAACAAGGGCCAGCAGAACAAGACACGTCTGTGTCACCCACCACGCCACGTGACCTCAGCAGGGGTGAACCGTGCTTAGAGCAGGTGCCTGCCGAGTAGTTGTTGAAAATGGGTGTGTGTCAATTAGCAGAAGCGTGAGCACCTGGAGGGGTGTCCCGCCACCCAGCACTTTGTCGATGGAAATGAGGCGACGCGTGTAAAGGCAGCCCCACCCTCCCCAGCTGGGCCATCTGCCTGTCACCGAGCGCCCAGTGGCCGCCCTGCAGCGTTGCCCACAACCACGTGCCCTCAGGGTGGCTGTACCCAGTGCAGTACCCAGGCCACTCCCAAACCCCAAAACGCAGGGTCCTTGGGCAGTGAAGGAGCTGCTGGGAGTCGTACTCAGGGAAGGAGACCAGAGCGTCTGGACGCTGGGGAAGGGGAGACGCTTAGGAGGCAGCAAAGGGAGGCAGATCAGACCGAGAGGCAGTGGGGTCGCGTGGTCTGGGGGACGGAGGGAGGGAACACTGCGCAGTGAGCTGGGCGCCGGGCAGCGTGTCGAAGCTCTGCAGAGTGACCTCCTCTCCATCCCCACCGCCACTGTGCTCCAACGCCGGTCCCGTCCTGCCTGTGCTTGGAACCTCCGCTCTCCCACACTGGATGCATCTTACACCGTGAAGGTGTCATAAACAAAACTATCCCTCAGGGGACTGCTTTTCCTCAGATATTGTTCATTTAAAAAATAAACCAGGAATGATATTTTTATTTAAATGATTTACACCTATGAATACCTATGATGGCCTCCATAATCATATCTATTTCAAGACATGGCATAATAATTTGCCCTCAGTGTGTATTCCACTTATCAGGAAGGAATCCACGAGGCAGAAAACCCTAATCTGTCGGAAAAATACTGCTTTCCTAGGGTTTTTAAGACATTCTGTCTACAGTTAGAGATAATCACAGAGCACTACCAGAGGCGACTTGACACCTTTGGAAATTGAACAAATGGCAGGATCGTTGTTAGCTATGAAATTCACAGACCAAACTCATTCTAGAGGTGAACACATTGAGCCCGGGGCAAAGAAGACGGAAAATAAGTGGAAAGTAAGGTACACGAATCATGCAAAAGCTAAAAATAAAAAATAAAAATAAAAAAACACTACAGCAAGTATATTGTCACAGGTTTGGAATTCACATTTTTGCAATTCTCTAGGAATACAAAGTATATACTCTGAACAAAAGTGAGTTGAGAATTGCTGCAGCTGTCAAAATGAAATATAAATTTATATCAACAGAAACAGTGAGGCTTAGAAACAGACAACTGGAATCCAACAGAGTCGAAAATAAACTCAACAGACACATAGGAAACTGGTATATAATAGAAGTTCCATTATAATTGCGCAAGCTTTTTTTCTTTGTTTAAAGTTGTAGAACATTTGGCTATCGTTATGGGGAAAATTTTAATTAGACCTGTGGGAGTTTTCCAAACTTTTCTTTCTCCTTCTTTTCTCTTCTGCATGGGCAGACAACTGAACAACCCTCTCAGCCTCCCTGGCATTCAGGGGTGACCACGTGCCTGAGTTTTGGCCGATGGAAGGTGGGCAGAATCAATGCACCAGACCTGACCCACTGAAGGCTCTCCGGCACCGTCACCATGGCCGCCCCATGCCTCTGGCCCCTTCCAGCCCAATGAGAGTAACAGAGCCACATGTAGAAGGAGCACCGGTCCCTGACGCAAGTCTTAGAACAGGACACCTGCCGATCAGACACATCCGTTTTGGATGTACTTGACAAAGATACATTTTTCTCGGGTTAGACCCCTGCAACTGAGAAATTTGTTTGTTAAAGCAGCTACCACTAGCTTTCCAATACAGAGTCCCTCTTCATACTATACGTAATGTGGCACTATGTCATCAAAGATGTGAAGGTGTGAACCTTTGACAGCCTCTAGAATAAAATGAGGGAAAACATATTTATAACATCAAGGTAGGAACGGAATGCTTACACAAGACACAAAAGCAAAACAACAAATCATAAATCAATAACGTAGCTTCATGAAAATTGAAAAGCAATCCGTGTTATAAAATACATTAGAAGCATCATAATCAAAATGATGGCAAGCCGACAGGGAGAAGATATTTATAATGCATATGACTGACCAAAGATGGCTATAGAGAAAATTAAAAGTCCTGTAACTACGTTTAAACACAGAATACAATAGAAGAAAATGAGCATAGGACACAAACAGGCAGGTCACAAAAGATTGAGATCTAAACAGCCAATATCAATATGAAAGTGTGGTCGAATTACTACCAAACTGCAAGTAATTAAGGAAATACAAACAAGACCACGTGCAACGTTTGACAAGCATCTTGAGGCTGCGTAGCACTGTGTGCTAGCGGGACACGGACACTGTGGGTGGGCTGTGAGCTGGCGCAGCCTCCGTGAAGAACAAGGAAACCCACTGTGACCCAGCCCGGGCCCCTCCCAGACACGCAGCCCAGCAATGTCATCACACACATATACACCAGAACGTTGACCGTAGACGCACTGATGGCTGCAGAAACTTGGAAGTAGCCTTAAAAAGCCCGCTGATAATAATACACAAATGAATTCTGGCATGGTCATACAACAGAATACTGTATAACAGTAAACGTGCACTAGCCGCAGAAGTGTTAACGTGTCTGGTATTGAGAAAGAGAAGCTGAAGAACACTGAACACAGTGAGGTGAACATTTAGACATTTCCCAGAGAGATTATTGATTTCGCTTACAGAGACATGCACGTGTTACTGCTCAGACCTTGCGTGGGGAGGGAGCAGAACTGCCTTCGTAGAGAGCAGACAGGAAAAGCCAGGGCAGAATTCGCTGTGGAGCTGTGACCGGCAGTTTCTGCAATATTTTGCATCTTTCAATAAAAGCATCGAAAGCAAATGCACTCAGAAATGTTAAAATCTAGATCAGATGTCTGTTGTCCTACTTTCTTTATGCTTAGAATGTGTTAAAATTTTTTAAATAATTAGAAATGAAATTTATTAATAAATATGACAACCAAATTATAAGAATAACGTGCCCTTTATTCCTGGAACCAATGTCTTCTTCTGAGGACACAGAAGCCTTCACACAGTCCCCACGGAAAACGAGTGAAGGAGGAGAAGAAGGGGAGAGAGGAAGGAAACATTTAGTTTTAGAAAGATGTTTTCTCAATCCCCACGGGAGACGACAATCTCCTGAGGAGGAAACATTTGTTCAGAAAGTACATGCTCATCTACGAACATGCAAAGGGACTGGAACTTGACTGTTAGGTGTTCTCGCCTCAGGCAGAGATGTCTCCCTCCTCGATCGATCGAACATCGAGGACCCCTTGATCTTATTCATCCTCACTGTTAATGTGTATCACGAGCCTGTGAGATAGTGAAATTGATGGAAAGGACTCATTGCTCCTGGACAAATAGCTCCGATGAGCCGGGGTCTGAGTGCGAACCCAGACCCCCGACTCCAGATGGGTTTGTTGCTCCAGTGACCCCAGCCGCAGAGAGAGGAGGAAGGTCCCAGAGTCAGGATGAATGGGCACAGGCTGGGCTTATTTGCATACCTCCAAGTGACCCCACAACTCAGACACCTCTTCAGAGCAGCAGCTCTTGGTTTTAACTTCAGAATTCCCCACAAAGAAAGAAAAACACTCGCCCTTTTGAAAAACAGAGCAGGCTCAAGATGGAGTCACTCGTGCTAAGCCCGTCACCAAACTGAGACCTCACTTGTTTCTGCTCCTCTGGGAACGGAAGTTTGAGCGGTCAGGAATCACCTGGTCCACGCCAGCGAGGCCACCTGCCTGGTAGACCCCTGCCAGCCCCTGGGGAAGGTGACCTCGCTGTCTTCTGCTTTAGCACATGCTCGTTCGGACGCCGGCCAGGCCCCAGGCCTGCGGGACGCGCCTGGCACACGGCCTGCCGGGGAGGGCCCAGCCGGCCAGCCCAGCAGCCACGCCGACGTGCACTGAGCGAGCTGCTGGCGAGATCGTGGTTTCAAATTCCAAGACCAGAATACAGCTTCTTTCTCACGTAGGAGGAAGATAATGCACATTCAGGAGACACAGATGGGAAGGAGTGGAGGGCGAGTCATCCACGTGGGAGAGAGACCTCTGCTCTCTGCAAGGCCGACCCCCAGAGGAGCTGCCCAGGGAACGGGGCTCGGCAGCCGGCCAGGGGACAGCCTCCTGCTGGAAGGTGGCGGCGGAGACGGATGCCCGGCCTCTGCCTTCAGGTCTGCTGGAGCTAGGGTGGGGGAGGGGTGGGGAAAACTGAACCTGAGAGTTTTTGAGTAGGAAGCCTGATACGGGCTGTTTCAGAACCATGGAGAGAAAACCCTTCTACCCCTTTCCTTCTGAATAAAAAGTTATCTTTACTGTGTCCAGCGGGGGGGCCTACCGAGCCCTAATTTCTGGCCAGTTCAGAGATGACTGTGCAGGAGAAACACGTACGAGAGACCGGAGGCCGACAAGCAAGGACCGTAAGCTGGCCTCACACTATGAGAGAGGTGCTGACTTCGTTCATTGGTTCAAGTGTTAGGAGTGAGCTTTGCATTGTGCGATTCTCCTTTGAATGAGTATTTGTTTCGCAGAAAACGTGAATCCCAATATCCTGTTCTCAGCCAAGCCGGAAAATAACATATCAGCTCAAGGACATGCATTTCTTTCCAGCTGTATTTCTCTATCTGTATATATCGTCAAAGACACATTGAACACTGGGTAAAATACAACACCTTCCTGTTTAAAGCGCCTGCTTTTCCCAGCCTGAGGCTCACAGCAGTTCGTGACTGTGCACCCACGGAGACTCCTGCGCTGTCACTAAGCCTTGTTCTGCTGGGAGCCCCAGCTCTGGCTGTCTAGAAATGCTGTCATTGTTGCAAGAGCCATGCATCTCAGTGCCTGTCACTCTGAGCCATCTGGTCTCCCACTGTCCTCTGTCGGGTGGCAGACAGGACGCCCACGTCTCAGCGGTGACCTCCGGGTTGGCCAGCTGCAGGAATGTGGAATGAACACTTGCCCTGAGGCAGCCCCCCCCCCCCCGGGACTGCGGCAACAGGAGAGCACCTGAGAGCTGGTTCTGGTCGGTGGGAAAGCTCACACGAAGGGCTCAGGAGGAAGGACTGCTGCCCGACAGTGAGGGCGGGGCAGGAGGGGAGGGCGTGACGGCAGGATCAAGGCAGAAGGAGACAAAGGGCATGGGGGGCAGGGGCGCAGTGTCCCCAGTGTGGGGGCTCTGTGGTAAGTAAGAATAAAACTGGTAATGGTGAAAATTACATTAGATGGTTTGGCTGGGACTGGATTGCTGAGCGTGAAAATGTAACGAAACCAGTGTCGTGGGGTGAGAGAGAACCCGAAAATGAAGAAGTAGCAGAGGCTCGAGCAGGTCGGGGCACAATCAAGGTGGCGTTGTGAAAACAGGAACCCAGCAGAATCGCTATCGGTGTTATCTTTTCCACCCTCCCAACAGTCATGGGTCGAACCTAATCCTAAATGTGATGGTTTTAGGTGCTGGGGCCTTCGGGCAGGATTCCGTCAAGAGGGAGAAGTGCTCATGAATGGATGGGTGCCCCTATAAACGAGACCCCCCCCCAGCGCTTCAGACACGTGAGGACACGGGAGAAGACGCACAGCGAACCAGGAGGTGGGCCCTCGTCACACCCTCATCTACCAACACCTTGACCTCGGACTTGCCAGCCTCCAGAGCTGTGAGAATTAATGTTTGTCGTGCATAAGCCCTTCCGCCTGCAGTGTTTCTGTTAGAGAAACACAAACTAAGGCAAGAAGCATGTGGAACACATTGGAGGTGGAAGGACTTTCGGGAGGCCATGAAAATGATTCGAACTTGGAAAAAAGCACAGCTTGATGGTGAAAGCAAGTATGAAGAGAACAAACCAAAGAGAAACAGTCGAAGGGCTTTTCCAACGCACCTGTACAAAGTCAGTATGAGATCTGAAATACCATCCACGTGTAAGTCTGGGGGAAATTGCAAGGAACGGTTTTATACTCACTTTACCACTAATGGGGAAAAGTACCCTATTGTTGGGTTGCTGTTGTTTTTTGACCAAACATGAGAACGAGATTCTCCTTAAAGCTCTTCTTGTTGCCAAATGGTTAACCTTTCTGGTGTTTCTAACATGGCAGCAAAAATTCTCTACGCTACCTGGAAAAACAAGTGTATTTTTCTGCAACTTAACTACCCACAATGAGTCCATTGTATTTGAATCTTCACCTCTGTTCCATTTCCAAGGGGTTGCCCCTGGGCATTTGTGACTCTAGAATCCACCTGTGCTGGTGGGTGGGGGGTGTACTGTCATTTCCTGATGCAGTTGAGCACAGTCGTGTTCCTTAAAATGTGAATAAGCTGCGTACAAGGACACCGAGCTCTGATTTGACATTCAAAATAGAACCCTGCTCTAATGTGGATAGTATAAAGAACATGTCCTATTCTTCCAAGATAACGTGGTTATTTACTTGTCTTCATCTCACACCATTATTCTAATTCGCGTCACCACAATAGATTTTGTGTGACAGCTCAGTAGGATCTTTGATTCCAAAGTCAATAGAGATGATCCTATACAATGAACCTGGCCGTAAATGCTTCTCCGGATTAGTCCGCGGTCACGCCTGCAGCAGGCGAGCACTCCGTGAGGACCTGAGCATCAGGCACGTCACTGCGAAACGCTTAATATCATTGCTACATTTGTACAATTAATCAGGAGGAAACGTTTGTTTTGTAACTCTGAGGTTCAAACAATATCCTAATAAGCACATTTGATTCCATCCCTGATCTTTTCGTGGAAAACAGAGGAGATGAAAACAGTGGCAGAACAATTACGTATTGATTTGCTTCCCAGCTTTGCTGTGATGTCATCGACACAGAACATTGTGTCAGTTTAAGATGCACCACGTCACGATGATGCAGGTAAAGACCGTGAAGTGATGACACAGAACATCGTGTAAGTTTAAGATGCACCACGTCATGATGATGCAGGTAAAGACCGTGAAGTGATGACACAGAACATCGTGTAAGTTTAAGATGCACCACGTCACGATGATGCAGGTAAAGACCGTGAAGTGATGACACAGAACATCGTGTAAGTTTAAGATGCACCACGTCACGATGATGCAGGTAAAGACCGTGAAGTGATGACACAGCACGTCGTGTAAGTTTAAGATGCACCACGTCACGATGATGCAGGTAAAGACCGTGAAGTGATGACACAGAACATCGTGTAAGTTTAAGATGCACCACGTCACGACTTGATGCAGGTAAAGACCGTGAAGTGATGACACAGCACGTCGTGTAAGTTTAAGATGCACCACGTCACGACTTGATGCAGGTAAAAACTGTGAAGTGATGACACAGCACATCATTTAAGTTTAAGATGCACCACGTCATGATGATGCATTTAAGACTGACTTTCTTAACAACTTTTGAGTACCTAACACACTCCTTAATGACAGTCACCATGCTGTACATTAGATCCCCAGAAATTATGCATCTTATAGCTGGGACTTTGTACCCTTCGACCAACATCCCCCCATTTCCCCCACTTACCCCATGCGCACCACCATTTTGCTCTGATTTCATCAGCGTTGATCACACCACATCTCCTTTCTCTGTCTGAATTATGTCATTTAGCACAGTGGCCTCAAGGTCCATCCCTATTGTCACAGACAGCAAGATCACCTTCCTTCCCACGGCTGAACAGTGTTCTGTTGTACGTACATCCACCATGCCCTGATCCGTTCACCCACAGATGGGCACTCGGGGTGTTTCCGGGCCTTTACTACTGGGAATAATTCTGCAGTGAGTGTAGGAGTATAGCTACCTCTGCAAGACAGTGATTTCATTCCCTTCGGGGACACACCTGGATCACATGGCAGTCCTACCTTTAATGCTCTGAGGACAGGTCTACGCTCTCTCTACTGTCTGCACCAGTTGATAATCCTCTTTCTTTTTTCAATCCTCACCTGAGGATATTTTTCCATTTAGCTTCAGATAGAGTGGGAGGAAGGGAGGGAGGGAGGGGCGGAGGGGGAGAGAGAGAGAGAGAGAGACCGGTCTGAGAGAGACCCATGGATTGCTTGCCTTCCACATGACCCCGACCAGGGCCAGGTACCGAACTACAACCCAGGTACGTGCCTTTGACCACATTCGAACCCGTGACTCTTTTGTCCATGGGCCGATGCTCTAACCGCTGAGCCCAACCGGCCAGGGCAGTGTATATTCCCCTTCCACCTTGCCACCCAAGTGCCTCCCGAAAACACCCCACCAATCAGATTCTTTTCCTGCCCCAAAGTCTCTGTGGACCTCTGCGTACCCAGAACAAACTCCCAGAAAAGCGCTGAGCATATCCTTAATCTGGGTCAAGGACACCTCTCTGGGTCAAGGACACCTCTCTGGGTCAAGGACACCTTCTCTGGGTCAAGGACACCTCTCTGGGTCAAGGACACCTTCTCTGGGTCAGGGACACCTTCTCTGGGTCAGGGACACCTTCTCTGGGTCAAGGACACCTTCTCTGGGTCAAGGACACCTCTCTGGGTCAAGGACACCTTCTCTGGGTCAAGGACACCTCTCTGGGTCAGGGACACCTTCTCTGGGTCAGGGACACCTCTCTGGGTCAAGGACACCTCTCTGGGTCAAGGACTCCTCTCTGGGTCAAGGACACCTTCTCTGGGTCAGGGACACCTTCTCTGGGTCAAGGACACCTTCTCTGGGTCAAGGACACCTCTCTGGGTCAAGGACACCTCTCTGGGTCAAGGACACCTCTCTGGGTCAAGGACACCCTCTCTGGGTCAAGGACACCTCTCTGTCTCAGGCACTCCTTGGCCTCCAGCTGTCCATGCGGTTGGGGAGCCGATGTGAACATGCCCGACCGTTCCTGCCTCTGTTGCATCACCCCCCTCCCTTGACGGGGGTCACTGGGTCTGCTGCATGCACCCCACCAGAGCTCCAGCCCTGTTCAGATTCAGCCTCCTCCAGTGACCCTGCCCTCAGGACGCTCCCTTCCCCAGCGGATCCGTCCCGACTGCACGGTGGACCTGCCTTGAGTCGTGCCCCAGTTTCCTGCACACGCGCCTCGAGTCACACAGGGCGTAGACTGTGAGGAAACTACGCCTAGCCCCATCCTGTGCTCAGGCAACCTTCACTGAGTTTAACTCTTTCCCATGCTGAACTTTGACCTCCAGCGTTGAATCGTTTCAGGCCTTTGCCGGCTGTACTTCTCCATCAGTGAGAGCAGAGTCTTCGAGACCCAGTCCACCGACTGTCTTGGCAGACACACGTCCGGCCCCTCCGTGCCCAGTACCACAGACAGCTGCACTAGCACCTGTGAGCCACACACACTGACGAGACTCTACCCCCCGACCCATCAGAATCCGTGGCAACGCAACCAGTCCAGCTACGTGCTCTGTCCGAAGGCCCACTGAGTGAAGCCCAGAGACACGCACCCCCTCAGCTCATGCCTTCCCGTTACTCTTTCCAGCGGTCTCACAAAACCGCACAATCTCAGCTACCCACGGAGGTGCCGAACTAGAGTCTAACTTCACCAGGACCTAAAACTCTCACTTGGCCTCAGCCTTAAACAGTCGTACACATCCGTCTGCCGTAGCTGCCATTCTGCTTCCCCTCTTCTGAGAACCCATCTCTCGCCTCTGGGAAGCAGACTTTATTCCGACAACCTGAGATTATTTCACCCCGCAATCCCCAGGAGAAGAATGTCCTCTTGGTGACATTATAGAAGAATTCAGTGTTTGACTTTGATGTATCATTTAAACCACCAGCCCGTGTTGTTTTCATTCAAATGTTGACTTGGACCTTTTTTTTTTTTTTTTTTTAATGTCTTGGGAGGAGAGCACTTTGGGAGGAAACCGTATCTTATAATTACAGTCTGATGAGCTCACAAATGATTCTCCACCTCAAGCAGTACCCTCTTTGATAAATGGGATAACACTGCATCCATCAAGATAGAAAATGAAAATCTAAACCCTAGTCTAATATCCGAGACTGGAGGTCACTTGACGAGTTCATACATATATGTATAACTTCAGAAGAGGAATTTTTAGTAGGAGGATTCCGCTCATATTAGATCATCTTTATAAAGGGACTCAAGCAAACTTTGGTGATTTCATAAACTTTATTCAGTTTTTAATGTCTTTCGTTGCTATATGTGTTTTGCTGTCTGCTTTGTAGATATATAGAATTTAATGAAGATATAGTACTGTATGCAAAATTTATATGGAGAGTAATTGAGTATAAAATCACCCAAAATCAGGATAGAAGATTAGCCTCGATTGAATGAATGAGCCATGTACAAAGGCCATTCAAAGTCATTTAATATTTAAGCAACAATTAATTGAAGGACTAGAAATTAGATATATTTAGAAAGGTCTAGAAACCTGTCCATGTAAAGTATTAGAAAATGAAAAAGAATATATACCTGCTTCTTAAGCCCTGAGGGCTTGGCCATTTCCACAAATTCAAAACATCAAAGTCATAGAAGTAGTATCAAAATCAAAACTAGATCACAGACACATGTCCGGCCCATGTGTGCCCACTGCCACAGACGGCTGGCACTGAGGGGCTGGACATGTGTCTGCGATCTAGTAATATACAGGATATCCTACCAAAAATGAGATCTAAATGAATGTTGTTAAATATAATTGTATTTAGTCATCCCCGTGGGATTTGATGGTAGAGTATGATTTTTCCTCAGAGAGTCGATGATGAATCACTCGTACCCAAGAACTGAGGACAAGAACTACGTCTACCCACAGACTTCTCACCGGTGACACACTACACTTGCTAGTGGGACCACGTTACCGTCCTCAAATAATCATCATTGCCAGGGTTCTCAGTGCAGGGTTTAAAATTATCCATGAGGAACCTGGAAAGTATTATCCTAAGTGAAACAAGCCAAGCAGAAGAAGACAAATACCACATGATCTCACTTCTATATAGAATATAATGAATATAACCGTCTGAGGAATAGGGTAGACCCAGAAACATGGAACAGACTGACAACCCTCAGAAGAGAGGGTGGTGGGGTGGGAAGAGATAAACCACAGAACTTACATGCATGTACGCATGACCAATGGACATGGACAACAAAGCCGGGGATGGGGCGGGGGGGATGGGGAGGAGGGTGCCAATGGGGTATAAAAGGAGAAACATCTGTAACAAAAAATAAAATAAAATAAAATAGATATAAAAAATAAATAAATAAATAAAATTATCCATGTGCTGATCTAATATCATCATTACAAAGTAAAATCTTATTCATTTTTATAAGACCCTAGAAATATGTTCCCCAAAACCCAGCAGCCAGATTGGGAAGAGTCCATCCACGTAATACATAAGACATGGCATGCCTGACTGCTCCATGTTGCCGACTGCCCGGCTAGGTGGACTCCACCTGTCCCCCCGAGCTCTCCAATCGACCCGCATCTTTGCGACTTGGTATCACGTCTCCTGCCATCGTCAGCCACAGTCATGAAAACAGAGTGATTGTACGTGGAAAAGGCGCAGCCGTCATGGGTGAAGGGAGAGGGTGGGTCTCCGTGTGGAGGGCCAAACACTCCGCACATCCGTGGGTCCTGCGTCCCTGTGAAGAGCTTCAGGGCCACCCTCCATGACAATCAACTCTAACGGTTATATTTCCAGGTTTCTGTGAGTTGTGATGTCCTTTTGGTCAAACGGAACTAAAATCAGAACGGAATATTTGTCAAGGAATGTGAAACCAGCAAGCTACCATGGTGTCAGAAAGAAACAAAGACCAGAATGTAACCTTTTAAAACAGAAATGTACACGGGAGATTATCTAGTGAGTAATACAACACATGCCCCTTTTTGCAAAAAAAAAAAAAAAAAAATAGAAGAATCTAACTATTTTTAAAAAATGATTATGGCCAAACCTTTAACTTGTCTAAATCTGTGACCTCTTATCTGAAAAATAGATGCTGAGAGACAGGAAGGAAGCTAGTTGTGGGCAAAGGATGGGCCCCAAATGCTCCTGCATCATGAGCTGATGACACATGTTTGAGATTCCAAATGGTGCAGCAATCAATACGTGGTCCCCAGGTGTCTGTCTCCTGTGGCCACTGTAACAAACCACGAATGTGATGGCTAAAACTGCAGAAACGTCCCCTCCCTGTTCCGGGGCCAGAGTCCTATTTGGTGTCACGGTGACTGGACCCTCCAGAGGCTCTGGGGAGATGCGCTCCTTGCCTCTTCCAGCCTCTGGGGGCTGTGGCCACATCACTTCAAACTTCAAGGTCAGCAGTACCTTCAACTACCTGCCATCCACGTCACCTGCTCCCCTGAGTCTGCTCCATGTTTCTGCCTCTCCCTTGCTAGGACCCTCCGGACACTCCAGGACCCTCCGGACACTCCAGGACCCTCCGGACACTCCAGGACCCTCTGGATGCTCCAGGATAGACTCCCAAGCTTGAAACCCTTCGTTTAATCTCATCTGCAAAAGCACTTTCTATTTTTCCAAACAACATGATAGTCCCAGCTAAAGATCATATACTTTCTTCACATTCCAAGTTCAAATGAAAACATGCAGATCCCTGTTCCATCCGCATGAGGAAGAACAGGTAACAGCCACGGCCACACGGGCCACAGTCCGCAGCGCGGGGCCCGGCGCCCACGAACAGCCTCCTCAGTGCACAGAGAGGCCGAACACGGTCGCATCCGCCCTGGAGGCTGGACTCGAGCGCCCATCAGAGCGGAGCAGCAGCAGCAATCCACACCGGTTCATTTCCCAGACTCATTTACACCGGTTCTGAAGGTGAGAGAGGCCCCCACGCTCGTCGGGGTGCACACGGGCAGACTGGTTGCATTAATGTCTCGGACAGAAGAGTAGGGGATTGCTTCAAGGGGCATCAATGTTATGCCGCTTTCCAATCCCAGGGAAAAAAATCATTCCAAAGTGTTTTTACCTGACCTAAAGGATAAAGAAATATTCTGTTTGTTTTGTTTTGTTTTTTTATTCTTCACCTGAGGATACTTTTTTACTTATTATCAGATAGAGTGGGAGGGAGGGAGGGAGACAGAAAGAAACATCGATGTGATAGAGCCACATTGACTGGCTGCCTCCCACGTGACCTAACCAGGGCCGGGGACAAACCACAACTGAGGTGCGTGCCCTTGATCGGAATCGAACTCGCAACTCATCGGTCCACAGGCCGACGCTCTAACCGCTGAGCCAAACCAGCCAGGGCTAAAGGAATATTCTTTTACCAGTAGTTATATGAAATGTTTATGGTTATACTATATCAATTTTAAAAGACCATAGATTTGCTTCTTAGAACATTTATTTTTTTCTATACCTTCTATTAATAGTTGCTATTTTTTTTTACATATGTTTTTACACCTGCTAAAAGAATTATCTCAAATTAATGTGAGCTCAAATGAATGTCAAACCTCTATTTCTCCATCATCATTTAACCAATAATTTTGTCAGAATAGCATCATGTCTTTCAAACGGCGTGTATTTGATCCACAGTTGTTTAGTAATTATTGATGTTACTTAGCACACAGGCTAAGAATCAGACGTTCACCCTCTGAAAGTTTATTTAAATCAGTCCACATCAGATTAGACCAGCTACCTGCAGAAGGCACTTTAAAAGTCACTGAGGCCCTGGCCGTTTTGGCTCAGCAGTTAGAGCATCGGCCTGCGGACCAATGAGTCGCAGGTTTGATTCCGGTCAAGGCAGGTGCCTCGTGGTGGTTCATCTTCAGCCCTGGTCATGGTCGCGTGGGAGGCAACCAGTCGACGTCTGTCTCACCTCCATGTCTCTCTCTCCCTCCCACTCGAAAGGGTACATTTCCAGAAATGATTTCGAAGCAGCGTAGCAGGAAGCGGTGGTGTCGGGGTGGCTCACAGAGAGGGGGTGAAGGGTGCCAGCGGACTCGGGGGGGGGCACCAGGAGACACACCGCCTCGGAGACGCGGGACTTGGCAGGAAACCAGGTGCCAAGCCGGAGAGGCCACGTCCACGGGGAGATGATGAGGGAGGCGGGAGGTGCATCGACCCAGCGCTCAGCAGGGCGGGGTCGCAGGAGAGAGCTCCCGGGGACCAGTATCCACCCAGGAGTCTAAGCCCTGGTCCCTAAGAGACAGAAATTTAGGGAGCATCCATGTTCTCTGCCAGATACTGAGCATAGACACCGTCGGCGCCTCCCAAGGGTGTGGCTGTGGGCACCGGGCAGGAAACACTCGGCAAGCATGGGGGGCACGGAGTCACATGACTGTGCCCCAGCTGTAGGAGCTCAGGTGCGTCCCACCCTGAAGTCTGCAGGGAAAAAGAGTGGGGGGCACGGAGTCACATGACTGTGCCCCAGCTGTAGGAGCTGGGGTGCGTCCCACCCTGAAGTCTGCAGGGACAGGACGGACACGGGCACAAGGAGGAATGACAGAGACGTCCACAGACAGCGTCACAGGTGTCCACCTCGCTCTGACAGCTGCTTTCTTTCCAGAAACGATGAAGAACGTCCCTCACAGGAGCGCATGGGGCAGGGGAGCGACTGCTGAGAATGTCCCCCTAAAGTCCCTCGTCAGCTGTATGCACCCCGCCCCCTCATGCTCCCCTGTGCCAGCTGTCCCTGTCACAGAGGAGGTGACACGGGCCTGGTGAGGAACATGATGCTGGAACAACACAGTGTCTTCCGGTCACACCCGCCGAGCCGCCAGGCCCTCCTGACTCGGGACAGAGTGAGCCTGTGCCTCCCGGTGTCCCCACCCAGCGTCCGGCTCACTCCATGTACCTTGTTCATCACGTCGCAAATTCACCACAGGGCCACTGTGCCGCACCACCAGACCCCCCGTCCTGTGACAGGGACACTGTGCCGCACCCCCAGGCCCCCCTGTCCTGTGACAGGGCCACTGTGCCGCACCCCCAGGCCCCCCTGTCCTGTGACAGGGACACTGTGCCGCACCCCCAGGCCCCCCTGTCCTATGACAGGGCCACTGTGCCGCACCCCCAGGCCCCCCTGTCCTGTGACAGGGCCACTGTGCCGCAACCCAGGCCCCCCGTCCTGTGACAGGGACACTGTGCCGCACCCCCAGACCCCCCGTCCTGTGACAGGGACACTGTGCCACACCCCCAGGCCCCCCTGTCCTGTGACAGGGACACTGTGCCGCACCCCCAGACCCCCCGTCCTGTGACAGGGACACTGAGCCGCACCCCCAGGCCCCCCTGTCCTGTGACGGGGACGCTGAGATGGGGAGAAGGGACATTTGTTAGCAGGGAGGGGAGCTCTCATCCCTTCTATTCAGTTCCTCTCACAAACGCTCGATAAAGTACTAACAAAACAGCCCGAGCAGCCCCAGCTGTAAATGACTAAAGGCTCGGAGGTCAAGGAGCTGTGGACGAACCAGAATCCAGGGCCCCTTCATCCGTCTCCTCTTGCGCCCCCCCAAAGAGTCTGGGTAACCTCACACGGGGACCAGGTTCGTGGCATGACAGATGTACCCTTTACATTATGTCTACCTGTCTGTCTGTCCTCTGTCTGTCTAGTCTGGTTCCCTTAAAACCACAGGAACTCATCAGAGTGTAACTTGGACCCTCTAGGACAGTTCTGTACTCCTCACATTTAGGAAAATGCCGAAACAGTCTCGTTCAGATAGAGTGGAGAGATTTTCTCCCCCCAGGGTTAAAAGATAAAAGAAAAAGAAAATAACATAGATTTTTGCCACTTAAAAATGCTCTGAAATACAGTCATATACTTTTGGAGCACTACCAGGAAATGTAGCCGGAAACATTGAACCACCACTAAGTCCTAGTGGAGATGACATTCTGGACACGGGGTGTGGGCAGCCTGTACCCCAGCACAGTGGGGCACACGAAGAGACGCCTGTCTGCCGCTCACATGGGGCAGTCAGCCCTCTGCCCTCCCACAGGGTGGGGCTCCAGGACCCCAGGGTGTTCTGAGCTAGCTAGGTAGGTAGGTAGTGCTGTTTTCAAATGCTGGTAGTAAAATAAGACCACATGGAAAATATGGGCTCCTTGCCCGGCCGGTGTGGCTCAGTGGTTGAGCATCGACAAGAGGTCACCAGTTCGATTCCCGCTCAGGGCACATGCCCAGGTTGTGGACCCGATCCCCATTGGGGGGCATGCAGGGGGCGGCCAGTCAATGTTCTCTCTCATCGATGTTTCTATCTCTCTCTCTCTCTCTCTCTCCCTTCCTTTCTCTCTAAAATCAATAAAGAAAAAAAAATTAAAATAGAAAATAGGAGCTTCTCACTCTGCTTTAAGGATTGATTTTTAAACTGTTTTTAAAGTGTTTTCCTTAGCAAGCTTCCTGCGACATTTAATCACACACCTTTCATTTCCACCGGCAGGGTTTTAACATCATCTTAAAGTCAAATGCACCACAAGCTCCAGCGTTATTGACCCTCCCGACCTTCCGGGCTGCAAACATCTTGGAGCCGGAGAAGATGTCTCCACAGAAACCACACCTGATGCTCTGAGACGGCCAACCACGCGGGAAGGAGCCAAGGACCTGTCTGCAGTCCCTGGCTCGTGTTTCGGTCTCCCGGGCCCGAAGCAATTCAGTGCTGAGTCAGTCTGAGCTCAGCGGGCACAGGAGGCGAATTCCCAGCCCCCACAACCAAGAACAAGGGGGCAGGTGTATGGAGCTCCAGTCCCACCCGGGGTGGGGAGGGGCTGATCCAGTCCCCTCGTCTCCACTTTCTTGCTCCTTTCTGAATTGTTGTCGCTATAACAAATTACCAAAATCAAATAAAAACCTAGTGGCATGAAACAACACGGATGTACTTAGTCGCTTCAAGTCTGGAGGTCGGGGGTCCAGCACACGTCCTATGGGGCTGACCTCGTGGTGTTGATGGCAGGTCCCTTCTGAAGGGTCTGGGGAGGGTGTATGCCTTCCAGCTTCCAGCTTCCAGAAGTGACCCCTCTCCCTGGACTCGGGGCCCATCACCCCAGCCTGCTCCCCACCTCGAAACCCTTAGCATGGTCACCTTGGCAAAGCCCCTTCCGGCACATACAGAAACACATCGGCAGATTCCGGGATTAGGATGTGGGCACCGTGGAAGGTCAGGGCAGTAACCCGCCTCCCCGTCTCTGATCCCCACGGTGCTTTACGTCACCTGAACCCGGCCGAGGCCAGCAGCATGGAGGGGCCCAGACCAGGGTGGAAGGGGAGACTCACTCTAGCGGGGCCAACAAAGTCACCCAGGCACCGCCTTTACCCAGCGTCTTCAGGACGAAAGCGAGGGTACCATCCTGGGGAATGCACCTTCGGACACTCGGGACAGGGTCAGGCCCCTTGCGTCCTGCCGAACCCCAGCCCGCCCACGAGGGGGCTCCGTGGAAGAAAGGGGCCCTGCACGGGGCAGTGTGCACCCGTCTGCTGGTTCAATACACCCCGTTGCGGAGGGAAAAGCAACCACGTGCTTTCAGTGCGTATTTCCAACGTTGGAGTGGGTTACACAGTAGCTGCCGCTTGCGTGCGTTTCCCTCTCTGTGTTGCAGTTACTCGTGGTTTCCTGGGGTCTGAAAACATTCATTGAAAAACTACAGAAATAAACAATGGGTACGTTTTAAACTGCCCGCCACTCGCACTAACGCGCTGAAATCTCTCGCTGTCCTGCTCCGTCCCGCCCTGGACGGGAATCGCCCCTTTGTCTGCGTATCCGCACGGCAGGTCCGGCGCCATAAGATGCTTTGGGACAGAGCCCCCGCTCCCGTGACGACGTTTGTCACAGTATATGGTGACAGCTGCTCTAGATTGTTATTACTTATTGTTGTTGGTCTGTTACTGCACCCCACTTACAAATTAAATGTCACCCGCGGTAGGTGAGCACAGGAAAATCCCAGCGCAGGCGGACCTCGGAGGGGAGGGGTTCGGCTCCACACCGACACCACACAGGCGATACCGAGATAAAGTGTGTTCGAGTCTCCTTCCTGGGGACGGTGTCGCCTTCAAGTTACAAAAGCACAACATCTGTAAAGTAAACTCCTGGAGCACAGTCACATGAGGTGTGCCTGTGTGTGGGTGGGGGGCTCGGTGCCATCCGTGGTTCCCTCACCCACTGGGGACCTGGCACACACCCACTTAGGAAGGGACCACTGTGGTTTCCACAGGGGTCTCATTTCATCTTGTCATTATATCCCAAAGGTCACACACACTCAGCTTGAATCAGCCAGACTCATTGACAACTGCCACTCACCCCGTCTCAGGTATTTTTCAAATCCAGCCGGTGTTGCTGACATCTGTGGGGCGTGAGCTTTCACGCGCAGTATTTGACTGTGAAGTATCCGCAGACTACACCAGACGGATGGTTCCCGGCTCATTGATTGAAATAGAGCAGGGAGCTGATGATGAGAACGCCAAGCTGAGTACTACAGTTCAGAGTTGCACACGAACTGTTGCGTCGTCTGCCGGGCAGCTTGACAGACACGCAGACGGGCTCACCCAGCAGAAGCTCATCGCTCACAGTCGGAGGCGAAGTCCATGGTCAAGGTGTCGGCGGGGCTGGATCTGGCGGGGCCTCTCCCCTCGGCCTGCAGATGGCCACCTTCTCCAGTGTCCTCACCGGGCCTGTCCTGTGTGTGAGCCCGGAGAGAACTCTCTGTGTCTCCTTTTCTTCTTATACAGACCCCAGTCCTGTGAGATTAGGGCCCCACCCTGCCGACCTCACTTAACATGAATTACTATTTAAAGGCCTCACCTCCAAATGCTGTCACAAACAAACAAACAAAGTGTATGTATTGAAACCATTTCATCAAAAATGCGATTTCCCAAAAATGGTTAAAACAGAGAATAAAAGAATTTTAAAATCCAATAATGATTATCTGAAGATTGGGCTTTAATGCACCGAGGATTGATTTGCCCCCTTTTCTCCCAGGGGATTAACCGCTGTGAACTTTTCCACAGGGCTGCACCAAGCCGTCAAAGCCAAGCCTTCCTATTTCAAAGAAACTCGAGTTTTCCAGGAGGAAGTACAAACTGTATCCTCCATCCAAAATCAGTGTCTCTAAAAGAGACAAAGACCCCTGGCCTGTGCCACTCAGTGGTTAGAGTGACAGACGGCTCACTGAAGTTTCCCAGGTTCGATTCCTGGTCAAGGGCACCTACCTGGGTTGCAAGTTCTACCCCCAACCCTGTTAGGACATGTGCGGGAGGCGAGCAAGCAATGTGTCTGTCTCACATAGATGTTTCTCCCTCCCTCCCTCCCTCCCTCCCTCCTGCTCTATCTAAAAATCAATGAAAGAAATATTCTCCAGAGAGGATTAACAAAATAATGACAATAATAATAAAGGCAAAAAGAAGCCAACATCTAAGTGGATTTACATGATTAAAAAGACAATATAGTTGCAGGGGAAGTCACGTAGGAACCCCAGCAGGTTTGCGGCACCCCCGCTGTGTCCCAGGTCCTGGGGACAGACCAGTCCCACCTGCGGCTCTCACATTCTTGGTGGAAAGTGCAATAAGCCCCTTAACAGCCAGCTCACCGCGCATCGCAGTGAACTCCAGGAAGGAAACAGGGAGACAGAAAGTAGCAGAGCGGGGCGCTCTAGGAATCACTGGTCAGGAGTGTCCTCTCTGGGAAGTGACGTGGGGGACTGAAGATAAAAGAGCTGGTCCTGCCAATGTCAGGAAGGGAGCAAATGAAAAGACCTACACGTGAGACCAACCCAGGCACCCAAGGACGAGAAAGGAGGTCTGGGGGCTGGGGCTCCAGACGAGCACATACAGGGGCTGCTTCTCTTCTATTTTCTTTTTATTGGAGCAAATATGACAACATGGCATGGAGCGTCTTTTGCAGGAACAGTCCAAGGCGATAACTGAACGTGAAAATAAGTCAGCGTCGCCGCAGCATGAGTTAGGGTCCCTTTCCCGCGGTCTCGCACGTGGAACATTCAGCGAGCTCTGCGTACACAGTGGACACTCATTGCCCAGTGTCTCAGTTTCTTCCCAGGGGAAAAAACACTCTGGTGAAACAGCCAAACAGAGTCACCAAACAACTGCGGCCAGCCCTGCCCCGGAAGTTGTGAAAAAGGACTTTTCATTCCATGGAAATACAATGAAACCAAGGAGACTGGGTGTGGGTGAGAGCGGACCACCACCACGAGCCTCTCCCGGGAAACTTTGTAGCATGTGTGACAACTGGAAGTAGTATCACTGCTGTTGAGACTGTTACTTTCTTTTTGTTATTTCTAAATGAAAATTTTTGACATGAGTTCACTTAAGACCATCACTTCTGGTGGTTTAAGAAACACTATTCTAAATATGAACATGATTTGCAATTAATTAGCGAACACCCCCTTCTCTGTTGCTCCCTTCTCGTACATTCTAATTTGAGCCTCTGCGAGTGGTGAGAAATTACATGTTTCATGTCCTGTCTTCATCACCTGTCGAACATCAAGCAGTGCTCCCGGGGGGAAGAGGCTACTTCCCTGGGAGGAAACCGATGTGATGCTCGGCATCGAAGATGTGTTTGGTCCAGACATGAAAGGTCAGAGGAAGAGGTGAAGCCCTTTAAGGAGAGATTTGATGAGTGTTGAATACAGATAACACCTTCCAAACCAAACGCGTTCACGCTCACACCACCTTTCAAAGGAGAGACAGCAGGCACGGGGCCCAGGTGGGCAGGAGAGCCCTTTCAAAGCCCCAGATGAACCGGGCCCCTGGAGGAAGTCAACAGCCCACGCGAGAGGCAGCAGACAGGTGCTGCTTGTGTTCAGGGTCAGGGACGGCTCAGAGAAGCCCACGGCAGAGACGCAGCCAGGGCACAGGGCACAGGGCACCTGGCCAGGGAGAAAGGGCAGGGCTGCCGGGCTGCCCAGCCTCCTTCCTACGCAGTGGGCACTGCATTCACCCAGTCAGAGGTCCTCAGGGCTGGGATTCTGCCCGCCCCAGCCCCGGGTGTGACACTACCTGAACTTTTTATTGTCACAATGAGGTGGGTGCTACTGGCATCCAGGGGTGGGGACTGGAAATGCTGCTCCCAACACCCTCCACGCAGGACAGCCCCCTAGCCAGGAGTCACCTGGCCCCAATGTCCCCGGTGCCCAGGTGGGAACTGACCTAAGGGGATGCCAAGTTCTAATCCCACGGAGGTGCCGTCGTGGGCTAGTCCCCACCAGATGTAGCGTCCAGAGAGGGAGTTTTCCTGATTCACACAAGGCCTCCGAGCTAGAACGAACGTGGGCGTTGGTCCCCGACAGACCTGGGTTCCATTTTGTCTTCTCCACATATAAGCAACAGGACCTATGCGGCTCCTCACGTGGGTTTTCATTATAAAGGGAAGGCGCACCCACGGAGTCGGGGAGAGTCCAGTGCGGAGCAGAGGACCCGGCGCTGAGCAGTCATTGGCCCTGGCTCCCAGGCCACCCTCACAGCACCCCCACACGAGACAGCCCTGGGCGCCGCCGGCTCGCACGCCTGCGGGTGTGCATTGGTGATGACAGCGTCCCAGATACGGGCCTGCAGATGGGTGGGAGGCACTCAGCGAGGATGAAGAGCCCGGGTTCTGCGCAGACCCTTCCGATGCCAGGGGGACCTGCGTGTTCTCCGCTGAAATAGACCGAACATCATGAATGTCCCACAGAAAGTAGAGTCAGTGAACACAACAGCCCACAGAGGGGACCGGACCCCAGACCAGCCCAGGTGGAGTCGAGGGGCCCTCGCTCCCAAGCACCTGGCCCTGAGGACTCCACAGAGCGTGCTGGGAGGCGGCCAACCCTGTGACACGTGTTGAGAAAAACACTTGCTGAAAACCCCGACTCTGAGACACGGCCAGTGCAGAGGCGTCTCCGCGGGGCACTCAGTGTCCGGGAAGCCCCGGGCCCCTCCCAGCGCAGGGCCGCCGCCGGAAGCCGGAGCGAGGCCGCAGGAACTCCAGGGGAGCCGGTGCCGCCCGGCCACGCTGAGCCAGGCGGGGCTGGTGGAGCCCAGGGCAGGTCACAGCGCCGCGTGGTGTGCAGGGTCCGCCACCCTTGGGTTCCCTCTGTGTGCAGCGTTCTCTCCAGAGCAGAGCTGTGGTCCCTTCCAGTGCCTGTCGCTCTTATCACCATAAATATCCACACTTCGAAACAAACACCCCGGGCATTGTTACGGAGCCATGTCTGAGCAGGGGCCATTGCACTGATGAGCTTTGTGTACCCAGCTCCCGGTCCTCACCAGGGCACGGCTCCTGCGACAAGTCTCAGCCTTCTCTGACACACTGTTGTCTCGTTGTCGTCACAGACACCGTGTCGGCAGGTGCTCCTCCGTCCAAGCCAGACGACGACGTCGTGGGGGTGGAGAACCCGTAGGCTCATGATGGCCCAGTGGTGGCCGAGCTGGGACCCCCTCCCTCGGGCGCTGGCTCAAAGCCTACACCCTTCTGGTCCTTACCATCCCTGTAGCTATTTCCCCCTAGAAAACTCTTCCTGTTAAAAGTTCTGGTTTATTGCAGTGACCCTCCTGGGTTGACATGGCCTTGACGTGTTCACACGGGTCACGGCACCTTTGCTCTGTTCTCGACACAGGGATCTGATGGACTGACTTCTCGTCTCCTGCCCCTCTGGCTGATGGAGAGACCCCCCGGACGAGCCCAGCCCAGCCCCAGGCCCAGGCAGACTGCAGGGCTCAGCCGGAGCCTGGGTGCCCACCTGGTGAGTGCCAACCCCTCTCAGATGCAGCGTTCACGCCTCTGTGCTAACCCAACACCTTCCAGGGAGCACTGCGGGTTGCTCCCCAAACCACGTTCCAAGTCCGTGCCTGAGAAAGGAAACGTTCAACCCTTCAACCAAGACCCAGAGAACACCCAGAAGTAAACGCTGAAAGAACAAATCGCTACTCAGAAGAGAGTCACGGAGTTGCCCGCTGTCCCTGGCGATGGAGTAACTGTGAGTAACGTAAAGAATTCAGTGAGCGTGACATTTCGGTGTCAGGATGCTCAGCACGAACCATCCTTTCAAGGGGACACAACCCGGTTCCAGATTTCTGCCGGGGTCGCCCCACCACGGGTCACCGGCGGTGTAAGCAGTGTGCTGCGGAGTGACCTTCCACGGGCAAGTCCTCGCTCACCCCAGTTCCAGGCCGGGTCGTGGACACGCGGCTCATTGAGCATTTCGGTCAGGCCAGCCGCTCCCTGAATTGTCTTCATTTTACCACGTCAATGTTTTCTTCAATTGCATTGATTTTAGCAAATCGCAGTGTCTGTCTGAGCTGATCTTCAAACACGAGCAGCAAGGGCCTTCCGCGCGAGGGGGGACGGACGCCCTGCGCTGCGGCGAGGTGCTGGCTCCCGCGCGGGCTCCGGGAGGGAAGCGGGCACCACAGCACCGCAGCGCCCAACGGAGGGCAAAGGCCACCTCCGCGCCAGGCGGCCGCAGCTCCCAGGTGCTCATTCTCCTGCTCGCCCGGAACACGGGGAGAGCCAAGGGACGGATCTATAGGGACCATTTCCAGTTCAGGCCTCTGAGGGTGATCCGTCAACAGATCAAAACCTAAGCGATGTCTCGAAATCGGCTGTGGAGGACGTGCATCAGCCCGGGGACGGCCTATGCGCTCGGCCCAGAACCCACTTTCTTTCCAAAGCCACAGCCCATTTCTGCACCAGCCTCAGAGGGGGCCTGTGCCCAGCACGGAGTCCTGCCACTTGCTCTTTTGCTCTCCACAGCCGGGACCTCAGTCTGGGCACAGACCCCCCTTCCCGCAATTCCCGCAGCCCCGGGACACAGCCTCCCTCATGTCCCTCGTCCCCACAGGCACAGGACACAGCCTCCCTCATGTCCCTCGTCCCCACAGGCACAGGACACAGCCTCCCTCGTGTCCCTCGTCCCCACAGGCGCAGGACACAGCCTCCCTCGTGTCCCTCGTCCCCGCAGGCGCAGGACACAGCCTCCCTAGTGTCCCTCGTCCCCGCAGGCGCAGGACACAGCCTCCCTCGTGTCCCTCGTCCCCGCAGGCGCAGGACACAGCCTCCCTCGTGTCCCTCGTCCCCGCAGGCGCAGGACACAGCCTCCCTCGTGTCCCTCGTCCCCGCAGGCGCAGGACACAGCCTCCCTCGTGTCCCTCGTCCCCGCAGGCGCAGGACACAGCCTCCCTCGTGTCCCTCGTCCCCGCAGGCGCAGGACACAGCCTCCCTCGTGTCCCTCGTCCCCACAGGCGCAGGACACAGCCTCCCTCATGTCCCGCGACCCCCGCAGCCCTGGGACGCAGCCTCACTCATATCCCTCGTTCCCGCAGGCACAGGACACCGCCTCCCTCATGTCCCTCGTCCCCACAGGCACAGGACACAGCCTCCCTCATGTCCCTCGTCCCCGCTGTCCTGCACTCAGTTATTTTAAAACACGTAACAAATATTTGCTGAGCATCAAATCCTTGCTGAGCACTGTGCGAGAAAGTTGGTGATACAGTGAACAGAGTAAATGTGTCCCTGCTTCATGGAGACTCCAGTCTCCTGAACGGGGACCAGTAAAGGGACACACCCTAGGTACAGGTTGGCCCCCCGAGCCATCCACTGCCATCTGGGATTCCCAGACTCAGACAGGAGACCAGGGGCGGAGGCCACCTCTCTGTCCCTGGGGCCCAGCGGCTGTCCGTGGTCTGGGGCCCGCCTCCGGGGACTCGATGGATGCTGACACCTCGCGCCTGCCTCGGAGCTGCCCGGAGAAGCAGCCACGGGCCTTGCGGTGACAGCGCCCTGGCTGCCCTGGAGTCCCGCCCGCTCACCATCCCAGGACCCCCGGCCTCCCTGCCTGCGTGGGGGTGCGGGTGGGCCTTTCTTACCTGCCCTTCCTCTGAGGAAGCCCACGTGTCCCGCTCAGAACAGCGCCGGACGGGCCCTCTGCGGAGCCACGGTTCTCGGGAAGCTAGGAGCTCACTTGCTTCTGTGACTTAAAATGTCACCTTTCAATTCTTCCCCTTTTCCCAAGGCGGCCAGTCACGCTAGAGATGTCTGCTTTTTAGTTACCGGTTGTTTGCCACGTAGTCTTACAGCATCTTACAGTCTACAGGGCCTGCCCGCCCCCCGGCTCCCGCCACCCGCACACTCATGAGCACACAGGCGTGCACACGCCTTGTTTCCCATATTCCGCTTTGGCGAGTCTTCCCCCACCCGGGACACTCTCACACCGACACTGTCTAATTCCAGGCAGGAGAGCATCTCGGACAGTCACCTGACCTCCGTGGTGACCTCTCCCACTCAGGAGCTCGGCACCCAGGCGGGCTGGAGTCAGCTGCTCTGAACCCCTGCAGGCAGGGCTGCCCGACCGCTCCCCCCTGCTGGGTGACCCCTCTTTCCGCACTGACCCCACTCTCCTCGGGCCTGAGACGCGGATTGCCCCACTTCACCCCATCACTCCCGTCTGCCAACAGCGATGCTGTTCTCCTCCCATCTTCAAAAGGAGACAAAACAACACCCATTGGCTCTTCCCCTTCCAGTGACATCTTTCTGTTCCCCCTCCCAGTGGACACCTGATAAAGGTCGTCCATGTGACCTCTCTAATGGCTCCCGCTCTCTGGCACCTTCCCATCCGGTCTCTCCCCCTCCTCCCTGGGACAGCACCCTCCAGACTCTGAGAACATGCCAGGCAGAAGTGGCTCATTTGCTCTTTCCAGGACAGACACACGAGAGTCCCTCCCTCAGGGACACGCTGCTATGCCCCCTTCAGCAGAGGTAAAGGGGGACATGCTGGCCACCCCCCAGGTTCCCGGGCAGCGAGGGCCGAGGCCAGAGCAGGAACTCAGCCGCCTGGGTCAGCCCCACGGCCACTCTGCGATCCAGGGCCCTTCGAGCCCACAGCGCTGATTGCCGAGCCTGGGCATTACATCCTCCCTCCTAAGGTTTCAGTTCCACGAGGTGTCCATTCTCCGAGCTCCTGCTGACGGTGAATAAAACCTCAGCCATCCGGACTGGAAGTGGGACACAGTCTGGTCCCCTGTGACCGGAGGCCCTGGAGCGCCAGCGAGCTCTCCCTGAGCTCCCCCGAGGAGGCGTCCATCCAGACTGAGGCGCCCCCATGTGGGAACCGGCCCCTGGGATGCCTTCTGCATAGACCCACAACTCACTCGGTTTAGCTTTCATTGTTGTCATTTCAAAATGCTGTTACTTGCAGAGGCCTGAGTCAATGTGTAAGCAACAACTCCATTCAATTTAGGAGCAGAAGAATACCCCAGGATGTGCACAACGACAGGCAGGTCAGCACACGGAGGGCCGGGGGCCCAGAAGGTGAGGAAGGTGCGTGGACGGGAAGCTCAGCTGTGAGAGGCCTGCACATCCCACACGGGGCTCTGGAGGAGAGTCTTCATGGGCTCCCTCCTCCGTTCCGTTCCAAGGGCCCCCCCCAGGTCCCAGGGCTCATCCTGACCTTGACTGTCCCTGGGGGAAAGGGGAGGTCTGCAGTTGCTATGATAACCTTTCCTTGGAGTTCTGCCTCTCCATTCTTCCAGTCAACTTCAGGGACGTGCGCATCTCTCCTCTTCATCCAGTTACTGGCTCCTCCTCAATTATTTGTGAAGCTGAGTGGAAATCTCAGCTGCACTGTCAGGGGTTCTGTCCCCATTAGGAAAATCACATCACTTCCTGCCACGAGCCACTGGCTCCTGGCGATGAGCTTTCGCCAACAGCTACCGTCCCAAGTTCATGCTAACAAGGAGTTAACGTGCCCACGTGGGCCGCGCACGCGTGCGCGCGTGAGCATGTGTGTGTGTGCATGTGTGTGTGCGTGTGTGTGCATGTGTGTATGTGCATGTGTGTGTGTGCGATGTTGGGGGAGGGGAATCCAGAGAGAGGTTCCCTTACTGAAAGACTTGCCCTCCGTAGTCCCTGTTCTGTTTCTAGAAACCCTTCCTCTCTGCCCTTTGCTCCTCATGGGGTCACGGGAAAGAATGTGAAGCGAGAGGTCATCAGACCAGAAGCCGAAATGCCACTCACCCCCAAGGCCCCAGTACCCCAGGGGCGGGCCAGTGTGCACAGACACTGCATTTGACACATTGTGTCTGAGCTAGTTCTATGTAACTTCGACGTTCTCTGCACCCAGCAACTCTCATTTCGGGGAGCTGTTGGCGGCCCAAAGTGCCAGCCCTGTGTAGCTGCGGCCGATGCCACTGGGCACCGAGCCACGGGCTCCCTGGATTAGTGAGCTTCTGTTTATGCAGAAGTCCCGATACTTGGAATTTTTTCTCCACACTTACTAATTGGCTTTAAATGTTTGTAAAGGAAAAGCTTCCAGTGACAGGAAATGAACATTCCCTCATTTCCTTCCTTTGGAAATCCTGCTTCCCTAAGACGGGGTTCATTTTGCTGTTCCACATTTTTTAACTTATTTTTGATGCTGTCAGGTGGTACAGTACAAAAGAAAACATCATTCAATACGTGAGCTACTTGGGTGCTTTCAATTCCATAAGCAGTGTGTGTATGCATGTGTGTGTATATGTGTGCATATTATGTGCAAATGTGTGAATATACATGTGCATGTGTGCATATTGTGTGCATGTGTGAACCTATGTGTGCATGTGTATATTGTGTGTGATATCTGTATATTGTGTGTGTGATATGTGTATGTGCATATGTGGAAGGATCTGACAAGCTTTTGGGTAGTTTTAGGGCCTTTTTGTATAGCCATGAAGGGATTTGGAATTTATTAAGAATTCTACCAATATATGCTTAATTTGAAATGTTGGGTTCCAAATCAGCCTATATATATATATTCTATTATTCCAGGATTTTATACCAATTTGGTACATAACTGGCCTCTGACATTATGATCTCTGGGGCAAGAAAGAAGTGACCACCCCCCACGCCTTGGTTGGCACATCTCTGCACACGAGGGCGGCGTCACCCACTGTGGGGTTGGGAGGGAGACCGAGAGCAGGCGCGTGGTTCTGCGGGTGGAGCAGTGTCCCCGGCAGAGCTGGGAGACCCTGTCCTGAGCAGGTCTCAGAGGGACGGGGACCCCGGGCAGCGTCAGCCCTGCGGGACCTCACCCAGCTCAGCTGCCCCCGCGGGCGGAGGGAGCCGAATCTGCACACTCCAGTCTGTGTCCGAGACCGTTCTAGGATGCATCTCCTCTCACCTTTATCCTGTACCAACCTGTGTTCTTGCAGTAGGAGGACATGTCTCCGTGTAAACACCTCTAGAGAACATAAAGCAGCAATGTGCGCGCTCTCTCTCTCCCTCTCTCTCACGCGCGTACGCACACTCGTGCACATGCACACACACCCCAGTCCGACACCAGGGCCACCAAGCCTGCATCTGCAGGTATAGGAGCCCTCACGTACTCTTCCTGAGACCAGAGAATTTGGGTCAAAAGGTTTGACATCATGAGAAAAGCAACTGAAAAGCAATTATCCAGACCAGCGGCCGTGAAGAAAGGCACAGAGAAGTCGTCAGATTCTCCTGGTCCATAGAATGGGGCGGGGCTGCAGGACCGGAGCAGGAGCCAGGGCCTGGCCAGGAGCCTGGTCTCCGTGCCCAGGCCCCCACTCTCCAGCCACAAGGCGTCCCCAGTCGCTCACCTCTTTCCCCGAAGTGCCAGCCCTCCATGAGCCTTAGCAGCCGTGTGACCAGGATCCTTGAGGCACAGGTACTGAAAAGCACCGGGTGTGCCCAGCATGTGCGCCGTGGGACACACTGACGGTGAGGGACACGGTGATGAAGTTCCACGCTGGGGACCGGGCAGGTTCCGGGCAGCTGCACACACTGTCTAACTGACATCACTGCCCACCTGCCAGACAGGCAGCTTCCTCCAACTTTACTCACCAAAGGGGTCATGTGCCCAAGTCCACGAACTAGTGAACAGTGAGGCCGGGGTTCGAGCCCGTCTTCCCCGGAGCTCAGGGGGAAGGCTCGGTGACCCAGCACGGTGGGGATTTGGTGCACAGCCAGGGAACCCGGGCACTGCCTGGCCTCCCCACCCACCAGCCCCCTCCCCACCCACCAGCCCGGCCCCTGCAGAGGGCATCTCAGGAGCTGAAGGAAGTCCCTGCCCCCGGCCCGCAGCTGCGAAGCAGGTGCCCATTCATGTGACCGCAGCAGGTCCCAGTGCCCGGGCCCTGGCTTCCTTCCTTCCCCCCTTCCTCCCTTCCTCCCTCCCTCCCTCCCGCCCTCCCTTCCTCCCTTCCTTTCCTCCCTCCCTCCCTCCCTCCCTCCCTCCCTCCCTCCCTCCCTTCCTCCCTCCCGCCCTCCCTCCTTCCTCCTCCTCCCTCCCTCCCTCCCTTTCCTCCCTTCCTCCCTTCCTCCATCCCTTTCCTCCCTTCCTTCCTTCCTTCCTTCCTCCCTTCCTCCCTCCCTCCCTCCCTCCCTCCCTCCCTTCCTTCCTCCCTCCCTCCCTCCCTCCCTCCCTCCCGCCCTCCCTCCCTTCCTCCCTCCCTCCCTCCCTCCCTCCCTTCCTCCCTCCCTTTCCTCCCTTCCTTCCTTCCTTCCTCCCTCCCTCCCTCCCGCCCTCCCTTCCTCCCTTCCTTTCCTCCCTCCCTCCCTCCCTCCCTCCCTCCCTCCCTCCCTTCCTCCCTCCCGCCCTCCCTCCCTTCCTCCCTCCCTCCCTCCCTCCCTCCCTTTCCTCCCTTCCTCCCTTCCTCCATCCCTTTCCTCCCTTCCTTCCTTCCTTCCTTCCTCCCTTCCTCCCTCCCTCCCTCCCTCCCTCCCTCCCTCCCTTCCTTCCTCCCTCCCTCCCTCCCTCCCTCCCTCCCGCCCTCCCTCCCTTCCTCCCTCCCTCCCTCCCTCCCTCCCTTCCTCCCTCCCTTTCCTCCCTTCCTTCCTTCCTTCCTCCCTCCCTTCCTCCCTTCCTCCCTTCCTCCCTCCCTTCCTTCCTTCCTCCCTCCCTCCCTCCCGCCCTCCCTCCCTTCCTTCCTCCCTCCCTCCCTCCCTCCCTCCCTTCCTCCCTTCCTCCCTCCCTCCCTTCCTCCCTTCCTCCCTCCCTTTCCTCCCTTCCTCCCTTCCTCCGTCCCTTTCCTCCCTTCCTTCCTTCCTTCCTCCCTTCCTTCCTTCCTTCCTCCCTTCCTTCCTTCCTCCCTCCCTTCCTTCCTTCCTCCCTCCCTTCCTTCCTTCCTTCCTTCCTCCCTTCCTCCCTTCCTCCCTTCCTCCCTTCCTCCCTTCCTCCCTCCCTCCCTTTCCTCCCTCCCTTTCCTCCCTCCCTCCCTCTTTGCTTTCTTTTCTTTTGTTAGGACTTTGCTGTCTTTAACCCCCTGTCCCCCGCTGTGAAATGAGGACAGGTTTGTCTTCCTGCCTCTGTGCCCCAAGGTTTCTGTGTGGATGGAGTCACCGCCCTGGCGAGATATCTGTTTGAGGGGGAGGTAGTGGGTGTTTGTTTTGTTTGCCCCGCGAAGGTCTCACGACCCTCACCCCCAGCCCAGCAGCTGCAGGCGGGAGAGCTGTCACAGGGTGGCCCCCGGCCTGTGGGTCATCACGGGAATGGGGACGCCATCGGCAGCTGGCCCGTGGCTCCGTGCAGAGCCATGGTCCAATGGACGCCGTCTGTGTTCTCACCCCACACGCAAGACAAGGGCACGGTCGCAGTCCCTGCTGGCACACTGAAGACAGAGCCAGCTTCGTGGCCGGGTCCCAGGGACAAGGCACCGCCGGCAGGGCCTCCGCGCTCCTCCAAGTCTGCAAAGGAGAAGCTGGATCTTCTGAAAGCTGAACACGGGCCCTGGAGAGCGCAGGCCTGGGAGGGACGAAGTGCCCAGGGAGGCACGTGTCACCTGCAAAGGTCTGTCTGTGGTGGGGCCACGACCTCTGCTAGGAGCAGGCCGGGGCAGGGGCACGGCTGGCGGTGTCTGCGCTGCCGGCCCTGGACTCCCGTGGTCGCCCCGCACCCTGCCTCCGCAGCCTCCCGCACCCGACTCCCCACCGCGGGTGCTGGGGGCCGATCCAGGGCAGCTCTGGCCACGTGGATTCTGTCTCGTGTCCCATGGGTCTGGAATCCTTCGCCCCTGGGACATTCTCCAGGGTTCGCACAGCCGTGGCTAGAAGGCACCCGTTCTGCGGGTTTTGTTTCTATGGCTCGCTTCCTTCCATGGTGGTTGTCCCTCTGCCAGGGCGGCCACGACCAGACGCCGCACACGGGGCTCACACGGCAGGGACTCACCCTCACAGCTCGGAGGCTGGGCGTCCATGAGCGGGGTGGGCAGGGCGGGTCTCCCTGCGGCCCCTCCTGGGCTTGCCGACGGCCGTCTCTGCTGGGGTGCCCACTGGGGTCCTTTCCGTGTGTGCCCAGCCGTGTCTCTCTCTGTGGGTCCAGGTCCCTCCTCTCATAGAGACGGAGTCATAGGACCAGGGACCACCCAAATGACCTCATTCCCCCGAATGCCCTCCCAAAGGCCCCCAGCAAACGTCAGCCCGGGGGCGGGGCTGTGGCGTGTGGACGTGGGAGGTCGGGGTTCAGCCCACTCAGCCAGGGCGGGTGCCCCCCTGCTTTGTTCGGCGGCCCCGTGCCCAGGAAGGTCTGCGGGACAGCGGTGAGCGCTGGCAGGTCCGTGAAACATGCGGGCGCCACGCGTGTGTGGAAGGACAAGGACCCTGGAGACGGGCCTGTTGACTGGAGCAGACACACTGGACCATCCCCGTCACTTTGAGCCGCTTGGTGCTGCCCGGAAGACGGTGAAAATGCACGAGCGTGATCCCCTGGGGGTTTCGGATGAACAACTCAAACGCTCGTGAGGAAAACGAGTGATCCCTGAAAACACAGACAGACCCGGAGCACGTGGAACTCCGTTCTTCCCACAAGGGGCAGGACCCCCACCGCCGCATGGACCGGGTGACACCCTGTCGTCCTCGGAGGAGTTGATGCCGACTGTGGGGGGCGGGGTGCAGGGCCGTCTGCCGTAACTACAGTCACAGACGGTGCGGGTCCCATCTCAACACAATGGGTTTGAGCATTTCTGTATGTTCCCTGATAACTATGGATGCTTTCCTTAAGGATTCTGGACTCGCAGGCAAAAACCATTTTCAAGATATTCTGAAGAACTGACAGAGAGACAGAGGGAGAGAGAGAGACAGAGACAAGGGAGAGACAGAGACAGGGAGAGGGGGAGAGTGACAGAGGGAGAGAGAGACAGAGACAAGAGAGGAAGGAAGGGAGGGAGGAGGGAGGGAGGGAGGGAGGGAGGAGGGAGGAGGGAAGGAGGGAGGGAGGAGGAGGGAGGGAGGAGGGAGGGAAGGAGGGAGGGAGGAGGAGGGAGGGAGGGAGGGAGGAGGGAGGAGAGAGGAGGGAGCTGAAACACACTCTCCAGCTAGGCTAGGAGGCCTCCTCACTGTGGGCGAAGCACCAGCTCCGGGGCATGTCCCCCGGCTCTGCCCATCTAGGCCCCAGCGGGCTTCCTCTCCCAGGACGAAGGTTCTGGCCCTGCAGCCGAACGAAAACTTCCCCAGATATCTCGTCCACGATAAGCAGCTTCTCCCCTGAGTCCTCCCCACTGCTGGGACCTCCGACTTCAGGGCTGTCTCGCTGCTCCGTCCTGGTACCTTAGGCTCGTCCGGGAAGGGCCAAGGGTGGGATGTCCGAGTGGAACACTCAGTGAGGTCCTGGGAAGGGCTGGGACTTGGCTCAAGTCAGGCCGCCCGAGGCAGCACAGCCAGGTCACTCATCCCGGTGTCTGCGCCTCGGGCCAAGGTCCTGCCCACAGCCCACGAGGGCATGGAACTGTCCGTGCCGGGCACCACCGGCCGCCTCCGCCCGGAGCCCCGAGACGCATCACTCACTGACAAGGACAGGAATGAGGGCTCGTCCCTGTCTCGGGGGCGGAGGCCGCCTTCTCCTGGCCCGAGCAGTAGTCAGTTGATGTCCTAGCCCCTGGGCTCGTGGGACCTGCTGCGGGACGTGGACCTGCGCCTGCGTCACGGAGGCAGCGGCTGGGCGGACCAGCCGGACGTGCTGCTTCGGGCCTCAGCCCGCTCGCGGAGCCCGCCGCCTCCGAGATGCCCGCGGCCAGAGGGCAGGCCCTGAGCAGTGAGTCACCGCCGGACGTGAGGACACAATGAGTCGTTTCCAGCAGTGAGAGGAGCTGGCGGCAAGTGTCAGTGGCTCAAGCGCACCCTGGGGAGTGCAGGGCTGAGCCCGCGGGGAACACGGGTGCTTCCAGCAGCTTCCGCCGGCTTCCTGGACGTGCAGCCTCTCTGCGGTCTGGTCCGGATTCCCTTCGTCCCCTCCACGGGCCAGCCCGCGGGTAATGGGACCAGCGAAGGGGCACACGTGCGCACACACACGCATGCACACCCGCACACACGCACCCGTCAGTGGGAGAGCAGGGCCTGCCCCCCACGCGCAGAGGAGCAGGTGTAGGATGGACAGCACGTGGTTTCTGAGCCCTCCGCCTGCACAGCGACACCCGTGGTCGCGGCACGGTGGGGTGTTCCTCCATCTCTCAGGGCTCACCCCTCTTCACTCACCGGGACCGCGCCCCCGCCCGGCTCTGCAGCCTCCAACACCGCACCCCAGTGTTCACCTGGGGGTCCAGCTCGGCTGTGTCCGCGTGTGTCCGCATGGCCGACTCTCTTCTGTTCCTGTCACTCACCTTCATCTATAAATGGGGTGACGGGTCCACCTCGCGGGGTTGCCATGAGCGCACATGGATGAGGCACCTGAGCACTGGGCAGGGGCCGGCTCGCGGGGAGACCTGGACGCAGGGAAGGCCCTGACCTCCTCCTACATGCGTCTGGCACCAGCTGATGTTTCTGTCACCTGTGCTCCTACTGACTGCGACTGGTGTCATCCAGTGAAGGGTGCTCTAGGCTGGAGAGGTGAGCCTCCAACAGGAAGGCAGGCCACACCCAGGAATGGTTACGACTAGTTATGGAGTCTCTTTTTTAAAAAAAACTTTTTCTTTATTGCTTTGAGAGAGAGAGGAAGGGAGAGGGAGAGAGAGAGAGAACATCGACTGGCCGCCTCCTGCACGCCCCCCACTGGATCGGGTCCACAACCTGGGCCTGTGCCCTGACCGGGAATCGAACCGGTGACCTCTTGGTGCAGGGTCGACGCTCCACCACTGGCCCCACGGGCCGGGTGGTTAAGGATCTTTACTGGGCTGGCTGACAGCTGCTCGAGCCCAGAGAAAGCATCAGCCGCAAGCCCAGACGTGCACGTCCTCACGGCCCATGGCCGCGACCCGGAGCGGAACTGAGAGCAGCGGTCCGCACGGCGGGAGACACGCACGCACGCACCCAGCCCCGATGTGTGCACACGGACGGGAGTACATGGCCCGAGGGGGAGTCACTCGCTCGGTGACAGCGAGGGGGTGGTGCCCTGGTGCATGACAAGAAATCGGCGTTGGTGGTTGTGCACCCTGAAGACCCACACACGGGCTCTCCAGCGGGCAGGCACCGGGGCTCCCCGTGGGGCTGAGGTTCTGGAGCGAGTGGCGGGAAGGGAGAGGACCACAGAGGTGCCAGCAGTCACCCCCAGAGAGAGGGTTCTCCCCAGAAGGCCCCTGGAGGGAGCACCGCCTGGCGTCAGCCCCGCGTCAGCCTTGACTCCCCTGCCCGTCAGCTCAGTGCCTCTCCTGCCCCAAGGAGCAGGGCAACTGCGGCCTCACAGCCATGAAGCCTCATCCTCGGGCCCTTCCCGAGTGAGCAGCCCGGCCCTCCGGGTCACAGAGGCAGTCAGCCCCGCATCAGCCTCGACTCCCCTGCCCGTCAGCTCAGTGCCTCTCCTGCTCCAAGGAGCCAGGGCAACTGCGGCCTCACAGCCATGAAGCCTGGTCCTGGGGCCCTTCCCGAGTGAGCAGCCCGGCCCTCCGGGTCACAGAGGCAGCGGTGCCAGGGCCCCTCTCTCTGGGCCTGGGAGGCCCCAGTACACTGTGAAAACGGAACAAGGGGAAGCGTCTCGGGCAGAAACGTGCCCGGCCTGCGGTCCACACTGGTTTCCACAGCACGTCACAGCGGAGGCCCTCAGACAGACCGCTTCTGCGCTTTGGATGTGCAGGCGCCGTGTCTGAAGGGCCGTGGGCAGGAGAATGCTTACTGAAGGCTTCTGCGCGTGTGAGCCCACAGGGCCGACTGATGTCACTGTTCCCGTGCGTCCCGGGAGCAGAGGTGAGGGCGATGTGTGTTCGGGGGACCCGGCTCCGCCCCCACCCGCTCGGGCAAAGGGGGGCTCCAGGAATTCGCGGTTCAGTGCGCCCCCCTTCCGTCCGGAGGGAGGCGCAGGGAGGCGCAGGCAGAGCTGGCCCGCCCCCAACGCCCTGCCCGGCCATGCGGAGCGCAGGGGGCACGCTTTATTTTTTTCCTTTAACTGTTTTTTACTGCGACCATTTCAGATAAAAGGGACTAATGGATGCAATTCTATAGTGAGTTCTATGATGGATTTTCTGTCACTAATAAAATTTGCTGTCTAGCTACTTTGGCAGTTCTGTTCTTATGAAAGGTCGTCCAGAAAATAGCAGGGTGACCGCAAAGGCCCAGCAGGGCTCAGCGAGTCCCCTAGTGGCTTGTGCAGTGACACCTGGTGGCCAGGATGCATCCCTGCACCGGAGAGGCCAGTGAAGTGTGTCTGTGTGTTTGTGTGTGTGTGTGCGTCTGGTGTATGTCTGTGTGTGTGTCTGGTGCATGTCTGTGTCTGGTGTATGTGTGCGTCTGGTGCACGTCTGTGTCTGGTGTACTTCTGTGTCTGGTGCATGTCTGCGTCTGGTGCACGTCTATGTCTGGTGCATGTCTGCGTCTGGTGCACGTCTGTGTCTGGTGTATGTCTGCGTGTGGTGCATGTCTGCGTCTGGTGCATGTCTATGTCTGGTGTCTGTCTGTGTCTGGTGCATGTCTATGTCTGGTGCACGTCTGTGTCTGATGCATGTCTATGTCTGGTGTATGTCTGTGTCTGGTGCACGTCTGCGTCTAGTGCACGTCTATGTCTGGTGTCTGTCTGTGTCTGGTGCATGTCTGTGTCTGGTGCACGTCTGTGTCTGGTGTGTGTGTCGGTGTATGTCTGTGCGTGTGTGTGAATACCGGAGGCAACAGCAATGACCGAGAACCGCGGGCCCTCAGCAGACACACATCCTGAACACAGTGCAGCCATTTCGCCAGCTTGGTCCTCAGTGTCTGTGATTGTTTATTCGTGGTGGCCCCGGACTGGGACCTTGGTTGTTGGTCAGGTGACTGGCTGACTGACTTGTGTCCCCTTCCCCTGAGAGGCCCACATGGGACGGCCCTCAGGGAGTTTCTGCACTACAGACCTATTTAGCAGAAAGTTTCATCAAAATAGTTTCCACAAACGCCTACTGCTATGAGTCCATCCGTTTTGTAAATTAAGACCTAATAGGGCAGAGTTTCTGGCTCACAGCACAGGTGAGGGGACAGTGCAGAGGTCGCCCACACCCCACCCTGGCCCGGCCTCCCCTGCTAACACCCCCGACGGGATTCTGTCACAGCAGACAAGCCTGCCCTGACATGTCATCGTCACCCAGCTCAGGTGACAGCAGGGCTCGTTCCGTGTTGCAGTCTGTGGGCTTGGACGTGTGTGTCATCTGCCCAGCGTCACAGCGCCTCACAGAGCACAGTCACTGCCCTGCACCCCCCCACTCCGCCTGCTCCCCTCCTCCTGCCCATATTAACAACAAGACAGAAACCCTCCCCCCCCCCGTGACTCTCTGTCCTAGCTCAGGATAGGAAGGGAGAAGTGAAACGTGTCCCTTCATTTCTGCAGTGACGTGCTCCCTGCTTTTACCAGTCACCTCTGCGGGCGCCATGCAGTCCCCTGTAGGGATCCGCCCAGCGCATCCGTGTAGAAGCAGCACACTGAGCCCTGGCCGGTGTGGCTCAGCGGCTAGAGCGTCGGCTTGTAGACCAGAGAGACCCGGGTTCGGTTTCCGCTAAGGGCATGCACCTTGGTTGCAGTTTGTCCCCGGCCCTGGTTGGGGTCCTGTGGGTGGCAGCCACTTGATGTGTCTCTCTCACATGGATGTCTCTCTCTCTCCCCCCCACCTCCCGCTCTATCTGAAGATAAATGCAAAAATGTCCTCAAGTGAGGATTAAAGAAGAAGCACATAAAGCTCAGCCCAGGGCTTCACCACCAGACCCGGGGAGAGGCGCTGTCATCACCGCGGCGCCAGCCACCTGCGCCTCGGGGCTCCTTCGCCCTGGCAGGCAAGAACTTAGGAGTCACCGCATTGGGGATCACACCCGCGAGGCGAACCCTTGCAGAGCGCCACAGGCGGGCAGAATCGAGAGCTGGGTCAGGGGGGACAGGCATCGAGGGCAGGGAGGACTCCCTCAGCCAGCGGCGGAAGGCAGAGCTGAGCGGAGCGGACCATGGGAAGATTCACGGAGGCAAAGAGCGGGACGGTGCCTTCGATGGGGCGGAGGGACGGGCGAAGGAGGGACAGGGGTGAGTCCCGCAAGGGCGCTGCCCAACGAGACCCGTTCAAGGTGCGAGCTGTGCAGCCGGAAGCCACGAGGGACAAGTTCCCGTAGGAGAGGCCAGACTTCAGCGCGCCTTCCACAGCGGGGGGCACTCAGGCCGAGGCGGTGGAGCAGGGGGCTGGCCGCAGAGGTGACCGGGCCAGGCTGCCTGACGACGCACGGCCCTGGGCCTGCCCGCAGAGGACGGGAAGACGGCCCAGCCTGAAGCCACCGCACGGAGGAGCCCACCAGGGCCGCGTGAGAAGTTATCAGGATACATTGTAACGTGTCTTCTAAGGAACAGCCCCAATAGGGTGGCCTGGGACACACGCCGTCTCCTGCCAACCCCCATCAATAGCCGGGGCAGAAGCAAGTTTCCAGCTGTTCTGTATTCCCAGTGAAAGCGACGTCCATCCAACCCGACAGAGACCTGTCAATCACCTACTTCTTGTCGGGAACTCTTCTAGGACGCTCGCCGGCCAAAGCAGACGTGGCCCTACCCTCAGGAAGCTTGTCGTCTGGGGGGAGACGCTCCAACCCCACCCCTGGAACGGTTCCTTCTGTGCTTTGGTGTGGGCTTGAGGGGACACACAGCCGGCGTGGCGGGTGGTCAGGGCGGCAGGGGCAGATTCGGGTAAGGGGTCTGACACCTTTGCACAGAAGATTCCCCGGAGACCTGGGGGACGAGAGGGGCCGGGCGCAGGGGGCAGGCGGAGAGCAGCAGACAGAGCCCAAGGCCCGCCCCGGGGCTACTGAAACAGAGCTTCTGACCCCCAGCTTGCAAACCCGGACCCTGACATCCAGTCCTCCCGCCCCCTCCGCTCCTAGACACGGCACTGCTGACCCATTGACCACGGTGCTTTCTACACCATGTAGTTTGTTCGTCTGTCCATCTCTCCACGAGACTGAACTGGAAGGAGAGCCCGTCGTGTCTGTAAATCGGCGCCTGGTGCTGTCAACACGGGATGAATTGGGTTGGAGTCCGAAATACCAACTTGGGATATTCACGGTGCACACAGCTTCCCGCCGAGCCACGGGGCCGAGCGCTGCCCCCTGCTGAGATGTAAGCCCCTGTGGAAAAGTCAAGTTTAAGTCCCTCTCTTTTTAATCTTGTTAAATGCCCTAGCTGGGCGCTCTGAAATGTGATAGGTAACATCACATAATCCTCAGAAAGTCATCTGGAGAACCTACAGAGCCACACTCGGAGAGGCAGCCAACATCTCCCGCAAAAGGCACAGGGATTTGCCGCCAAGTCTACTTGTTTGGGCTTTTTGGTTCGTTCATTAATTTTTTTTAATGATCACCAAAAGGAAGTATTTCCGAAGTGTGCAGACGCCCCACACGGGCACAGGCAGGTGTGACGGGTGCTCCAGGGTGGGCTTGCCCTGGGCAGCGGTTCTCAACCTTCCTGATGCCGCGACCCTTTAGTACGGTTCCTCGTGTTGTGTGCGGGCGTATCTGCGTGTGGGCGGACCCGCCTGGAGACAACAGAGGAGCAGTGTCTCAGTTCCTAAGACCATCAGAAATACGTGTTTTACGGTGGTCTTAGGGGACCCTTGTGAAAGGGCCATTTGACCCCTAAAGGGGTCACGACCCACAGGTTGAGAACCACTGCCCTGGAGGAAGAAAACCTCAGGAATTCTTCAGGCTCATTCGGGTGACTTCACTCTGCATGAACAAACCAAGTTCTCTTCAGAGATGAGCACAGCATGTGGTGGACTGCACCTCGCGGGAAGGAGCCGGAAGCCGTAGCCCAGGGAGATGCCTGACGTAGGGTCTGTTACAGGCGGGAAGCCAACAAGCAATCTCCAAGGTGAGCTCTTGATTCAAGCCCGTCACTGACAGGCATCCAAAGGCATGTCACCAAGTGGAACCGTCATGAAGACTCCTCTTTAGCTGCATTGGGGGACGGGGGACGGGGGTGTCTCCCTTGCTGGTGGAGGCCTCTGTTGGGCTGGTCTGACCAAGAGGTCCCTCGACGAACAGAAAATACTGACTTTCAGGCGCACACTCCCCTGGACAGCCCTGAGGTCTGAGGACAGCTCAAGGCTGCTTTCCAAGCCCAAGCCAGAGTCTAATATTTCTCAACATAAATATGTAGGATCCATTCATCCATCCATTCATTCATCCATCCATCCACCCACCCATCTATCCATCCATCCATCCATCCATCCACCCTTCCATCCATCCATCTATCCACTCATCCATCCATCATCCATCCATCCATCCATCTACTCATCTATCCATCCATCCATCCATCCACCCACCCATCTATCCATCCATCCATCCACCCATCTATCCATCCATCTATCCACCCTTCCATCCATCCATCTATCCACTCATCCATCCATCATCCATCCATCCATCTACTCATCTATCCATCCATCCATCCATCCACCCACCCATCTATCCATCCATCCATCCATCCACCCTTCCATCCATCCATCCATCCACTCATCCATCCATCATCCATCCATCCATCCATCCATCCACTCATCTATCCATCCACCCTTCCATCCATCCATCCATCCACTCATCCATCCATCACCCATCCATCCATCCATCCATCCACCCACCCATCTATCCATCCATCCACCCACCCATCTATTGATCCATCCATCCATCCACCCTTCCATCCATCCATCCATCCATCCATCCACTCATCTATCCATCCATCCATCCACCCATCCATCCATCCATCTACTCATCCATCCATCATCTATCCACCCATCCACTCATCCATCCATCATCCATCCATCCATCCATCCATCCACTCATCCATCCATCATCTATCCACCCATCCACTCATCCATCCATCATCCATCCATCCATCCATCATCCACCCATCCACCCATCTATCCATCCATCCACCCACCCACCCATCCATTCATCCATCCACCCACCCATCCATCCATCCATCCATCCATCCACTCATCCATCCACTCATTCATCCATCATCCATCCATCCATCATCAGATAATGGGCAAAGGCTGAGGGCTCTTGCCGAGACTCCAGTGGCCACACAGCTTCCCCGAGAGGACAGAGGAGACCCTGGTCTCCTGACTGCACATCGCGAACACTCGTGGGTAAAGAACTCACAACAAAGACCCCAGAGACAATAGGGCTGATCACCAGTGTCCCCAAGACACCGCCTGCCCTGCCATCAAGCTGCGGGCTCTCTTGCTTCCCACGGCTTACCAACCTAATTGAGTGCAATAGAAAAGAAAGGCTCTCATGACCACTCCCATGATCCTGGGCTTGTGTTTTTTCTTCTACACACTCTTCAATCCAAACACGGAATCAGCTAATCATCTGCTCGCAGCCTGGAGCCGCCGAGCCGGCAGTGCAGGGGGCGCCGACGGGGGCGGGGGGGGGGGCACGGAGGGGACTCAGCAGAGCCTGCCTTTCAGCTCAGTCTGGAGCCCGATGCTATTTCCCAATCTCAGAAGCTGGGCACAGTTCAAAATGATGACTGAATTCGACCACCCACAGCTTCTCCTGCATCTGATTTTCATAATGTGGCTTCGTTATTGCGAGAGTCTGTGCCTCCCCTGGTGTCAGCGTCGCTCCTGGTGTGGTAAACGCCGAAAGACTGTGTTCACAAAGTGGGGTCCTCCGGGGGGTGCTCCTGTCGCCTGGGCTGTGAGCGTGGGTTCGCAGGGGAGCACGGCCGACTGCACGCAGGCCCCTCCGCCACCTGCTGGGCAAACCCGTGAGCGCCGAGGGTGGGAGGGCACACGGCGTTATCCAGGAGCTGACCCCGCAGGTCTGTGTCCTCCTCTGTACAGGTTTCTTCACGAGGGAAGAGTCGTCCTGGACACAGCTCTGAAACCATCACTACGTGACGGAGATGGCACCACGACCTCACCATCAGGGCAACTCACCCGTAGGTCCCCGGCCCTGCTCTGGTCCCTGCAGGCTGTGGGCCCCCTCAGTGGGGTCTGGCTGGGTCTGCCCGAGGAATACCTGCGCCCTGCCCCCCAGCAGCAGCATTTCATGGCGCGGCCTCCACAGACCAGCCTGCCACAGTCCAGCTCCCACCCTGAGACCCCGGGCTATGGGGCCAGCAGGACAGCTGGTCACCTTGCCCGTAGCGTGGCTTCCTGCTGCGATCCCTGGTCACCTGGAGGCCCCGTGAGGCAACCTTAGCTTTTCATCATCTGTGTAACAAACCTCCTAAATCAACGTCCTTTGTTTCAAATATAGTTCTTTCTGTCTTCCCGGCTGGATTCTGACTTTTACTGTGAGAATGACTGTCGGCCATGAGCCCCGCCCCATCCTCATCCCTGGACACTCATCAGCCGTCACAACATCTTTCCCAGGGAACCAGGAAGGGACCAGCACTTCCTGCGAGGAGAAGCAGACAGGGGCCAATAAAGGCGGCTGACATCACCGAGTTACATTTGGTCACGTTAAATTCCACGAGGTCCCACCACCGGACCCTGAGGGCGGCAGGCTGGCTGCCACCGTGCATCTCCGGTGTCATCAGGACCCTGGGCCTCTTCCAGAAACCGGAAGGTCCTTTGTCAGAAGGCAGAGTTGGTGACAATGTTTCAGAGTCACCGTAGACGATCTGTTAAGAGTGAAATAATGCCTCACTAACAGCGTCTTAGATTGACAGCTACCGAAATAGAAAAGCACCTTCAGAGAGTCGGTCCCCTGACACCTCAGAGACAGCTGCTGAGGTTCTGAGGTGCCAGGTGACAACCAACCTCAGGTGGCTGCTGCAGGAAGACGCGGTGTGTGCAGCTGGCTGGCCGGGAGCCCAGAGCCAGGACGGGGCAGGTGAGGGCTCCAGGGAGCAGCCCGAATAACCAGAAGTTCAAATCAAAGCGCAGGAAATAAGAAAAAGATCACACGACGGGAAGGGACCCTGAGCGTTAGGCCGAAGGGACGGACGTGGAACCCTTTCACCGGCCCCCCACCTGGCTCCTCCACGCGCTACGCTCTTCGTTCCTTGGGGCGCGCAGGGCAGTGGAGCTGGTTTACTTTAGGCATTTCTGTCCCCCCTTGTGTGTGTCTGTGGCTGCTGTATCAGCAGCCACAAATTCAGAAACCAAAATGGGGTTCAGCGGGCCAAAATTGAGGTGTGCACAGGCCTGGGCCCCCTCGGGAGGCTCTAGGGAGAATCCGTCTCCTGCCTTTTCCAGTTTCCAGAAGGGCGTTCCTGGCATTCCTTGGCCACGCCCCCTGCACCCCAATGTCCCCTTCCGTGGTTGGAGGCCTTGCTCTCCTGCCCTACGATCTGTCTCTGTCTCCCTCTTACCTTTAGGGCCCACCCGGTTAACCCAGAATCTTCTCCCCCTCGAGGGCCTTCGTTTGATCCCACCACAGAGACCCCGTTTGCATAGAAGGGAACACTGACAGGTCCTAGGGATTAGGACCTGGCTATCTTTGGGGGCATTTGTCAACCTGACACATGGACCCCATAAGTGAATTCTATCTCCCTGGATGTCAAATGGTTTCTCTTGCAAGTCAGCGAGGATCTTTGATACGGTTGCAAACTGATGATGGTTCTCTGTACCCCCGCGGTTGTTCGATCAGCCTCCCTGGCCCCGGCATTCTGTTATCTAGACTCAGAGAGGTGGCATTTTTGAAAGTCTTCCATTGCATTGCCGGGGGGGTGACAGACATGGTTTTTCCAAACACATCCAAGATGAAATAGTTGCATTAAATTGTGAATGCCTTCGATTTGGGGAGAAGGATCCACACCCTCAATTCACTGTCACTTTGCCACAAATTCTGAAAGTGAGTCACGCTCCCACAAAGAAACACCTCCTGTTGTAGTCCTAGAGTCGGTATCTTTTTCTCCTGGACACACAGTAGCTTTTTACTCGGTGCTGCAACAAAGGGTATCCCTTGCATGGAGTTTAAAACAACAACCTGGGGCCCTAATTTAACTTAAAAGTCAGTTGCATGGGTGCTACCAACGGGAATAAAACAGAGGTGGTAGCCAGTGAGCAGCTCCCTTTCGCATGGGGTACCACCCCGCAGGCAGCTCAGGGGTGGTACCCCATCACAATTCACTCCTCTGCCTGGGGGCCTCAACATTTCATTTTGATGGTAAAATGCCTCCCAGTTGAAGAAACTTTAAAATGTCAAGCTATGATGTCCTCCTTGCTGGTTTGTTTACAACTTTTTCTTTTTTTCAACTACAGTTGACACTCAATATTATTTTATATTAGTTCAGGTGTACAGCAGAGTGGTTGGACATTCCATAACTTACAAAGTGATCCCCCAATAAGTCCAGTACCCCCGGCCCCATGCAGAGCTATTACCATAGTATTGACTATGGTCCCCATGCTGCACTGACATACCTGTGAACAACCACTGGCAAAGACAGGTGCACCCCTATGTCTGTTGCAGCCTTGTTTACAGCAGCCAAGATATGGAAGCAACCAGGTGCCCAGCAATGACCTGAAATGCAAAAATGTCATCCGATGGGCCAAGAGTCCTCTCTGCTTTACCCTTACAGGACCTGATAAAATCACAGCTCACTCGACTTATTCGTTTTCCAAACTCAACTGGCACGAGCATGACCTTTGCTACTGGATGAGTCTTGTGGCCCTGAGGGTAAGGGTGGCCTGCTGTGACAGCAGACGAAGCCACTCCGCCAGAAATCATCCCTCAAACACCTCACTAATTCTAAATTCCTATCCAAACCCCTCTCTGTTCAGATGCATTTTTTTCTGGCATTACATATTACAAAGTCAGAAAGTCCCACAGCCTGCATAGAACATTACCTTTGAACAGTAAAAATGTCACATTTCCTCAGCGTTAGGAACATCACGCGGTACCCAGTGTTAAAATTCAGCCCCATGATCCGAGCTTAGACTAATGTGCTTCATGTTCCAGGGGAAAACCATCCCTGCGCACATTATTAGAATTACTCTGTGACCCCGAGGAAAGTTTCCTGATGAGGGGCCTTGTAGCCGTTCATTTATTCATGCATTCATTCCTTATTCAGCAAACACCTGTTTAACAAACATCTCTTCCAAACCCGGTCCCGGGGAAATGAGAGGGTAAGAATTCACGATGAGTAAGAAATGAATTCTCAGCCTTGTTGGGAAGAAACACAGAAAGCTCATTGCGACCACTGAGCTATGCTGGTCTACACCCTGCCGGGCACATAGGACCAAGCGACTTACTCCACCTGGGAAAAGTCGTTGAAATGTTTCAAAAGAAGGAACATTTTTTATGGGTTTTTTTAGAGAGGGAAGAAGGAAAAGACAGAGAGATAGAAACAACCTTGTGAAAGAGAAACATCCACAGCTGCCTCCTGCACATCCCCACCTGGGGATGGAGCCTGCAACCCACGCACGTGCCCTGCCCGGGAGTCGAACTGGTGACCTCTTGGTGCAGGAGATGATGCTCAATCCACGGGGTCACACAAACCAGGCAGAAAATTATTTTAACTGGGTCTTCTCAGATGAATATGAAGTTATCCAATTAATGTGCATGTGTGTAGTGACTCCTACAGGAAGAGGTCACAGGCCATGGGCCCTCCCTCTGCCCTGAACTGCTTGCTCGTGGGCACTTGCAGGCCCTCTCCGACCTCCGCGCTGCAGTGCTCGTCAGGTGACATCATGTCTGAGACCGTGTGAGTCATGGGCTCCAGTCAGACACCTCTCTCCCCAGTCACATCCTCACCGCAACCCTCCCCCGCCCCAAGCCCCAACACTGCACTGACCAGGGCCAGGAAGAATGACAGGGGTGACCACGTTCCCTACGCCAGGGACATCAGTCAGCGGCTCAGACTGACCGCCATCCTGGGAAGGACATGGTCTGTGGCCATCGCCACCCACACTGCCGAGCTGTTGGGCAGAGGAAGGGGTGTGCCTGCCAGTGACCACTGCAGGTCCTGTCTCAAGCCGGCAGAAACTGCAGGTGGGATGTGACCAGGACTGGTCTCTGTCACCACAATGACATGCACAGGACCCACGGGAGGCACCCACGGGGCTGGGACGGTCCCGGCCCCTCCCCACACGGCGTCTTCTGGCATCTCTCTTCCCTCCGCCCGTTATCCTCTGGCCTAATCACCTGAAGCTCCAGCTTCGCGTCTGCTTCCAAGACCACAGACATTCTCACCTGCCCCCTGTGCTCCAGCGCCCGCCTCTGAGTCCTGGCGACTGATCTTGCGCTCCGTCTCCAAGGCTCTGCACAAACTCCGTGCACCCATCAGCAGGGAAGGGAGCCCCTCTCTGACCCGGCCCCCTCGTCAGCTCACAGGTCCCCCTCTTCTCTGTCTGCCAACGTGTCAGGTACTTGACAGACGTGACGTCGTTGTGTCCGGACAACCACCCGTGGCAGGCTTTCCCCAGAGCTGAAACATGAAGGGTCTCCCCCAGGTTGTCCCTGATGGCATTTGGCAGATTCAAGCATTTGAATACGATTCTGACATCAGTGGTCTTTTCCTCACATGTGTATACTTTTTTAAATTCCCTAAAGAAAATGATCACATTCTTCCTCCATGTGCCAACAGAACGTGTTCCCTCTCCAGTCCCCTTGCAGGAACTCCCCGGGCGAGAGGCACGGCCGTAATCACTCTGCCCCCACAGGGCTTCACGCAGCACAGGCCTGGAGCGAACGCTTAATATTTGTTCAACTGAAATTATCTGAAGCGTCTCCCAGCTTCTGGTTCCTGCAGAGCGTGAGGCTTTCCACGCAGCAGGCTGATCACCCTGGTCCTACTTTCGTGCGGACTGGAAACGGGGGCGCAGGCGCGTTGCTGAGGCGGGGGAGCAGGTGAGGACGCTCCGTGGTTCGCCACCACTGCAGCCCCCTTCCTGTCCCAGCAGCTGCGACGACCCCTCGGCGACGCCTGCTGATTCGGCACGGATAACAGAATCTTCCCCTAGTCCCCTCATTCAAACTCTGCACAGAGCAACACAAGTGGTCTGGGGGGAATCCGAAACAAAACCTGGCACCGGAGTCGCGCGGATCTGACTGGCTCTGCTCCAAGACGAGCTGTGTCCCCAGTGTGTGCTGTGGACTGAGTGGTGGTGCCCCCAAATCCACGTGCGGAAGCCCTGAGTCCCAGGGTCAAGGAATTTGGAGGCGGGGCCTCTGCTCACGATGATCCTGCGAGCGGAGCCCTCGTGGATGGGCCGAGCGCCCCGATAGGAGAGAGGTGAGGAAGGAGGTCTCTGTCCACCGTGAGGGGACACAGCTCTGTAAAGCAGAACAAGAGCCCCCACTAAGAACCGACCCTGGGGAACCCTGCGCTCGGACCTCCAGCCACCAGATCTATGAGAGACTGCACTGTGGACGCCCCCTCCGGGTCCGGTTAAGTCGCAGCCCCGCTGACTGAGACGGGATCTAGGGAGCCGTGCGGGGCCCAGGGCGCCCGGCTGGAACGATGACCGGAACTAAAGACAACTCTGAACTGAGCACATGCACCGTCACCCACAGCCCACCTTCGACGGCGAGGGCGCCTGAGGATTCTCACTACACACAGTGTCAGACGAGCAGAAGACGGGGCTGCAGATGGCGAGACTCGGGAGGCTTGCTCTCTGAGGGGCATCTGGTGTCACTCAGCCGAAGTGGGCGGTTCTGGGCAGGTGCCCCTCCTCTGTGCCCCGCAGTGCCAAGGGAATGCACCGGGTCGCCTGTGTCCACGTTCCTCCAGGGCCGCTCCTTCGTGACTCCCTCTCCGGCGGACCATGCTGGGCAGTTTTCGTGAGCGAGGTGACCCTTTCAACCACGAGTCAAACACTGAAGGCTCCCCGGCCCTCTTTCTTACTCCCCGTCAGTGTGACACTGCGGCCATGTTTAGTGATCTAACCAGATACTTTCACCTCTACCCCAAAGGCGGGGGACTTCGTCACTCTGCACCTGCTGCAGATGAACGGCTCGGCGTCCCCACAGTCGCGGCGTGGCCTCCATGAGGTGTCTGCCCAGCAGGAGGAGGCATGCTGATTTTTCCATCCCCTCTCTCGGCAGGACTAAAGCTAGGGATCGCACCTGCCCACAGCCTCCCCCGGCTTCATCCCTTCGGATCTAGCCCAAGGCAAACCCATCAGATGAATGCTATTAAACTTCAACAAATCAAGTCTCCCTGTATAGGTTAAGGACACATCCATCCAACAACGTACCCCCAGAATCCGAAAATTGGGTGCCCTTCCGGCACGGAGAGTTATAAGAAAGTGGTGCCGTCCCCGATGCGCGTCACAGTTTGTTTACAAGACCAAAGCTCTAAGGACAGCCCAAGCGCCCATCGGCAGATGAGTGCAGAAGCAGCTGTGGCCCATGTACACAATGGAATATTACTCGGCTGTAAAAAGGAAGGCAATCTTACCTTTCGCGACAGCATGGTTGGACCTGGGGAGCATTATGCTAAGTGAAATAAGCCAGTCAGAGCAAGACAAGTACCACATGACTTCACTCATAGGTGAAATCTAATGAACTAAATAAGCTAATAAACAAAATAGAAACAGACTCATGGATAGACAGCTGTCAGAGGGGAGAGGGGTTGGGGGCTGGGTAAGAAAAGGTCGGGGTTTAAGGGGGGCTCATAGACACAGACAACAGTGTGGTGACTGCCTGAGGAAGGGGTGGGGGCGGGGGAAGACGGGGAAGGGGGAGAAATCGTGGTGGAAGGAGACCTGACTTGGGGTGGTGAACACACAGTACAATACAGAGCTGCACTATAGGATTCTGCACCTGAAACTTACATAATTTTATTAACCAATGTCACCCCAATAGCTCAATACAAATTTTTTTAAAAGTGGTGCTAAGCCTTTGGGATTTCCTGAGTAAGAAATGGATTACATGTGCAGGTTCTAGTCCTGAAGAAGAAAGTACAATGTGTCAGCACTGGTGCTGAGTGAATTTCAGCCCCACCTAAAACCCACCTGGGAGATTATTTGAAGGACCCCCCCATCTTCTGTCATTTTATTGGCGTAGGAAACCACAGTAAGTTTGCATATGAAGACACATCGATTGAACATGTATTCCATTTACATATTTACAGAAAAATACTCCGAAAGCCCCTGGAAAACATAAGCACCAGCTGGGCATTGATAAGCATCTCGAAGGAACATTCCACCAAGTCGCCCTCCTCTGGACGGAGGAAGATGACGTTTGACCCCAGCAGAGAGTGTAGGACTGGCCACATCCGCCCAGTCCGGCCCGTCAGAATCCAGCACTAACACGTGTTTATAAGTGAGTGGGCAGCACCTACAGTTACTATCATGACCCTGCATGGCTGAGGAGGGGGGACCTGAACTGCTCCTCAACCAGAGCATGTTTGCATTTTGAAACTTCTCCGCTACATTGTCTCCATCGAGAGCGTCTAGCTGTGAAGAACACGCCTAGTCCCAGCCATGGCACTCCTCACGACATGTCACTCCTGCAACCTTTCCCCCTGGGCACTGGGTCTTCTCCCGGGCAGAGAGGACTCGTACCCCAAGATCCCAGGGCTGGTCAGCTGACTCACATAAAATCTAGAAACATCCTACAGGAATGCTAAGTGATGCTTAGATTTGCACATCAGAAACGCTGCAGGAGGCCCCCTCTTTTCCACTCACTAACAGCCGTTACCTTTTAAATGGATTAAAAGTTGAGTATTCATTTATTTGGAAAACAACCAAGGCGCTCCAGTGGTTCATCGATAACCTACCACCTTAGTCCTTTACCAAATGAAAACATTTGTGTGTGCCAAGTCTTCCCTGGCACAGACCAGCTCAAACCCTCTCTACAGACTGAGTCTCTATTACTGTCATTAAAAAACTACAACAAGCCCGGTCGGTGTGGCTCAGCAGTTGAGCGTTGACCCTGCACCAAGAGATCACTGGTTCGATTCCCGGTCAGGGCACATGCCCAGGTTGTGGGCCCGATCCCCAGTGAGGGGCATGCAGGAGGCGGCCAGTCTATGTTCTCTCTCATCGATGTTTCCATCTCTCTCCCTCCCCTTTCCTCTCTCTCTAAAATCAATAAAGGGAAATAAAAACAATTTTTGAAACATAAAACAAGGTTTACACTTTCAGAAGATTAGGAAGAACAGGGTAGTTGGCTCAACATCCTCAACCATATGAAGCCAAGTACCCACCTGCAAAATGTGGACGAGTCCCAATGTCAAGTTCAGTCTGGTGACCGTCCTGTCAGCGTCCCCAGGAGCGGACTGCACAGCAGACAGACGAGTACGCCCATGACAGCGACACCGTGGCAGAGGACGGTACAGCCAGCAGTCACGGGCTGTGCTCGCTGCAACTGAACTCAGCGAGCTCCCTGGGCATCAAACTGAGTCCAAGAGGGACACACTGCTGACTCACCACGTGGGCCACCGGGCTGGCTGCTGGGATGGAGCCGCCAGGACGAGAGGGGCCACCTGGCGAGGCAGCTCCATGGGTTAGACCACGTGTGGGAGCAGCGGACACACTGTGAGCGTCCAAGGACCTCCGCAGTCATGACGTCTATTTGTCAGTCTTTAGTGCTTCTCCTCCGACATCTGTCCCTTCAAGCCATTCTTTCCTTAGGCCCTGCTCCTGGTGCTTTCGTCACCGGCCACTCTCTCTGGTTAACCTTCTCACTTCTATAAGAATGGCCCTCCGATTTTCATTTCTAGTCTCCACCTTGCTCCTGAGCTCCAGACTCCCACCATAAACAGCCTACAGACACCTGTGGATGTCCCGGCAGTGCCTTCAATTCAACGTGGACACGAGTGAGCTCGCCGCCCCCCTAAGCCACTGCCCTGCGCACCCCAGGGTCGGAGTTGAAGGCGGGCACTGTGGGCAGCCACCTGCCACACCTCAGGGTCCCTCTGCTGTCCTTCCCCTTATGAACGACCTCTGTGACATGCCCCAACCCCCTCTGCTGTCCACACGCATCACTGCGCCATGGCCCCGGTCACTGAGACCATCTGCTGTCCGGCCCCTGCTCACCAGGTCACTATTTTCCCAGCACTGAGCTCAGTTCTCTCTGATGTCATTACTCTTCCTGCCTCCAGCCTCTGTTTCCATTGTGCTTCTAGGGTAGAGTCCAGATTTCTCAACACAACGATCGCCCAGTGCCCGAACCCAATCTTTCTGGCCCTTTCTCCCACTCCATCCCCGATGCCCTCCTCCTCTCGCCCCACAAACTCAGTGTCCGTGGAGGGACCCGCTCACATGAAAGGAAATACAAATCAACTTCACAGAAAGTAACAGGAGCACAAATGTAACGTTAGCCAAGATGATATGCTCACTTCCCAAATCGGCCCACATCGAACAGTTTGCGCACAGGCTCCGTCGGTGGATCTGCGGTGGAATAGGGACCCTCACCCCCTCCTGGCCGTGGTGTGAACTGGTCACCGTTCAGGGATGGCTACTTTTCAGTCTGTCAGAATTCTACATGCACTTTGATTTCGTGGTGGTTGAAACAAATGACCAAGGACACTCGGTCTTTTCTGCCCAACGCTGTGCCCTCACCATGCGTCCAGGTCAGCGTATCACCCACTTAAAGGAGACTGTGCCTGTACGCGGGGTGACCCCCAGCGTGTGACTGTTATTAAGAGACGGAACCTGCTTCACTCTCCTTGAACTGGGGCTGGTTGGGTGACTCTGTTTGGCTCACTGAAGGGCCAGTGTGAGACTAGACCTGAAGTCTTGCTAATCTGCTTTCTCGGAGCCTTTCCGCCTCCACTAGAGTGAGCCCAGGCGAGAAGATAACAGGTATGTCGTCCACGGTCTCTCTAGCCAGCAGCCGTCCAACCAGCAGAGATGTGAGATCACCCTCGACTAGCCAGACACACGCCAACCCATCAGCTCGTTGCAGGCACGAATCAAGCCCAGGGAAGCCTGGCTCAGGTGTGTAGACCCACCCAGGTGACCTGTGTGTAGGCTTGTCATTAATAATAAATGTTCCATGCCTATTATTGTAAGCCCCCAGTGTTTGAGTTGGTTGCTGATGCACCAGTAGCTAACTGATACCGACACTGAGAGAGAAATTCTGCTTCCAGAAAGTTATTGTGCAGAAAAACTCTCCCGACTACAAAATTGCCCACGGCAATCGCACAGAACTGTAGTGTGTTCATAACCGTGAAACAAAGGTTGTTTGGAATCAGGGTAATTAAACTGTGACGGGCCACGCAGCAGACTGCCTGGACCGGAAGACACACGGGCAGTGTCCGGGAGCTCTCACGGGGAGCGCGGGCCACGGTGTGCTGGGGTGTGGAAAAGCATAACGAGCCAGCTCCAGAACAATCTACTACCGTGTGTGTAAAAAATAAAATACAAAGAAAGAAAAAGTGTGTGTTCCCCTCTAGGCACAAAGCAAATGTTTCGAAAAGATACAGAAGAAACCGACATTGTTGGTTGCCTCTTGGACACTAAACTGAGTGAGTCAGAGAAGGAATCATGAACATAATTTTACGGTATTTTTTTCTATCTTTTGAATATTGACCCAGGTTAACATATTACCTACTGGAAAACTAAGTAATTGTTCTAAGTGGCCCCAAAAATTCTGTACTTGCCTGTATCTGGGCTTCTGCCAACGGAGTTTCCTGGACCTGGGTAGGACTCAGGTTTTTGTTGAGCGTGTTCAGTGAACAGAGAGCGGGGTCCCGGCTACGAGCACCGAAATGGCAGGACCCTCCAGGCGGGTCTACCTCAGAGGCAGCGCCCAGGACAACCCTCTGTGGTGATGGGGAGCTCTCCCCAGCACGGTGTGTCTCTAAGAACAAGTAATTTGTTTGAGGGGGACAGAGATAGAAACATGGATGAGAGAGAACATCGACTGGCCGCCTCCTGCATGCCCCCCACTGGGGATCGGGCCCACAACCTGGGCGTGTGCCCTGACTGGGAATCGAACCGGCGACCTCTTGGTGCAGGGTCGACGCTCAACCAGTGACCACACCGGCCGGACGCGGATGGAGAATGTTTAGTGCCACTGAGAACACTTGCAGTGTGCCCTTCTGTAAAACCGAGCACATAAAATGCAAACTCGTCTTCTCGGAAAAATACTAACTATGTTAAAGGGAAAAAAATACTCTCGGAGAAACAGAAGAGAAAGACCCGAAAGAAAAGACATCAACCTATTAGCAGTAATTGTTTGTATCCGTCTCTCCTCTTCCCACTTTCATTCGCTCCTAAATCTTTCGTCATGTTCGCACATCGCTGTTTACATGAATACATAGAGGGAGTATGTGAAGCGTGGCCTACTTGCCAACCGACTATTCTGTGTGACCCCAGGGTTAGCGGGAAGAAGTGAACGTGGAGATTCACTAAGCGCTTTACAAACAACCTCTCAGCGTCCAGCAGGACAGGACAGGGGCCTGTGTCCCACCCGGCCACACCCGGGGCCACCAGCCCGAAAAGCACTTACCCTCTGTCCTCAGGGACCTCCGGTAGGGGCCCAGCCACTTTGACAGAGAGAGGGTGACAGGTCAGTGTGCAGGCAGAGGTCACCGACCCAACCTGAGGGAATTAGGTGGCGCTCTCTTTGCTTCCCGGTAGTTGCAGCATCCGCACACCTAAACAGTCCTGTGTTTAGGCCACAAAAGATGGAAAAACTCCAAATTAGGGAAAAACACAGGACATGGGAGCTGCGCTGTGGGTAGACTTGACATCCCTTAAATTAGGGAGCTGCTGGCGGGAGGGGCCCTAGAACTGCCCCGTGTCTGAGACAGTAAGGCCCCTTTCCAGACCGGGGGCTAGGTTATTCCAGGCCTCATCGCCCTGGTTATACTCTGGATGCAAGAATACACCGCATGCCCAGCCGGTGTGCCTCAGTGGACTGAACGTTGTCCCAGGGACCAAGAGGTCGCAGGTTCGATTCCGGGTCAGGGCACATGCCGGGGTTGCAGGCTTGATCCCCAGTAGGGGGCGTGCAGGAGGCGGCTGATTGATGTCTCTCTCTCACGTGGACGTTTCTCTCTCCCTCTCCCTTCCTCTCTTCCTAAAAATCCAATAAAACATATTTAAGCAGAACAACCCTCGTCGGCAGGCAAAGCTGGACACGAACATTCTCTCACCGCCTCTGCCAAAGCCTGAAGGGCCTGGTCGTGTCTGGTCAGCACGGAGCTGGCACCACGGCCATGGGCAAGCTGACAGGTGGGAACTCAGTCAGCCCGGGACCACCTGCGACCACCCTGGGAACGAGGCGAGGGTCTGGGTGCTGCTTCAGACGCCCAGTGAGCTTCCTTCAATGCGCATTGTGAGGCTCAAGGGTTTACCCGGTGGCGAGGTGAGCACCCATGTCAAGCCTTCCTTACATGTCCGGACGTGCACACTGATTGTTAAGACTGAGCGAGTAAGGTCAAGTTCTTCAAGGTCTCGCATCTGCGTCCGTCCACAGCCAGACAAGCCCAGGGAGGGGGGCTGCTCCAGGCCCGACGGGGAGGTGCTGCAGGCAGGAGGGTACGGAAGATGTGGACAGCACACCTGGTCAGGGCAGACGAGGGCCGCAGGAGTCACCTTCCGGTGCTGAGATGACGGCCAGCATTCCAGGCTCTTCCTGGGTGACCGGCGTCACGCCAGGTGGCCTGGAAGTGTCCACCCCGTTTCTCCTCACCTGCCTGATGCTGTAGGTGTTGGACGCCCCCCTCTGGCCCTGGACCTGGAATGGGGCAGCCATGCACAGTGACTAGAACAACAGGAGGGGACAAGAACGGAGGACAGGCAGCCTGGTCCCATCCACACCTGGTCCCATCCACACCTGGTCCCACCCGCCCGAGTAGCGCTAACCTGACTTACTTAATGCTCACGGCCGCGTACCATGTGACACAGTCAGAGTGACTCGGGGAAGACAGTGGTCCTAGTGGGAGCTCCGAGCTGCATCCGTAACACAGTGGGGGGGACACTGGGCATGTCTAACGGGGAGTCAACTGTGTTTGTCTGTTGAGACTGAGAAAGCCTTCCTCCTCCTCCTCTTCTTCCTCTCATTCTTCTTTTTCTCCTGCTCTACTACTTTTCCTCCTTCTCTTCTTCCTCCCCTTCCCCCTCCCCCTCCTCTCCCTCCCCTTCCTCCCCATCCTCCCCCTTCTCCCTCTCCTCCTCCTCTTCCTCTTCCTCTTCTTCCTCCCCTTCGCCCTCCCCCCTCCTCCCCTCCCCTTCTTCCCCCATCCTCCCCCTTCTCCCTCTCCTCCTCCTCTTCCTCTTCTTCCTCCCCTTCGCCCTCCCCCCTCCTCCCCTCCCCTTCTTCCCCCATCCTCCCCCTGCTCCCCCCTCCTCCTCTTCCTCTTCTTCTTCCCTTTCTTCTCCCCCTCCTTCCCTCCTTCCCCTCCTTCTCCTCCTCTTCCTCTCATTCTTCTTTTCTCCTCCTCTCCTCCTTTTCCTCCTTCTCTTCTTTCTCCTCTTTTTCTTCCTCCCCTTCCTCCCCTTTCCCCTCCTCCCCCTCCTTCGTCTCCTTCATCACAGCAAACACTTCCCAGGTGTCTGTGTCCTCTTTGCTAAGCTCTCCTCTGAGCACTGTGCGCGTGCTAACTCCTTGCGTCCTCAGGGAGCCCTGGCAGCAGCGCATCGGGTCACATCGTGCCGGGACGAACACGTCCACAAAGACAGGGTGACTCACACACCGCGGGCTCACTGCTCGCTCACCGAGAGCCCCGAGCAGGGTTCCCACAGGGGTGGCTCTCTTCCAGGCAGTGACTCAGGGGCCCAGGCCCCTCTCCCGCTGTGACCGGCCATCTTCAAGGGGGTCTGCCAGGTCACACGCGTGTGTGCGTCACCTGGACAGAAGGGACCCAGTGTGTGGGGTCCCAGGACTGGTGCCCACCCCTCCTATTCCTTTTTATTTTTATTTCGTTGACTTTTTTAATGAGACAGAGGAAGGGAGAGAGAGCAAAACAGTGAGGTCAGAACCGGAAAAGGTTTTCAAATTGAAGTACACACAGGGCCTGGCAAAAGTAGGTTTACAGTTGAGTGTATGGAAAACAATACAATAATTAATACATAATAATAGGAGAATAAACTCTGTCTCATGTACTCACAACTGCAAACCTCCTTTTGCCCCACCCTGTGTGTGTGTGTATAAATATATACATTACTACTCGGCCTTAAATTAAAGACAGAAATCCTGCCATTTGCAATAACGTGGGTGAACCTGGAGGACGTCATGCTCAGTGAAATGAGCCAGACACGGGGGCAGACACACTGCCGACCTCACGTGCACGGGGAAGTAAGGCTGCCAGGCTGGCTGAAGCAGAGAGGAGGGGCGGCGGGGCCAGGTGCTGGGCGAGGGGTGCAGGGCCTCGGCCGTGCAGGGCACTGGGCGCCGCGGACGGACGCGCAGCGGGGTGACTGCGGTCGGCACCCACAATCTGCTCCGAGGGCGGCTCCAACGCGTCCGTGCGCACTCCGGCACATGAGGGGACATCGCCTTACAGGTATCCGTGTTGTCAATCATTTCCAGACGTCGAGTTGTACACCTTAAATACGTGTAACTTTGACATGTGAGAGAAATGCCCCCAAAGAAGTTGTTTTGAAACAAGAAAGTATCCCCAGGCCACTCCTGGTCTGCCCAGCGGGGGACCTGGAGTTGGCGCTGGGGGCGTCGCCCTGCCCCTGCTGACCTCAGCCTGGCGGGGACGGTCCTGCACCCAGCCCAGCCCGGCGGGGGCCAGTCCCTTCTGCCCCCTGCAAGTGTGAAGGCTGTGGCTACACTGCGCCGGTTAAGGCAGCGCTGGATTCACGGCCACCAGAGGTGACAGCCCGCACGCCCCTCCCGTGTCTGCAAATAGGCTCATCTCCTATCGAAGGGCTTGTGATTTGCCCTCCGCACGGTTCCCACGAGAGCGCTGGGCACGCACGCCGGACAGCTAGAGCCATCGGCTCCTTCCCTGTGGCCATGAGCCCTCCAGGGAAGACTGCCCTGCAGCCCCAGCCAGCCTCTGCCCGGGAGGGGGACCCAGCTGGGCAGGGACACATCGCCAGTACTGCTTTTCTGTATTCAGTGATAAACATTTCACGCGACGAAGTTGAAGCGCACGAGACGACAAACGACCGGAAACAGAGGAGCGAGGACAAGCACAACCGCGCTCCCAGGGAGCTGTTCCCAGTCACGAGGAACACGGGCCAGCGCCACTGTCCCTTAGCACTGTCCCCAAGCTCCAGCGGAGAATTCCGCTCCCCGCGGGCCTCACCTGGTACCATCCTAACACAGAGTCTCAGGCACGGCCTCCGGCAGACCCCAGACTCGCAGAGAAGCCCCGGCTTCCGAGAGAACGCACCCCGCCCCGGAGTGTGGACGGGCTGTGCTGAGCGAGTCCGGGCCCGAGTCTCCCCGGCGCCCCATCTTCTCGGCCGTTAAAGGAACATATGCCGCCGTGGGCTGGCTGCCACAAGACAGGAGTTATAAACAGAACAATAACACGGTCCCCGGCGGGCATCTCGGGGGGAAACGATGCTAATCTAATAAGAAACACTGGGCTGATGTTTTTTTAATGCTTTTCTTAAAACTTCTAAAATATGTCAGTGATTATCGTAACGAAGTTAGTGCTCTTTCTTATGTCTCCGGGTACAAGATGAATTGGGACCTTACATCTCCACAGAGAGCTGGCTACTGACCCCTGCTCTCAGAACAGGCGAGTGGACCGCTGTCTGTGAGACAGAACCTGGAGCTTGGATTGTGTCCCCCAATACATCCTCCACCTGCGCTCGCTCACGTCACCAGGAAAGCCCTCTGGGCTGGCAGGGGAGGGGCCCGAGGGTGTGAGCCTCCCTTTCCGGGCACCGCTCTGCCCCAGCACCGCGCGTGGACTGCACTGTGTCACTTCCTCTGCCCGCTGCCCAGTGCCACGTGCCGAATTCAGCTCGTTTCCGAAGGGGACCCTGTCCCAGACAGGCAACGCTCGGCGCCTGAGTCCAGGGCTAAAGAGCGATGGAGCCCACTGACCACCGAGGGTCCTCTCCCGTGTTGGTGAGCTTACCTGCTGCCACGCTACGCGGGGGAACACAGTGCAGACAGCTCTTTGGCCAAACCTCACTACTGATCAGTTCACTTTTTTTCCTTTATTGATTTTAGAGAGAGAAAAGAGGAGAGGGAGAGAGAGATGGAAACATCGATGAGAGAGAACATCGATTGGCCACCTCCTGCATGCTCCCCACTGGGGATGAGCCCACAGCCTGGGCACGTGCCCTGACCGGGAATCGAACCGGTGACCTCTTGGTGCAGGGTCTATGCTCACCACGGAGCCACACCGGCCGGGCTCAGTGCACATTTTTGTCAGGCTGAGCAGAGCACCAGCTGTTCCATCCTGACCCGCCGGTTACATCTGGAAAGGACAGAAGCTGGCTGAAGGCAGCCTCGTTAACGGTGCCGGGCGACACCGTTCCTGCCCACAGCTCCTCCGGGTGTGGCAAAAAGGCTTTTTGTTAATCCTCACCCGAGGACATCTTTCCACTTTTTGTTCAAATAGAGTAGAAGGGAAAAAGAGGAAGAGAGAGAGAGAAACATTGACGTAAAAGGGACACATCGAATGGCTGCCTCCTGCACGACCCAACCAGGGCTGGGGACAAACTGCAACCGAGGTACGTGCCCTTAGCGGGAACCGAACCCGGGTCTCTCTGGACCGCAGGCCGACGCTCTAACCGCTGAGCCAAACCGGCCCCGATGGCGCCCTGAATACGCAGGCCCACGACGTGGGAGAGGAACCGTACAAACACGGAGAGATGCGAGGCTGCTGCTCCCAGCCTGCCTCTGGACAGCCCGGGGGACGGCTCAGAGCTGGGCTCCCGGCCACTGCCTGGGCTCCCCGGTGCCCAACAAGCCCCAGGCCAAGCCCCCCTCCGTTGCTAACTAAACATTTATCTCCCTCCCACAATAAAGGGGCGGTTTACGGGTTCTAACTAGGAAATGAGACCATTTATGTATGTACAGATTTTGGTGGTGTCTGGAGCATCATCATAAAACATCTGCCAACCCAATAAAAAGTTGATGTTTGAGAGTCAGGGAAAAGCCGAGACTTCTGTCTGAGTGGGTCCATGCCTCCAGCCACGAAGGGTTAAGGGGGGAAGAACCCCGCAGCCCCCACAGGCATATGAATTGCTCCCGAGTTTTGGACACAATGGCTGCGAGGGGTTAGCTGTAAAGGGGTCCATTCTGCCACCAATTGTTCTGAGGACAGTGTCCTCACACGGGGGCTCAAGGGGTGAGATTTCCTCCTGAACCCTCCAAGGCCTGGGTTGTTGATGCAGTTTATAGGGTCTGAGACCCAAAGTGAGAGGTCCCTTTGGGCTACATGGAAAAAATCTAAAATTGTAAGACCTTTCCAATTACAAGACAGTTTCTACCAGAGAGATGCTGTGAAACCGGAGAGTTTTGGATGACAGGTTCGGGAGGAGAACTGTATCCATTCCCTGCTGTGTGTCACCTGGGCTGGGTGGCCTCGTTCAAGGCCTCCGTTTCCATGGAAACAGCCTGGGAGGCCGTGCCTGGTTCTTAGAAAGATTTCCTTTAACAGCCCCCATTTCTCTCAAAGACCACGCACCCAACAGGACCGTCCAAGAACCTTCGTCTTTCCGATTCGATTCCAATGTGTGGAAGCACTAACCCTCAACAGAAAAGTGGGGGAGTCACCGGGACAATGAACGAACATCCTTCATTCACCCAGTGACTGCCCAGGACACAGCTACCAGGTGCGAACACAGTCTAGGGGCAAAGGGATCCCGTGCAGATTCCGCCCATCCGATCCCTACACCATGCAGACTGTGCAGCCGGATAACAGACATTGAAAAATGTCAACTAATAGTAAAATAACATTTAAAAAAATCGAAACTGTTAATGTACAAAATGCTAGAACACCGTCCTCCCGTGGGGAAGCAGCAGGGACAGGGCACAGGAGTGGACAGGACACTGCTCTGGCGGCAGGTCTTCGAAGGGATTTGAGCGACACCTTGCAGCCACCTTAATCCAGTTATGCTTCCAAAAATAACTCTAAATGTGAATGCATGTCATGTACAAATATGTATCCAGTAACATTTAAAAAAATTTTTTTTTCCTTTATTGATTTGAGAGAGAGAGGAAGTGAGAGAGAGAGAGATAGAAACATCAATGAGAGAGAACATCGACTGGCCGCCTCCTGCACGCCCCACACTGGAAAGGCCCACAACCTGGGCATGTGCCCTGACCGGGAATCGAACCGGCGACCTCTTGGTGCAGGGTCGATGCTCAACCACTGAGCCACACTGGCCAGACTGTATCTAGTAACATTTTTAATTGAGGAATACTGCGGGGGAAATGAATAGTCAACAGTAAAGAGATGGTTAAATAAACTTGGTTATAGTCCCACAATGGAACTTTATATACTGACAAAGATTCATCCAGCTGGTGTGGCTCAGTGGTTGAGCATTGGCCCCTGCACCAAGAGGTCACCGGTTTGATTCCTGATCAGGCACATGCCCAGGTTGTGGGCCTGATCCCCAGTGGGGGGATGAGGAGGTGGCCGATCTGTGTTCGCTCTCATCAATGTTTCTATCTCTCTCTCTCCCCCTTCCTCTCTCTCTAAAATCAATAAAGAAAAAAAAAATGAAAGACAAAGATTCTCTCCTTGACCAAACGCTAGTCAGGTTCCTCCCAGCTCCTTTTTGATTTGCCTCATGCTTGGACACGTCCTGAAGAGCCCAGTTTTAGCAAAAATCATATATTAAGTCAGTTTAGCCAGAATCCCCCGCAATCAATACCTGATGACCTCCTCGTCCCTCAGGTGAGGTCTGATCTCCTGGCTGCCTACCCCAGGAGTCCTGTTAGGTCAGTTTAGCAAGAAGAACCCCAACCCTTCAGTCAGTTTCTATCCACCACCCCCATGCTCTGCTCCGTGGCTACAAACTCCCACTTATGCTGGTTTATTCCGAGCCGAGTCCAATCTCCGCTTCCTGCTGTGACACCGCATTGCAGTAGTCCCTGTACTTAGCACAATAACCCTGAATAAAGTCTGCCTTACTGTTTTAACAAGCGTCATGAATAATTTTTCCTTTAACAATCGCCATTAAAATAGCATTCACGAAGATTATGAAAATAAATGGAAAATTCCTACTTATGTCAAAACCTCAGGAGAAGAAATATGTGCACTTTGACAGTCACCACAAAAATGTTTGCATTTCGATAAAGACTGAAAATTAATCGCCCAGGATGGTAACAGTGGTTGTTTTCACAATAAAATCATGACGCATCTTTTCTTCCTTCTCCTTGCCTGTACTTTCAAATCTAATAACTGTATTATCACTTTTAATCACCCCACAGAATAAGTTTGTAGAATTTCTGCCGACGTGTCTCTTCTTTTCTCGTCTTATTCTTCAATGCAAACTGGCCCAAGAAAACATCAGATGTATAAATTAGGGAGCCTTGCTTCTGGAAAAGGGAACGAGAGAAGGAATATAAACAACATTTAAACAGTAGATATATAGCTCCTTTCAAAAAATAAATGTAGCATTAACTTCTCTGATGAGATAGTTGGGAAGGTCCCAAGATCACTGTGGTCCCCGGAGCCCGGAAACAAATCAAGAAAAATCTAAGAATGAGACTGAAGTAAGGAACCTTTGGCTCTCCCGTACAAATGGGGTCATGACAGGCACCCTGCACCTGAGGCCAGCTTGGGAAACTCCTTGGCAGGTGGTGCACCGCGTCTGTGGCACGGTCACCTAAGTGAGGGCTAGGAGACTACTCTTCCCACGACTGTGACTGACCAGTCAGATGGAGGGTTGCTCTTCTAGGGGTTTCTTTCCTTGTTATTTACAAATATGTTTTCGTTGATTTTTTTCAGAGAGAGGGGAAGGAAGAGGGAGATAGAAACATCAATGTGTGAGAGAGACATCAGTCAGCTGCCTCCTGTACGCCCCCTACTGGGGATCAAGTCCTCAACCCCGGCATGTGACCTGACTGGGAATCGAACCCGGTCCTCTGAGTCCATGGGACGATGCTCAATCCACTGAGCCACACCAGTGGGGCTTTTTCCTCATTTTTAAGGTGAACTTTCCACCTTATTGTATGACTTTCAGAATTGACTCAGCGGCTGATGGTAAAGTCATCTTGGAATGTTCTGCTTTGGATGATTTTGGGCCAGACAGATTTTACGCCCTCTTTCTAGGTTTAAAGAATCTCCTTCCCCATGAATCCTGTGAGGGGATGCGGAAATGGCGCGCAGTGGCGTTCACAGCCTCCCTTGCAGCTAGGATGCAGGTGGGGACAGAGGCTGTGCCGCTCGGACGCATCGTGTCCAGACTTTTACTTTGAAGCAGCGGTGCACGATGGGGTGGTGGAGAACCTCTCCGGAGGGGCAGCACCTGGGCGGCAGGAGCCAGCGGCTCGGTGGTAACTCCAGCCTCGCACACTAGGGATGCTGGTTAAGAACCACTGGAAGCTTAGTGGGGGCAGCAGTGGTGTGTCCTTGGGGCAAATCTACGGCAGGACTGGGCGCGTGTTTTCCTCAGCTGCTTCTGCGCCTGCCTGGCTCTCATCTCACCTGCTCGGGGTTCTTACAAACAATCCTGCCCTTTTCTTCTCGAAAATGTCCGAGTTGAGGACATGGCCTCTGCAGGAAATGATGACTGATGTAAATGACAGATAAGTAGTATTTTCCTTCTAAAGTGCAATATCAACAAATTAACCTTCAAAAGAAAACGCATGCTTTCAACGTCAAACGCTCGCAAATACATGCTCAGAGATCAGCTATAAAATATGAATTCAAGAGATAGTGCCTCCCTGGTGGCAAAAAAGTTACTTTTGCCCAGCCAGTGTGGCTCAGTGGTAGAGCGTCGACCCATGCACCAAGAGGTCTCCGTTTGGATTCCCGGTCAGGACACATGACCAGGTTGAGGGCCCGATCCCTATTGGGGGACGTGCAGGAGGCAGCCAAATGATGTTCTCTCTCATCGATGTTTCTATCTCTCTCTCCCTTCCTCTCTCTCTAAAATCAATAAAGAAAAAAAAATTTTTTTAATTTACTTTCTGTTTTTCTCACTAGACTAACTTAAATACCTTACTCATATTAAAGAATTTGTGATAAACACAACTAAGATTAGCCCTGGCCAGTTTGGCTCAGCGATTAGAGCGTCGGCCTGCGGTCCGGAGAGACCCGGGTTTGGTTCCCGCTAAGGGCACGTAATTCGGTTGCAGTTTGTTCCCGGCCCTGGGGTTGGTCGTGCGGGTGGCAGCCACTCGATGTGTCCCTTCACATCGATGTTTCTCTCTCTCTATCCCTTCCTCTCTCTCCCTCCCACTCTATCTGTACAAAAAAATGGAAAAATGTCCTCGGGTGAGGATAAAAAGAAAGGAAAAAATAATAATAATGAGATTAGTAGTGAACATTATTTTGTTTTCCTATCAGTGGAAGAAATTTTGAATGCTGTAGAATCTTTAGCAGCACTGCCTTTTTAAACTATAAAACACAGTTCTGTTGACTAGATACTAAAAGCCTAGAATACTAATATATACAGTTAAGAAAAGTTCATGAGCTAATGTCCAAATTATTTCTACATTCAATAAGATTCTAATAATAAGGTTTTCACCAGAAAGCTTTTTCAGTGTCTGAAGAGCAAATGACCGTTTGTGCGGTCTCTCATTGCCTAAGTCAGTAAGTTGCCCAAACCATATAAATTAATGTCTCATTATTTTGCTCAAACACGTTTTCTAGGCTCATACTTCTAGGTTTTGAATAGTCAGAAGACATCTCTCAAAAAAATAAGTAAATAACTCTGCTAGGAATGTAAGATGTATATTACCATACACGCAAGAGACCTGAAATATGAAAATGCTTTCTTCAAAGACAAGTCAGCCCAGCCGGTGTGGCTCAGTGGTGAGCGCTGACCCGTGGACAAGAGGTGGCGGTTAGATTCCAGTCAGGGCACATGGCCGCTGGAGGTGTGCGGGGGGCCGCCAGTCAGTGTGTCTGTCTCATCGATGTTCCCATCTCTCTCTTGCTTCCTCTCTCTCTAGAAACCCATAAAAACATATTTTTAAAAAGAACAAGTCAAACCAGAGTAGCTGAGAACTCAAGGTACGAAATAACACAGGTGGGGGTAGTGTGAACAGAAGTCATTTACAGTGCGGATTCGGGGTCTGGTGAAAGCAGGTATTTTCCCTCCTCCCCTTGACGGAACCACAGGTACAATAGTCTGACCATAATGTGTACACATGTGGTCTTCATCCCCGTTCCTGGCACCGGAACTCCTAAGCCCCGGGAAATTTTTTCAGGAGCCATCAGGTGAAAACATGGTTTCTGTTACCCACAGCAAGCCCCTTTCGATCAATCTGGGGTTTTGTTCAAGAGAGGGTTTGGGGAAACCCCCAGATAATCACAAGATGGGGGCTGGTGGAGCCGATCTTGGGGGTAGAGGGTTGAAGCTTCAAGCATTTCCGCTTCCACCTCCCGAAGGAAGAGGGGCTAGAGGTGGCATTACCCGTCAGCGGTCAGTGATTTAATTGATCATGCCTACGTAATAAAACCCCCGTAGAACCCGGACTGCGGGCTGCAAGAGCTTCAGGCTGGTAGGGGCGAGGCGCTGGGGTGGAGCCCCAGGAGGGGGCGGGAGGCTCCCACCTCTTCCCACTTCTTGCCCTGTGGTCTCTTCATCTGCTGTTTCGGGTTAGATCCTTTGTAATACATCGGTGCCCTGGCAAGGAAACTGCTTGCCTCCGCTCTGGGAGTCATTCTAGCAAATTAATGGAACCCAAGGAGGTGGAGGTGCCGATCTGAACACTTTTGATCGGCGTCTGAAGTGGCGGGGGGTGGGGGCCACCCTGCGAGGCTGAGCCCTAACCTGTGGAATCTGGTACTGTCTCCGGGTAGACAGAGTCAGAACCGACTGAGCGGTGAGACACCCAGCTGATGTGCAGAATGGCTTGCTGTGTGGAAACCCGCACCGCTGGAGTGCGGGTGCTCAGAGAGCAGACAGAGAGGCAGGTTTCCCGGGCGCGTCAACACGCGTGCGGCACCCGCACACCCGCAGGCAAGTGCATGATTGGCTTCCGAGCTGCCTGGGCTCTTGAAGGCACGGAAATAGGTCAAGGAGAAAGACACCATTGTCATTCACTTTGCATCCCCAGTAAAACAAAGTTTAAAATATGTGCATAAATTGACTGAAAAGGGCTCTTCCGGCAGTTATCTGTCTACTCGCCAGCTCCCGGAGAGCGTGGTTTGCAGCCCAGAGCACAGGTTCTGCTGGCTCTGCCTCCCCTTCCTGATCCACGGAACCCAAGCCCAGGCATCCAGGCGGTGCGGACTACCTGACAGGCCCCAGGCGCCTTTCTCAGAACCACAGTGAAAACCACGGGAAGCTCCTCAGCTTGAATGCGTCTGGAAGAGCAAAACTGTTCCAGAAAGGGATGCCTGTCCCTGCACTTCAGGGGGTGATGGGTCCGGAGAGTCACTGCCCCAGGGGGCATGAGTGAGGGCCCAGTCTTCCTGCCGACCTCACACAGAAGAGCAGCCCAGCACGTATTAACTCCAGTACTGTCATCCCGACCAGGACGAAGTGCGATGCTTGATGATGAGAAGCTTACCTGAAACCCGGCGCCTCCTGCTGGGACACAGGTGGAATGGTGCCCAGGGGCCAGCGAAGGTGACTCAGAGCAGGAAATGGCTCTGCGTGTGTGTGAGCGCATGTGTGCATGCGTATGCTCATGCATGTGTGTCTTCATGTGTGTGCGTCTGTGTGCATGTGTTATATGCATGTGTGCTTGTGTGTGCACACGCATGTCTGGATGTCTTCGTGTGTGTGTGCACCATTAGCATGTGTTATATGCGTGCGTTTGTGTTTATGTGTGTGCATGCATGTGTGTGCATGTGTGTACACATGTTTATGTGTGTTGTGTATGTTCATGTGTATGTGTGCGCGTGTGTGTAGCCACGTGAGCGCTTGTGGAGATCAGAGAAGGCACAGGGCCCTGGCCGGTTTGGCTCAGCGGTTAGAGTGTCGACCTGCAGTCCTGAGAGACCCGGGTTCGGTTCCCGCTAAGGGCACGTACTTTGGTTGCAGTTTGTCCCCGGCCCTGGTTGGTCATGCGGGTGGCAGCCACTCGATGTGTCCCTTCACGTCGATGTTTCTCTCTCTCTCTCCCTCCCACTCTATCTGTACAAAAAATGGAAAAATATCCTCAGGTGAGGATTAAAAAAAAAAAAAGAGAAGGCACAGGTATTCTGTCCAAACCTACGTCCGATGTGTCCTGCACGTGTGTGGGAAGAAGGCACCACCACCTCTGAGGGTCGGAGAAGAGGCCACCACTCCATGAACGGTCACATCTCAGGACCCACAGGCAGGAAGCTCCTTCCAGCCAGGAGACAAGTCTTCAGGCTCCACCCAACGTGGGCCCCACCGTTCCAGCTGTCATCCCACATGTCCCCCGTCTGTCCCCGTGACCGTGTGACTGCTGACCGTCCCACTGAAGGTCACGGTAACCTCTCAAAATCCTGTCGGCGTCTCAGCCTCCAGCTTCCCCTTAGAAAGAGCTACGTGAAGTATTCTACAAACAGCCTGCACGTACTGAGAAAAACCAGTGTTGCTCATAAGAATGAAAACTACAGCATCGCAACCAGTCTTCTCGTTCTTCTCGCCCTGCTCCTGCTCCTGAATGACCACACGGCGCCGGCGTTGCCCACTCATTGGCGCCTCATCACTTTTCTCCTGAACCCTTGACCAAAACCCATGACCCAGACACGTCACCCTGATCTCAGCCACCAGACTAGACCGGTGAGCCTCCAGGCTGGTTTGGGAACCTAAGGGGCCTGCAGAGACAAACCTCCTCACACAGTTACAGCAAGAAGACACGTCCCTGCCCCACTGTGAGTCCCTCAGGCACGCAGAGTCCCCGAGGCTGCCCAACATGCGCTGTTACAAAGTCCAAGAGGACACGCGGACAGGCACCTGCCGCTGATTTCTCGTCAGCCAGAAGTCAGAGATTTCCGAAAAACCACAACAAAAATGTAAGACGGGCCACTTTGATTACTGCCTTTTTTGTTTTTGTTTGTTTTTAGAAAATATAGTTCTTTTCATAAAAATGTATCTTTATGTTAACATGTAATGGGCTTGTTACTGGCATTTTTATTTTTTTAATCTCACCCGAGGATATGTTTTGTGGGTTTTTTTTTATTATTATTACTATTGATTTTTCAGGGAGAGAGGAAGGGGGAACGAGAGAGAGAGAAAGATCAATGTGAGAGAGAAACATTGATCGGTTGCTTCCCATATATGCTTGGCTGGGGATCGAACCTGCAACCTAAGTATGTGATCTGACCGGGATAGAACCCACAACTTGTGGGGTAGGGGACGATGAGCCAACCAACCAAGCTACCCAACCAGGGCTTGCTACTGGGATTTTTAAACAAAATTAATAAATAAATGGCTTTAAACGTCTCTGCCTTAATTTTGAATATGGTAAATATCATTAGACATATTCCACATAAATGAAAACTCTTTGGGGTCCTCAGGAGTTTTTCAGGTGTCCAGGGACAAACTGTGCAAGAAGCTCTGAACCGGAATATACCCGGTAGGGCCTCCCCTCACTGCCTGACCCACAGAGAGGACTCTGCCCATCGCAGCCACGACAAGTCCAGCGACTTCTGTGCCCCAGACACTGCATGGCCGCCGCAGGCTGGGCGCTGGGCTGTCGCACCCCTTTGATCACTCGGGCTCTGAGTGAAGAAGCAGACCATGGGCAACGATGATAAAAGACTTTGTCATGAATGATGGAACCCAAGAACCTGTGGGAGCTGGCTGAACAGGGTACGTGGGGATGGCGCCGGAGCCCCATGTCATCAGAGCAGGCTGGCAGCCAGGAGAACCCGACATGAAGTGGTGGAGCAAGGACAAGCTGGCACCCCAGGAGTGCACCCAAGCCTGCTCCGGCCTCTCCAGCTCCAGGCCTGTGCCTTGATGCTGCCCTTGCCCTGCAGGAGAAGCTGGCAGCCTTGATCAGGGAGCCCAGCCTGCGCCGGGCCAGCAGCACAGACTCTACAGAAGCGGAGTTGCTTCCGGCTCACCTGCTGACCCGCCTCACCCAGACCGCCAAGAGGCAGGCAGCAGCGTGAGCCGCAGCGAACCACGCCCTTCGCCGATCTTCCTGGCATCAGGCATAAGACCGGGGCTCCTCTCCACGCCCCGATCTCGGGTCAAGTCTCTCCTGGACCCCAGCTAAGCGGCACGTCTATGGGGGAGGAACCGTGAAACACACGGCACCCCCTTGGTGAGGGGGGCACCACGTAAACCTCGCTGATGCTGCTTCCCACTGGCGCCCTCCACCTCAGCCTCCAGACAGGCTGACTCCCAGGAGGACACTCGCCTCCGTCCCTTCCAGCTCTGAATACGCCCAATAGCTCTCGCCAGCACTTCTCCTGAAGGTGATCTAGTGATCTCCCCAAGAAAGCCAGAGCCCCAATGTGCGTCCCCAGACACCAATGTGCTCTCCCAGTCCCACTCTGTCCTGCCCCATCCCGATGCCCGGCATGTCGCAGACCCTCAGCAAAGACACTGAACTAATGAAAACCTCCTCAATGCACTGTGGGCACCTGAGATCTCAGCGGCACCGACCCCTCCCCACCTTAGTGGCCCCTCTCCCCTTAACTCCACCATCCACCTCTCTTCTGATTCCTTAAACGTATTAAACGTAGTCATTTACACCGTGTTTAACAGTCGCATTATCTGAAGTCCTGTGGGTCTGATCCCGCGTTTCCACACTCACTCACAGGGACCCGTTTCTCTTCCATTTTCTTTGTTCCCCATTTTGTTCCGAGCTCATATGCCTTGGAAATGAGGTCTCTGCAGAGACTCTGAATTTGCTTCTGCCGTGTACCTGGGGGCACATCAACCTCCAACGAATCCAAGCATCACATGTGGTGGGATGACCACTGATGTGGCCGGGTTGTAGTTGAAAATTCCCCAGGGGGAATCTTTCACTTCTACTGAACAGCACGACTTCAGATACGCCACGTTCTGCTCCCTTGTGCTGAGGACGGGGCCCTGTGCAGGGCCAGCGACCAGCAGAGGTCCTGGGTCAGACCATTCACCTTGGGAAAGTGTAGGCTCTGATTCAGTGCCAGGTCCACATCACCCCACCCATCAAAGGAACAGCCCCACCCTCTAAGTTTGGCAACTGCTCCCACAAGTCGGTCTCAGCACTCTGATAATCTGAGTCCTCAATTTTATCATTATCTTCAGCTTCTAAGAGTCATTATTTCCCAAACTTAGACCTTCTTTTCTGTCTTACCCAGCCATTTCAGTTGTTTTGAGTGGGAGGGTCAGTCAAGTTATCTAATTATCAGTCTGCTATAAATTTAGGTTTTCATTCGTTTTTTATTTCAATAAAAATTTAAACATCTATTATTTGGAATGCAATTAGACATAGAAACATAAATATGATGTACTGTCTGCCCCCAAGGAACTTAGAGAAAAGTAAGAGGCATAAAAGTAAGTCAATAATACAATAATGGACAACACAGCATCATCTATCTGGTGCTCTCCCGATATGAGCACGGGGAACCAGGGAGTACAGACGGGAAGCACTTACTGCTTGCGGTTGGGGGTGGGCTCAGGGAAGGCCTCTCGGCGAGCTAATGCCATTCCTGCTTTGAGACCTAAAACACGAGTGTCTGTTTCTCACTCACACAGGTAGATGGGCTGGGCTCGGCTCTGCTTGGCTGGGTGTGACCAAGCTGGTTCAGGGTCCAGCTTCCACTGAAGCTGGCCCCACGTGTCTCTTCCTCTTCTGAGACTAGCAGCTACATGTCCTCTTGTGCCAGAGGTTTGACTCTCTCAGGGCGGTAAGTGGAAGCACACCAGCCCACAATGCACCTCGTGGTCACAGGCACGCACGATCACTTCTGCCCACATTCCACGGCCAGAGCACGCCACCCGGCCACGATCCACAGCAGGGGGAGAAAGACATATACTCCTCCCATGGAAGTGGGGTCGTGGTGGAAACTAGTATTAGCTGAAGAATAGTCTAATCTAACATAAAAGGATTCAGGAGTTAGTATTGAAATTAGTTTTAAAAGGAGATGAAAATTCAGAAGACAGTTAATTCCAGAGGAAAGGGAATTGCAGATGTAAAACGGATTCATGAGCAAAGTTAATCAAGTCACATGGCTACACTAGGCACCTGTGCAAGGACAGCAGGAGAGGGTATTGAGAAGTAGACAGGGGCCAGAGAAAAGCAGAGTGTTTTAATAAGCTTTAATCTCTATGTATCAAGAAGCCATGGAAAGGTTTCAAGTCAGAGTGATATAATCACACTGGCGTTTTATAGAGATCATGCTGCAATCTCATGAGATAATCTGATACTGTAGGCAAGAGTATCGAAAAGATCCAAGAATAAAAAGATAAGAGGTTGAGTAGGATCTATGGTAGTAAGAAGCTGAAATCAAGAGGTATTTAAAAGGTATATCAATAAGCTAATAAAAGTACTATTGAGCATTGTCTGGTACAAAATAAGTTCTCATTAAATGGGAGAAGAAGATACTTTAATAGCAACAATAAAACTTGGTAATTAGTTGTGTGAGGAGGTAGAGTGGGAGAATAAAACAAGGGGGAAATGTAAGATGCTTTTCAAGTATCTTGTTTGAATAACCAAATTAAATATGTATGTCATTTATTGTCATATGGACCAGCTGAGGAAGAATAATGAGAATAAAGAGAAAAATGATGAATTTTGTGTTGGACATATTATAAACATAAAAGAAAAAAACTCAAAAGTAACTATAAAAATTTCAAATGAGCAACAATAAGATTGGCAGCTGACTTTTCAGCAGGAGTGATGGAAGTCAGAGAAAGATAATGGAATACTATTTCCAAGGTGCTGAAGAATACCAATATCTACCATCCTAGAATTCTATACCAAGCAAAATTATACTTCAGGAATGCAGAAGGATGAGAACCAGGAAACAGGTATAATTATGTTCATATCTGCATTGTTCAAAATAGTCCAAACCAGAATAACCAAAGATTTATGTGCAATAGAATGAATAATTAAATTATGGTATATGCATATGATAAATGACTATACAGCTGTGGTTCTCAAAGTGTGCTGCGTGTAACAACAGTGTCAGTATCACCAGGGAACTTTCTAGAAAAACCCAAGTGTTTACTAAATCTGACACTCTGGGGGTGTGGGCTAGCATGTGTAAACTAACATGTCTGAACGTGGACAAACTACAAATTCATACAACAACATAAATGAATACTCAAAGTGTAATGTTGAAAGAAAGAAGCCAGAATGATAGAATTAAAACACTATATTCCATTTAAACAGCACTTAAAAAAAAAGAGAAAGACAGATTCCAACTAAATTGTTTAGGGATACCCAATTGACAGTAAAACTATAATGAAAAAAGGAAATATTCAACATAAAACTTGAAACAGTAATTATCTCTTGGAGAAGAAATAAGGTGTTTAGATTAGGGAAGTGCATTTAGGAGGATTCTGGATGTTGACAATATTCTATTTCCTGACTTGGATGGTGATCACACAGCTGTACACACTACAATGATTTACAATATATATAATTATATATACAACATATGTATAATCTGTATTTATTTTGAGGATTGGAATACTGCATTTCTCTTTAACTTTCACCCACATGTTTTATGTTTCGCAAAGAAAAGAGTTTTAAAACCAGCAAACAGGAATGTTGACAAGTAGTATCAAATCCCGGGAAATCTGTCTGACGAGACACCTCAGGAATGGACCGCAGCTGTGAGAAATGGGGGAGAAGGACGGGGCACGGGAATGTTGACTGCATCTCAGAGACTGGTCCGTTCTGCTCACGTTGCACCCCGGGGCCTAGCATGCGCCCAGCACCTGGAAGGCCCTCGGGAAGTGTTTGCTAAACGAGTGGCTGAGAGAGGAAAGCAGACGCCGACCTGTGACAGGGGAGGAAGCAGGAGGTCTTTCCCCAGAGCAGAGATGGAAGGTGTTTGGAGGCGAGGAGAGAACCCAGACACCCAGTGCAGCCTGGGGAGGAAGAGTCAAAGAAGCAGGTGGAATCCCCGCTGGTCGAAGACACACCACCCAGGGCGCGGATTGCAGGCGAAGTCCTCCAGCCCACGGGTCAGAGGACTAGACGAGCATCTCCACCCAGTGCGGCGAGCGCTCAGAACTCCCGTGGCTGCCGGGGTCGGGACAACGTCTTGCAGGCAGGCCGTGAGTTGCTGGGAAGAGAGGACGGGACGAGGACGCCGGGAAGAAGGCGCAGGGTGAGCCCACAGTCACTTCAGGGGAAATCAGGACACTCCCCAGTGAAGGATGGATGGAGAAAGCTGAGCATGGTGAGACCCTTCCTGCGGACGGCACCCCTGCCTCGCAGTGCCCCATGCTTTCCAGAGTCAGCACGCCCAGACCAGTCCCGGCACGACCCGCATGACCTCTGCCGGTCCCAGATGGACCCGCATGACCTCTGCCGGTCCCAGATGGACCCACATGACCTCTGCCGGTCCTGGCGTGAACCCCATGACCTCTGCCGGTCCCGGCAAAGACCCACAGGACCTCTGCCGGTCCCAGATGGACCCGCATGACCTCTGCCGGTCCCAGATGGACCCACAGGACCTCTGCCGGTCCCAGATGGACCCGCATGACCTCTGCCGGTCCTGGCGTGAACCCCATGACCTCTGCCGGTCCCGGCAAAGACCCACAGGACCTCTGCCGGTCCCAGATGGACCCGCATGACCTCTGCCGGTCCCAGCACGGACCCATAAGACCTCTGCCGATCCCAGATGGACCCACATGACCTCTGCCGGTCCCGGCGTGAACCCCATGACCTCTGCCGGTCCCGGTGTGAACCCACAGGACCTCTGCCGGTCCCGGATGGACCCGCATGACCTCTGCCGGTCCCAGCGTGAACCCCATGACCTCTGCCGGTCCCGGCGTAAACCCCATGACCTCTGCCGGTCCCGGCAAAGACCCACAGGACCTCTGCCGGTCCCAGATGGACCCACATGACCTCTGCTGGTCCCAGCACAGACTCGCATGACCTCTGCCGGTCCCAGATGGACCCACCTGACCTCTGCTGTAGCCAGCCTCCTTCCTGTGCAGCATGAAACTCAGAACCTCCTGATCGCTCACCGACTCCACTCCTTTCGACCTCGACATTCTTCGGGGAAGGGCATTGCATGAGATTCCCCAAGGACCCCTGCCCCGTGAGCCCCCTCACGATGCCTTTGACGCCTAAATCACTTTCTTTCTTTGACGTGACCAGCCTGTCCACGGTATGCAGGGTAGGTGCTGCGTGGTTCTCCACTGGCCTTCTCGTCATCAAAACACCTCGTCAAGACGCACAACACTCTGTGACTTTGCTCTTCCTTTATGGCCCTGACTCATGCAGCTGCACCCCAGGAGCCCCAGCTCCCCCACCGAGTGGATGACAGGAACGTCAGCATCCTGGTCCCAGAGCTCACATCTCTCCCGCATTCTACCACAGACCATTCGGAATGTGACAACACGCGCGTAGGATAAACAAGAGCACCAGCCGGTTCAGCCGTGAGCCACACGAGATGGCGAGTCTGCGGTGCTTCCCTAGCGATCAGTGCGTCACGTGCTCCATCAACAGTAACCTCGAACTTAATCTCCTGTCCCGGAAGCTACGTTGAATCGAGCTCCCAGAGTATCGCTGAGGAACACCAGCTCCTACACACAAACAATGTATCCACCGGTCACCGGAATGTCACAGTGTGCATTCCTCTGCATGTCCGTGACCAGAGCAGGTCCAATTTGGAAAACTCAAATCCAAGTGTGGCTTCCACGGGCTGAGCCGACACTCATCCTGAACCACATGCACGTCAACAGGCGGGTCTCAGTCCGTGCGCGTGCTCTCGTCTGCGCTCTGAGCCCTGCAGCACTGAGACGGGCCCAGCTCTGGACCGCAGGAGAACCAGTCGGACACGCGTGCGAGGGCCCGACAGGCGGGAGCGGCTTTCTGGGGCTCTGAGAGCTGGCCTCCCTGCCCTGGGGCTGCGGCTGCACCAGCCCCAAGGCGTCCCCCACCTTCTCGCTCCTGCCTCGCACCCACAGCCAGCCTAACAATGCAGTAGCAGCAGCAGGTCTCAGACTTGCGGCGGACAGTTCATCTGAGCTATTTATTTACTTACTTTAATATGTTGTTATTGATTCTTTTAGAGAGAGAGGAGGGGGAGAGAGATAGAAGCATGGATGTCAGAGAGAAACATGGATCAGCCGCCTCCTGCACCCGCCACTGGGGATCGAGCCTGCAACCTGGGCATGTGCCCTGACCAGGAATCGAACTGGGACGTCTCAGTCCCTGGGATGACACTCAGTCCATTGAGCCATGCTGGCTGGGCTGAGCTGTTAGTTAAATGCACATCCCTGGGCCCCATCTGAAGAAACTCATCACCAATTTCCAAACCACCGTGGACATTGTGAAAGTCACCACCGCATCTGTCCAGTCCGAGCACCTGGGGCGCATCCTTCCAGGTGCCTCCTGCTCACCTGCACCCCGAAGCCTGGGCTGCTGCCACACACCACGTGCTTCAGCAGCCAACCCAGATGTCCCTTTGTCCTGCAGTGAGCGACAGTAATACACCCCAGCATTAGCAATAGGTGCGTTACCTCAACAAGCAATTATTTTTCTGAGAAATGAAAGCTGTGGGCCTGTTTTCGAAGTTAATGAGCTGACAGGGGAACCACACTCACCCCACGGGGCACGTCAGCCCGCGTGTCAGCAAAGCCGCTGCTGAAGCACGTGACGCGGGGCTCTGTGCGAACGGCGACCGGCCGCCACCTCACCGGGGCCGCGCTCCCCGGCTGGGCAGACCTCTCTCCCGGAGAGGAACAACTTTGTAACGATTTCCTGTCACCTAATGACTGTTAAATTAGCTTTCTCCCTCGGCCCCAGTGCAAGGGGCCAGCCCACCCCACGGAGTGACAGCCCCGGGGCAGAGCCCGGAGGTCACAGGACTTAACGAGGGAGCTCAGGGCTCAGCTTCCAGGACGAGTGGGGGAGGGAGTGATCTCGGCTGCCACCGGCAAATGCCCAGGTCCCGACACATCCTCTGATGAGAAGCTGCTCTCGGGGTTAGCCCTCTGGGTGACATTCCGGGCGGCTGCCCTGGTGCACGGCTGTGGTCTTTATTATCCCTCCCACCAGGGGGACGGGGAACTAGAGAGATGCTCAGCACACCCAGCCCAGCCCTTGGGGGCGAACAGAACATCGGCAGCCTGTGCTGAGGCCGGGACACCCAGCCCCACGGCGATGCCAGCCAGGCTACAGCTCCACCCAGCGCCACCTTGTTCTGTAGGGACCTTCGATAGGAACAGGTCGTGGTGACAACCTCATTGCCAAGGGCCCAGCCGCCACCTGTCCCACCATGAAGGCTGAGTGTGCAGCCTCGCTCGGAACTGGGGGCCTGGCCTGGCCTTCCGGTGTCCTCAGCACACGTTCAAGCCTGGACGTTGCTCCATTTCGCTTCGGGATGAGAAGCATCTCTTCTGGCATTTGGCTAGGTCATTTCTCATTAAATATCAACCCAATTCTGACAGCGAGCCTGTGTGTCCCTACGGAAAGGAACAGGCCCGGAGGGCAGGTGGTGTGTCCACCTCTACCAATTCCCATCCGGTCCCCACAGACGGCAGAGCAGAACCTAGGCGGGCCCGAGGCCCGTAGCCCACCCCAGCCCGGGCCTGCCCTGGCCAAGGTCAGCTGTGGTCGGTACTCTAGATACGCCAGCCAAGCACCAGTGCCCAGGGGGGACACTCACTGCCTCTCTGGGCCTCAGTTTCCCCTTCGGTGAAAATCTGAGGAGAGCTGTTCATTGTGATCCGTGGGCCGACTCCACGAACCGTATTCAAATTCCTGCTCCACCCCCCCGACAGAATGCTGTCCTCGCTGAGCCTCAGTTTTCTCATCTGTAAAATGGGGACACCGCCACGTCTTATGTGTGGGGTGAAAATTAATAAGATCCCGTGTGTGAAGTGCCTGCTGCCGTCAGTTTTAACTGCTTGGGAAATGGGACCACATTTGCTAATCTAAGAATCTTAATTTCAGAGTTTGGGCTTCACAACATGCCATGAACCACCCGAGGGTGGAAGATGGGCTGGCCAATGCGGGGGACTCCCCTTTGCCCCAGGCACCCCTGTCTAGAGTCTGCAGGCTGCGTAATCAGTGGGAGAGCCCATCCAAGGTTCGAGAAACTCAAACATGATGAAGACACTGCCTCTCTTTTCAGAGAACGGTGCTTATTCACGCCAGCCACCTTCCCCTTCGCTGGGAAGCCTTCTCCGCACGGTGGAGGGGGCCCAATGGGCCCGACTGGGGAGCGGCTGCCCCATGCAGGGTCCCCTTGAGCAGCCGCTCTTGAAGCACCACCCAGTGGTTACTCTGGGTACTGCAACCCCATTGGGCTTCCTACATAGGTCCAGGGTCCGTTGTCCCTCTAACAGGGCCTGTGGTCCCTGGGGTCCTGAGAGCCTCTGACCTTCCTCCCAGCACTAGCTTTCAAGAGAGAAGCTCCATACAGAAGCCTGCTTGAGCCCTCCGGCCAGAGCTCTGCTGCTGCACTCGTCTCAAAGCCAACCCAGGACTGCCTGCCCCCCTCTCTGCCCCTCAACAGCCTTACGAGTGGCTCACCACCCAAGGCACACTGGTGCTCAGCAGAGAGAGCGCTTCCCCCTCTGTCTGCCTGGCTCTCAGGCTTCACACTTCCTCACCCTGAGCACCTGCTGTCCCAGGAGACACAGAACCCCGTGCACAAGCGGAGGCTTCGCAGTCAGAAATACTTCGATTCGGGTCCTGATGCACCACTCACCAGGTGGACATCTACGCACACACATTCTACATATGTGTACATATAGTATATATAATGTGCACTGTTGTGTAACATGTAAGATATCATGTAATATACAATGACATAACATTACGTAGTATATAAAATCTCTTATCGAGGGAGGACACTGGGCCCTTGGAAGACGCACTATGATAGTGAGCACTAATTACCCAGGAGAGCACTGGAGCAAATTGCTAATAGTGACCTAGGAACATACTAAGAAATTGAAACATTGTTGCGATTTTCCACTTTAGACCTGAGCAGCATCTTCATCACACCAGGACTTGGCAGGTGGAGGTCAGTCTGGGTCACAGGACCTCTGGGGCACACTTTGCCCAACTCTCCCCAGGCCAGTCTGCTCGAGGGGATTTTCAGAGCAGCCCTGATAGGAAAGAAGGTCACGGAACAGCTGCCTGTGGGTGGCAGGCGGCTGGCCCCGTGCTCCTGGGGAGGGCTACGCAGGTGCACCCAGCTCGGCTCCTTGGCCAGAAGCCGGCCGGCCTTCGCTCCTGCCCTCTGGCCCCGGCAGAGTCCAGGACCAGGTCAGAGTCAGGGCCTCGCGTGCTGGCGCCTTTCCATGGGCAGGAGCGCTGGTGTCCACACCCTGCTCTCCATCTTCCTGCGCCTCGGCGGGAAGTCCCGTCTCAGGTATCGCTTCCCACAGCCGGTCCAGCAGGAAGCAACTCCCGTTGTTACCTGAAATAACACTCACGAAAGAGCCTAACTCGATGGGCACTGGTGCTGAAGTCTTTAGCCCGCACAAGCAATTAATTTAATTAACTGGAAGAAAATACTGAGCGCGAACCAAACCAGAGACAGGTGAGCATGGCCCACCTCCCGAAGCCGCACGTCCGTGAGGGACACACGTGTGCCCGTGGTGCCCAGCAGCAGAGTCCAGCACACCGAGGGGAACGAGGCTGTCTGCGGAGACACTGAGGAAGAAAAGGTCTGTTCAGGCTGCGTTCGGCGAAGCCACGGGGCGCCAAGTCCTGTGGTTTGCAAACAGGAGGAACACGGGTCAGCTTCCCTCCTCACCCGATTGTATCATCTTTCTGAGAAGACAGACTGTAAGGGCTGTGTTCCAATGTGGCCACAGTTCAGTGTTTGGAGGCTGGAAGATGGGGCGAAGGAGATTCGGGGTCTCTCTGGACGTCAGGGATGGGTCCTGGAGAGAGGGCCTGAGAGGTGAAGGGAAATGGACTGATGGACCCCAACCTCCAGGCGTCTGAAACCCCAAGGTGACGCACAGATCCCAGAGCTGTCCCCCGCGGTGTCCAAAGAAGGGTTCGCTCCTTCCGAGCCTGGCTTCACTGGACTCTAGTCTTTCTTCCTTCCACATCCCTAACCATCAGCTTCGGACTGATTTTGTCCTGTGTCGGCAAATAAATGCAAAGCTAATATTATTCTCTCTTATTTCCCGTCCATTGTCGGACTGACACCTACGTGTCACAAATCACGCCCGGGGCCCTGCGGACGCCCTTGTTTTATGGGCTGTGCAAGGCCATCATCCCTGCAACACACTTTTCTAATGAAGATGAAAAGCGTCCAGGGACAACACCAGCACCGCCATTCTTGTCAAAACAAGTGGCTAGGAGCTGGACAGATTGGCCTTAGATGTCATTTGTCACAAGGCTGCCTCGCCGAAGCCGCTGTGGCCGGTACAGTGAGGAGACTCTGACTCAGCAGATCAGAGAAAGGCGCAAACCGCTCTCTTTCTTGGGGTGTTCTCTGTGAACCCCGACACGACTCCAAGGGGCTCCTGAAACGGTTTCTAAGGAGGGGCCGTCTTCCCGCGCCGGCGTTACCAAGGCTTCGTGGTGTATGAAACACAGGCCCCAGCACCCGGTCCCTTCTCCTGACAGCTTCTACTTCTGCTTCAACAGATGCTTCGTCTTGCTGACTGATTTTCATGCAAAGGTTTTCCCTGTACAGTCCCATTTTTACATGTCCTTTCTCAGTGTGCCGTGCAAAGTGGACAGAGCTTGGCCACTCGCTGGCGTGTATCAGCAGAAGTGACTTCTTTCACTTTCGGTTTGTCATGGACTCGTTTTCAGTGTGCTAAATATTCTTTTTCTTGGTGTCTTCCCTGTGTAAGTACAAACCCTCTTTACTTTTAAATAAAGCACAATATATATTCTAATTACAAAGTTTTGCATGTGTATTGTCAGATATCATTCCTTACGGAAAAGGGAAAAGAACAGAACTCTGAGGCCCTGGAGAACTGGGCGATTCCAGGGCTGGGGAAGGGGGGGGGGGGCAGGATGCGCTGTTGTCCCAGAAAGTAGAGGTGCTCCGAATAATAATAAAGACACACCAAAATACGGCTGCAAGCAGCTTCCACAGGCCAGATCTGACAGCCTGAGCAAGAACACCATGACGCTAAGGTGCAGAGGTAGAGCACCTGAGTCTGCGCTGATACAGTGGGAGAAACAAATGGAGAGAGGAGGATACTTTCTTACCCCCCTGCAGAACACAAGTGGAGAGGGAGGATACTTTCTTACCCCTCTGCAGAACACAAGTGGAGAAAGGAGGATACTCTCTTACCCCTCTGCAGAACACAAGTGGAGAGGGGAGGATACTTTCTTACCCCCATGCAGAACACAAGTGGAGAGGGGAGGATACTTTCTTACCCCCATGCAGAACACAAGTGGAGAGGGGAGGATACTTTCTTACCCCCTGCAGAACACAAGTGGAGAGAGGATACTTTCTTACCCCCTGCAGAACACAAGTGGAGAAAGGAGGATACTTTCTTACCCCTCTGCAGAACACAAGTGGAGAAAGGAGGATACTTTCTTACCCCCTTGCAGAACACAAGTGGAGAAAGGAGGATACTTTCTTACCCCTCTGCAGAACACAAGTGGAGAGGGGAGGGTACTTTCTTACCCCCTGCAGAACACAAGTGGAGAAAGGAGGATACTTTCTTACCCCTCTGCAGAACACAAGTGGAGAAAGGAGGATACTTTCTTACCCCCTTGCAGAACACAAGTGGAGAAAGGAGGATACTTTCTTACCCCTCTGCAGAACACAAGTGGAGAGGGGAGGGTACTTTCTTACCCCCTGCAGAACACAAGTGGAGAGGGAGGATACTTTCTTACCCCCCTGCAGAACACAAGTGGAGAGGGAGGATACTTTCTTACCCCTCTGCAGAACACAAGCAGAAAGGAAAGGATACTTTCTTACCCCCCTGCAGAACACAAGTGGAGAGGGAGGATACTTTCTTACCCCCTGCAGAACACAAGTGGAGAGGGAGGATACTTTCTTAGCCCCTGCAGAACACAAGTGGAGAAAGGAGGATACTTTCTTAGCCCCTGCAGAACACAAGTGGAGAAAGGAGGATACTTTCTTACCCCCTGCAGAACACAAGTGGAGAGGGAGGATACTTTCTTACCCCCTGCAGAACACAAGTGGAGAAAGGAGGATACTTTCTTACCCCTCTGCAGAACACAAGTGGAGAGGGAGGATACTTCCTTACCCCTCTGCAGAACACAAGTGGAGAGGGAGGATACTTTCTTACCCCCTGCAAAACACAAGTGGAGAGAGGAGGATACTTTCTTACCCCCTGCAGAACACAAGCATGGATGTGGCAGTGACCACACATTGTAGCAGTTCAGCCAGGGAATGTCAAGTGACACTGGAATGATGGATGAGCCCTGGCCGGGCAGCTCAGTTGGTTGGTGCGTCATCCCATACACCAAACGTTTGTGGGTTCAATTCCTGGTTGGGGCACATACCGTTGCAGGTTCGATCCCCATTCGGGGTGGGTATAGGAGGCAACCAATTAATGTTTGTCTCTCACATATCTCTCTCTCTCCCTCCCTCCCTTCCTCTCCTCCTCTCTCTCTAAAACCAATAAACATATCCTTGGGTGAGGATTAAAAAAACAAAAACACTGTGGATGAAAATTAAGGAGAAATGCAATATTCTATATGGGAAACTAGGTTCCCACTATAAATGTAACTGCTGGTAGAGACACTTAGGAGATGCCACCTTCATCAAGTGACCAAGGTTCATTTCTCCAGTCATGAGACACATTGCAGTCACCTGTCGCATGATAAGACTTGTGAGAAGAGCATCCTGTCACTCTTGAAGTATTCCTGCCGAAATGGCGCAACTGGAGTCCAACCAACAGACCCAAGTGGAGGGACCAACTTTCCACAAGGGAACTGAACTGTCCTCCACGGAGGTGTCAGTCCCATGAAAGTCAAGAAGAGATAGAAGACTAAAGAGACAGGACAACGCAATCAAACCTGCGAAAGTAGACTGGCTTCCCGTGCAGGACAGGACAGTATTGCAGCCAGCGAGACGAGAGAGGAAGCCGTCCGTAGGTCAATGTCCTGGTTGCACGGCAGCGTCGGGGTCATGGAGGAGAACAGCCTAGTGGGAGGGGACATCACTGCTGCAGCTGATGGGCGTCCTATTGCAACTCACGCTCAAATTGCTCAGAAATAAAGCTCCTTGTTCTAGCCCAGCATCATTTCTACAGGTAGACGATGGTCTCAAAATAAAAACCAAGAAAAAGACAGATGAGAAAACTCAGAAATCACATAATAAGTAAGCGGGCAGAGTTGATGAGAGAAGTTAGAGGAAAATGCAATGTGTTACACGTTTGCAAACCGCACCTGCCGCAGACGGTGGAGGGGGTGCCACTTCAAGGGAACTCAGCGATGTGTACGACCTAAGAAAAGTCAACGTGAAGCAGTGAAAAATCAGGGAGAGGAAATAAATACCAAAAGTTGCCAAGACAGACAATAGAGACCCAATATGTTCAAAATTGTTCCTGAAAAAGAAAATACAGAAAAGGTAACAGGGGAAAAAAAATTCAGTTCTAAGAAATTTTTCCAGAAATAAAGAAGACATGAACCTGTAGACAAAAAAAAAAAAAAAAAAACAATCCCATATTCTGCCCTGGCCAGTTTGGCCCAGTGGTTAGAGTGTCGGCCCACGGGCCAACGAGTTGTGGGTTTGGTTCTGGTCAAGGACACGTACTGGGGTTGTGCTTCAGCCCCGGGCCAGTCGTGCGGAGAGCAACCAGTCGATATGGCTCTCTCATGCTCATGTTTCCCCCGTCTCCCTTCTCCCTCCCTCCCACTCTATCTGATGATTAAAAAAAAAAAAATTAAATCCCATATTCCCAGAAAAATGGATAAATAATTCACTGCTTAATTCAAGGAGAAGAATCCTTAAGCGAGCTGGCATAATAACAAATCACCAACTATTCGAGGCAAATCTCAGCCCCGCTTATCTCTCCAGACTGGGTTCCACAGGAGAATGAAAATCCGCTCACACTGCGGTCAGTGTTTTAAGATGGTTGGCGAGGATTCTCTGCTAATTTTATAAGCTGTCGGTTCTGTGTGAAGGAAAGAGCAGTCTCCGATTTCCAGGCCCTGAGGGTCTACAGCTTTCTTAGCATTCACAGGGAACATCTATTCAAAGACTGTGCTGGAATCGGCTTGGTTTTGCCCAATAAAAGTCTCCCCTCTTTCCTAGTGATGGGAGCCCTAAGTTCAGCCAGGCACATCACCCTTCAGAGTAAAAACCTGTTTCAATGTGGCTTCCATCCAGCTGGGCCATGTTGACCACGTTTAGACAGAGGAATACAGGAGTGCTTTGGGCTGCCTTGGGGTGCCCTGGGGTGGGGGTGGGGTCCACTCCTCCCCTTCTCCCAAGGAGCACAGGGCCAGCAGCCAGGAGATCGAAGACCTGGGGAAGCGGCTCTCTCAGCCTGACCACTTCCAGGCTTCTTTTGAGAGAGAGAAATACAATCCTGTCTTGATTAAGCCTCTGTGAGTTTCTGATTTCAAACACCTGCAACAAATCTAATCCTAAATGACACCCACAGACACTAAAGCAGTGGTTCTCAACCTATGGGTCGCAACCCCTTTGGGGGTCAAATGACCATTTCACAGGGGTCGCCTAAGACATAACAGTGGCAAAATTACAGTTACGAAGTAGCAACGAAAATAATTTTATGGTTGGGGCTCACCACAACATGAGGACCTGAATTAAAGGGTTGCAGCATTAGGAAGGTTGAGAACCACTGCACTAAAGCCAAAGAAAAGATGAAATCCCAAGTGAGGAAATCATTTTCAAAAGAAATGGTAGTAAACACTGAATTCAATTAAACATCCAATACGTCCAAGCAGTTGGGTAAGTAGAGTTAAAATGTCATTACATGCTGCTACCATTCTTGAAATGAAAGATAACTAATGGATCTGTAATTGGGTGATTGTGGGTCGGGCTAAAATCCGGATCGAGTCAGCAAATGGATGTAGCAAACAGATAAATGAGGGTTAGAACGAAGCGGCGGGTGAGTAAAATGTGCTGATCCGTTCTTCTGTTGGAGAAGCCAATAGATTCAGTTTCACTCAGAAAATGTATGAATTGAAAACTCCAAGGATAAGAGTATTCTTCAATATGTTTGTGTCAGTGAGAATTTGGTTTGGTTGACAGTAAAAGAACCAAAATCACAGTGACTTAACAAATCTAGAGTCTCATTTTTCTTTCCCATAAAATGAAGCTGGAGATAGGTAGTCCGCGGCTAACATCGTTACTCCACTTTGGCATAAGAAATACAGGCTGACTCTGACTTTCTGCTTTTTCACCTTTGACACATGCGGGAAATCCATGTCTTGATTGCCTCATGAGCACAAGGTGGTTATTGAAGCTCCAGCCATCGCATGTTCTTCCAGATAGAAGAAAGGGAGGGAAACGTAAGATGTGCTCGCCTAAGTCGTTTTATATTCCATTCCCCACACAAAAATTAAAGAAATGGAAAATATAGTCTTGAAGCCAAGAATATTTTTGTCTCTCAATAAAAAACGGGTTCTGATCACAAGAGAACGATGAAGATGACACCAGGTAGGCAGTGAGGGGTCTCTGCCTCAGGAGCAAGTGTGACAACTTGGCTGATGACTGTATATTCAGCAAATTAATGAAAGAGAAAAGCAAACTCAGAAGACTCTTTAGCAATGTGCCCGTGTACCGTATTTCCAGTCATTACACAGCGTTAAGAAAAATGCGCTGCTGGATGTTATGGGTGGAATCGCACCCCACAAAAATTCATATGTTGAAGTCCTAACCCCAGGGCCTCAGAACAAAACTTCCTTTGGAAATGGGGCTGCTGCGTAGAGAATTAGTGGAGGTGAGGTCATGCTGGACCAGTGTGGGCCCCTAACCCATTATGACCACGGTCCTTATCAAAATGGGAAACATGAACACAAGCTCACAGAGAGGAGGCCACGGGAGGTGAAGACAGGGCGGGGGATGGTCTACAAGCCACGACTGCTGAAGACGGCCAGCAAACCACCGGAAGCAGGAAGCAGCCCTGCCGACACCGTGACCTTGGACTTCAGCCTCTAGCCGGGGACGTGACGATTTCCGTTGTCTCAGCCCTGGTCTGCGGACTCGTCACGGCTGCCCAACAACTGATCGCTGTGCTAACTGCGTGGTTTTTGCAGGCTTTTGCGCGGTTTGACTACTCTTAAAAGACTATTTAGATACATATTATAAAAAGAATTAACAATAGAGATTTTCTGTAAGTGACACGAATACAGCAGCCCCCGGCTTCTGTTGTGTCCAGAGATTTTACATTTCACAGCGATGATCACTCTTCGGTTTTGAACAAAGTGTAACGGTAACGCCACCCGGCCCCGAAACTTTTCAGAAAGGCGTGTTTTTAGTACCTTTTGTAGTTTTGCCCTAGGGCCCTCGTCACTTGTGTTTTTAAGTTTTAGCAAATTACGATCATTTATACTTTCCCACGAAAAAAATATTTAATTATCCTTGCAGTGAAAATACACTGGATGTATGTGCCACTAAATGTCATTAAAATGCCACTAACAATACCATTTCCCAGTTAAAACCCAAAACGTAGGCTTCTTAAAAGATGGCTCATTCCAGGTCTGGTCAGAACGTGTCCAGAGTATTCTCAGCTCCCGCTTCATCGCTTTCAAAACAGGAGGTTTGCACTTTGATGAAGCCCAGCTAATCGATTCCGGTTTTCATGGATGGGGCCTGCGTTGTGTCTGAAAACTCCTACTTACCTTTGAATGGAATCCATACATTGAACTACCTTTCTGGTCGTCCACGTCACAGTGTTTCACTGTCTTAGTCTGTTTCGTGTATTTGCTTTTTGGGTCAATTCTCGAAGCTTCTGTATCCTCGGAAGGCTGCTTTTTCCCCGCACTATTTTTTTCCTTTTGCGTCTTTGGTGATCAACACTGATCTAGTCAGAATCTTTGCCGATTACACACAGCATTCGTTCACGCGTGGCTCGGTTTGATGTCTGCATGTGGGCATCCTTCATACATGCATATAACTGATTCGCTATTTTTAATAATATACCAACACTTATAAATCTGCTGCTCAAAGTACAAGCCAGGACATGGTAAGAGCCTTATTCTTGCCACATACTTCCGACCACCTGTCATCCCCCACGCCGCCTCCCAGACAAAGCATGAATCCTGGGGTGTTTTTTTTTTATTCTCTTCATTCCCTTTTAGATATATTTTATTGCACCTATATCTACTTTGTTGTTTTATTTTATAAGCTTTCCAGCCCCTGTATGATCATCTTCAAATAAAAAAGATGAGCTGACATTCCCTGATTCTAAAGCATCATAAAATGCTGGCATCTGTAAACCGTTCATTGAAAAAGACAGGATAACTGCATTTCAGTTATTGAGCTGACATAAAATTACTTGAAACACAGACGCCATGCACACGCATGCACACACGAGCGCGTGCACACACATGTACACATGCATACACATATGCACCCACGCACATGCATATGCACCTGCACACATGCATATGTACATGCACACACGCATATGCACCCACACGCACGCACATGCACATGTGCACACTCACTCACACTTGCCCACACATACACACACACACATGCACACATCAGTGCCTGGTTCACTCTGAGGCACATGGGAAACGGCGAGCATTATCAATTACTGAAGGATTTCACACAGGTCCCCCAGCTGAGAAGGCTCCACTGTATTGGCATTCAATTTCAGTGGCAAACAAGTTTGTAAGAATATACAAGGTGGTTGTTTTCTTCTGGTAACGCAGTATCCTTAAAAGCTGATCATTAGTGTAGAAATGTTAAGAAAAGGAGCCATTCATGTGGGAGAGCCTTACATCTTGAGTTTTTCAAGCAGAAATAGTTGTATCATTTTAGTCTTTGGAGAAAAGATAAGCCTCAAGCCTGAAACCCCGTGTAATTTGTTTGTTTCTCTGTGACAGATCCCACCGGAACCGAGCAGGCCGGGGGAGTGTGGCTCCGATCACGTCCGTGCTGTTTACACCTGCAGGCTGTCCCGGCACCGCCAGCGCCGCCCGGACAGGACCCGGGTCTGAGTGATGGATTGTGTGGGAAGCACTCATTTCCAGGCAGCGTCGGGCGTCGCAGGGTTTCATCTGGCTGGGTTCAAGCTCGCTGAGTTATTATTGTTTATGTTTCTGCCATCTCCTAGAGTAAAGGACATTTTAATCATGTGTTTTATTCCTCCGAAATTTCAAGGGAGGCCCCTGCTGAAAGCATCCATCCTGAGCTGGGCGCACAGGCGCTCCGCCCCCAGGACCATCCGTAAACACGGCTGTAGCCGGCCTCGAAGGACTGCGTGCCCTGCCCTCCCAGCTCACGACCCGTGGACGGCTCCGTGGTCCTTCCCGACCAGAAAGAACGGGCCTCCGGAGCCTGGCGTCTCCCGTCTCCGTGGAGACCCCTCCAGCCAGGCGAGGTCTGCGGTGGACGCACATCACTGCCGACGTGGAATGAACAGCAAAGCTGAGCAGCCCTTCCCGGAGCACGCGGTCCGGCCGGCAGCTGCGGCTCCACCTGGAGACCGTGGCGAGCACATCGGGGCCACATTGAAAACAATGGTTTCGCATTTCTCTTCCAAGTGCTGCTCCCAGAAGACCTGCTCTGTTGAAATTGTATGTTTTCCATTCCCTTTCAGTTTCTTTTTTTCCGTTCCGCTCATCTGGAGTGTTGCCCAGGTCCCTGCCCCCACGAGGCCGACATAAACAGGAAGGCTCCTCTGTCCTTTGGCCTTTGGCCAGTCGGCTGTTCGTGTGCTATCCTGGAAGACACCGAAAAGCCCCCCATCCGTTCTCTCCTGCCTCCTGGGGAGTCAGAAGTTCATAACATTGCGTAGGATCCTTTGGGCATTCTGAGAGGGTTTTAAATATCAAGGGCTGCGTTTATTTTTTTTTTTATCCTCACCCAAGAACATTTTTTTTTTTTTTTTTTGCATTTATCTTCAGATAGAGCGGGAGGGAGAGAGGGAGGAAGAGAGAGAGAGAAACAATTATGTGAGAGAGACACATCGAGTGGCTGCCACCCACACAACCCCAACCTGGACGGGGGACAAACTGCAACCAAGGTACGTGCCCTTAGTGGGAACTGAACCTGGGACTCTCTGGACTGCAGGTCACTCCTGAGGGATGACCAGGGGCTAAAGGAACAGCTTCTGAACAACTAACAGGAGAAAGATGCCAGACAGAGGCGCCCAGAGCTGCGGGAACTCTCCAGCAGGAGGAGCCAGCGAGCCGGGGCCCTGGTGCACCCTCCCTCCACCTCCAGAGGCTGGGGAGCTCTGCTGGGGGCTTGGCCCACCTGCAAGGTCATCGGTCAGCCTGCTCACAGCTCCGCGGCCTGGAGGCCGTGCCGGGAACAAAGGCAGCAGGAACCGCAGAGCGCCACCACACCGACCCGACCTTGCCGAGGGCTGCTCTGCCCAGGAAGGCCAGCGTCCCAGGGGCCAAGTGCCTGCTGAGCCACAACCCACCTCCCCAGACTGCACGAGGCCACTTTGGGTGCAACAAACCAGAGAGAGACAGTACGAGACAGCTGAGGGCCTGGGGGCTCTCTGGAGCTGTGGGTCGGGGGCAGGTGAGCCCCAGTGTTTACATCACCCTCCTCCTCCCCAGAGTGGGTGGGGCTCCATCCAGACGCCCAGACCTGCAGGTTCCAGGACTCATCACCAGAGCCCAATCTGGCCCAGAACACAGGGAGCAAGCAGGGTCGACGGCATTGCCACACCCACCTGGAGCCAGCTGGTGGGCCCTGCCAGCCTGGCAACAGCTCGGCCCCGGCCGGCCTGCGAGTGCCCTGGGCACCCACAGCCTGCGAGGAGGAAACACGTACGTGAGGCCACTTTGTCAGGACTGAAAGAGGCAGCTACTTCGTCTAATGTCTAGATATACACACAGGAAGCCCAACAAATGAAGAGACAGAAGACTGTCTCTCAGATGAAGAACAAGAAAACCCTCCAGAGGAAAAACCTTAAGATGCAGAGAAGTCGTTCGCCTACTAAGGAATTCAAAGAAAAGGGAAAGAGATGCTCAAGAGAGGAGAGTGGGGCAGAGGAGCCTCCGGGGGATTTCAGCAAAGAGAAAGGACCCGAAAGAGCCAAGCAGACCCGGAGAACACAGTAGCCGGAGTGAAAATCCACAAGGAGGAATCCACACCAGGTCAACTGGTACAGAAGGATGATCCTCGACCCTTGAGGAAATCAGCCAATCAGAAAGCAAGAAGGAACAGGAAGTGTTTAAAAAGAGGATAATTTAAGGGACCTATGGTGTAAAATGATGCAAAGGGGCAGAAAAAGGAAGTGATTAAACCCTCCTCCACAGGGTCATGGTTCTGCTGGAGCCGACCTTCTCCAGGAGGGCTTCTTCACTCGATCTGCATAGACACGTGTGGCCAGTACTCAGTCTGCCTTGCTTTGTTGTCCTAAGTGATACATGCATAATGAAATGTATAAGTCCTAAGTGATACATGCATAATGAAATGTATAAGTCCTAAGTGATACATGCATAATGAAATGTATAAGTCCTATGTGATACATATATAATGAAATGTATAAGTCTTAAGTGATACATATATAATGAAATGTATAAGTCTTAAGTGATACACACATAATGAAATGTATAAGTCTTAAATGATACATACATAATGAAATGGCTGCTACATGGTGCTTTGGCCAAACACAATTTTTTCTTTATTTTGTTGGAAGTGTGGCTACATCGGCGCAGTTGCGGGCACAAGTGTGCCAAACATGGTGACCACAGTCGTAGGCCTAGAAAGCACATGAGAGACCGAAACCCAACAACCCGGAGGTGTACTCAGCCCTAATAATTTCTCATGGCCCCAGCTTTAGAAGATGGTAATTATTTGGTGATGGCCCTTTGGTTGGTCTTTGGGGTCACAACCTGAGCGAGTGGATAGAGCGTAAGAGTGAGGATGAACTCTGGCCTAGAAAAGAAAGTGGGATTAAGCCAGCAAACTTCTCAAAGCAGCTGCATTTGAAAACGTCGGCCACCCCTTCCCAATCCACTGGCAACGTTAGAAGGAAAGAGCTCAGGTCCCAGCTCAAGGAGGCCGATGGATGAAACAAGCCCCATGACCACTGGCGGGGTGGGGGCGGGGCTCAAAGTTTGGTAAACTTGGTTCAGCATCAGATGACTTTCGTGACCTTGGGGGCAGCGCCCAGTGAGACCTGTGGGAGCGGCGTTTGCCGTGTGGAATGATTTTTCACCCCCACAGCCTGTTGGCGGACTGTCGCCATCTGAGGTACTTACTCCGGGATGCTGCCTGGACCCCCAAGCCTGATCTGGACCCCAAGACTCTGTGCTCGCTACTTCCCTAAGCGTCCTTCTAACACGCGGTCTCTCCCCTGGCTTGCTTGGCTGCCTCCCTTTCACCGCGTTCTACGTGCTATCATGTCAAGAAGCACTCGGGTAAATAAATGACTGCCTAGTTGCAGAGCACACGGGAAAGGTGACTGATTCTGATTCGAGGGACTGGGGAGAACTTCACTGCTTGAAATCTGTGCATCTCCTCCGTGCGGCCTGGGTGAGGCCAGGACCTGCCAGATCTGGCCTCAGGTTCTCCCCTCCTCCCTGCTGGCCTCATGGACCAACTCCCTCACCAGCCCCTGGACATCCCTGCCTTTCTCTCTTCATCTCGCTTCCTGCTGTTTGCAAACATTGTCCCTGCAGACAAACTCACCCCGCCACCCTGCCCCCAACGCCTCGGACACTGAGACACCTCGACAGCTGTACATCTGCACCTCTTACCTGGGGCCAGTCTGACACGGGACCTGACGCTGAAGGTGCACGAAGATCCAGAGGGGGCTCTTCCGAGCCTGGCTGCTTGGTTCCTCCCCTGCCCTCCCCGAACCAACACTGGCAGCAAGGCACCAGGGTGATGTCCACGTCCCGGCCACGTACCCTAAAGATACGCTTGTGGTTTGGGGGTTTGGTTTCATTTTTATTTTGTCAATGACTTTAATTCTACGTCTGTGGGAACACAACACACTTCGATGTGTTCAGTGCATCTTTCTCCTTGAAGTCATTCCAGATCAACACCAGGGCAGCTCACCCCCCGGGCGGTACTTGTCTATTTCAGACAAGTGCATCTTCCTTCATTGTACAGCCCGTGCTGCGTATTACCGGGAATTCCAACATGACAATGGGGCTCAAAATTTTAACTTAAAACCGTTCACAAATAACTACGAACATGGTAAGTAAACCACAGACTCAGACTGGCAGAGATGAGAACACCCATCAGAGCCACGGCCCCCTCCTTCGCCCCCGGCACACGCGTGGCTCCGTGGCACAGCCTGCTTGGACTCTTGAAAAGCCCACCACGTGGAAAGCTCATTTCTAGGAACAATTCCTAGAGCAGCATCAGAAATCGAGCCCTCAGTTCAGATCCCAGCTCGCCACTCACTAGCTGTGCTGTCCCTGAGAGGTTCAAGTCCACCTGCTCTGAGCCGCGGTGCCCTCGCCTGTAGCGCAGGTCAGTACGTTAACGCGGATGAAGACTTATTCTGGCTCACGGTAAATGCTCACTGGGGAAGTTTGTATCAATTTTCTATGAGCACCTTCAAATGGAAATTCTCTCTTTTCTCAGCACACGTAGCACGCAGCCCCTGTTAGACATGTCAACGGAAGTATTTTGAATGAGTGGATGGGTAACCTGGATTCACAAATGGAAGAACATTCTAGAAGTATTGATGATAATCAAAAGGTGGCCCAGGGAAATGGCAGAAGAGAGGATAAAAAGGACCTCAGGGACCTGGCTGGTGTGGCTCAGTGGATGAACGTCGACCAAGAGGTCACTGGTTCAATTCCCGGTCAGGGCACATGCCCAGGTTGTGGCCCGATCCCCAGTGGGGGGCATGCAGGAGGCGGCCAATCAATGTTTTCTCTCATCGATGTTTCTCTCTCTCTCCCTCTCCCTTCCCCTCTCTAAAATCAATAAAGAAAAAAAAAAACAAAATTTTTAATAAAAAAATAAAATAAAAGGACCTTGGGGAAGTGAGGGCAGGTGTCCAGGGAAGACCTTCTGGTGAGTGGGCGCCGAGAGCCCCGCCCCCAGAGTGCGTCCACCTCTGGGTCTCATTTGTCAGACGGGCAGAGAGGCTGACGGGAAGACCCAGTCGCACCGGCATCGAAGCAGAGAACTGGGAGAGAAAAACCACTTCACAAGACCTACGGGGGAGTTCCTGGCCCAGGGCCACACACACCTGGGCTGGGTCCAAAACTGAGGGCACTCTCCGTTTATTTCCGCTGCCAAACCACACTTTCATTTCCAGTGTCAAATGCAACTGAAGTCTCTATGGCTTTGTAGTTTGTCACGTACTTTATGTGAAGTTCGTGGCTCAGTGGTTGAGCATCGACCCTGCACCAAGAGGTCGCTGGTTTGATTCCCAGTCAGGGCACATGCCCAGGTTGTGGGCCAAGCCCTGTGGGGGGCGTGCAGGAGTCCACCGTAAAACTCCTGGGGGGCGCCTGAGCCCAGGGGAGGTGTCAGAGCTGCTCCCACCGGCTCCTGCCTCTGGGACCTGCGCACTGAGGGTCCCACCACGGGGCGGTGCTGCCGGGAGGAAGGGGCCGAAAGTATGCAAGTGCAGCAGTCCCTCGTGGCCGCAGCTGGATGATCACCAAGGGCAGGGAGAGCATGGTCCCTGGGGTGACTGGGCTCAGGGTCTGACTGTCCGAGCAGACGGCCCCGGCGGTGGAGGGAAGGAGACCGAGTCGTGCCATGCCAGGGAGACAAGCCTCGACACGCGGACGCCAGCCTCTCTGAAGAATGACAGGCAGGGAAAGGAAGCCCCGCCCCCAGAGCTCAGTCTTAATAACGGAAGGACAATGACGAGAGGTGGGAAGATGGCAGGGGCAGAGCCAGATCCCTGCAGGTCAGAGGCTCCAGCCGGTTCCCAGGACAAGGGAAGGCAGCTCAGAACCATGAGGAACAGGACGAAACTAAAGCCTGCAGCTGCCAGGTGAGGCCAGGCCGCACCCTCAGGAGACAGCGGGGTTCGGTCAGGGGTGGTCAGGGGCTCCGGACAAGGTTGAAGATACAGGGGCGTTCACAGGTCAAGGCAGGGGCTATGAGAGCAGGGAGAAAAGGGTGTGACAGGGACCAATTCGGTATGTCCCATGGAGTAGGGGACTGAGGCTCGGACATCCAGGGAGCCTGGGGTGAGCGGGGCGGGGTGGGGGGATGAGTCTCTTAGAGAAAATCGGGCCAACAGCTCCGGCTCTTGTCCCCCGTGTAGACGCAGGGTCAATCCCGGCCGGTCACCGTGAGATAAGCCTCCAGTAGGAACATGTCTCCCTCCATGGGTCCTTCCTCGTCTTATTCTGATCATTGCAGGAGCCAGACAGCACCTGGTTTGAAATCGAACAGCATGTTGCTGGCAGGGAGCCGCGTCCACCTGGACGTCGCTGGAGGCGCGAAGTGGGTGCAGAAAGGAGGTGACAGGAACCAGTGCAAGGAAAGCATTCCACCCGGGCAGCTCCTCGAAGGCAGACCTGCAGGGGCGAGGCTGGAGGCCGGGAGACCACGGAGGAGGCTGCGTAATCACAGCGCAGGGAACAGAGCAGGAGAAATGAGTGTGTCCACATCCCGGTGGAGCCCGGAGACAGAAAAGCATAAATCACCTAAATGAGAAAGTCCAGCTTCAGGGAGAGGGTGCTGAGCTAACTTTTTCCAAATAGCACAGTTCAGCATTTCTGAAGCCCGCACACAAGTACACAATCAACAAGAGTCAGCAGGTGGAGGGGTCGTTTTCAGTATCGCCATGAACACACTTCACAGCTTGCACTTTAGAGAACGTCAAAATGTCCTCTTATATGTCTTCTTCTCTCGGGAGGAAACAGGCATCACAGCTGAGTTGGCTTTGCTTTGGGAAAAGGTTTGGTTCCACCCCCAAGCTTGACGGTACAAACTGGGGGCAAACTCCCTCATGGATCACGAACACTGAGGACGCACAGCGGTGACTTATGACGCTGCGCCTCTGTATCTTATTACTATTTCTTGGAGGAAGAAGAGAAGAAGAAATAGAAGCGATTAATAAAATAGCAGGGTATTTCAAATGTCATTCTGTAAATGGATGGAAAAGATAAGCCCTTTTCCCTACACCAGGCTCAGAATTTTGAATCAAATGAAATCCAAAACAAAAACACTCTTAAAGTCAATGTGCTTAAAAAAGAGGGATTTAGTCCGGCCGGTGTGGCTCAGGGGTTGAGCATCGACCCTGCACCAAGAGGTCACCGGTTCTATTCCCGGTCAGGGCACATGCCCAGGTTGTGGGCCCGATCCCCAGTGGGGGGCATGCAGGAGGCGGCCAATCAATGTTTCTCATTGATGTTTCTATCTCTTTCTCCTTTTCTCTCTCTCTAAAATCAATAAAGAAAAAGCGTCTTTAAAAATGAAGAAGACGGATTTACAGATCACGACAAACCCACCTTTGCCTCCAGAGAGTGGGGAACAATTAGAAGTTTCTCTTGAAAGCAAAGCTCTGGCTTCCCCTTTCCCTGCAAGATCGGTCCCCTCCGGAAAGGGTCTCCCTTTCTCCAAAGACAGCGGAGCTTCCTTGGCTGCCTCCTCCCTGTCCACGTCGTCGCTCCGCATGATCTCGGCCCGTTCCTTCCAGCTGGTGCCGCTAGCCCCAGCGCAGCTCCCGTGAAGGCTTTGACAGCGGTCTGCGGCGGTGAGGTCCCATCTCCTCAAATCCATGTGCACCATGCGATTGGAGATGACATCCTCCTCCGTCAGAGAGGCCGGGCTGCAGGGCACAGCGACCTGCAATTCTTAGCCACCCTTCCAGCGACAGGGAAGGACCCACTACACCCTCTTAGTTTTCCGGGGGGCTGGCAGAGGCTCGTAGAGACACCTGGATTTAGTCTTGACAGGAGAGGATTCCTCACGTTGGGCCTCTCGCCACCGGGGATGTGGAAGCTGTTTTGCCGTCAGCGGGTGTTGCCCTTGGGTCACTGCTCTGGAATCTGCCGGCGACAGGAAAGCTCTCCGTCCAGGCGGGTCCTTCCTCCTGACCCCACACATGTGGAGGAAGAAGCCCAGGCACTCCGCTCGCTGCCTGGAACCCCTGGCCACTGGCTGGGCGCTGGCCACCGTTCCTCCTCCGGCCACTGCCCAGGGCGTTCTGCAGCCTGTCACTTGTGCAGGGCCTCTCGTCCTCTCGGCCTGTCCGCCTGGGACGGTGTGCTCCCCTTCCGTCCCGCAGCCCTTGTGGGGGGGGCCCTTCCGCCCCGCAGCCCCTGCCGGGGGGGCCCTTCCGTCCCGCAGCCCTTGTGGGGGGCCCTTCCGTCCCGCAGCCCTTGCCGGGGGGCCCTTCCGTCCCGCAGCCCCTGCCGGGGGGCCCTTCCGCCCCGCAGCCCCTGCCGGGGGCCCTTCCGCCCCGCAGCCCTTGCCGGGGGGGCCCTTCCGCCCCGCAGCCCTTGCCGGGGGCCCTTCCGTCCTGCAGCCCCTGCCGGGGGCCCTTCCGTCCCGCAGCCCCTGCCGGGGGCCCTTCCGTCCCGCAGCCCCTGCCGGGGGCCCTTCCGCCCCGCAGCCCCTGCCGGGGGGCCCTTCCGTCCCGCAGCCCTTGCCGGGGGGCCCTTCCGCCCCGCAGCCCCTGCCGGGGGCCCTTCCATCCCGCAGCCCCTGCCGGGGGCCCTTCCGTCCCGCAGCCCCTGCCGGGGGCCCTTCCGTCCCGCAGCCCCTGCCGGGGGCCCTTCCGCCCCGCAGCCCCTGCCGGGGGGCCCTTCCGTCCCGCAGCCCTTGCCGGGGGGCCCTTCCGCCCCGCAGCCCTTGCCGGGGGCCCTTCCGTCCCGCAGCCCTTGCCGGGGGCCCTTCCGCGCCGCAGCCCCTGCCGGGGGCCCTTCCGCCCCGCAGCCCTTGCCGGGGGGGCCCTTCCGCCCCGCAGCCCTTGCCGGGGGCCCTTCCGTCCCGCAGCCCCTGCCGGGGGCCCTTCCGTCCCGCAGCCCCTGCCGGGGGCCCTTCCGCCCCGCAGCCCCTGCCGGGGGCCCTTCCGCCCCGCAGCCCCTGCCGGGGGGCCCTTCCGTCCCGCAGCCCTTGCCGGGGGGCCCTTCCGCCCCGCAGCCCCTGCCGGGGGCCCTTCCATCCCGCAGCCCTTGCCGGGGGCCCTTCCGCGCCGCAGCCCCTGCCGGGGGCCCTTCCGCCCCGCAGCCCTTGTGGGGGGCCCTTCCGTCCCGCAGCCCTTGCCGGGGGGCCCTTCCGTCCCGCAGCCCTTGCTGGGGGCCCTTCCGCCCTGCAGCCCTTGCCGGGGGCCCTTCCGCTGCCCACACCGAAGTCAAGGGCTCACTTTCTGTGTTTGCATTGTTTTTTGTTTGCTTTTTTAACAACACTACCTGACTTTTAGGTTCCATTTTCTTTTTTCTTTTTTCTTTTCCCCTAGGCACCAATTTCTTTTATCTACCGCAGCATTAAAAATGAATTTTAAGAATCACCCTGAACTGGCTGACCTAACCCTGGGCAGTATGGATCAGTGGTTAGAGCGCCGCATCCACACGGAAGGATCTTGGGTTCGATGAATGGTCAAGGGCAGGCTTCTGGGTTGCAGGTTCGATCCGCAGCCCCCAGCCAGTGCGGGAGGCAGCCAATCGATGTGAGAGAGACACATCAATCCCCCCCCCACTCTCTAAAAGAGAAAAATCCATAGAAAAGGTACGCTCTGGTGAGGATGCACAGAAACGGGGACACTTGCTGGCTTGTCCCTGCAGCATTCTCTGGGGACAGGTCAGCAGTGTGGCCTTCTCCTGGGGCTCCCCGGGGGGCGGCAGTGGGCACATCAGATTACACTTGGGGGGCTTCCTCCACAGTGACCTAGTCAGGACTGGGTCGAGGGCGTTGGAGGGAGGGAGCACAGACGGGCTACCTCTCGCACCCCTAACCTGGGCCCTGCAGCCGCGCATGCGCCCGGAGCCGTGACGCGGAAGGACACCGCATCTGCTTTTGCACGTGCCTGTGCGTCTGAGCTGGCTCTGTTCCAGTCTTTAATTCTAAAGGGTCCAAGATCCAAAAGATTGTACAATGACCTTCCCGGTCACTTAGCCTGTGCCAGTTCTCTCGTCCCCTCGGTGTTGAACCCCGAATCATCTCTGTTTTGTGGCACACGCTCCAAGCACACGTTTCCCCAAGGCGCCTGCTTCTGTCCTGGGAAAGCGACAGGAGCCGGGAGCTGAGCTTTCCGTCTGCGGGGGAGGAGATGCGGCTCCCCTGGTCTGCTGGCTGGAGAGGCTGCCCCCGAGAGTTCCCGCGAACGCCCAACCTCCAGAACACGAGCTCGGGTGGGAAACGTCCACGCGGTGAAGATGCTCCGGGCCAGGAGCCCTCCCGGAGGCCCGGCTGGGCCTGGGGCGGTGCCTCCAGCAATCTGCAATCAGCACCGGTACCGACACCGACACAGGAGGGATGGGAGGCACCGCAGGATGTGGGGACCACAGCACAGAAACTAAATCCCTGAACACTGACCAACTGCAGCCCCCTCTTCATCACGCGGGCGTCTGTGCGGGGCATGCGGAGGGGAGATGGGCCCGGATGAAGCTAACACACAAAAGGAAACCACGGCCCACTGCGGCTGGTGGCAGGGGCAGCCTAACTCTAATTAGGACGACAGGGACCTAAGGCGAGCGTCCCCTCCACAGGACTCAAACGCATTTCCTCCTCCTAAAGCCCTCGCCTCTGGGCTCTGACCTCCTCTTCAGCCCCGGCCAGTGGCGTGGCTTCCAGACCGCCGAGGTGACTGGGCAGTGCACCTGGGTCACTGACCCTGCGTTGTTCTGAGCCCAGGGCATCTGGGCCCTCTGCCCTGGGCTGGGTCAGGGGGAGTCGGCAGAAGACATCTCCTGGCCCTCGGGAAGGTGGAGTTTTGCTGAGTCACACATGGTGGACCATGAGAAGCCCCAGCTCGGTCTGGACAGAGAGCGGCGGGAGGCTTGTGGGCACGGGCCTGGCCAAAGGGATGCCCGGGCTGGCACACTGATCCAGGATTCAGGACAGGGCCGGAGCGGCACCAGCTGGAAGATGGGCGCCATGGCACAGGTAGTCGGGGAGGCAGAACCAGCAGGGCCGCAGGAAGTCTCTGCTCCTTCGCGGGCCGGGGTACGAGCCTGTACTGTCCAGACGCAAAGGGTGGGCAGCAGGGGCGCAGATGGGTACGTGCGCAGGTGTGGTCACAGCAGTCTCAGTCCACCCAAAGGTGGGCTGTGTGAATTAGTCCGAGTTCTCCAGGGGGCCCAACCAATAGGATGGTGAGGAAGGGGGTGGGCAGAGGGAGGGAGGGAGAGGGGAGACTTGACACAGGAATTGGTTCCCCAGACTACAGGGCCAAGACGACCCGTGTTCCGCCATCCGCAAGCTGGGTACCCAGCAGCCAGAGGTGTATTTCGGTCTGAGTCCAAAGTCCCAAGAACCAGGAGAACTGATGTCCGAGGACAGGGAAGGTGACATCTGGGCTCAAGCAGATGAGTGGGTTCCTTTTCCTCCCCCTTGTGGCCTCTGCAGGCCCTGAATGGAGGGGGTGCTGCCCACCCCCACCCAGTGGGGAGGGCCGCTCCTTTACTCTCTCCCAGAAACCCCCTCACCCGGGGATCACGTTTCACCAGATCTCCGGCCTCCCTTAGTCCAGTCAAGGTGACAGGTGAGATTACTCACCACAACACACGGCCTTAAAAAGGAGTGAACTTTCTACAACATGGATGAGCCTTGAGAACATCACGCCCCGTGAAACAAGCCAGTTCCGAAGAAACAACCACTGTGTGATTCCACCTCCAGGATACCCAGAGCAGCCAGTTCAGAGACGGAAAACAGAACGGAGGTTCCCAGGTCGGGGGCAGGGGGTGCTCGGGAGTAACTGGTTAACGGTGCTACGAAGTTCTGTTTGGAGATGACAGTGTTCTGAACACGGATGGTGGTGACCGCAGCACAGGGCTGTGAGCGTCCCTAACGCCACCAAACTGTGAGCTTAAACATGGTTAAAGGAATATGTTTTGTTCTATTTTACCACAATTTTTAAAATATATTTTTTGTTTTTGTTTTTTTTATCCTCACCTGAGGACATTTTTCCAATTTTTGTTCAGATACAGTTGGAGGGAGAGAGAGAGAAACATCGACGTGAAAGGGAAACATCGAGTGGCCACCACCCGCACGACCAACCAGGGCCGGGGACAAACTGCAACCAAGGTACATGCCCTTAGCGGGAACTGAACCCAGGCCTCTCTGGACCGCAGGCTGATGCTCTAACCGCTGAGCCAAACTATCCAGGGCTTAAAATATATTTTTTAAACGAGCGTGTATTGATTACCTACCACATGTAGGGGCGTATGCTGGGGGCTGTGGAACTGGGGAGGGGGGGGGAGGGACGAACACAGTCCCTGCTCTGGACTTTCACGTTCGACCCACGGTTCCCACGAGCTGCCTTTGCCGTCACTCGCATGTGTGGCCCAAGGGTATACACGCTCAGTCCAAGGGGCCCACCTCCAAGAATGTCCTCACTCGCCATGAAGGGGCAAAGCTGGGGTTCCTTGCAGTGGTCCCCTCCCTTCTCAGATGCCCTACCTCCTTCATGGGCCAGCTCACTGTGGTTCCAGTTAAATCCCACAGCAAATCTGAATCTACCACGTGACACGTGACATGTGCTGCTTTTCAGCCGAGTCCTCATTCTGCTGACTTGCTTGATGACCGCAGAAGACAGAAAATGCTGGTTTCGACTGCTTGGTACCAGTCCCGGAACCATCCACGTGGTACGCGGCTAGGGTTCCTCACGCGCGAGTTCTCTCTTCCTGATCAGACTGGCTCTGTCCACATCCTAGCGGAGGCCTGCAGCCAGCCAGGAACCCTACGAGACCTGCCCAGTGCTAAGCTGTGAGGCTCCGAACCGCTCACACAGAGATGGACGACGGTTTCTTGAACAAACAATGAAATTACTCTTGACAAGTGAAATCAGTGCAAAAGCAGCGCTGTTCACCCTGCACTGGGATTGAAACATAAATAAAAGGTGGCCTCTGTATCCATTTGGAAGTTTGAAATAATGTCACTTATAAAGATTATTGCCACTTCCGCCCCGCCTATACTTACTGACGTGTCCAGATTCATTCCGGCTCACGTTGGTGGCGTCTCTTCCAAGTGCCCACCAGGTAGCAAAAGCAGCAGCCTCTCCAAGCACCCTGCACATCGAGGGTTCTGTTCTCCAGAGAACACCGCTGGTGCACCGGTCAGTCTGCTCATGGGCAACCTTTAGGGTGTGTTATGGACTGAAGGTCCGTGTCCCCCAAACACATAGTGCTGAAGCCCTAATACCCAGTGTGATAGTGTTTGCAGGTGGGAGATTTGGGAGGTAAATAGTTTAGATAAGGTCATGAGGGTGGGGTCCTAATGACGGAATTAGTGAGTGACCGTATACATCAGTGACCTCTCTCCATACGCACGCACCAAGGGAAGACCGAGTGAGATGAAGCCGAAGGTGGCCACCCGCAAGCCAAGGAGCAAACCTCACTAGAACCTGACCATGGTTCTGGGTGCCAACCCAGATCTCCGACTTCCAGCCGCCAAAATAAAATAAATGTCTATTTAAGCCCCCAGTCTATGGGATTTGTCTTAGCAGCCCAAGCGGACCAAGACCTAATAGTTGGGGGATGACTTATGGATACAGTGACTTTGGGGCTCAAAAAGAAATGTTAAGCCTTGGCACTAGGCTGAGTTTCCCTGGCCCCCCACACTTCTGAGTCTTAGAATCACTGTGAATCTGTCGGTCTGGCAGTGGGGGGCAGGAGGGACACGTGTCCAAAGAAGGAACCTAGAAAAACCAGTTCCAGAGTGACGTCGGGACAGCAGGTGGGTGTGAACCAGGTGGGGTGCAGAATGTGCTGGTATTGTACAGAGTGTAACTCCTGGAAGTCGGTCATGGCTTATTTGGTGTGTGGTTTTCTTCTTTTGTCTGGCTGTCTTATCTGTATATTTTTAATTACATTAAAAAGCTTGAGATTTTCATGTATGGTATAAGAAGATGGTGGTCTAATTTCATTGTTGTGCACATATCTGTCCAATTTTCCTAACATCATTTATTAAGTAGACCATCCTTACCCCATGTTTTTGCCCCTTTGTTGAATATTAATTGACATAAAAGCACAGGTTAACTTCTGGGCTCTCTGTTCTGCTCCATTGATCCACAAGTCTATTTTTATGCCAGTACCATGATGTTTTGATTACTATACCCTTGTAGTATAGTTTGATATCAGGTAGCATAATTCTTTCAACTTTGTTCCTCTTTCTCAAGACTGCTGTGGCTACTTGGGGTCTTTTGTCGCTCCATATAAATTTTTGGAATATTTGTTCTAGTTCTGTGAAATATGCCATTGGTATCTTGATAAGAATTGCACTGAATCTATAGATTGCTTTGGGTAGTACAGACAATTAATGATGTTAATTCTTCCTATCCATGAACACAATATATGCTTTCATCTTCTTCAGTTTCTTTCCTTAGTGTCTTATAATATTCCAGGTCTTTTACATACTTGGCTAAATTTATTCCTAGGTATTTTATTTTATTTTGATGCAATTATAAATGGAATTTTTTTTGTTTTTCTTTCTGATGGTTCATTATTGGTGTATAAAAATGCAACTGATTTATGGACATTTATTTTGTGTCCTTCTACTTTGTTAAGTTCATGTGCCAGGTCTCGTGAGTTTTTGGTGGAATCGTTAGGGTCCTCCACGTACAGTGTCATGTTAGCAGACAATCTTCTCACACAGCACACAAGAAGAAACTCAGAATGGATTAAAGACCTAAATGTAAGACTCGAAACTACAAAAATCCTAGAAGAAAACATAGGCAGTAAAATCTCAGACATTTCTCGTAGTAGTATTTTTTCTGATACATCTCCTCAGGTGAGGGAAACAAAAGAAAAATAAACAAATGGGACTATGTCCAACTAAAACGTTTTTGCACAGCAAAGGACACTGTCAACTCAATGAAAAGACAACCCACTGAATGGGAGAACCATCATTTGCCAATGATACATCTGGTAAGGGGTTAATATCCAAAATTTATAAAGATCTTATAAAACTCAACACCAAAAAAAAACAAAAAAACTAACAATCCAATTGAAAAACGGGCAAAGGAGCTGAATAGACACTCTCCAAAGAGGACATACAGATGGCCAGTAGACATATGAAAAGATGCTCAGTATCACTAATCATCAGAGAAATGTAAATTAAAACCACAATGAGACATCACCTCATCCCGGTCAGAATAGCTATCATCAATAAGTCAACAAACAAGTGCTGGCAAGGGTGTGGAGAAGAGGGGACTCTAGTACACTGCTGGTGGGAATGCAGACTGGTGCAGCCACTATGGAAAACAGTATGGAGTTACCGCAAAAAAATTAAAAATGGGCCTGGCCAGTGTGGCTCAGCAGATTGAGCGTCATCATCCCATGGACTGAGAGGTCCCGGTTCAATTCCTGGTCAGGGCACATGCTCAGAATGCAGGCTCGATCCCCAGTGAGGGGCGTGCAGGAGGCGGCCAATGGATGTTCTCTCTCGTCGATGTTTCTATCTCTCTCTCCCTCTCACTTCCTCTCCAATAAAAGAGGAAGAAAATGTAACGGCCTTATGACCCAGCAATTCCACTTCTGGGACTATATTTAAAGAAACCTGATTCAGAAAAATACATGCACCCCTATGTTTACTGCACCGTTATTTACAACAACCAAGATTTGGAAGCAGCCCAAGTGCCCATCAGTAGATGAGTATATTAAAAAGCTGTGGTACATGTACACAATGGAGTACTACATGGCTACAACAGCACAGAGGGACCTGGAGAGCATTATGCTAAGTGCGTGAGCCAGACAGAGAAAGACAAGCATCACTTGATCTCACTTACATGTGGGGTCTACTGACCAAAATAAACAACAGAACAGAAACAGACTCAAAGATACAGAGAACAGACTGACAGCTGTCAGAGGGGAGTAGGTGGGGGGAAAAGGTAAAGGGATTAAGAAGAAGAAAAAACCTCATAGAGACAACAGTACAGTGATTACCAGAAGGAAAGGGGGGGGGGCGGGGGGGAAGAAGAGAGGAAAGGGGAAATAAATGGTGATGGAAGGAGACTTGGCTTGGGTGGTGAACACACAGTACAATGTATAGATGATGTACTACAGAATCGTACACCTGAAACCTATATAATCTTATTAACCAATGCCACCCCAATAAGGCCAATTAACAGTTTTTTTTTAAAGCCTGAGATTTTCAAATAACAAGCTCTAGTAGAAAGAATACTAGTCTGAAGACGAGGGAATCTGGGGTCTGAACTTGTGTCCGTTATGACACGAACCACAGTCTCTGAGACCCCGTCGCATGCCAGACCCGTGACTCACACAGTTCTCACAATGAGGCTCCAACGTCACCTCTTCACACGCGAGTGGATGTGGACCTGGAGACACTGACCACTTCACGATGAGCGCAGGGCCAGAAGGCTGCCCGTCATGACCCCGAGACGCGGCCACACGGCGCCCAGTCTGAGGCCGCCCTGCTGCCTTCCCATCTGACACTGCCAGGGGTCCGTGTGCACGTGTTCTCTTGCACGTGGCGAGAGGGCCTCTCAAGGGAGGCACCCCTTGGTGCAGAGCCCTCAGAGAAGAGCAGAGAGGGGCGCGTGAGTCCTGGTCACGGGGGTGTAGAGGAGACATGGGGAGAAGGGCCCCTGGTCCCGGTCAGGACTCTCTGACCACATGAAGCTACCCTGGGGCACACCTGCTCTTGATTGGTGACAGGGATGTGTCACCTGAAGGCAGGACTTCCGCCCAGAGGTGACCGTGAGACCGAAGCCCGCAGACAACACTCACAGAGGTGTGGGTGCTGTCAGCTCATCAGCCCGGCCGGTGTTCAGGCGAGCCCACAAAACCTCTGCTTGAGGAGCTCAGAAAGAAGCGGGGCTGCCTGGGAAAGGCGCAGGGGCCGTCATGCCTATCGGGGGGCCACCAGAGGTGCTCCCTGCACAGCAGTGGGGACTCTGTCCACTGTTAAGTTACAGAAAACGGTACCCAAAGCAGACTGAGTGCAAAGCAAGGCCTGGAGCCGCAGGTGAGGGTTGGTCCAGCAGTTCAGCAAGATCACCAAGCGGCCTCTCCCTCTGCCCTCCACGTGTGCCCGGGGTCCCCTGGCAGTCTCAAGGTGCCTGCCTGAAGTTCCCAGGGCTCCATGCTCGCTCACTCATTCCCATCCACCCAGGGACAGTCATCTCTCCGACATCCTCCAGGAAGGCCCTATGATGATTCATCTCAAGTGTCAGCTTGAACGGCCCAGATTAAATATCATTCTGGGTATATCTGAGGGTGTTTCTGGATGAACATTTGAGTCAGCGACTCGGCAGAGCAGGTGTCTCCTCCCCCATGTGGGTGGGCACCATCCTGCCTGGTGAGAACCCGACTCGAGAAAGCCGAGGAAGGAGGTTTGCCATTTCCCTCCGCCTCGCTGTTTGAGCTGAAACAGCGCACCTCGTCTGCTCCCGCTCTTGGGCCGAGGTTTACATCATCGATTCCCCTGGTTCTCAGGCCTGCAGACTAGGCCTGAACGACACCCCCGCTGTCCTGGGTCCCCTGCCTGCAGATGGCAGATCATGGGACTTCTCAGCCTCCATAATCATGCGAGCTGACTCCTCATAATAAATCTCTTTTTATGTCTATAGAAACAGAAATAGAAATGCCCATGTACTTATTCTGCCGGTCCTGTTCTCTGGAGAAGCCTGACACGCCCCGGGAGGTGTCTGACGGCAGAGGTGTACGTCCATCCTGCCCTACGGAGGCAAGGCTGGGGCTCGGCACGCGCCCGTCTGGCTAGCTGCGGTCACATGCTTCACACCTGACCGGGGCCAGAATGTTCTTCTGAGATGTCACTGACCCCGATCAGAATCAGAAATGGTCAGGTGTTAAGAAGAGAGAACCAAAAAAAAAAAAAAAAAAAAAAAGCCCTGGCCGGTTTTGCTCAGCGGTTAGAGCGTCGGCCTGTGGTCCAGAGAGACCCAGGTTCGGTTCCCACTAGGGGCGCGTACCTCGGTTGCAGTTTGTCCCCGGCCCTGGTCGGTCATGCGGGTGGCAGCCACTCGATGTGTTCCTTTCACATCGATGTTTCTCTCTCTCTCTCTCTCTCTGTTCCTCTCTCTCCCTCCCACTCTACCTGAACAAAAAAATGGGAAAATATCCTCGGGTGAGGATAAAAACAAAAGAAGCGAGAACCAGGAAGGGATACTGAGCAGTTGACCCACAAGTGCCCTGCAAATGCCGACCTTCTCTACACACATAGGCGTCCACTGTCCTCCACTCGGTGTAACTTAACTACATTTTAAAAATAAGTTTAATTAAAGAACTGAACAGTCTCTTCACCTATATTAACAAAGGCTCCAGGTAACTTCTCTCAAGAAAATAGCTCAATGCATCCATCCCTCTCTTCACGACCCTTTTGCCTGTGATCACATCGGTTCCATTAGCATGTTTGCACACATGGGAATGGGCACTGAAATGAGCCCTTCAGGGACTCAGAGGCCGCGCTGTGTGGGAATCAACCACCTTTGAGCTCCTCAGGCCCAGCAGTGGCTCCTTCACACGAGTGTGCTAAGCTGAGTGTGCTCAGCTGAGTGTGCTCAGCTTCCCCATTTCTCTCAAGAGGTTACAATGGTCTCATTTGCACAGAGCTGATAAAGAGGCTTCCCTCTTGACCAGAGCGACTTCATGGTCACACATTTCAGTCCAGGCGGCGGTGCCCTGTGAGGTGTCTGCCACATACTCCCACGCCATCCTCGCTGAGTTGGGGCGCTGGGCTCCTGGTGTTAGGGATCTAGGAACCTCTGCCCCCGGGAACAGCCAGCTAAGCAGCAGGCCTCAGCTCCCACAAGACTGCACCGCGCACCTTGGGTTTGGGAGAGACACTCACCTGGGAGCGAGCGGATGGTCTCCCCTGCAGACGGCAGAGAGGGTCAGAAAGACAAAGGCCAAGTGACTGGTTACAGAAAGGCCAGGACACAGTGTGGGTTCTGTGACCCAGGCCCAGCCTTCCCAGCCGGGTGGACGTGGGTCCTACCTACTTCCGGAAGCAAACCTCACCGTCAATGTACAGCCCGGGTCCGTGTGCCTTACCTGTCACCACACAGAAGCCCTGCTCCTTCCTCTGTGCCCGCATGGTCCTGACAGCCCAGGGCTGCACGCATGACTCAACGGGCTGAGAAGGGACAGCGGGCAAGGGCTGCCCTGGACACGCCGCGCTCTGGGGACATGTGCCTCACAGAACGCGACTCGTCGCTTCTCATGATAAACGCCACACGGAACCCCTGGGGATCATAGCCCAGACCAGCCCCAGACTCGCCTTGACCCCAAACAGGAGGCCAACACCCAGAGCTTCAATTAACCAATTGACTGAAGTGCAATTGAATTCATGTTGAAATTAGAAATTAAAATTATTTTTAAATTAGATAGCCTCATGGAGATGGCCGCTATGAGACAGAGGAGACAGACTGATTTGAGGGTCTCCTTTTTCCTCTTATTTCCATAAGACTAAAAATGCACGTTAACTGGACTTCCCTGGAATTCCAGGTCTGTGAAAAGTGTGACATGACAATGCCTGGATTTCTTGTCTGAGGACATTCCACTCCTGGAGACCACCGGATGGAAAGTGTCATTGCCCACCAGCCAGCGCAGTGAGCAAGGCCACCAGCTCGCTCCCAAGCGAGCCATCCTTGTGGTTCCCACGTACAAGGCAGCAGTAATCTTCAAACAGGTAGTGGGAAAGTGTGAACTGTTGTTAAATTGTTTTGAAATCTGCAAGCATGATGCCCACAGGCTGGGTTCCTACCCTCCCCAGTCAGGAAAACGACCTTTCCTGGCTTTCCTGAAGTATGTGCCAATTGCAGAAGAAAAAAGGAGTTCCAACAGCTGTTCTTCCTTCCTGTTATTCAACATAGTCCCGGGAGAACGGGCTGAACTGCCCCCGATGCCAGGCGCTGGGCTGTGGTTTCTAGTTATGCAGAGACTGGAATCGGAGAGCAGGGGCTGTCGTGAGATACACACCTGTCCTTCAGGTCGGCGTCTACTAGGGAAACAGGTGAGCCTCCCCAGAGAGCACCCCTCACAGAGACATGTGGCTGTGGAAGGGGGGCTGCGCCCGGACCCACCCCTCCCTTCCGTGGCTTCCCCAGGATAGCGGTCAGGGGGAGGGGAGACAGGGAGACTCGGTGGCAGTGTCTGCTGCCGCGCTCAGCCCTGCGGGGCTCCAGTCCAGAGCGCTCAGGACCTCGTGCTACCCTGCGCGCTTCTAACCTGCGCGCTTCCACGGGCCGAGGCCCCACCGGCCCCCTTGCGGCCCCACACCCTGCTTGAACGGCGGGCTCGGGTCTCCCAAGCAACACATCGCTCTAGGCCGGGACACGGCTGTGCACCCACAGGTGCCGAGAGGAAGAGCAGGGACTCGTGTGGGGCGTGGGGACTGGTCTGTCCCCGCACTGATCGCCAGGGCTGATTTGGCTGAGAGGAGTGGTCCCCGCCCCCGGATCCACAGGACAGGTGTCTTCTCTCTCAAGGGCCCCCCGACTGGTCTCAGAGACGCCTTCATTCACCTTCACGACCCCCAACTCCCAGAGACACCCGGTCTCTGACCGTCTCACCCTGTGGCTGTCTACTGGCTGCGTCTTTCCCAAGGAACGTTCCTGCACACTCATGTCCTCCGCCCTGGCTCAGCTCGGGCATGAGCCTCCTGGCTCCAGGGCTCAGGCCATAGCTCCGCCCAGGCCGAGCGGTACCGGGAGGGCGGTGCCCGCGGGCAGCTCGGCCCCCGGGAGGGCGGTGCCCGCAGGCAGCTCGGCCCCGGGAGGGCGGTGCACGCAGGCAGCTCGGCCCCCGGGGAGGGCGGTGCCCGCGGGCAGCTCGGCCCCGGGAGGGCATCCACAAAGCAGAGCCCTGTTCTCCGACAGACTGACCGAAGGAAGGATGAAGCGACAGGCATGGAGCCACAGAGCGGGAAGCAGGGAGGACGGCACAGGAATTCGCCAGCCTCAGGCAAGGAGGCTCAGGCAGGTCTTCGCAGTTAGGACGCAAAAGAAAAACAGTCTTGGAAGAACCGAAGGAAGGAAACTGCATGATGCGCCCGGAGGAATCGGGCTCGGTGTCCCTCCCTGGAGGGTTCTTCTGCGGCCTCCTCAAGGCTCTCCCGATGGACACTCCGGGCAGCGGGGATCGTGCCACCCCCTCCTGTCAGGGCACTGTCACGGCCACTCTGTGGTCACTACGTACCCTCTGTCCCTTCCCCTGAACGTGAGCTTGTCACTGAGAAGACTGGAGATGGCGTGAAGTGTCACTGTATCCGATTTGCCATAATTTCTTTAGGGTCTTTTCTCAGTGCGTCCTGTTCTCGGCAACCAGGTCAGCACTGGTCACTGACTGGCCCTTCCACCCTGGTCTTCTGGAGTTGACCTCTCTCAAAAAAACAAAAACAAAAAAAAGCCAACTTCCAAATGAAATGTAAATTGTATTGGCTGTAAGCAAGAATGTGCTACACACACACACACACACACACACACACACCAGATTTTTTAAAACTCAAATAGCCCAGCCAGTGTGGCTCAGTGGTTGAGCATCGACCCTGCACCAAGAGGTCTCCAGTTCGATTCCTGATCAGGGCACACGCCCAGGTTGTGGGCCTGATCCCCAGTGGGGGGCTGCAGGAGGCAGTTGGTTGATGTTCTCTCTCATCAGTATTTCTATCTCTCCCTCCCTCTCCCTTCCTCTGTCTCTGAAATCAATAAAGAAAAAAAAAAATTTTAATAAAATTTTAAAAATAAAACTTTTTAAAATTTTTTTAAAAATCAAATACTTATATAGCTATTTCTTTGTGCCAGGAGTCACTCTTACTTATTTTACAAATATTGTTCGTTTAATTCTATAAACACTGTATGAAGTGGGTACAATTATTATCCATTTGTACACACCCCAGCGTAGAGAGTTCGGTGACCTGAGCAAGGTCACTCGAGAAATGTACCTGTGGCTGCTGGCCTGGGCCCAGGCTACGCCTCCAGCTACATCGATGCTGCACATGGTTTGACATGTGAGTTAAGAAAGAAAGAAAAAAAAAAGCCTTGTTATATAAACGGCAGATATATTATATCAAATCAGTTTATTGTCACCAAAAGAAAAATGCACTAAATATTAAGAATGCGATTTAAGGGTCACGCCTGTGAATCTCATGTTTGAAGTTATATTTTCCAGTTTCTTAGGCAACAGATGAAAGGGGCTGGCGCAGCCCGATGTCAGGGAAGCTTCCAGAGCAGTTTGCTTTATGGTTTTATCCTCGTCGCTTTCTTCTCCCCATGCACGCAGCAGAGGCCTTCAAAATAAATGGTTCTTAAATAAGCATTGCAATATTTTATGTTCTGATCTTTTAAGAAATCTGTGCCCAACTCTGTGATGTATCTGAAGAGAGAGAATACTGCAAAATGAGAGGTGGCCTGCGGTGCACTTCAAGGAAATTTACTAATCAAGAGCTGTTTGCATAAAAACTCCAAAGCGGGCTGGAGAGAGAGCGTAGTGGTATCTTCAAGGGGCTGCCGCTCAGAACCGCCGAGAGAGAATCAAGCCAGGGCCGTAACTCTTCCGCGCCATCGCCCTGCCTTGCCAGCGCCGACCAGCGCCAATGGACACTGCGCTTCAAAGCAGGGTGCAGACCAGCTGGAAACCCTGTGATTGTGGAGGGTGCTCTGGGTTTGGAGGTCACACTATAAAAGGTCGATTAGATCTATTTGCCTTATATTACTTTACCTTGCAACTGAGAGCTGTGGTTTGGTGCAAACTGCTTACCCTCCCCAAATTCCTCACCTGTAAGTGGGCAGAGCCCCCACGTCACCCATCTTAGCTGAGGAGTCAATTAAATGAGAGGAAGCATCCTTATTATTTCAGGGGAGGCAGCTGAGGACAACGGTCTTTTGTGCCCAGCTTTGGAAGCTCAATCTGTCACTTATTCCTGGACAGAACTGGGGCTGATATCTAAGCCTCAGTTTCTTTACTGTAAATGGAACAACAATAATCTGGGGGGGGTGGGGTATCAGGAGAATCATAAGAACCAATGTATGTAAACTGCATTAGCACCATGCCTTCAACAGTCTTTACTACCTGGCGTGTATCATTACCGTTGTCATTGCTACCGTGAGGTTCATTGTGTATTCACGAAGGTGTTTCAACTTACTATGAGTATTAAATGTCATCTATTGTTCCTTCCCCCATAATCAATTCCTCAATGATCCTCATTTTTAAATGCTCTCCTTTCTGAATATTTAGACTAATGTAATTTGGTTGAGAATGACCGGCCTTTCAGAAAGAATAATTTCTAGACCTTCCCTGCAGTTAAATTGGGATCCCATATCTGGGTTCAGGCTCGTAGAATGTGGATAGCAGTGATGTACCCCATTAAATCCCCTGGGCAGCCCTTCCTATGACTGTGGCCTGTGTTGAAAGTGGTGACGTCCCAGGATAGATAAAAACCTGGAGCCCTGAGTCACAACCTGGAGGAGAGCCTCCCAGGAAAGTATGCACCGGTCAGACCTTTGATGCACTAGAAATGCACTTGTATTGGGTTGAAACACTCAAATGTCATGCTTTGATCTTTTTTATCACTTCATAACCTCACCTACTCTAACTAATCAAACTAGTAAACAGGAAACAAAAGTAACAGTTTGCATAAGCAGTGAGATAAGATGAAAAGAAAAAACATAACTCAGAGGAAAAATAAACAATAAATAGAAGAAACCTGAGACAAAAGGCAGTGGAGTAACAGAGGACAAGGAGCCCAGCGCAGGTGGTGCTTCACGACAGGCATCTGGACAGTGGCCCCTCCTTATCCAAGGGGGGTACATTCCAAGACCTCCCAGCGGATCCCTGAAACCATGGATAGTACCACACCCTATATACACCAGGTTTGGTCATATACCTACATAACTATGATAAAAATTCATTTATAAATTCATCACAGTACGAAATTAACAACAATAATCAATGATAAAATAGAACGGTTATAACAATATACTGTAATGAATGTTATGTGAATGGCTGTGGGGCCATTACTAAGGGAAATCGGGGTGCGTGACGGAGTGAGAGCACCGTGATTCCCCCACAGTGGTCTGATCACTGAGACAGCCACTCAGCGACCAGACACACAGCATCTGCAGCGTGGAGTCGCTGTCACAGACACTTCCCCTCCGGGCGGGAGGAGTGAGCGTTCATCCCACTACTCAGAACAGCAATTAGAAACCATGCGTTAGTTATTTCTGGAATCTTCCATTCAGTATGTTCAGACCATGGTTGACCGTGGGTAAGTGAAGCCGCAGAAAGCAAAACTGCAGATAGGGGAGGTGCTGTATAGAAAGACCACGTTACGCTAAATTAATGTGAATGAGTTCACCGAATTAAGTCTATATCATGAAATCACAGCTCTAGTGCTGACTTTTATAAATAAAATTGAAAAGATGGAAAAGTGCTTTGGAAAGAGAAAACATGGGAAGAGAGATAGCTCAACTGTACATCAGGGGTGGGAGCACAGTTTTATTAAAAATGAATGAAGCCCGGTCAGTGCGGCTCAGCGGTGGAGTTCGTCCCGTTCACCAAGAGGTCGCTGGTCTGATTCCCATCAGGACACAGGCCCGGGCTGCAGGCTCAATCCGCAGCAGGGGGCGTGAAGGAGGTGGCCAATTGATGTTTCTCTCTCACATCAGTGTCGCTCTCTCTCTCTCCCTTCCTCTCTCCCTAAAATCAATAGAAACATTTTTTGTTTTTTTGGGTTTTTTTATCCTCACCCGAGGACATTTTTCCATTCTTTGTTCAGGTAGAGTGGGAGGGTGAGAGAGGAATAGAGAGAGAGAGAGAGAGAAACATCGATGTGAAAGGAACACATCAAGTGGCTGCCACCCGCACAACCGACCAGGGCCGGGGACAAACTGCAACCGAGGTACGCGCCCTTAGCGGGAACCGAACACGGGTCTCTCAGGACCGCAGGCCGACGCTCTAACCGCTGAGCCAAACCGGCCAGGGCAATAGAAACATTTTTTTAAAAGAATGAGGAGGTGTTCTGAGAGCTGAGGGGCCTTCAGACCCTCTAGTGCGCCCTCTGTCTGCAGCTGGGGACAGAGAGCTGCAGAGAGCTGAACTATTTTCCTTTATCCAGTTTCAAGTTCGGGACCTAGAATGGGGGCTTCCAAACACCCTCTTAAAGTGCTCCCCCCTCCCAGCTACTGTGCTTGAGAGAAAATTAATCCCCGCCATTTCCTGTCAGGTTTACAGATAAGATTAACAAAGTAATTCTCCACAAAGTTCAGTCTAGGCGGCTCTGTTCACAGAGCAACACTTACAAAGAGACAGTTCCTTTGATCACAGAGGCCAAGGAGATTGTCTCGACCTGTCAATGCTCAAGGAGTAAACCTTGCAAAGGGCTGCCCCACGGAATTTCCCCGGGTGCACACAGTCAGGGTATGACTTCTCCAGCTGATCAGGGCCAGTGCCTCCCATCAGGGCCCAGCAGGATCTCCGGCGTCTCCTCTCACAGTGGGTGTGCCGGGGCCCAGTATGCCCTGGAGAAGCAGGCCCAGCGGTGCCCACGGCTGCACTCCTGCTGCGTGAACTCACCAGCACCCCCCCCCCTCTGCGTCTGGCAGCCCCCGCAGTGTGTGCAGGTCAGTGCAGCCTCTGCAGGTCCTTGGGGTGAGCTCGGTAAACAGCGACTCTCAGAGGTTCCCTGAGCTCAGGGAGACGCACAGCTTCTCAAAGGACACGAGCTTTGTCATCCAGCGACAACGCCCAAAGCACCTCGCTCGGCTGGGAGAGAGATTCGCAGCAGTGAGCAACTTTCAGGCCAAATCTGCCGGAATGAAGCATCTCACCGACTGGTTAAGTGAACAGACATTAGAGGTAAAAAATAAATTAGATTTTGCCTTTTCCCTTCAGGAACACCACCACAAACACAATGCTGTGATCCATCCCACCACGTCCCTTCCGAACGTGGGAGAAAACACGGCCTGGAACGGTCCCTTTGCTCGCCCCGGCCGCAGTCCCTCGGAGCCGGAGGCAGGCAGGGGACCTGCTCGTCGCTGCGTGTTTGGTAGTTGCACTGATGCTGCCTCCCCAGCACAAGGAGATCATCCCAGAGCAGAGCCTGGTTTCCTGTGTGAAGCCCCTGCCCTGCTGTTACTGCTCGGAGCTGGCAGACCGGGGGCCACCTGAACGAGGAGCCTGGACCTGACACCCAGCCACGTGCTAAGACGCCCCCACCGAGGCTGGCAGATGAGGAGAACCCCTCCTCCTGATGAACTGCAGAATTCTTTTTTAATTACACCCTAAATTTCATTCTTCCAGATTACTTTTTACTTTTGTTTTATTATTTTCTTTCCCTTTGTTTCCTAGTCTTAATGAGGTGTAATCGACACATAAAATTGTATGTATTTAGGTCACCCAGTATGACTTTTTAAAGGTGGACAATGTGACATGACCACAATCAGGGTAATGAACCTGCCCACAACCTCACAGTTACCTTGTGTGTGTGTGCGTGTGTTTGCATGTGTGTGCATGTACATGTGTGTGCGTGCATGTGTGTGTGGTGGACACAGTAACTCGCTCTGAACAGCTCTCACACGTATGAGACGGTATGAGCAACCGCAGCAGCTGCTGCACGTCAGATCCCCAGAACTTACTCCTCTTTTTTTTTTTTTTTTTTTTATCCTCACCTGAGGATATTTTTCCATATTTTGTACAGATAGAGTGGGAGGGAGAGAGAGGAAGGGAGAGAGAAAGAGAGAAACATCGACGTGAAGGGACACATCAAGTGGCTGCCACCCGCACGACCAACCAGGGCCGGGGACAAACTGCAACCGAAGTACGTGCCCTTAGCGGGAACCGAATCCGGGTCTCTCCGGACCGCAGGCCGACGCTCTAACCGCTGAGCCAAACCGGCCAGGGTGAGAACTTACTCCTCTTATAGCTGGAGGTTTGCACCTCTGACAACACCCCCCATCTGCCCCACCCCCAGCCCTGGCAACCACCAGCCTCCTGTGTTTCCATGTGCTCGGCTCCTTTAGCGCTACATACAAGTGAGAACAGACAGCATGTGTCTTCCTCTGACTTTTCTCACTCAGCAGAGTGCCCTTCAGGTCCATCCATATTGTTGCAAAAGGCAGAAGGCAGGATTCCCCTCCTCTTATAGCTTAGTATTTTACTGTATATATAATCTCACATCTTCTTTATCCATTCACCTGTTGAGAGACACAAGGTGTCCCCTTGTCTTGGCCATTGTGAATAATGCTGCAGTAAACAAGGGTGCAGACATCAAGACGGTCAAGACAGTAATTTAATCATCTGGACGTCGTCCCAGAAGCGGGATTGCTGGGTCAGATGGCAGTCTGAGGTTTTCATTTCTGAGGAGACTTCACACAGTTTTCCACAGTGTTTGTGCCATTTACAGTCCCACCACGAGCGCACAGGAATCTCTCGAGTGGCCCCCAAGGCCCTATGTGACCTGCCTTGCCTGGCCCCACCTGTGTGAGGTCCGAGGCTCGGCCACATGTGGGGCGTCATCCTGCCTTATGTTCTGTTCCTCTTCACCTGACTCGTTCATGCCCAAGCCCCTCACAGATGTCCTCAGAGACGTCTTCCTCTGTGTATCGCTTCTTTTCTTCCCACGCTATTCTGTTTTGCCTTCACAGTATCTATCACATTATCTTCCCCAACTGGACCTAATTTTATATCACTCCATGCCCTGGAAGGATACAGCACAGTCTGCACCCTGTCCCCCCAAGGAGTCACCCATGCCTGTACCAGCAGGTGCTCAAGCAACTCTTGTTGGTTCTGGATGAAAATATTAAGTTATTCTGATGGTGCCAGAAGGGAACAGAGAATTTTAAAATGGGTCTTTCTTATCTCTTTTCAATAGTCTATAATGTTTGCCCATTTTTTTCATTTAGATTTTAATTCATGACTAGATTCTACCTAAATATGTTTCTTTTGAATGATGATGATGATGATGATGATGATGAAGGAGAAATGGAGGAAGGGGGGAGGAAGGGGATGAGGAGGAGGAAGAGGAGGAAGCAGAGGGAGGAGGAGGAAGCAGAGGGAGGAGGAGGAGGAGGAAGAGGGAGGAGGAGGAAGCAGAGGGAGGAGGAGGAAGAGGAGGAGGAGGAAGAGGGAGGAGGAGGAAGCAGAGGGAGGAGGAGGAAGAGGAGGAGGAGGAAGAGGGAGGAGGAGGAAGCAGAGGGAGGAGGAAGAAGGAGGAGGAGGAGGAAGAGGAGGAGGAGGAGGAGGAAGAAGGAGGAGGAGGAGGAAGAGGGCGGAGGAGGAGGAAGGATGCCTATGGTGGCTTCAGCCCCGTGTATATGTTGAATTATTGGACCAGGAGCAGGTTTCCTTTGTCACGCCAGTCAACCCTCAATTACTCTACATAATTGGCCCATAGATTCTCAATCTGAAGATAACCGCCAACTACAGACCATGGACTGAGCAAGCAGTCTTCCCCAACTGGACCTTCTGTTAATGCCTTTTGTTCTTTATTAAGTGTCTTGGACGCTCCCCTCACTTCTCACCTCACTGGGAGCTCTCTGAGAAGCGAGCACCCCCCACGGGTGGGGGAGGGTGTGGACTGGTCCCTCACTGCGGACACTGTCACAGGTCCGTAGCCGGTCCCCTCTGCTGACCCTAGACACCGCCTCATGGCGACTCCGCCCGCATCTCCTTGTGTGTCTGGTGCTCGCGGGCACACAGCTGATGTTAATAAACCAACGAGTTCCTTAATGACGATTCTGCACAGAAAGGTCATTTGGTTTGTGTGTTCTGACTTTGCTGAAATTGTTAACACCAAAGGGAAGTAGCCAAAAACAGACAATCCAATACAAGCTGCGGCCCGACGTGTCCTGGATGCGAAGGGGCCCCAAAGGGGGACACCTGGAGAGAGCCGCCCAAGGAGAAGGCCCCCCACCGGGGACGGCGCCTGAAGACAGCAGACGGTTGGCGGAGGAAGGGAGGTGAGAAGGTGGGAGCAGAGACAGACAGACGGACGGAGAGTTCCGCAGGCCTGTGTGCAGACAGCAGGGCCGGAAGGGCGGGGAAGACGCAGCGGTTGTCCCGAGCGCTGGGACGGAAGCGCCACCCAGACAGTGTCCCTCCTTCCTCATCGCCCTCTTCCTCGCCAAACAGCATCAGGTAGATGTGCCATAAAGTCTCACTCAGGAAACAGAGTCCTCAGAATGGAGAATCGAGCCGGCACGTTTCAATTATTTCTAAAACAGACCCACACTGAGTAGTTCTTTAAACACACGTTCTCACACACTGTATACATCATGCTCTCTCCACACACACACACACACACGCGCACACACACTGTATACATCATGCTCTCTCCACACACACGCACACACACACACACGCATGCACACACACTGTATACATCATGCTCTCTCCATACACACACACGCACACATGCACACACACATGCACACACACTGTATACATCATGCTCTCCACACACACACACACGCGCACACACACACATGCACACACACTGTATACATCATGCTCTCTCCACACACACGCACACACGCACGCACACACATGCACACACACTGTATACATCATGCTCGCTCCACACGCACGCACACACGCACACACACACATGTACACACACTGTATACATCATGCTCTCTCCACACACACGCACACACGCACGCACACACGCACACACACTGTATACATCATGCTCTCTCCACACACACGCACACACGCACGCACACACGCACGCACGCACGCATACACACACACATGCACACACACTGTACACATCATGCTCTCTCCACACACACACATGCATACGCACACACGCACATGCACACACACTGTACACATCATGCTCTCTCCACACACACACGCACACACATGCACACACGCACACACCATGCCCGAGCTCACTCTGCTGGCGGCTGAGCGGGGCAGGAGAGAGGATGTTTTGGGAACAGAGAAGCAGGCAGGGTGGCTGACCCGGCCCATGCCGGAACCTGGGTCAGCCTGCGTGTGCCGCCAGGCTGTCCCCATCCCCCAGGAGCCTGTCCCCCAGGGCTGGTGGCTTTGTGTCTGCAGGTTGGCGGCCTGGGCCTCGCAGAAGTCCCACATCCCCACCCCACCGCCCTCAGGAAGCACGCTCCTGGGGGGGATGGGATGAACCAGTTGCCTGGGGAGCACTTTCCCCGACACTGTCCACTGTGGCTCAGACACTTACGGTGTTCCCCGAGAAGGGGCGGCGACCCGGGAGTGGGCACATGGTCGCCCTCTGGGCAGCAGCCCGTCCCTCTGACGCTCGCCTGGTCCTGGTAACATAAGAGGGAGTGAGCAGAGGCAGGACTCCTGGTCCCCGTCTGCATGTCTCCCCTCCCCCCTCAAGGGAAGATCAAGCACAGAGCACCCCGGTGGTCCCCGGGCTAAAGCAGCTACTTCGTTAGTTACCTGTATTTAACCGGTCGCGAAGGTAGGAGCTGTGCACCGTGACGCAAACACGAATGTCCTCTGCACTGGGACGCCGAGTGGAGGGACGAGAACGCGGTCTTCTCCGTCTGCCTGTTCCCAGCCGAGGCCGCTGAGGCCTGGGGTTCCCTCGGTCGGAAGGAAACACCGGCTCCCGGAGCTCAAAGGCTCCTCACGGCTGTGCAAGATGCACGAACTCGTTACACCCTAGGCCGCCACGACAGTGGGAAGCTAATCGCCCGTAATAAGGCCCATGTAGAGGTCACCCTGATCGGGCAGTGAGGAGGGATTTCTTCTTACTCGCTTCACATTTGGTCGCTGAGCTCAGACCCACGCGGACCGAGCTGCCTCCACCTGGAGCCCACAGGTGACAGCTTTTCCTCTGGGCCCAGGTCTCACCCATCAAGGAGGGGGGAGAGGGCAGGTGGTGGAGGAAGAAAGCCAGGATGATCCATAGCTCTCTCTGCTTTTATTTCTGCAGGAGTGGGAGGGACCTTCTCACACACAGGGAGAAACAACGCCCGGTAGGTAGCACCCGGCCCGGGGGAATCCACAGGCCTCCCACCTGGGGACACTGTGGCTAAGCCACCATGAGTCACACAGGTACACACCTGTTACAGACGAGGCGGGAGCAAGTGGTGCTGGTGGCGAAACGTCTCTAAGAACAAACCTAAGCTCGCCCTTCCTCAAACAGCAAGAGCTGCGTGGTCTGAGTGGATCTTGGCTCGAGCCAGTGTCCAGTCACTGGGCCCCGATATTCTCAGTGCGATGGGTCATGTGTCCATGTGGCCAGACTAGGGTGCCCAGGGAGCTGGTGAAACAGTTTCTGGCTGTGTCTGGCATTTCCCCCGGGGATCTGAATGAAACAGAGGACTCCCCAAAGGCGGAGGGCGCCCCCCAGTGTGGTGAGGGCCTGAATAAAACAAGAGGGCGGAGGGCGGGTGAACTTGCTCTCTCTGCTTCAGCCGAGACAGCAGCTCCTGGTTGATGTCATACCGTCCTCCCCACCCAGTGTCAGGCCTTCAGACTGAGCTGCACCCCCGGCTGCTCCGGGTCCCCAGCTGTCGGGGGCAGACCCTGGGACGGCTCGGCCTCCATAGCCATGTGAGCCAGCTCCTGTAACAGAACTCCTCATACCTCTACAGCGCTGCGGGTTCTGTTCCTCGGGCACCCTTCACAGGGCTGTGGATCCACAGGAGTGGACCACAGGAGTCTGACCTCCCCGTGGTCAGCTGCTAAACCAATAACCTGGTACATGGAAGTGTCCAGAAAGAGGCTTGAGCAGGATCCCATGGGAGCCTGGAGGAGGAGGACCTCTGCAGCTGACCTTGGGTGTGAGGTTCAGGCAATGCACCAGAGACGCCCCATCACGGGGTGGGGGTGTGCCCTCCGCGGAGGTTCCTGGGCTGGTGGAGCGGGGGCGCAGGGCAATGCGCAAGAACAGAGCAAACCGTCGGAACCAAAGTGAGACTTCGGGGAGACAGCAAGGAGCCGAGACTAAGGGAAGGGAGGTCCCAGAAAGATGATTGTGACCAGAGAGCTGTCTGACACTGTGTGCCTTTCTTGGTCAATAGTGATCCCTTACGAAAGCATCAGGCCTGGTCAGGTAGCTCACCTGGTGCAGGTGTGCTCCCGATAAGCTAAACTCGCGGGTCCGATCCCCAGTCAGGACACACACATGAAGCAACCAATGAATGCATCAATAAGTGGAACACAAATCCACGTTTTCCTCTCTCTCTAAAATCAATCAACAAAGTAAAATGTAAAGAAAAAAATCTGAGTTGCATGCAGTTTTTATTTTTTAACTGCATGAAGCAGAAAGGTGTCATAAAGCTGGAAATTAGCAAAATCTCTGTTTTCTAAAACGAGAAAAGATGATTCTGGCAACCAAATCCAATGGCAGGTGTCAATCCTGGCAAAACCGCAGCACAGATTACTACACAGATGGTCAGTAAATGGACAATTAGTTGTATGTGGATGGCTGGTTATAACCCAGCACACAGGTAATAATAATCGGTAGGAACCAACACGTTTTGCTAAGAACAGGTGAGACCAAAATCACTTCTCTCCTCCTTGTAACAGAATAAATAGATCAGGAGAATTTCATCAGAATGGACCTGGATTTCAGTCGAGTTTGACCAAGGCCCTCATCACCTGTAATTAAGACACAAAGTAGTAAGATCGGCGAGAGGAATTAGGGGACTTTGGAGCTGGTTGGGTAGTCCTAATTCTCCCCAAAATGTCAAAGGACTGAGTGAAACCTTGAAGACGGTCTCAAGTGGCATGTCACCTAACTGTGTCCTTCCCGGTCTTATCCACAGTGTCCCATGAAGACAAAGGTTCTGCCTCGTTGCGAAGGTACAAGCCGGAGGCACCGCCCAAGCAATGGTTGGCTCCGCCCATGCTCACAAGGCCCCTGGCAGGTGAAAAAGGCAATAAAGGTCCACACACATGTAACAGCCAAAAAGACGCTTGTCTCCCCTGAGTGAGTATTCCAGGGTCTTGGGACAGACCACTGACAGGACAGCTTACTGTTCATTACAACGCCGGTGCGTGACCACAGTCTGAATGAAAATGCCATGAGGATACACGTGAATTCAAGTTCCTCCATTAGAAAAAAAGAAAGAAAATCCAGGTCACTGCAGGTTGGATGAACAGATTCTTATATCCGGTTGGGTTCCAGGGCGAAGAGACTGGATGTTAAAGACCCCAGTCTGTGGACCTCAAGGCCATGGCTATCAGCCCGTGAGATGGGTATGGGACCCGCTCAGGGAGGGTCAGTACCCGGGTGACACCGAGTGAGACAGGGAGCGGATCAGAACTGCAGGCCCAGGTGGCCGGCTTTGCTCCCGGGACGCAGCCTCGGACGGGGCTTCTCAATCCTGCCCTCCCGCCCAGGGGGCGCAGATGGCGGCCTCCATCGCATGCCAAGGAGGGTCACCTTGTCAGCAGGCGAACAAGGACACGCACTCCGAGGGGCCCCCGCCCATCCTTGTCACGTAGACTGCATCGGCCCTCGGCCGCCACGTCACCGCAGGGTCTATGGCGTCGACACATTCACAATGCACGGTCGCCACTCGTGAGCGGCAAGCGGTGACCACAGAAGGTAGCAGAGGGACGGAGCTGGCCGAGTCTGCTGGCAGCTGTAGGCACCGCTCACGGCCAAAGGGCCCCGGCAACAAACTAACAGTCACGGGATTGGATGGACCCCGTCCCGGCACCATCCAGAGGCTGAGGGACATTTGAAGACGTGACCAGTGTCTGGGCAGACTTCAGTGTCCGCAGTACAGACGACCTTAGTCGGACAAGCTGAGCGTCCACACCCTAGAGACAATGGCCAGGAACTTATCCTTGATCTGAGCTGTGGCTGATGGATCACACCAGGTAACAGACCAGCCTTAGACCTTGTCACGCCCAACAAGGAGGGGGCGCATGGTCACCAACACTTCCTGTCCTGTTTGGACTAATACCACCACTCAAGTGGAACAGTCTGTACACATGTAAGACAGAAAGCTAAACAGTTATCTGAAACTAGACCTCTAGTCTCTTCTGGGACTTAGACATGTCCAAGGTCAAGGGCATGGCTGAGATCATCAATATTACCAATTGGCTTCATCGTACTGACCCCGGTTCAGTTGATATCTCAATTGAGATCGATTTTGTCCCAGTCCTTGTCACTGTGTCTAATCTGAGCTGCGGACAGGGTGGTGCACACGGGTGAAAACTTGAGTTGGGCCAAGACCTCGTTGGGCTGAGAGAACTGGCTTGTTTAGTCTTCATACAGGTGCTGAGTCCCGGCCGGGGTGTCTCAGCCGCGGCACAACCCACTGTGTGCATCATGGCCACCTGGGTCCATCACACCGTCCCACGGCCTCAGAGAAGGTGCCCCGGTGCCCCACACACTGCTGCTGGTCTGCCGTGCAGCGAGGGGGGCTGTCTCGCTCCAGTCCGGCGAGTCCTGTGGGACCCTTTCAGCACCCCCGAGCTGTCTCATGTCAACCGGCTTGTTTGCCAAGTTCGCTCCTTTGGAGTCCTGTCATGTTACTCTTTGCCATCCTTGTTGAGGTTGAGATTCTTCCCTGACACCGAGCAAGATATGAGAGCAGGAATTTCTCAAGGGGCCCAGTCACAGCTGGATGGTATTTGGGTTCAAACCCATCCCAGAGCTGTCTGAAAGAGAATTCGTGATGAGGTCTCAAGACCGAGCGGGAGCCACTGGTGCCCGGAGTGGCCTTCATTGAAGTGACATTAAAGACTTCAGGTGCAGGGGGGGAGAGAGCTGGGGGCGGGGGCCGGGATGGAAATGGGAGGGTGCAGCCAGCCGCAGAGGAGCAGTTCTGCGTTTCTCTGATCCTTGGCTATTTTGCAGTCCTCAACCAAGATGCAAACTCAGAATTTGGCTTTGGGTTAGAATCACTCGGTTCCTGGGATGAGAGGCTGGCGGGAACTTTGAGGCTGAACTGTCCTCTGCTGGCCCTTCCTACTTCAAAGGGCGGCCATGTCTCATGTGCATAGTTTTGCATTTGTGACTCAAGCCTCAGCTTGTGGAGACGGTCAAGAGCAGCTTTTCCTATACCAACGGCGGTAACAGATGGCCGCGGACACGACTTGTGTAGAATAAATCACTACAGACATAAGTGGAATAATTTATACATACGACTTTTGTAAATCTCTCAGCTGAACCAGCTCGACGTCAATAATGTTACTTGGATAACGACTCTCCTAGGAGAACATAAATCATCGGATACCAGGTACACAGAAATTTGCAAATGCAACCGAGCCATGGTGTGGAGGGTGTATGGGCTGATGTAAGGATCCACATGTTATAAAACTGCAACATTTGTAAAGAAAATACGTTCCATACACCCTAGGTCATATCGTCTGACTCCACACACTCTAAGGCACATTTTATGACCACTGCAAAAGAAAAAAACCTGCCATGAAGTCGACCCAGTGTGCGGGTGTTTCTGGGATAGCAGCTCAGACGGTGTGGTACCATCTACATGTTTCCACATCCAAACACACCTCCACAGTGCAAACATCTCTGCCCAGCTCCGGACTCGGGGATCCAACCGTGTGTTCAAGATCTCTGGTTGCCTAGGTGACATGTCACTCAAACCTGGGGATCCAACCATGTGTTCAAGATCTCTGGTTGCCTAGGTGACATGTCACTCAAACCTGAGCTCCTTACCCCTCCCGAAGGCTGTTCTACTCCTCTTCTCCCCAAATTCGTGCAACTGCATTTTTCTTCCCCTTGGCCTCCCCATCCGGCCTCCGCCTGAATCTCCTAGGCTCTCCCTTTAGAGAGTATCTGGAATTTTACTGCCCCTCACCCCCAAATTCCTACCACCTCTCTGCTCCACCTCCACCTCTCCCGGAGGACTGTCACCCTCCTAGCAGGCTCCCCGCCCCCAAGACTGAACCCCTCGACCTGTTTCCAACACAGCCGTCACGTCAACTGTGAGCAGAGCCTGGATCTTCTGCTCAAGCCCTGCAGCCCCTCACAACGGGCACCGTGCCCCAGCCCCGTCACCCCGACCTCCCTCCACCTTTCCCCGCGTCCGCCTACGCCGCTCCTCCTCCAGGTCTGTCGTCGAGAACCTCCGACCACCTGCGCCCCGTGAATAGCCCTGTTCTGAAGGCGGTGGGCCCTGCCCGCTGGCAGCACTGGGCGGCCCTCCCCAGCCACGCCCCTCCGGCGCCCACCCACTGCTGCCCCAGGAAGCACGACGCTGCCCCTCCGACTACCACGCAGCTCACGTCGTGTCACGTCCGCTGCTCACTGTCTCCCTCATGGACTGTGCCCTCCGGAGCGTCAGGGACCTCGGCCTGTTCGCTCCCGAGGAGGAGCACAGCCCGCACGAGGGGAGAGCTCCGGCCGTGGGCGGAGGACCTGCAGCAAGGACGGTGCTGACCGAGGCTGCGCCGGTGGGTGCCCGACGCAGAGACGCAGGTGCAGCTGCAGAACCAGGTCGCAGTGTAAACCGCAGCGGGGCACACAGTGGGCAAGGCTGGCGTGGAGCCCGCTGAGACGCACCGCAGTGGGGTGGAGGGGCTGCTGCAGGAGCCCCTCCTGTAATGAAGACCAAACGAGGCCTGGCAGGCGTGGCTCGGTTGGTTGGGGTCGTCCTGGGCACCAAAAGGTCGCCGGTTCGATTCCTGGTCAGGGCACATTCCCAGGCTGTGGGCTTGATCCCCAGTAGGGAGCGTATAGGAGGCAACCAATCAATGTTCTCTCTCCCTTCCTCTCTCTTCCTCTCTCTCTCTGAAAAATCAATAAAAAATCTTTAAAAAACAAAGAACTGAACAGCCACACTCATTTAGATGTGATTTGCTATTGTTCCACACGTCCAGAGCAGAGACCCCTTCAAACGACTTTCGTTAACTTGCCTCTGTCCATTGGAACATGCCCTGTTCTTGTAATGAAATTTAACAATTGAAAATGTATCCTAAGGAGGACAGAAGCTAAGGAACAGTCGATGGCCGCCACGTCCGCGGTGTGGAATCCACGTAGGTGCCTGAGACCGTGAACGGCCACGACGGCCCTGCTGTGTTCGAGTGAGTTCCTCAGAATGGGTCACTGAGGAAGCTGACACGAGACGCCAGTGTGCCGAGTGTCCCTTCCAAAGGAAAAATGGCCTCCATTTGCAGCCTCAGAGGAGTTGCCCTGGACGGGGGACGCCCGGCAGGAACACCTCGGGGAGGGCAGGGGACACCTCGCTGTGCGCCTTGCACACAGGCACCTGTGCACACGCCTTCCGCCGACCGACCTGAGCACGCCCCAGGCCAGCGGAACAGCTCGGCCCGGGGTGTTTGACGTGACGGACCTTCGCTGGATTTGTGTTCTCATCTCGCAAAGGGAAACGTCAGAGAAGGACCCACTGGCCGTCTCCGGGATGCTCGGCCACAGGGCGCCCCTACAGTGAGGTCCCGGATCCATGCGGCCGCGGAGGCCTGCGTCTGCCCAGGGCTCACCCTGCTCCCCTTCCCGCGTGGCCTGGGGAGTGGTCGGCAGCGCTCCTTCCGAGGACGCAGATCCGTGCCCATTTAGACACCCTACGTGCGCCGAGGCCGTGTGTGATCCAAAGACTCGGAGCAGGGACGTGAAACGCAGTCCACATTGATCAAAGCCACTGCACTCTGCTAAAATCGATCTCGGATGAGATGGGAGGAGAGGGCAATCGTCTTGGGTGAACGTCTGTATCTTCCATTTTACGGCCACTGTTGAATGGTTCCTGCGTTTGATCGGAGCGTGAGGGCCTCTCCTGAGAACCGAGTCGCGGGAGGGAAGTTCAAGGCCCTCTCCGAACATGACTCATGCTCGTCCTGCCTCTGAATCTTCCGCCGAGAGGGTCCTGTAAGGCGACGCGGCTGAATATACGTTTCAAGAGCACTGAGATTCCTCCCCCTCAAAGCGACACATTGCGGTAAAATATATTTGGTCAACAATGCATATTCTCTCACTTGAAAATGTATAATGAACTATAACAAAAAGGACTCTAGTTACTAATCAGCGTGAACATTTTGAAAATGCATCCAGTAAATTTTGGAAAATTGTTTAAATTTCCTACATGGGCAATGATTCTGTTGGACCATGTTGGGGGAGGTGCCCCCACCCACTGCACGCAGACCCCCCAAGCCCCCCTGAGCCACAGAAGAATGGGCTTGGGACTAGAACACCCGACCAAGAGCTGCCGGAGTCCTCCCTGGACTGTCACCTTGTGTGGGTGCCTTTCCTGTCGCAGACCCAACACCTGCTCCTCTGTTCCGCTTGAGCGTGTCCTAGGGCACCCGGCCAACTGCTCTCTCCGTCCCCTGCAGGGAGAGGACAGGATCCTTCATTCTGCAGCTCCAGAGGGGTGCAGGAAAGCCAGATGTCCTGTGTCAGCCGCGGGGAGGGACCCACTGGCCACGGGGGCCCGGTGCCCAGCACTGGAACGCATCTCTGTCTCTCCTCACGTGAACACGTGTCGGATGCTTGTGTCTTCCTGGCGCCTCCGATCCAGCATGCGGTGGGCAGCGGAGTAGCAAATTCTGCTCCTGGGGCAGACACTCATGCCAGCTGCTTGGCGAACACACCCTGGGGAAGCCGCTGCTGTGAGTAGGGCGTCTGCGGCCTACGGCTCTCGTAGCTGCATCTGCTGACACAGATACCTCCGTGGCGGAGTGACTGATTTACAGGACCCGGAGAGAGAAGGAGGTGGGGTGGGCTTCCGCAGACAGACGCCACGGCCAGCGAGCGTGTGGCACGGCCAGCGAGGCCGTCCGCTGGTGTCGCTCACGCGTGGAAAAGAAACCGTTCGCGCCCTGGCCAGTTTCGCTCAGGGGCTGGAGCGTCAGCCTGCGGACCAGAGAGTCCCGGGTTCGATTCCAGCCAAGGGGCACGTACCTGGGTTGCGGTTCATCTCCAGTCCCGGTTGGGGTCATGCAGGAGGCAACCAATCAATGTAGCTCTCTCACATTGGTGTTTCTCTCCCTCTCTCTCTCCCTCCCGCTCTACCTGAAAATAGACGGACAAATATCCTCAGGGGAGAATTAAAAAAAAAAATTGTTCAAACTTTCAGAGTGCTGACAGTTTAATGGGGACATGGTCACTGTAACCATAGCATGGTACCACATGATCAGAACACGGGACTTCCATTACTACCGATCCCGTTCAGTCCTCCGACGAGAGACGAGTTCTGCATGACAGAACTGTGGCCGTGCACGGGTGGCGTGCCCCACAGACACAAATGGGTGGTTGTAATTAGGAGTGACTAAGATACGAGTTAATAAGTGTCTTGATCTTTCCCAAGGATCTAATTGCTGAGATTAGTCTGTCATCTCCGAAAGCTGTAAGTAACAAACAACTTACATGTCACTCTCGGGGAGGCGCAATCCAGGGGGTGAGCCCGGACACCTCCCGCGGCCTCATCTGCCTGCTGTAGGTTTATGCGCATGGTGTGTTTTCATAAAAGGTCATTGTAATTGCCGCTGGTTATTTTTATAAAATTACACTGATTAATTGGGAGGGTGTGTTTGATTTTCATGATCACAGTCAAGCAAATTGTTCACAAGATTGGTGTCGCCTTTGGAAAGGCGACAAAGAGAAAGCGCAGGTGCCCAGCCGCCCTGGTCCGGAGGAAGAGGGCATGGAGCTGTCTGGGCTCCTCCCTCCCTGCTTGTCCTCTGGAGGGTCTGCTCTGGCCCTGCCCAACCCCCCGGGCTGGGAGCACCTCCCACGGCGCTCGCCGGTGCCCAGAGCCGGGGGACGCTAACGGCAGCGAGGTCCCACCTGCGAGCTGTGTGTCACACAGAGGAGGCACAACAAATGCCATAGCTCCCGTCAGGCCCCGAAGCAGTCATTCGCCTGTGAACACCAACCGCACGGGGCCAGACACTGGGGTCAAGGGGCAGTTAGAAGGCACCCAAATCCCCAGCTGCCGGGCGGGCCTGTCCACTGTCTCAGGGTCTGCTCCGCCTCAGCCCCGTGCTCTGGGTTCAGGCACCTGACCGAGGATCAGGACATGGCAGGGGACTAGCCCAGTGCCCGCGGCCTTCCCGGGGAGATGCTCAGTGCCCCCCCGCACGGCGGAGCAGCGACGCCCAGGTGTTCTCTTCTGTAAGTTACGCACACCCGCCCTAGAGGACAGTGTTCCTTCTCTCCCGCTCGGAGTGATACCCGGTACGCCACGGTGAGCGCTGTCCTGTGCACTCGCGTGGGGGCATCAGTGTTCGGGATCCTCCGGGAGATTGGGGGGCAGGGGGGTCTCCAGCACGGGACTGTTTCCGGCTCCACGCCACAGATGGCGGAAACCTTTCTCACCAGCCCTTCCTCCTCTTGAGTTCCTGAACCACACCGTCCCCTCCCAGATAAGCATTTTCACCTCCCCTGAGGCTCAAAATATCCAAAACCTCATGTCCCCACAAAGAAAGAAGCCCGTGCCTCTTGCTGCCCCGCATTGGAGCATCATGCTCCCTGGACTCCAGCCTCAGAGCTGGGACGTCTCCCCTCATCCCTGTGCATCCAGGACCTGAAGTCCTGTGACCTCTCATCCCCATCTGCCCTGCCGCCACCCACGTCCCGGCTTCCATCGCGCTCATGCGGGACGACAGCCACTTTCCAGTGGGCTCTTCTCTCTTCTCGACCCGTCCCTGCTGTGTGCCGACACCAGTGTCTTCCTCCTGAGCACTGCGTCGTACTTTTCTCCTGATCAACGACTCCGTGACACCGCTGCCTATCAAATCACGTGTATCTCTTCACTCTGCTGTTAAAAATACTACCCCTTTTAAAGGAGTATTTTAGAAATTGACTTTTAAAAGTGATACCAGTATTATATCACATTAACATGCACACACACACACCAAATAAGACTATTCCCTGAATAAAAAGGCTGTGGTACATACACACAATGGAACACTATGCAGCTGTAAAAAAAAAAAGAGGTCTCTTATCCTTTGAGACGGCATGGAGGGACCTGGAGGGTATTATGCTAAGCCAAACAAGCCAAACAGAGAAAGACAAATACCACATCTCACGTATTTGTGGGATGGAATGAACTAAATAAGCTGATGAACAAAATGGACCCAGAGACACAGAAAGGAGTATGGTTCAGACGGACAGACCTCAGAGGAGGGGGCGGGGGATGGATGAGATGAACCAGAGAAGTTATATGCATGTGTGTGTAACCCATGGACACAGACAATGACGCTGGGGAGGAGGGTGTCTGGGGCGGGAGGTGGGGGGGGAAGAAACACCTGTAACAAAAATAAATTAATAAAAATTGAAAAAAAAAGAGAACAACAAAAAAAAAGACTATTCCCTGAATGTTTTCCTGACTTTCCACTTCCACTTCTTTGCCCCAGTGTCTGCAAAACCCTCCAACTCTTCGAGGGTGACCTCAAATGGCCCCCAGTGACTTTTGGGTGCCTCCTCCTTAAATCACTTACAGACTTGAGGTCCCTCCTCTTTGCACTATGAGGATGTCAGCTCTCGAAGTTTGGTTCCTTGGGGGCAGAACCCGCATCCTGGGCACCTGCGTCTGTCTTCACGCTGTAGGTGCTCAGCATGTCGGCACCGACGTGGAAAGACGTCAGCGGGAGGACCGCCGGAAAGGTGAAAGGCACACACTCCCAAAACGCAGCCGACACCAATCAGAAGCAAGGAGACGGGCCGCAAAGCAGGAGCTGCGCAGGTGGATCACGCCGTCCTGGCCTGGTCCGGGGAACGCCTGAATCCAAAGAACCACGGAACCGACCTCCCCGCCTGGACCGGAACCGGCTGCTCCGGGAGGCTGGAGCCAGAGATCATCATTTCAGCGCCAGCCTGCGCTGAGACAGAGCTCGGGTTTGTGTGGACACGCTCACAACAATGCCCCTCGAAGGTCCACAGACTTTGCGAAGTTTCCAAAACTGCGACCTGCACAGTCAGTCAGTTCTCTCCTTCTTCTCCTCCTAAACATGCCCAAGGAGCTGCAGGCCCATGAAAGGGGGCATCCGCCCGGACCCTCCCAGAGCACCGGGCGCACCTCGCGCATCACTCAGCAGGGTGCCGGCTGCGCCCTCCCTCCAAGGCTGTTCTGGTGATTAAACCCCGTACCCTCCCCTTCCAGCCGCAGGGGGACAGTGACATAAATAAGATCAGGCTGAAGATGAGCTGATGATGACTGATCACCATGAGAGCTTTGGGGAAACTGAGACGGGGAAGCAGGAGAGACCGAGGGAGTGGGTTCCCGTGGGGGGACGGAGGCTGTCCAGGAAGGTCACCGACCTGCAGCAGCTGGGCGGGCGGGAGGAGGAGAGGAGGCAGCTGCCTTGGGTCTGTGGGACAGCAGGGGCTGAGGGTGATGCAGGAACGGTCCAGCAGAAGGAGCTGGACCCGCCTGAGCAGGTCAGGAGCCCAGCAAGGCTGATCAGAGTGACCCCGGGCAGGCCCGGAGGCAAAGGCAGAGAGACAGGGCGGGGATGGCGGGGAGGGGACCTTTACCCTGTGAGGCACATCTTATTACCTTTCTAATACGAAAAAGGACTGAAGTAACTATGGCAGAAGAGTTAACGCATATAAATTTGAATGTATAAGATACGAAGGCATCTTTTTTGTCTTCCATATCTGTGTTTGAAGTATTTCGTCAACAAGGATGTGTTTTTAGCCTCCTGATATATGTGTCAGGAGATGAGAAAGACTGAAGCTAAGTAGCACATGAGCCTCAGGTGAAGGAGGAGCAGGAAAGGCCCTCACAGACTGAGTTCCACTTAACATACGGGGAAACTGAGGCCCGGGGAAGTTCAGCCACGTGCCCACCAATGACAGCATGGTCACGCGAGGCTGGGATTCAGAGGCGGAAATGGATCATTTTTAATCTTTCCTAGAAATCTGTGTTACCGTAACCACTTTGGTCACTGCCAACTGAACACTCGGAAAGCTGTCTGCTCTCCTATTTCCAGTGTCGGATGTGAGGTCGCCTGTGATATGTAAGGTTGCCCTCTTGAATAATAATAGCCCTATATTTTTTCTTTATTGATTTTAGAGAGAGAAGAAGGCAGAGAGAGAGAGAGAGAGAGAGAAACATCAATGAGAGGGAACATTGATTGGCTGCCTCCTGCATGCCCCCCACTGGGGATCGGGCCCACAACCAGGGCATGTGCCCTGACCAAGAGTCAAACTGGTGACCTCTTGTTGCAGGGTCGACGCTCAACCACTGAGCTACACCAGCCAGGCAATTGTCCTATGTTTAAATGTGAACATGATCACTAAGGTTTATAGGTGGTAGGTCACTTGTGACTGAGTAGGATAAAGTATACTGCGTGGTTGTGATGCCGTTGGAATAAGGTGGTTATGATTTGACAGGAAGGAGGAAGGAGAGACCAGGTAGCACAGGTGTGCCATTCAGACAGCTGTGCCAGAAAGCCACAGTGAACTCCCTGGTCTGTCCCCCAGACGAAGGGGGGGAAGGAGCTGGACAAAGACAGTTTAGACGCATGCCCAGTATGATCTGAGTGACGTGGGAAGGTGCTCACCTGTCCATCACACCTGGAAGCAAGTCAGTGGCCAGAATAGACACGACCCCCGCAAGCATTCGAAACCTGAGTATTTACTCTCCTGGACAAAGGAAAGCTGTCTCTGCCTCTCTTCTCTCTCCCTCGCTACCTGCGCCAGACTCCTGGCTTGCGGGCTCCCGGGCCCTGCACTTGCCATGCAGCCCACAGCCAACTGGACTCCACACAAGGGGCTCATGGGCTGAATCTAGACCAACGCCACATCGAACCCCATTTCATCAAGGACACAGAGCTCTGGACTCTGGCCCTGCGTCTAGCTTTACTGAATCCACAGCTGCCCTGTTCCTGGACCGGACTGAGGGACATGAGCCTTACAGCCCGAGGAATGCAGCTCCACGCCGACAAAGACCATTCATTCTCCCGTGGGGTCGTAGAAATCCCTTATCTGAAGACATCAAGGGAGCTGCCCACTCATCCGCCAGCAACAGTCATGCTCATACCGTCGGAGTAAGAATCATTTGTTGCTGTTAATTACATGGCCATGTGCTGGAAACAGCATTCTGTACATACATTCTGTATACATTCTGTACAGACAGAATGCCACTGAACTTGTTCTTGCCGCAGCAGAAGAACCCGGTAAATTCACTCTAATTATTCACACCCTACAGCTATCACCAAATACGTATTTACAACTAAATATAAACTCGCTCAACCTGAGAGAAAAAAACTCTCCTGAAAGAGCATAGATGCACTTATAACAAATTTCTTAGTTAACACAAAGATAATTAAAAAACACTCCAAATACAGTTCACTGTCATTTCACAAAATTCAGCTTCATCTATCTAAAACATTTAATCAAATTTTATTTTTTCATGAAGTCATGGCATAGAAAATTGAGAATTAATGAAAGTTAATTTAGGCTAAGATACAATATTACAGCAAAAAAAAATATATTAAACTATCCTTGTTAGGGAAGCACTAAGATAAAAGCTTAAACTTCTGTAATAAATAGCAGCTCAGTGTTAACTAATTTTAATGCTTGCAAGTACATAACAGAAGAGAATGCATTATTGGAAAAATATTCAACACTACCCTAGTGTTTCATCCAGAAACAAATTCATGAGCCAATGCAAAATAAACTTTCTTAAGAGTTCATGAACAGCCCTGGCCGGTTTGGCTCAGCGGTTAGAGCGTCGGCCTGCGGTCCGGAGAGACCCGGGTTCGGTTCCCGCTAAGGGCATATACCTCGGTTGCAGTTTGTCCCCGGCCCTGGTTGGTCGTGCGGGTGGCAGCCACTCGATGTGTCCCTTTCACGTCGATGTTTCTCTCTCTCCCTCCCACTCTATCTGTGCAAAAAATGGAAAAATGTCCTCGGGTGAGGATAAAAAAAAAAAAAAAGAGTTCATGAACAATGCCTGGCTACCCTGGGTGGGCCGGCTCACTCAATATATTTCCATATGGCCAAGAGATTCAACAGATGACTAAGTACTTTTTTAAAAATCTATATAGTCCTGGCCCATGTGGCTCAGTTGGTTGGGCATAGTCCCGTGCACCAAAAGGTAGCCAGTCTGATTCCCAGCCAGGGCACATGCCCAGGTTACAGGCTCAATCCCTGGTAGGGGGCATGCAGGAGGTGGCTGATGGATGGTTCGCTCTCACATCAATGTCTCTCTCTCTCTCTCTCTCCCCCCCCCTTTCTCTCTCTCTAAAAAAATCAATTAAAAAATCTTTTTAAAAAATTTATATAATTAAATGAAACACAGTGTCTTGGAAACTACTCTATTCAATCAACTTGAGATCCTATTTCTGATGGTAACTGGAAATTTGGATGTATTACAATGCGGATAATACAATATCCACAGCAGAGGGGAGGAACTTCCTTTAATAAAGGTTCTTGGTTAAATATATGTGTCCATATAAAAAACAAAATGTATCTCTATCTTACACCACTCACAAAAGTTCCTTAGATTTTAAATCTAAATGTAAACTTCAGAATGTCGTGAGGAGTCCCAAACATCAATAGAACACAGAGAGGACCCAACAGGGAACACGAAAAGGAATGGACAATTCATGAACAGGCACTTCACAACGGAGAAGATCCAAAAGATGATAAATATAAGATGATACATACACAAAAAGGTGTTCGGCGTTCCATCTCATGGGTGATCAGCACGATGAAAACAAAGTCCAAGATAAGATGCCGCTCTCTAACCGCAGGAGCAGCTACGATGGGGACGCTGCCAAGCGCTGCCAAGTGCATGGGACGTTGGAAGCTCGCGGTGGTACGTGTGCACGGCCGCTCGGAACACGCGTGTACCAGCAGACACTCACACAGGGGTCACACGGGGGCCAAGAGACCAGGGAGATCGCAGCAGCACGTTCCTGACAGCCCAAACCAGAAACCACCCAAATCGCCAGCCACAGAAGACATGAACCAAGTGCGGACAGCGACGCAATCGGATGAGCTACAGGGACACAGGACATGGCTGAATCTCACAAACACACTTCTCAGCGAGAGAAGCTGGATCCCAAGGACACGCGCTCTATATCACGTGCTATGTATTTCAATGTACGTAAAACTGGAAAACAAGCGAAGAAGTTGGGAGGAGCTACCTTAGAGGAGGAGGGGTGCTGAGTGAGGAGAGGGGCGTCGAGGCCCTCAAGGGGTCACTTGTTCCTTGGTGGCTGTGATGCGTCTAAGGCGTGTCCTCTGTGGTGATTAGTAAACTGTCACCCTGCCGTGCATTTTGTACCCGGGTGCTGGTGTCGCCAAGGTGGCTTCGAGAAACAGCGCCTAGTCCGTGCCTTTCCTCCTTCTCCCTCCTTTTCCTCCACGTCGCTGCTCCGAGTGGTTTGGGGACACCCCGGGACCTCATCGCCATGCTGGGCCATGAGCACAAGTGCTGGGCAGACGGACAGGAGGCAGAAAGAGTCGAGGTGCCAGAGGCCAGCGTACTTCCCAGACGCCTACCTGTGGGTTCTCAGGGGCGGTGACGTGCACCTTGGTCCCGTGTAAAACGCTGCAGTTCTGGTCGTTCGGATGCAAACCCCACGTGCTCAGAGCACCTGGCCACAGCTCCCCCACGCACAGCCCATCTCCACAGCCCACACTGAGCCTCAGCCAACCATTCCAGAAAGTTCTCGTCCAAGGAGAAGCCATCAGGCCCGTCTGTGTCACGATGGTGTTCGGGGCACTGCCAACAACAACTGTTACTGCAAACATTCTGCTTTGTTCCGCCTTAAAAATCAAAGTGTTTTACGGTATTGATTTGTTTTCAGCCGTCGCTCCGCATAATTGGGGGGTGGCCTTTCCTCCTTCCCACGCGATTTACTCACTCCGGTGTGTCAGTACGTGGTGAACGGTTTTTCCTAAATATGCAGGTATTTCTGAGTCCCTTGCGTGGGTGTTCCCTTGACAATTCCATGGTGCACCTAATGTCATCTGGAACATCCTCCATGGAAATAAAGACGGGGAACAGAAAGGGCTGTCACGTAAAGGTGAGATTCGCTAGCTCAAAAAGCCATTTCCTTGGCAAAGGGGTCACTCGGTAGGGCTCACAGAGGAATGGTGTGGTCGCATGGTCAGACAGAACAACGCGGAAATTCACAGTATCTGCCCACCAGGACCAGAAGCCCAGAGATGAGACGTAACTGAGGGTATTAGAGCAGGGCACGTCGTCCGGGAAACCCACGAGGCATTTTCTGACGCTCGGTTTTCTCATTTTCATCTGGCTTTTGATTTCCTTGGTTGCAAGTCCTGGTAGGCAGAATCTAACCCAAACACTTGATATTTTCTGTATGTGTTCCCTTAATATTCTAGTTTCTCAGGGCGGGGTTCTCGGCCCTACCTGTCTTCACCCCTGTTGGGAAAGAGACCCCTCAGTGCAACAATGTATCTCAAATGTGCAGTGACAGGGTGTTATGGGTTGCAGTTTGATTGTGTCACCCCAAAATTCGTATGTTGAAACCCTGTCATATGTTGAGAGAGAGGGCCTTTGGGAGGTAATTAGGGTGAGATTAGATCATGAGGGTGGGGCCCTGTGACGAGGTTAGTGCCCTTATACTGAGAGGAAGAGACCCCGGAATCCTCGCTCCACTCTGTCTACAAGCCAGGAAGGGGTCTTCACCAGGAACTACACCAGCGAACCCTTTGACCTTGGACTTCCTGCCTCAAGAACTGTGAGAAATGAATGTCTGTTGCCTCAGCCACCCAGCCTGTGGTATTTGGCTATAGCAGCCCAAACTGCCTAACACGCCGCAGAGTAATGCTCACTTAAGAAGGGCTTCAGTTCGGGAGAAATGTAGTTGTTCACGGAATGCGCGACTCTCTGGTCATGGCACAGGGACAAGATGAGCCCGCACCCTGGAGAGGACAGAGGAGCTAGGAAATGAGGGAGGGGGATGGGAATTAAAAGGGACAGAGATTATACAGTCTCGGAGAGACAGACCAGTAGATGACGGAGCATCAACATTAAAGATGGGTTCTACACCTTCTTCTGCACTGAGGGGTTTGTGCTCCCCTCCGTGAGGCTGAGCTCTTTCTCGAGAAGGACCAAACCCTGGATGACGCGGGTCCCTGTCCATTGCTCACACCTCCTGCTCCTTGGGAAGCGTCTGCAAGAACAGACGAGCTGTTGAGTCAGCCGTGCCTCCGAGCAGGTCCAAGGATGCGGAGAGGTGGGAGGAGGGGTAAACAGCCCTTCCAGGAGGAGGTCACGTCGGATTTGTAGGCGGTGAGTATGTCCTGTCCCTGGAGGGGGGGGTGGAGAGGGATGATGGGAAGAGAGACATACGCAGCAGCCCCTCTCCTCCAACAAACGCCACCACTACCTCGGCCCCTCGAGGTCGCAGATGACTGACTGCTCCCTCCTCGCTCATTTGTGCTGGTCCACCTGCCTCCCAGTCCAACCCCGGGCATCGTATCACCAGCTCTTTTGTCAGACAACTCGCTGCACACCTTCGACCTCAGTGTCTCCGTCTGTAGAGCAGGCAGGTGAGCACCATCTCCAGATGGTAGCAAAGGGTAAAATGAGATAAAAGAGAGAGTGACTCTCCCAGGGCCCAGGAACTGGAGAACGTCCAATAAATGCCTCCTTCCCTTCACACATTACGAAGAGAATTAGTGACGTGGACGGAACCCACTGAGACTAGTGGAAACCCGGCGGCGCTCACCGTTGAGTAGACGCCGCGGGAAACTTCGCTCCGGGTAGTGAGACTCCCCTAAGCCCCGGCCCACAGCTATGAAACCGAGAAAGCCGCCTCCTCGGAGGGCTTGGTGACCGTGAAGGATGGGCGGCGTGAGGGACGACGAGTGTCAAGCTCAGCGGGTCTGGCACGTGTCAGCATCCCGTAACCGTAAGGGCTGGGGGTGCTGTGATGGGCGTGAGGACTGTTGGGGTTCTGGGCCGGGGAGGAGCGTGGCGTCCGTCAGATGGCCGTGGGGGACGGAAAAGACCTGGTGATGGCAGGGACAGCGGCCAGGCGGGAACTACTCGGGTCCAGTGTGACGCTGGCCCTGGGGCTCCTACGGGGAGCCTCGCTTTCTGGACGCCGTGCTGAGGACTCGGGTGCAGTGCGGCGGTGCCTCGCATGACTGCCCCGGAGCGGCTTGGAGAGGACGCATCTGCACCTGGCCAGCGGGCCGGCGTCCGGGCTCGGGTGGGGCCCGCTCACTGCCCGCCCCGCTCGCACTTTTCCACGGGGGGGACGCGCTCCCCGTGAAGCGTCTTCTAAACCACGAGCAGCTGCTCACTGCAGAGCGCTGGAGGGGGCCGGCACCCCATGTGGCCCCACGGCTTGGGGTGCAGTCGGGGCAGGAAACAGCAGAGGGGCTCTCTGCAGACTGCAGGTCCATCCTAAGAACGGGGGTCAAGGCCCGCGTGCCCCCCTTTAGGGGAAGGAGCCCTGGGAAGGCCTCAGGAGTCGGGAGCTCAGGAGGCTGGGGTGCACTCCGGCTCCATCAGCTCCGCAGTGAACTGAGCAAGTTCCTGCAGCGACCTGAGTCAGGCACCTCACCCCACAGCCGCCGGCTGGGGGCAGAGGGCTGGGTGGGGGCGTGTTCAGGTAGCTCAGGCCTGGATTTAATGCCCGTGTGTGAGTGACTCTTGATTCTACATGTTTTGTTCTGGTTCCTCACTGTGTGTGTGTGCGTGTGTGTGTGTGTGTGTGTGTATCTCCACAGGACACCTAGATGTCGCTCTGACACCTCATACACATATTGAAAGTCTTCCACTGAGAAGGGCCTTCGAATTCCACGTTATGCAGGTAAGTAGATGGACATAATTTAGCTTCATAATGTGAAATTTGAAGGCCCTTCCAAATTCCCCAAATTAAAAATATTTTGATTATTTTTTTTTTTTTTGAGGCAGAGGAAGGGAGAGAGAGAGAAACGTTGATGTGAGACAGAAACATCTATCAGCTGCCTCCTGCACGCCCCCTACTGGAGCCCGCAACCCAGGCATGTGCCCTGGCCGGGAACCGAACTGGGACCTCTCAGTCCATGGGACGGTGCTCAGTCCACTGAGCCACACCAGCCGGGCTCAGTTCCTGGATGTAAAACGTGGGAATTTAACCCACTGCTCCCTTCGGCCACTCAGGCTACAGAACACACTGTCCCTTCTCCCACAGGGTCTGCCCATTCCCAGCCCGGGGCCCTGGACGGTCATGTGCACCCCCACGTCAGCCGACCCCACCCCACTGCAGTTACGTCCATCACAGGCAACCACCACCCTGGAGAACGAAGTTTGGGACCAGAAGTCGGGGTGAAAATCCGGACTCCAGTTAGCTAAGTGAGGTGACTCTGCGGAGCGGGCCTATTGCTGGGGGTGGGTCGGATCCTATCTGCTGGCGGCAGAGACGGAGTGTCGACAGGGCTCCCGGCGCCGAACCAACCCCACGCAGGGAACCGGATGGTGGAGGGTGCCGAGGGAAGAGCGAGCCCCGGGCACCGTGCGCCCACCGTGCCGGAGCCGGGGCACCCCCACACCTGGCCGCCCTCCTGCTCAGCACAGCCAGCCCTGGGGAGCACCTCCCGCCGGGACACACTCCCCCCCAGATGGAGATATCGGAGCAGCTCCCAGACCTGAACTGCACTCTGGCCAAAAACGCTATATAAAGATTAAGTGTGTGACAACAATTTGCAGCGACAGCAGCTAATTGCAGAGTTGAGGAAGAGAAAGTAATTAAAGCTAGAGATGAGCCAGCAAGCAATTCCCATGGTGAGCAGAGAACATTCCCTAATCTGTGGTCCTCTCCTCCCCGGGGGGCGGGGTGAAGGTGTGCAGGGATCCGTGCGGCGTTGGGGTGTCGCTGGCGGGGACTGGCACAGGCTGCCCACTCTACCCTGCGCCAAGGGGACCAAAGCCACATCTCTTCCGCTGCTTTCTTCCTCCTTTCCCAAAACTTGTTTTTATAACTAACGCGCCCTAAAGACAACGAAGGGTGAAAAGGACACACTGTGAGCTCTTCACAGACGGGCAACCTGCAGACACGACTCACGACCCAGGTCATGGACGCAGCGCAGAGACGGACAGTCCAGAGCGCAGTCCTGCCGAACCACGGGCACACTCGTCGAACACTCACGTGAAAGTCCGAGGACGGTTAGGAAGTCCACAGAGGTGACTCGAGGAAAGGAAGTTGCTATTATGGGCTGTTGCTGTGTGTCCATGGGTCTATGTTTTGCTGTTTGGGGTTTTCGTTTGTTTTTAATCTGTGTGTGTCAGTGTTTAATCTGTGTGTGTGTCAGTGTTTAATCTGTGTGTGTGTCCACTGCTGCTACATTAAAACGTTAATGTCCTTAGCAGACCAGCGTGTACACAGAATCTCAGTCCTCTCGCCCTGGTGGGGTGGAGGTCCTGCTTCCCGCTCCTGGTTCAGACTCCGGAGGACACTCACACGAGGACGCCGACAGGCAGGGCAGGTGTGCCAGCGCCTGGTGTCTTCACATGGTGGTTACGCTCAGAAACCAACCTATGCGTGAGGGGCTCCACTGTGTCCCCCTCTGGGAAGTCCTAACCCCAATGCCTCCGACCGGGACCTCTGATGGAAATACACTGTTGCAGATGAAAGTAGTTAAGATGAGGTCATACTGGAGTGAGGTGCGGACCCTACCCAATGACAGGTGTCCTCATAAGAGAGTCCTGGGAAGACAGAAACACAGGGGGAGCCATGGGAAGAGGAAGGCAGAGAGGGGTGGTGTTCGACACGCCAGGGGAGGCCACAGACTGCCAGCAAAGACCAGAGCAGGGCGATGGCTGGGGCACCCTGTCCGGTACAGAGGGGACCAACCTGCTGACATGGGGCCCTTGGACGTCCAGCCTCCAGGATGAGAGACAACGAATTTCTGGTGCGTAGGCCCCGAGTTGTGTCGCTGGGAATTGCAGCAAAGCACACAAACACACTCTGTAAGGTAAGTGCTCCATCTCCCATGACACAAAGTTTCAACACACAGAGTGCGGGAAGAGCAGCAGGTCCCGAGCCACCCCGAGCCACCCCGGAGCCACCCGCAGGTGTGGAGAGGGAACTGGCCGAGGACGACAAGACCTGGAACTGGGTCCCGCTTGTGTGACCCGAGCTCAGTGTCCTGCTCGGTGCAGTTGGTAATATCTGCTGAGTCAGCCTCACAGGACTCTCCAGAGAATCAAAACAAACCACAGAGGAAAATGCTTGGTCATGCCGTGTGCTGAGCAAACTCAGCCCCCAGCATTGTTATTGTCCCCCCGTTTCCGAACCCTGGGTCCATCAAGATGTCATCACATGATCACTGTCCAAGGAAAAAACTGCTATTATTTTTTTATTTAATTAATTTATTTATTTTTGTTACAGAGGTTTCTCCTTTTTCCCCCGCTGATACCCCTTCCCCCACCCTCCCCGCCCTGTCCCCAGCTTTGTTGTCCATGTCCACTGTTCATGCACACATACATATAAGTTCTGTGGTTTCTCTCCCACCCCCATCCCCTCTTCTGGGGATTGTCAGTCTGTACCCCACTTCCACATCTCTGGGACTACCCCGTTCCTCAGAATGTTATGTTCATTATATTCCACAAATAAGTGAGATCATGTGACATTTGTCTTTCTCTGCTTGGCTTGTTTCACTTAGGATAATACTCTCCAGGTCCCTCCATGTCGTCTCAAAGGATAAGAGATCTTTCTTTCTTACAGCTGCATAGTACTCCATTGTGTACATGTACCACAGCTTTTCTATCCACTCATCTACTGATGGGCACTTGGGCTGTTTCCAGATCTTAGCTATTGTAAATAGTGCTGCTACAAACAAGGGGGTACCTATATTCTTTCTGATTGGTGTTTCAGGCTTCTTAGGGTATATTCCCAGAAGTGGGATCACTGGGTCAAATGGCAGTTCAATTTTTAATTTTTTGAGGTAAAACCATAGTGTTTTCCATAGCGGCTGCACCAGTCTGCATTCCCACCAGCAGTGCACTAGAGTCCCCTTTTCTCCACACCCTCGCCAGCACTTGTTGTTTGATGATTTGTTGATGGCGGCCATTCTGACAGGTGTGAGGTGATACCTCATTGTTGTTTTAATCTGCATCTCTCTGATGAGTAGTGACGTTGAGCGTATGCCTTAATCCATGTATTCACTGGGGGGATAAGTGTGCGTTTAGTCCCTGCAGTGAGCCGGGGCACCGGGACTACTGAAGACAGGTCCCTCCCCATGACAGACCTTGTGTTCGAAGCGGGCACACACTCGCTGCACGTCTCTGAAGATGTGCTCTGACCTCAGAAGCCCATGGCCCACAGGACCCCACGCCAGCACACCAGGGTCACCGATACGCCTGGCTGTGAGGAAGGGGACCCGGGGAATCTCAGCACTCAGCACCCCACGGCCCGTGGGTTAAACCCCTGCTCCCGGGGAGCCTCCATTTCTCAGGAATGGTAACACGGACCAATCACGAGCAGTGACCTGGGTCTCCAGAGACGGGGGGAGGGCCTCATTTGAAGTTTTCATCATGAGACTGTTATGGACGGCAGGTTTGCGTCCCCCAAAATTCATATGTTGAATTCCTGACCCAATGTGATGATGGGAGGAGGTGGAGCCTTTGGGGGGTGACTAGGTCGTGCGTGGGGAGCCCTCGAGATGGGGTAAGTCACCAGAGAGCACCTTCCCTACGAGACGTCAGCAGTGTACAACCTAGAGGAGGTTCTCACCCCGACCTCGGGTTCCCAGCCCCTGGAACGGCGAGAGAGAAGCGTCTCTTGTTTACGAGCCGCCCTGTCCAGCAGCCAGGCTGACCGAGAAAGACCTTTATTGGAAAGCTGCGACAGAGATGGCCCTCGTCCCCAGCCCCTGGGCCAGCTCTCAAAGCTCCAGAAACAAAACTCAGACACGTACAAATGCATGCATTGAAAAGTCAAGTCCCCAGTGATCCTGCAAACACACGCCTCCTAAAGGCCGGCCAGCATAAAACAGGGCTCCCTGAGGGGCTCCTGAGGGGCTCCTGAGGGGCAGCTGCCGGGGGTCTGAGGGAGTCCGGACGGGTTCCCTGGGGAAGGGCCTGAGCTGAGAAAGGAGATGCGTGAGACTGAGCTACCCGGGACTGAGGTCTCCGAGTGTGGGGAACAGTGTGGGGAACAGTGTGGGGAACAGTGTGTGCAGAGGATCCAGGGAAATGGAGGAGGAGCAGCCACTGTGATCACAGAAACCAGCCAGAAAGAGGGGAGCCTGGTGGCCATGCACGTAAGGCCTCGACAGCCACGGAAGTGTCGGGGGGATGAGAAGCTGTGACCGCCTGTCCTGTCTTCCCCGCGCTCTGGGCATGGGACGCTGTCTCGGCCGAAAAGAAACCAGGGCCGCGCATTCTCTTTGATCTCTGGGGGCAACCACACAACGGCTAAAATTATGACGCTCTTCCTAAGAAATGTCCTCTCTTAGGTAGCATTTCTTTTTAACTAAACTTTGCAGAATCCTGTGTGAAATGTCGTGCAATGCCCTGGGGCGGCTGTCCCCTGCACCCTGACGTCCACAGCATACTGGGCAATGAGCTGGGACATGAGCACACGTGTCATGACACCACTGCGCATGGACACACATGAGGAGCCGTGCACACACACACACGCACACGGGTACTTGGAGATAAAGTCTGGACTATTAAATCTCCCGGGAAACAACTGTTTTACAAACTGTAGTCAAATAGAAATGTGTCATCCTCTCAATACGTGATAAAATAAAGATTCGAAGGCAAATCTTTGTTTACATTTACAAATGTTCCAGATGTTTCCATGTGCCTTCCATGCTAGCCACGGGGAAGGAACCCTCAGCAGGAAGGGGAACGAGGAGGCCACCTCTTTGCTCACGCGGGTTCAGCTCTACGGACTCAGCTTGTCTCCCGACATGCAGCCCGGTGCTGAGCGTCCCTGCTCCGCCGCCTTGGGACTCAGCCCTCTGGGCAGCTCTGTCCCCTGACTCCTGGAGACGAGAGAACAAACAGGAGCCAGAGAGCGCGGGATCCTCTGCACATAGCACGAGGGCGGACCAGGTAGTGAGACCAAAGGATGAGATCGCAGCAGGCTGGCTCCTCAATGAACACCTGCTGCGTCTTCTCTTCCGAGCAGTTTCTGTGCAAAGACCCACAGCGATTCCAGGTGACGTGCAGTACCCTCAGTACCCACACAGATTCTAGGTGACGTTCAGGCCCCACAGCGACTCCAGGTGACGTTCAGGCCCCACAGCGACCCCAGGTGACGTTCAGGCCCCACAGCGACCCCAGGTGACGTTCAGGCCCCACGGCGACCCCAGGTGACGTTCCGGCCCCACGGCGACCCCAGGTGACGTTCCGGCCCCACGGCGACCCCGGGTGACGTTCAGGCCCCACGGCGACCCCGGGTGACGTTCGGGCCCCACGGCGACCCCGGGTGACGTTCGGGCCCCACGGCGACCCCGGGTGACGTTCGGGCCCCACGGCGACCCGGTGACGTTCGGGCCCCACGGCCCGTGACGTCGGGCCCCACGGCGACCCCGGGTGACGTTCGGGCCCCACGGCGACCCCGGGTGACGTTCGGGCCCCACGGCGACCCCGGGTGACGTTCGGGCCCCACGGCGACCCCGGGTGACGTTCGGGCCCCACGGCGACCCCGGGTGACGTTCGGGCCCCACGGCGACCCCGGGTGACGTTCGGGCCCCACGGCGACCCCGGGTGACGTTCGGGCCCCACGGCGACCCCGGGTGACGTTCGGGCCCCACGGCGACCCCGGGTGACGTTCGGGCCCCACGGCGACCCCGGGTGACGTTCGGGCCCCACGGCGACTCCGGGTGACGTTCGGGCCCCACGGCGACTCCGGGTGACGTTCAGGCCCCACAGCGACTCCAGGTGACGTTCGGTAGGTACCCTGCGGCTAAGGGAATGGCCTGGCCGTCACTGGACTCTTTCTTCGACTAATCTCTGCAGGACAGCACGTGAAAGTCAGTACCGCGTTACCAGACTTACTGGGGCTATCACTTCATAGATTGTACAAATGCCAGTCTCTATGTTGTACTTCTGAAACTAATATAATATTGTATGTTAACTACAACCGAAAATGAAAACGTCTCATTAAAAAATAATTTTAAAATATTTAAAAGCTCAATGTGACGTTTTGAAGAAGCATGTGGGCCTAGCGGAATGCCCAGTTCTCTGGGCACAGCTTTCTTTCATACTGAGCAGCAGCACCTGGCTGGCACCGCCGACTCCACGGGCACGGCGGGAAGGCAAAGCCGCGGGGTTCGTCCTGTGCCCGGCACTGTGTGTCCCACCCCCACGGACTCTCCCGAAGCTCCCTCCTGAATTTAACTCCAAATGCGTAAAAGATGGAAACTGCTATTCTCTGCAGCGTTCAGGCTCTTGCTCCCAGCACAGTTGTCAGTGTAGCTCAAATAAACTCTTATAAAAATTCTCTACAGGTTTGGACATTTCCAACACTGACAGCTGAGTGAACACTGACTCCCTCCCCAGGGTGGTGGGCCTCGTCAAATCAGGTGAGGGCCTGAGTGGAACAAAAGGCAAAGAAGGAAGGATTCACTTTCCCTGCCTGGAGGCATGAGCTGGTCTCCCCGGCCTTGAACTGGGACTTCCACCGTCAGGTCTCCTGAGTGACCAGCTTGCAAACAACCCATCGTGGGACCGCTCAGCCCCCAACCACGTGAGCCAGTTTCTTCTTTTGTAGATAGACAATAGGTAGGTAGGTAGGTAGACAGACAGAAGATAGATAGATAGATAGATAGATAATCAATCTCCTACGGGCTCTGGTTCTCTGGAGAACCCCGACTAATACTCCTTCAATTGTTAATACAGGCAGCAGAACAAGTAGCTTTAGCAGCGCCTATGACTTATAACTAATAGAAATCACAGATACTTTGATACAGTTGTTACTGATATCTTAAAATAATGTTTACTCTCATCTCTACCTTAAAATGATAGTAATTATGAGACCAACTTCTAACTCTGGTTAATTAATGTATTACAGACATCACATGAAGCAAATTTTCATCGATACATTGCCTAGGGCAAGAGAAATAAAGAAAAAAATTAATGCATGGGACTATATCAATCTAAAAAGCTTCTGTACAGCAAAAGAAACCAGCTGTATGGGACCCACTGTATGGGAGAGCATATTTGCGAATGATACATCAGATAAGGGGCTAATTTCCAAAATATATAAAGTACTCACACAACTCAACAAAAGAAAGACAAACAATCCAATTAAAAAATGGGCAGAGGACCTAAATAGACACCTCTTTAAACAGGACATACAAATGGCCAAGAGACATATGAAAAAATGCTCATTGTCACTAATCACCAGAGAGATGAAAATTAAAATGACCATGAGATATCACTTCACACCTGTCAGAACAGCTGCCATCAACAAATCATCAAACACAAGTGTTGGCGAGGGTGTGGAGAAAAGGGGACTCTAGTACACTGCTGGTGGGAATGCAGACTGCTGCAGCCACTATGGAAAACAGTATGGTGTTAGCTCAAATGGAACTGCCATCCTACCCAATGATCCCACTTCTAGGAATATACCCTAAGAAACCTGAGACACCAATCAGAAGGAATATATGAACCCCCATGTTCATAGCAGCACTATTTACAATAGCTAAGATCTGGAAACAGCCCAAGTGTCCATCAGTAGACGAATGGATAAAAAAAAAGCTGTGGTACATGTACACAATGGAGTACTATGCAGCTGTAAGAAAGAAAGATCTCTTACCCTGTGAGATGACATGAAGGGACCTGGAGAGTATTATACTGAGCAAAATAAGCCAATAAAAGAAAGACAAATGCCACATGATCTCACTTATTTGTGGAATATCATGAACGAAATAAGCTGTCGACCAAAACAGATCCAGAGACATGGAAGCAGGGAACAGACTGACAAACCTCAGGGGGAAGGGGACTGGGGAGGAGGGGCAGGAAGAAATAAACCAAACAACTTACATGCAAATGTGCACAACCAACGGACACAGACAACAGTGTGGTGAAGGCAGCTGGAGAACAGGAGCGGGCAGGAGGGGTCAGTGGGGAAAAGGAGGGACATCTATACAACTTTCCACAATAAAGATCAGTAAAGAAAAAATGTTTCTAAAGGTAGTCCGCTGCTGCCATACTTCACTAATCAAGAGCCGCTCGGCACCCAGATGTGCGGGAGCCTGCTGTAACATCTTCCTCAATCAAGTCCTGCCCCTCAATCACTGGGTACAGGGACCTCGGGGGTAAGATCCAGCACCAGGAAATTTACACGGTTAGTAAAGTCCCTGAAATTTATAAATACATTTTTACAACTTTATTTTAAACCCAGGAAGTGCACCGAGAGCTGTTTCGTTTTGAATCATGCACCTCTCCAGATCCCCATCCGTCCCCCCGATGACAGCCTTGTCCATCACTGGTCTGTCACCACACGCCAATCACAATTATTGACCTGAAAAATAAGATTAATTTCTGTTTCTACAGCAGTGCGTGCTTTTCCGAAAACTCAGCCATCGGGAAATGCCATCCAATATTTCAAAATTACAAGGCAGTGTTCTAACCCACTAGCGTGCCCTGAAGGTATAGCCCGTGATTTTGACCGACTGCCTACAGCAATTATCCACGCTCTGCGACGTAAAAACATCAACGGGACAGCGGCATCTAGGGAAACTACAGCGTCACGAGAAAACTTCCGGGAAGAATTTCTCCTTGACCACCTGCCACATTGTTTTCTGTGGCTGGGAGACCTCTCCCGAACCCTCCCAGGTCTCCCCGTCCCTCGGGGGTCCTCGAGGCCGTGAGCACGGGCCTGCGCAGCGAGCTCCTTTGTCTCTTCCACCACGACCTCCGCGTCCTCTTCCGCTCGTGCCAGGTCAGAAGCACTACGGGGTCTTCCCTTCTGAAGGACAAAGACGGGTTTCTGAGACAGAGGCTCTCGGCGATGACCAAGCAGCTGGCTTTCACATTCCTTCATCAACTCAGAGGTAATTAGTCACCCAGTGACTCCGCACCTGCCTCTGAAGTAGGCACACTGTGCATATTTCATTACCATAAACCCTATTTTCTTCCGAAATGAATGCTGATACGAAGAAACTGCTTTCCCACATCTCCGTGAATTCGTCCCGTGCCGCGCTCTGAGAACAGAGGGTCCCCTGGCAGGTGACTCTCCAGGGTCGGAGAGCAGTTCGGCGTCAGTCTGTACAGGCCGAGGAGCGGGCACGGAGAAAGCACAGCGGGCGTACACGCCGGGGCAGGGTTCTGAACAGCAACCAGGACAGGACAGCGCTGCTTCCACCATCCAGAGCGGACAACGAGGCCGGGGGCCACTGCCGAGACCGAAGGCAAAAGGACATGCAGGGAATGCCCGGCTGTGACTGTCCTGTTCTGGAGGATCCCCTCCCCTCCTCCATCCCCTCTCAGGATTAGGTCCCAGGGCCCCCAAGTCTCTCCCTGCACTGGAACCCTTCCCACATCCTGGTTACTCTCCAAGGCATTGTTAATGAACGCGGAGTGAGGGTCTGCTGTGTGCCGGGCACCGTTCTGGGCATTGAGGGCACAGCAATAGACAGATCAGACCAAACCGCCCGTTTTGGGAGCTTGCGATCTGGGGCAGCGACACGGAGAAGTAAGACAGCATGCCGTGTGTCAGACGGTAACAGGAGAGGTGACGAAAAATAAAGGAGAAAGAGGGCTGGAGGATGAGGAGTGGGTTTTAAACAGACTATCGTGAAGGCCTCCCTCAAAGGTAATGCGGAAGCACCAGTGTGGAGGAGGAGGAAGACAGCTGTGTGGATATCAAGGGACAGGTCAGGCCAGGCAACGAGAGCAGCATGTACAAAGGTCCTGAGGCAGGAAAACGTCTGGCTTCTTAAAAGAACAGCAAGGAGCCCAGTCTGCCGGGAGGAGCATGAACACGGGGAGAGGAGGAGGAGGCAAGGCCGAAGAGTTGCCCAGACCTCATAAGCCCTACGAGGTGTGACTTCTCAGTGAGTCTGGAAGGCATTAAACCCTTTTGAGCAGAAAATGGAAACTCCTGGGGTGGGGGGCGGAGGACAGGGCAGGAGCAAGGTGATCCATCGGAAGGCCGTTCAATCGAGAAAGAGATGGTGGTGGCTTGGAGCAGGTGGATCACAGAGGAGGGGATGGGTGGGTGGTGAGAAGCAGTCCCATTCTCCACATGACCCGAGGGGGAGATGGTAAGAGGGGCTGCTGTGTTGGACATGGGGATGGCGGAGAGGGAGATGTCAACAGCTGCAGCGTTCTCTGGCCGGCATGCCTGGAAAGATGGGGGTCCAGTTCTGAAACGGAGAAAGAAGCTGACGAACACATTTAAGGGAGAAGATGAGGCCTTGAAGGGAAAAACTTTTAGGTAATTCTGCCAACCACCACTTCTCTTAAAAAAAAAAAAAACGGGAGGGCCCTGGCCAGAGTGGCTCAGTTGATTGCACGTCATCCCGTACGCCAAAAGGATGCCGGTTCGATTCCCGGTCAGGGAACATGCCTGGGTTGCAGGCTCCATCCCCGGTAAGGGTGTGCAGGAGGCAACCAATGGATGTCTCTCTCTCACATCCATGTTCCTCTCTCTCTCTCCCCCTAACCCTTCCTCTCTCTCTAAAAATCAATTTTAAAATCTTTTTTTAAAAATGGGGCGGGGGGGGGCGCCCTGGCCAGTTTTGCTCAGTGGTTAGAGCATCAGCCTGCAGACCAGAGAGTCCCGGGTTCGGTTCCCACTAGGGGCACGTACCAAAAAAACAAAAAAAAAGGGTGAGGGGAATTTCACCTGAAATTTTATTAAGATTTTGTTCAATAAAAGAACCATATCCCTCATCTCTCCAAATATATGAGAACCACCAAGGAAACTTTTTACATAAGGAATTAATTAAAAATGTATTTTTCCCATCCAGAGCAAGGACTCAGGTAGTGACATTATTTTTCTTCATCTCAAAGTTCTATCCCAAGAAATGCCTTTTACAGGTACAATCCTGACTTCCCCGAATAAGCGAAGCTACTTCTCGTTGTCTCCCGCGTGGGTGACCCGCAGAGAGAGGTGTGTGGGCGCGTCTGTGTGTGGACACCCAGTCATCGCCATTACTTTGAAGACACGTACACTGTGTACCTGAGAACCGAAGCGTTTTAAATAAAAAGCGTCCCAGACCTTCGGCTGTGATCTCCCATCTGCACATCACGAAAGAGCTAGGGACAGAGACAGAGCAAAGGCGACACCACTACTTCTCTTCATGAAAAAGAAGATCAGTTATACTCCCTCTGCTGCACCATAAAGTCACAACGAAACTCCAAAGATGAAGCTCACACCCATGAACCCCCTTCGCTTCCCCATCGGTCACCCACAGCTCGCTGGGCGCAGTGCCTGGGAGCGTTCCCCGGGCGTCGGGAGCAGTTACGGGAAGCCATCAGCACTGCCGCCCCGGGTCCCCCGGCCCCTTAGAGAGCAGATGCGTGTCCTCAGTCTACTGTACCCTCTTCCTCCTCCAACGGCTCCAATGACAGAAAGAGAAGACGCCTCCCCGGCCAGGTTCGATGCCACCAGAGCTAACCGCCCAATCAACAAGCAGCGTCGGCCGCGGCGGCTGAGCCGAGCGGACCCCAGCGGCGAGGTGCTCCCAGCAGCTAGGTGCCCCCACGGGCAGCACGCCCGCCGCGGCCGCAGTCCTGTGAGCGGGACACGAGGCCACGGCCGCTTGGCTTCTGAGCCGAAACACAGCGGCTGAAGTTACTGGAGACGATCTACAAAGTCTTGGTCCTTCCACGGGCGGTACTTTCAAAATGACCTACTCAGAGAGCTAATGTTCCCTGCAGCACGGCGAGCAGAGGAATAATGAGCCAGCGCCCCCATAAAACACGGTGATGGATGCTTGGTGCAACAGGCCACTTCGCCAGGATTCATCTTACCTGAATCCAGTCACCCTCCAAAGTCAGCTCGGTGAGTGGAAACCAAATGGGGAGAAACTAGTTTCGTCCCATTAAGCAGGAAAAACGTCTACCGCAAGGTTCCTTACAGCATCCCGGTCCACGGGAGGGTCTCTGGCCGGCCCACTGAGCGCATCGGAAGGTCAGTCCCCACATCAGTACGGTGCCTGCAGGAGACTCCTCAGTGGGAGCTGCCATGTGTTCAGTGCATGTTTCCAAGCACACTGCAGGCTTACCAGGGACAGACACGCTGCCATCTTCACTCCTGCCTGCTCATGGAGCCAGGAAAATGTCTGCACGCGTGGTATATGTTGAATCAATATTTGCCGATTTGATTGGAAACATCTACTCTAAGTCATCAATGAGCAGTATATTAGCCAGGGTTCTCCAGAGAAACAGAACCAACAGGACATAGATGATGAGAGATACATACAGACATGCATAGACACATACAAACACATATATACATACATAGGCACATGCATACATAGACATATACATGCATAGACACATAGATAGGTACGTGCAAACATACAGACATACACAGACACATACATAATGAATATATACATAGACGGATACATGCATGCATGGACACATAGATACATACATACACACAGACATATACATATGTACATAGACGGATGCATTCATAAACAGACAGCTGCATACATGCATAGACACATAGATGCATACATACATACACAGATACATAGACACATAGGTACATACATACATACATAGATACAAACATACATAGACAGATACATACATAGACACGCAGATACACACACACACACATAGACAGACAGAGAGGAGCTTGTTGCGGGCGCCGGCTCACACGACCACCGAAGCCGTCGGCAGCTAGAGGCCCAGGAGCACGGCCCTGTAGTTCCATCCGAGTCGGCAGCCAGAGCCTGGGCTGCTGGTGTAAAACCTAGTCCGAATCTGAACGCCCAGGCGCAGGAATATCCATGTCCGAGGGCAGGAGAAGATGGGCGTCCCAGCTGGAGCAGAGAGGGAATTCTCCCTTCCGCCCCACTTGCATTCTATCCCCCCCACCCCCCGCAGTGGATTGGGGATGCGCCTGCATGGGGAGCCAATCCACTGATTCACATGTTAATCTCTCCTGGAGAACCCCTCACGGACACGCCCAGAAATCATGCCAGCTCTCGGGCCCTCCCTCCATCTGGTCAAGTTGACACATGAATTGACTCTCACGAGTGGTGCTGAAAATATTGAGAAAGGTCCTCTGCATGGTTGACGGTGCTCTGCTCAGGACAACAGCCCTATCTTGCTGACATCACGGCCGATGGTGACGGCTGCGTCCCCGGAGCTGTGCGCTGGCAGCTATGAGCCAGGACTGCGGCCCACGTGAGAAGCACCACCCCTGGCACCTTGGAGGCACAACCCCCACCATTCCATAAAGGGGGTGCACTTTCTATTCAGAGCGAAGTGGGCCAGAAGTATTTACATCCTTTGCATCTCCAAAGGCACAGTACATTGTCCCTGCCTCTTTCCGAGGTCCTCAGGTATGCTCTTACCTGGCAAAACACTAATTATGATACAACTGAATAACTGTAACATTCTGACCAGCAAATACCCCAAAACGAGGGTCCCTCAAAACCCACACAGAGAGGCCGCTGGACTTTGAGTGCCCCAAGAACAAGTGGAGAAGCAGTTCCTGTCCCTCTAGGCTCTCTGCCAAGGGGTCCGCACCAACACGTCAGTGGCCCCGCCCAAAGGCACGATCCTTCTGAAATTCTTTAAAAACAACCCTAATTCCTTCCCACACAGCTTTCATCTTTTGGGTCACGCTGTGACTTCTTCAATTACCAGGAAAAACAGCAGACGTCACAGCAAGGTAATACCCAGAGGGATATTTTCCTCACAAAGTAATAAGGACTCTACCCCGTGAGAAAGACTAAAGCAAGGAGAACCATCAACGCAAGGAGTCTTTTAAAGACATTTATGTTCTATTTTGAGCACAGAAGGTTCCTACATATTTTAAAGTTCCTAAGAGTCCCATGAAGGTAGCTTTCAGTGTTATTTTATAACCTGCCGTGCCAACAGAGAAATTATCTCAAAACAGAGAGAGAGAAAAAGGCATGATCTCCACGGGGAAGCGCCACGTCCCCCGCCCCGGGCACGAGCTCCCTCCGGCCCTTCCGTGGGCCCAGGACCTCGGCTGCAGGGAGAGTCCGATCACGCAAGGTACAGGCTCAGCCTGCGTAAGAATGAGACCCAACAACACTGTGCTCCAGAAACATAAAGGTCCTTCTTCTCATTGTCATGCAGACGTCTGTGAGGGGCGCAGGTGCGTCTCCCAGCCATCTGGGTGTGGGCGTCCTCTCCATGGGGAGCTGCTGGCCCGGGAGCCCGAGCCCAGGCCGTACGGGGCTGGTGGCCGGGCAAAGACATCAAGGACGGACGTAAGCGCATAGACAAGGAGGCTGCCATGTGGCGGCTCCGACAGCAGCCTCCTCTCCAGGTCCTACGAGGTGAGGCTGGGAGAAGCCCAGTGAGAGGACAGCCGACCAGCATCAGCCTCCCCCTGCATGACAGCAGGTGCACCTGGGCACTGGCTGTGCCAGCTGGCTGCAGCCTCTGGTCTCTGGGCTGTGACCGTGGGCTGACCGTGCCCAGCACGGAAGGGCTCGGTTGTCCCTTTTCTTCCTGGCATCGCAGGTTGGCTGCCTCCGCTCACGCTTACATTTTAACGAGCCCAGCACCCTCGTGGAGGCCCTCGGTGGAAGCTGGCTGCCAAGCCCCACACCACCTACCTGAGCCGGGGGACAAGGAGAGAGGGGGGCAGACGCCCTGGCTCTCACAGCCCGTCACCAGGAATGTCCACACGGCCCTTCTGCAGGTAACCAGTCAGAGCGTGGGCTGGCGGCCGTGTCTGAGGGTGCTTTCCCGCGGGACCACTGCAAGTCCGTGTCCCAAGATGCCCCGTCACCACAGGGGGAACCAGGCCGCGTGTCACCCTGAAGAGATGCTTGGCCCCCGCACGAGAGAGGGTGAGAATGGACAGTACAATCCTTAAACCAACGGCCCTGCCCCAGATCCTCTGGCTTCCTCCTTCCACCTCGCCCCTTCTTTAACCCTGGCCCTGGCCCTGGCCGGGCAGCACAGGTAGGCGGTGCGTCGACCCACACACCAGAAAGGTTGCAGGTTCAGTTCCCAGTCAGGGCATACACGGAGGTTGTGGGTTCGATCCCCGGTCGGAGCACGTGCAGAAGGCAACAGATCAATGTTTCTCTCTCACATTGATGTTTCTCTCTCTCTCTCCTTCCTCTCAATGAAAATACATCCTCAGGTGAGGATTAAAAAAATAAAAATAAATTAACCCTACTTGATCTCACAATAGACAGCGTTCCCTGGCTACTCAGCCATTGGGTATTGCCAACCCTGTCTTTCCCAAGAGAGCACACACAGTCGTGTTTCTTTCATACGTGCCCAGGGCTTGGCACCTTACAGGTATGCTCAGACCACAGACTGCCCACGACGGGACAGACACGGGACAAAGGACGTTAAAACAGTAAGAACACACATCTCACGTTTGAGATCGACAAACATGAGATTTTTAACCTTTGCTTTAGCTTTCTGATGTTTTCCAATCTTCCACAGTGGTTGTTCATTACTTTCATGAAATTGCTATCATTTTTTTAAACATTCGTCCAGAGTTGGGGAAGGTGCACCTTGACCTCCATTTGAGGTCCATAATGGAAATCCCCAGATCATCAACTATGAGCTTTCCCATTCACACCAGGTGTACAAATGCGTGTGTTCTCGTGGCATCGCTCAGAGTAGTTATTATTATTGCCCATTTATGAGGGGAAGGCTGCGGCCTTGGGTGCTCAATGACTCAACAGCCGCTGGCTAACAAGGGAGGGACCCGCTGCTTCTCAAACCTGGAGACAGTCATTTCTGACCTCTACGCGTGCTTACTGTGGGCCAACGACTGCCCCTAAAAGGTGATATTCGAATTCATTTAATACTCATGAGAAGAACCTGAAAGAGACCACGAAGTCACCCTCTGCTCCCAGAAACATCACCCACCACTGAGGGGGATCAGAGAGCAAGGACAGGGAGCTGGACACCACCCTGCGGGGCTCCCTTCCCTGCAAGCCTTCCGCACCCCTTCGGCCCTCTCCTTATGGACCTGAGTCCAGGCTTCGCCCCTGCGAGGCCCCACCCCGGCCCCGGGACAGAAGACCAGCCTTCCTCCACCACCCGCCTGCAGCGCCAACTCTAGGCAATGCCGGGGCTACCCAGGGCCCAGCTGACTTGCATCTGGCCTGCTTCTCCCTGAGGCCCGTGAACGCCACTGTGGGGCGGTCCAGATGCCGCACCTGACGGCTGCAACGGGACTCCCGCTCCAGGCCCACCACGCCCGCATTCCGGCAGGTGCAGCCTCCACGTCCCAAACCATTTCCCAGCAACCACTTGGAAAGCAAAAGTCAGAGACTAGTTGCACCGTTAGTCTTCTTAAGGCCCTTGGTGCCACACACTTGCACCGAGACCTCAGGCGGGGCCAGCGACCGCGCGGGCAGGTGCCGAAGGGCTCGCTCCGGTCAGGGAGCCAGACGGGTCAGCGCCTACCTCAACAGAATCAACAAAGTAGCAACAAAGCACGCAGAGGGCGGAGAGGGGAGAGGGTTCTGCGGTGGCGAGTGGGATGAGGGCCCCCAAACTGACCAGGGCTGACCACAGAGAGGAGGTTTGGGGGAGGGCGCTCGGGCTGGAGGAATGGAATAAGCAAACCCAGAGGTACACAGGAGCCGAGCACTCAGGGCAACAGAAAGCGGCCCTGTGTCTACAGCCGAGTTGGGACCGGAGGACATAGAGCCAACGTGGCCCAGAAAACAACGTTTCAAATGTCTCACTTAGGATTCCAGACCTCGCCTAAGTCTGATGGCAATCAGGCGCCATTGGGAGGTTTTAAGCAGGAAAGAATCACAATCAGATTGGTGTTTTGAAGACACCTCGGGGCATCGGCGGTCGGAGCACCTTCCTGGGTAGACTCTGAAATGTGTCCTGAATTGATTCTGCACATTTCCACACAAGCATAACAACCGAGAAAACTACGGCACCTGTATCCTCATTTACACTCCATTACTATCACCATTCTGGGTAAAGTGTGTTACTATTGCAAGCAAAGAGGTGCCATTGATACACACAGGCGGTCACCGCGCGTGCTGACTGGAGACGCAGAAGGGCGGAGGGCACGTCACACGGAGGCCGCGACACTGAACCAGACGGCCGCTCTTCCTTGTCCTCAGGAACCTCGTTCCCGCACTGCGGAAGTGTCCCCCCGTGCTAACGCTCCTGCGGAATGCATTTCTGGTCCGAGTGCTTAAACACCACTCTGGTTGCTTTCTTATTTTCCTTTGTTGTTTCTGGGCAACTGACGTTTATGGTAATTGATCACGGCAGACTTTCTCTCTAACTTATTGCTAAGCGTATTTGCCATCATTTCCATTCCCATTCATCCAGCCTGCAAGTGGACTTGCCCCCCCCCCAGTCTGCAGGTAGACTTGCCCCCCCCCCCCAGTCTGCAGGTAGACTTGCCCCCCCAGTCTGCAGGTAGATTTGTACCCCCCCAGTCTGCAGGTGGACTTGTCCCCCCCAGTCTGCAGGTGGACTTGCCCACAGTCTGCAGGTGGACCTGCCCCCCCCCCCCAGTCTGCAGGTGGACTTGACCTCTGCTGCTCTTCTTTGTGACCCTGCATCTCTTCCTTTGGTGGAACCCTCAACCCCACTGTTCCTGCCAGTGATTAAGGGGGTCTGACCCCAGTCCCACATACACAGGGTTAGTCCATTCCAGGCCTGGCCAGTGGGCTGCTGGTTGTTAAGGAGGGTAGTTGACCAGAGCTTGGTCAGCAAGAGTCACTCCTGGGATTTCTGGGGTACTCCGAGATCTCACAGGAAATGTTAATACTACACAATTAGGGAGCTGAAATCCACCCACAAATCTGCTTAGCTGAATTCTCTACCAAACGACACCCAGGGAAACCTGTGTTCCAAGTCTGGCACGTTCTCTACCATGGCTTTGGTCTGGGGCGCGGGGTGGAGGAGGTCGGACTGGGAGGCTGTGAGTACAGACGAGAGAAGTCTTCACCGCCCCCTTCCCCCCCCCCCCACATGATCTGTGCCCTGAGCGGTGTCCAGACCAGGTAGCGGCGGAACGAGCTCTCTCACAAAGTGAGCCTGCAGGTGGGAAAGGACAGCGACGCACGGCTGTGGAGGGGGCACCACCCAAGCACTCGGGTCCATCGGCAGGGCCGCAGCTCCACCTGTTGTTGGAAGAACCATCCTTTGAGTGGCTGGGAGACAGAAGGGGCAGCAGCAGCGGTCTGTGCATGAAGAGTAATGTGGGACAGTTCGGGGAGTGCTGGCAAGACCTTGAGCGGGGTGCTGGACGGGGAAACAGGAAATGTTGCCCCTGAGTCCTCAAGCCCTCGGCCACAGTGCCGGGGACCCCAGCACGTCCCAGGCGGGCAGAGGCCCTGAAGGCAGACCTGGGCTCTGTGTCTCGGGGGACCCCTTGACTTCCTTTGCAGATTTCAAACAGGAAGTCCTTCTGCAGGACATGGAGCTGAGACTCCTGCGCCTTCTAAAGAGAGCGCCACCTCCTGCCACTCTCAGATCCCTGTTCTCTCGGCGCCGATGAGCCTGTGGTCTGCCCAGGCCCGCCCAGGCCTACCTAGTTACACTGTTGCTAGTTCTGCATTTTTAAAAAATAGCCAACTCTGAAAGTCCTGACAGAAAGATTTCAATACACCCAAGAAAAAGCAGCAGCGGTGTCCGTTCTCCTTTAAAAAAAAGGAAAAAAAATACCGTCCAAGAGACATATGACAACCCACACCAGGACATAAAGCCTTAATCTAATATTAGTAATTATGGGATTGCATCTTGGACCCAACGAATAGATTTAGATATCCACCTTGGATATAAAATCATTTAACACGATTTGACAACCCCAGGCCTCAGCAACTAATTAATTCTGTTACAACCCACCAATCAATAGGGACAGAACTAATACTAACTGACCGTGACAACCCACCTCCACCGCCACGGATGCTTCTGCTGAAACTGCCCAAGCTGAGCAGCTGCAGCCTGCAACATTGTGGCCCCGAAGTCCAGGGGCCCAGGTGGAGACCGTCCTCTGACCAGCTCACTGAAGTCCAGGGGCCCAGGTGGAGACTGTCCTCTGTGACCAGCTCACTGAAGTCCAGGGGCCCAGGTGGAGACCGTCCTCTGTGACCAGCTCACTGAAGTCCAGGGGCCCAGGTGGAGACTGTCCTCTGTGACCAGCTCACTGATGTCCACGGGCCCAGGTGGAGACCGTCCTCTGTGACCAGCTCACTGAGGTCCAGGGGCCCAGGTGGAGACCGTCCTCTGTGACCAGCTCACTGAAGTCCAGGGGCCCAGGTGGAGACCGTCCTCTGTCGCCCCATTTGCTTTGACAATGACCTTCCTCCTCTCTTGCCAGGAACCAGTCTGGAGAGCAGAGTCCCTGAGTTCGAGTGGTGGGAATGAAGACGAAGAAGCGGATGTGGGATCAGGAGGACTGTCCTCGGCGGGATCAGCCTTGATATGCTTTATTACATGCCTTTTATACCTTACAGCAAAAGTATAATGATATAGCCCTGGCCGGTTTTGCTCAGCAGTTAGAGCGTCGGCCTGCGGTCCGGAGAGACCCGGGTTCGGTTCCCGCTAAGGGCATGTACCTCGGTTGCAGTTTGTCCCCGACCTTGGTTGGTCGTGCAGGTGGCAGCCACTCGATGTGTCCCTTTCACATTGATGTCTCTCTCTCTCTCTCTCTCTCTCTCTCTCTCTCTCCCCCTCCCTCCCACTCTATCTGTACAAAAAATGGAAAAATGTCCCCAGGTGAGGATGAAAAAAAAAAGTATAATGATATAAGAAGATAGAATCTTCTTGATATAATGCCCAGGGCTACAACAATGCTGTATGGAATTAGTTTGCCTTGCGGATAACAGACCCACCCAGGAACACCCAGGAGCACCCAGGAACACACAGGTTCACCCAGGAACACCCAGGAGCACCCAGGCACACCCCGGAGCACCCAGGCGCACCCAGGAGCACCCGGGAGCACCCAGGAGCACCCAGGAACACCCAGGCATACCCAGGAGCACCCTGGCACACCCAGGAGCACCCAGGAGCACCCAGGCACACCCAGGAACACCCAGGAACACCCAGAAACACCCAGGAGCACCCAGGCTGTTATTTCAGGTATTTCAAGGTACATGGGGTCACACCTAGCCTCGAGCTGCATAAACACAGTGCAAGCCTGATTTCTTAGGATTGGGGGGGAGGTCGAGTCTCTGCCCCAAGACCTCCAGGCTTCGTGGACTCTGTCAGACGTAGCCGGCTCCCAACACTCTAATTTCCCCACCACTCCTATGTGTTCAGTTGGTCACAACCAAGACCTTCACTTCCTGGGTCAGCTCTTAACTTTTCTACAGCTCAATACAGAGGGGGATAAGTGGGAAGTATTTAATACACCCAGGCACTGGGCATCCCCCCTGACACCCCACACTCCTGAAATTAACCTGAGGGAGGCTTTGCAGGGGGTGGGCGAAGACAGGAAGAAAAGGGGGGAGCAGAGTCTGCAGGTGGTCGGGTCAAAGGAGTGAGCAGGCCAGGCCCAGAGGGGAGGCCTATCTCCCCAGACCCTGTGCAAAACCCCAGGTCCCTGTGGTAAAGAATCTAGGGGACCTTCTATTTATAAAGGTGGCCAGAAATCGGGCTTACACTGTGCTTCAAGAAGGGGGTTTGGGGGCAGCTCTGAACAGGAAAGTGAGTCCTAGCTTCTGCACAGACCCAAAGAACAGCAGACCCATCAGGCTTTGGAACCACAAACGCAGCCTCTGAACTTAGGCCGTTCTATTTCAGATGCTTTGGAGTGGAAAGTACCCTCAGTCCCGCCCTCCAGCCCCATCGAACGGTCTCTGGACTTGGGTTATTACATGAAACTATATGCTCACGGTCAAATGAGCAAAAATGTGTTACATTTAGGTTCCTGGTGCTAAGAAGTCAGTATTACAGTCTCTCTAGGACAAATGCTCTGGGTTGGCAACTTGGGTACATATTTTTAAATCATGTGGCTATAGCGTGTGATTTCATAAAGAATTAATTCTGAAGGGAATATTGATTTTTAGAGAAGCACTTCTCGTTACTAAGGTTCTGCAAACCACCAGGGAAGCATGGGAGACCGAAGGCGTGCGCGAGGCCTGCGGCGCCCACCTGAGATCCTGTAGGGCAGGGCCGCCCGTGGACACCAGCAGGCCACAGCCATTCACCGCCAGCAGGGCAGGGACCGCCACCATGAAACCGTGCGGCTGGGAAGCTGCCGGACCGACAGCCCCGGCCCTACACCCATCAGCAGGTGCTCAGGACAGGCAGGTTGCTTGGCTCTGAAGAGACTGGACAGCCTGGCTGAAGTCAGGACCCACTAGAGCCGGCTCAAGGCGCCGCGAGACCCTGTCGTCCTTCCTGGCCGAGACTGCAGCTTGTTCTGTGCAAGGACCACAGCAGTGGCATGTCCCGCCAGAGCGAGGTGGGAACAGAGGGCTCGGGGTGACCTGCGCACTGAACCCTGAGCACAGCCCCTGCCCTCACGTCCCCCATCACCAGCCTCCAGGCTCACGCCCCTATCAGGGCACAGGAGGGCGCCGCCTCCAGCAACCAGGAGCCTCAGAGAAGAGACTACAGATATAAACACTTAGGGAGAAAGACCCAGAGACACCATCCGTGGGAAGCACCGGGCCTGTCCCGTGATGACGTCCAGGCAGCTCCTCGGACCTCGGTCTGATAGGAGATCACCACGTCAGAAAACCTTTAACACAAAAACAGAGACCAAAAATCTCGGGAGCAGCATCCATGAACTTAGAAAGTCAGGACGGAAGAGACTTCTTTCTCTACCTTAGCATGGCTTGTGGCTGTGTGCACTGTGAGCCAGGGTCATTTTTTTTTTTTTTTTTTTTTTTATCCTCACCCGAGGACATTTTTCCATTTTTTGTACAGACAGAGTGGGAGGGAGAGAGATGAAGAGAGAGAGAGGGAAACATCGATGTGAAAGGGACACATCGAGTGGCTGCCACCCGCACGACCAACCAGGGCCGGGGACAAACTGCAACCGAGGTACATGCCCTTAGCGGGAACCGAACCTGGGTCTTTCCGTACCGCAGGCGGACGCTCCAACCGCTGAGCCAAACCGGCCAGGGCCAGGGCCATTTTTTAATGCTGCTTAAAATACGGAGAGTAACCAGTGCTTGTGGGGCCAACGGTGAGAGGAAAGAAAACATTTGAAGGTGAGACCAGTGTTCTTGGCCCCTCTCCCTGCAATGCGTCGGGGATGAGCACCTGGGGAAAGGAGGCTTCGAACCCAGCGGCCCTGCAAGCGGAGGACTCGCAGCCACCGCAGAGGTGGATAAAATGGACTGGAGCTCAGGTATCAACAGCCAGGATGTTGGTGAAGAAGGTCTGGGGGGGGAGAGAGACTTGTAGCATATTTACTCAAGATCCCTCTAGACTGAGACGCTACGCAGAACACAGTAACCAAAAGATGAAGGAGCAAACTGTAGTATCAGCAGGCCTGTGTGTTAGGAAAACAAAATTCAAATTGGAGTCCAAGGCAGGCCAGCCCCAGGAGCACCCAGGCTGTGCTCTGGGGGGAGGGCAGAGAGGACAGGTCAGGTCTCTCAGAGACGGAGACATCCTCCGCCCACCTGAGCCCCTGATTGGCCACATGAGCGTCCAGGCCTCCAGCCGCAGAGGAAACAAAAGTCCCCGGAGGAAGGTAACACCACTCAGCGGCTTACTTTTTTTTTATACCCAATATCTTCCATGTCATGAAAAATATTAAAAATCAAGAAGAGTAGATGCACAGTTCTTGAATATGGATTTTTAAATAATTGTAATTAATATGAGATAGACAACAAGAGTTTTGCCAAAGAAAAATTTATTTTTTCAAATATCAAATAAAAATTCTAGTACTGAAAAGTACAGTAGCTGAAATAAACAGAACAGACCCAGTAGAAGAGAATGCGAGGAGAATAAGGTGGATTAAATAAAAGTATCCTCACTGAATGCAGAAAGATTAAAAGATGGACCGCACAGACAAGAGGATCCTTTAGAGAAAACTAGAAAAGGCCAAGGGTGCATATTTTAATTTCTAAAATAACACCTAGAAGGGTGATGGAAGCATGTAAGAATAACTAGCTAATGGAGAGAGAAATTGACTAATAAAAAAGATATCACTGTTGCTAATTCATTTTACTAAACTCCAGCAAGTCTTAGGAATTGAAGGCTTTCACAAAGTACCTATTAAATAGAGGTGAGGTGTGACTGAAATCAGGAGGTTTCCAAGTTCAAAACAATGATTATAAGAAAAGCAACAAAAAAGAAATGAAACAAATAGAACATAGGTAGTAATATGGTACATTTAAATCTAAAACCCAAATATATCAATTAGTACATTTAATGTAAATGAACCAAAGCAGTAATTACAATAAATATAAAAGTACGAAATTTTCCAGTTAAAGGGAAGATTAAAAAAAAAGTAAATCCTTCAGAGAGAGAAAATTATTTTTTAATTAACTGTACCTAACAACATAGCTCCATAAGCTGAAAAATTAAAAATCCACAGACTGGGAGAGTTTAATAATCCTTTCTAAGTAAATGATAGAAGGGTCAGACAGAAAGAAACAGAGATATGAAATATTACACAACACAGTTAACAAATTTGGCCTAATCTACATATATTGAACACTGCAGTTAATAACTGATGAATGTACAAGCTTTTATGATGAACACACAATATTTATCAAAATTGATAACATAATGAGTCATAAAGCAAGGCTCAATCAATATCAAGGGATTGAATGATACAGCCTCATTCTTTGATTATAGTGAAATTAACCTAGACGTCGTTAACAAAAGGATAATTGAACAGATTTCCAAATGTTCTGAGTAAGCAATTTTTTCCTCTATGACCCATAAATCAAAGAAAAATTTACAACAGAAGTTAGAAATCATTTTGAACCTAATGATAACAAAAATACAATACTTCAGAACTAAGGTAGAATGCAGCTAAAATCGTAGTGAAAATCAGTGCCTTACAATATATATTTGATGAAAGAAGAAAACTGAAAATCAGTGATCTAAGTATTTATCACAAGTTCAAAAGAAAAAAAATTAAACCTAAAGACTTTTGAGAGAAGGAAATAATGAAGGTACGAGCATAATAATAAAACAAAGTAATTTCATAGTAGTGGAAAATCACAAAAACCAAGAATTTACTTTTGGAAAACACCAATAAACTTATAAGCCCCGGCAATTTTGATCAAAATAAAAGAAGAGAAATAAGTAATTACAAATAGTAGAAATAAAAAAATAAACATCACTTAGGATCTTTGATATACTAAAGAGATGCCCTGGCCAGTTTTGCTCAGTGGTTAGAGCATCGGCCTACAGTCCAGAGAGACTTGGGTTTGGTTCCTGCTAAGGGCATGTACTTCGATTGCAGTTTGTCCCCGGCCCTGGTTGGCTCATGTGGGTGGCAGCCACTTGATGTGTCCTTTTCACATCGATGTTTCTCTCTCTCTCTCTCTTTCTCTCTCTCCCTCCCTCTCTATCTGAATAAAAAATGGAAAAATGTCCTCAGGTGAGAATAGAGTTAAAAACAAAAAAGAGGATGTTAGCCCAGCCAGTGTGGTTCAGAGGTTGAGCGCCGACCCATGCACCAGCTTGATTCCTGGTCAGGGCACATGCCCAGATTATGGGCCCAATCCCCATTGGGGTAATGCAAGAGACAGCCAATTGATGTTCTCTCTCATCGATATTTCTATCTCTCTCTTCCTCTCCCTTCCTCTCTATCTAAAATCAATAAAGAAAAAAATAAGAAGATGGTATAAACAACTTCACACCATTAAATCAGAAAGTTTAAATAAAATGGGTAAATTCCTTGGGGAAAAAACACAAATTACCAAAACTGACACAAGAAGAAATAGAAAAGTCAAGGACTACTGTTGAATTTTAAATAATATATCTTACAATTTAAAATTTTCCTCAAAAGAAAATTGCAGACCCAAAGCAAATGGCTGCACCAGTTTATTCTTTCTGCTATTTTTGAAGAAATAATATCAATCTTAATAAAAATCTTACAGAGGAATTTTTTTTTTAAGTTGAAAGCCAACTCTTTTGATGAGGCCAATATAACCTGAATTGTAAAACCTAGTAAGGACAATGTGAGAAAGAGAGATTACAGGCCAATCATTTTTATGCACATAGGTGCAAAATAATAAATAAAGTAATAATGAATCAAATTGGCAATATATAACAATGACAAGACATAACAATGAAGCTGGGTTTATTCTAGGAATGCAAGATGGAGTAAAGAACAGAAAACAATCCATGAAATTCTCCATATTGAGAGGCGAAAGGAGGAATCCACTATCCTGGTTGGAGACTTTCCCTCCCCACTCTCAGAAATGAACATCCAGAAATCTGTACGATCCGGCAGGAGAAAATCAAAAAGAACGTAGTGCATGACACCATCAGTCAACTGTAGATAATAAACATCCGGAGTCTACTTGGTCCAACATCAGCAGGAGCACGTTCTTCTGGAGCTCACGTGGAACCTTCGCCGGGGCAGACCACGCTCTGACCATCAAACATGCCTCAACAAATGTGATGAACCAAAGGACAAAAGGAAATAATTATCAACACAGAAGAGCTACTGGGGACAGTGGTGGTGATCCCTAAAGCTAACATCCCGCTGAGAGTCACTGTCCTACAGAAACCTAAGCGGCTGTCCAATAACCCGTCCCGTGCCTTCCCTCGGCAGTTCCCCTGCTGGAGGTGATCACCTCTATCTGACCACAGCACAGCCCTGCCCCCTCCCACCCCACCCCCCATCCCCCTGCTTTAACCGCGTTTTAATGGACAGGGCAGGGGATTTGGCGTCAAGAGGCCTTGGAGGAAGTCACAGCCTCTATAAATTTAAGGTTCTTCATCAATAAAAGGAAGATAGTAGTGTCTGTTACATTGCAAGCAATAAATTGGAAGATGCTTCACTAACTATAAGCACCATGCAAGTACTAATTGTTATTATTTTATCTTCCAAAATGTAAATGGAGCAGTTAATGGTGAAATATCGGGTCTCATTCAGGATGCAACCTCCTTAATAATGATTATTTTTAACTATTTTACATATGGAAATTAAAAGTGGTTACTTTCTCAGGCTGAAAATTGGATGAATACTGATGATACGAACGAAAACAACTAAAAACAATGAAAGGAACTAAGTAATGCCGTCCCGAAGTCCTTTAAGACTTCACAGCATCCCCCCTCCGAAGCCCCTCTCCCCCCCCCCCCAGCCGAGCTCTGCGGTTGCTCTGACTCTTATCTGCTTGCGCAGGATGGAGAGGAGAGGTACCCTTCAGCAGCAGAGAGGTCAGGCTTCAGAACTAGACCGACCTAGTTAGAAGCTCTGCTCAACACAGTGGGATCTCAGGGAAGCTATTTGGTTTCATAAAACCTATTTATACAAGAGAGGATTTGAAAACTAATCTCACAGAAGGTTCGTAAAAATTATCTAAGAGAAGGCATATGATAAGGCTTGCATGGTGCCTGGCAAATAGCAATCACTTTAGAGAAGGTAGCCGTTTATCATCATCCCCAGAAGTAAAATTGTTCCATGAGAGACAGGTTTTCATGAGATAAACAAGGTAGACAGATAAGGGAGCGTTTCCTGCCTTGGAGGAGTGACAAACATTTGTCAGGCAATGGTCATCCAGATGACCCCAATGCCGGTTTTACAACAAAGCTTCTCTGTGCCACATTTCAGGAATACTTTTCCTACATTTTCTAAGTGATTTATAACTAAGTAATTTTCTTACAACTGCTTAGCCAGAACTGAAAATTAAGAAAAGACAGTGTCCACTTAAAGGTCCAATGACCTGGTATAATGACCTTCAGGCTGTCTCCCTAGGTGCTGATGGACTGACCAGACCCTGGGGAAGTGGCCTTTGTGGAGGGGCTGGGGCTTGTCCACCCCATTGCTATCGTCGTGATTAACTCGTTATAGATGCAATGAAGGGAAGGGAGCTAAGGGAGAGCAAGCTCTCCACCTCCACTGAGAACACCGTGATGTTTCTTTCTGAGAACGTCCTCCATGCCAGCGTCCTGGTGGGATGGCCCACCATAGCCTGGCAACAGAGCCCCCCAGAAGAGGTGTGCAAAGGGCAGCTCTACCCAGGTGAGCAGGGTGCACACGGGGAGAGGCAGCCCCAATGGAAACAGGAAGTGTGCTCTGGAGAGAACAAGGGAAGCAACAGCCACCTGCTGGAGCAAAGGAAACGCTTCCTATTGGCTACTGATGAACTCATGGGATTCACATGTGGATCATACGTGGATGGCAGCCAGCGAGTGCAAGGTGGACAAATACCACGCTTGGGATTATGTAGTTGATAAAGACATCTGAAATTACAGCTGTTATGTAACGTGGATGTCTTATTAATTATAACATAGCAAGGCCATACATCACAATAATCATATTACACCACTATTTACATGAGAAAACACCTTCATTAGTTTTTATTATTTATTAATTTTAAAGAGAGGGGGGAGGGAGCAGGGAGAGAGAAGGAAACATTGATTGGTTGTTCCATGTATTTATGCATCTTTGGTTGTTTCTTGCATGAGCCCTGACCGGGGATCGAACCCATAACCTTGGCATATCGATGACACTCTAACCAACTGAGCTACCCAGACAGGACCTCCTTAGTCTACTCCTTGAATCGAACATTTCCTACCACACTCATCGCCTCTCAAGAACCTTCATTCTTCCTGTCTATACAGTTGTCCCAAATACATTTGGGCTGAAATATCTGGACGAAGATCTACAGAAAGATCTTCTAGCTTCCCACCTTTCAGTTCGCAGAGTTTTCTCTCCTCGAGTTGGCGTCATCTGATGCTGACATAAGTGCATCTGCTTGTACACCGATTTTTATTGTGTGAGACAGACAATGCCGCAGGAGCCCATGAATGTTCATCAGCAAGAGCTCATTAAATACTGAAGGCGACTGTTATTTAAACATCACTCACTTGCCAGCGACAAGTCACCTTCTCAGTAAGTCTTCAAACTCATATCTGAGAACCGGTAACAAACACAGACACGGGCAGAAACGGCTTTGTCCCTCTCCCTGAAGTATCGGACTCGAAAAAGCCATTCCCAGGGGATCGCCCCACATGCCGTTACCGAAGACTCAGAACTCCCCGAAAGCAAGGTGACAAATTAAATGGGACTTTGATTCAATTAAGTTACAGCCCAGCGGAGACCGATGCCGGGGATGTATCACCGATCTTGACGTCTGGATTTAACCATCTTCGCAATGACCTTGTGAAAACACTTTCTTTCTTTGTTACTAGAAGGGCGATACCTGCTTTGGCACAAATTAACGAACAGCACACAAGCTTGTGAAGGAGAACACGAAGCTGCCCCTCGTGGAGCCCTGCTGTCCAACGAGAACCACGGGGCTACGGCAGCGCCCTGAACACCGACACTCTGTTCCAGGCACGCAGACGCAGGCCACGCGCGCAAACGTTCTGCCCAGCTTGTCTGAACAAACACAGAGTCGACCTAAAACCGGAGGGAAACTCCATCGCTCCGTCAACACGATCTGGGTACAGACAGCTCACTATCCTACGTGAGAAAGGAGGGATGCGGGGTGATGGACAATCACGAAGCTGGGCGGTGTCCCCCGGATCGTTTCTGGGGACGATAACTCATGTGCCGACCGGAAGCAGGAAATGGATTATCGTTCAGTCGGTCTCCTTCAGGGGAAGTTATTCAATCAGCTTAATGCTTGTGACAAAGTCTGGCTCAGCGGTTAGAGCATCGGCCTGCAGACCAAAGGGTCGCAGGTTCAATTCCCATCCCTGGCCGTGGTTGGGGTCGGGTGGGAGGCAATCGATCCATGTGTCTCTCTCACATGTATATTTCTCTCTCTCTCTCTCTCCCCCCCTCCCTCCCTTACACTCTATCTATAACTCAATGGGGAAATATCCTCAGGTGAGGATTAAAAAAAAAAGTAAATGTTTACAGAATGAAAAGCATAGCCTGTGTGACCGTCCACCAGAAGGGGACCCAGCCTGATGAGAGCAGGAATGTCAGGTCCGTGCGGGGACAGCCTGTGGCACTGAAGAAGCACCTGCGCGTCGGGAAACCTTCCCAGGTGGCGGCGGCAGAGAAGCAATTTGCTCCGACATCTGCTGGGATAAGAGGCTCCAGCGCACGGAGCTTCCCTACTGGACGCTCGAGTGAGTCCCAGAAAACAGGTGTGCGCACCACCCAGGGGCAGCTGGTGCCTGCACAGCATCTCCGCAGACGGCAGCTCATGCTCAGGGAGCCCGGTGGGTCTGATGTTCTCGCGGCCCGTGTGAAGGGGCGTGGGCGCCAACAAGCCCGCGTGTCCGTGTCTTCTCTGCGAAAGGCCATGTGTCTAGACAAGAAGTGGAGCCTGATGCCCCTTCGCCCTAGCACAGGAATATTAGCACGTGGATCTGTGTCCATACGCAGTGCCATTCACCCAGGCAAGACAGCACGCGGACATTCGTGTATGTCACTAAATGTCAGCCACACTTTTTTTTTTAAATCCTCACCCTAGGATGTTTTGCCACCGATTTTTTTTTCAGAAAGAGTGGAAGGGAGGGGTGGAGGGAGGGATAGAGAGAGAGAAACATCAATGTGAGAGAGACACATCAACTGGTTGCCTCCTGCAAGACCCCAACCAGGGCAGGGGATGGAACCCACAACCAAGGTACATGCCCCTGACCGGAATCAAACCCAAGACTCTCTGGTCTGCAGGCCGACGCTCTAACCTCTGAGCCAAACCAGCCAGGGCTAACATCACCCATTTTTAAACCACATCTCAATGTCATAAATACCAAGAGAGCTCCCACATCCCCGATCTCACTGAACTGTGGTCCCAAAATGAAACCATCTTCGCTGATCCTGTACCTTCCCATCGATGGCCCACCGCAGGCACCGAAGAGTTGCGAGGGCTTCCTACAGGTCTACAGTCAGCGCATGGGTCTCACAGAAGCATTTTGATTTCTTCCCTGTGCACACCAAAGGTGTCATCCGCTGCTACATTCCACGAAAGCAGCGTTTCTGATCAGCCCTCGGCCCCGCTGGTCATGCGTGGCCTTGCTGCGGCCGCTCCGGAAGGAGGCAGGACCCATCGCTAGTGTCGTCTGCGGAGAGAGGCGTTTCGTTCTGCTCCCTGTCGGCCCTGCGTCGGCTGAGCCTCCTGGCTGTTCTCCTTCGGGCAGCGCTGACAGAGATGGTCTTTCCCAAAGGCTTCTCGCCTCTTCTGTCTTCTAACTGCTGCGCACACAGCCGCCGCCTGGGATACATTTCCCGACCGGAGAGCGTGACCTATGAACCTGGAGGGGATGCTGAACTGTGGCAGAGGCTAAGCAAACGGCCTGGCGGATGACAGGTCCTGGGACACGTTCCTCTGTGGGCGGAAAACAGAAAGGACCCTTTGCCTCCGGGCCGCGTCCGCTCACGGGGTTGAATGCAGCAGGAAGGAGCGTGGGAGCTGCTGACAGTGGGGTCCGCAGAGCGTCAGTCACCCAGTTCACCGTGGGTGAGGAGGTCCCCCTCCTCCCCGCGCAGGTGCGGCGATGCGCGTTGCATTCTGTGCACATCTGTGTGCTGTCTTCAGTAACAGATATTCTGGGGAGAGGCATCTGTCCCTGGGTGGCTGTGGCGTATTATTTCAAGCATCGGCTGTCTCTTCTGGCATCTGTGGAGGGCCTGAGTGACCGCGGATGAAAGGGGCGGCCTCACTGTCAGGCTGCAGGAGCCCGTGTAGCTCAAATGCAGCCGGCCTGGCGCAGGGCCGCCACCCTGGCCTCTGGGGCCATGCATACCTCGGGGACAAAAGCACTCTGCTGGGGTCCCCTTCCCTCGGTCCAACTTTCAGCTGCGCAGCATCGCATTCCTGTTTGACCACGCCCAAGTCACGTGATGCTCCTGACCTGCCTTTCTCCTCTGTGAAACCGGAGAGCATACTGCCCAGTGCCCCGAGGCCCCTCGCTCCGAGGCCCCATGCCCTGAAACCCTGCACCCCCAAACCCTCCACCACAACGAGAGTCGAGGCCGCTGGGGGAGAGCGCGTGCTCCCAGGAACCCATGGGTCGGAGCTGAGACAGATGGCGGCCTGGTTCCAGTGGACGGTGGAGATCTGTGCTCAACAGGGAAGCAGGGGGAGATGTAAAGAAGACGGGGCAGGACAGCAGGTGCAGATGTCCACAGCCCGCCGACGCCCAGGAGGGCCTCTCGTCCCCACACCCGGCGTCCGCCTGGGGTCAGCAGGAGCCCTGGCTGCGCCGGCGGCGTCGTGAGACCTCTCGCGGACACAGCAAGGTTGCCAAGGGCATGTGTCAAATCAGCCAGACACCTGCTAAGAGTTGCCGGCTAGGGACATCCCACCAGGCAAAGCCCAAGCGTCTAGCAGCTCTGCGTCTGAGTGAGGTGGCCCACGGACGCTCACTTCTGTGGCTCTGCGTCACGGGTAAGGCCAGTGGGTCGACGGGACTCATACATTAAACATAATGAAGTCCCATTTGTACCCACAAACTGGTAAGGCCTAGGGAAATCAGAGTTGCAATTATATATAAAATATCTAGTCTATAATTATACATAAGGAGAAACTGATGACTTCCTCCCATCCTCTCTCAGGAGTCGCCCAGGCCCTGGGGCAAGCAGTTCCCAGTGTCGCTAACACGGGATCGAATCCCTTCTGAGCATCAGGCAATGCTCAGCATGGAGCGATGTCAGTGAGCCTGGTCTGGAGCACCCCCTCGTGTGTGCTCTCCGTTCTGCCGCCACACGGGCCACGGGCCACAGGCCACGTACATCCTTGGTAACTCCAGCAGCGAGTTCCTGTGATGGCTGCAGGAAGCACACACCCCAAGTTCCCAGACAGTACTGACAGGGAGGTTTATGAAGGAGACCCAGGAAGATACAGCAGCTGGGACCTTAGGACTCATGACCACCTATCCAAGATTATTCAGAGTGACCCCATGCCCCTAACACCGGGGTTCAGAAGACGTGACTGTGTCGGAGGTGCGCTCACACGTCACTGAAAACTTACAGCTTGTGTTCCTAGCACCTCTCACAGGAAAAGGCTGTTGTCTGAGCTCCAAAGTCACGTCCCCCCGTCCCACAGCTACCCACAGTGCATTGCAACGATGCCTGTCGCTTCCCCTGGCAGTGCGTTCGAGGTAATGCCGACACCGGGGTTTGTAAAGGCAACTGGCATAGTCTGTGGCATCGAAGGCCCGGCCCTATCACAGAAAGAATCCGGGGAAATCCTGGCGAACTGAGCGCAGGGGCCCAGCAGCCCTGCCATTTCTGAGCCGATCCCCTCACTGAGTGGGGGCTTCCCGTGGCCAGCGTTGTGTGCTAATGTGGTTCCGAGGATGACTTCCCATGTAGGGACCAGGTGGTAACAGCAGAAGCATAAGACTAATGGGAAATTAGACTAAACCCTCACTACAAGGAGAAATCTGTTCTGCTGTTGTTCAGTACCACATTTATCCACAGCAGCTCTGTTTTCAGGAGAAAAGTCTTTGAGATACCCCCCGTTTCATACCCCACGAGAGAACGTTTCATCGGCTTTGTCGGCATGGAGCGCGTGGTCAAGGAGCCGCGGTTCGGTTGGGAGCGAGCTGATACCATCTGGCCCCAGAAATACCAGGATAATAGAAGAAAGGGTTTGTTTGTCTGTTTCTAAATAAGATCAGCCAAACCCATCAAGCAGAAAATAAACATAGAGCTAACAATTCAACAGTGAAAAGATATCAGCAAACGAACCTTCGTATACAGAGATACTGACACTGTGTATCTGCAAACCTTCTCTCTGTCTGAATCCTTGACACACTTTTCTTACCTCACATTCCGTTAAATATCCGGGAGCAACAGAAACGGAGTAAGAGTCCATGTGCATTTGTCCAGGTCCTTCAGAGAAACAAAACAGGACAGAGACAGATACACACATACGTAGATACATACATACGTACATAGATCGATGATAGATGACTGATAGAGAGATGACTGATAGAGAGAGAGAGATAATGAGAAATTGACTGTGAAAACTGAGAAGTCCCATGATCTGCCACCTGTCAGCTGGAGACCCAGGACAGCTCGTGAGGTGGCTCCAGTCTAAGTCCAAAGCCTGAGAACCAGGAGGTGCCATGGTTTACGTTCCTGTCTGAGGCCGGAAGACCCATGCTGCAGCTCGGCAGTCAGGCAGGGAGACAGAACACTCCCTTCCTCCGGCTTTGTTCCACCAGACCCAGGTCCTCAGTGGACCGGATGAGGCCACCCACAAGGGGAGCGCCATCTGCTCGAGTCCGTCTACTGATTCATGGGTCAGAACCCCAACTCCAGCACTTACGTATGAGCAAATTACTTAACCTCCCTAAGCTCGGTTTTTCCAGCTATACTATGGAGGTGATCATACTTGCCCCATAAATGTTTTGTGCATCTTTTAGCGCCATGATTCTGGTTGCTCCTCTAACTCAGATATAAGCTAAGTAGGCTGTTACCCCACCCAAAATAATGGGGGAGAGCAGAGTAAAGGTGAGAGTTGGGGGGCTGTTACCCAGAGCAGAGTGATGTCAGGTTCGGGCAGTGGTCCGAGACGCCACGCCCAGAGCGTCAGAGTTGAAAGTGGAGGTCGCTGGGCAGGGCTGTGAGCCCACCAGAAAGAGGTGTGCAGATGGAGGTGAGCACAGAAGCAGGCACTGGGGCCTGGGGCTCCCCCAGGGAGAGCCGAGGTTGCAGCTGGGGGGCAGTTCCAGAAAGATCAGCTAACTGAGTCAGGCAGAGTCTCCTTCCTGGGGGACTGTCCTAAGCAAGGAGGTGCCCCTCTTACAGGCACAACTTATGGGGGCTTCCCTTAGCTGGCTGCCCAACAAAATCCAACCACAGTCCTGACACAGAAACTCTAAGCTCAGAACAACCGACCTACAAGGAACCTTTCGGGTCTTAAATATTTTAAATTGAAGACTACACCAATCTTAGCTAAGAAGCTGAAAGTCATTGTTCTCTTGAGGTCAGAAACCAATTAAAAGCCCGCATTTTTACAGCTATTTTCCATTTGTAGAGAAGGTAGGTGACATGGTTTCAGACAATGTGGCTGTATGTTCCACCAAAGAAAAAACATGTTCTTTAATGTAATATATTTTTCAAGGTTAAAAAAAAATGCAGAGTTGAAAAATAATCTCTAATTATTTCTAAAAAGATAGCCTGTGTTTTTTAGTCTCCATTCAGATACTACCTCTGGTTTATAATATGTTATCTATTTAAATTAAACACTCTGGATTGAATTTAATATTACAAATTAATTTTTAATTCACCGATATTAAACCATACTGAGTTTCCCTTCTAAACGGTAATGAAATCAAAATGTTCTTCTAGACCCTTATTAACTGTAGTTATTACATTTGTCTTTTTCTTTGTTTACCCTAGACTTGCAACACTATCCTCGACTCCGAGTGGAAAGAGAAAGAAACATGATTCTCTTCTTGCATTTTCTGTACAATAACTGGGAAATAGGATGCCATTTATTACCTCGGGGTTGTCTGTGGACGCCTTCTCCTTCCCTTAGTTGATTCCCTGTAAACTTTCCAAATTAGCTCCACGGAATTACCAGTGGGACAACTGTCGAGCTTCCTAGTGTGACATCTGTGCAATATTCCGGTGCTGTCACTGGCTTCGGCGTGGGGACGCGGGCGCTTCCAGAAGCTGAAACACGCAGGACCCGCTTCCTCCCGAGTCCCCGGGAGTCAGAGCCTGTGACACCCGAGCCGAGCCCAGCACGGCCAGCTGGGGCTTCTGAAGGCCAGACCTACAGACAGTACACGTGGGTTTGCAGTCGTCTGTTACTGCAGCCACAGGAAAAGGTGCAACATCGAGCCCCCGGAGGCTGGGCTGGACAGGGAGCCTCTCGGAATCGGGCTTGGGCGCCATCAGCTTCACCGCCGCCCGCACACCCAGAAGGCCGGCAGGTGGCGTGAACCCTGCCCACGCCTGCAGCTGCTCAGGCTCTGGCCGCGCCCAGGCCTCACGGAAGCACTTGGTTTCTTTTGTCAACCGGTCAGTGCCTGATGAGCTCCCACACGAGACCTGCCAGCTCCTCCCTCCCCCGAGTCCTCAAGCATCACGTGTTCAGCACCAGGGTGCACATGGCCCTGCACTTGGTAACGCAGGAGGACGAGGAGGGAGGTGAGAAGAGATGCGGAGATCCATGAGGGAGGTCGACAGAAACCAGAAAACCGTCCGAGCTCTGGAAACGCGCCAGAAGGGCCTGGTGCCGGGCACGCCCCCTGCTGGGGAGTCTGCTCTGGGAGCGGGTGCCTGACCGCAGGAAGGGCAGGTCACCTTGACTGAGTCGAGAGCCAAACACCACCTAAGTCCTCAGGACTCTCAGTCCAATCATCCATCACCGGATTCGCTCCGAAATTCTAGGAAGCGAGTCTTCTTGGCATCCCCGGGTTTGGGTGATAAACTGAGGCACGGGAAGGTCGGGTAACTTCGCCAAGGTCAAACAGGTACCCGTCGCAGAGCAAGACTCCAGATACAGCCTTGGACCTCAGAAGCGGTGGTCAGTACCGAGAGGACAGGCGTCCCTCTCCATAGCGACTGGTCACCTGGTTCCTGTCACCCGACGGTCAGCCTGTTTCTCCTGCCTCAAGCTCCCACTTCCCTTCCCCCACCTTGTTTCACCTGGTCCCCACCACAAAATCTGAGGACAGACCTCGCAAAATGTGTACACCCAACCCCCACAGGTCTGGTTCTAGGGGGCCACTCCAGTCAGCCAGGCGGAGAGTAACTTAGAGCCCAGATACCGTGGCCTCTCGGGTCATCAGCAAATGCCAGTTAAAATGAGTTCTCTTCATTTGTCTGTTCATTAGGCAATTTTTAAATAACACTTGATACTGATAAATGAGTAGGAAATTCACTACGTCCGCACAGTACAGGAACATTTCCAGAGGCAAGTTGGCGTTCGGCTGCAAAACCACTGACAACGTTCAAACTCTCCAACCCTCTCACCTAATGTCTGAGAACTTGTCCTAAGAAAATAAGCAAAGACGCATGTACCAGAATGACCATAACATTTTACAATAGCGAAAAAATTTTAAATCAATGTAAATATTCAATAAGAACGTGAGAAGAATTAAATAAATGGCATGCTTCCATACTGATGACATGTTAGAGCACACTGTCATTTTTAAGTGAAAAAGCAACATCCTGAGTCACACAAACGAATCCTCAATTTTGAATTTAAAATGTGTGAGCATGCACAAACATGGTTTTAACTGTGTGCGTGCGTGCATGTGTGTGTGAGAGAGTTAGTGAGAGAGAGAGAGAGAGAGAGAGAGAGAGAGAGAGAGAGAGAATATAGTACAGAGACTCATCTGTAAGGGTCTGGTCTCCATGGGAACCACGTGATGCGTATGCATCTTATTAGTGGTTATTTCGAGCACAGCACCTGGTGTGTGATAAATACGAAATATTAGTTGAGAATTTACTGTTGTGTGGGCTTTTTTCCCCTTTATTATTTTCTGTTTCTTTCTATGTATTTTCCTAGGAACTTGTTTCCTTTCATAGCCAGAAAGTTAAACGACAATGAAAAGCTCTCCGGACATGCCAACCCACGTCTTAGCATCCGTGACTCCGCCGCGTGCGAACTCCCCTGCGTCTAGACTCGTGCCTCTGCGGAGGCGGAACCGCGTCCATCCAGGGCCGAGGCATGGGGAGCACGGAAAAACACACGGAAAACATGCAATGCCAGCGCCTGGTCTTCCTCACACCAGCAGCCCTGGGAGCCGACGTCCCTGTGATGTGAAGGGCGGCTATTCCCTCGGATCAGCCTACGCCGCGCCAGGCAAGCGGGACCTCGCCCCCTGTTCTCCCTCCTCGCTGTCTGTTCACAGGCCCAGACCCCCAGGTGGGGAGAGAGGCTGCAGTACGGAAGCATGTGCAAACAGTCGAAGAGATTGCCTAGGTCGAGATCATAATCAAATTAGACTCCCCTGGGTAGATGTTGGCATTTGCAATACTGATCAGAAAGCTCCTTGCGTCCCCCCGTGTCTCTGTCCTAATAGTTTACAGTACAAAGTCCCACCATGCAGGTGCGGAGTGGAGACTCATCCTCCCAGAAGAGGAAAGTGGGGTACACGCGACTCCTGGAATCATGGGCGATCTGGAAAGGGGTGCCCCCCCTTGCCACAGAACAGTCATTCGCTTCCTCTGCCTTCCTCAGCCATGTATATTCCTAGCACGACCTGCAGCACACAGGTCAGGGACAGGGTCCCGGCAGAGAGCACACTCCTTTGGAGCTACTTAAAGGCACCATTCCCAAGTGTATTATCTCCACCTATGTGACGGTCCATTTTATGTGTCCATTTGGATGGGCCACAGGGGCCAGAGAGCTTGTCAAGCATTATTCTGGACAGTTCTGTGAGGGTATTTTTGGATGAAATCAGTCGACTTTGAGTAAAGCAAACTGCCCTCCATAATGAGGGTGGGCCTCGCCCAGTCAGTTGAAGACCTGAACAGAGCAAAAGACTGACCCTCCTCTGAAGAAGAGAATTCTCCAGCAGACAGACTTTGGACTCGAATGGGGACATGAACTTTTCCTGGGTCTCCAGCCTGCCAGCCCACCCTGCAATTATGGACTTGTCAGCCAATTCCTTATAACTAACTTATTCTCTCCCTCTCTCTCTTTCTCCCCCCCACCACACACACACACACAGCCTATGGGTTCTGTGTCTCTGGAAGAGCCTAATATATCCTACAGCACACACCTTCTAGATTCTTTTGCTCTGTGTTCTTACAGACCTCAACCTTGGACGGTTAGTCATCTAACATCTTTGCACAGATATATGTCTTTGGCTCTCTCATCTCCCACCCAAGCCAGTCTCTGATCAGATTCTGCTCTGATGATGGCCCCACCACCTCAGGAAGCTAACCTGGCCACACCCCGTTTTCTGCTCAGGTGCTTCGTCTTGCAAAAAACAGGATGATACACTAAGAAATGCCAAAGAAAAGACGAGATTCCTAGAAGCCAACGTACACACTGTTACATATGATTTCCTGTTGTGTTCACACTACCAACCATCGAATGATGCCTCAAAGCTGTCCCTTCTTGAACCCAGGTGCCCGGCAGTAACATCCAGAAGGTCACCCACACAGCCCAGGGCCTGGCCGCCCTTTCGTACCGTCCACATCATCAGCGCAGGCAGCAGCATGTCCTGGAGAAGGAGGCCTGCCTGCCCTTCCGAGGAGCAGCGGTCCGAGCCAAGGGACCTCCTTAACGGCGATTAGAGTCCTTAACACAGGATGTCAACGCTTCAGGGGTTACCCAGTGCTGACGTGTTCGTTTTTGGTCTTCACAACACAGAAAGATATTTCCGTTTGTTTGTTCTGTTCCTTGCACTTTGGCATCTGTGGTCACAACTGGATAAACTGTCATTAGGGTGAACGGTTGAATCGTCCTACCATCATGTATTGATTATAATAGCGATAGGACACAGCATGAAGAACTAAACATTCACAAAAGGAATTACCGTTCAGGGCTTGACGTAAGGGAAAATGCAGAGTTTGAATGAAAATTTTGTTTTAAAAGCATTATTTGTCATTGTTGCTCTTTAGTTAACAAGGACATACTGAGCATCTTTGGTTTCGTAACCAAACGTGAATGTGCGGCTCCCTACCCTGCTGATGAAGTCGCACGTAAACCTAGTCCTCAGCGATGCAGTTAGAGCCCTCGTCACCTCAATCAGCACAGTGTTGCTCAGGCGAGAAGACGGGGGAAGGATCTCTGGAAAGGGGACTCGGCTGACATTCTGACCCACACTCTCCCACTTTGAGGCCCCAGAGACCCCAAAGTGTCTGTGGGGAAGAGCTGGCTTCTAGAATCAGGTATAAATGATACATCTAGAGATACGTCTTCCAGACCAATAGTATTCAACAGAGTTCCCATGGAGCTCTGGGGCTAACTCAAGTACCAAACACTGTATCCATCGCACACCATGTATTAGTCAGGGTTTTCCAGAGAAACAGAACCAAAGGATGCATCTCTGTGCAGACGCGTGATCGTGGAGGCTGGCAAGTGCGAAGCCAGTGTGGACGGAGACCCAGGAAGCCGACGGTGCAGGTGAAGTCTGAGCCCATCTGCTGGAAGACGGCCTCTTCCCCCACGAGGCTGGTCGTTCTGTCTCGTTCAGGCCTTCAGCTGGTTGCATGAGGCCCACACGCACGACGGAGGGCAATCTGCTCGATCAACATTGACTTATTTCAATGTTAATCTCACCCAAAAGCAAATCAACCCTCACACGGCACAGTGCTGCAGATCTAAAATTAACAGACAGCCCTGGCCGGTGTGGCTCAGCGGTTGGAGCGTTGGCCTGCGGTCCGGAGAGACCCGGGTTCGGTTCCCGCTAAGGGCACGTACCTCGGTTGCAGTTTGTCCCCGGCCCTGGTTGGTCGTGCGGGTGGCAGCCAGTCGATGTGTCCCTTCACATCGATGTTTCTCTCTCTCTCTCTTCCTCTCTCTCCCTCCCGCTCTATCTGAACAAAAAATGGAAAAATGTCCTCAGTTGAGGATTAAAAAATAAATTAATTAATTAAATTAAAAGACAATAAAAAATGTCAAAGCCCTGGACACCCCTCGCTGCCCCGGAGGCGGAGAAGTGCAGGACACAGGACACACAGGACACACAGCCGCACACGGCGCCGTGCAGGCAAGAGCTGGAGGAGCTACGTCATGCCGCGACGCGTTACCACTAAGAATTTCTGTTCCTCTAAGGACACCATTCAGAGAGTGAAAACTGAAGCCACTGGGCGGGAGGATATGTCTGCAATAAATCTATCTAATAAAGTATTCATATCCAGAAGATATATTTTCAATATTTATAATTGGTAAGAGAAATGCCAACAACCTCCTCGGGGAACAAAACAAAGTACTTGAACAGACATGACACACAAGGGGTCATCTACCAGCAAATACGCAGCAGTGTGGCCGCCTGCCCTCGCCGCACGGTTAGAGTGGAAAGGTTGGCCCCTCCGGGCCTGGAGAGCCTGTGGGACAAAGGGAACTCACACCACAGAGGGCTCTAAACTGACGGGACTGGGTTCAGACACCTGCTTGATGTGACAAGCGGAACATCGGCACACCCTGTGACGCAGGAAGTCAGCGTCTCTATATAAATGCAATAGGCAGGCACATCTGTATCAAAAGATGGGCATGAGGACGTCCACACGGCACTTGGCACACTAGCCGAACAACGAAATAACCGTCACGCCCAGTAGCAGAATGGAGGGAGAAACGGTGGTCTCTTCCAGTGAGAATAAAATGACAGACAACCCAAGCTGCGCACAGATGCACCTCACACGCAGACGTCTGAGCGAAAGGACTCGACACAGAAAGAGCGGCTGCTGCGTGATCCCTTTTACACCAGGTGCACAAGCAGGGGGACCGTGCCGATGGGACGAGATGTAGGGTGCGAGGCTGCCTGGGGGAGGGTGGTCCTTGACCACGGGGACCCCCGGGGCCCCTGGGCTTCTGGACATGCTCTTTCTCCTGATGCAGCTCCCACGGGCACAGTCATGCTCTTAAAACACACTGAACTGCACATTTACGATCTTTGCACTTTTCTGAACGCATGTTATACTTAAATTTTTTACAAATGTATCAATACAAATATTATAGAAGATGACAAAGCAATAAAGGCGATACCACCAGGAAGGGAAAAAACAGAGGATCTAAATTCGAGATAAATTACTCCGATTGCTTCCAGTGAGCCCACCGGGTCTGTCCTTTGGTCTGTCCTTCTGTCACCGAGCTGTTGGAACCGCAGGGAAAGTGAATTAATTTGCATATGAGTAGCCAAGGTGGGCGGGTGTGGATTCTCTGATAGCTGCTGAGAGGTGAGCGAAAGTACTTCTTAAGCACTCCCTTTGACGCGACTCCACTCATTTTAATCAGGCAACAAAACAACATTAATAATTGAGGAATACATTTTCCTGGGGATAAAAACATCTTCAATGGACTTAGTTTTTAAGGGACACTCTACAAATCACCTGATGGGTTTCTCCCAGCTGGTGCCAAGAGTGGCAGTATCTGTGCTGTTTCTTCCTTCAGTGGGTTTAGTTCATCTTACATTTAAAAGGAGATCAGATTGGGCACCAAAGCCTCGGGGAAGGTTAAAGATACACTGGCAGCCCCCAAAGACACCATCCTGTCCCTTGGTCCTTTGGAAAAAGCATACATTACTGGACATGCAAAAGGTCACTCAAATTCACAGACCTGCCATATTTTTTTTAATTTTAATATAGTTTAGGTCATCGTCTTTTTTGTGGTAAAACACGCATTGCATCAAACGTCCCATCTCGGCCACGTGGCATCGGGGGCATCCACGCTGCTGTGCAGCCATCATCACCATCATCTGTAGAACTTCCTCCTCCCAAACTGAAACTGTCCCCGTGAAACAACAAGTCCCCGTGTCCCCTCCCAGCCCCTGGCACCAGCCATTCTACTTTCTGTCTCTAGGAATCCGTACAGTATTCGTCCTTCTGGGACCGGCCTGTCTCACTCGGCTTCATGTCCTCCAGGCTCATCCACATCGCAGATGTCAGCTGTCCTTCCCTTTTGTGGCTGAATACTATCCCAGTGTGTGTGTACACCACGTTTTGCTTATTCATTCATTCATGGATGGGCATTTGGGTTGCTTCCACTTTTTGGCTATTACAACACTTTTTTCTTTTTTAATCCTCACCCAGAGGATATGTTTCTATTGATTTTGAGAGAGAGAGGAAGGGAGAGAGAGAGAACATCTATCCGTTGCCTCCTATACGTGCCCTGACTGGGGATGGAACTCACAGCCTAGGTATGGGCCCTGATCGAATGAAATTCGAACCCACAACCTTTTGGTGTAGGGGACAACACTCCACGTGAACCACCTGGCCAGGGCTATTGTGACACATTTTTAATGTGAGGTTCTTTGTGATCAAAGGAAGTGGCCACAGAGTCTCGAACACTCCTCCCCCGAAAGGCGGGTTGATGCCCCTCCGCTGGTGCCCGGACGGTCTCTAGGACCCCTCTGCGGATGTACCAGAGCAGAAATAAACTGTGTTCCCACCCAGGCTCAGGCCTCAACACCAACAACTCCCTCTTCCTGCTCACTCTGGGACCGCCAGGCTGAGACACCCCGGCGGATGTCCTGCCCACAGTGTCAGCTGAGCCCTGCCCCCCAGCCACAGAACCAAGGCCCCAGACACGTGAAGAAAGCCAATGGACCCCAGACCAGCCCTCCCACCAGAGCAGGTGGGACCCCAGTCAGGACCGCCCGCAGCACAAGAGGCTCCCAGTGGAGCCACGCCCACAGAACCCTCAGATATAATGAACGGTCCCTTTAAGTCACTGGGCTTGTGTCGTTTGTTCTCAAGTAATAGATAACCAGGACAGTTGTGGCCTCACAGCATCAGAACACCCTGCAGGTGAACCTCCCACTCAAGAAGGGGTATCAGATCTTCAAATACCCAAAGGAACCAATGACCACACAAAACCACCCAGGACCAGACCATGAACCACCTGGCCAATCCCAGGCAGGGGAGAAGGAGCAGGCAGATGCCAAGGAACATTCTGGAATTGGACCTTATGTTCCTGAATTCACTGACTCATTGCGGATACTTGTGTCCTTCACATGTAATGGACCAAGCACTGTGCCAAGCACCATGGGGATGATCGGGGTGAGATCCACACCTTCCCTCACGGCATCGAACTCCCAGTTCTGACCAACACCTCTGACCTCACCCATTTTCCTGCTTCTCCACCATCCTCCAACCTCCGGCTTCTTATGCCAGAACCAGCAGACAAGCTCACAGGTGCAGAGTTCCACTGCAGGCCAGGAGGGTCTATGACAGTACTTCTCAACCTGGGGGTCACGACCCCTTTGGGGGTCGAACGACCCTTTCACAGGGGTCGCCTAAGACATAACAGTAGCAAAATCACAGTTATAAAGTAGCAACAAAAATAATTTTATGGTTGGGGGTCACCACAATACGGGGAACTGTGTTAAAGGGTCGCGGCATTAGGAAGGTTGACAACCACTGGCCTATGGGATCTCACAGATCTGGGTGCAGCTAGAATACGTATCTCTTCCAAGCAAGAGCCACCTTGCCTATCAAAAAGAGAAAGAAAATAAACATATAGCCAGGTACCACTTAACACTAGCATTTTCTAGCATTTTCTGGAGCTTTTACTGGGTTCATTTTGACCACACAGGCTGCAGAAGTTACCCAGCGCGTGTTTTAGAATTCCTGAGCGACAGAAGCTCACTGTTGGTTCACAGTCAAAGAGAACAGTGAATTCAGAGGGAAGTCTGAACAGAATACAAATAGCTCTTCGGAAAAACAAGGAAGACTCTGTCAAGAAGCCTGGATCACCGGCTTCTAACAGGGTTGTGGTGGCTTCCCAGCCCGGCGTGATGCGTCCACCTTGCTTAGTTGCGTCTGACTTCAGAAGGCCGGCCAGTGAAAGCCACTGCGAGAGCCAGCTTACCTACCGGGCAGAACCCGGTCTTCCTGAAGCCCGAGTCGGCACCGCCCAGTGGCTCTGCCAGGCTGCCACTCTGCTCCGGGCAGCCCTCTCCTTTCCCACGCCACCCGGTGAGTGACCGCGGTGTCTGGAACCCACCTTGCGGACAGGAGCAAGCGCCGAGCCAGCAGGGCAAGCCCGAGGGCTGCCACAGGGCTCACCTGCCAGGAGGTCCGTCTTCGTCCTACATACAGTCAGACGCACGGGGCCACGCAGGGAACTCCGCTCCTTCTGGTCCACTCCACCCGCTAACGGTGAGCGGGGCCCAGGAGGGAGAAAGAGCGACTGTGATGCCCAGAAGCTTAGGTAATTCTGAGACCACGGGAAGGCCCCTGGGCTTCGGGGGTGGACAGGGATGGAGTCCCGGTTCCTAAATGATCATCATAAATACTCTGTAATAAACAAAATACTCGGTAATTAATAAAATGCTCTCTAAGTAAAATACTCTGTAAATAAAATGCTCTGCTAAATAAAATACTCTAATAAATGAAATGCTGTCTGATAAATAAAATACTCTGTCAGCGGCATAAGGGAATCCACAAAGAAAATCTTCAGTACCCGTCGGTCATTTAGGGGTACTCCGCACTGTCAGACGATGGCAGAGACCGAGAAGCCCGGGGAAGGGGAGCCTGAAACTGAAACATGTTCCTGTCTGCCTGCATGTTCACTGCCCTTGTCTGAAAGGCGGGATCTGTGACGAGTGATCAAAGTCTGCGGACTCAGTCGGAGATGCCCCCGCCGCGGGGTGAGGGTGCCCCGGCCGTGGGGTGAGGGTGTGTGCTCACGGGAGCCCCTCCACGTGCTGGACAGCAGAGGGTCTTCACAGAAATGTAAAACATGTGCAGCCCGCCCTTCTGGCAAACCTGTGCCACCACCAAACGTGACAAAGGTGTCGGGGCAAACGGGACTCGAGGGCAGGCACAGATGGAGGAGGCTGGGCTGCCCACGCGGGAGGCGGCAGGTTAACAAGCAAGGGCACTTACTTCGGAGGCCTGGCTTGGGCGCCGCAGGTCGAGTAGATCCCCGCCGGGATCCTCGAGCTTAGAGGGGCCGCAGGGGTCAGTCAGGCGGCCCGCCCAGGTGGCCAGCAGCACCCCTGCTCTAAGCTGCTCCTTGGAAGTGGCTCCCCGGGGGGAGCAGGGGCGGCAGGTCCACTCCCAGGCCAGGGGAGGGGCTGCGGAGCCTCCACTGCAGGGCACGTCCCCTGGGCCACCTCCAACGGGAGGGACTGGGCTCTCTCTGCAACGCGGGCTCCCTGACCAACTCTTTCAGTCCATAGGAACTGTAGGCAGAGAAGACAGCGCCCGTGTCCATGGCTGCGCTCCCACGGTGTCAGTTACCTGTGGTCAGTCAGCCGTCCGAAAGATTAGGAATTCCAGAAATAAACAATTGATCAGAGTTCAGTTCCGCCCGGGTCTGAGCCTGGCTCTGAGTAACCTCGCGAAACCTCGCAAGACCAGCTCTGGGCGTGAGCCTGCCTGTGTCCAGCGTCCCCACGCAGTGCACGTGCCCCACGCCTGAGTCACGTGGTAGCCTCAGGGTGCGCAAGTGGACTGTGGTGAATAAGCGGGCGTGGCAAGCAGGTGGGGGTGGTTTGGCAGGTGGGTGTGGTTTGGTGGGTGGGCGTGGCAAGCAGGGGGGGTGGTTTGGCAGATGGGCGTGGTGAGCAGGTGGGCGTGGTGAGCGGGTGGGCGTGGTGAGTTGGTGGGCGTGGCAGGCAGTGGGTGTGGTGAGCTGGTGGGTGTGGTGAGCGGTGGGCGTGGCGAGCTGGTGGACGTGGTGCTGTCACAGGCTTGCGTTCCCGTCACCCTCGTTTTACTTCGCACTGGCCCGAAGCACAAGAGTGATGATGCTGGAGGTTCAGAAGTGTCGCAAAGTTCTTGGGTGAAGCAGAAGAGAAGAAAAACCCTATGCGAGGTTGCTGCACCACCCACCACACCTCGTCTCTTCACAGACTGTACCACCTCACATGGTGGCGAGAAGACGGGTGAGCACGGTAAGGACGATATTTTGAGAGAGGGACGACATTCACATCACTCTTGCTGTGGTGCATTGTTATAACTTCTATTTTACTGTGCGTTACTGCTGTTCACCCGCTACTGTGCCCGGTGTATAAATTAAACTGTCCAGTAGGTATGCACGCCTAGGAATAAACAGTGTATGCGGGTTCGGTGCAGGCATCCCCGGGGTCTTCGGCTGTTTCCCCTGCGGATGGGAGGGGACGACTGTAAGCCCATAGCCCTCCCTCCTCCACCCCAGCGGAAGGTGACACTACCATGGTCCCTCCTAAACTCCTAAGACAAGAAAACAGGAAAGTGAGAGAAGGAACCGGTTGAGGGTGTGGAAGAACAAAGCCGGAGGAAGGAAATGAGACCCAGGTGAAGCTATGTACATGCTCTGGAAATCTCTCACCTGTTTCTCATCAGCGTGACTGGCCACAGCTCAGGCCACAGCTCAGCCACGGGCAGCGCTATCCCTGGGCACACATCTATGTCTAATCAAAGATCTGGCTTTTAATGAGTCCACCTGCAAAGAGAAATAGCCTCCTTTAAAATATTGAATGCATTTGGGGGAAACAGGGAGCTTAATTGGTATTGCAATATCAGTATTTTCAAATGTTTACCACTAAATAGTATTTATAAAGATTTTAGACTTCTGGTGACAGATATTCTTTAACGAACCCCATTATAATGAATACTTGGGAATGGTTCCTGTCTCTTTTCCCAAATTAATATTTACTTTGATTCATGCTCATATTAACAAAGATTTTTCTCCGTCTCAGTCCTGAACACCATGTCTTGCCTCAAACCAGAATTCTTGGATTTTATCAACTGAAGCCTTTGTGGGGAAAAGTGTCTGTTCCTTCAGCTTCTCAGGTGCTCAGCAATTGCTAATTATCTTTAAGTACATCAACCATCCCCTGCTGTGTCTGTGTATAGATTCATGAGTGACATCATCCGGAGCACAATTTCATGCATTGAAAGGAGTGGGCTCATGCATTATTCACTCCACATAAATATAAGCACTTTTATTTGGAGCTTTCGAAGAGAGAGACTCTGACAAAGACAAGGGTTGGGACAGGAAAAGTGTATTAGATGGAGATGGAGAAAAATAGATCCATCTGTGCAGAAATGAAGCCGCTACAATGGAGGCAAGAACCTGAGGAAAGAGGAAGGAAATGCCTCAAAGTGTATGTGAGCCTCGGGTGCCTGCCGGGGTCTCGAACCCCTGACCCTCACCTGGTCATGCATCACCTGCTGAGCCCTCCTGGTGGATCCCAGTGCGTAGACACATCGAGAACAAGTCCAGGGAAACACACACCACTGTGTGGTCCTCGCTGGCTCCCTACCCTATGAACTGAGTCAACCCAGGCTGGGCATCAAAAGCCAGGTTGTCTGAGCTAAGGGAGGGTAAATGAAGGTCACGGGCCTGCTGAGGGCTCCTGGCCCTGAAGCCCTTGGTGTGCGGCTCGCCCCCTGGGAAGGTGGGGAGCTCGTGCCCCTCTCAGCCCAGAGCAGGCCCGTGCCTGCGGTGCCACAGGAGGAGGACCAGGGGGAAGCCAACACGAGACCCCAAGAGGAACCTGAAAGGGCTGTGACGCAGTGAGGAGCAGGTCGTCTTCCTCCCCAGTTCCTGCTTCGGAACCTCCACAATCCCTGAAGGTTCCCGGGGGCAGCAATGTCTTTGTCACGCCATGAGGTAACTGGGCTGTCCCCCAGATGAGGTCAGGATGAGGCTGGTCCCCGGAAACACTGACCCTAGAAGCTAGCGACTCAAGGTTGGAACTCTCGGCTGCCTGCCCTCTGGGGGGGGGAGGGGGTCTGGAGCCTGAGCTCACTCGGGCGGCCAGTGGGTTCACCCACCAGGGAAATCCCAGGAGGATCTCTGGCCACTTCCTGGGCTGTGACCGCAGTGATGTGCTGGAGGGCGATGGGCCCGGACGGCGGGAGGCAGGGGCCAGAGCTGTGCTCCAGGGCCCTCTCGGGCTTTGCCCTGCCTCTCTTTTTGTATCCTTTGTACAAAACTGTCATCCTCAGCACCGAGCTTTGCTGAGTCCTGTGAGTCATCCCATGGAAATATAGATCCTGGGGGGGACCCCAAATCTGTGGCCAGTTGGTCAGGCAGCACTGTTGAGGACGCTCAGCCCGTAGACCCTGCAGCCCAACGCTAACTCTGGGCAGGCGGTGCCGGAAGTGGATGGCAGGCAGGCCGCCCACTTGAGGTGGGGCAGAACCAGAGCATGTTACTCGTTCATGTTCAGCTCTCCTCCGGGACACCCCAGCCGCACGGTGTTCTTGACCTTCACAGCACAGGGTCCATGCGGATGTACTGAGACTGCAGGCAGGGAACTCAGATCGCATCAAAGGGGTGGTTTTTACACCTTTTTTTAAGCAACAGAAACCTTAGTCTTATATAAAAACTCTAATCAATAAAATGAACAAAAGCATCATTTGATTAGTATTATTTCTACATAATTTTCTATTTCACATTTTCATGTTTATTATTCTAAAGTAATTAATTACTATGAGAACTTAGCACATCCACAGTCTCCAACATGATAATACTTGGTATGTAAATAAAACGTAACCTGGCAGAAAAGAAAAATAAATACACAAAGTAAAGTAAAAGAATGATAAATAGGAAGTATAAGTAAATACAAACATACAGGGTGAGCAAAAGTAGGTTTACAGTTGTGAGTAAGCAAAACCCAGAGTTTATTTTTGTATTATTATTTATTCTTGTATTATTTTCCAGATGAACAGCGGTAAGCCTACGTTTGCCCCACCCTGTATTTACCATAGTGACAGAGCCTTACCTACAAGTTCAATGACATATAATTAGAATAAAGTAAAAATCAGCTGTGTGCCATTTAGAAGAGATTTACCTAAAACACAGTGACAAAGAAAGGTGAAAGTGAAATGAAATATAGTACTAAGCAGAAAACAAAAATGGTTTTAATGCAAAATGCAAGAATTAAAGAGAACTCTGTAAGGAAGAAAGGATCAATTCACCAGGAAGATTATCACAACGTGTGTGTGTGTGTGTGTGTGTGACTTAAACAAGATAGCCTCAAAACCCACACAAATCCTATACCAAAAAAACAATTGGCCCTGGCCAGTTTGGCTCAGCGGTTAGAGCGTCTGCCTGCGGTCCGGAGAGACCCGGGTTCGGTTCCCGCTAAGGGCATGTACCTCGGTTGCAGTTTGTCCCCGGCCCTGGTTGGTCGCGCGGGTGGCAGCCACTCGATGTGTCCCTTTCACATCGATGTTTCCCTCTCTCTCTCTTCCTCTCTTTCCCTCCCACTCTGTCTGTACAAAAGGTGGAAAAATGTCCTCGGGTGAGGATTAAAAAAAAAAAAAAAATTGAAAAAACTGCAAAGTCAAATCTGCATTCATGGTGGGGATTTTAATATACAACTCTCAGTAAATGACAGAACCAGCAGAAAAAAAAATTAACCAATAAAATATAAGCAAGACAATAAACAAGCTTAAGCTCGTGAGCATATATTGAACCCGCATCCAACCAGTGGAAGAGAGATTTTCTTTGTAAGCACTCGGAGCATTGACAAGAATTGACCACCCACTGAGTTGCACAGAATTTCTCAGCATAATTGAATCCATATCATACTGACCACGTTCTTTGCCCATAAAGCAATAAAATTAGAAGTAAATATCCGAAAGAACAACACGACGAAAGCTGTGTATTCAAAGCTTAAAAGTTTCTGAGGGTCGGTGCAAACAAAGCATGAGTCAGCATTTTCCTTCTGGAAATCATAAAAAATCCGTAAGGAGAACAAAAGCCATTTTGCAAACTCCTTTTTTTTTTTTCTTTTCAGTGAAACTAGTAGACAGATCTAATCCACAGACTACAAATTATGCATAAAGGCTGCAAGCTAGCCACTGATTTAGGCAAAACCACTGGAGCAGAGAATTCTCCAGGTTCCTGGGGGGCTCAGGCAGACCCAGCAGGCAGGGACACACAGGGGAGACACAGCTACCCTCTGTCTCCAGCATAGAAACTACAACAGACAGCATTGTTCTCTTGAGACTTCCCAAGGAAATTAATAAAGGCTGAATCTCAGCCAAACAAGTTAGGAAAGTGACAATAAAAAAAAAGAGAAAAGACCGTGGTGTTTAAATATAGAACTAAGACATAAACGAAAGGCCTGGGGCAGAGGACGGTAGGATGTACATTGTGTACCCTGCACCGACATGAAAAGGATTCAGCTGGTAGAAGTGTGGCTGGAACAGAAAGAGAAAGATGGGAGATTAGAACAGGTGGGCTGAAGCCGCAGTCCTCAACAGCTGGCTGTTTTCAATATAGTTTAAAGCCAATCAAGGAGCTAAAGCATCAACATATATAATAGCAGTCAGACAAGCCTATGACTAATAATATTAATACATATAGAATAAGAGGTTGAGGAGTGGGATTGAGGCTACAGGAAACAAGCTAGTTTATCATTGTCCTTCGGAGGGAACGGGTATTTAAGGAGCATGCTATCTAAGGAAATGGAGTTCTGAGTAATGAATTGATGGTATAAAAGCAATCTTGAAATAAAAATAGCCGCATTACTGATTATCAAAATAATTAAGCAAAGCAGCAAAGCTAACAGGTGACGTAGGTAAGAACACATTTGTAATAGACTATTTTTCAGAGCAGTTTTAGGGTGGCAAGCAGTTTGAACAGAAAGGACAGAGTTCCTGTACACCCTCTGACCCCACATCACAGCCTCTCCCACTATTAAATCAGAGTGGTACACTTGTTACAATCACCAGATGGGACGCTGGTCACATCTGATGCGCCTGTGTTGACAGGTCATCACCGGAGTCCGCAGTGTACGTTCGGGCTCGCTCTGGCTGCTGTCCATTCTGTGGGTTTGAACAACTGTCGAGTAACATGCATCCACTGGACAGCGTCCTACTGAATATTTTTGCTGCCCTGAACATCCTCTGTGCTCTGCCCATTCCTCTCCTCTCCTCCAAACCCCTGGTCTTTTCACTGTCTCCAGAGTTTTGCCTTTTCCAGAAAAGGTCACAGAGTTGGAATCACACAGTAAACTTTCAGACTGGCTTAGTTCCCTTAGTCACACGCCCTTAGGTTCCTCCACCGCTTTTCATGGCTCAGTAAGTCACTTCCTTTTAGCTCTGAATGACACCCCATTTTCTAGATGGACCTGTTCCTTCAGCCACTCACCTACGGAAGGGCCTCTCACTTGCTTGCTGGGTGGTACACTGAGCCTGTTCAGTTGTTGTTGGCTCCGTTTCTGAGCCTAGAAATGCCATGAAAACGTTCCTGAGATCCGATGTGACCTAAGTGAGGGCCAGCCCAGCACTGGCGGGGCCACCCGGAGCAGCTCCAGCTGTCCCCACAGAGGGGTTCCTCAGACAAGGGAGAGGGAGCAGGGTCTGAGGACCTGCGACTCGTCCTCCCTAACCAGTGGGAACCTACGGGGAGCAAACTGAGATGTGGAAAGAACCCAAAGGAAGTAAACAACAAGAAGAGGAGAAAAAGCGAAGGAAGAGCGAAGACCAGGAGCACCATTTCGAGGCTGCTGTGCTGTCCTGCATGGATGCCCTGCCTTCTCTCCACTCTGTCTCCCGGCCCCTTCCAATCTCTAGCTTGTCTGTTGATTTGCTTAGACTCTTACAGAGGAATTCGGTTTTATTGAATTCTCAGCATGAAAACAATCCTTGCTCAAAGCAACATTGTGTGTAAAGTGTCTTCCTTCTTGATGAGTGATATGAGCAGCTTCCACGAGGGAGTCTCATCCTGTTCCCGCAGGTGGGCTGCTGCCCTGACCACAGGGGTCACAGCCCCTGCAGAGGTCACCGCAAGGGAGGGGCCCCTCCTACTCCCTTAGCCATGGAGACCTGGCCCCATGTCCCACCCGGAGTGCCCAAGAGTCCTGGACGCCCACCTGCTGCCAGGGCCCTGTGCCCTGCACACTTCTCCGGAGGAAAGGCATCACCGGGCACCCCGGGACAGCGGGCACCCCGGGACAGCGGGCCAGGCAGTGCGCTCCGCCTGGCGATGCATTCCGCTGCCCATCTGCTGGAAATCAGCTTCTTCCAGGAGCAAGGCCGGGGCTCCTTGACCCCTGAAGCGGTTCCCCGTGCCAGGGCCGTGCGGGGCGGCACCCGCGGATTGCGCCCGGCCCGTGAGCGGAAGGCTCTGCTCCCGTTGGGCGGCTCTGGCCGGTCCGGACCTTTCTGGAAACAGTCTGTCCCTTCTCTTTGTCTCGCCCAGCACCGGAGCCGGCGCAGGTCTGTTGACTGAATCGGTGGAGGATGAAATGCCGCCAGCCGCTCCCTGGACCACGTGCGGCGCTAAGACGCCGAGGAGGTGGTCCGCTCTCCCACGCGGTGCCGGCTCTCTGTCCGCACGAACCCGCAGCCTGCGGAACGACCCCGGACAGAGGACGGCCGTTTAAACAGGACTTCTGGAATGAACTGTGGAAACGTTGCAGCTGCGCCCGAGGACGCGCATGAATGGGCAGCTGTGAAGACCGGGCCACGAGCCGCCTTCCGTGATGCCATTTGCTTCGGGGAACCGGACCGCCCCCCTCCTGTGTCCGAGGGGCATGAAGCAGTGTTTCAGGTAGGACTCCTTGGTTACAGGCAACGGAACAGATTCCGGCTGAAGCAAAGGGCGTTTGTCCTAAACATGATGACCCACAGCCGGCCCCTCACAGCAAAAGCAGTCCTACCAGGACCCCCAAAGTTGGATGAGACCGCTGCATGGTTTCTCTCATCGTTGTATTTCCAGAGCAGAGTCCTGGGAGGTGGTCTCCCAGTGGGGACAGAAAGGTTCTTGCCACTTCAGCCCTGACATGGGAGAAAGGCACCCAGACTGCACAGAATGTGGGTGACAGTTACCCAAAATGGAATTGAGTGTGGTTGAGAGGGCGGGCGCTGGATGGCAATAAGCAAGACAAATAAATAAAAGCAATGCCGAGGTTAATATTATTTATTTAAGGCAAACTGTGTTGATTGTCTTCCTGAATGGAGCCATAACAGTCATAATAACCAACATAATCGTCTATATTTAAACGTCTAAGAATGATACTCTGAACTCACATAAATGTCAAGATGCAGACGATTTCAGGCTGCTGAACCACAGAGGCACAATGACACAGATTTATTCCTTTGAAATGTGTACACCTGCCAGTACATGCAGTTACATCAGCTGAGGGGAGTCTTATGTCTCTAAAGAAATCTTTCCTCATTTAATAGTATCTTCTTTTACAAGGGAAACTGTCTGGGTTTTATTTGCTTGATGTTAGTGAGTTTGCTTTCAGGATAGCTGGACACTTTGAAGATCAAGTCCCTCCCTCCCCCCATGTCCTCCAGAAATCAGACTACCCTCGCTTTGCAATACCCAGAAGGAAGGAACAGTCCCACAACCATTTCCCATGGACCCGTAACCTAGTGAGCGTCACCGAGTTCTAATTTGGGGTCTCATCTGCTTTGCTCGAGCATCCTCATGTGGTTTGCGTTGTTGGATGGGGCTTGTCGAGACTGGTCACAGTGACTAGTCAGCCCTCACCTTGAGTACTGCTCAGGTTTCTGTCGATCCGTGGAATTTCGGGGCAAAGAGTCGATAATTAGCCATTTCTTCTTCCTTCCAAAATATCGAAGAGAAGAAAGACGTGCGATCAGTTGTTTCGTATTCCAGTCAGGGCGTCACAGCTGAAAGTGTCCCCCCAGCCACTTCTTCTTCTGTGTTAATGAGGCCCTGTTTCAGCATCCAGTCAACTTGACGGATTGCCCTGAGATTTGCCAAAACCCCCTATCCTTAGTTATTTAGTTCCAGGAATTGGAAATGACTTTGGAAGGAAGCTGTAGAAGGAAGACTGTAGTCCTGTGGTCTAACCGATGCCCCTTCTTTAACCCCCTTTAAGAACTAGCAGATAGGCCCGGGCTGGTGTGGGTCAGCGGTCAGAGCATCGGTCTGCACTCCAAAGGGTCTCAGGTTTGATTCCTGGTTAAGGGATGTACCTGGGTTGCAGGTTTGGTCCCCAGCCCTGGTTGGGGTGCCTGCTGGAGGCAACCAATCTGGGATTCTGTCTCACATCAATGCTTCTCTCTCTCTTCCCTCCCCACCCTCCACCCTCTCTAAAAAAAAAAAAAAAAAAAAAAAAATCAATAGAAAAAATATCCCCCAGTAAGGAATAACAAAAAAAAAAAAAAAACCAGGAGGCAGGGCCGGAAACAGGCTGGCCTAAACGTAAAGAGTTACTGCAGACATTTCAACGTTGATGACATGCCTCAAACGCCTTACACACAGGAATGTGGTTGAACCATATGAAGTCGCCACTGTTGTGGGTTAAGCACAGTGAACTATCGGCAGTTTCATAGCAGCGCCGATGTGGTCCGGCCTTGACGGGGAGAAGGGGCCGTGGAGGTCGCTGCAGGGCTCACAGCACAGGCCTGGCCTTGTCGGGGAGAAGGGGCCGTGGAGGTCGCTGCAGGGCTCCCAGCACAGGCCTGGCCTTGTCGGGGAGAAGGGGCCGTGGAGGTCGCTGCAGGGCTCACAGCACAGGCCTGGCCTTGTCGGGGAGAAGGGGCCGTGGAGGTCGCTGCAGGGCTTGTCGGGGAGAAGGGGCCGTGGAGGTCGCTGCAGGGCTTGTCGGGGAGAAGGGGCCGCGGAGGTCGCTGCAGGGCTCACAGCACAGGCCTGGCGTGGCTTCGCGGGGGTGCAGTGCAGCGACGGCCGACCACTGGCCTGGATGCCCAGCATTTCAGGTGGAGGGAACCACCCAAGAAGGGCCAGAGGAGCCGTGCAGGGACCAGAAAAGACGAGGGGACACCAGGGCATTGCCGTAGGGTTAGTCCTGAAGCGATGGCCTCGAGTCAAACTCCAACTGAAACCTTGTAGAATTGTGCCTATTTTATAGCGGCATTTATCTCTCGAGGAGCAAGAAACATGCTAGGTTTGATGGAAAGACCAAATGGAATTAGATACGACATCAACAACTTGGCATGGCACTCCAGTGTCTCACAGAATTAATTCAGGGTTTACGAAATGGAGATTCAGGTCCCGTCTGATTTAGGGATTTGACCATTTATAGATTAGGTTGTAGTGATTATTCAGGTATAATGAACAGAACAGGAGGGAGCCCGGATCAATCTTTCTAACAAGATTCGCTACACTGTTTCCAAGCGTTTGTTTTTCATTAAATGTATGTTTGGGGTTGTCCTTCTCCCAGTTGAATTAACTCACTCTTTCCTGGTTTAAAATATTTCCTTTCCTGCTCAGCTTTCTGGTCTCTGAAATTCTGTTCTTTATTCTTCATCGGCCATTACAGGATATTTACCTAAAATGTACCGTCTAACGCAAATCCGTGCACATCTCTGCCCAAATCCAGGTTTGTTTGGGCATCAGAAGCTTCCCTTATGTAGGGAGACCACGTGGCAGTGTGGTTAAAAATAAAAACTAACCCCCTGCCACCGGTGTGGCTCAGTGGTTGAGCGTCAAACCTGCACCAAGAGGTTGCCGGTTCAATTCCCGGTCAGGGCACATGCCCAGGTTGTGGGCCTGATCCCCCGTGGGGGGCGTACAGGAGGCAGCCAATCCATGTTCTCTCTCATCGATGTTTCTCTCTCTCTCCCCCTCTTCCGTCCTCTCTCTCTAAAATCAGTAAAGAAAAAAACATTTTTTAATAAAATAAACACTAACAAAGTCTGGCTTTGGCCCTGGCTGGTGTGGCTCAGTTGGTTGGAACATCATCCAGTAACCATAAGGTAATGGGCTGGATCACTGGTCTGGGTGCGCAGGTGATGGATCTCTCTCTCTCTCTCTCTTTCCCTTCCTCGCTCTAAAATCAATTTTGTTAAGTAATAAAATAAAAAATCTGGCTTTGGAATCCGCGGCCCTGGTTCTTCTTACTACTATGTGATGTGACTTTATTCAAAACGCCGGCTCTCTCTCTCTGAGCCACAATGTCTTCACTTACCAAGGGAATTCTTAGAAATCGACATGAAAGAGTGTTTGCGCCGTCACTGCGACAGTGCATGTGTTCACTAGAATAATACTTCCCTTTACTGGGCAAGGCTCTGCTCTGGGAGTTCGACCTATACCCTTTCAGTCTAGGTTAAACCCCTTCAAGGTTGATCTTGATTTCTCAGGTGTGTGTGGTGTGGTTTTAAGAGTCAGATTTCGGAGCCAGACAGAGCTGGGTTTCGTGACAGGTTCTGTAATTTACTAGTTAAGTGACTCTGGGTGAGTCACTTAATCTCTCTGGGTCTTAGTCTCCTCGTCTGGAAAAATGAGCTATACTAATCACACATTGATATGGACCTTGTGGGAGCTGACTGCGACTCTGTGAGTTAAAGCACAGCTCCTCATGCATAGTGAAGCATCAACAAATCTTGGCCCTTTTTTTACAAGGAAATGAAGGCTCCAGGGGAATCACTCCTTTGCCCGAGGTGGCAGAGCTTGTCAGTGTCGAAGCCCAGATTCCAGGGCAGGTGCAAGACGGAAGCCTCCGTTCTTTGCAGGATGTCGCCCGCCGAGGTTGGTAAGCCTGACCCCCTGCCAGTCTAAACACGACACAGATTTTCTCCCGGCCTGTACCACTGGATACAAGTCGGCTAATGGATGGTGGTCATTCAGCTCCCATATTCACTTAATTTATCAGCTGCCTGTTTTTCTCCTGAAGGTGGTTACTTACACCTTACAAAGTCATCGATCTTGACTCCAGGCCTTTGCAGTAAGACGCTGGATAAAAGACAAAGAATACTCCAGCCACGGAGATAAATACATGGGAACAAGAATTGGCTGAGCTCCCATGAAAGCCAGGATCTTAATAAAAGGGCTATGAGCATGCTGTGACAGACCTTCTCCTGCGCGGGAGATACGCTATGTTCCCAGCGGGCCTTCTCTGACCTGTGACTGGCTTGGCACATCCGTTGAAAGAAAGACAGGTCAGTGCTGAGCATGCTCATGTTATCAGGAGCTGTTTCAAGCATGTAGATCGGAAGACAGGGTACGTCGTCCACAGCAAGTGACCGTCAAACGTGAACTTGAGGGTAGGAATAATTTTCCCTCAGAAAATTAAGAGGAAGGGTCTGGAATAAATGAGCTCAGTCACCTGTGGAAGGCATTACCTGCCCTGAGTGGTCATTAGTAGCCACGGAAGATGCTGCTTATCACTGAAGAAGCTCGTGGTACCTCGTGCGGAGAACAGTGCAGTGTTAGGAGCTGAAGGTTTGGCTAATTGAGGTTCCAACCACCAAGCTAGAGTGTTCATATACATATCTTTCTTTTTTTATCCTCACCTGAGGACATTTTTTTCCATTTTTTGTTCAGATAGAGTGGGAGGGAGGGAGAGGAAGAGAGAGAAACATCGACGTGAAAAGGACACATCGAGTGGCTGCCACCCGCATGACCCAACCAGGACAAACTGCAACCGAGGTACGTGCCCTTAGCGGGAACCGAACCCAGGTCTCTCTGGACCGCAGGCTGATGCTCTAACCACTGAGCCAAACCGGCCAGGGCTCACATATGTATCTTCCTTCATTGACTTTCCAACATGATTTGGGAGGAGTGCTGCCTACAGGAGAGAACACTGACATGTAGGAAAAGCCATGTCATTTGCTCAAGAGCACAGAGCTGACGTTTGAATCAATGTCTGACTCCAAGTATGATCATCTTTCCTGACACTGGGTTTTAAATATGTTTTTCTTGATTTTTTGTTAGAGAGAGAGGAAGGGAGAGAGAGAGAGAGAAACATCGATATGAGAGATGTTTTAAGACATCCAGCCAGTAACCCCAACATAATCCAGTGTTTTCTATGGCTACTGCCAAGGTGGAGGGAGAAGTATAGGCCCCCTACTCAGTCCCTGTTGACACCCTCAAGGTAGAAGGGACCCCTTGTCACTGCCGGGGAAGAGTATGAGGTCCAGCGCCCCTCTCTGGGCCTGTGCTGACACCACCCGACATCGTAGTGTCCTGAGGTCCTGAGGTCCCCTCCTGTCTGCCTGCTGTCCACCTTTCAGAGACTTCGCTTTGCTTTATAACTCATGTCCTATGTTTTCCGTTGACTTAGCAGGATGAACAGAGAAAAGATATCCGACTTATTTTCTCATATTCCACGTGTCAACCCAGAACCCAGGCTGCCCTTTGGGGACTCCGCTTAGCCAGGGTTGAAGGTCATGTCTGCCTATGTCTCACCTGCAGTGATGGCCACCCCCTGGGGACTTCCTTCCCCGCCCCCACCTCAGCCCTCAGTCCCACAGCCAAACCGTGGACCGGACCCACCAGTGGAGGGCTGAGGACTGGAGGAGGAAACAGCCGTTCATCTCAGCGTTTAATTCTGTTCTCTCCGCTACCAGAATAATAAGCCACGCGTTGGACTGGACTCCTGGCTAATAACCAGCAGGGAGGAAGTGAGTACATTTAAGAATTGTCCTGTTCAATTTGCAAATCCAAGTGTTATTTTAAGTAACATCTCTGCCAAAATCATCATTTTCCACCACTGATGTTTCATTTTGGAAATAACCTTGGAAATTATCTTCTTTATGTTACATGCAGTGCTTTACATTTTAAATCCCCTCTTAGCCTACAAAGCTGAGTGTTGCAGTGGCCACGGACCTCCAGACCCAGGGCAACGTCCGCCCCTCAGAAGGCCGCTCGGATGCAGGGGAACAGGAGAGCGATCAGGGCCGGCGTCCGCTTGGAGAGCTGGTGGCTTTTTAAATGCGAGCAGTCGTGGGGATACGACATGAAAGGACATTCAGAGGCATTGCCGGAAAATCTGTCTTCGCAGGAGACAAACACGATGAAATGAAAAAATGCTCGTGAGTGAAAACCTTCAGAAATCAGCGTGCGAACAGGAAACCTGGGTTCACCCTGCACTCCTCAGGTCTGGGATGGATACAAAGAGAGAAAATAATTACATGTAAGCCAACGAATAATAAAATTACAGTGTCCGTCAAATATTGTGGGCACAACATCTTTTTTTTTTTTTTTCAGTAATACCAAATGATTGTTTTGTATTCTCCTAAACAATTCTTTTTTTAAAGTGTTTTCTTAGGGGTTTGTTCTGGTTACAGTTTTGAAAACAGTTTATAATATAGAGAAAATCGGCTTTTTCCTTTCATTCATGATCAAGAATACAGATTGAATAACAATAATAACAATGAGGCCACCTGATTAATATGTGAATTTAAAAACTAAGTGTCGCCTCCGTTTGAACTGGAGAAGGAACCCACACAGTGGGAGGGGCTCCCTCCGCCTCCGAGTCTGCCCCCAGCTGATTTCGGGTAACGCTTACTGAGGACTTTTTCCTCCCACCTGCAGCACCCGCGACCCCAAACCCCGCCTGCTCTCCCCATGTCTGGGTCCACTTGTTCCCGCCTGCAAACCCCGCTGTGGTCCGGCCTGCGCTCTCATTGTCTGCAGTCCGACTTCACAACTCCAGGCTGCCGGGGACACCATGACACCCCGCTTCTGTCACAACCGCCCCTGGTATCTGACCCCAGGGACCAAGGCATAACCCCGTCCTGCCCCCACTCCCAAACCCACACACTAACGTGTCCTCACTGGACGCTGCCCGCCTCCGAAGTGAGTCCCAGCAAGCTCACCCCGGGACACCCACTCCAGCCCCCCGTCCACGGACCCCACGGAGGCCGCCCCTGCACCTCGCCGAGGCTCCACCCCCCCCTTTCCTCCTGCGGCCTCTCCTTCCTCACGCAGTTCACCCTGTGGCTTGGCTTCCAGGGAGCCTGCCCGTGGCCAGCGTTACAGACGCGTCGCCCTGCGGCTCATCCTTCTCCTGAAGGCCACCGTCTTTCCGCCCAGAAACGTGCCCCACCCTGCGGACTTCGGGGAGCTCCTGGAGGCTCGGGCGGGTCATGGCCTCACCTGCCCTTCCTGGCAATGGGAGTGAGCACACCTGTGTGCAAAACACACCTGTGTGCAAAACACACCTGTGTGCAAAACAGTGCCGCGTGAGGAGCCTAGTGAGAAAGAGGCAACAGCTCCACACCGCAGACGCGTGCGTGAGCTCAGACGCCTGCAGCTCCCGTTACAAGGGCCGGGCCCTCGGCCCCTTCAGGCTGAAGGACACGGTCCGCGTGAATCTCCCACTTACACGGCCGTGGCAGGTGAGCGGACACCAGCCCAAGGACGCACGGGTCGTGTCCAGGGACAGGAAGAGCAGTCTCCTCCGTCGGCAACGGCGAGAAGGGGGTTCTCTGCGGGGTCCCGTCTTGACCTGCCTCTGGTACAAATCTAGCAAACACGTTACGATTCAGTAGCCAGAGGGTGGGCCAGGGCTCCGTCAAGCTGAACCAGAGATTTTTACACGTTTTACACACTTTACGAAAAGGTTTGCAGGTTTTGCAGCAGCCCTGTCCGGCACCCCCGGGACATAGCCTGCTGTAACGAGCCTCCATCAGAGTCTGCAGTCGTGGGAAAGCAGGGGACCCGGGGACAGAAACACCGGCGCCTGCTGCGTCTCTGCCGTGGGCCACGCTGCTTCTGTGTCCTCTGAGTCTCGGGAGCGCAGTGGATCCGTCAGTGTTGATAACGGCACTCCCATTGGAGGGTTGGGAGGCCCAGAAAGGTCGTACAACATGGGCAAGACCGGCCCCAGCCCGCTCCTGGCAGACGACGGAGAAGACTGTGACCAGGCGGCTGCTCCCCAACTCCCTGTCCCAACGGAGGACAAAGGCCCCACCGTTGGCCTCCTCCAAGCATCATTAAGCTGAAAGAAGTTCTGGAGAAGAAGACTAGTCCAGGAACATCACGGGTACTGGACACCCGTTCCGATGGCTGTGTCGGTGGACACGGGAGCACACAAGCCAGATGTGCCCCCGTCGCTTTGATCCGAGCTTCGCTTGGCTTTGCATAATGAGGGTCAGCCTGTGACTTTGGAAGGAAGCTGAGATCGAATGTCCCTTCGGAGGAGGGAAGCACAGGCCAGGAGGAAACCAGTGAGCGAGCCCTTCAGGCTCCTGGGAGGTTTGAAAAGGAAAGCAAAGCTCCCCTGCCCTGGGAGCTGACCCAGAACGCGAGTCGGGGACGGTGGCCGTGTGGAAGCATCTGGGGGCCGAACTAGAACCTCTCCAAGGCTTCCTCCCTCTCCACCAACCGTGACTCTGTTCTATCCAAAGACATGTGGTGCAGCCACTATGGAAAACAATATGGCGCTTCCTCAAAACTTAAAAAGGGGACTGCCATTTGACCCAGTGACCCCACTTCTAGGAATACCTCCTAAGAAGCCTGAAACACCAATCAGGAAGAGTATATGCACCCCCATGTTCATAGCAGCACTATTTACAATCACTAAGATCTGGAAACAGCCCAAGTGCCCATCAGTGATGAGTGGATAAAAAGCTGTGGTCCATGTACACAATGGAGTACTATGCAGCTGTAAGAAAGAAAGATCTCTTACCCTTTGGGATGACACAGAGGGACCTGGAGAGCATTATGCTGAGTGAAATAAGCCAGCCAGAGAAAGACAAGTACTATATGATAAGCTGTCAATTAAAACAGATCCAGAGTCATGGAAGTAGGGAACAGACGAACAAACCTCAGAGGGAAGCGGGGTGGGGGGATGGGAAGAGATAAACCAAAGAACTTATATGCATATATGCACAACCCACAGACACAGACAATAGTTTGGGGAAAGCAGGAGGGTGTGAGCAAGGAGGAGGGGGTCAATAGGAAATAAAGGGGGGGACATCTGTACTACTGTCAACAATAAAAAAGAAATAAAATAGAGGGTGAGCAAGGGCCCTTTGTCAGAGACATCAGTGAGCCCCCCACTCTCGTACCTCCTTTCTGGGCTAAGAGGACAAGTTGAACCCCTGGATCCTTCACTCAGAATAATGACAGATGTTGGCCCTCTGTCCAGTGACCTTCCGTCTCCCCAAACCCAAGGCGGCTTCCTGGTGCCTCATGAAGGAGGAAGTCGGCAGAGGTGGCTGCTCTCTCCAAAAGGAGAGGAAGCATCAGCCCAGTTCGATTCAGAGCCAGCCGTATTTATTGGGCATTTTTAGTTTTGTTTAGTTTTTGTAATATTTTTAAAAAATTTTTTCTTTATTGCCCTGGCCAGTTTGGCTCAGCGGTTGGAGCGTCGGCCTGTGGTACAGAGAGACCCGCTAAGGGCACGTACCTCAGTTGCAGTTAGTCCCCGGCCCTGGTTGGTCGTGCGGGTGGCAGCCACTCGATGTGTCCCTTCACATCGATGTTTCTCTCTCTCTCTCTTCCTCTCTCTCCCTCCCACTCTACCTGAACAAAAAATGGAAAAATATCCTTGGGTGAGGATAAAAAAAAAATTTTTTTTCTTTATTGTTTTTTTTTTTCTTTATTGATTTTAGAGAGAGAGGAAGGGGAAGGAGAGAGAAACATTGATGAGAGAGAACATCGATTGGCCGCCTCCTGCACACCCCCCACTGGGGATCAGGCCCACAACCTGGGCATGTGCCCTGACCGGGAATCCAACCGGAAACCTCTTGGTGCAGGGTCGATGCTCAACCACTGAGCCACACCAGCTGGGCTATTGGGCATTTTGAAAAGCCAGATTTTTACAGGTGTTCTGATAATAATTCTGAATGACAAGGACTCCCTATTTTTTTTCTTTTCAAATCATCTGTATGGAGGTATAATTTAGACTCAATTAAGTCACCCATCTTAAGTGCCCACTTGGATGTGTTTTGACAAACCTAACGGTCTCTGGAAGACGCTGAGTATTTTCATCAACCCGTAAATACCAGACCACTGATATCCTTGCTGTCACTGTAAACTATCTTCACCTTTTCTAGACGTCCACGTGGATGACACCACTACAGTCTGTGCACAATTTCATTAGCGTCTCTCCCTCAGTAGGATGTTTCCAGAGCGTGCCCATGTTGGAGCACGTCCCTGCTCTCTTCATCGCTGAGTCGTGTCCCAGCGCACGTCTGTGTGGATATGCACTGGTTTGTTTACACTTTCACTTGCGGATGGGCATGTGGGGCTCTTAGGAGTTAAAATCCTGTAAATATCCATGAACCAGTCTTTGGATTAACACAGGTTTGGGTGTCTCTCGGGTCAAAGCCTAGCAGGGAAACCGTGGGTTGTACGGAATACGTGTGTTCAATCCCGTAGAAACTGGCTTCCACACTAGGGGTGCCATTCTGCACTCCCCACAAGTGGGTAAGAGTTCCAACTGTTCTGTGGCTTCCTCGCCACGGAGCTTCCTGATTCCTTCATCCGAGCTCGGGGGGTGTGGGACGGTATCACGTTGCGGTGCTAGTTCCCGTGTCCCCGGCGGCTAAGAGGTTGGCCATCTTTTCATTGGCCACGTCTTTGTTTTCTGTTCAAATCTTTTGCCCGCTCCCCTTTCCTAGGCTGTCTTCTCATTGAAGAGTTTGAAGCTGCTTAAATCTTTTTATACAAATTCTTTGTCAGCTCTCCGGATTGCAAAGGGTTCCTCAGCCTGCAGCTCAATCCCATTGTGTTTCTAAATGGTGTCTCTTGAGCAGAAGTCTTCAATTTTGATGAAGTCCAACCTGTCATTGTTTGTGTACCTCGTGACTTCTGCGTCCCAGAAAAGGAATGCGTGCCTTCTCTAAGACTTTCTCCTGGTTTTCTTCCTCGTGTTTTATAGTTTTAGCATTTACGATAGGTCTGTGATGCATTTTGAATGCGTACCTGTACATGGTGTGAGGTAAGGGCTGGAGTTCGTTTTTGCAAATGTCTATCCAAGTTGGTCCAACGCTTTTTTCTTTTAAAACTGTTCTTTCCCCCACTGAATTTTCTGGGCCTCTTTGTTGAAAACCGTTGCTTATACCTATCTGTAGATAGATAATATTTTTATTGACAACAAAGAAACCACCCAGAACTAAAATGACGTACCCTGGGTCACACTATGTGTTTATTTATATTCCCAATCTTCTGGAGGGTTTTGGCACAGCTTACCAAAATGATGATAGCATGATAGCCAACGATTTGTAAATGGAGCTATGGTTCAAGCCGGGTTTTCGAGGCTCAAAGTGTTATAACTCAGTGCCATTGACCCAAACTCCCAGAGGCCTTCACAACAACCAAAGGGGTTGTCAGTTTACTCATTTACTGAAGAACATTCTTCACTAACTAATCCCTAAGTAATCGCTAACCCTGGGGCAATAACTAACCCTTGAGTAATCCTGGGGTCGGCGCCAGGGATAATCTATTGAAAACATCTTGACCTTTGAGATGTCTGGGAAACTGAGTAACAGGTAATTAACTAACTGCTAAATTCCGCTTCTGTAACATGCTTGCTTACACGTAGCAACCCCCCTTACAAAATCCTATAAAAAGGAGCCATTTTAGCTCTCCGAGGCCGCAGTTACTCCTGTGTGGGACATACTGCAGGTGCCTGCGGACTTAGCTCAATAAACTGCTTTTGTTAAACCCCATCTCGGCGTCTGAGTTTGGTCGATCTCCTGGGTTACAACAAAAGCAGTGCTCTCGTCCTTACCCTAGACGGCACAGCACCCAGAATCCCACCCATGCTCAGTCTGGGAGCACAGAACCAAGTCCCCACCGTGTCCCAGCTTTATTCCAGGGACCAGGGACAGAACAGTGAGCACAGCAGAGACCTCTGTCCTCGGGGAGCACGCGCTCTAGTAGAAGGTGTCAGAAAGCAAACACACAGTGGATAGCTAGATGGAGAAGCTAGGAAGACAGACAACCTCTCAAGCACTTGAGTTCTCGGAGAAAGATTAAATCAGGTAATAGGACAGGAGAATGACGGACAAGGGCCACCCCCTCCTCGTGAAAAGCTGGCATTTCCATGGAAACCAAAATGATAACGAGGAATACGCAGAGTGCCAGGGAACCTGAAGGTCCTGCGGAGCCGCTCGGACAGCACGTGAAGACGCAGGAAGGGGCGAGGAGGAGGTCGTGAACGGGAAGCACAGCTGCCGTCGGCCAGGCTGCCGGGCATCAGGAGCCACGACCCAGTGAACTTCCTTCTGAGGACGATGAGAAGCCACGAGAGGGTCTCTGCAGGCAACGACGATCTGACGTACACTTTGGAAAGATCTCTTCCGGCTGTGCTGTGGGGCATGAGACTAGCTAGTGGGGCACGAGGGAGCCCCGCGGGGGCTGTGGCGCAGGCAGGTGAGGAGCGGGCGGGTAGACTAGGCTTCCCGGTGCGGGGCTGAGAGAGCTCAGAGTGCACGTCTGTCCGGAGGAGAGCCGTGAGGGTGGACTTCGTGGGACAGAGGAGGTCCGGGCGTCTCCCCCATGGAGACGGAGCTGTTGTTTGCGTAGAAGGGCCTGTTCCGGTGGAATTGCAGTTGGGATGGATAAATGAAAACAATCAGTTCTGTTTGGACTATGATAAGACACCTAAGGGGCGTTTAAACATAGATTCTGAGGAAGCTGTTTGATATGTCAAGTGGGAACCGGCACAGACGCGAAACTTGAGGGCATCGGCTAATAGGGGGTGCTCGAGGCCACGGGGGTGGATGAAATCACCTAAGGCAAGACTGGATAGAGAATCTACCATCTCACATAAGATTTGGAGAGGAGAAACAAGATTTTGATAAAAGACACTACGGGTGTGTTATGGAATAGAAATAAAAATCTCTAGAGTAAATGATGGCTGCCAAGAATCATTTCTTAGGATGTCCACCTACTATGATGTCTAAATCGTCAGTGACTCGTTGGCACTTTCTGGTTGTTTGCCACATGCCTGAAACAATGAGTAAATATTATATATATCCTAAGGAGGTAGATATTATTGCTCTATCCTTGGCACCCCAAGGTTCACAAAACCAACGACACATCCCGGGCATCATGCACCCATCGCACAAGCAAAGTCTCTTTCCATCTCCGTGTCCCCCCACTTTGCCCGTCTCCACCTAATCCTCCCCCCCCCTTCCCTCCGGCCATCACCACACTATGGTCTGTGTGCACGGGTCATGTATGTGTGTTCTCTGGCTAATCCCTTCACCTTCTTTCATCCAGTTCCCAACCCCCCTCCCCTCCAACAGCTGTCAGTCTGTTCCCTGTTTCCATGCCTCTGTTTCTGGTTTGTTCTTACATGTGGAAAAATATATATATATTGAGCATTAGAGAGGTCAAGTGATCCTATGCCGACACGGTTTCACTTCTGAGCCTTACAAAAGTGAGTGAAACCGGACAGTGCCCTCAGTGTAGACAAAGTAGTTTACACTGTTATCCGTATTCCGTGTCATTGTCATTGATCACAAGATACCCCATCGTTTTATGCCTATTAAACTGTGACATTGTTATCCCTTGTGATTTTGCTACACGGTTTCTGAAAGAGCTCATTTAGACTTAATTAGACCAAGATTTGTTTCGTATATTTTATATATACAAAAAAAAAAAAGGAAAATATAAACGAAATGTATCATAAGGTTTTTTCTAAACCTTTTTGATGGTTGCGTCCAACTCTTCTGAAACACTTTTTGTCTCAAACATGACGGTGTCTACTTTTTTCTCGCTCTCTGTCATCCTTTGCGGGAGTGGGCTGGTGATGCAGCTCCTTTCGAGAATCCGCGTGCCCCTGCGTTGCCGTGGCGCAGCCCCGGGCACTTCTGACCCTGCCTCCGGACGCCGGGGACACACCTGCTGCGCCACCGCGCTCACCTGCTCCCCGAACCTGGTTTCCAGAAGTCCCAGCGTCCGAGCACTTTTCTGCTTTTCTGTCCAGGAAACGTGCCCACAGCGTCCCGCGCGCAATGATAGCCAAACCTCGACTGCCCCCTGGCCTTCGGAGGCGGTAAGGCAACCTGAACAGGACACTCACTTCGGAAATGCAGACGTGAGCCCTGCGTGCATGACAGGGTGCGTGGAGTCCAGCCGACCGCGGACCCGAGGGGCCGACGGAGGACACGCCCTGCCCCAGAGCAACGTGGAGGACAAAGGGTTAAAAACAGGCAGTGCCATGTCTCTCTGTCCCTAGATGTCCAGTATCACAGCCGCCCACGCCACGTCTGTGCGAGCTGTGCTGAAGGGTTACTGGGACGTTCGTGCTCATTTTGATTATGTGCACTTTCTAGTTCTCCTACACCGAGCCTGGGTCATCTGTGTAATGTTTCTAAGCAATATTGTGTGAGTCAAGGTTTTCCTCTTTCACCTCGGTTAATTTTACTGGCTCTTGTACATGTCCCAACATGTATGCATAGCATCTATATGGGTGTGTGTGTGTGTGTGCGTGTGTGTACACGCCCACTTCTGTGTGCAGAATGCTGGAGCTGCCCTGGCCGGATGGCTCAGTTGGCTGGAAGTTGTCCAGTGCACCAAAAGGTTGCTGGTTCAATTCCCGGTCAGGGCACATACCTAGGTTGTGGGTTCTGCCCCCATTTGGGGTACATACCGGAGGCAACAGAACAGTGTTTCTGTGTCACATCAATGTGTTTTGCTCCCTCCCTCCCTCCCTCCCTCCCTCCCTCCCTCTCTCTCTAAAATCAATAAGAACATATCCTCGGGTGAGGATTAAAACTAAAAACGCATCCCAGAATGCTGGAGGCTCGAATCTGTGCTTGAGAGTCACGTGTACACGATGATGAGCTTAATTGTAACATGCACGCTGTTGTCAGGCAAAAAAAAAAAAAGGCAGGTCCGCGTCGCCCAGGTACAGGCGCTGGTTGGTTCTGGGCTGTGTCCTGATGAACTCTTGGGGGGCGCTTTACCTGCCTCGCAGTCCTCCTGTTTTTCAAAGGAGAGCAGCGCCACCGCGTGGTGATAAACCAGAAGTGCTGGCTCTCTTTTCTCCTCTCAGGGCTGGTCTTGGCAACATGGCTTGTGGCTACATGATAGGTCCTCGGTCGTTTGCGTTTTGTTGAGAACACACATTAGGTAGTGAGGGTGTGATTTTGTTACGGATCTGGGTTTCACAAACGATCACCAAAAGGCCAAAACCTACAAACGCTCCCTCAATAGTGGTTGCTCAGGTCCTGTATTTCCTGTAAAAGTTCACCACTTTCCAGTCCCTTACAAACTACAGGATTCTGCGGGTGAGATCAGACACATTTTGCCTAAAGATAGACACATGGTCATGATGCGAGGATTGTGCTTTGGTAGAAACATATCAGGGTGATTCCTGGTCTGTATCACAGTTGTTTACGGTGAATTAGCCCACAGATTGCTCCTGATATGTGCAGAGCCTCGTCTTGTCCCTTATTGAATGTTTAGAGATTTTTTTACTCCATGAAGTAGATGCTTCATGTCAATCCGTTGCTGAGATAGACATTTTCTGGTTGCGCAAGTCACCCCCGAGTGGTTTGTAAAGTGTGCAAGAGAAACGGCGTTATGGACGTGAAGCTACTACATGTGACGTGATACCACTTGCCAAGAACACCTCCCCCAGTAGCTCAGGATATTCATCTGATTATGTTATTGTTGGCAAACTACTCATTGCTCTCCTGCTGTATCACTTAGGAAATTCAAAGATTGTAGAGAATGTAAAGAATACCTCTTTCTAGAAACCCTCATGCATTGTTGGTGGATTGCAGATTGGTGCAGCCAGTATGGGAAACAGAAAACAGATCCGCCTTATGTCACAACAATTCCATTTCTGATTATTTATCCAAGGAAATCCAAAACACTAATTTGAAAAGATAGATGCACCCCTATGTTTATTGCAGCATTATTTACAATAACCAAGATATGGAAGCAGCCTTAATTGCCCATCAATAGACAAGATGTGGTACATTCAGGGGTATGGGAAAAGTAGGTTTATAGTTGTGAGTATGCAAAAAAGTCTATTCTTGTATTATTATCATTATTTATCATTGTATTATTTTCCATAAGAACAATGGTAAACCTACTTTTGCCTCACCCAGTATATACAATGGGATATTACTCGGCCATAAAAAAAAGAACGAAATCTTAGCATTTGTGACATCATGGATGAACCTAGAGGATATTACGCTAAGTATAATAAATCAGAAAGAGAAAGACAAATACTATGTAATTTCACTTATATGTGGAATCTAAAACACTAAATAAATGAACAAAACAGAAACAGATTCATAGAAACAGAGAACCAATGGATGGCTGCCAGATGGGAGGGGGGTTGGAGACCTGGGTGGAAAAGGGGAAGGGATTAAGAAATACAAGTTGGTCGTTATAAAACAGTCACAGGATGTAAAGTACGGCATAGGGAATGTAGTCAATAATATCGTAATCACTATATGGTGCCAGGTGGGCACTAGACTTATCAGGGGGGAACACTCTGTAGAGTATATGATTGTCTAACCACTATGCTGTACACATGAAACTAATATAAAATTATATATATATATATATATATATATATATATACACACACACACACACACACACACACACACACACACATGCCCCTAGCGGGAACCAAACCCGAGATTCTCTGGTCCGCAGGCCGACGCTCCAACCGCTGAGCCAAACTGGCCAGGGCTAATATAAAATAATATTGAATGTCAACTGTAATTGACAAATTAAATTTTTTTTAATTAAAATACTTTTAAATTCTTTTTCTCTTAAAAATTTTAGGACGCCTGTTTTGAGGACTGTGAAAAGAAGTATAGGGCTGGTCAGAGTACACTGAGCTCCCTCGCTTAGGAGACAGGTGACTGGTCACTAACTTCTGACGCTGAGTCTTCACTTTCCATCAATAACATGGATGATGTCCTGGCCTCATTTCACAATCAACTCCTGTGGGAAGGTGCTTTATAAATAAGAAGGTGGTGTAAAATGGTTTTCAAAACATTTTGTTTGTTTATAATAATGATAATTTTCTACACGCATTCACCTACGCGTAAGAAACCTGCACGAACTGTATTATAACCGCTGCAATGGCGAGAATGAATAGCAGAGACAAAAGCTAACACTGGGGGGCATGTGAAGAAACAGGAACCGTCATATACTCCAGCAGGATGTAAAGGGGCGCAGACACTTTGGACAACTGTTTGAAAGTGACCCAGCAATTCAACATCGAGATCCTCACCCAAGAAAAACACGTGGAAAAAAGACTTGCTCGTGAATTTTTGTGGAAACCTTATTTTTAGCAGCCCCAAACAGGAAATAATCTAAATGTACATCACCTGGTAAATGTATAAGAAAGATCTGTTCACACAGTGGAATACTATTTGGAAGAAAGGAATCAACTTCTGACACCTGCTGTGTCATGGATCCACCTCAAAACCATCATGCTGGTGACAAGCGCAGAAATGGAGGAATAGGGACCTGCAAATATCTGCTCCTCGCGTTTACAAAGCTGGCGAAAATTGCCGCAATCGACTGTTTCAGAACTCTGGAAATTAACGAAGCACTTGCAACAATCTGGGGAGTGTTTATTCTGAAAAAAATCACCGAACCTCAGCAAGAACAGTGAGCACCGTGGTGCCGTGAGTCGCCGTATTCCCAAGCTGTGCCCTGTCCCCCGCTGTGCAGTAGTCTTGCAAACTGACTCAACATAAAACATCAGCACAGCAGCCGCGGAGGAGGAAGGATGGGTTGGGAGCTCCCCAAAGGCCCCGTTCCTAAAGAATTATAATTTTTTTTTTAACCTGCATGGAAGTTCCCTGGAATCGCCTACTCACAGGTTTTCTCTTTGTTTGACTTCACTGAGCAAACAGCCTTTTTTCTGGGGCTTTTGCTAAAAAGCATTCGAAGGGACCTTCACAATGCGTGGCTTCCAGAGGCAGTGTTAGCCACGGCGCTGTCAAGAGGCTGGCCAAAGAAACATGAAAGGAAATGCTGAGAAATGAGATTCCCCAGGGGCTTTGAAAGGCTCTCACAGTGTGCTCGGGAGCCTACAAGTCTGTAGGGTTGTGCCCGTTCTGGGAAGGAACTGAGGAGGCCCTAAGCTCTCGCCTCTGACCTGGATGCTCTCAGCAAACAGAAAGTGCAGGTTAAGACGAACCGTACGCTGCCCAGAGCGCTCAAGCGCAACCCGACACGCACCAAGAGCCCCTAGCAAATCCTGGGGATCAGCTCCAGGCTTTGAAGGACATCGCTGTCCAGTCATGAGCTGACCACTAAGTTAACCGACTAGAGACTCAGTGGCTCCAAAAAACAAACAAACAAAAAAAATGCATAAAAAATACAAATTTTACAGATTTAGTTCGGAAGAGTTGCAGACCCTTTCAGCAGCAATAACTGCAAACATGGGGAGGGAGAAGAACTTAATTTCCAGAGTTAACACATTGTAGCATTTCAAATGTCCAGTTTTCAAGAAAAACGTATGAGACATGTAAAGGGAAAAAAATCATGATCATGCACAAAAGAGAAGCCCTCAATAGAATTTGTCCTCAAGAAAGCCCAGACATTGGACTAAATCAGCTATTTCAAATACGTTCGAAGAACTAAAGGGACCCACGTCTAAAGAATTAAAGCAGAGTATGAATATGCTCTCTCACTAAATAGAGAATATCAATAGAGAGATAGATCTTACTTAAAGGAACCACCTGGAAATTCTGGAGTTGAAAAATACAATAATGGAAATTAAAAAAAAAAAACATTTGCTGAAGGAGCTTGATAGCAGATTTGAACAGGCAGAAGAATCAGCAAACTTGAGGTAGATCAACTGAGATTCTCTTGAAACAAAAATAAAAATAAATGAATAAAAATGAACAGAGCCTCAGAGACCTAGGGGACACTATCAAGTGTATCAACATAAGCATAACAGAACTATCAGAAGAAGAAGAGAAAACAGGGCCAAAAGAATAGTTGAAGAAATAAATGCTGAAAGCTTGCCAAATTTGATAAAATTCATTAATCTACACATCCAATAAGCCAAATTCCAAGTAGTATAAACACAAAGAGATCCATACCTCGACACATCATAACAAACCTGTCAGATGCCAAAGAGAGAATCTTTAACACAGAGAAATGACTCAGCATATACAAGGAATTGTCTAGAAGATTAACATCTGATTTGTCATCTGAAACCGTGGAGGCCAGAGGGCAATTAAAAATCATAAAAGAAAAGAACTGTCAACCCAAAATTCTATGTCTGGCAAAACTGTCCTTCAAAAGTGAAGGAGAAGTTGACAATACGCTTGCTGATAGCTTAAGTCTTCATTCACATGTAGCAGTATGGGTAAAAATTGGGGGGAAACTTTTTGTGAAACATAAACGTGTTCTAATATGAACTGAATATTCTTAAATTTCGATGTTGAACAAAAGATATTGCCATCTTCATAGTCTAATATAAATGTTTCTCTCAAAAACTGTGCACATCAAAGTTATTTCAAGTCATCGGGGAAGATGTTTAAAATTTCACCCATTAGTGACTTTCCTAAAAGCGGCAGGAAGAAAAGAGAATTATGGCAACGTGCTGATCTGGTCTAAGTATTTTTGCCTAGAACCCCAATCAGAATATACTTTGCATTCACTGGGTTTCAGGGCTATAAGTTTACCAAAGATTTTTTGTGTATTTAATTTAATATGCTGCAACAATTCTAGGAATTTCTTATGAGTTACATTTACTAATAGAGTTAGAATTGTTCTGTATTTCTTTTATCACACACACACACACACACACACACACACACACAATCTGTATTGTTTTCTGTCACGTTCTACCTAACTGAAAAACAACTGAGTCGGTAGTAACTGAACTTGATTATGATGTACCCGATAAATGTCTTAAAATGCCTTAGCCTCTATTGACTTAGTTAGATCTATTCTCACTTAGTTAGATCTATTCTCACAGAACAGTACATGTAAATGCAGACACTGAACTAGATTATAACAACTGCTACCGTTTATCAAGGACTTCCTTGAGGCATATCTGTGGCATTCGTTATTTCTAATTCTTCAGCCACCCAGCAATGGGCTACCATGATTATCCCTGTGTCATAGATGAGAAACACAAAAATCGAGTTACTGAAGCCCACGCTTAGCAAATGACGGGGCTGTGGTGTGAAGCTTACCCTCGATTCTCTGCTCGTTCTCATTGACCTCATTCTCGTCGGTCCAGCGCTGAGACCCACCTTCTACACCTCTCACTTCCCCGAAATGCTCTCGACAGAGTCCTGAATGGTCTCTCTGCCACTACGTTTAAAATGGACACTTTTCACCCTTGTCTTTGCTGACCCTTCGACGTTCGACATCGTCGTCTCCTGCCTGATGGTGGACCAGCTCCTCCTCTTGGCTTCCTGGCTTGCTTCCTACCGCCTTAGCCACCCCCTCAGCTCCTCTCCTGCTGCAGGTCTGTGTCACTCAGAAATGATGGAGCCCGTCCGAGCTTTGGCTCCTCTTCCCTTCACCCATCTGTTCACTCACTCAACAAATATGTATTAAACCTCTGCACCGTGCAGGCATGACGAGGCTGGGGGTGGGGATTATGACACAATGAAATACTGTGTGGCAACGAGAAAGCTCTGAGAGTGGGCAGTGGGGAGCAGACGTGCCACGGTTCATGCGATCCGGAAAGGGACACAGCCATGGACAGAGGCCGGGGTGCTGCGGGCCATGCCCGGGAGATTCTCCTGTGGAGGAATGTTCTGGCTGACGGTGATGGTGAGTGGGAGCTCCCTAGTGCAGCAGAGAACTGCTCTGGCAACAGACCGGCCAGGAGGAGCCAGGAGCAGGGAGGAGCCGGGGAGCAAGTGGAGCCAGGAATAGGGAGGAGCCGGGAGCAGGAGGAGCCAGGAGCAGGAGGGACCAGGAGGAGCCGGGGAGCAGGGAGGGGCCAGGAGCAGGGAAGAACCAGGAGCAGGGAGGGGCCAGGAGCAGGAGGGGCCAGGAGCAGGGAGGGGCCAGGAGCAGGGAGGGGCCAGGAGCAGGGAGGGGCCAGGAGCAGGAGGGGCCAGGAGCAGGGCGGGGCCAGGAGCAGGAGGAGCCAGGAGCAGGGAGGGGCCAGGAGCAAGAGGAGCCATGAGCAGGGAGGGGCCATGAGCAGGAGGAGCTGGGCATTCCTGAGATGCTCAGGAAAGGCAAGAGCAGGAGTGGAGCCCTGAGAACGGGTGAGGGACAAAGGATCCCCTACGGGCTGCAGTGAGGAGTCAGCAGGTCCCACAAGGACAGCAAAGCCATCAAGACCTGAAGCAGGGGAGTGACATGACCTTGTGTTTTCACAAAACAAAGGGCAGCAGCAACTAGAACAGATTAGGGATAGGAGGAGGGGAACCACCATCATTTTTTTTTTTCAATTATAGTTTACCTGCAGTATTATTTTATATTAGTCTCAGGTACACAGCATAGTGGTTAGCCACTTAAGTAATTTACAAGGTGGTTCCCCGAAAATTCTGGCACCACCGGGAACCATACACGGCTACAACATTGACAACATTCCCTAGGTCACCCCCATTTCTGGCCGGGTCCCCCATAGCCTTCGGAACCCTTCCTTCACACACATCATGGCTCCTCTCCACGGCAGCAGCCAGCAGGATCCCTTCCCCCGTCACTACTCTTATTGCATTTTTAAAATTCAAGAGTAATACATGAATATATGCTCATTGTAAGAGCAATTTTAAGCACATGGAATAAAAAGTAACCATCTGCCCTGGCCGGTTTGGCTCAGCCGTTAGAGCGTCGGCCCACGGACTCGGTTCCCGCTAAGGGCACGTACCTCGGTTGCAGTTTGGCCCCGGCCCCAGTTGGGGTTGTGCAGGTGGCAACCAGTCGATGTGTCTCTCTCCCATTAATGTTTCTCTCTCTCTCTCCCTCCCTCTTTCCCTCCCTCTCTATCTGAAGATAAATGCAAATATATATATATATATCTCCTCAGGTGAGGATTAAAAAAAAAAAAACATCTACCTTGACTCACCACCACAAGCCATCCCCCGGCCCCTCAGGAGAAAGCGGATGTAGATCCTTTTCTCTGCTTTTCCACGTGAAGGTGGGAAAGTGAACGTACTGTCACCAGGGTGGTTTGGATGACGTAACCACAAGCCCTCGTTTCCAAGAACCAGGGCGGCTGTGCTGGTGACTTACTGCAACTGCCACAGTAGCCTTTCGTGTGCGGGTCCCACGTATTTAAAGGATCTCCAGCTTCAACTCATTTAACCTTAATGACCTTTTTAAAGTCTAGAAACAGTCCCCTTGGGTGGTGTAAGGTCGGCGGGCTCTGGGGAGTCACATGACGGCCAGAGGAGAAATCGAAACCTAACTCGGGATGCTCCTCCTGACCCAGATGCGGCTGGGGACACTTCTGGTCACGTCCACCGCCCTTTCCAGCCAATCAACATACCCACACCCGAATCTCCCAGCAGCTAGCCAGTCACCCGAGCCCACACCTAATCACCCCACCCAGGTCCCTAACGTCCCTACAAGTCTTCCGCAAGCGAAATCAGCAGCGCGACTTCCCTGTCCCCCCCACGTGGACCAGCGAGCCTCCCTCGGGAAGCTTCAGTGAAACTCTCTTGCCCACTTTTAAGGCTCCGTTTTTCTTTCTTCCTCGGCGAGATACCTTACAGGGAGGACTTCACCATCTGGATTCTGAGGGGACAGAATTCAGTCCATCACACCTGTTCATTATGGTTTGATTTCAGTCCGAGACCTCGGAGTACCTGGTTCTCCTGAATCACTGGAGAGGGTGTGAAATATTCGACCTTCAACCCACCTTCACACAGAAAGCTGACCTGGGAGGGGTTTCCTGGCAGCCAGCTGGGTGTTAAAAAGTGGCAATGGGTTCACTTCTTTCCTGGGCACGTCTCCCATCCCCCATCAGCCATTCTGCTGAGTCCAGCGATGCTGTGACTGAGACCACTCTCTGCCTGAGTTGTGGGACTTTGCAGGACGAGAGAAGGGATACATCGTCGTAACAAGCAGTTCTGGGAGCCATGTTGTGGTCCGATTTCAAATCGCAGGAACCTCAAGTTTCACTTTGGGATAGTATTTAGCATGGCTGAGAGAGGTGGCAATAAAATTACTTCTGTCAGGGCTGAAACCATGCATTTTCTCTGTGTGATCTAAGCCCCACCCCCAGCAGGCACTGGAGGGCAGAAGCAGGGTCCCGACGTCCCGTGGAGTTGGCCCCTCGTCTGATACTCTCAGAAGCTGATTAGCTTGAGTTTTTGAAATCTCTTTTCTGATGTCTCCTCAATAATTTTATCATCAGTAAACGAGTTTGGACTATACCATTTACGAGAACCAATGCAATTTTTGCTGCCCTAATTCTCAAATAAGACATTTGAAAAGGATTGATGTTAAAGGATGAATCATCCGTGGAATTTCTCTCCTAAAAAAGCACAAATGAAAACACGAGCAAGTGACATGGAAATGAAGAGAGAATTTTTGAAATGACTTTGCTATAAAACATGTGGAACTGTTCGGTGCTGCTGCCCCCAGAAGAGAAAATGCAGTCGTTGGGCCCAGAGGCACCTCGGGGACGAGCTCCATCCGCTGTGTCTTGTACAGGCATTTTATACAACTCTTTAATCCGGATTTTATAGGAGAAGTCGCCTACAAATTTAAATGGGACATAGATAACACTTTCCTCCACAATTCAATGAGAATCTTTCCATTTTCCGTCCATTTCTTCTCAAATTTTTCCATTTTCCACCCACTTTTTATTTGGCCATTTTCAGTTCTCCAGGGCTATGAAACTGACTGGAGCTCTCCGGGGGGCCGTCTTCACGCTGCTCTCACCGCCGACATCCATCTCCTCCCTGATCTCCTCCCTCCCCAGGCTTGACGGAGTGAAGGGATCGGAGGACTGCAAAAGGCGAAGAAGGACCTCGAACTAGAATGATGCCATTTGCATTGTACGGGAAATAATAATGTCCAGGTTTTTTTCTTTTTACGCATCGAACCTTTCTTTATCAGCAATCGAAACGGGAAGACAGTGTATCCTTTGAAAAAATATTTTTAAAAGATTAGGTGACAGATTGCCCTGCGGTCCAGCAACTCCACCTCTGGGAATACGTATATCAAAAGAACTGAATGCAGGATTTCAAAGAGACATTTGTTCCTAGCAGTAAGAGCCGAGAGGTAGAGCAACCCAAGTGTCCCTGATGAATGAATGGATAAACAGAATGTGCTACCTGCACACAATGAAACATCACTCAGCCTTAAAAAGAAATTCGGATGCCTCAGAGCACAGATCCACCGGAGGACATGATGCTGAGCGAAATAAGCCAGTCTCAGAAAGACAAATACTGTGTGGTTCTGCTTACGTGATAGGTGCAAGGTAGTCACATTCGCGGAGACAGAAGGTGGACCGGCAGTTGCTGGGCTGGGTGGGGGAGGAAGAAGGACTTTGTGTTCACTAGGGACAGAGTTTCAATGTTGCAAGATGGAAAACTGTAAATATACATAGGTAGCACTACATCTTGCAGGAACATAATTCGTTCCAGGAGGACGGTCGAGAACCAAATTGTTCGAGAACCGAAGCAATGAAACCCAATAGGAAATAATGGAAACTGGATTAATTCGTTCCAAGCCCCAGAAAATGCCTATTTACTGGCCTAATTTGTATATAATATGTAGAAAAACATAAGTCTCAACAAGAAATAAAAGTGTACAGTATGTCTAAGGGTTAAATTCAGTGTAAAGCGTGACTCTCTCCACAAAGCGTGACTCTCTCTGCACTCACACTGATGGCGCGAGCAAGGCGCGCTGGGCCGAATGAACGCCATTCGGCTCCACTCGGCTCATCTCGGAAGTTCGAGTTCCAAATATTTGTTCGGATTCCAAGACAAAAGTTTCTCGAATCTCCTGGTCGAATACCGATTTGGTCGAAAGTCAAGGCGTTCGAGAACTGAGGTATCACTGTATTTTTACTTTTGTGAATATACATAACACTGCTGAACTGTATACTTGTGATACTATGATTTATAATAACAAATATGTGTTTGGTCTTCCTCCTGGCTCAGACACTGAGCTCCTAAAACCTTTGCAATTTCCTGTGAGGTGAAGCCTGGCTCCGGGAGGAAGGTTGTTTCCACCTGGGGGCACAGCACTAGTCATTCCAGACCTGAAACCGTGGCTTCCAGCCGGCCGGCCGGGTCAGCTTGTACCAGAAGACCAGCTGAAGACTTGGAATAGAAGGGGTAACTGTCCAGGAGCACATGTGCTTCGAATAGTCAAAGCAACAACCCACAATACTGTGAAGGGGAAATCAACGAAACTACAGCCCTAGTTGGGGGTTGGGCCACATCCCTCTCAGAACCTGCTAGAAGGAGCAGAGCATAAGATTCTAGGAGAAAGGTCACTATCACTCCAAATTTGCGTGCAGAAAACTAGATAAGTAGATCCCGGGCCCTGCACAGTGTCTCGAACTGCTGTTATCTGTACGCAGACACCCCCACGCTGCAGGTCCCTCCCCCTCCATACAGGGCGTCTACGCTGGTGTCCTGCCCCCCTCTGGATCTGGGCTGTCCTCTGAGTCGTTGTTGATCCGCACGCAAGGAGCAGGTGACACTCTGTCTTCTGAGACTCCGTCCTAAGAAATGTGGACCCAAAGGAGCCACACACTCACCCCGACAAGCTCAGGGGAGGCCTGCGTGGCGGCCTTACAAACTCGGAGGCCTGAAGTCACCACATCGGATGGTCTGAAATGAAAACTTTTTAGCTACAAGCAGTTTATGGCAGGTACTTGTGTCCTAGGCTAGAATCTTCCCTGACAAAGGTCCGTCTCTACCTTAACTGAGCCTGTCTGTTTTCTTTTTGCATCTACGACAACGTATCTTTGGGGTATCAGGGTACCTCCTCTTTTTCCATCAGGTCGCGACCAGGGCACCAGGGCAGAGGCCATAAATCCTCTCATTGTTATTGTTCGTTGTTGACTGTCAACTGTCCTGTACCCACGGATGTGAAAGATGTATAGATGTATATGTCTACTAGGTTACTTTCTATCCAACCCCAGAGGTGTGTGCCCCGCCCCCTGCTTTCTCCCCCCTCCCTAATCTATCACCAGAGGACTTCGTGTGACCCACTTGGGTCTGCTCTTTGGATTGTCTGTATAGGAAGGTGCAAAGCTACCGTTCTCCGGAGCATTTTCTCAGTCCGTTGAGATTTTGCTTCCTGGCAATTGTTGACACTTTGGCTCAGATAAACTCACAGAAATTCTCTACAGGTTTGAATGTTTCTTAGGTAGACACAAGACACAAAACCAAAATAATCCGTCATTGTTCTCACAAATAAATTCAGTCTTGTGGTTTCTCGTGCCCTCTGCTTTTCTTCCCTTGGCATTCATTCACCCTCAGTTCATATATTCACGGGTGTTTACACGTTCTTCCTGTTTGTGAGAGTGAGCCTCACGGTTATTCTGTACCATCAAATAATACTCTCCCTTTAAAACTTTATTTTTAAAAACTTTAAGTTTGAGAGGGTCTATTTTTCTATTCTTATTCAAGAAAATTGCCAGGTCCGCCCCTACTATTAATAATTACAGAGTTATCGTTTCACTAGAAAATAACAGCGTTTTCTATCAGAGTCACCACTTGCTTAGTCACGTGGCTCCCTGGTCTGCTCTTTGGGTTTTGTAGAAACACCACAAAGGAGAGTGTCACCAGGGGTCTGCACCTCACCTTTGAAATTCATGAGCTCCTGGAAGCCCAGGCCCCTCCTGCCTGGGTGTTGATGCCAAGCTGCTGAGAATGGGGGGCTCCAGGGGGAGTTTCCAACCCTGGGGCACCTGAGCTTCCTTCTGAAGCCCCCGGCCTTTCATCTGACTCCTGCCTGGACTCCGCAGACACCTGTGCCTCTCAGTCCCTGCCACGGACTGTCAGGCTGCCAGTGGAAGCCGCTGAGCAGCGGGCCCTGCTGGGCTGGAGCGTGCTCCCCAGGAAGTCAGTGTCCCCAGCTTCCCGGCCCTGCCTGCCTGCCCAAAGGCGTCCCCGCCCCCACCCTGTCATTCGGGCGAGTGTCCGCAGCCAGAACGGCTTTCGTCTGTTATTTCTCTGCAGAGAGTAAAAACGAACAGGCACAGATGACTTACTGTGGACTTTGCTACATCCTTTCTTTAGATCAAACGATTTTATTAATAACCCTGAATATATGGAAGATGTTATAGAACTGCACGTGTGAGACCTATATAATTTTATTACCCTGTCACCCGAATAAATGTAATATAGCATTTTTTTTTAATCCTGACTAGAAATGCAACGACAAGAAACAAAACCAGAGCGTATCGGTGCAAAGGCCGAGCTGCTCTGAAAACACTGACTTCACTGACTTTGCTCTTAGTGAGGAGCCTGTGGTCCTCAGCTTGGATGATAGGCTGGAGTCTCCTGATTTGAAGAGGTAGTGAAGCAAATGAGAAATGGTCATGAGCCTATATTTAAATGTACCCATTCACGTAACTCGAAAGTGCTCCGGAAATATCTACAGAAGGTCTGGAGAATGAAAAATCCGAGCAAATGGGAGCTGACGGCAAGAGGCCTGAGTTCTAGGACTGATTCTGAGTAAGTGACTCTGGGGTTTTGAGCTGAAACCTATTTCTCTAATCTCTGAATATGTTGGATTGGGTGGCCCAGCCAGTGTGGCTCAGTGGCTGCCGTTGACCCTGCACCAAGCGGTCACTGGTTTGATTCCCGGTCAAGGCACATGCCCAGGTAGTGGGCCTGATCCCCAGTCGGGGGCCAGTTGGTGTTCTCTCTCATTGATGTTTCTCTCTCTCTCCCTCTCCCTTCCTCTCTCTCTAAACAATAAAGAAAAAATTTTCTTTAATATGTTGGATTGGATGGTAACATCATTTAAATTTAGTCTTTTTGACACACACACACACATCTCTCCCTCTCTCTCTCACCTATTTCTCTACCCCTCCCTGCCTCCCCCTGCCTCCCCCTGCCTCCCCCTCTCCCTCCCCCTCTCCCTCCTCCTCCCTCCCTCTCCCCACCCCTTGAAGATGCAGAGAGAGCACCTATCTACAAAAACATAAAAAATAAAAAAACAAAAAAATAAATAAAATAAATAAAAATAAAAAAATTTAGTCTTTTTTTTTGTGTCAGGGATGGGTCTTTCTAAATATGCTGTAGCTTGGTTAAACCTTTTCTTTCTTTTTAAAATTTTACTTTTTTTTTTCTTTAATAGGCTTTCCATAACAGTGTGAAACTGTTCTTAAAACAGCACTAAAACAAAGCACCTTCACGCTGGAGATTATTCTGGGCGGAGTAAACATCTTTCCAGTTTAAACATGCAATATGGTTCTTTTTAGTATAGTATTTAATGCAAGTGTTTTTCAAGACATCAGAAGTCTGTACCAAAACCATCCCATCCTTCACAGAAATGACTGTAAATCATATATACAGTGATTCTCAACCTTTCTCATCACTTGGCACACAAACTAATTACTAAAATTCTGCAGCACACCAAAATATATATTTTATTTTATCCTCACCCAAGGACATTTTTGCATGTATTTTCAGATAGAGTGGGAGGGAGAAAAGGAGGAAGAGAGAGAGAAACATCTATGTGAGGGACACATCAAGTGGTTGCCACTCACACGACCCCAACCAGGGCCGGGGACAAACTGCAACTGAGGTACGTGCCCTTAGTAGGAACCAAACCTGGGTCTCTCTGGACCATGGGCTGGTGCTCTAACCACTGAGCCAAACTGGCCAGGGCCAAAAAATATATATTTTTTGCCAATCTGACAAAAATAAAAAATCGGTGTAATTTTGATCCATTCACACTGGACAGCAATTGCTGTGTGGGTTGTTGTCCCTTTTTAATTCGACAATTTAAAGGAAAAGAGGTTTGTGCCCCTGACGGAATAGTCAGGTATTGCATGCTTGAAGAAGTCTTGTGGCGCACGATTGACAATCTTGGCAGGGAGGAGATAAGTGATTACAGGGGCTTCTTGCCGCTTAGCCCCAAACCCCTCACTTGCTCTCACCGAGCGCACAACCAGAACAGCTCCCTGTGGGAGTCCTTCAGGCAGCGACCAGCCCCAGGTTTATCTTCTGCTGAGACATTCGGGCCATCAGAGCTAATCACCGGCCAGCCGGCTATTTTCCGGCCATAATTCTTTTCACCTTTTCATTTTGAAAGAATTTCAGACTTATAGAAAAAGTACAAAAGTAGTACAAAGAATTTCCACAAGCCATTCACTCAGGGTCCCCAAATGTGAGCATTTTATCACATCTATTTTATCATCCTCTTTCTACATGTCTTAATGAGTGTGTATGTGTGTGTGTCCCTGAAATATTTGAGAGGAAGTTGCAGACATAATATTCCTTTAACCCTCAAACACTTCAGTGTGCATTTTTTTAGAATAAGGCATTTTCTTAAATAACCCCAGTACAGTGATCAAAAGCAGGGAATTAACATTCATACTATTGTTTAATCGAAGGGCTTTTCAATTCTCATTAATTGTCTCCATATTCTTCACAGAAAAACATTTAACAAAAATTCTGTTTCTGGTCCATAATTCAATCCATCATCACACATTGGCCTAGTTACCAAATGTCTCTAGTTTCCATTAGACTGACACAGTGACACACATTCCTTTGTTTTTCATGACCCTAACATTTTGGAAGCATCCGGGCCAATTATTTTGTAGAGAGCTGTCAGTGTAGATTTGTCTGATGTTTGCTCAGAATTAGATTCGAATTCTGCATTAGGAGTAGGAACCCCCGGGAATGATATCATGCCCTTCTCAGGGTGTCATATCACCGGGCACAGGATTCCGTCTGTCCCCCTCCTGGTGACATTTGCTCCCTCTTCACAGGTGGCATCCACTGTGTATCTTCATGTACACTTACTATTTCTCCCTTTGTGATTCCTCGGTCGGTCCTGTGCGGAGACACGAGGAGAGTATGAAAAACCGTTTGTCGACGTACTTGCACTAACTAGTTCTCACGTCAGTTGACGATCATTGTCTGAAACAGTTATTATGGCTTCTGACTGATGTTACTCCTCTCGTTCTTCCCAGCTTACTTGTTGCAATATCTTCATTCATTCCCGTGCTCATATCAACAGGCTCACAGCTCCTGTTTCACTGAATGGGTTAGAGTCTGTTACTCACTTTGACCCTAAAATTGTCCCATACTTGGCGGTGGGAGCCCTTCCAAGGCTCCTGTCTCTGTGATGTGTCCCCATTATTCTTTGAGCACATTCTTTCTTGCACATTTTTGTTCCAGATTCATGTTGTGATGTCCCTGTGTCGGCCATAGAATTAGCTATTTCTTTTCTTTGTTGATTTTAGAGAAAGGAAGAGATAGCAACATCGATGAGAGAGAACATTGATTGGCCGCCTCCTGCATGCCCCCCACTGGGGATTGTGCCCTGACTGGGAATCAAACTGGCAACCTCTTGGTGCATGGGTTGACACTCAAACAGTGAGCCACAAAGGTCGGGCGGAATTAGCCATTTCTTCAAAGAACCTTTGTTGTTTTAGTGGAAAATGGTACTTAGAAGCCAAGATCTGGGCCCTTGGTGCTATTTGTTATGGGGACATCATAGACACCCTCAGAGGACAGAGCTGGACACTCAGTGAAACTCAGCCCACAGGTAGGTATCTGTACTGATTCTAGAGCATCAATTTCTGTTTCTCTGCCTGTCTGTGTGTCTGTTTAAAACCAGAAACCAATCCCAATGCAACACTGCCGGTTTATTCTAGCCTCCCCTTTGTCCATAACTGTGACCCCCTCCCTCACACTGGGAGCCCCCTTCTCATTATCCACAGTACACTGACTTCTTTGCACAGCCCTACAGTATACATAAGACATTGTCAAAACTGAACTTTACTCATGTGAAAGCAAACATAATTAACTGGAGCTCAGTATTTATTTAGAGGTCCTATTATTTTTACTACTGTGCCTAAAGTGACCTAAATTATTGTTTTCTCCACGTCAGTGTGGTGATGTTACTTATTTGCAATAGTTGGGCATTTTGAGATTTTCACCCCATGCTTTATTTATTTATGCTTTGAGTATATGGTACATTAACACGTTCTATCAAGTAGAACTAAAGAAGTGTCCCCGCCCCGTTCCCATGGCCCCTGTAACAAATCAGACTTTCGGTTTTATCCTTCCTGCCTTGTTATTGTCTGCACGTGTGTAGGTGTCATTTCCTTTTGCCCCTTTGTTTCTTACCCAGAGGTACGCGTTTCCCAGGGCTGCTGTAACAAAGTATCACACTGAGGGTTTGAACAGCAGAAATGCATGGTCTCCCAGCCTTTGAGAAGAGGGCTGTTGGCAGGGTCAGGCTCCACTTGAAGTCACCAGGGATGAAGTCACCAGGGATGAAGCGGATTTGCGGCAGCATGACTCCAGCCTGCACATGATGTTCTCCCGTGTGCAAGTCTGTTCGAACTTCCCCTTTGTGTTCCAGGCCCAGCCGACACCGTCAGGTACTAGCTGTGTTAGCGAGGACTAGTCAGGTAACCTCCCTTGAACCTGATTACTCCTGCATATTGTTACGTCCACGAAAGAAATTTCAAACCTAAAGAAAGGCTGAAAAACTTTATTTGAGCCAAGGTTCAGGGGCCGGTCCCAGAGGTAAAATCTCAAAGGTTTGAGAAATGCCCCAGGGAACAGGGGTTTGCAGTTTCTCTCAAGGGAGAAGATGTAAGGAAGACAGGAAGCCCACTGGTGGGAGATTAAAGGGGCAGGAGAACATAAAGTGGGGATGTCTGCAGGACTGGATGAAAATGGAGACATTTTTCTTTTACATTGACAACACTTGACCCAGTCCCAGAGGTATGCAGGCCAAAGATAACAATGAGGAATACTGTCATCTCGTTACGAGGGGTGTTCAGCTCTGGAGGTCTAGAGGAGATCATTCTGACACGAAAAAGATTAGTCTAGTTTTCAAAACCAATGGACAGGTGTTCTCAAGGCAAAGCTGCATCTCACACAGGCTCTAAGCTGTGACTTGCCACAACCCACTCAGGTAGGAATTCTTTATGACTAAAACATCCTGCGCTGGCCGGTTTGGCTCAGCGGTTAGAGCGTTGGCCTGCAGTCCAGAGAGACCCGGGTTCGGTTCCTGCTAAGGGCACGTACCTCGGTTGTGGTTTGTCCCCGGCTCTGGTTGGGTTGTGTGGGTGGTGACCACTCCATGTGTCCCTTTCACGTCGATGTTTCTCTCTCTCTCTCTCCCCCCCCCCCCACTCTATCTGAACAAAAAATGGAAAAATGTCCTCGGGTAAGGATATAAAAAAAAAAGAAAGAAACAACAGCCTAAATGTTAGACTCAACACCATAAAAATCCTAGAAGCAAACATAGGCAGTAAAGTCTCAGACATTTCTTGTAGCTATTTTTTCTGATATATCACCTCAGGTGAGGAAAATAAAAGAAAAAAATAAACAAATGGGACTACATTAAACTAAAAAGTCTTTGCATAGCAAAGGAAACCATCAACCAATGATAACATCCGATAAGGTGTTAATATCCAAAATTTATAAAGAATTTATAAAACTCAACACCAAAACAACAAACAATCCAATTAAAAAAAAAAAAAATGAGCAAAGGGCCCTGGCCAGTTTGGCTCAATGGTTAAAGCATCGGCCCATGGACCAATGAGTCGCGGGTTCGATGCTGGCCAAGGGCACGTACCTCAGTGGTGGTTTGTCCCCAGCCCTGGTTGGGTCGTGTGGGAGGCAACCAGTCAATGTGGCTCTATCACATCAATGTTTCTCTCTGACTCTCTCTCTCTCCTTCCCTCCCACTCTATCTGATGATAAATAGAAAAGTATCCTCAGGTGAGGAAAGAAAAATAAATAAATAAAAAACAAAAACTATTTTTTAAAAAAAATGAACAAAGGACCTGAAGAGATACTTCTCCAAAGAGGACATACAGATGGCCAATGGACATGAAAGGATGCTCAACATCTGTAATCATTCCAGAGATGCAAATTAAAATAACAACGAGGTATCACCTTACACCTGTCAGAATGGCCGTCATCAATAAATCAAAGTGCTGGCGAGGGTGGAGAAAAGGGACCCTCGCGCACTGCTGGTGGGAATGCAGACTGGTGCAGCCACTGTGGAAAGCAGTATGGCATTTCCTCAAAAAATTAAAAATACAAACTGCTTTATGATCTGGTGATTCTACTTCTGGGAATATATTCAAAGAAACCCGAAACACTGATTCAAAAGAATCTATACACCTCCATGTTCATTGCAATGTTATTTACAATAGCCAAGCTACAGTGTTATTTACAATAGCCAAGCTATGGAAGCAGCCCAAGTGCCCATCAGTAGATGAGTGGGTAAAAAAGCTGTGGTACATGTACCCAATGGGATACTACTCATACTACTTGGCCATAAAAAGGAAGAAAATTTTATCCTTTGTGACAGCATGGATGGACCTGGAGAGCATTATGCTAAGTGAAATAAGCCAGTCCGAGAGAGACAAGTACGTACCATATGATTTCACGCATATGTGGAACCTAATAAACAAAATAGGCTAGCAAACAAAATAGAAAGGGACTCATAGATACAGAGAACAGACTGACAGCTGTCAGAGGGGAGGGTGGTCGAAACAAAACAAACAAATGAAACAAAACCTGATAGACAACAGCAAGGTGACTGCCTGAGGGAAAGGGGGAGGGGAGGTAGAAGAGGATGAAGGGGAAATAAATGGTGATGGAAGGAGACTTGACTTGGGTGGTGAACACACAATACAATATACAGATGATGTATTAGAGAATTGTACACCTGAAACCTATATAATTTGATTAACCATGTCACCCAATAAATTTAGTAATTAAAAAAATAAAAGGAAAAAACAGGCCCAAAATAGTCACTTGTGCTAAATCCCACATCTGCAAACCAAGACTTACTACCTAACCTAATGACAGTTCCAACTTTCCCCAAGACTGTGATCTTAGAATTTCCTGGTCAGTATCAATGAGGTAATCCTCCTAACAGTCCCGATTGTCTCCAAAGGCAGGTGACTTTATGTGGAATAATCTTTTTTTAAAAATTGGATTTCCTTGTTCCAGCCCCTCTCTGCTTTCAAAAACCTTCCCATTTCTGTGCCCTGGCTGACGGCAGAGGCCCAATGGTGTTTTGCTCTCACATCAATGTTTCTCTCTCTCTCTCTCAAAAAATAATAATAATAATAATAAATTAAAAAATAAAAATAAAATAAAAACCTGCCCCTTCTGGAGCCCTCTGGAGCTCCTTTCTACTTGCTAGATGGGATGCTGCCTGATTCATGAATCCTTCAATAAAGCCAATTAGATCTTTAAAATTTACTTGGTCCAATTTTTGTTGCTTAACAGTATGAATAAGATCCTATTTCTATAATAGTTATATTTATAATACCTATAATTACATTTTTTATGTAACAGAGCTGTTGTGAGCATCAAATGATACAAAGTATAAAATAAGAGAAAGCCTGCCCCGGCCAGTATGTCTCAGTTGATTGGCATGTTGTCCTGTGCACCAGGAAGGCTGGGGTTCAATTCCAGGTCAGGACACATACATACCTAGGTTGCAGGTGTATGGGAGGCACCGATCAATGTATTTCTCATAGATGTTTCTCCATCTCTCTCTCTCTCTCCCTTTTCTTCTGCTCTTAAAAAAGAAAAACAGAAAGCCTTCTTAAATTATCAGGGAGTTGGGGGAGGCAGAGGAGGCCGAGGCCTCTGTTGTCTCCAGGTTGCCACAATAAATATTTCTAGAATAATAGCATTTTGGGGAGAGTCTAAGGAGAAAAAAAAAAATATGTAAGTGCCTTTTAAATTGTAATACACTCACCTCCTAGATGGGATTAACTTTTCTTTTTTTTTTGAATTCTCACACAAGGTATTTTTTCCTTTATCTTCAGATACAGTGGAAGGGAGGGGAAGAAAGGAAAAGAGAGGGAGAGAAACATCACGTGAGAGGGAAACACCTACTGGTTGCCTCCCGCAGGGCTGGGGGAACCACAACCAAGGTAGGTGCCCCTGGACTGGAATCGAATCCGCCACTCCTTGGTCGGAACCGGCCAGGGCGGTAGCATTAACTTTGATAATACATCTAAAGCCACAGTATGCGCTCCCTTCATGTCAGCGTTTCTCCTGTTATGAGTGCACTTTGTGGGAAAATGAAGCTCGGAGAGATTTGGTCACGCATCCATACTTCATAGCTAACAGAAGCGATGAGATACCTGGAGACAAGTCTCCAAACCAGATCCAGTCTGATTCCTAAACGGAGCCTGTACCTCTGACCACAAGGTAACACGTGTCCCTTTTACTCTGAAGGTCCCGTTTCCACGGAGCTTGGGATGGTCCTGAAGCACTGGAAGTGCACGTCTCCACTCGTTCGGTATCCATCCTTTGACTGATCCTGAGCCTCAGGGAGAGGACACAGGGGGCTGGACGGACAAGCAGACCGACAGCAAGGCCGCCCGCCCAGGTGGGGCCAGGTGGGGCCAGGTGGGGCCACCTGGGCGTGTGCTCCCAGCGGACTCCTGCGCGCAGCCTCGGGGCGGGCCTGCGCCTGCGCCCTGCACGGCGTGGGCGGGGCTCCGCGGGCGCGAAGTTTGAAGCCGGCACCGGCTGAGTGCAGGCTCCGCACACTGTTTCGGAGCGTGGGGCTCGCTCAGTCCGGCCGGGTGCAGTCCGCTCCGGGGTTTGCAGGCTGCAGCGTTGACCAGGGCCAACCGGCGAGGGGACCCAGCGGATCCGGGGGGGAGGGGACAGAAGGCTTCGACGCAGGCTTTACGCGCCGTCCCCATAACGAACGAGAGGACAGAGACGGGCTCGCGGCGCGGGACGCGCACCGCAGCGGACGCGGAAGGCACGTCCGAGTCTGCGCAGGAAACGCCCTCTCCGCGTCCGCCCGGAGGTCCTCGCTCCCCGACCCCCGGCGGCTGCGAAAACCCGGAAGAGCCGACTCCCGCGGAGCCGGCGGGGATTGGCGCGCCCGTGCCGCGCATGCTCGCTGTCGCCCGCAGGCTCCGCCGGCTCTAGGTCCGCGTGGTTCGGCTGCGCGGCTCGTCCGCTCCTCATGGCGGCCCCCGCGACCCCGCGGGGCTCGGTCCTGAAAGGTGAGGGCTGGCTCTACCTGGAGGCCGGGGCGGGAGGACAGGGCTGCTGGGGAGGTCAGCGCCGCCCCGGAAGCCAGCCCGGCCCCTCACGGGGAGTGGGGGGCTGCGACCGCGCCACCTGGGCTGGGGGGCGGGCAGTGCAGCCCTGGGCCCGGGGCGGCGGCGGAGTGGTTGGTTTTCGGCTTTCACCCAGCCCCCCTTGCCCCCCCGCCGTGGCCTGGCCGGCGACTTTAGGGGCGCGGGGTAACTGTGACACTGGGAAAAGAAAGCGGGTCCTCTGCCACGTCCGTGGCCTTGTTATGAAAACAGCGGCGACCCCTCACCGACGAACTGTGCCAGGAACGGTGCTGAGTGCTTGGTGGATGCTGTCCTAGTTTTTGCGGTCTCAGCAACTCTGTTTTGCCTCGCTTTGCAGGTGGGGAGACTAAGGCGCGGAGCCTACCGCTGCCTCTCCCCGCCCCCCATAGCTAGTGAGCGCAGGGGCGATGGAGCATTTGAGCCTGCTCCGAGATCAGGGTATTCTGTGCTGACCCCTGGCGGGCACCTGGGCACCGGGAATTGCCGAGGAGCATCAGAGCAGTGGACAGGTGTAGTCAGGTGTTGGAGAGAAGGGACGGTGGGTAGTGGGATCTGCATTGAGGGGCCTGGAGTGGTGTACAGACCTTAAGAGTCAAAAGAGAAGACCAAGGCTTTACCTAAACTCGAGTCAGATGTGGCTGTTTTCCTAGTGCTAGTGTTTTGTGAAATGAACTTCACTTTTCTCTTTGCTCACAGTGATTTCGAATGGCACACCTGGAAATTCTCTCAGAGCATTAGGTTTTGAGAAAAAGCCACTAGAACAGAGGTTTCTAAACTACACACACACACACACACACACACACACCCAGTTCTCCCTGCTGCCTGTTTTTGTAGGGCCTGCAAGTTAAGGCTGTTCTTTACTTTTTTAAATGTTTGGGGTGGGGTGGGGGGTGCCAGGAGAAGGATGACAGGTGAACATTATATCACATTAAACTTCACCGTAGAGTTTAGTTAGAGTACACTGCTCATTCATTGAGTATTGTCTGTGGCTGCTTTAGCTCTGCAGCCGTGGAGTTGAGCGGTGGTGTGGCTCTCAAAACCTGAAGTATTTACTGTCTGGTCCTTTACAGAAAACAGACTTTGCCCTAGAAATGTAGAGCCTGGTTTGAGAATTTGGGAAGAGCAGTCAGTGTTAATAATGTAAACTGTAAACATGTGTATGAGTAAAGTTGTTCTTTGCTTGAAATTTTAAGAACCATGGTAGCACTAATGCTATTTTGAATAGGCTTGTAATAGAAAACATCTTAAATTTTATTTTATTTTTTTAGTGTATATATAGCAAGAGAAAAATGTATTGAAATCCTTGGGCGAGGGATGCTAGAATTTCAATACATTTCATGCTAACACCTTGTTTATTTTCAGATGTAGTGGCTTATGTTGAAGTGTGGTCAGCCAATGGAACAGAAAATTATTCAAAGACATTTACAAACCAACTTGTGGAGATGGGGGCAAAGGTAAGAAATTCATCTTACCATTGCTACGTGTGAGTAACAAGTTCATCTTACCATTGCTACATGTGAATAAGAAATTCATCTTACCATTGCTACATGTGAGTAACAAGCTCATCTTACTATTGCTACATGTGAGTAACAAATTCATCTTACCATTGCTACATATGAGTAAGAAATCCATCTTATCTTTGCTACATGTGGGTAAGAAATTCATTTACCATTGCTACATGTGAGTAACAAATTCATCTTACCGTTGCTGCATATGATAGTCCTCTGATACATAATGAGATATATCTTCATTTCCTCATTTGGGGAGTTACTAGGACATGAAAGGAAAGAAGGCAGCGGGTAAGTGGCAGGAGAAAGAAGAAGAGAACCGCAGCATAAATTGGCACAGTAGGGTTCTAAGACAGTTGGTCTTGTGCTTGGGAGGGAGAAGGAGAACTCGGGGATGAAAATGTGGATCCCGCCATTGGGTACTGGGATGCATGATGCTGTTGATCAAAGTGAGGAATACAGGGAAAGGAACAGGTGTTTAAGGGACAGGTTGTGAAGTTGGGACATTGGAAATATCTGACACACATTTAGGTATACACATCTGGAACTTGAGGTAGTCAAGTCTAGAAACATCATTTTAGGGGTCAAGCGCCTACAGCTCAGGTGAGGCCACCGGTGTGATAATGACCCAGGTGGTTAGAAGAAAAAGTACTGAAGGTGGACCCTGTTTAATATTTCAAGGGCTGGTAATGGGAGGCAGGTACCCAGGGACAGAGACAGAGAAGAATGCCAGGAGAATTCAGAAGACAAGTCTGGAAATCGAGGGAAGGATTTGAAAACGCCGCAGCCTCTAGAGAAGTTGAAACTGGCGAGTATACTTCAGGTTTGAGAACTCGAAGGGCACTGTTTTTTGTTTTTTTGGTACATGCCCTTAGCGGGAACTGAACCCAGGACTCTGGTCCACAGGCTGACGCTCTAACTGCTGAGCCAAACCGGCCAGGGCTCGAAGGACACTGTTGAGCACAGTGCAGTTTCAGGGAGCTGGACAGAGGGGATGAGATTGTCCCAGGAATCACAGCCATGCGGGTTGCTTTCAGTTTCTGTCGCCCTGGCTGGTCCTTTCACCTTCTCACCGGTGGCTCTCAATGCTAGTTGAGAAATGAGGAGCAGACATGGTGACTGCAGACTGTTCTCCCAGAGTTCAGCTGTGAGTAAAGTGTGTTTGTGTGTGTTGGGACCTGGGGGAGGGTGTAGTGGAGTGTTTCCTTTTGTGGTGAGGTTCTTTGTGTCTCTTGTTCAGAAACATCTGTTCCCAAACCTAGGGTACGAAGGTCGCCTCCTGCAGGCTTTATCAGTTTGCCTTTCGTGTTTAGGTGGATAGTGCATCTGGCATTGATTATCATATGTGGTGTGAACTAGTTTCATTTTTTCCCCATGTGAATATTCTTTCTGCTCAACACCATTTATTGAAAACTGTCCTTTAGCCCTGGCCAGTTTGGCTCAGCGGTTAGAGCATCGACCTGCGGTCCAGAGAGACCCGGGTTCAGTTCCCGCTAAGGGCGTGTACCTCGGTTGCAGTTTGTCCCCGGCCCTGGTTGGTCGTGCGGGTGGCAGCCACTCAGTGTGTCCCTTTCACGTCGATGTTTCTCTCTCTCTCTCTTCCTCTCTCTCCTTCCCACTCTATCTAAAAAAAAAAAAAAATGGAAAAATGTCCTTGGGTGAGGATAAAAAAAAAAAAGAAAGAAAATTGTCCTTTAAACAAGCTGCATAGTAATACCTTTTCCATCAGTCAGGTGTACGTATGTATGTCTCAGTGTGAGTGTATTGGGCCTCACAACAAATCGCCTTGTCTTTTTTTGTTTTTTTGTTTTTATATCCTCACCCGAGGACATTTTTTGTTCAGGTAGAGTGGGAGGGAGAGAGAGGAAGAGAGAGAGAAACATCGATGTGAAAGGGACACATCGAGTGGCTGCCACCCGCACGACCGACCAGGGCCGGGGACAAACTGCAACCGAGGTACATGCCCTTAGCGGGAACCGAACCCGGTCTCTCGGGACCGCAGGCTGATGCTCTAACCGCTGAGCCAAACCGGCCAGGGCCTCCCTGTCTTAATTGCTCTTCATCATACATTTTCATGTGTCCTCTCCTTATTCTTTGGGGTGTTCTGGCCATTCTTAACCTTTTCCCTTTCTGGATACATTTTAGAATCAGTTTGTTAGTTTACAACAGAGCGCTTTTTTGGGATTTTGATTGGGGTTGGATTGATAGCAAAGATCAGTGTGGAGAGAACTGACATTTTGACAAAATTGAATTTTCCAACCCATGAACACGATATATGCCTTTGTTGATTTTGGTTTTTAACATTCATTTCAGTAATATTTTATAATTTTCTGTGCTTATTTTTGATGCTATTATAAATAGTATCTCTAAAATTCTTTTTTCTAACTGCTGCAGATATATAGAAATAACTTGTTTTTGCATGTCCACCTTGTTTTCCAGAAAACTTAACAAACTCATTTATAAGTTCTGTGGTATTTTGGGGATTTTAAAAATGTACATAATTGAATCATATGTGCACAAGGCAGCTTTATTTTGTTTTTTTCCTAACCCTAACACCGTTTATTTCTTTTCCTTGTCATACTGCACAAGGGGCCAGTTGAACAGAATGGAGACATCAGGCATCCTCGTCTGCGTCCTCCTCTCAAGGGACAGCTTGTAGCATTGTCCCTGATGCGTTTTGTCCCAAATTCTCAGCAGTTACTGAGAATTTCCCCATGAGGAAACTTCTTAATTTTTTTACTTTTTAATTTTATTAAATGTGGTTTTTGCATGTATTGAGATGATCATAATGATGTTTCACTTTGTAGTGAATAATAATTTTTTTATGTTAACAACGTGGTCCTGGAATAAATTCAAATGGTGGGAATGTACAGGATGGGACAAAAGTAGGTTTACAGTTGCGAGTACACAAAACAGAGTTTATTCTTGTATTATTATTTCTTAATTATTTTATTATTTGCCATACAAACAACTATAAACCTATTTTTGCCTCACCCTGTATTATCCTTTATATAGGTTGATACAGTTTGCTAACATTTTGTTGCTTATTTTGCACGTCTCCATGACATTGTATGCAAATAGTAATATTTTTTTCCCCTGTACTTGACAGGTTTCAAAGACTTTTAGCAAACGAGTGACTCATGTCGTGTTCAAAGACGGCCACCAGCGCACTTGGGAGAGAGCGCAGGAGAGAGGGGTCAAGCTCGTCTCCGTGCTCTGGGTGGAAAAGTGAGTTCTTTCTCATCTTGTTCCTCGAGTATCTAGTGTCGCGCAAGCATGACACTGTATTTCCCAGGGACCACAGGACCAGACAATGTGTGATTCCCATCTTTTCCCTGCTTCTTACCTGGACAGGTCATTTAAATCCTCCAGCCTCAGTTTCCGCAGCCGAACCACGGGTGTGGTGTAACCCCTCACCCTTCCCAGACGGGAGTGAGCACGCAGGCTGGAGAGCTTGTGCTCCGTGTACTCAGGAAACGGGGAGCCCACGCACGGAGCCAGAGGCACCGGCCTGCTGGGGCGGCCTGACCGCGGTCCACAGACCGACTTCGGTTTCTCTCAGTTCTGGGGGCGGGGGGTTCAAGATCGAAGTCGGCAGGGTTGCTTTCTTCCGAGTCCTCTCCCCTTGGCCTGCAGGTGGCTGTCTTCACGTGTTCTCTCGGAGGGTGTTAGGTCTTGTGAATTTTAGGGGGCACACGATTGAGCCCCTGGCACGAGTGTTCAGGGGGAGCTTGAGGTGGGAGAAGGGTGTGGGAGGAGGCCGGAGAGAGGCAGGGAGAGAGCTTGAGGCTGCCCTGTAGGTTGTGGCACGGCCCCTGCGCCTCCTTCAGCGTTTTCGCCCCCGTAGGAGAGCCGATCCAGGGCGCTATCGTGCCTGTTGCCTGGTCCCTTGTCTCCGCAGGCTGGGCCAGGGCGGTATTGATGATTCCAGTCTCCCTCTCCACCCTTTGTTTAAAATCACATGTTCTTCATTTGGGTTTGTCTGATGTTTCCCAGTGATTAGATTCCGGTTGTGGTTTCCCACCCAGAACGCTCCGTGAGTGATGTGTGTCTTGCCTAGAGGCCTACAGTGTTCGTCCGCCTCTCCTGGGTGATACTAATTGCGTTCACCTGGCCACGTGTTTGCTGCTTTTTCCACTGTATAATTCCTTTCTGTGTCTCTCGAAACTAATCAGCCACCCGTGGGGAGCCCTCTTAAGCTCATGCAGACATCCTGCTCCTCACCGGGTCTGCAGCTCCCGGTGCCCCAGGTGCAGCATCTCGTGACGGTTCTTGCTGCACCAACCTTCACTTTGATCTTGCAAGACGACCATGTCGTGAGTCCAGCACGTCCAGCTTTCCCGGGTAGTCTCGGATTTGTACAAAATACAGAGCCTGCTTCTGTGCTGACTGACCAGCACCCCGTCCCCACTGCCCCACCTGGCCCGCACCACACTGATCCCTGTTGTCCCTGGACGCTTCGCACGAGTGGAACCCCCGTGACCGTTCACGTCCGACCTTAGCGTACTGTGGGAAGGTTCATTCATGCGGAACGTGTCAGTGCTACGCTCCTTTGAGTGCTGAACAGTAGTCCCTCCTACCGATAGACCTTATTCCGTTTTGTGTGTCTGTACCTCCCCGAGATTTGGTAGAGATTGTGCTGAATCCCTAACTAGGGAACCGTTGCCATTTTAACAACATTCACTCTTCAATCCATAGCCTTGGGACGTGCTTGTGGTTCTTCTAGGCCTTTTGTTTCTTTCAGTGTACACATTTTACATCCTCTAGGTTAAATCTGTTCCTGAATGCTTCCTTCTTTTTGATGCTATTATAAATGGGATAGTTGTATTAATTTTCTTTTTAGATCGTGGGGTTATTAATATAAAAGACATGACTGGTTTTTGTATATTGATCTTGTATCCTGCAAGTTTGTCAAACTGGTTTGTTAGCTCCAAGTGTTTTTGTGATTTCTGTAGGATTTCCTGTAGACACTCCTCTGTGATCTGTATGTGGACAGTGTACGTTTTCTTTCCCGTCTGGATGCCTTTGACGTCTTTTCCTTGCTTGATGCCCGACCACAACTCCAGCGCAGAGGTGGTGTGAGTGGCCCTCCTGCTCTCGTCGCAGCTATGGGCAGTGAGAAGCGTTCTCTGTGTCCCTTGGACCAGTGACGTAGCTGGGTTTTCACAGATGCCCTTTGTCAGGTCGAGGGGCTTTCCTTCTGACCAGTTATGTATTTGTCTGCGTTTGTTGTTCATCTTGGAGGGGTGTTGTTGGATTCTGTCAGGTTCTTTTTCTGTACCTATTTGTGATGTTCATGTGGTTTCTGGCTATCATTCTATTTGGTGTATTACATTGATTTTTGTACAGCGAACCAACCTTGCACTCCTGGGATAAATATTGCTCGGTCATATGTATACTTTTTGGTAGTACTTTCCCTTTTAAAATTTTTATTAGTATTTTTGCAAGTATAGTTAAGCGATATTGATCTGTAGTTTTCTTGTGATGACTTTATGGTTTTGGTGTCAGAGCAAAACTGGCATCATAGAACAATTTGGGATGTGTTCTGTTTTTTTAAATGTTTTTAAGGATTAATGTTCATTCTTATTTAAGCTTTTGGTAGCATTCACCCACATGTAAAGTCTGGGCTTGGGCTTAAATTTGTGGAAGCTTTTTTGATTAGTAATGCAGTATCATCTTATAGGTGTAGTCACACTGTATATTTCTTCTCGAGTCACTTTGAATAGTTTGTCTTTCTAAGATTTGTCCATTTCATGTGGATTATCTAATTTGTTGGCAAACACTTGTTTGTGGTATTCTGTTATAATTCTTGTTTTAAATACAGTTGGTAATTCATTTCTGATTTTAGTTATCTCTTTTTGTCTTGATCAGTCTAGCTAAAGGCTTGTCAATTTTATTGATCTTTTCAAAGAACCAACAATTTTTTTTTCTCTTTTTCTGTTTTTTATTTCTATTCTAATCTTAATTATTTCCTTCCTTTTGCTTTGCTTTGCGGTCAGTTTGCTCTTTCTCTGATTTCATTTGGTAGAAGGTTAGATTATTGATTTGAAATTTTCCTCTTTTTAAATGTGTTCACAGTTATAAATTTCCTTCTAAGTACTGCTTTAGCTGCATCTTATCAAATTTGATATGTTTTAGTTTTCATTTATTTCAAAGTATTTTCTTTTTCTCCATTTCTTCTTTGACCTGTTGGTTATTTATGATGTTCTTATTTAACTTCTACATATTGTGAGTTTTCCAAATTTCATTCTGTTTTTGATAATATCATTTTATTCTGTTGTGGTCAGAGAAGATAGTTTGTATTATTTTCGTCCCTTTCAGGTAGCTGAGATCTGTGCTGTGCTCTCACATCTGGTCTCCCTGGGAGAACGTGGCCTGTGCCCTGGCGAAGGTGTGACCCCTGCGGAAGATGCTCTGCTCACACCTTCTGCCAGGCCTGTCGCGGTCGGTTTATGCTCTTCTAGAGTTTTTTCCCTTCTGGATCTTTCATGTTGAAGTCTCCAAGTGTTGTTGTTAAATTGTTTATTTCTCACTTCAGTTCTGTCAGTGTAGACTTTTCTAAATCAGAGGACAAGTGTCCTTGGTTGTTCCTTACCTGTGGTCATTCGTGAATATTAGCAGTGGGCACGTGATTCCAGGTCGACAGTAGTTTGTGTTCAGTCACGTGGAGGTGTGCGCACAGTCTTCTGGCCTCCGCTGTCTCGCGAGACTGTCTTAGTCACGGGCCATTCTAGCTGTAAGTGCTGTGTTCTTTGGCTTCTTCCAGTCTGCTACTTATCTCTGGTTTGCAGAAGTTCAACTGAAATGCTTTTGAATTTACCCTGTGTAGATTCACTGGGGTTTTTGTGTAAACTATTAGTTTGGGGCTGTTATTTCTTCAAGTGGCTTTTCTGCCTCCTTCTTCCTCTCTTGCGGGCACTCTGATGAGCTGCAGGACAGGGACTGGCATCTGTGACGGGCAGAGCCTGTGGTCTCTCTCTGACTCCTGGGCCGGGGCCAGGGCAGCCCTGGAGCAGGAGCTGTGTGGGCGAGGCTGTTGGTCAGCTCATCAGGATGCCGGCAGAGGGCCTGGTGTGGTGGGGCTTAGTTTGTTGGTCCCTCCTGCGTACACAGCCTTTGACCTTGGACACTTTACCACTGTCCTTCATGCCTGGTTTTGTTCATTATTTTCAGTCTTATTTTTTTTTCTCTCGCCATATTGACCTTTATTCATTTTAGACAGAAGAAGGGAGAGCGAGAGAAACATCGATTTGCTGTTCCACTTCACTATGCATCATTGGGTGATTTTTGTACATGCCCTGACCAGGGGTCGAACCTGAAACCTCGGTGTATCGGGATGATGCTCTAACCAACTGAGCTACCTGGCCAGGGCCCACCTTGGTTCTTCTTTGTTTTTTATTACAACAATGTTTTCCATGGCCTCACAGAGTATAGTTAGAGGAGTTCTTGAATTGCCTTCTCCGATCCCTTCAGCATGTCGAGATCGGCCCTCTATTGGTGGTTTCTCTTGAGAACGCGTCATGTTTCTCTGGCTCTTCGCATGACATGACTTCCGCTGTGTTTGGACATTGTGAATGCTGCAGGACTCTGGGTTCTGCATGGCGCCTCCTCTCCCAGTTCTTCGCCTGTTTCGCCCTCAGCTCCTGCATCGTGTCCCATTTGAAGGGCTCCCTTCCCACAGTGCTCTCTGCTCCCCAGCCTGCAGTGGGGCCCTCCGTCACCCTGGGTCTCAGCTCCTGCATCGTGTCCCATTTGAAGTGTTCCCTTCCCACAGTGCTCTCTGCTCCCCAGCCCGCAGTGGGGCCCTCCGTCACCCTGGGTCTCAGCTCCTGCATCGTGTCCATTTGAAGGGCTCCCTTCCCACAGTGCTCTCTGCTCCCCAGCCTGCAGTGGGGCCTCCGTCACCCTGGGTCTCAGCTCCTGCATCGTGTCCATTTGAAGGGCTCCCTTCCCACAGTGCTCTCTGCTCCCCAGCCTGCAGTGGGGCCTCCGTCACCCTGGGTCTCAGCTCCTGCATCGTGTCCATTTGAAGGGCTCCCTTCCCACAGTGCTCTCTGCTCCCCAGCCTGCAGTGGGGCCTCCGTCACCCTGGGTCTCAGCTCCTTGCTTCCTTTTTGTACTGGTAACGCGTACTTTGTTCTGTCTTTGTGCCTACCTGTCTGCATAGTGGTGGATTTTGGTCTTCCTGTCATAATGTGAACTATAAGTGCATCCACTATTTGTCTTGTTTTTTATTGTTTTTCCACTAAGTTATCTTAACACATTCCTGCTCAGAGTAGGTGCACAATAACTATTTGTCCCTCCCACTAACGAACACAGGAGGCTCTGCTTCCGTTGGCTTAAAGATGTCAGCATTTCTTGGGGGAAGTACTTGAGCTCATGTAAAAGTTGATATAGGAATGTGGGAGGGGGAGGGGACAGGAAGACAGACCTTCACTGAAAGCTTGAAGTTAACGGAGATGCTTTTATAAGACTCAGATGACAGGAGTCCTGGCTGATATGGGGCCTCTCGCCCACACTCCCTCCCCTGAGAGGCCTCCCTCCTGCTGGTCGGTCCCCTGATCCCGTCCTCTCTCGTCCCCTTTCTCTCTCTCTGTCCCCACTTGGCCCTTGTTTCTCAAGGACACATGGAAACTCCAAAGTACTTGTAACTTTCCCCAAAGGCAACCTCGAAGCTCCCATTAAAGTGAACTTTTAATTGCATTTTTAATACAAATTCTTCCTTTCTTGTGTATTGGTGTTGTAGTCAGATTTTAATTACCATAACAATTACTGATTTTTTAGATTTTCTTTTGCTGTCTTGAAAACATAAACTTTCTTTGGAATGAAGTGTGTTTGGACTTAAATGTCTGTATGTCTTTTTTTTTTTTTAATTAATTTTTGTTACAGATGTTTCTCCTTTTCCCCCACTGATTCCCCCCTCCTCCTCCCTCCCTGCCCTTTCCCCAGTTTGTTGTCCATGTCCACTGTTCATGCATACATGCATATAAATTCTGTGGTTTATCTCTTCCCCACCACTCCCCTATTTAGGGGATTGTCAGTCTGTACCCCACTTCCGCGTCTCTGGGACTACCCCCTTCCTAGACTGTTATGTTCATTATATTCCACAAATAAGTGAGATCATATGAAACTTGTCTCTCTCTGTTTGGCTTGTTTCACTTAGGATGATACTTTCCAGGTCCCTCCATGTAGTCTCAAATGATAAGAGGTCTGTCTTTCTTACAGCTGCGTAGTACTCCATTGTGTACATGTACCACTGCTTTTTTATCCATTCGTCTACTGATGGACATTTGGGCTGTTTCCAGATCTTAGCTATTGTAAATAGTGCTGCTACAAACATGGGGGTACATGTATTCTTTCTGGTTGGTGTTTCAGGCTTCTTAGGATATATTCCTAGAAGTGGGATCACTGGGTCAAATGGAAGTTCAATTTTTAATTTTTTGAGGTAACACCATATTGTTTTCCATAGTGGCTGCACCAGTCTGCATTCCCACCAGCAGTGTCCTAGAGTCCCCTTTTCTCCACACCCTCGCCAGCACTTGTTGTTTGATGATTTGTTGATGGCGGCCATTCTGACAGGTGTGAGGTGATACCTCATTGTTGTTTTAATTAAATGTCTGTATGTCTTTAAAGTGAGAAGTCCTCGCCTAGTCTGCTTTTGCTTACCCTTCCTCTCCACAGTGGGGCAGCACTGGTAGGTGCTTTATCTAAGCCTGTACGAAACACGTACATGTACATTTATGTATCTGCATTTACATGTAAACTCACACTAATAAGTAATGTTTTATGGATACACACTTTTTCTGTTAACAGTGTATTAGAAGACATCTTCCGTGCTTGTGTGTAGCTGTCTCGTTACTGTAGCATGTGTGTGCTCTTGACACACCCGGTGATTTACGTGCTCATCTCCTGCTAAGCACCATGAAGGCTTCATTCCTCCTCCCGCTTCACACACAGCATGACATCGAGCCTTCGTGTGCACACTTTCTTGCAGATACAAGTCTTTCTGTAAGTTAAATTCCAAAAGTGGACTTTTGAGTTTAGAGGGCTTGCGCGTTTAAATTTGGGGTGGGTCTTAGGGTACCACCTGGAGACGGTGTGCCGACCCGTTCTTTTCCAGCAGGGTCAAGAACACCTGTTCTCCGCAGCCGTTGCTGTTTTACGCCCTCTGTCTGTCCTTTTGCTGACCGCCTGTCCAGGCCTTTGCTCCTTTTCCACTGAAGAGGTGCCTTGCACAGGAATGGCCACTGGGTGTCACCAGAGTCCCATTCTGTGGGGCGGTTCTGGACATTTCCTTTGACGAGCAGACAGCTGCACAACAGCCACAGATGCTGTCCTTCCCTGTGGACACTAGCCACACTCGAACTGAAGAAAGAAAGAGAGAGAGAGAGAGAGAGAGAGAGAGAGAGAGAGAAGAGAAAAGAAGAGAAAAGAAAAGAAAAGAAAAGAAGAGAAAAGAAGGTGAAAGACATAAAGGTCACCTTGACTGTCCCCTCTAAGTCCTGTTGAGAGAAGTTGATATAAAGTTAATTTTTTAAACCATTTTTAAGCTGAAGCTAAGTTGGCAGTGCAGTTCGCCAGGTTTGCTTTTGCCGTGTGAGTGTGGCATTGCCCAGGTGCCCGGCCCCTGCATTTTCTGTTTGCACGAGGAAGCCAGCCGTTGGTCCTCCGTCCACTGCAGCCCACCCGCCGTCTCAGTCTAGTTGCAGCAGCCGGCGCCCTGGACAGAAACGCCCGTCTTGGCCGTCCTCACTCCGGCCCTTCCTGTCCTCAGCCGGGCTTGGCTTCCGTGCTTGGACACCGTGGAAGGCACGGGGGACATGTGATGCCCCTCAGTTGTGTTGTACGGTGACCTGTGAGTTGATGGCTCTTTCTGCGCCTCTGTGTGGTGCCGCTGCTGTTCCCGGATCGTGTAGGCAGGAAGGTGCCTTGCCTCCCATCCCCGAGTCCCTGCAGCTTTTAAAGGGAGCGTCGTCAAACCACGTGAATCACTGTTCCCGGTCACACTTGACGTGTGTGTCTCCGTCTCTCTCCTCTGTTCAGCGGGTTGTAATCCTTTCCTGTTACTGTTTCTCTCGGTGCTTAAGTTGTCCTCCTGTGGCTGCTGGGTGCCCGTTGGGTTGACGTCTGCAGGTTTCCTTGTTCCCATCACCTCTGAACACTGCTGCTCCCCGACAGGTTTCCCCAGGCTCGCCTTGCATGTCCTCTCTTCCAGCCCCGGAGTCAGCCATTTCTCCAAGGAGCCCTGGTTCCTTTTGGGGGCACACAGTGTCTTGAACCCGAAATCTGGGTGCTCGGTGTGCTCCTTGCCTTGGGGGAGCTGTCGCTCCCACACCCTCTGTGGACAGTTAGTGATACACCTGTGTGTCTAGGTTTGTTCTGTAATCATCTCTGTGTAGTGAATCATGAGATCCTCCGATACCTGCGGTTCCAGCCCAAACCCAGGGGCTTTGTTCCTGTCCTCATCCCCTCAGTGAGGAGCCTGCTCCTGTGTGCTTGTGTGCAGGGTAGTTGATTACGTAGCGGGTGAGCCTCTCCTCCCCACGCTGTCCCTTCCCTGCTCGGCGCCTCTCCCACTCGCTCCCACACCGGCCACCCTCTCGCCTGCGTGGGCTCTGATGCTCCGCGCTGCGCCCTGCTCGTGGCCCTGCCGGGCTCCACAGCCCCTGTGTGGCTGCCCCCTGGCCCCTGCCTCCAGCGTGCACCCCACCCCACACTCAGCAGGCCCCGCCCCGCCCCGCCCCGTGAGCAGCTCTGGGATTGAATCCGGGAGGCCGGGGGAGGCCGGATTGACTTGAACAACCTCCTTCTCGGGAAGGCGCACCTGGAGCCTTGCCCGGGCTCAGCACTGAGATCTCTGGGTCGGCGTCGTTCTTCTGCTTGGAGCTTGTCGAGCCCTGGCCTGTGGAGCCCGCGGTGTTACAGGACAGTGTTTCTAACCCCTGCCAAGTAGATGGTTCTGCGTGCAGCAAACTGTTGGTGTCGCTGTGAGTTAGAACCAGGCAAAGCAATGCACAGAGGATCTGCTGTTACCAGTGAGGGCATCAGCCCAAAGAGGAAGACGTGTTCTCTGTCTCAGCACAGGGTTATGAGGACGCTGACCCGACCTTCTCAGGTCAGCCAGGGAGCTCTTCGCGATGCTGTGAGGTGGCGTTTGCCTTCTCCGGTGCCCTCGGCAGGGCGCGCTGGGCAGGCCCCGGGAGCACAGCTGTGGGAGGCTGGAGCCGGGTGAGAACCCAGCCCTTTGTCATCTGCAAGATGTATTGAGTTTATTATTATTTTAAAATAAATTAACATGTGTTTTAAGAATTGCTTGGTTTTAATTTCTGTTAAACAAATATATCAAAAACCCATTTGAGATTTCTGAAATTTTTTAGAGCGGAAGGGATTTGGGTCCAACAAGTCTGAGACCTACTGCTCTGTTTGTGTGCGTGGTTGCCATGGCCACGGCCTCCCACCGCATCTCGCTCTGCCTGGAGGGTGTGTGCAGACACATCTCCTCACTCTTCCCCTCAGGGAGGCTCCACGTTGCCCTGTCGGGTGGGACTGTGGGGAGGACTTCTCCCCTTTGGGAAGTCGACACCTGTCCGTTGTCCTAGCTTTCCCGGAGGCGGTGCTGACTGCGTGAACAGGGCACGGTGAGCCTGGTTTCGAGGACCGACTGAGATCCGAAGAGCATCACTTGTCATGGTGCCTGTCTCCTGCCAGCTCGGGCCAGGTCGCACGAGTGGGTGTGGAGACGGTGGCCAGGGTTTAGATGTTGAGGGGAAATGCCACCCAACTCCAGAGGTGTCCCCTCGGGGTGCTGTCGTTCACAGCAGTGGGGACGTGGACGAGGGGGTCATTCCCACCCTGCAGCGCACCTGACCTTCAGCTGTGGCCAGAAGACTCTGGGCTCGCTCTCGACAGAGGTATTTGCGGCAGGCAGGCAGGCAGGCAGGGTGTGGAATGGACGCACTGCTGCAGGCTCACCCGGCAGAAGCAGATGGCCCGGTGGTGTGGTCCCCAGGCTCCGTTCAGGGTGCAGCAGGCCTGGGCCTCTGGGGTCAGCGTGTCCTGGACGAGATGGGGGGGGGTGTCCCGCAGTCTCGGGGCTCACCTGTCTGGTGAGCATGTGGGCAGTTCTCCCGTCTCCTGGACCCTCGAGTCTGGTTGGAGGTCAGGGCACGGGCGAGGTTGTGATCTCCTGGGAAAGGGCAGGGCAGTGGCCAGGCCTCAGCGCACCCTGCATGTGGACAGTGAGGAGGAGGGAGACGGTGGCCTGTGGGCCCATTTCGCCCTGGCAGACCAGGCGCTTCCGGGGCCTGTGCACCCCTTTGCCAGGCTGCTGTGTCGCTCCGGTGCCCCAGGGAGTCGGCGGCCCGGCCTGCCTGCTGTGCTCCTCAGCTCCGGGGGAGGAGGACCGTCGGGGCGGCCCCGTTGGAGGGGGTGGGTGGCTCACTCTCCCCAGGGCTGGGAGTAGCTGCACTCACAAAAGGCAGGTCAGACTTGGTTCTGGCGTAGAGGCATCTCTTGAAACACTTTTCTTCTCAGCCACTAGGTGGGGGGAGGATGTCATTTCACACTTCAGAAGAAAAGCTGCGTCTAACTGGTGAGCTTTTTGTTTCTTCAGTAGGTCTGAATGCGAGCCTGGGGTAGTGGCCTTGGTGTTTTACTGGGCACTGCCGCGGGAGCCCTGTGCGCACTCGGGTGGCGCTCTAGCATGAAGGCCACCTGGGCCCTCACGGGGAAAGGTCACCGGTGAGCCCCAGGGGTTGGCGTCCTGGAGCGTGTCGTCCTCACAGGGAACAGGCTGGGACCTTGTTCCCAGAGGGGAGAGACAGCCCTTGGCACCCACTCCCCCTGGGCCCGGCTGTTCCCCACCCCCGAGTGGGAGCGAGAGCTTCTGTCCTGTGGACTCGGCCCTGGTCCGGAGTGTCCGCACCTCGCCCAGGGGCACTGTGAGCACAGCACTGCCCTGCGGTGACCAGGGTTGTGCCGGGAGGTTTCCCTGACTCTGCACCCCGTGTTCCGCACGCTGCTCGGCCGCCCCCGTGCGAGTTCTGTCTGCAACTGTGGGAAGTGGGTGCACCTCGCTGGGTGAGTGCTGCTCGGTGGGAACAGAACAAAGGGCCCTCTGAGAAGAGGCGTTGCTGGGACACATCCCGCTCCTGCCACGTCTCACTAGCCCTGGTCCTGCCCATCCTGCATCGTCCACCGCGGCCTGCAGTGTGCGTCATCCACTCTGACGCGTGACTGATGCGAAACAACATGTGCCCACTTTAAGTGTACACGTCATTGTATTGACTACTGTGCATACCCACGTGACCGCACTCGAAGCACAGGGCACTCCCGTCACCCCAAGTGCCCCGTGCCCTCTGCCGCCCGCAGACCCGCCCCGCCCCACGGCCGCCACTGCCCGGGCGGCCCTCACTGCAGGTCAGCATTGTGTGTTCTGGAATCTCCCGTCGGGAGGCTGCTCTGGTGTGCCCCCCCTGAGCCGGCCGCTTTTGTTGAGCACGGTGTTTCTGAGGTGGATCATGTGTTTTATGTATTTCTATATAGGGTATCCCGAAAACGTGTGTACACAGCTTATAATGATAAAGCCAGTGTTTATTGAATACATCTTACCTTCAGAATGTAGCAGGCCCTGCAGACACCCTGTGTAAGCTACAGCTTTGCTGCTTTTAGAGCCGAGTGCTGTTCTGTCGGATGGGTCCACCGGTTTGTTCAGTCCTGATGTTCAAGTTGCGGAGAAAAGGCAGGAAGTCGTTCAGAGATCGGGGGCAAGTCTGGGGGAGCAGCAGGGTATGGCTGGAACCTAGGGTGCAGGAGGACGCTGGGAGAGGGCAGAGGCGCTCCTGCAGGGCCATGGTGGAGTTTTCAGGGTGCCTCTGCCTGCGTCCTCGGCCGTCCTGGGCCTGTAAGCTCGGGCCCGCACGGGAATTCCTGCAGGTGACGCACAGACGCGTCGCAGTGGGCCCCACGCCAACTCGCCATCGTTTCTGTTCTAAACTTGTTTTTCTGTCTCGGTTTATGGTGCCCTTGACTCAGGAGACTTAGCTTTCACTGGGGTGATGTGAGTCCCCCACCGTCCGCCATGTACACACAGCACAGAGAGAGTGGGACCCCGTTGTGACCCCTCCTGCCACCCACGACTTGTCATGTCCTCCCTGTGCCTGTCACTGTCTTGGTTCTCCAGTTTTTGACATTGTCTGTTGACCCTCTGGAGTGGGAGGGGGACTTGAGCTGTCCAGCTCCCTGCCTTCCGGGAGCCCGCTCCATACACACAGGTCTGCAGTCTGCACACCCAGTGCTTCCCGGTGCTCCAGGGCCAGTGGGCACCACAGAGACTTCGTGTGCACTGCCGTGGCTGCGGGTTGTCCTGAGCCGCCTGAAGATGCCCGCAGTGCGTCTCCTCTCAAGTGACCTGCTCGTGCTGCTGGGCTCCGCTGGGTGTCCCGAGTCCAGGGCGTCTCTGGTTGGTGTCGCCCGTCCCCTCTGCTGCGGTGGCAGCAGTGAGCGGGGCCAGTGCTGCCAGCTCTGGGCACCGTGGGGAGTGTAACTGCTGCGCGTGCCCCTGCCCTTCGTGACCTTGGTGTCTGCCCCTGACCTCGAGTGGAGCCGGCTGCAGCGCCCCTGCTCACGGCCTCTGCAGCTCCGCATGGCGCCGGGGGTTCGCCCAGGGCACGGCCGTCCAGTGCTCGTTAGTGTGTCCCGCCCACGCTGGTGAGCATCCCAGGTGTCTCCATCCCAAATACTGCTGCCGCAGACATTGGTGCGCGTGTCTCCTGGGCCCGTTTCTCCCGCCCTCCACCCCCGCCTCTGGCAGCCACTGCTCCATCCTCTGCACCCGTGACCTTTGTTATTACATACGCGCACACTTTTGGGGGGGGGGGCTTCCACATAGATCATACAGTTCGGTCGTTCCCTTGTCCATGTGGAATATATTTTAAGACCCCCCCCCCAGTGGATGCCTGAAGCATTGGATAGCACCAAACCCTGTATGCATTCTGATTTCTCTTGTACGCGTGTCTCGGGGACCAAGGTCCAGTTGCCAGGCAGCCACAGCAAGGTGGGCCACAGGACCAGGGCCCCAGGAGAGTGGCAGTAGGGAGTGTGGCCGTGTCTCAGAATTCCTACCGGAACCACCCCCCACCTGCAGGACGTGGCCTGGTGCCCGCCGTCCAGGGTCCCTGCTGAAGTCCTTGCACAGGCTCAGAGCTTTCGGAGCGACACGTCGTCAGAACACGTCTTCCATTCACGTGTCCCCCAAATCGACACCCTTTCCATCTTAGCTGAGCCACACTGGCCAGGGCTCCTGCTCACTCTTATTATGTTTGAGGGAGTTTCTGTATCCGCGTGGGTGTCCTTGCCCCGTTCTTTGTTTGGACTGTATTTTATTTATGTCTTTAACTCATTTGCATACTAGGTATTGAGCAGGGATATCTTCTGAAATACAGTCAGAAGTGGTTAGGGTGAATTTTAAAAAGACTTCACAGATAAGTGAGATTGTTCTGCAAACGGGGTGGGGAGGGTTTTGGATCTGGGTCGGGAATTCGTAACTGCTTTAAGATTACTATTTCAGTGATAGATGAGTTACAGAAGGACAACGCTTAGGAAATCTCTGTAGTCCAGGTCTGAGCGGCTGAGGGCTTGCATGCAGGTCCTGGCCCAGGTCGCCGGTGTAGGAAGGAAGGTGGACGGTGTTTGGAGAGCGGCTGTGACGAAGTGGTGGCCCAGGCTGGGGCGGGGGCGGCCCTGCAGGAGCGCGGGTGGCGGGCTGCGCGTCTGAGAGGAACACAGAAAGGGGGTAGGCTTTCTGCCCTCAACTTCTTCAGGACTCTCTAGCTCTAAGCCCTCACATTGCAGCCTGTTGACATGCGTTAGGGGCACGTGCTCACACCTTCACGAGCGCCGTGCACTGGGCATTCGGGAATGTGATGCAAAGCTGAAGCTACTGCGGGAAAAGAACACGTCTTCACACCTCCCACTTCTACTCTTATCCTTAAAGTGACGTCTGTATTCGGTACTACGTGTTTTTACTTAGTAGACATGTCTATTAAAGCGGCCAGTGCGTGGGTTTCTTCAGTCACCACTGACGTGCAGATTTAATGCTGCGTGGACCTAACCAGCATGCTCACGAGAGGACTTGGGTCTCCTACAGGTGCAGGACGGCTGGGGCGCACGTCGCGGAGTCCCTGTTCCCGGCAGCGAGCGCTCACGGACACCTGCCGTGCCTCGTCAAGAAGAAAGTAAGTATGCGGTTGCAGTGTGGGTGGTGCCAACTATGCATTTATTCATTTTTTTTTTTCTGGCTTCTAGAAAAATAAAACTTAGAAATATAGTCAGGCATTGTCTTCAGTATGGCTATTGATGATACTGTTGTCACGTAGCATTTTTAGTGAGAGATTATTTTACCCCGTGAATACTTTGATGGAATTTGCAAGAAATGGAAAAGACTTGTTGGGTAAGAGAAAGCAAAGTCTAGAGACCACAGACGTTCGAGCGCTCTCACCATTACTGCAGAAGGATTCTGTGGGGTCCGTAGTGAATGCCTCTGTTAGGTTCAGCTGGAAAATCTTGGACTCTGGAGCTCCAGTGTGTCAGGTTATTCATTACAGAAAACCTGCTGTCCCGGAGGAGGGAGCTGCTTCCTCTCAGGCCTGACTCACGTTCTGGAGCCTCTCAGGACGTGTCCTCGTGGGAGAGAAAACTAGGTCACTGCGCAGTGCCAGGCACGGTGTGCGCGTGTGAGCATCGCACTGGAGAGAAGGTTCTCGTCCAGGCGCGAGTCCCAGGCGGGAACCGCGCGTCTCCTGGAGATGGGGAGCTCCTGCGGCCGCCTCTGCGCCCCGCAGATGGCCCTCCGACGTCTTCCTGACGCTCCGCCTCGGACGAGCCAGCATTTGCGAGCCGCGGGCTGGCTGGGCCGTCCTTCCGGGTGGGTCTTCTCTCGCGCTTGTCGCTGAAGGCTCGGCAGGCTCTGACTGCCCGGCTGAGCGACGCTGTGTCTGTCCTTTCAAAAAGAAAGCGCTTATTTCAAGAGCGTCCGTCAGGCAAGCACGTGCTCCGGGGAAGTTCCTAGCAGACGTCGTGAGATGTAAAGCGACCGTCTCCTCACTCCCTCCAGGCGAGCAGCTTCCAGCCTGACCTGGTGGTTGGGGACCGAGTGGCCCGCGCACAGGCGTCACCCTGGAGCCACACAGCATGTCTGACACGTGTCTCGGTGGCGGCAGCCCTTCGCGGAGCAGTGCGTTCTGGCCGAGGACGCAGCCCGCGCGGCTCCCTGTTCCCGCGCTGTGTTCTGCGGCGTGAATGTGCCTTTCCTGGGCCCGTCCCCTGGACCGTGGGCACTTGTCCAGGTGGACGGCCGGGACGTGGGTCGGTGGGTCAGAAGCGCAGACACTGCGACCTCAGCAGCCCACCAGCAGTGCGCAGCTACAGCCTGGCCGGGGCCCCTCCTCCTCCCGGCGCCTCTCCTTCCCTGTTCCGAAGGGAGCGGGACTCGGACCTGTGCCCTGGGCTCTTCCAGGGGCTGCTGGCTGACCCTCCTCCCGGCCTTCAGACACGCCAGCTTCATTTGTGTCTCAGAGCCAGTGCGCTGCCTGCTCCCTCTGTCGGGAGCTCGCTCGCCCCGAAATCCATCCACACGACCGGTTTCCGACTCCCGCAGGGCATGGTGCCGGCACGACTTTCGGGGGGACCGCGGGCTTCCCTCACGTGGGCGAGCAGTGCATCCCCGCCTAGCCGCCTGGCCAGCTGCCTTCCCTCCCTCCTGTGGTGATGGCGGTGGCGGCATTTACATCAGCTTCAGGTCTCAGTGGAGATCCCCCGACCCCACGTGACCACGCTTCGGAACCTATGTTCGCACTGCAGTCCCTCCGCTGTGACAACCCCCCCACTGGTCACAGGCAAGCTGACGCCCGGGGCAGGGGCGCAGACCCGCACTCCGTGGACCGCAGTCTGAAGCTCACTGTCGCAGCGGTTGCACAGGCAGGCCGTGCGGTACATTGGCGGAGTGGCAGGCCAGCGCCGCTGCCGGACTGGACTGTCCCACACGCGGCGTGTTGGCTGCTGCTGTGCTTATTCCTGCCCTTCCTTCGGAGAAAGGAAGCTCCGTGGCGAGGGTCTGTGTTCAAGACCAGTGCCCGACACACAGCTACGTCTTGTCAGCTCATCAGAAGAACGAGAGGATGGCTCCCTGGTGGGGCCGGATGCTGAATCGAGTCCTCAGCACAGGCATGAGGTCTCCCTCTAACGCTGTTGACGCCGGGACGGGTCAGACTGGGTGCCCTGGAAACACGCGGGCTGACGGCTCCGCCTGAGAACCAGGAGGCCCGGCGGCAGACCTCCTCCTCCAGGGTCCTTGCGAAAGTCTCAGGTGTGGGGGTGGTGCAGGCTCAGGTGTGCCTGGGTGGGCCGGGCTCTCAGTGCTTCTGCAGCAGAGGCAGTGGGAAGGTGTGAGGTGTTAGGAGACGTGCCCCTTCGAGGGTGTGACACTCCAGAGCTAACTCAGGACTTTGTCGAAGACGTGAGCCTGGGTTCACATGGCCGAGGTTTCCTGACGTGTCACAGATTTCATGTGTAGTTACACTTTGGGCTTTTTACTGGCTGAATGGGGTTACTGTGCTTTAAAGACAAGGCAAGATTAATGGTTGTTTCCTTTGGCAGTTATAAAATAATTGCTTTTGTGTTTTATTACCATGTCATAACTTTTGTGGGGCAGGGCGATAACATGAGCGTATCATGCACAAGAAGAAAGAGGCTAATGTTTTTGAGAATTGTCCTGGAAGCAGGCGGCTGGGCGGCTCCCCGCACGGGCCGCGGGAGCAGGCGGCTGGGATGCTCCCTGCGCGGGAGCAGGCGGCTGGGACGCTCCCCGCACGGGCCGCGGGAGCAGGCGGCTGGGACGCTCCCTGCACGGGCCGCGGGAGCAGGCGGCTGGGACGCTCCCTGCACGGGCCGAGGGAGCAGGCGGCTGGGATGCTCCCCGCACAGGCCGCGGGAGCAGGCAGCTGGGACGCTCCCCGCACGGGCCGCGGGAGCAGGCGGCTGGGACGCTCCCCGCACGGGCCGAGGGAGCAGGCGGCTGGGACGTTCCCCGCACGGGCCGAGGGAGCAGGCGGCTGGGACGCTCCCCGCACAGGCCGCGGGAGCAGGCGGCTGGGACGCTCCCCGCACAGGCCGCGGGAGCAGGCGGCTGGGACGCTCCCCGCACAGGCCGCGGGAGCAGGCGGCTGGGACGCTCCCCGCACGGGCCGAGGGAGCAGGCGGCTGGGACGCTCCCCGCACGGGCCGCGGGAGCAGGCGGCTGGGACGCTCCCCGCACGGGCCGCGGAAGCAGGCGGCTGGGATGCTCCCCGCACGGGCCGCGGGAGCAGGCGGCTGGGACGCTCCCCGCACGGGCCGCGGGAGCAGGCGGCTTAGACAGCCCTTCATTCGGTCTTTGCATTCTATTCATATCTCTTTTTGAGGTTTTTGGTTTTTTTTAAATTTTCACCTAAGGATGTTTATTGACTTTTTTGTTATTGTTAGAGAGGAAGGGAGTGGGAGAGAGAGAAACATTGATTGGTTTGCCTCCTGTGTGTGCCCCAACCAGGGATCAAACCTGCAGCCTGGTCTGTGCCCTGACCAGGAATCGAATCTGCACGCCTTTGGTGCACAGGACCGCGCTGCAGCCAACTGAGCTGCCCAGCCAGGACTCTGATCACACTTTTACAGTGTGTAAACTCACAAAAAATACCTTAGTGCAAAAAATACCTTAGTGTTATAAGAGACATTCAAAATGTACACGGAAGGGTTCTTTTCCTGTTTTGCGTAATTGCAGTACTGCATGTTAATTGTTATGTTCTTTTTGCACAGCATAGGTGTATGCAGCCCAAAGATTTTATTCCTAAAACACCAGAAAATGACAAGAGACTTCAAAAGAAAATTGAGAAAATGGCTAATGAGCTACAAAAGCAAAAAACAACTCTAGGTAAGCAAAGACTTATGGTGTGACCCTTTGCATTTGTGTGCACGCATCTGGTTTGATTTGCCTGGTGACTAGTGGCAGGCAGGGTGGCCTAGCGACGGGGGACCGCAGTGTTCTGGCCTGGGGGGAGGTACCGAGTTCAGGCCGCTTGGCAGTAGCCGTCACAGGGCCACAGGTGAGCCAGTCAATCACAAAGTGGTTCTTGTTTTGAGGTGTAATTGACATATAGCATTGTGTTAGTTTCAGGTGCATGCCTGAATCAGTATTTGTGCACATTGTTAATGTTCATCAACATACATAGTTACACATATTTTTTTCATTTCTTTTCTCGCCATTAGTGCTTTTACGATGTACTCTCTTAGCAGGTCTCAAATGTTGAGCACAGTATTGTTGATGTAGTTACCATGTGAACAGTGCGTCCCATGACTGACTGGTTTTATTACTGGAAGTTTGTACCCTTTGCCCCTTCACCCATTTCATGCCCCTCATTCCCCACCCCCTGCAGCCATCAATCTGCCCTCTGGCTCTCTGAGTTCTCAGATGGTTTTTTTTCAGATTCCACATATTAGTGATTTGATACAGTATCTGTCTTGCTCTGTCCATTTCACTTAACATAATGCCCTCAAGGTCCAATCCATGTCGTCTCAAATGGCAAGATTTCATTCTTTATGGCTGAGTAATATTCCATTGTATATATGTACCACATTTTCTTTATCCATTCATCCATTGATGAACAGTTACGTTACTTCCATATCTGGACTGTTATAAATAATGCTGCAGTCAACAAGGGGGTGCAGATATCTTGTATTTTCTTTGGTTAACTGCCCAGATGTGACATTGCTGGATCCCATGGAAGTTTTCTTAATTGTTTGAGGAACCTCCATACTGGTTTACGCAGTGGCTGCACCAGTATACATTCCCACCACCAATGCACAGGGGTTTCCTTTTCTCCACATTCTCCCAACTCATGTTATCTCTTGTCTTTTGGGTGATGGTCACTCTAACAGATGAGGTGGTGTCTCATTGTGGTTTTGACTTGCATTTCCCTGGTGATGAGTGATGTTCGCATCTTTTCATGGGCCTGTTGGCCATCTGTATGTCTTCTCAGGAAAAATGTCTACTCAGAACCTCTGGCCATTTTTAATCTTTTTTTCCAGTAGACGTGTTCTTTCAGTGATTTGGAGAACCCTTCGGACAGTCCTGATGCTCTGAAGTGCTGTGTTCCCAGTGTTTCTCTATAGCCTGGGTGTCTGTTGTGGAGGTGGTGATACTGATGGTGGAGGTGGAGAAGACGGAGTGTTGGTTCTGTTGTAGAGGTGGTGATACTGTTGGTGCAGGTGGAGGAGACGGAGTGTTGGTTCTGTTGTAGAGGTGGTGATACTGTTGGTGCAGGTGGAGGAGACGGAGTGTTGGTTCTGTTGTAGAGGTGGTGATACTGATGGTGCAGGTGGAGGAGACGGAGTGTTGGTTCTGTTGTAGAGGTGGTGATACTGATGGTGCAGGTGGAGGAGACGGAGTGTTGGTTCTGTTGTAGAGGTGGTGATACTGTTGGTGCAGGTGGAGGAGACGGAGTGTTGGTTCTGTTGTAGAGGTGGTGATACTGTTGGTGCAGGTGGAGGAGACGGAGTGTTGGTTCTGTTGTAGAGGTGGTGATACTGTTGGTGCAGGTGGAGGTGGTAGACTGTTGGTATCAGCAGGTGATGATTGGAAAGGGGAGGAGGAAACTGTGGTGGTTGGGGAACTTAAAAGGAATCCTGTTGTTGAAGTAGGATTGCATTTTTGAGCTTCAAACTGGATTTTGTTTTTGTTTTCTGTTTTTTTCAGAGAATGACGTCCCTGTTCTCTTGTTTGAGTCCAATGGTTCCCTGACGTACAGTCCCACCATCACCATGTACCGTGGTCACCACAGGGCCATGGAGAAGAGGTTGCAGGAGATGAAGGAGAAACGGGAAAACCTCTCCCCGACCTGTAAGTGCTTCCATTTCAGAAATGCAAGTGATGCGAATAGGTGACACATTGTGGTCGAAAGGTGTCTGTTTTCCTTTTCCTTGGTGTTTATTTCAAGTTTCCTGACTCGAACAGATTTTAACCTATTTCAGGACAGACTTTGTTAATATTTTCTTCCAGAAAACCTCATGCTTCATTAGCATTTTAAGCGTGAGTTGAGTGTATTGTTCTCCAGGGCTAGAATCCTGTTTGTTGTAGTTCCTTTGTCAGTTTTAACACTATGGGATTTTTAATTTATTTTATTTATTTATTTATTTTTTTAATCCTCACCCGAGGACATTTTTCCATTTTTTGTTCAGATAGAGTGGGAGGGAGAGAGAGAGAGCGAAACATCGACGTGAAAGGGACACATCGAGTGGCTGCCACCCGCACGACCCAAACAGGGCTGGGGACAAACTGCAACTGAGGTGCATGCCCTTAGCGGGAACCGAACCCGGTCTCTCTGGTCCTCAGGCCAATGCTCTAACTGCTGAGCCAAACCGGCCAGGGCTTAACACTATGGGATTTTTAAATTAAATTAATCAGTCCTCTCTTTTGAAGGAATTTGCTTTAGATTAAGTATCTAAACATAACCATCAATTTGTGTTTTTTCCTTTATCTTTAAAACTTTTAATTAATTTGCATATATACTTTTATAAAACATTGACCAGTCTGTGGCTCCTTAGTGAGAACCGTCTTGATTCCCACCTGACCCTCCTCTGCCCACGGCAACCCGAGTTTGAAGGGTGTGTTTCCAGTTCCTTGCACACCTGCGTCGCATGAAGATAACCTGTGCCTCTCTGTGTGGAGTTGTGACTTTCTTTGCATTGGATCCTGGCATACCTATTATTTTCAACTTTTTTTCTTACTTAAAAGTGGTTTGAAGGTTTTCTCAGGTCAGTAGTTGGACCTAACTCTTTTTTTTTTTCTTTCTTTAAAAGATGCTGCAAATTAGTGTAGAGTTTTAATATTGAATTCCTCTGTTGCATGTTTTTCTAGTTTTTCTTCACTAGAATTAACGCTGCAATCGTTACTCTTTTTAGACATCGTGGTTTTGCTGTTCTTGGGCTTCTAACCATTTGCCTCGTGGGTGTCGGGCTCCCCACCCCACTGTTACATCCACGCAGACGTGCTTCTGCAGACGTCTCGCCCTCCTGGGTCCTCATGGATCGAGGGAACATCAGTGTGCACAGGCAGAAGTTAAATTTTTATCTATAATTTTTTATTTTTCAAGAGATTCTGACAGATGGCCATGGTGCCTTTGCTGGTCGTTTGCAAACATGCCCGTGTCTCCCCTTGGAAAACTGGGTGGCAGTGGTCTCAGGTCTTCTTCACCCCGAGACGGAAACACTGCTCTTCTTTGTGTGATCGCTGTTGAGGTCGGCGGGGAATGGGCTGGTGAGGTTGGATGTCTTTTTGTGTTGTCGACTGGCCATCCCTGACCAACTCAGTGCTGGGCTCTGTTATGTCTGTGAGTTCCATGTCTTTGTCCAAATCCATTGTGTACTTTTCCTTCTGATTGGCAGAGCTGTTTGGGTGTCTTTCCACTAAAGAGTTGTTCTGGTTGTCACCAGTTGTGACACCTCCCAGCTGTCCAGTGTGCACACAGGGTGCTCCGTGGTACAGGCACTCAGTGAATTTGTTGTTGGATAAAGACACCAAATCCGTCCTCATGTCACCTGCAGTGACTTTTGCTAAACAGAAATGTTACATTTAATGTAGACAAATATTTTTTTATGGATTTTTCAGATAGAGTGTGGGGGTGGGGGGGTAGAGAGAGAGAGAGAAAATTGATACGAGAGAGACATCGGTGGGTTGCCTCCCGCACGACCCCAACCAGGGCCGGGATCGAATTGCAACCAAGGTACGTGCCCTTGACCAGATGAACCCACGACTCTGGTCCGAGGGCCGAAGCTCTAACCGCTGAGCCAAACCGGCCAGGGCAAGGCTAGACTTTTCAGGTGTTGCGTTTACATGTGTGTGTGTGTATGATACGGCGTGAGCACCGCAGTCAGGTTAGTTCTGGCTGCATGTGACAGGGGAGCAGCACCAGCGGCTGGATTGGACGGAGGCGCCCGTCTCTGTCGCCCCAGAGCAGTCGGAAGTCGGCACTCGGGCTGCCCTGGTGTCTGGCTCCCGTCTCTGCTTTGCTGTCCTTGGTGCCTGGCTGTTTGCAGACATGTGCCTCCCAGCTGGGCCAGCTTCCTGGGAGTACCCTGACCGGAAGCCTGGTCCACTGCTGCTGCCGAAGTCCGTGGGCTGAGCTCAGTCCTGTGGCTGTTCCTGGCTGTGAGCCACCTGTAACCGCCGATGGCCAGAGAGCGGCAAGGGCAGCAGCGCTGCTCCAGGGAGGCGACAGGCTGTGCAGCCTGTATCTGAGTCGGACATGCAGTCCGTGTGCCCGGTGACCCAGCATCGGGGTGACCTGGCCGGTGGGGCTGCAGCTGTTCTAGCCCAGGAAGAAGGCAACCAAGTGGCCTCCAGGAGACCACGAGCCCGACGGAATGTCATCTTTGCAGCGTGGCTTGCTGCTGTAGTAAGTGAGGTGCTGTTGCTGAGAGGGGGTGAGCGTGGACACGGAGGTGTGTCGTGGGCAGTGTTCGGGGGTTGCGTGCTGCTGGTGACCGTGTACCCTGCACAGAGACTCGCCCTGACCTGCACCCGCGCCCTCGCAGGGTCGCATCTGCCGCTTCGGTGCGCGAGCGCAGCTCAGAGCCAGCCGTAGAAGCTTCCGGAGCTTCCCTTCCTCGTCTCGGCTCCTTCCTGCTCTTTAATTGTGTGCTCGAGTTTTCTCAGTGGACACCTGTGGGTATGAGGTCAGAATGTCTCGTTTCTGGTGTGTTATAGTCACAGTCTTTGAAGATAATGCTTATGACCTTGTTTGTTAAATCACAGGCAACCCAACCTGGTGTTTTCTGTGAAACCTTCCGAGTCCCTCAGCCTCGGCACCACTGACCCTGTGCCGGGCACGTCTTCACGGGGTGCTGCCTGGGATTGGTGGCAGGCTTGGCTGCATCTCTGGCTTCTGCCCGTCAGGTGCCAGCAGCGTAGTGCCCCCGCCCCAGTGCCACACGACAGGCGGCAGGTGTGCAGGGAGCCCGCTGGGGCGGCGGGTGCGGTGCTGGAGAAGGAGCCTGCTCGTCAGGCTGGGACGGACGGGAGAGAGCCGGTCCCCTTGGCCGAGCCTCCGCTTGGGCCCGGCCAGGCCGGCTTTCCAGGCCCTCTCTGCTTGTCCCGGGGCTAACCCTCTCACAGGTGGGTTAAGTGCATTAATTTATGGTGCTCATCACCTGCGATAGATTTCAGGACGCTCTTGGGCTCGTTTCCGGCGTGTGTGGAAGGCGCAGGACGAGGCCTCGGCCTGTGTGGGTGACGCAGGCGCCTGGGCTCCGTGGCTTCGTCTGAAAGTGTATCAGAATTGTGTCTAACGAAATGTTTTGATTGTGCTTTCAGCTTCCCAAACGATTGAAAAGCCTTATGAGAACCCTGTTAACTCTTCGTGTGAAGCATCTTCGAACATTTCACATGATACTCTGTGCTCAGGTAAGTTATTTTCTGTGATATATTTAAGCATAAGAATATTATGGTTGTTCTTATTTGGAATTCCATTCGATGAGAAGACTCTAGTTACTTACAAAGTAGAATTCCTGAATTTACCCTGAAATTAGGAAGTAATAAAAAATAGTGATTGTAATAAAATTACGTCATGACAAATTGCAAGAATTAAACCTCGTTTTTTGGTTCCTGTGGTTTTTCTCTTAGCATTTGTTTTCTTGACACCGACTCAGTTGCTCGCTTAAAAGTATATACATATAATCTCGTGTGAAATAACTTGCAGTTGAATGTGCATCACAGCACAGTGGGAGAGCTGTGGACAGTGTTCCCGCCTGTGCTCGGGGGGCCCAGCGGCATGCTTCCGTGTCCTCGGGAACGTGTGCTGGGGCCAGCGGCATGCTTCCGTGTCGTCAGGGAACCAGGCCAGCCAGGGTTAGCTCTCCTAATGATGACAGTGCTTCAGCTGTGTCACTGTGCTCGAGAAGGCAGGGTTACTTGTACAGTGACCCAGACCCTCTTTTAAAGGTTCGTTCTTTGTCATTGTCTTCCAGAGGACTCCTTTGCTGGTGGTCTGCAGTTGTCTTTTGATGATCTTTGTGGAAACTCAAGATGTGGGAACCAGGAAAGGAAGTGGGGCGGATTCGCTGATGACATTGAAAGTGAGGTGTGTGTTTCTTCACCTGCACTGAGAACAAGCAGTATCCAGCCACCAGCATCTCCCACGCCCCGCAGCCAGTCACCTCCCCAGAAATCTACGAGGCACCCTTTGGAGGAAGAAGGAAGTGGGCAGCGAGGGCCTGGCGGTGAGGTGGTTGGTCCTGAGAAGCCGCCTGAAGGCACCGCCCCGATGGTCGATGAGAGGGGTGCTTTGTCTCCTGCGTCGTCTGCAGCCAAAGGCCACCCTCTGGGACACCTGTGGCCCAAGAGCTCGGCAAAGAGAAGACGAACCGCAGAACCTCCGCCTCCGAAGGAAAGACTGAAGAAAAGAGTCGGCAGGAGGTCTCCCGCGCCACGCGTGCAGCTGTTCCCAGCAGAGAGCGGCCTGCAGGCCACGGCCAGCTCTCCTGTCAGGACACTTGACGGGGGGGCGTCCTCGTATGAGGATTACTTCTCACCCGATAACCTTAGGGAAAGGCGCTCGGACAGTCTTCGCCCTGGACGGCGGTCGTCCTTAAGCCCTGCTCAGTTCCTCTGCAGAGTAGGGCTTTCCAAGGAGGAGAGAAAAAACGTCTTAGAAACGTGTGACTTTTCCTGCATCGGCAGAAAACCCAGGTCAGTCGCCATCACCAGTGTGACAGCGAAACCTACTTCCAGTCTCCAGACGCCGAGAAGGGATGAGTCCGACACACCTGTGGGTGGTGCGACGTCTAAGGAGACACCTGCTGCTGAGGAAGCTCCCGGGCGCTGTGGACAGGCTGATGCGCAGAAGGGAGCTGGTGCGAGCCCCGACGGGAATGGATTTTCCCACAGCGACAGCGGGCTCATGCACCAGAGGGGACGGGCCGGCAGAGCGCAGCAGGGTGGTTCCGCTCCGAGCAGTGAAGAAATGGAAGAGTTGGTGGACGTGCAAAGAGAAGGCCCCACTTCTAGCACGCTGAGCTCCTCTGAAGGTGAATCTTACAGCATTATACGTGAATTGGGTAGGTGATTGGCATGTGGCCCGGTCTGGAGAAGGGCCGACTTGGGCAGAGGCTGCAGGGGAGCCGTGAGTCCCAGGTGCCTCCGTCTAGGAGCGCGGAACAGTGTGTACATCTTGTATGTTCATCCTGATTCTTGCATAATTAAATGTCTCTTTTTTTTTAATTTTAAAGAATGTGGGTTTTTATATTTTCTGGTGGTACATTCTTTAGAGGCAATGGCTCACCACCCTATGGAATTTCTAGGTCACCTCTGTTAGGCATAAATTTCTCCGAGCCCTTTCTTTCTCCCGGTGAGAAGAAAGTGATACCTCTTGCACTGTGTGCAGTTAGTGTGCATCATCGGCGGGCGCACACTTCTGTGTTCCCGTGTAGCCTCACCGTAGTGCCGGGCTGTGCACAGAAGCACACGCAGACGGGGCTATGTGCACAGAGGCACACGCAGACAGGGCTGTGCACAAGCACACGCAGACGGGGCTTTGTGCACAAGCACATGCAGACGGGTCTGTGCACAAGCACACGCAGACAAGGCTGTGTGCACAGAGGCACACGCAGACAGGGCTGTGCATAAGCACATGCAGACGGGGCTGTGCACAAGCACACGCAGACAGGGCTGTGCATAAGCACATGCAGACAGGGCTGTGCACAAGCACACGCAGACAAGGCTGTGTGCACAGAGGCACACGCAGACAAGGCTGTGTGCACAAGCACATACAGACGGGGCTGTGTGCACAGAGGCACACGCAGACAAGGCTGTGTGCACAGAGGCACATGCAGACGGGGCTGTGCACAAGCACACGCAGACGGGGCTGTGCACAAGCACACGCAGACAAGGCTGTGTGCACAGAGGCACACGCAGACGGGGCTGTGTGCACAAGCACACGCAGACGGGGCTGTGTGCACAGAGGCACACACAGACGGGGCTGTGTGCACAGAGGCACACGCAGACAAGGCTGTGCACAGAGGTACACGCAGACGGGGCTGTGTGCACAGAGGCACACGCAGACAAGGCTGTGCACAGAGGCACACGCAGACGGCTCTGTGCACAGAGGCACACGCAGACGGGGCTGTGCACAGAGGCACACGTAGACGGGGCTGTGTGCACAGAGGCACACGCAGATGGGGTGTACACACATTGCATTCCCAGCAGGGACACTGTTTATTGCGGGCGGTGAAGGTCACTGATTCTATCAAGAAAAGGGAAGGTATGGAAAAGTACATGGATATATGTCATTAGTAATTTATTTTGCAGAAAATTTTGACAGTGTTAGCTATAAAGAAATATTTAACGCTTTCCTTAGCCGAGTTTATTGTAGCAGACTTTGTTTGACTTTTATTTATTTTGCTTTAAATGTGCCATTTAGATTTATTCCGGTCGGTAATGTAACTGTAACCACATCAATGGACTGTGTAATGGAAGTAATTGTCGCGAAGGTAGTGAGGCCGCTGTGTAACCTGGTGGTTACTGGACGGGAAAGGGGAAGGGGAGGCTGGGTAACTCAGGCCTTCTGTGCAGCTTCGCCAGGAAGCCGCAGTCAACACTCGGCAGGTTCGTTCCCACAGATCCTGGGGAAGGGACTGGACGGTACACGCCTGCCCAGGCAGGTCTGGGTGACATGGGACGATGCTTGCCTGTCAGTCACACGGGGATGGATCAGTGGCCAGAGTAGGCGTGGCCACTGCAAGTATGGGAAGATTTGGTATTTAAACTCCTGAACAAAAGGGTTGGCCCTGTCTGTTCTCTCGTGCACCAGGCTCCTGGTTCCCCTGTTCCAGGGGACGCGGTCCTCTGCCCTCACCCGCATGGCTCACGGCCACGTGGACCCCACACACGTGGACTGATGGACTGTGACCAGCCTGATGCTGTGCGGGACCCAGCCCCGCCATGGAACGGAAACTGGACCCTGGCTCTGCATCTAGCTCTGCCGAGTCCCCAGCTGCACATCTTCCAGGACGGGGTTAAGGGAAACGGAATTTAGAGACAGGCATATAATTGCACACAAATAAAAACCACTCATTCTCCTGTGTGTCTTAAAAAATTCTTTTTCCCAAATATCGTGAGAGCCCCACTCCCACCACAGCAGAGAGGGCAGTCCACCCAATTCTCCGGTCACAGCAAAATTAGAAAACATTTCACCCTTTCTGATTTTAAGCAGAAATATATTTCAGAAATCAAAATGTGGAAATGTCGAACTTTAACCCTCTTTACCTAAAGATTGGGTGATTTTTCACTAAGGCCATGTTTATCCTTTATCATTTCTGCACTCCTCATGGTTTGGACCACTGTTTTCAGGATGGAAAGTGATGGGCATTGAAGTATTCGTAGATGTGTATCTTTTTCTTGGATATAAAGGAACTCGGGAAATTGATCTCACAAAAAGAATTTTGTAAACTTTTAACTGAATTTTTATATCTTAGTTTCCTGAAATATATAAAGTTTGATAAGAAAGTGTATTTTATATTCCATTAGGCTTGTGTGTGTTTTCAAAATACTTATTTTAAAGTGCGGACTTGAAAGTACTTTCAAACGCTAGATGTGAAGGGTAGTGTTGGTAGTTAATTACATTTTTACTAATATTTATCTCGTGTCCTTTCGAAGCTTTTGAGGACTCTTGAATCACGTGCAAATACAGCATAAGTGGGAGAAAAGCTGTCCCTGTGGTGTCCAGCAGGAGGGCGGTGGCCCTCGGAGGCAGGTCCTGCGTGGGGCACGGGGAAGAGGGTGAGGGGCAGCGTGGGCCCTTCCAGGAGACTTCAGGGCTCAGTGGTCCGGAGGCCGGGGCCGTCTTGCAGTGGGTGCTTCAGGGCCCTGGTGCGACCCTGCTTGGCTCAGAGCTGGAAACAGACGGAAGGATCTCTTCTGGAGTCCCCGCCATTCCAGAGACACGGCATGGCCTTGCAGGGCGGAACAGACTTGTGCGTGTCTAGTCTAACCCTCGTTCGGTCGTGATGAAGTCAAGATCCCCCGATGTCTTAATGGTTCGTCATCGGCCCAGTGGTGCCCCACCTCCCTTTGGAAGCCGCCCGGGTATCAAAGCCTAGGCCTGCTGTCTCCCCAGTGGCGCCCCAGTTCCGGGCTGCGATCAGGTCTTGCCTCACCGTCTGTCGGTCCTTGTCGGTGTCCGAGGGTGTGCGGTCAAGGTCGCGGAGCGCTGAGCACAAGCTTCAGTGAGAGCAGCGCTGAACGGGCCCGGGGGGAGGAGCCTTCCATCAGGGTTCAGCAGCAGTCGTTGAAATTCAATTAACAAATGTTCTCTTTAAACTTCTGTTCTCTAATATAAATAGCACACAAATACAAGCTTAATGTAACCAAAAAATTGCTAAAGAGTAAAATGTTCTTGTTGCTCTCTCCTCACTTACATTAGTGCACTTTACAGCTGTTCGTTGCGCACACGTGTCCCGGGCACCTCCTGGTGTCCAGGGAGATGGTGGGCGGGCCCTGCTCCTAGAGGTCCCGTGGTAGTGAGGAAGACCGACAGCACCTGGATGTGAGCATGACGTCCGGTTGTGAGCAGTGTTTGATGGGAAGAACCGCAAGTGCAGGCAGTCAGGTGGGGCAGCCCGGAAGGCTGCTCGGAAGAGGGGACATTAGTCACAGGCCTGGGTGTGCAGGAGGAGGTCGCCTCTGACTGCCAGAGTCCCGTTTCACCCTGAGCACACTGGCAGGTGCAAATGTCCTGAGGTGGGACGTGCTGGTGGGAATGACACAGGGGCCAACCCAGCAACAACCCCGGGGCTGAAGGCCTCGGGGGACGTGAGGGCCAAAGGGCAGCAGGAGCCGGACCTTAGGGCCTGTGGTCCTGATCCCGGGAGGCTTGGAGCAGTTTGGTTTGGTTTCTTTTTTTTTAAATCCTCACCCGAAGATATTTTTCTATTTATCTTCAGATAGAGTGGGAGGGAGGCAGGAAGGGATGGAGAAAGAGAAACATCGATGTGGTTGCCTCCCGCATGACCCCGACCAAGACCGGGGACGAACTGCAACCAAGGTACGTGCCCTGGACTGGAATCGAACCCGAGACTCGGTCCGGGCCCGACACTAACTGCTGAGCCAAACTGGCCAGGGCTTGACTTGGTTCCTACGTGCGATGAGAAGCCATCGGGGTTTTAGACAGGGAGTAGCCAGAGGCCCGTTTACGTGGCCTACTAACCCGTCTGCCAAGGAGGGGCCCCGGCCAGCTGCCGTCATGAGTTGGGCCGTCGTCGAGGGGACGGACAGGGAGGGGCCTGGACACAGGTCAACCAGAGCAGCTCGCTGAGGAGCCGTGTCAGCACGGGCATGGGGCTGCGTCTTCGGGGACCCGCATGAGGGCTCAGAGGCGGTTGACGGCCGGCCTGGTGATTTTAGGGCCCAAGTTGCCAATGACTAGTTCGGATGCAAGAGAACCCTTTGTTCTGCATCTTGCGTCCACTTCTTCGGACTTTGCTTTTGAAAGGAGAGTTGAGACCTTCATGCAGCTCCCCCCCCCCGTGTGACCCGCCTTGATCAGAGCACCCCTTCATCTGGAGCGTCTGCGCAGCAGGCAGCCTCAGTCACCTGCCGTGACTTCCTGCTGCGCTCGAGCCGCCTGCGCCTCGTGCTCGTGTGTCTGTCTGCAGGGCTCAGCTCCCGACGACGGCACAGGGCTGGTGCCTCTCTGCAGTGGGCCGCCCGTCGTAGACACCAATCTATTCTGTTAACCCTCCACTGAGGATGCGTTTCCATTGCTCTTTAGGGAGAGTGGAGGGAGGGAGGGAGGGGGAGAGAGAAAGGGAGAGAGAGACACATTGATTGGTTGCCTCCCACACGACCCTGACCGGCCCGGGATTAAACCTGCAACCCAGGTACATGCTGTTGACTGGAATCGAACCCACGACCCTTCAGTGCATGGGCCGAGGCTCTAACTGCTGATGCTCTAAGCCGGCCAGGGCCTGATATTTTTTGGTGAGCGCATCAAGGACTGAGCGGGTGGTGAAGGTGGGTGTGTGCGTTGGTCAACCAGCACCAGGCTGCGGCTGGGACCTGGGACGAGTGTCCTCTAGGCTGCCGGGAGCCGTATCCAGAGACCAGATAGGTGGTGGCTGGTATTAGTCGTCCATCAAAATAACAACGGACTCGGATAGGAGGCAGGCCGTTTGGGGAGGGAAGAGTGAGAACAAGGAACACGAGACGGAAGCATCTCACCCTTGACTGTAGGTGACGCGGGGTTTCTGCATCGCTCCGCATCTAATGAAACCACGGTTCACTTGCCGGAGTCTTGAGTGTGTGTGTCTTCAAGGCGGGACGCCCGTCTAAGCTGGGCGGGTCAGGGAGAAGCAGCATCTGCCCTTGTAGGCTGGAACCCGAAGCGTTGCCCTGAAATGAAGCTTGTTTTCTGGAGTCACTCACCCCGGCGCCCAGACGCCTCGTGTACTCTGACGCAGAACCGCCTTCTCTGGAGCCGGGTGTGGGCTGTGTGTAGAAGTCGGAGAACTGGAGTTGCGGTCGTGCCTGAGGAATGGCACCTCTTCGCACGACCAGGTGGACAGAGGGGCCCCTGGGCACAGGGCCGCCTGGCGGGCACAGTTTCTGACCCGGAGTCGGGAGGATGGCGTGGGGTGGAGGAGTGGAGGAGACGGAAAGTCCCGAAGGGACGCGGGGACAGTGGGCAGGGCTGCTCCGCTGGCCTCCAGGCCCGCACACTGCGCCAGGAGCGGAGATTTCCCTGTGCTTCAGCTGCGTTCACCGTCCCCGGGAAGTGCTGACTAGTGTTTTCTCCGCTTGTGCTGTAGGTGCGGAGAGCGGACCAACAAGGTGTGGTGCTGGGGAAGGCTCCTGGCCAGGCTGCGAGGGCCTCGTCCCCCCTGAGGGATCAAAGAGAAGGCGTAAAGACCGAAAGGTGAGTGTGTGAGAACACCGCCCTCGGCTTGTGCTGTCATGGCCATGCGGTCAGCCAGAGTAAGCCAGGCCTCCCCTGCAGCTGGGGGTGAGGGGGTGTCCCCTGTAGCTGGGGAGTGTGTCCCCTGCAGCCGGGGGTGGGGGGTGTGTGCCCCGCAGCTGAGGGGGGAGGTGTGTCCCCCGCAGCCCAGGGTGGGGGGTGTGGGACAGCGGGCAGGGTTCTTGCTGGTGAAATGCTGACGGCCCCCGGGGCAGGGAGTGTTGGCCATGGAAACTGCTGTCCTCACTGAGGGCACATTCGGGGTAGGAGGTGAGGAGCCCAAATGTCCGTCACTTGTGGTGAGTCAGGCTCCCCCACAAGGCCTGGGAGGGGCAGGTTTTGTCCTGGCCCCAGGGCCCTGGGAGCACATTCTCGCGTGCCCACTGTGGCCCTGAAGGTAGAGCCCAGGGTGGTCCCTCCCCCTCCGGGTGCCCTGCGGGGGTCACTGGAGACACTGGCAGAGGTGGGAGCACAGGCTGTGAACAGCCACAGCTGCGTCCCCGGGGTCTGGCTGGCTCACTGGCCCTGGGGCCGTGGCTGCAGCGCACACAGTGACTCGCTGTAGATGCTGGAGTTGTCTGTGTCAGACGTCGGAACCCCAGCAGGGCACTGGCTTGCTGGAGCCCAGACCTGAGCCCTGCGTTGCAGAGAGGAGGCAGGCGGGTTCGTGGGGAGGAAGGGATCTGGGGTGAGTGCAAAGCCCAGCCCTGGGCCTCCTGGATCCCAATACTCTGCGGAGCGGGAGCAGCTATGGTGAGCTGGTCACACCTGTGTCACCCCCACCCCCAGACTGTCAGTGGGTCCCTGCCAACAAAGTCCTTCTGTTCCTCTCCCCAGGAATTTGGGAGCAGGCTCACTCTGTCCTGGGAATATGAGGAACCTTCCTGGGAGGGTTCTGGGAGGTGTCCCCCCGGACAGCCCGGGGCGGGTGCCCACCTGTTCCTCCAAGCATTGTGACGGCTTTTGTCCTGGGCCTGCACCGCTGGAGGGGGCGCCGGGGCCAGCTTGTTTCTGAGGACATCGCGGGGCGTTGCTCCATCTGTCCTGTCCCTGCGGGGGGAGGACGTGGACACAGAGTGTGGAGCTGGTCTCGGTCATCCGGAAGTCAGGGTGTCACCCGGGGTGGCTGGTTTTCCCGGCCGGGTACCCAGTCTCCCGGGAGGACGGCCCCCTTCCAGCCCTGCTCCGCTCCCTGGACTCGTCTCAAGTGATCGCTGTCTGCATGACACATCGGGTGTAAGCGCTCGGGTGTTGATTCAGGGTACCCCGGGAGCTTGAAGGGGAAGAGACCTGCACTCGGGAGGGTGGACGGGGTGCCAGAAGGCCACGTGGAAGCGGACAGCGCTCCGCTGCTAGGGCTGCGTGGGACCTTGCGGGGTCTCAGCACCACGGTCGGGACTGAGCCTGTTCGCCAGAAACACTCACGTCTTCAGCAGTGACCAGGCTGTGGCTTTTTCCGGGCCGTGTTCGGTGTTTCACTGTGAGGGTCAGTCCCTCCGGAGGGTGAAAGACAGAGGGGGGGGGTGAGACTGGGGTGCTCGGTCACCTGGAGGGGTGGGACTGGGGTGCTCAGTCACCTGGAGGGGTGGGACTGGGGTGCTCGGTCACCTGGAGGGGTGGGACTGGGGTGCTCGGTCACCTGGAGAGGTGGGACTGGGGTGCTCGGTCACCTCGAGGGCTGGGAATGGGGTGCTCAATCACCTGGAGGGGTGGGACTGGGGTGCTCGGTCACCTGGAGGGCTGGGACTGGGGTGCTCGGTCACCTGGAGGGCTGGGACTGGGGTGGTCGGTCACCTGGAGGGGCGGGACTGGGGTGGTCGGTCACCTGGAGGGGCGGGACTGGGGTGGTCGGTCACCTGGAGAGGCGGGACTGGGGTGGTCGGTCACCTGGAGAGGCGGGACTGGGGTGGTCGGTCACCTGGAGGGGTGGGACTGGGGTGCTCGGTCACCTGGAGGGGTGGGACTGGGGTGGTCGGTCACCTGGAGGGGTGGGACTGGGGTGCTCGGTCACCTGGAGGGGTGGGACTGGGGTGCTCGTTCACCTCGAGGGCTGGGACTGGGGTGCTCAATCACCTGGAGGGGTGGGACTGGGGTGGTCGGTCACCTGGAGGGCTGGGACTGGGGTGGTCGGTCACCTGGAGGGCGGGACTGGGGTGGTCGGTCACCTGGAGGGCGGGACTGGGGTGGTCGGTCACCTGGAGGGCGGGACTGGGGTGGTCGGTCACCTGGAGGGGTGGGACTGGGGTGCTCGGTCACCTGGAGGGGTGGGACTGGGGTGCTCGGTCACCTGGAGGGGTGGGACTGGGGTGCTCGGTCACCTGGAGGGGTGGGACTGCGGTGCTCGGTCACCTGGAGGGCTGGGGGGTGAGTCCTCTGCTTCCCACACAGGAGCACTAGCCCGAGTCCCAGGGGTTCGCTCAGTTCTCCCCAGTTCTGCCCATGTGTGTCCCAGGCCCAGGCTTGGTGAGTGTGGGCTCCTCTAGAGCGGGCAGAGGGCCGGCAGCAGTTTGGGAAGGTCTCTTTGAAAGGCCATGCCAGGGGGTCCGCAGTGCCCACTGGTCTGCATGGCCGGAGCGCTCTGACCAGCCCTTGCCCCCGCCACCCCCCTGGAGGCCTCAGCCCCAGCCCTCGCCCCCCATCCCCCCAGAGGCCTCACCCCCAGCCCTTGCCCCCGCCACCCCCCGGAGGCCTCGCCCCCAGCCCTCGCCCCCCGCCGCCCCCCCCGAAGCCTCGCCCCCAGCCCTCCCAGCCCTCACCCCCGCCGCCCTCCCGGAGGCCTCACCCCCAGCCCTCGCCCCCCCACCCCCCGGAGGCCTCACCCCCAGCCCTCACCCCCCGCCGCCCCCCCCAGGCCTCACCCCCAGCCCTCACCCCCCCGCTCCCCCCAGGCCTCACCCCCAGCCCTCGCCCCCCGCCGCCCCCCCCAGGCCTCACCCCACCCTCGCCCCCCACCTGTGCACTGGCAGAGTTCCTGTCTGACCCAGAGGAGATGCCCCCGAGCTCCCAGACTGGCAGGGAGCCTCGCCAGCTGCCCTCAGGCTGGCCACTCTCCGTAGCCGCCTCCTCTTCCACATCCTCGTCCTGGTCCCGTTTCTCCAGGGAACCCGTTGGCGGACGGGAGGGTGCCTGTGGAGACAGGTTCTGGTCTGGCCCTCGGTGTTGTCTCCGTCCAGCCTGAGAGGAGCGCCAACTTTGGTTTCTCACCGTTCTGGGGGCTGGAGTCCTGGTCAAGGGGCCGCAGGCAGGCTCCATGTCGGGGAGAGCACTTCCTGCTTCTCCCTGTCTCCCCTGTCCCCACAGGTGGCGGAGGGGGCTCTCCAGACCCTTCTCTCCACGAATCCTGTTCACCAGGCTCCACCCTCAGCACCAATCACCTCTCAAAGGCCTCACCTCCGAACACGTCGTGATGGGGCCGGGTTTCAGCTCAGGGACGGGGGGCGTTCAGTCCAGAGCATGTGCTGGGGGGGCGGTGCATTCAGTCCAGAGCGTACGCTGGGGCTGGGTTTCAGCTCAGGGACGGGGGGCGTTCAGTCCAGAGCATGCTCTGGGGCTGGGTTTCAGCTCAGGGACAGGGGGCGTTTAGTCCAGAGCATGTGCTGGGGGGGCGGTGCATTCAGTCCAGAGCATGCGCTGGGGCTGGGTTTCAGCTCAGGGACGGGGGGCGTTCAGTCCAGAGCATGCGCTGGGGCTGGGTTTCAGCTCAGGGACGGGGGGCGTTCAGTCCAGAGCATGCGCTGGGGCTGGGTTTCAGCTCAGGGACGGGGGGCGTTCAGTCCAGAGCGTGCGCTGGGGCTGGGTTTCAGCTCAGGGACAGGGGGCGTTCAGTCCAGAGCATGTGCTGGGGGGGCGGTGCATTCAGTCCAGAGCATGTGCTGGGGCTGGGTTTCAGCTCAGGGACAGGGGGCGTTCAGTCCAGAGCATGTGCTGGGGCTGGGTTTCAGCTCAGGGACAGGGGGCGTTCAGTCCAGAGCGTGCGCTGGGGCTGGGTTTCAGCTCAGGGACAGGGGGCGTTCAGTCCAGAGCATGTGCTGGGGGGGCGGTGCATTCAGTCCAGAGCATGCGCTGGGGCTGGGTTTCAGCTCAGGGACAGGGGGCGTTCAGTCCAGAGCATGTGCTGGGGCCGGGTTTCAGCTCAGGGACGGGGGGCGTTCAGTCCAGAGCATGCGCTGGGGCTGGGTTTCAGCTCAGGGACAGGGGGCGTTCAGTCCAGAGCATGTGCTGGGGCTGGGTTTCAGCTCAGGGACGGGAGGCGTTCAGTCCAGAGCATGCGCTGCAGCTGGGTTTCAGCTCAGGGATGGGGGGCGTTCAGTCCAGAGCATGCGCTGCGGCTGGGTTTCAGCTCAGGGATGGGGGGCGTTCAGTCCAGAGCAGAGCCTGCGGTGCCCGGCGCCTGTTCCAGCATTGTCCACGCCCTGAGCCAGCACACAGGTGTGGCAGGCCTGATGGCGTGGCCGTTGGACAGGCTCAGTGTCAGATAAACACCTTCAGTGAGGTGACCTGTGCGTGTTTGTTTTAAATCTTCATCCAAGGACATTGTTCCATTTATCTTCAGATCGAGTGGGGTGTGGAGGGAGAGAGAGGGAGAGAGAGAGAAACATTGATGTGAAGAAGACACATCAACTGGTTACCTCCTCCATGACCCTGACCAGGGCCAGGATCGAACTGAAAACAAGGTACATGCCTTTGACTGAAATCGAACCCTCAACACTTTGGTCCATGGGCTGATGCTCTAACCACTGAGAAATCCAGCCAGGGCGACCTGTGTGTACTGTATTTTTTAAAAAAACAACTTGGATATTAACAATGAGTAACTTGGATGTTTTTAACTATAAAGATTCATCTTTAACCCGGCTGGTGTGGCTCAGTGGACTGAGTTCTGTCCCATGAACTGAGAGATCTTGTTCGATTCCCCGTCAGGGCACGTGCCAGGGTTGCGGGCTCCATCCTCTGTAGGGGGCGTGCAGGAGGCAGCCCATCGATGTTTCTCTCTCTCTTTCCCTTCCTCTCTGTCTAAAAAATCCATCAAAACATATTTTTTAAAAATTCACCTTGATCCTATATGAGTATTCAAAACTGATACCAATGTCTATTGATTATTGTGTTATTTGAGAACACGCAGAAAGGTATTACACTTCAGAAAAAGCCACCTATATTTTCAGTCTCTGTGATTCTCCTAATTTAAACAAATTTCATGTAAGAAAAAAAAGATATAAGAAAGACACTTAAGTTACAAAAATGGTTAATACCATTGGTTAAGAAAGCTAACGGTCATAGCCCATGTTTCTGCATATACCCTGCTCTGGAACTCAGAACTGATCAGATTAAGAAAGGGGGCACCAGCAGTGTGGAGGGACATGGTGAGGTCACGGCGGGGCATCAGCAGTGTGGAGGGACATGGAGAGGTCACGGGGGCATCGGCAGTGTGGAGGGACATGGTGAGGTCACGGGGGCATCGGCAGTGTGGAGGGACATGGTGAGGTCGCAGGTGTTTGTCTGGAGACACTTTAAATGACACAGCGCCCAGGTGCCTAGATAATGGTGTCCTCAGGAGAGGACCGGACGGCGGTTTCCAGGCTTCACTGTAGGCCACGTTGACGTTCTGGGGAGGAAGTGATCACAGAGCACGATTCCAGCCGTCTGCGCACCAGGCGGTGGGCGGTGTGTGAGCAGGGAGCAAAGACCGCGACCTCGGCCCACGTGCGGGTCGTCGCCATACTTTGGTTTCTCTCTCGGAAAAGCAGTTTCCCTGTGTACTGGGAAGTGGTGCTTAAACCTAAAACATTTCAGAGGATGTTTTCTTTGTAAAATATTTCTCATTTATCACTAATAGAACAAGTACGTTTGTTTAAATTGACCTACCTTTGATCTTACTAAAACAATGTTAGCTAGACTGTTTCCAAATTTTTGTATTCTCTCTCTGTCTTCCTCTCCCCTTCCCTCTCACCACTTGATGTCCAGAAAATGCTTTGGCTAAAATTAAACGCAGTGTTTCCTACTAGAGAACTGTTTTTCGCTGGTCAGTGGGTTATGTCATCCTGGCGTCTTCTTTGGTTACCTTTGGTTCTGGGTGGCTGTATTTGCACCTGGATGGCTGTATTTGCACCTGGATGGCTGTATTTGCACCTGGGTGGCCGTATCCACACCTGGGTGGCCGTATTTACACCTGGGTGGCCGTATTTACACCTGGGTGGCTGTATCCGCACCTGGGTGGCTGTATCCAGACCTGGGTGGCTGTATCCGCACCTGCGTGGCTGTATTCAGACCTGGGTGGCTGTATCCGCACCTGGGTGGCTGTATTCGGACCTGGGTGGCTGTATCTGCACCTGGGTGGCTGTATCTGCACCTGGGTGGCTGTATCTGCACCTGGGTGGCTGTATTCAGACCTGGGTGGCTGTATCCGCACCTGGGTGGCTGTATCTGCACCTGGGTGGCTGTATCCGCACCTGGGTGGCTGTATTTGCACCTGGGTGGCTGTATTTGCACCTGGGTGGCTGTATTTGCTCCTGGATGGCTGTATTTGCACCTGGATGGCTGCATTTGCTCCTGGATGGCTGTATTTGCACCTGGATGGCTGTATTTGGACTAGTGCTTTTCCTTTGAGAAAGAACCCATGTTGAGTGACTATGTTGAGCACACAGAAGGGTTGGGTTGTCTTCCTTCTGTCTGTCCCCGGCTCTGTGATAGATTCCTTGGAATGTTGACAGAACGCTTCCCTCTGTGGGAGGAGTGAGCAGAGTAGCGGGGAAGCTGAGTCTCCTGTTGAGCCCGGCAGACAGCGAGGGGAGGGCCCGCCTCCCTTGAGGCTGTGCACTGTCACAGTTCTATTGTGCATCTTTCGTTTCTGAGATGTTCACACTTACAGTCAAAATGTTGAGATATACATCCTATGCTCGTGTTTCTTCTCCTGTCTGATGACTAAGTAAACCCACAGACAACCCACGAGCATAAGTAAACTCGGCTCAGACGTGAACGCGTTGCCCATCTTCTCTCTCGGTCTCGGTGTTACAGAGCGGAGTCGGTGGACTTCCCGCGGTGGTCCGTCAGGAGCCCCTTCCTGTCCGGGGCAGGCTGACACCCTACCTTCGGACAGAGCACAGGGCGACCGTGGTCTGCACAGGGCTCATGGCAGCACCCGCTGTTGCTCTGTTCACGTGAGTGGGTTTGTGTTGCTGCCTCTAAGTGGCCAGCAGATCAATTTCTGAGTTTTCCAGTTTCTAGGATGGTGAGCATCAGTAGCTATAATTCACACAGACCAGAGCTCTTTGGGTTTTTCATTCGGTCCCAATAGTGTAAAGGAGTCTGCAACCCATAAACCTGAACATCACTGCTTTTTAAAAAAGGTGGAAACAAGCCCTGGCTGGTGAGGCTGTGGTTGAGTGCTGTCCGATGCACCTGGAGGTCCCGGACCCATTCCTGGTCGGCACGTGTCCGGGTTGCGGGCTCGATGCCCAGTAGGGGGGTGCAGGAGGCACTCATCAGCGTTTCTCTCTGTCTCCTTCTCCCTTCCTCTGTCTTTAAAATCAATAAAAACACACTTAAAAAAAAATAACTAAAAAAAAACAGCGCACATGCACAGTTCTGTTTCTCTGTCCGTATTGCTCTTCGTGTAACCTTGGCCATTCTTCGTGACTTGATCACACTTTTCCAGCCCAAGTCACTACATTCCTTTCACAGAAACCTGGGCTGGGGGGCCCTGGCCGTCATGGGTCCTGCGGAGGCAGCAGACCAGCGAGACCTGCACCACGTGCCCTCCCCCCCGCGTGTCTGTGCCCGTTACAGTGGCAGAAATGAACACGTTCACTGACCGGATGCGAAGACACAGCTTCTGTGGCATACAAAATAAGCACCAATAGATACAATTAAGATGATGCTTAGTAACCAGTGCTTCGTGTTCTATCTTATACATCACAAGAGTTAGTTAGCAATTTTTAAATGAACTCATTTTAATGGCAAAAGGTTTATATTACCTAGGGTAAACGGAAGCATACTGTTTTTGAAGTGTATTGGAGCGAAAATTCATTTGGCTTGTGGGCAGCGCTGCACGGGAAGAGGTAGGCGCATCCACCAACAGGAGCTCGGGGGAGCTTGGCGGGAAAGGAGAAGCAAAGCCAGGGCCCGTGTGCCCGGCGGCAGGGGCCTGGCCTCCCTCTGGGCGTGGGGTCTGTCCTCTCAAGTGCTGGTTTCTCACCCCGAGGGTTCACAGCCCGGTGGTTTGCCCACCCGGCCTGCCAGGGCTCCAGTGCCAGCTCAGTCTAGACCTCCTGGTGCAACTGGGGTAGCACTGAAGGTCCTGCATCCTCACGCCGGCACGTGACGGAATCGCTGGGGAAAGTTTGCGGCATGATGATTCCATTGCCTGTGTCACGAGTTGTCACTTTTCATGATCCTAAACATCATGTGGAAGTGATCTGATTTTATTTGGTCAGTAAACCTGTTTCGGTTTAGGGGGAAAAAAACCCAAGTAGAAAAAAAAAAAAATGTGTGTATTATATGTCACATGGGTAATTCAGATAAGACTTAGCTGTTTTCATGAAACCAAAATTATTAAATTAGTCGTAATCTCCAAGTACCTTAACTGTGTGGATTTGGATTCTGAAAACATTCCTGAGGTAGTTATTTCAGCACTGATCAAGGATAAAGACAGATACCAGAGCCAGTGTAGACTGCAAAGACCTGTTCGCCCTGGAGGCATGGGAATCTTCACTGACTGTAGCTCGAAGAGGGCAAATAGGCAGAGAACAAGACCCGTAGTCGCTGTGGTCCACGCTGGCCCTCCAAGCAGGTGTGGGCTTGAACATCCCTGAGGACCAGTGGGGTAGATCATCTTTACATGAGCTCATTGTCCGTCTCCTTTTCTTCCCTGGACAAACATGTAAGTTGTGTGCCCGTGTTAAACGTGTGTTTCCTTTGTTTTGTTGAGTTGTAGGAGTTTTTGACATATTCTGGACATTAAACCTTATCAGATATATGACTGGCAAACACGTCCTCCCATCCTGTGGGCGCTCTTTGTACTCTCTTGACAGCGTTCTTTGATGCAGAACAATTTTTAATTTGGATTCAGTCCAGTTTATTTAGTGTTTGCCAGTGTTTCGGTGTCATTAAAGGAGCCATTGCCAAATCCAGGGTCATGAAGATCCTCCCCTCTTTTCTTCTGAGTTTTATAGCTTTAGCTCTTTAGTTGAGGTGTCTGACCCGCTTTGAGTTCATTTTTTGTATCATGTGAAGGTCCAGCTTCATCCTGCTGTATGTATGTGGACACCCGGTTCTCCAGCACTGTTTGTTGAAGAGATGGTTCTTCACCAAATGAAGGGCCTTGGTACCTTTGTCACAAAGTAACGCCCACGGGTGTGGAACTTCATTTCTGGGCTTTCGATTTTATATTCGTGTCTCTTTTTTATGCCAGTACCGTGCAATTTTGATTACTGTAATTTTGTGATAAGTTTTGAAATCAGAAAGCATGAGACTTTGTGGTCGTTTTGCAAGATCGTTTTGGCCATTTGGGTCTCTGTGGAATTCCATGTGAAGTGTACGTTGGAGTTTTTCATTGCTACAAATGCTTTTGATAGAGATTGCATTGAGTCTGCTTTTGATGGTATTTACATCCTACAACATTACGTCTTCCGTTGCATGGTCCCCGAGTGTCTTTTTGTTTATTTTATAAATAAACAAAACAGGTCTTCTTTAATTTCTCTCCTTAATGTTGTCTCATTTTAGTGTACAAGTTTTGTATACCCCTTTATTAACTTCTATTCTTTTTGTTGTATTACAAATAAAATTGTTTCTGAATTTCCTTTCCTTATTGTTTATTATTAACATATGGAAATATCACTGATTTTTGCATGTTCATTTTTGTCCTGCAACTTTCCTGAATTCATTTTTTAGTTCTAACAGTGTTTCTGGATTCTTAAGGGTTTTGCATATACAGTTACTTCATCTGTGAATAGCGATTGTTTTACTTCTTTCTTTCCAATGTGGATGGCTTTTATTCCCTTGTCTAATTGCCCGGCTAGAATGGGCTTAGTGGCGCACGTGTCAGGTTTGAGATCTGAGCCCCTGCTTCGACCCCCACGGGGTTTCTCAGGCAGGCGCAGGCTGCTGAGCCTGGGCCTGGCAGGAGGTCCGCGTGGAGATGGACCCCGAGGTGGTCAGCCGAGAGCCTGCGGGAGAACCGGGAGGGAGCCGGGTGAAGAGAAGCAGCTGAGGGTGGTCGTGCGCAGGAGCCGAGCCTGCACAGGAGCCGAGAGCCTGCGGGAGAACCGGGAGGGAGCCGGGTGAAGAGAAGCAGCCGAGGTGGAGTCGTGCGCAGGAGCCGAGCCTGCACAGGAGCCGAGAGCCTGCGGGAGAACCGGGAGGGAGCCGGGTGAAGAGAAGCAGCTGAGGGTGGTCGTGCGCAGGAGCCGAGCCTGCACAGGAGCCGAGAGCCTGCGGGAGAACCGGGAGGGAGCCGGGTGAAGAGAAGCAGCTGAGGGTGGTCGTGCGCAGGAACCGAGCCTGCACAGGAGCCGAGAGCCTGCGGGAGAACCGGGAGGGAGCCGGGTGAAGAGAAGCAGATGAGGTGGAGTCGTGCGCAGGAGCCAAGCCCTGCACAGGAGCCGAGAGCCTGCGGGAGAACCGGGAGGGAGCCGGGTGAAGAGGAGCAGATGAGGTGGAGTCGTGCGCAGGAGCCGAGCCTGCACAGGAGCCGAGAGCCTGCGGGAGAACCGGGAGGGAGCCGGGTGAAGAGAAGCAGCTGAGGGTGGTCGGTCGTGCGCAGGAACCGAGCCTGCACAGGAGCCGAGAGCCTGCGGGAGAACCGGGAGGGAGCCGGGTGAAGAGGAGCAGATGAGGTGGAGTCGTGCGCAGGAGCCGAGCCTGCACAGGAGCCGAGAGCCTGCGGGAGAACCGGGAGGGAGCCGGGTGAAGAGAAGCAGCTGAGGTGGAGTCGTGCGCAGGAGCCGAGCCTGCTGAGCCTGGGCCTGGCAGGAGGTCCGCGTGGAGATGGACCCCGAGGTGGTCAGCCGAGAGCCTGCGGGAGAACCGGGAGGGAGCCGGGTGAAGAGAAGCAGCTGAGGTGGAGTCGAGCGCAGGAGCCGAGCCTGCAGAGTCGGGAACTTCCTGTCCGCTTTCCCGCCCTTCGTCCCCTGATCCCAGAGTTGGGGTACTTCCCACCGCTGAAACCCGGCTGGATTCTGGTGGCTGGTTCCACAGCAGAACGTGGCTGCCATGTCCGGGCTCCTCTTGGATTGGACTCTGAGCTGGTCACAGCCCTGGGCCTGTGCAGTTTTCCCTGAAGGGGGCCACTGAGGAGCAGGACTCAGGTGTTGGCCAGGGTCTTGCCCGGCCTGGTCTCCCGATGAAACCCAGGGGTCCGAACCCGCCACGGTGCCTGGAGGGGTGGCTGGAACCCGGCAGAGTCAGCTGGTACTTAGGTGCCCTGCTGCTTCTCCGAGGCCTCCTAGCGGCATCTCAAGTCACTCCGCCGGCCTCCTCGTTCCTCTGCCTTCCCCAGTGTGGCCACGGGGTGCCCAGGCCCCCACTCCACCTTCAGATGCACCTCTTCTCCCTTGTTCGCAGACAGTCCAGACCCCGCAGGGCCACAGCTGGTTCCCAGGGACAGTCCAGACCCCGCAGGGCCACGGCTGGTTCCCAGGGACAGTCCAGACCCCGCAGGGCCACAGCTGGTTCCCAGGGACAGTCCAGACCCCGCAGGGCCACGGCTGGTTCCCAGGGACAGTCCAGACCCCCACACAGTCCAGACCCCACAGGGCTACGGCTGGTTCCCAGGGACAGTCCAGACCCCGCAGGGCCACAGCTGGTTCCCAGGGACAGTCCAGACCCCGCAGGGCCACGGCTGGTTCCCAGGGACAGACCAGACCCCGCAGGGCCACGGCTGGTTCCCAGGGACAGTCCAGACCCCGCAGGGCCACGGCTGGTTCCCAGGGACAGTCCAGACCCCCAGGGCCACGGCTGGTTCCCAGGGACAGTCCAGACCCCCAGGGCCACGGCTGGTTCCCAGGGCCAGTCCAGACCCCCAGGGCCACGGCTGGTTCCCAGGGACAGTCCAGACCCCCAGGGCCACGGCTGGTTCCCAGGGACAGTCCAGACCCCCAGGGCCACGGCTGGTTCCCAGGGACAGTCCAGACCCCGCAGGGCCACGGCTGGTTCCCAGGGACAGTCCAGACCCGCAGGGCCACGGCTGGTTCCCAGGGACAGTCCAGACCCCCAGGGCCACGGCTGGTTCCCAGGGACAGTCCAGACCCCCAGGGCCACGGCTGGTTCCCAGGGACAGTCCAGACCCCCAGGGCCACGGCTGGTTCCCAGGGACAGTCCAGACCCCCAGGGCCACGGCTGGTTCCCAGGGACGTCCAGACCCCCAGGGCCACGGCTGGTTCCCAGGGACAGTCCAGACCCCCAGGGCCACGGCTGGTTCCCAGGGACAGGCCAGACCCCCAGGGCCACGGCTGGTTCCCAGGGACAGTCCAGACCCCCAGGGCCACGGCTGGTTCCCAGGGACAGTCCAGACCCCCAGGGCCACGGCTGGTTCCCAGGGACAGTCCAGACCCCCAGGGCCACGGCTGGTTCCCAGGGACAGTCCAGACCCCCAGGGCCACGGCTGGTTCCCAGGGACAGTCCAGACCCCGCAGGGCCACGGCTGGTTCCCAGGGACAGTCCAGACCCCCAGGGCCACAGCTGGTTCCCAGGGACAGTCCAGACCCCCAGGGCCACAGCTGGTTCCCAGGGACAGTCCAGACCCCCAGGGCCACAGCTGGTTCCCAGGGACAGTCCAGACCCCGCAGGGCCACGGCTGGTTCCCAGGGACAGTCCAGACCCCGCAGGGCCACGGCTGGTTCCCAGGGACAGTCCAGACCCCCAGGGCCACAGCTGGTTCCCAGGGACAGTCCAGACCCCGCAGGGCCACGGCTGGTTCCCAGGGACAGTCCAGACCCCGCAGGGCCACAGCTGGTTCCCAGGGACAGTCCAGACCCCCAGGGCCACAGCTGGTTCCCAGGGACCGTCCAGACCCCAGGGCCACAGCTGGTTCCCAGGGACAGTCCAGACCCCCAGGGCACGGCTGGTTCCCAGGGACAGTCCAGACCCCCAGGGCCACAGCTGGTTCCCAGGGACAGTCCAGACCCCCAGGGCCACAGCTGGTTCCCAGGGACAGTCCAGACCCCGCAGGGCCACAGCTGGTTCACGGGACAGTCCAGACCCCACACAGTCCAGACCCCCAGGGCCACGGCTGGTTCCCAGGGACAGTCCAGACCCCGCAGGGCCACAGCTGGTTCCCAGGGGCAGTCCAGACCCCCAGGGCCACGGCTGGTTCCCAGGGACAGTCCAGACCCCGCAGGGCCACGGCTGGTTCCCAGGGACAGTCCAGACCCCCAGGGCCACGGCTGGTTCCCAGGGACAGTCCAGACCCCGCAGGGCCACGGCTGGTTCCCAGGGACAGTCCAGACCCCGCAGGGCCACGGCTGGTTCCCGGGACAGTCCAGACCCTGCAGGGCCACGGCTGGTTCCCAGGGACAGTCCAGACCCCCAGGGCCACAGCTGGTTCCCAGGGACAGTCCAGACCCCCAGGGCCACGGCTGGTTCCCGGGACAGTCCAGACCCCCAGGGCCACAGCTGGTTCCCAGGGACAGTCCAGACCCCCACACAGTCCAGACCCCCAGGGCCATGGCTGGTTCCCAGGGACAGTCCAGACCCCGCCGGGCCACGGCTGGTTCCCAGGGACAGTCCAGACCCCGCAGGGCCCCGGCTGGTTCCCGGGACAGTCCAGACCCCCAGGGCCACGGCTGGTTCCCGGGACAGTCCAGACCCCCAGGGCCACAGCTGGTTCCCAGGGACAGTCCAGACCCCCACACAGTCCAGACCCCCAGGGCCACGGCTGGTTCCCAGGGACAGTCCAGACCCCGCAGGGCCACGGCTGGTTCCCAGGGACAGTCCAGACCCCGCAGGGCCACGGCTGGTTCCCAGGGACAGTCCAGATCCCCAGGGCCACGGCTGGTTCCCGGGACAGTCAGACCCCCAGGGCCACAGCTGGTTCCCAGGGACAGTCCAGACCCCACACAGTCCAGACCCCCAGGGCCACGGCTGGTTCCCAGGGACAGTCCAGACCCCGCAGGGCCACAGCTGGTTCCCAGGGACAGTCCAGACCCCCAGGGCCACGGCTGGTTCCCAGGGACAGTCCAGACCCCGCAGGGCCACGGCTGGTTCCCAGGGACAGTCCAGACCCCCAGGGCCACGGCTGGTTCCCAGGGACAGTCCAGACCCCGCAGGGCCACGGCTGGTTCCCAGGGACAGTCCAGACCCCGCAGGGCCACGGCTGGTTCCCGGGACAGTCCAGACCCTGCAGGGCCACGGCTGGTTCCCAGGGACAGTCCAGACCCCCAGGGCCACAGCTGGTTCCCAGGGACAGTCCAGACCCCCAGGGCCACGGCTGGTTCCCGGGACAGTCCAGACCCCCAGGGCCACAGCTGGTTCCCAGGGACAGTCCAGACCCCCACACAGTCCAGACCCCCAGGGCCATGGCTGGTTCCCAGGGACAGTCCAGACCCCGCAGGGCCACGGCTGGTTCCCAGGGACAGTCCAGACCCCGCAGGGCCCCGGCTGGTTCCCGGGACAGTCCAGACCCCAGGGCCACGGCTGGTTCCCGGGACAGTCCAGACCCCCAGGGCCACAGCTGGTTCCCAGGGACAGTCCAGACCCCCACACAGTCCAGACCCCCAGGGCCATGGCTGGTTCCCAGGGACAGTCCAGACCCCGCAGGGCCACGGCTGGTTCCCAGGGACAGTCCAGACCCCGCAGGGCCACGGCTGGTTCCCGGGACAGTCCAGACCCCCAGGGCCACGGCTGGTTCCCGGGACAGTCCAGACCCCGCAGGGCCACGGCTGGTTCCCAGGGACAGTCCAGACCCCGCAGGGCCACGGCTGGTTCCCAGGGACAGTCCAGACCCCGCAGGGCCACGGCTGGTTCCCGGGACAGTCCAGACCCTGCAGGGCCACGGCTGGTTCCCGGGACAGTCCAGAAGTCCAGACCCCGCAGGGCCACGGCTGGTTCCCGGGACAGTCCAGACTTCCAGGGCCACGGCTGGTTCCCAGGGACAGTCCAGACCCCGCAGGGCCTCGGCTGGTTCCCAGGGACAGTCCAGACCCCGCAGGGCCACGGCTGGTTCCCGGGACAGTCCAGACCCTGCAGGGCCACGGCTGGTTCCCGGGACAGTCCAGAAGTCCAGACCCCGCAGGGCCACGGCTGGTTCCCGGGACAGTCCAGACTTCCAGGGCCACGGCTGGTTCCCAGGGACAGTCCAGACCCCGCAGGACCACGGCTGGTTCCCAGGGACAGTCCAGACCTCGCAGGGCCACGGCTGGTTCCCGGGACAGTCCAGACCCCCAGGGCCACGGCTGGTTCCCGGGACAGTCCAGACTTCCAGGGCCACGGCTGGTTCCCAGGGACAGTCCAGACCCCCAGGGCCACGGCTGGTTCCCGGGACAGTCCAGACCCTGCAGGGCCACGGCTGGTTCCCAGGGACAGTCCAGACCCCCAGGGCCACAGCTGGTTCCCAGGGACAGTCCAGACCCCCAGGGCCACGGCTGGTTCCCGGGACAGTCCAGACCCCCCAGGGCCACAGCTGGTTCCCAGGGACAGTCCAGACCCCCACACAGTCCAGACCCCCCGGGCCATGGCTGGTTCCCAGGGACAGTCCAGACCCCGCAGGGCCACGGCTGGTTCCCAGGGACAGTCCAGACCCCGCAGGGCCACGGCTGGTTCCCAGGGACAGTCCAGACCCCGCAGGGCCACGGCTGGTTCCCGGGACAGTCCAGACCCCCAGGGCCACGGCTGGTTCCCGGGACAGTCCAGACCCCCAGGGCCACAGCTGGTTCCCAGGGACAGTCCAGACCCCCACACAGTCCAGACCCCCAGGGCCATGGCTGGTTCCCAGGGACAGTCCAGACCCCGCAGGGCCACGGCTGGTTCCCAGGGACAGTCCAGACCCCGCAGGGCCACGGCTGGTTCCCGGACAGTCCAGACCCCCAGGGCCACGGCTGGTTCCCGGGACAGTCCAGACCCCGCAGGGGCCACGGCTGGTTCCCAGGGACAGTCCAGACCCCGCAGGGCCACGGCTGGTTCCCAGGGACAGTCCAGACCCCGCAGGGCCACGGCTGGTTCCCGGGACAGTCCAGAAGTCCAGACCCCGCAGGGCCACGGCTGGTTCCCGGGACAGTCCAGACTTCCAGGGCCACGGCTGGTTCCCAGGGACAGTCCAGACCCCGCAGGGCCACGGCTGGTTCCCAGGGACAGTCCAGACCCCGCAGGGCCACGGCTGGTTCCCGGGACAGTCCAGACCCTGCAGGGCCACGGCTGGTTCCCGGGACAGTCCAGAAGTCCAGACCCCGCAGGGCCACGGCTGGTTCCCGGGACAGTCCAGACTTCCAGGGCCACGGCTGGTTCCCAGGGACAGTCCAGACCCCGCAGGGCCACGGCTGGTTCCCAGGGACAGTCCAGACCTCGCAGGGCCACGGCTGGTTCCCGGGACAGTCCAGACCCCCAGGGCCACGGCTGGTTCCCGGGACAGTCCAGACTTCCAGGGCCACGGCTGGTTCCCAGGGACAGTCCAGACCCCGCAGGGCCACGGCTGGTTCCCAGGGACAGTCCAGACCCCGCAGGGCCACGGCTGGTTCCCGGGACAGTCCAGACTTCCAGGGCCACGGCTGGTTCCCCGGGACAGTCCAGACCCCGCAGGGCCACGGCTGGTTCCCAGGGACAGTCCAGACCCCGCAGGGCCACGGCTGGTTCCCGGGACAGTCCAGACCCTGCAGGGCCACGGCTGGTTCCCGGGACAGTCCAGACCCCGCAGGGCCACGGCTGGTTCACGGGACAGTCCAGACCCCGCAGGGCCACGGCTGGTTCACGGCTGTATGGCCCAGCTAGTAGCATTTGAACTACATCCTATGAGTTACAAAGGGGATGAATGCTTGAGTCCATTCTTTTTAATATGTAATATTAAAAAGTACACACACTTTTCACAGAGAGAACATTGGTGGAACACATACCAAATTGTTGAGCAGTAGTAATTTCTGGCTTGTAGAATAACAGGGCAATGTATATGTTCAATGCTGTATTTCCAAATCTTTCAATTTTTGCTGTAGCATGCTTTAATTATCATGCAAGTAAGGACGCTTTTTAAGATTGGCTTTATTTACTTTACTTACTTTATTCAAGTAAACTTTAGCCCTGGCCGGTGTGGCTCCGTTGGTTGGCCTCGTCCTGTGCATTGAAGGGTTGCTGGTTCGATTCCCAGTCTGGGCACATGCCCTTGGTGGGGGGCATGCAGGAGGCAGCCGATTAATGTTTCCCTCTCACATTGATGTTTGTCTCTCTCCCTTTTCCTCTCTCAAAAAAAATTCAGTAAAATATTTTAAATAAATAAACTTTAGGCAGAGAGACTATCACCAATAATGTAATAACTTTGAATGGTGCCAGGTGGGTACTTGAAATATCTGGGGAACCACTCTGTAAAGTAGATGGTTGTCTAAGCACTAAGCTGTACCTCTGAAATCATACTGAACTGTTGACGGTAGACTGTAGTTGAGGAATAAAGAAAATGAGAACTTCGCGGTCCCAGTTCATAGCGGAGGACGGCACGTCAGCAAGCCGCCCAGTGTGCGCCAGGGGCAAGGACTCAGGCCGCCGCAGGGCCAGAGCACTAGCATTGCGGGTGTCTAAGACCTGGGCCCGGGAGCCTGGGTGGATGGTTCTTCCGCGCTCAGAATGCCTCCCTGCCCTCCGCCGCCGCCCTGCAGGCGGCACGGGGTTCTGCTGGCAGGACGGACGGACAGATCGACGGACACTCATGTCCTGGGCTGTTTGGGATTGCTTCGGGGGCGCTGTCTCAGCTTCTGTCGCCTGGGCTGTTTGTTTCCAGGAAAAGAATGTTTTTTTCTTTGATATATGCCTAAATGTTTATTTTTAAGTGATGTGACTTTTTAAAAAAAGTATTAAAGTTTATTTATGTGGGAAAAATGTTTTCTATATTTCTGACTGTTTTTTGTTCTTCTCTTTTGAAACCTCTAGCCAACAAGAACATTAGTCATGACAAGCATGCCAGCTGAGTAAGTACTCGTCGTTTGCAGCTTCCTACTCAATACAGGCTTGTTCGCCTCTGTTTCACGCCCTGCGGTGCTGTGCTTTCGGCGATTCTGAGATCTGTATCCCTGCGAGATGCGGGATCCTTCGCACCTGAGTTAGAGATCACCGGGAATTTGAAAGGTGGTTCAGAGACGGAGCGGTTTGGCCCTGAAGACCCTGTGAGCGGATGAGCCGGCCAGCAGAGGTTTTGCAGGATCTCGCTCGTCCTCTTCCCTGCTGCCCGCGCTCTGTGTGTCCAGCGCCCACGCCATGCATCACGAATGTTCAGTCCGGGAGCATCGCTGCCTGGCTCGTCTCCCTCCCAGCCCTGACGCAAGCTCCTGGGTGGGACGTGTGTGGAAACGGGCGTCCCCACGTTCCGTGGAGGGTTCCCGGCGTGCTGGCACGCTCCTGCGTCTCCTTACACATGCAGCACAGTTCAGCCCTTCCAACAAAAATACAGCACCGGTTCCTGTTTACCGGGGGAAACCCTGTTTCTTCGTATCAGTCATAGGTTTTAAGGTTTTGAGATAGGCATCAAAACTTGGGGACATTTCCGTGAAAACAGGCCGCAGACGGGGTGCACGTAGACCACGTTTGGTAATACTTTTAAGCTATGAATGTGCCCCAGATTCAGCCCCGTTCCCTCTGCAGTGTGCTTTTTGGAGAGGAGAGTTTATTTGTGAACGCACTGACTCCTAGTGTGGCTTAGGAAGCCCTGCACACCCTGGCATTTCTGTGGATTTGCGAACCTCGCCAGGAGGGGGGAAGCGGTGTGTCACGAAAGCATTAGGAAGCAGGGGAGGAACAATGGAGAGGTACTTGGTAAGGAAGTAAAATTGGAAGATTTTTTTTTTTACAAAGAGTCTTAATGCATCAGTGCAGTTTACCCAAAGGTTTGATGTGACAGTTCAATGACAGGGGCCTTTTTCCTCCCCTTAATGGAAAAACTGTGTGTGACTCTCAATAAATGTTATGTTTTGCCTACGAAATATGCAAGCGAGAGAGGGCAGGCTCCTGGCCACCGCAGAACGGGCAGGTCTGTCCAGGGCGCCCCGGTGCTGTGGCGTGGCCGGATTCGGCCCTGCCTGGACCGCGTGGTGGGCGTTGCAGCCCGGCCAGTTCCCAGACATTCAGAGTCAAGGTCTGAAGGTCTTTCACTCCCCCAAGCGTGCAGGGCGGGTTGAAAAGAAATCAGGACGTGAACACTGTAGCCGAGATCACTGTAGTTTCAGCTTTCTGTTTTTAAATTCTGTGCAATCACCTTGACGTTCAAGGCAGGGAACACTTATTGTGTTGATTTCTTTTTCCCTATTTGATAGAAAGCAGAACATCGTCACCCTGGTTGTAGCCAAGTTGAAAGGCTTTTCACTAGCCCCCGAGGTGTGTGAAACCACCACGCACGTGCTGGCCGGGAAGGCGCTGCGCACCCTCAATGTGCTGCTGGGCTTGGCGCGTGGCTGCTGGATCCTCTCCTATGAGTGGGTGAGTCTGTGCTGGGGGAGGGTGTAACCCGACACTTTGTCCTCCCATTGGGTGAGTCAGTGCTGGAGAGAGGGTGAAACCTGACACCCTCTCCTCTGAGTGGCTGAGTCTGTGCTGGGGGAGGGTTCTAAGCTGACACCCTGTCCTCTGAGTGGCTGAGTCTTTGCTGGGGAAGGCTTCTAACCCCACACCCTGACCTTTGAGTGGGTGAGCCTGTGCTGGGGGTGGGTTCTAACCCCACACCCTGTCCTCTGAGTGGGTGAGCCTGTACTGGGGGTGGGTTCTAACCCCACACCCTGTCCTCTGAGTGGCTGAGTCTGTGCTGGGGGTGGGTTCTAACCCCACACCCTGTCCTCTGAGTGGGTGAGCCTGTACTGAGGGTGGGTTCTAACCCCACACCCTGTCCTCTGAGTGGCTGAGTCTGTGCTGGGGGTGGGTTCTAACCCCACACCCTGTCCTCTGAGTGGCTGAGTCTGTGCTGGGGGTGGGTTCTAACCCCACACCCTGTCCTCTGAGTGGCTGAGTCTGTGGGGAGGGTTCTAACCCCACACCCTGTCCTCTGAGTGGCTGAGTCTGTGGGGAGGGTTCTAACCCCACACCCTGTCCTCTGAGTGGGTGAGCCTGTGCTGGGGGTGGGTTCTAACCCCACACCCTGTCCTCTGAGTGGCTGAGTCTGTGGGGAGGGTTCTAACCCCACACCCTGTCCTCTGAGTGACTGAGTCTGTGCTGGGGGTGGGTTCTAACCCGACACCCTGTCCTCTGAGTGGCTGAGCCTGTGCTAGAGCTATGATTTCTTACACCAAAGGCATTTCAGGAGTTTGGGTCAGCCAGCGGTGGATACGAGAGTTGTGCCCATGCACACCCTTGTTTATTTGCACACCTTTCTGTGGGCGGTGGCAGTCCTTTTGTCCTTGGAGTCTCCTCCTGGCTCATCACCTTCGCCGTGGCTGAGCCCTCCCGGAGCGAGGTGTGATGAGGACCCCTGGGCTGCGGGAAGAAGCAGCTTAGAGCCGACTTGGAAGGAAAGTGCACACTGGGTGTTCTCATGGCCGCATGCACTTTCTGCTGTGTCTGCCCAGGAAGTGATGTGACCTGTGTCAGGGTGGTTTAAAAAGCCAAAGAATTCAGTGGTTGTTTTTACAGATGGATTTACTTAGGATGAAACATGTACATTTAATCCCATTTGGATATGTTTTATCTTACGCGGGTATATTAGTAACATTGCTTGCCCTCATTTTTGTGAATTAAAGGTAGTTTTGTTTTTTAATCATTATTTTCAATATTCATAAAAATTGATCTATTTTGTTACTGTTCCTATTTTTCCTTTGCTCTTCAACCTCTGGCCCCTCCATCAAGTTGCACGCTGGTGTCATCGGTTCTTGTGTTAGTCCTCTGCATCTGCTCAGTCTCCCCCCGCCCGCCCCTGCCCGAGAATGCAGTGCACGAGCACTGTGCTCCTGTAAGCCAGGAGAGCTCTACCTGCCAGCAGACCGCAGATGAAGGGTGGGAGCCGCTGTGGTCTCGCTCCCGTCTCACGACTGAGCCCGGCAGCGCTGTGGTCCACGCTGCTGAAGGCATCAGTGCTCATAGTCCTGCAGTGGACAGGTCGAAACTGTCCCAGAATGTTCTGTCTGCACTGGTGGTCGTCGGGGACCACCTCACCTGCTCAGGCTAGTTCTGACCCCAGGGACTGGCCTGGAAGAGCATTTATAAGTCCAGCTGCCATGAGTGGATGTCCGTCTTCTTCCCCTCCGATCCGCAGTGTATCTTCATCAGTCAGCTGTTCCTCCCTCACGTCCCAGAGGAAAAAATGTTCTTCATCTTTTATGGACATATCATCCGTCCTTCATTCGGTCCCCACCCGGCTCTCCCGGGACTCTGAGCAGGCCAGAGGGGTCAGACGTGAGCTCTGCCTTCCCTCTGCCGCCTGGGTGCCTCCCCGTCTGCCCAGGGCGCTGCCCGTGGTCTCTCTAGTCCTGTGGAGGAACGGAAGCAGCTGCAGGTCCGCTGGCCTGCGGAGTTCACCGCCCCGTGTGAGGGCGGGGGGAGGGCCTGTTACCTCGCAGACTCCGGGCTCCCGCGGGATTCTCCAGGGCTCGTGCCTGGAGGGAAGAACCCGGGGCACTTGTCTCATAAGCAAGTGGATGAAGTATGTGTGCAATAAGGAAAGGAAAGGAAAAGGCATTTAGGTTAGAGAAGGATAAATAAAAATGTGTTTCTAGACAGCACGATTGTCCATGTAGACAGTGGCAAGAAATCTACAAAATCGCTCTTAGAACTGATAAGTGAGTTCACCAAATTGTCAGCATACAGCAAGTAACTTAATGTTGACATTGGAATATTTCAGTATAAATCTAACCTAATAGTATGTGCAGAATCTGTATGCAGAACACTGAGATTTAAAAAACCAAAGAACTTCCCGGCCGGTGTGGCTCAGGGTTGAGTGTTGACCCTGCACCAAGAGGTGCCGGTTCGATTCCAGGTGAGGGCACATGCCCAGGTTGTGGGCCTGGTCCCCAGTGGGGGCATGCAGGAGGCAGTGATATTGTTTCTCATCAATGTTTCTCTCTCTCTCTCCTTCTCTCTTCCTCTCTATCTCTAAAATCAATAAAGAAAAAATATGTTTTAAAAAATGAAAGAACTAAATGAGAGACACCTGTGTTCATGGACTGGCCGATTCCATGTAAAGTGCCACCCTTCAAAACGACCTGCAGCCTTGGCCGGTTTGGCTCAGCGGTTAGAGCGTCGGCCTGCGGTCCAGAGAGACCCGGGTTCGGTTCCCGCTAAGGGTACGTACCTTGGTTGCAGTTTGTCCCCGGCCCTGGTTGGTCGTGTGGGTGGCGACCACTCGATGTGTCCCTTTCACGTCAATGTTTCTCTCTTCCTTTCTCTCCCTCCCACTCTATCTGAACAAAAAATGGAAAAATGTTCTCGAGTGAGGATTGAAAAAAAAAAAACCACCTGCAGCTATAACACATTCCCAGTCAAAGTCTCAGGAGACTCGTCTGATGATGTGGACAAGCCAGTTCTAAAATGTGTGTGTGGAGGAAAAGTACCGAGCATAGCTAGACATTGTGACAGAGAAGAACAAAGTTGGAGGACTGTCACTACCCGATGTCGGGCGTCCTTTCCGAAGGCACCGGGGTGTGGGCAGGACGGATCGTGGAGTAGAAGGGAGAGTCCAGGAGAGACCCATGCACATGTGGCCACTGGTCTTGACAAAGGTGCGAAAGGAACCCACGGAGAAAGGGCAGTGTCTTGGACACGCAGACTGGCGCGGCCGGACATCTGGGTGCCGGGAAAGGAACCCCGCCTCAGGCTTTACACGGAAAGCCCCTCGGCGTGGCCCCAGACCCACGACATGAAAACCCTCAGAAGTGTGCCTGGGAGAAACCTTCACGGCCTCGGCTTAGACAGAGTTCTCAGCTGCAGCACCGAGCATGCTGTGTGAGAGAGAATTGCTAACTTACGGTTCATCAGAATGAAAATGTTTGCTCTGGAAGGGAGTTCGGAGACCAGGAGAACATGTTTGCACGTCTGTGACACAGGACCTGCCTGTCCCCAGAATGTAAAGAATCCTCAAGATCGAAAAAAGGAGAAACAACCGAAACCCAAATCTACCCCAAAATGTTTTGAACACGGAGATGCACAGATGGCAAATTAGCATCGGGAAGGTGCTCCACGCTGTGAGTCGTTAGAGAAGGACCGTTGTCACGCGCGTGACACCCCACCACACGTGTGGAAGGACGGCTGAGCTGCGGAGCAGGGCGCCAGGCCTCTGCCGGGACGCCCAGCCCTGCACACGCACATGCGGCTGCGGGGCGGGGAGGCGCAGCCACTCAGGAGTTTGGGATTCTCCGGTGAAGTCCGGGATGCACTTAAAGCTCCCCCGGCAGCCCCGCTCCGAGGTCATCGCTTAGAGGAATCTGTGCGTGAGTGTTGGTAGCAGCTCTGCCAGGTAGCACCAAGCCTGGGGACAGACACATGCCCCCGTGGGGGGCTGGGTGGATGGACCTGTCAGGAGGGGCGCTGACCCCACCAGTCCGTGTGTCCCGGGTTAACCTGCTCGAATGCTGTAAGGACAGGCCGAGCCGCGGAGGGAGGACCGCCGTGGGAAGCCAGAGCCTGGAGCTATCCCTCCGCAAATCAGGACCCACCAGGGTCTCCCACAGCCCCCACCAGAAGCCGGGAGAGCGGCTGGACCCGATTCTTCCTCAAAGCCTGCGGAAGGACCCACACTGCGGACACCTTGCTTTTAAACAGAAGAAAGACGGTTGAGAAATAGCACATGAAGGGAGAAAACGGCAGGAGAACGCTTACGGAAAGAGTCAGGGAGATCGCCTTGGGCCCCACCCTCCAAAGCTGCTCACACTCCTCCGTGTGCAGAGATCCCAGGGTGCCGCAGGGAGCCAGTCCCGAGCCGGGGAGGGCCAGCTGTGCAGACCCGCCGGGGCACAGGGGACCCGCCGGGGCACAGAGGACCCAGAGGACCCAGAGCAGCCGCCCTGGAGCTGGAGCCGGCGTCCTCAGTGCGCCAGGCGTGCGGAGCCCTGTGTTTAACCCGTTTTATATCCCCGTGTCGTGGTTTTATGTTATGTGACTCGTTATTTTGAAGACTTGAGCCCTTTATTTTTTACTCTTCAAGGACAGTTCACGTACAATATTAGTCTCCTGTTTGGGGTGTACAGTGTGGGCTAGACGTCCATACTCGACAGCTCCCCAGTGTTGCCGGCACCCTCCTGGCAGCGTCCGTAGCCACTGCGATATTGTTGACTGTTCCCTGGGACCATTCTGTGACTGCTGATCTGGGCTTCGTGGCCCCTCCCCCGGCCCCGCCCCCTCCGCTGTGGCAGCCAGCAGTGGCTCCCAGCGGGTGAGTCTGCTTCTGTGTCCTGTGCTTGTTTACTTGCTCTTTAGATTCCGCGTGTAAGAAAACCCCGTGCGGTGTGTCTTTCTCTGCCTGACTTCCCACTGAGCGCAGTGCCCTCGAGGTGCCGGTGATTCTGACCAGTGGTGCAGCACTCGCTCAGAAGTCAGTGCCACGTTTCCTTCACCAGGCCACTGAGTGCCACCGTTTCTCTGCAAGATGTGACCTCTTCTCTGACTCCTCTAGTCACTCCCTTCCGCCAGGACGTCAGGAGTCAGGAGCCGTGTATTCGGAGGTGAAGACGGCAGGAAGAGGCGGTCACCGTTATGGGGACTGCCCTGAACACGCGTGCACACGATGTGGACCGTGCCTGTGCGCTCTGCGCAGGGCTGTGTCCACTGTGCTCACGCACAGTGCCCGCGTTTCCAGGACGTTGCCACTGAGGCCCCACAAAACTGGAACACAAGACCCAGGCCACCGACGTTTTAATAGTTAGTGGGATAATAATATGCAACAAGAGGAAAGAAAAACTCAGTACAAGGTAGTTAAATGCCAAGCTATCGGGCTTGGCCTAGATTTGGGGACTTCGTAGGCTGGGGGTTAACCTCCATCTTCCCACAACGAGCGTCGGCTCTGTTGAGCTGCCTGGGTGCTGGGAACTGCCCGGCAGCCGGAGGGAGGTCTGCATCCCACCAAGTCGCGGTCCCTCCTGCACGGGGTACAGCCCAGGTCACCCATCCATCTGTCAGCTTGTGTGAGAGCTGGGAGTTTGCAGGCAGGGGGCAGGAACAGTGACCAGGAAAAGTAAGACCTGACAAATTTAGCCTCACAACAGAAATGACAGTGTAGTACCTCACCCCCAAAGAGCGGCAAACGCCCAGTGCTGTCCGCCGTCACCTCAGCCCACGTGCAGAAGGGGTGCGTCCCCCGCAGTGAAAGAAGGTGTTCGGGGGCCCCGGGCCGGCGGCTCTCCTGGTGAGCTGTGACAGCTCAGGCCCAGGAAGGGGGAGCCGGGAACCTGGTGTGGCCTGGCTGGACGCTGCCCAGGTGAGGGCTCTCCTGTCGGGGCAGTGTCTCGGGAGATCTGAACCGCCACTCCTCTAAGGCCGCCGCGGCACGGCCCCTCCTAGGGTCTGCCCTGCCCACATCGCAGAGTGCCGTCCCGCCAGGCGCCTGCTCGGATCCAAGGGCAGTCTGGTGGGCTCTGTGTTTCCATGGAAACAGCTGCAGGCGCCCCCGACCTCTGGCCTGGACTCCTGGGCATTGGGAAAGGACAGCACTGGCCCAGCGTGAAAGGTCTCTTCCTGCACAGCAGCGTCCGGTGACGCCGGCGGTGCTGCTGTCACACCCGCACCTGGGGGGAGCCTGGAGACGCTGGCGTCTTCCCTGCTGGTCAGTCTTAGGACAGACCTCCTTTCGTGGCCTCTCTCTCTCGTAAAGGCCAGTCTGACACACGGCGAGCTTGTTGGGGGGGAACAGTTGCCACTGCTGTTCACACGGCCACCCCGTGGGGCCCCGAAGCCAGCGTGGACGCACATCTGCCACCCGGCCGGGCTGGGCCCCGCGGGCCGAGCCTTCCTTCGGGGCCAAGATGGCCCGCGGCCACGCCGTGAGCTCCAGGAGCCCCTCTGAGGGGGACGCTCGGCGGTCCCTCCCTCCCTCCTGTCCCCCGTGCAATTGGGGGGATTCTTAAAATATTCTTTTTGGCTAGCAGTACGAATTTGCTTCCAAGGAAAACACGCCTGAGAATGTTTTCATTTCAGGGTTTGTTGGTCTTCTCGGGAAATTTCTCGTAGAGTTCTAGCCGTTCTTCAAAATTAGATGTTGTATGTGGCCCGCTTCGTCTATCCAAAAAATGATGGTGATTTTATAACAGAATTCAGTTTGAGATTTTGTTGGGTTTTTTTTTTTGGAAAAGCAAGTTGGCGGTTTCTGCACGCCCCCGGCGGTTCCCAGGACTTCGCTGAGACGCCGCCCTTTGCAGCCCAGGGAGGGACGGCCCCAGACAGAGACAGAGAACGTGGAGGAGCGCGTTCCCTGCTGCTGGGAGGCGGGGGCAGCGCAGGGGATTGGAGATGTGATTCGACCTCTGGGTCCCGTTAGAGCGAAGCCTCTCTCTGCTGTGCTCGGCACAGCGCCAGGAGGGGTCCCCAGCTGCCCTGCCCCCCAGCTGTCACGCACGGGCGTCTCCCGTCTTCTCTGCTGCCTGTCTTCCGCCTGGCTTCTGGGGTGCATGACCTGTCTTCTCCCTGCTGTCCCCTCGGCGTGGAGCTGCGCCCCCTGGGAGACGGGGCACAGGTGGAGGGGTTTCAGCCGTGTTCAGGTTAGAAAGTCTGAGCCGCTTCCGAGTGAGGCTTGGGCAGAGCCGTCCGTCAGTCCGCCGTGGTGCAGGTCTGGATGTAGACACACCTCTGTCCTGCCGCCAGGCCTCCGGACAGCACGTGCTGAGCAAGACGGAACGCGTTACAGTCCAGGGCTTGTGGGTCGAGAAGTGATGTCAGGATGGACCTGTTTTCATGAAGTAAACAGTGATGTAGTCTGGGCTCCCTCACGGTGAGTCCGGGCAGCGGTGGGACCAGGGTCGGCCGCTGGCACCAGAGGGAGCCCTGCCGTCCACACTGGCCTTGACCGCAGAACGTGCACAGCTGACACCGCTGCCCCGGTGCGCCACGTGGCCTTCCCAGGAGACCCAGGGGTCATCTGTAAAAACGTATTTCAAACTTGAAGTTGGCAGATGAACTTCTGGACACATCCCAGGAATAACAGAGACAGAAGGTGCTCGATGTTCCACCTCCGTCTCCAGGGACCGGGAGCTGTCGCAGACGTGGGCCGCGGCCCGGTGCAGGCCCAGGAGATGCCAGCTGACGGAGGCCTCCGGCCGGGGTCTCTGTCGCTGGCTGGAGTCCGGAGGTCTCTCTTCTCAGCCACAGCTCGCCCCTTGGTGAAGTCCTTCCGCCTCAGAGAGCAGGGTACACCCGCCGTCTCATCGGACTCGGCAGACGGCGGCGGGGGAAGGACCGGGCTGTGTCAGTGATGCCAACGCTGGGAAACCCCTCCTCTGAGGAAACACGCGGTGCAGGGGGCGCCGTCCTGGGCGGTGAGGTCACAGCAGAGTGGACGGTCGTCGTCACAGAAGCGCATCCTGTGTGCAGGCCGACAGATCAGCCACAGACCTCGCTGCTCACTCGAGAAGCCGCTGGCCAAGGTCCAGGCTCTCTGCGGAGCTGAGCCTCGGCCGCAGAAGGGGTGCGTGGGGTCCTCCGCCCTCCTCTGCCATCCGCTGTTCATCTGCACGTCCCCTGTGCTTTCCCCGAGGGAAGGGCAGCCGCCTGCCGCCTGGAGAAGGCGGGGCCTTGCCCTTCGCGGGGACCCTGGACCGTGCGGGGACCTTGGACCGTGCGTGGACGGCCGGCTCCTCTGTCCTTCGCAGTGACCGGCCGTGGAGCTGGAGGAGGGAGCCGGCTGTGAGCTCACCTGGGGGTGCAGGCGCTGGCCCTGTGCGGGAGGCCCCGTCCCCACTTCCGGAGTTCACACCGCTGCGCCGGTAGTCCGGGCTTTCGTTTTGGAAGGGTGCCGAGGGGTCTGCGTAGTTCCCCTGGCGGGAACAGCAGCGCCCGGGTCCCGAGGCCGACCTCGTGTGGGGCGGGGAGTCCAGATAGCCCTGCCCGAGCTACCCCACTTGAGCTCCTCTGGGCAGACAGTGGTGGGGGACACTGGGGGACAAAAATGTTTTCAGGTTTGGGGTACAGTAAAAAATTCTGATCTGTACATATTGGGTGTGAGATTCCTATTAGACATTCAAGTAGAGATGCCACACACATTAAGTGTGTGAGAGTGTCTGTGAGTGTGTGTGTGTGTGTTTCGGGCGAAGGGTCAGACGGTAGATGCTCACTGGGGAGCATGAGCACGTAGATGGGATTTAAAGCCTCGGTACCTCGGGAGTGCGTTTAGGACGAAGCCCTGGGCTGAGCCCACACTGGGAGGTCGGGGGAGGGAGGAGAAGCCACGCGGGGGGAGTCCAGCAGGGGGAGTCCAGCGGGGCGGGCGGCAGCAGGTGGCACAGGAGGAGGGCCTGTCTCCGAGGAGAGCACCTGGCTGCCGAAAGCTGCTCCAGGGCACCTCGGGCGATGAGCGGGCAGCACTCAGGCAGCGGCGAGGTGGCGCGGGCAGCGCGTGTGCAGACTGTTTCTCGACCTCTCGCTGGACCGCGAGGGAGGTGCCAGTCCTGGGAGCCGGAGGGGCGTCCGTCGGAAGGGCTCGGTTTTGTTCGCACGAGTCGGGAGCAGCCGTGTGAAGCGCCCGAGTCTGTTGGCTTTACCAGGAACAAAACAAAACTGGGTGAAGGTTTTGTGTTTCAAAACAAAAGTTGCTGTGTTTGGCCAGCTGTTCGAATGGATAAGGACGGAGAAAATCAGCAAATGAAGTGGTTCGGCTTCGACTCATCGCTGCCCCTTCTCTTGGGAATTATGGCCTTTGGGGGCCAGACTGTTTTCTCGCTTCATTTTGTTTAACTTGGGGCCGCTGAGGAGTGATTTTTTTCCAGCCTCCAATTACTGTCCTTTGCCTGTGGTTGAGAAGTCTGGGACCTCATCTCAGTCCAAGTCGAGCTGTGTCACAAGCAAAGCTCATGTCAAGAAAAAAACGTTAGCCACCCCCGGTGTCATCACCATCTGACCTTGGCACGCGCTGTGAGTCCGAGGTTCGCACCTGTCTGGCACCTCCACGGAGCAGCTGCAGCTCCAGTAACAGCACAGAGTCGCGGGGAGTCAGCCTGACCTGAGTCTCGGGGACACTTGGAGGACGGTCTCTGAATGCCCGTCACTGAGATGTTTCCAGCGACCTTGGGACGTTGTTAACGGTCCATCCTTCTAGGTTTCTGAGCCCTGTCCCTGAGTCACCATAGGTCGCCCAGGAGCCTCGTGCCTGAACCCCGAGGGGGCCTGGACCCCGAGGCGTCCCTGATACTGCTTTTGAAGAGAGCTGATCAAGGAAAGGCTGGACTTCAGGAAGCCGTTGTACGTTTTTCAAAACTATAACTGACAACACTGTCCGTTTCATTACCTGGTGCTTTTTACGTGTGGTTCACGCGATGCATTTCTCATGAGAAAGAAAATCTCTAACTCAGATTCTTGCAAAGAACCACCAGCACAGGCGTTGCTCTGTAGCTGGAATGCTGGGATTATTGTCTGTGCTGGTGATGATCATCTCCACTTTGTTTTCACAAAGAGATGTTTCTGCTATTTATTTTAGTTACATTGGAATGTGTTATATTTATTTCTTTGTTTTCGTTTTGATAAGAGAGATACAAGCTTGTGTTATTTATAACGAGGTTCGGGCTTCACACTTAACGGCGCTGGTGAAATGCTGGGTCACCCTGGTCTTTGCTTAGCGGTGTGTGAAACGTGGCTCCCAGTGAGCAGCTGAGCTCTCAAATCCAAGACTAATCCGTTTTCAGCCCGCAGGCTGGGGCGAGGGGGACCCAGGCTGCAGCAGGCTCGCGCGGCACCCCTCATGCCGCGGGTTCCCTGAGCCGGTCCGAGAGGGTCAGCCTGCAGCCTCTCCCCCTGCAGCCTCTCCCCCTGCAGCCTCTCCCCCTGCAGCCTCTCCCCCTGCTCGCCGACGTTACTCTCTGCCGGCTCCTGTCTCTTCAGAAGGGAAGCGCGTTCCCGGCTACTGATTTCTAGGACTTGACGGCTTATCTTCTCTGTCTTGGTCACGTAGTTCGTGCCGAGGTTTCGGTTTCATGCCACGTTTTTCAAGACAGCCACACAGTGCTTTTTAAGCCTTAAGAACACGAACTCCAGGGACCCGCGTTAAAATGCAGGTCTGGCTCCGCGGGCCTGAGTCCCAGCTCCTTGCTCGGCTGCCGGCCCCAGGCGATGGGCAGGCTGCTGGCCCGCGGTGCTCTGCAGGGGCCAGCGGGTCGGGGGAGGCGGGCTGCTTCCCCCACGCTCCTGTCCGGCACGTGGCGCTCTCGGGGGTCTGTGTAGACCGTCCCCGCTCCTCGGCCCTGTGACCCTTCCTGGAAATAGGCCTGAGTTCATCCCGGGTCTGGACATGGCTTGACGTTTAGTGAATCGCTCCCAGTCGCATTCCTGGAAAATGGGGAGTCTTAAGTTTGAATTCCACTTCTCCTCAGTTCCTGTCCCCGCCCCTCCTGGCATCCACTTCCAGAGCAGCCCGGGGCGATACCGTCTCCCACTGCCTTGGAGGGCGATGCCCCATTCTGTGGCCGCACGCCAGCTGCCGTGGTCCGGAAGGAGGATGGACGAGGGAGTGGATGCCCATCCTAACCCGCCTGTACGAGTCTGAGCAGTCAGGCAGCGAGACCCTCGCGGCCAGTGTCCTTACCTAATGCACTGCTCAGGGAGCCTAGTTACTGTGATGCGCAGCGTTGCGGGGTGCCTGTCCCTCACCGTATTCAGTCCACAGCTTCAGGGAATCTCGAGAACACTGCTCGGGGCGAGAAGACCCAGAGTCAGGGAGCTGACTAGCGGTTACCGGGGGGCGGAGAGAAGGGGGAGTGAGCAGTGATCACTCAGTGGGTACAGGGTATGTCCCTGGGGTGAGCGAAAAGTTCTGAAAGTAGAAGGAGCGGTGGTCGCACATTGTGACTACACTAAACACCATGGCGCACTCGAAAATGGTTCCTTTATGTTACGTGACTTACACCTCGATCTGTTTTTAGAGAGGGGAGAAGAGGGGGGGAGAGAGAGAGAAACAGAGAAACATCGACGTGAGAGGGACACGTCCATTGGTTGCCTCCTGCACAGCCCCGACCAGGGCTGGGGATCGAACTGCAACCCAGGTACATGCCCTTGACCAGAATTGAACCCGCTACTCTTTGGTCCGCAGGCTGATGCTCTAACCACTGAACCGAACCAGCCAGGGCTCACCTCAATTTACAAAACCACGTGCGGGAAATTGCCTCATTGAGGCAGGCATTATATCTTCTGTATAGGGTTGTGTTTTTGTTTTTTTTGTGTTTTTTTTTATCCTCACCCGAGGATATTTTTCCATTTTTTGTACAGATAGAGTGGGAGGGAGAGAGAGGAAGGGAGAGAGAGAGAGAAACATCGACGTGAAGGGACACATCGAGTGGCTGCCACCGCACGACCAACCAGGGCCGGGGACAAACTGCAACCTAGGGTTGTGTTTTTAAATAACTATGGAAATACAAAGGAATGGCTTACTTTGGAACAAACGTTATTGCCTTGAAACTTGGCCAGCTCAAGTTGGTCTTCTCAGAAGGCAAGACCTCCTCTGATTTCTGGCTCCAGAGTGGTCAGGACCCAAGCGCCCTATTATCTGTTATTAAAAATTATACTGTTGATAGCCCCAGTTTTTTCTCCCGAAGTTTAACCTAGATATAACTTCATTAACCACTTGGATACTTTTCGTGATTTATAATGATGTGTACTGTGTTCATGCCTGGACGGTCAGCTACCTTGCCTTTCATCGCAAAGCTGTGAGGAGAGGGAGGGGGATTTAACCCAGGTCGTGGATTCTGGCTTCGTAATGCCCTGTGCTGTCTAGTGGTGGAAGACACAGAGGTTCTCCCTCTGAAGATATCCCAGCAGCAAGTTCTCGGAAGGTCTTCTTGTCTGGGAACATCGCTTACCTTCAGAACTGAGTCAAACAATCTGTAGATTCTGATGAGAAAAACCTTTGTAATATGACATATTATGTTGTTAATTTAGAATCGCAAAACAAAAAGGTAATTACTATTTTAGTTATTCTTCTGTAGGTAGGAAAGAAAAGATTTGCCTGCGCCGAACACGTCTCTGCACCTCCACAGTTGGTGGAGAAGGGTAGGGAGCTGAGCCCCGATCACTGGTCCGGGATTGAAGTAGAGGGTAAAGCCAACTTTTGAACTGTTTTGAAATTAACCAGACTCCCCGGGTTGTGTGTGGCAGACGGTCCTCGCCGTCGGATTTGATCGGAATCGATCGGCATGTGTACGATACACATTCTTCCGTGTGCGGAGTATTGTTGACATTCCCCCGGCAGGCCCTGCTCTGTTTGCCTGCCGTGTTCTCACAAGCTCTCTTTAGTACCGTACCTGCTGCTGAATTTAACAATTACATATGGCAGGTGGCATGCTCTAGAGGCCGGTCCGAAACAGTGATCAAGTCCTTGCAACTTAGAATAAACTTAATACGATTATAACAAGAAACTGTAAATCTTAATAAATGCTTTCAACATGATCAGTAACGCTCTCAAGTGAATTAAATCTGCTTCATGTTACAATTGTAGTTTTTATACCAGCAGTCATTATTATTTTGAGTGATTAATTTTTTTAAGTGCAACCTAAAATGTCTCTTATAGGTTTCTTTTTCTTTAATCCCAACTTTCTTTCATTACTCATAGATTGAAATAATTCTGTATTTTCCCCCTCACTTAAAAAAATTTTTTAGAAGCCAAAAATTAAGGATACCTTGTTTAGACTGTATACTTATTTGTGAATAAATTAGAAATTTTTTAAACAGCTGAAGAAAATTTCTTGGGAAAATAAGAAAATACTAAGAAATAAAGGTGAATGTTGAGAAAAATAATTTTATTGTTTTTGTTTTGGAAAATGACGTTTACTAATATTGACTATAGTGCCTTTGATCTCAGAATTTTCTGATTCTTTGTGGAATAAGAAGTTGAGGCAGCTAATGAAATTACCGTGACAAGTAGCCAGCACCTATACTTTCATATTTAAAAGCAAAATGAAACTAAGCAGAAAAAGCCTTGTGCTTTCCATAGAAACATTAATTTGAACACAAGAATACTTTGGGCTTATGCTATTCTGTTATTATAATAAACCAAATTAATCTGCTTCACCGAGTGGTTCACAGAACTTTAATGCTCTTGCTTTTCCTCTTCTGCATTGTATTGGAAGTCCTAGCCAGTGCAGTAAGACAAGAAAAAATATATATACCTACAGATAGGTACAGGAAGAAGTAAAACTGTCCATTCACAGGAAACATGATTGTGTACATAGAAAACATCACCAGATCTACAGAAAAGCGCCCACAACTGTGAGTTCAGGAATGTTACAGATATACAGTCAAGATACAAAATTCACTTGTATTTCTGTGTACTAGCAGTGAACAACTGGAATTCTAATTTAAAAAAAAATCCAATTTATATTGCACCCCCAGAAATGGAAATATTTACGTTTAAATCTTACAAAATATTTGCAGGATCTTTTTGCTGAAGACTCCAAAACTCTTATGAAAGAAATCAAACAAGACCAAAAGAAAAGGACAGAAATACTATGAATTGAAAAACATGATGCCTTTTCAAGCTTTTGGAAGATCTATAGATTAACTCAGTTCCAGTTACAAGCCTAGCAAAATGTTTTGTAGATCTCAACACACAGTTCTAGTTGGCAAAGTACTTTTGAAAAAGAAGAGCAAAGTTGGAGACTCGCACAATAGAGAAATCTAGGTGATGGGTAGATGAGAACTCGCTGTACCATCTGGGCAATTCTTTTCTAAGTCTAACAGTTGCCAAGATGAAATGTTTAGAAAATCATGTCTAATTTATGAGGTTTATAATAAAATTTATGTCACTGCCTGTCCTGTTTCCCAGCCCAATTCCCACTCTTAAAATAGCCATTTGATATTTTACCTACATATTTCTAAATAAAATGCTTTTCTTGCCGTTTTTTGGGTCACTTTTAGATATCTGTAGACTTCTATAGAAGATTAAAACATGACTATGGCTTTTACTAGTACCTACGCCTCCATTTTTCAATATGGTTGTAATTTTTGTTTAAGGTTTTATGTATGCGTTTGAACACACAGTCACACATACACACATATGGGTGATTCTGTGACTGCTACTTGAGCTGAGCCATATAATGTACTATGATACTACTTCCTTTCTGGTAATCCTTGTCCACTTGTTTTTTCTGAGCTGCTCTTTGAGAGTTATTGTGATCACTTAGTTTTCTATGTACCTATCACGAATTTACTGCAGAGATTTCTTTTTTTTTTTTAATCCTCACCCAAGGACATTTTTCCATTTTTTGTTCAGATAGAGTGGGAGGGAAAGAGAGGAAGAGAGAGAGAGAGAGAAACATCGAGTGGCTGCCTCCCGCTTGACCCAACCAGGGCCGGGGACAAACTGCAACGGAGGTACATGCCCTTAGCGGGAACCGAACCCGGACCTCTCTGGACCGCAGGCAGACGCTCTAACCGCTGAGCCAAACCGGCCAGAACAACTGCAGAGATTTCTAAAAACGTCATCCTTCTCCCCAGCCCCGTCTGCACGTGAGGTGATCTTGTAGTCCCGGTGATTTTCCTTGATGACTCCACCCATGAACCCCTTTGCTGTTCTCCTGGGACTTGGCATCGGTGTGACCCTGGAGTCGCTTTGGTTTGGTTTGGCTTGTGTTTTTGTCCCAGAGACTTATCTGTGGCGTAAATCCTGTGTACCGGGAGGCTGTGAAAAGCTGATCGAAACTCTTCGCCTGCGAGGTACGTGGATACTGTGATATGATGGGGTGTCTGATGAGGGAGGGCCATGGGCCAGTATGTGTATATCTTCCTTTTCCTGAGCTGATACTGTCCCCAGAAAAGAACGCCCGGGGTGAGGGCTGTCCCGGGAGGTGTTCTCTGCATGTCTCACCATTGCTCCCCAAAACGCCCGTCTGATTTCACCCCGGCCTTGTTCCAGAGGAGAGTGGGCTGGCGGTCAAAGATTCCTCCTTTCACCCTGTTCCACACCCCAGTTTTAGACGTATCGCGTCCACCCATGTCTCTGTCTGGGAATCTGAGGAGGTCATTGGACACTTTCTATTGACTTTCTTCCCTAGACACTTAAATTCCAGCTTTTCTCTGCCCTTCTGCTCAGTGACCATTGACCCATCCTCTCCGCAGCCTCCAAGATGCCTTCACATTCAATCTGCCGTGGGCTCTTTCCGTGCCTTTCACTGCGTCACTAGCCGAGGGCGGGCCGCGCGGAGGGGCTTTTCGCTGTGTTGAACCGTAGTCGACTTCGTGGTCTTTCCCATGTAGGATGCTCTTCTGGGGGGCATTCGACAGCAGCACGGTTTCTGGGTTGGTCCCGTCGCCGCTCTGCCTCCCCTGTTCGCGTAGAAGGACTCGTGTACACGAACGAGAGGCCGTGTGTGCCGTGCGGGCTGGGCCGCCCTGTGCGGCCGTCCTGCGCTGTGGACGTCATCTCGTCGGTTGCTGTCAGTCGAATGAGAAGTCAAGGAAACGGTTCCTGTTTCAATTTGTCAAGGTTGCGGTTTTATGAGTGACGATTGTGAAGTGTCTGAAGTATCGTATTCGTTTGTAGTGGATGCTGAAATAGCTCGGCCCTCATTTTAGTAAACACGGTGTTTGATCCTCTGTATCCCTTCAACTAAATTTCTTGCTTTATTTAGCTTAATTATTTTTTTTCTATCACATATATTAAAGGAAATATGTTGGGTTAACTTTTTATTTTTAAGGTCACTTATAGCCTTTACTATTGTCCTACAGACTATATTCTTTCTATTTGAATACTAAGGTCACGATAAGTTTGGCTAGTGAAGGTACTAATGGGAAAAGTTAATACCTTTTACCATTTTTTATACATATATATATATATTTTTTTTAATCCTCAACCAAGGATATTTTTACATTTATCTTCAGAATGGGGGGAGGGGAGAAACATAGATTGGCTGCCACCCACATGACCCCAACTGGGGCTGGGGATTAACTACAACCAAGGCACGTGCCCTTGGCCAGAATCGAACCTGGAGCTCTTTGGTTCACAGGCCGATGCTCTAACCACTGAGCAAACCAGCCAGGGCCATAATATATTTCTGATTTGATTTTCTTAAAGTCAAATCTGTGTTTTTTGTTATCTCTGGACAGTATTCATTTCTGCGGCACCTAGATAAACGAAATATATTAATACACTTAGGAAAATTCTGTCGGTGATGCCTCATGGTTTTGTTTTCATAACATTTAGAGAGAGACAAACTCAGACAACATAAATTTTCTCCAAGAGGTTGTTTAAATTTAGTTGACATTTTAATGTGGATTATATCTGAACTTGGATGCCGCACGCATTTTTAAGGGTGGTTTCCTGGACTCCGTCACTGGTACAGTGTGTCTTTGACTGTCCTGTTGGTCACGTTGCCGCATGTCCAAAATGGACCTGGTTTCAAAACTCTTCACATTTCCTTGCCTGGGCTAACCCCGTGAACCTGTAGGGAGCCACACATCTGCTGGTGTGTCTCTGTCCACCCTGAGGTACCTCCACTGGTGTGAGGGAGACAGGCGGTGTTATTGAGTGTGTCAGCCACCAGAAAGAGCCGGGTGCAACCATGAATTTAGTGTTGAGTTACTAAATTTCTGATACTTCCTTTCATTGCATTTCTTAAGATAAGTCTTTTTTCTTTTCTTTCCTTTTTTTTTCTTTTCTTTTTGTAGGTTAGTAAAAGTCAGGGGTCACAGAAAAGCAGCGTAATGGACAAACTGCTCGTGAGCACACAGATCTGAGTGGAGGCAGCGGGTCCCTGAGAACACAGCCTGGCGCATTCCCTCTCGGGGACGCAGGTCTTCCCTGTGTGCCCCGTTCCCATGAAACCCTCTTGGGCCCCCGCCCCAGGAACCCTTTGTTTCCCCTCCTTTCTGGCCTATCTTCTGATTCTCCTGCCCCTCAGCACACAGGTAGAAACGGGGTCTCTGTTGTCCCTCACCAAAGGGATGTAAGCAACCCGTTTTCCTACCGCTTCTTCCCAAGCACCCTCAGCTCTGGCCAGAAAAGGGAGCCCGTGTAGCTCGTGGTACTCGGTCTGCGCTGGGGTGCCCTCCCCCTCCCACTCTGTCTGTGCCTGCTGAGCTGGTCCGCGTCCTCCAGGACACGGGGTGGCATCAGGTCCTCGGCGGCCCTTCTGCGAGCCCGGGACTGCGGCCGCGGCTTCCTCCTGTGGGTTCCCACAGCTCTGGACAGCCCTGGGCTGTGGCTGCCTCCGTGGCCCTGCGGAGTGTGAGTTCTGCTGGGCGTGGGCGAGTCTCCAGGCCCTAGCGTGGGCTCTTACTCGTGGTGGCAGATGACGGATAGTGAGCAGAAGGAAGGGGTGTTGAACAGATGAGCGTGTCTGTTGGGTCCAGGCCAGTGCTGGTCTGTCCCCTGCTCCCGTCTTCAGGCCTCCGCCACACCCCCTTTCTGAGAGACACATCTGTCTCGCGTTGGATAACCGCCAGCGGCCGTGTGTGAAAGGGGACCGTCTCAGACGCCTTCCCGTAGATGGCTCTACACTCTAGACACTGGGCAAGAGGAGGATCGGGCCTCGTTTCCGGTGATGCAGCAACAAGAACGCAAGCTTTACGCAGTGACTCGAGAGAGAACGGGTCCCCTGAGCGTAAGGAAGGACATGTAATGGTTTGGTCATTTCAGCTGTGAAATTCCGCTGGAGGTAGACACAGGCTCAGAGGGAGCTTGGTCTCAGGGCTGGGATGGCTCCAGGATCTCAGCCTTGTTGAATTGAAGGGAAACATTGTTTGCATCATTTAAAAGGGTGTGGCTTCAAGTGGCGAATGATGATGATGATGACAGCTTGTTCGTGAGATATTCTACTCTGAAATTCTGGGTAGGGCTCTGGCCGGTGTGGTACACTGGGCATCATCCCGTGTACCAAGGTCACCTGTTCTGTTCTGGGCTGGGCACATGCCCGGGTTGTGGGCTTCATCCCCAGGAGGCGGCCGGTTGATGTGTCTCTCCCTCCCCTCCCTCCCTCTCTCTCTCTCCCTGCCTTCTTCTCTCTCTCTCTCTCTAAAAAAATATTAAAAAATAAAAACACTGGATAGGACTTGGGACTTGCAAGTGTGTTATGGAGAACTTCTCCTGAAAACATTAGTAATAATGTTAGAGACAAAGTCACGCACCAAAGGATTACATTTTGAATGTAGGCTTATGGTCTGTCTTCTAACTTGTGGGGTTTGTTTGTTTTTAATCAATAAGATTGTGGAATCCTTACTAGCATTGTCTGTAATGACTCCTTAAATTGGAAACTTGGGATTTTTTTGAACAGTGTAGCACTTCCTATGTTTAGAATCGGGGTGTCCAGTATCTGCCTCACCAGGATGCTAACCCTGATTACTGGTCACCGTGAGCTGTCCCCTCACCAAGGACTTGTTAGGATGACACTGACGAGCCTGAAAGTTCCAAGGGAAGCCTGGTGTTCGGGGACGCGACCGCATCAGACTGTGGCGTGTGCTGTGTGCCGGGCTCCCACCTGCCCGGCTCTGCTCCGTCTGCTGCGTGGCTTGCTGTTCGCCAAGCGCCCGATAAACACTCACAGTGCCCTGCTTTCTGTCGTTGTAGGTGCTGTGGTCTTTGGAACTGGGTCACTGGATTTCTGAGGAGCCCTTCGAGCTTTGCGACTCCTTCCCTGCAGCTCCTGTGAGTCGCACGTTATTTCGTGATGGGAAACCCAACCTGGCGTTTTCGAGAAATCGTTACAAGCGTAGCTATAGACTCAGGTGTTCGTTATGTCAAGAGCACAACTAGGTGCACACTAAAGTTCTGTGCACAACTAAAGAGACCTTCACAGAACTTAACGCCTTTCCTCTGTTTATCGGTGAGAACAAATGCGAGAATGTTCTGCAAAAAGTTGTGAGGGATGCGGTCTCAAAAAAATGTAATTACAGAAGTCCTAGGGGCGGAGAAAAACAAAAACGAAAAAGAGTGGTTGTTGAGAAGATAGTATTGCATCTTGCTTGCTGCTGTAAAAGATAATGCCATCAGTGTCAGTAGAGATAGAACTGATAGGTATAAAAATTGTAGGCTGCCAGCATTATGATATGGAACTTTACGTTTTACTGTTTTTCCTAAACGCAGCTTCAACTTCACTGAATTTTAAGTATTTCAAGTGCTAATGGAAACGTTCCAAGTTCTGAATTTTTTTTTTTTTTGAAGATTGGAAATACTCTAGTAGGTAATTCTAGGTCCCTGGGAAGGAGAGGTTATGCAGAAGCTGGCATTCATTTTCAAAACTGTTATCTGGTGTGTGAAGGTTCCTTCATTGAAAAGATTATTACCTGAAAGATAAATGGTGGTTTTTATCTGCAGCCAGGCTTCACGTGTTTTTGGCTGTTTGAGTGTGAAATTGACCGCTGCCCTGAATCGCTGTGGTTTTCAAGGTGGTTGGGTTGTTTTGTTTTCGTTTTTAAGATTACTGCTTTGATTTCCTGTCCACTTTATAAATGTTTTCTTAAGGAGAGAAAAAATTTCTCTCAGCAAGACTCTTTGAAATACCACGTGAGGAATTAAAGCATAGAGTAAAAGCCCCTCCCCCTCTTTCCCGTCTTAGGAGAGCGTACGGCACCCCGAGTACCACAGTGTCGTTTGCCCTTGACCTTCATTGAACCTGCCTGCGTGGGCAAGCGATGCAGACAGAGTATGTCCTCAGCGGCCCCTCCGTCTGTCTGTGACGTGGCACTGAGACGCTGCAGGCACCTGCCCTTCCTTTTGACCAGAGCTCTTTGCTTATGGCCCCTCCCGCCGTCTGTCCCTCCGTCCGTCTGTCTGTCACGTGGCACTGAGACGCTGCAGGCACCGTTCCTTTCCACCAGTGCTCTTTGCTACGGCCCCGCCGTCTGTCCCTCCGTCTGTCTGTCTGTCACGTGGTACTAGGATGCTGCAGACACCTACCGTTCCTTTCCACCAGTGCTCTTTGCTTATATTTTTAACTCAGTGCGCAGCCGGTTCCTCTGTTTAGTGGGTGAAGGCTCCCACGTGCCGTGATGAGGTTCCTGTCTCAGTGTACACGCTCGCTGAGAGGCTACACAAGGGAGCAAGGCGCGCCTGACCGTGCGGTGAGGGGTGGGGACCATGCGGCAGTGTGGAGTGTGCTAAGTTGGGGGGGGGCTGCGGGGTCCAGTGAGCTGGGGAGGAGACACGGAACAAAGGACACGACGGGTGGGACAGTGTGGGTCCCAGCACCCCAGCCACCACGACGGAAGCAGGTGTCTGAGAAATGGCTCCAGGCCGTGGGCCCCCCACGGGTGTCCCCTCCCACCCAGGGAGCCCTGAGCCCTCTTCCACGCTCTCCGAGTAGTCCGCACACGATTACACGGTGAACACGGTGGATTTTGGTTTTGCGCTTTTTAAAAGTTTTTTGGTAGACATTTAAAAAAAAATCTTACTGATGCAATTTTTTTTCCCCTTAAATAACCTCAGGGGCGAGTCTAGCTCTGAAGCATAGCTTTGTGCCTGCTTCGGACTGGAGGGTTTTCTCAGCCCAGGCAAACCGTAGTCCTTGGAGTACAGGCTACTAGATGGGGGAAGAGACGGTGTCAGGAGAGTGAGGAAAAGGTAGCGGAGTCTCTGTGCCATGAAATTAAGTGTATCATTTCCGCATGAAAGATCAGAATTCTCCTTGTCACGAGGCACAGTCGGTGGTTTTGGGCCCCAGTTACAGAACTGTAAATATTATCATAAAAGCCAAACACAGTCTCTCACCTAATAAGTTATATTTAATTACTTAACATACCTTCATATTTAACAGTTAGGCAGCAAAAAAAAAAAAAAAATAGTACAATCTTTACATAAAGTAAAAGAATACATCCTGGAGGATCCCGGAAGTTTTCACCGTATAAACTTGAAATCTGTATCTGAGCATAAACGTAAAACTAAGCTGGCAACATCTGTGGAATATGCGGTTTTCAAACTGAGAATGTAAAGCACTTAAGAAGAGGAGCAAAAAGGCATTAACTCTGTTTTTCCTTCTCCGAAGAGTCAACTGCTAATAACCACTTCTCAGAAAATCCCTGAAGTATATATTCTATCCATATGGCTTAGAGAAGGTTTGCTTCCTTTTAATTAAGATAGCGATGCTGAATCGGGCCACATGGCCATGTACACGATCTATAAACAGTGCTCAGAAGAATGCAGTCCACGCCTATCTCTGCCCTATAGCCTCAGTGCTCTGTTTTCCAGTTATTTACTGATGAGCCCGCACCCGACATTCTCCGTGTGACCGGAGAGTCTGGGAATCGTCAGTCTTATTTGCGACCGCAGATTCGTCCTTGCTCCGCTGTGCTGCCAGGTCACGGGGAGGTTCTGGGCTGCGCTTCGGTTTGTCGGCGATGCAGGTGTCCGTGGCGGAGCCCGCGGGCACGCGTCCCTCCAGGGTGGCGGGGCGCGCGTGCGGCTGTGTCTTCCAGGGCTCTGGACGGAGCCCGTGAGTGCCGCCCCGTCCCCCGCCGTGCGGTACGTGCAGGCGTCTAGAAATCCACGGGTCGAATCATCATGGCCGTGGCCTTGAGCGAGTAGCCGGAGCCCTTCCAGTAGTACCACTTGATGCCGTTGAACTTGTTAGTGTTCTGCTTCTGTGGGTAGTACATTCCGTTCAGGTTGGAAGGACCACATGCATCAAACCACCAGCCTGTGAAAGTAGACAGAGGAATTAGGAGCTGGGTGACCCTACCGTCGCACGGTGAGTCAGGCGCGGAGCTGATGCACGCGCGCATTCCGTGCACGTCAGATCCCTGCGTGTCCCTGCGGCAGCGCGTGCTGGTTGGAGTTGCGAGGTGAGGCTGTGCACCCTTGCACTGCTGAACCACTGCTCCGGGGGGCGGGTGTTCGCCCCGCCCCCCTTCTGGGTGCTGTGTGCAAAGGCCGGCAGCCAGCGCCCTGCGCAGGAGGCCGCCGCCCACAGGCCGGATTTGACAAGCGCGGAGTAGGGGGGATGTGGAAAACCGGGGCCTGTGGGCAGCTCTCATCGGGGCTCCTTTCCAGCAACACAGTGAACTACTGATGCAGGCTCCCCTCCCCTACAAAGAGATTCTTTTTGTTTAAATTATAACCCAAGTTTTAAGTTCCTGGTGGAGCTAGCTAAAGGGACAGGAAGAAATTTAAAGCCACAGTGGTGGGCTCACCAAGGTGAAGCCAGGGGGTGTGTGCGCCTTCGCAGGGAAGGGCTGGGCCCGCATCTGCACCCCGTGGCTGGGCTCGGGGCTGGGGCTCAAAGCCCCAGAGACCACAGCAGGCCTGCGAACCTGGGTTTGCAGGGAGGGTGTGGCCTCCACCCCATGCACTGATCTGCGTGAATCCCAAAGGCCCTGTTGGAAGGACCCGGAGCACAAGGCGTTTACATAAACATGTCAGGACACAGCACAATCACCGCATTGTGGATATTTGCTAGGTAGTTAGACAAATAAGTGATGTGAGGGACCTCAGCCCCGCGGTCAGCTCAGGGACCGGTCGGGAGAGCGGCTTCAGTTGTATCTGGATGTTTTGTTTCTTGTGAGAATGCCCTGCTGCAGCCCTGATGTTGTGTTATGTTCCATTGCTTGCATGTTGGGCTGTGGTCATTACAACCAGGTGCCCAGATTCTTCCCTGATGGGAACAGCCTCAGGACTCGAGCGGATTCAGATTGATCTCAGCGTGATAAGATATTTGTGTTTCATTCGAATTCTTCAAAATACTCAGAATCATCACAGGATTAAAGATCTCTCCGTTCTGAGACTTACCTCCGGGATTTGCCGCCCGTCCATGCAGACATCTAGGCTGCTGGTCCGTGGCCGGGCCACGGGCTGGCCTCTGACCTTGGGGCCGGAACTGCCCTGATCCTGCCTCGGGGTGAGTTTCTTTCCATCTGCTCTCGGCCCTGAGTCTGGACTAGAGCAGCACTGCCCTTGGTTGCTCCCGCCCCTCTCCTGAGTCCACGGGTGCAGTGAGGAGCGGCAGGCGGGGTGGACACCTCTTCCCCTTTCCGTTGGCTTTAACAAGGGCCGACGTGGCAGGACGAGGGCCGCAGGCAGCTCGTACGTGTCGGCAGAGCAGCTGCCCTCGCTGGCGTCACCGGAATGACCGCGCTCCCAGGGAAGGGCCTGTGCTTCCCACTGCATGTCTGCGTAGGGATGGCCTGTCTAGGGGCTGCGGGGTGAGCGCTCCCATGCACACTCACTCGTCAGTATCCCTCTGAGAACACGGCATTACTGGAATGACCGCGCCTCCCAGGGAAGGGCCTGTGCTTCCCACTGCATGTCTGCGTAGGGATGGCCTGTCTAGGGGCTGCGGGGTGAGCGCTCCCATGCACACTCACTCGTCAGTATCCCTCTGAGAACACGGCATTACTGGGCCTCAGATTATTCTCACACACCCTTCCTTTGGGCTGGGGACAGCCCGCACTCGGTGGGCTGGGACCCTCACCGTGTGTGTGCAGCATGTGGGCCAGCTCCTCCCGAGGGGCCCGGTGCACAGCTCCCGGGGTCCGGCGTTTCGGGGCGTCCCCACCCTGGAGCCCTGCAGCTGAGCTCTTGGTGTTGTTTGAATCTCACAGTGTTTTTGGAATTAACTGGACAGCATTTGTCAGACTTCATGTTTCCCTCAGTTACTACTGATTATTCCAGTGAGTCGATGGTAAACTTAGAAAACGGAGAAGCTGTGTTTTAGTGGTGGGTTCCTACCTCTGAACCCTAGAATGCTTCTGAACAGGAATCGGGCCGTTTCGGTGGCCGTTCCAGCAGCCATCTGCTTGGAGGTAAATGTGTTTTCCTTTTTCTTAAAAAAAAAAGTCTGACATGGAAGGTAGGAAACAGGAAGACTGAAAATACAGGCCTGAAGTCAAACCGGCCGGTTCGTTTTCATTTGTGTCCCGAAAAGCAGGTGCTCCTCACTCTCCTTGTGTGTGTTGTTTGCTGTGTATGAATGAAATCTCTAACAACGGTGACTGCTGTTCCTTGCCTGGGCAGTCAGTTATCACGGGGACACGTTTCTGTGGCGGTGACCCTGTCACGCGTGTGGTTGCCATTTTGAATATTCAGCCTTTTTAATAAAGCAAAATGAGGTTAAGCCGTCTCTCTGGGTCTGCCACTCAGCGAGTATGGCCCCCAGAGAGCGCAGCGACCCCCCCCCCCCCCGCCGGGGCGGGTGCTGAGCAGACACAGCGGCCTGCGGACAGTCCTAGCTCAACAGTAGGAAAGAGCAAAAAACATCTCCATCCGGCGAGCATGTCTATTTCTGAAATTTGGACGTTGTCACCCAGCACAGGTCGAAGTCCACACAGCCAGCCCTCCGCTCTGCGGCGCACATCCTTGCCAACACAAATAGGAAAGAGAAAGCCATCCTACCTCCCGTGAGCATCTGTGAGCACTTGCAAATACATTTGTCCTTGTCTGCGTCCTTCGTGCTGAAATCATTTCCCGGTTGGCTTATGCTACTGATTTTGCCGGCTGTCCCTGTAAGTCCTTTAAGGTGAATCCTGCAAGCGTGCATAGGGGGAGGGAAAAGGACACGCGTTAGCTGGGCTGTCGGTGTACCCCCGTGGAAATTTTTATAAAGAACTGCATTCTACCGAAATGGGCTGGTCCGTGCGCCAAGGCGTACTCTGGACAGCGTGTTTTTGCACTGGTATAAACAGGAACCAACTTATCATCAAATCCTTAGGCAAAGAGGAATGTTTTCGTGAAACCTTCAACGCATATCACTTGCACAAGCATCAGCGGGGCTCCGGGCCCTTCCATCTATTTTCCTGTTGCTTTGAGATAAACAGGAAGGGGAGCTGCGCTGTGGGGCAGCCTCTCCGGGTCTGCAGGCATCACCCGGTAGGAGGGAGTCGCACGGCGACGGGACAGCCTCAAACACTGTTCTTTGCAGTGGGGCGGTGGGGGTGGGGAGGCCAGCGGGCAGCGAGGGGTGGTCATTGAACTTGGAGGAGAGATCTACGAACGGCCCGGCCGGCGTGGCTCCACGGAGGAGCGTCGTCCATGGACTGACAGGTCTCGGTTCGATTACTGGTCAGGCACAGGCCCGGTTTGTGGGCTCGATCCCCAGTAAGGGGTGTGCAGGAGGCAGCCAATTGTTTCTCTCTCCCTCCCTCTCTCTAAAAAATCAATAATAATAATAATAAAAAGAAATCTGCAGAACTGAGTTGAAAATAAGTCCCCGTGGCTGCTTTGCCTTGTGTCCGTGCAGCGTTGTAATGCAGCTGCCGGACACTGAGCCGGAGCAGGGTCCTGAAGGGGGACAGTGCGTGACAGCCCGTGCTGTCTGAAGACGGCAGGGGTCAGGCTCGTGCCAGCACCCGTGTGAGGGCGAGGAGCGAGCGGGCAGGAGGCACGTAAAGCCTGCTTCCAGGGGCAGGTTGGCCGTGTGGCTGAGGGCAGGGTTTCACGGGACCTGTGCGGCTGTGCAGACTTGGTAGGCGGAGTGTGGGAGCCCAGGGCTCCGAGGCTGCCCGTCCTGGGATCCGGCGTCGGAGGGGGTCCTATGCTCTGAGCCCCCAAACGGTGCCCTCTCTCTGACGCACCTCACATGTGCTAACCTGTACCTTGGGGGGAGCATAGTGACCAAGAGTTCAGGCTGGAACAAAGGTGGGGAAGAGGAGGGTCACCAGGACTGACCCACCAGGCGCTGCCAGGCACTCCTGGGCTGTGCGCGCTGACCTGTGAGGTACATGCTCCCGAGTCTCACACAAGGTGGTTGAGGTCCAGAGGGATCGCATCCCGAGTCGCATCCTGCTCAGGCGGAGCCAGGCTTAGCCCCCACGCCTCGTGGGGGTTCCACTTGGCAGACACCCTCGCAGGGTGGGAGTGGGGAGCACATCAGGTGGAAGTCCATACAGCGTTGGTCCTAAGGAACTTTTGTGCCGGTGACTTAGCTTTAAAATTGTTTCTAATGCTGTAGCTGCGGAGACTCGATCATTAGGCACTGACTGCATTTCCGAGTTTCAGCTTCTCCTGCTGTTGCACACACGCACGCCCCAGCCCCCGACGGCCCGCTGGGAGGCCAGGAGCAGGCGCACCGCTGGGCTTCAGCGCTGGTCTCTGCCCAGGCCCTGGGTTCGCACAGATAGCCCCCGGTGAACCCCTTCCCTGCTCGCCCGCGGTTCACTCTCCTGTCTCCTGAGCAGCTTGGGCTCCTGGAACCACTCCATCCCCCACGGGAAGCAGAGCAAGGGAGCGCCTACTTCTCAGTAGTCTGTTAGCCTAACGGCGTGCGTGGCCCATCCCCTTAAAGTTGCTTTCTTTTAAAATTTGATATTAAGACTAGATTCATCGTCAACATTGCTTTAATTGGGTATCAGTGAAGTCAAAGATAATGCTAACATTTAATCATTAAATCTCTGTCCGCAGAACTGGCGAGTGTTTGTGGAAAGTGAGCAGTTTTTAAAGTTTAATGTACCGATAGTTTTGACTTTTAGTTGAAAGAATTGTATCGTATTGGTGTATTTCTTAGTTGTCTAGCGTCCAGTAGCATCGCGTTAGAGAAGGTGACGCAGTTGCTGTGCACTTCTGAGTTTTACTCACATAATAGTTCTCTTATCACATGGGCATGTTTTATTAGGATAATAACTTTTTTTCAATGTAATAATAAAAAATAAATTGGCCCTGGCCGGTTTGGCTCAGCGGTTAGAGCATCGGTCTGCGGTCCAAAGAGACCCAGGTTCTGTTCCCGCTAAGGGCATGCACCTTGGTTGCAGTCTGTCCCTGGCCCTGGTCGGGTCGTGCGGGTGACGGCCACTCGATGTGTCCCTTTCACGTCCATGTCTGTCTCTTTCTCTCTCTCTCCCCCTCCCTCCCTCCCACTCTTTCTGAACAAAAAGTGGAAAAATGTCCTTGGGTGAGGGGAAAAAAAAAAGTACATTGGGTTAAACCAAGTACATTAAACTGAGGTTTAAAAAATGTGTGCTTTATAAAATGGCACATCCAGACATCGATTTACACTTCTAAAGGAAATGTCTGTTAAGAACCAACAGTGATTAAAATATTTTATAATGTCAGCATGTGAGGGTAATGACCCATTTTGTAAAATCTTATATAAACAGTCTAATCCTTAATTTTTGTGTTTCTTTTTTCTAAATTCCTCCGTTGTAGATTCCTAACTGTTGCCAGTTGGAAAAATATTTAGCTTGGAGGTAAAACAGTGACCAGCCACTCGTGTCTAAAAATTCCTTGAAGGCCCGACCTCTCTGGGGTTCACCGGGCGCCTGGGGGGGCCTGCGCACCTGTCTCGTCCCTCTGCGGCGTGGCCTCCCGAGGGGCCCCGCTCCTTCTGAATGAGCATCCACGGCCGTGTCTCTGACTTTCCACAGCTCAGGTCAGTGCAGTGTGGACGCGACTCATCTGTGCTCGGAAGGGGCTCCGCCGTGTGGCCCGCCCTTCACAGCAGACGCACCGGCACTGTGGCCCTCAGGCGGCTGTTCAGGCCACGGCCTGTCCGCCCGTCCCCTGTGCAGGGCACTGGGACTCCCTGGCCAGCCAGCTCCGGGACTGACATCGTCTTCTGCTGAGCAGAGGGTCCGAGCTGCGCCTCGGTGCAGTTTCGGTGGGACTGGAGGCTGGCGATGGCGGTTCCCTCCGAGGCTCCACGGCACCCTGGTTACGTCTGAGCTCGCCGTGGCATTTCCTGGGTGCTGCGTGGGCAGCACACACCAGTCTACTGGTGAGGCCCCTCAGGGCGTGCGGTGCCAGCTCCCTCTGCCCGGCATGGGCACGCGCGGCCCACAGGGCCTTCCCAGTGAGCGCCTCCCGGCGCACATTGTCTACTGGTGAGGCCCCTGAGGGCGTGTGGTGCCAGCTCCCTCTGCCCGGCATGGGCACGCGCGGGCCGCAGGGCCTTCCCAGTGAGCGCCTCCCGGCGCAGATCGTCAGGGCGCAGGCTTCGGACTGTGCTGCCCCGTCCCTGCTCCCAGGGCGTTTTAGAGCCAGAGGGTCCAGCCCAAGGCCACCCTGCTTTTCTCGGCCCACTCACGGTCGGCGCCACGGCTGGTGGACAGGGTAAATACGGGGGTGCTGTAGCAGACCGCAGAGGCGACCGCCAACCCACCCCTAACCTGCACACCGAATTCTGCCACGTCTGACCTTGGCAACTCACCCTGACTTTGGGGTGGGACAGAACAATGGGGGGTGTTTAAACTGCAGAAAGACAGGTTTAACTTTGAAGACCTTTTGGCATAAAATGGTGGAGTCGTAGGTGTACGCTTGCCAGGATGTGGTCCTGACCCTGCAGTGTAAGGACACAGCGCTCCGCGCTCCACCCGTGGTCCTGGAGCGCCCGCGGCCCGCCAGGCTGTGTCGTGGACACTCCGAGGGCACCGCAGACAGCAGCCGCGTGCTGTCCTCAGGAGGTGTCCCTCATGTCGCTGAAGCCAGTTAAACTTCAGAACCGGAGAAACTGGCCCGAAGGCAGCGAAGAATCTAAGAAACAAGAGGTCTGCCTACCGAGCTCCTGCCCCGGCGTCTCCCGCCCTGGGAGGAGCATCCGCGGGACCCTCGGCATTTCCAGGGACTCGGCCTCACCTGTAGTTGAGCTCCTCGCCGGAGAGGAAGAAGTGCTCGTACAGGGCCTGAGCCTCGTTGCCCTCCCAGTCTGTGAGGCGGATCCTCAGCACGTAGCGTTTCTGGTTGGTCACCTGCGAGACGAACTCGTTCCCCAGCCAGTGCTCGCCGGAGGGGTTCCCGAAGCCCTGCAGCGGAGCAGTGAGCGTCAGCCCCGCCCTGCGCCTTCCGCCGGGGTCTGTCGCTCCCCCGCCCAGCCTGCAGCCACAGTCGCACACTCAGCAGAGATTGCTTCCCGCCCTGGGAGAGCCCGGGCTCCTCCAGAGCCCAGCGGGACCGTGGGAGGTCGGCTGTGACAAACGAAGCTGTCCCAAGGAGGAAGTGGGTGTTGGAAGCGTCAGAACAGCTCGGGGAACTGCCAGCCGGAGCCTGCGTGCCCAGAGCCGGCGCCCGGACGCGTGAGGCCGGCAGCTCACCAGCGCCGGAGCCTGCCCTCCAAAGCAGCCCGGGCCCCCCGCCCTTGCCTTGCTGTGTGGTTGGCATGACAGTGCCGGGTTGTTTCTTTAACAGCAGGACTGACACCCCCGTTCAAAGGACCCCTTGGTTCAAGAAAGAACTCTCCTAAGCCACTGGTTCGTTGGGATTCGTGGTAAAAGTTCTGCAGGTCTAGGAAAGTTATTTTGCACAAAGAAAATTACTTGCAGATGACTTAATGAATATTCATACCACTTTATATTCCGTCCAAGTCCTCTGGAAATCAACGCTGCCATCTTCACGCCGCTGAAAGATGGTCCACCCCCCTCCGGCAGTTTCCATGTCGCAGTAAGCCTGCCAACGAGAAGAGCACAGTGACCGCGTGTGCGGAGGGGGCCCGGGCTCCCTGCTCGGGGTGAAGGTTGAGGTGAAGGCAGATCCCACAACAACATGTGCTCTTGGGGCTCTGGGGGGATAAATCTTTGTGGTCTTCTAAGAAACAGATGGTTTTAGATACATTGAAAACCATGAATTTAAACTGGTGGAAAGAAACAGTAATACAACACAATCTGGTGGTGAAAATGGACTTTCTTGTCATCTGTTTTACGCTAAAGGCCTGTCACCCAGCAGCCGACTCCACGACGGCTGCTCCTTAGAGAGTCGTGTGAAATGAGACCTTGGGAGGCCGGCCCCGCCCTGCAGCTCCGCCTGTGGAAACGCTCCATGACCGCTGCCCGGCCTATCGGCGCAACAGGGGTCCCCTTGCCAGGCAGGGTTCCCAAGACCCCTGTCCCCGGGTGTGTCGTGGGGCCAAGTCAGAATTGCCAGCCCATCCCTCAGTGCACGGGGCCCGAGGGACCACGTGCCCACTGTGACCTGCGCATGGCCTGGCCGTCTGCCCCACGGGCACGCGCCAGGGTCTCTGCACTTTGCCCACTGCCTGTGGCATGTCCCCTCCCGGCGCTTGGTGTCTGCGTTCGGGCTGGCTCGGCGGGCTCACACTTTGCCCAGAACACGGACTCCTGGGCTAAGACAGCTCTGTTCCAGCTCGGCTGGAGGTTTTCTGTGAAACTCAAACCCCGAAAATGAGATTACACAAATAGTTTTAAATAATGAGATTATAGTAGAACGAGAACGTTCTCCGGAAAGGGAAGATGAATTTCCCTGCAGCATACCAGGCGGGGAAGGTCCCGGACCAGTGAGGACAGCCCCTGCTCTGGCGGTTTCCACGGGCAGAGTGAGTTCAGGCATCCGCGTGAGGCCGGAGAGCCGGGGCCAGACCCTCTTCCACTGTGGGCTCGCCCGCTGCCTGTGCTTTTCTCTGCCTCCCTCCCAGTCTCCCCCACAGGGCAGCTCGGCCCCGATCGCTGTCCCTGAGGCCCCTCGTGTTGGGAAAGACGTTCCACTAACAAGAAAATCACGTTTATTAAGGATAAAACGCATTTCCCGTTTTAAGCTAATCAGACATATAACACCGATCTGCCCAAGGGAACCCCGTGGCGCACCGTGCTCGGTCACCGTGGCGCACACTCTGCTGGGCGCCGGGCGAAGCCCACGCACGTGTCCTCTGATCGCAGGGCTCCTCTGCGAAGATGCGGTGACCCTGCCCTTTGGGAGCATGACCGTCGTCCAGCTGTTGGGTAGGACGTAGGCTCTGAACGCGCCGTCTCTAGTTCCTAGCTATGCAGCATCTTCCTGCTACACTCCGCTTCCGGAAACAGAAACGTGCCCCTTTGTCAACAGGCCAGAAGCCCCTCCACACAGTTCCAGGTTGAAGTCGGCTCACAAATGATCCTCCTCCCACCGGCCCGTGGTCCCCCAAATGGCCAGTGCTGCTCACATTCATCAGTATGCCTTTGAAAACCCCACTTGGTTCACGAAGCTGTGTGTGTGCAGAGCCGTTAATTCCCGGAATCCTGAACGGCATTCCCGTGGGCGGACAGAGTCGACGCGGTTCTCAGTGAGCCTGTCCTTGTTCCAAGAATGCGTGGTGGTCCTTTGATGTCAGTCATTGTTCCGAAGTTACGGATGCTAAGTCGGGGAACCGGCTCATCTTGTTGGGAAATCAGAGTCGGGGCTCTGGGGTGGCTGAGGGTCACTGCAGGTGCATGAGCGGCTGCAGCCATGTATAATTCTCTAACTCTCCATCGTTAGACCGTCTCCTCACTGTGGCTCCAGATTTACACACAAGAGCGGAGAGCTCATGAAAACCAATGTTTTTATGGCTGACTGGGTCGGGAAACTCAGAGAGAGCTGTCCGCGTGGCCAGAGGGCACTGGGTGGAAAGACAAAGCAGATGCTGTCAGGAGGGGGGCGGGAGCCCTGAGAATGCCCAGGACCTCGTGCCAGGGCCAGCAGCCCGAGGGCAGTGGCACTGTGACCAGGCACCATCGCATGGCCCAGGCCCGGGGGGCTTGCTCTGAATCTTGACGCGTCTCGGCAAGTAATGCCCGACTTCAAGGCCGCGCCCCAGCTCTGAGGCCAGCAGACACCAACACGAAGATAAGCGTCAGGAGACAGGTGTCCCGTGAACCCGGGAAGGAAACGCTCGTGTCTCCGACCAGCACACACACGAGGGCTTCCCTTACTTGCCATCCTTCAGTGTCTGTCTATGCGGAACAACCCAACGAGGTTTGCAAAACTCAAGTTGAAGTATTTGGGCCTTTCGGAGAGGCCCGAGGACCTCCTGAACGCTCATTTCTTGAATTGGCTGCAGCAGGGCAAAAGGGGTGCCCTGCACGCCGAGCTGTGGTCTCCTGGGGTCTGCGGGCACGCGCAGTGGTCACGACTCCCGCTCCTGGGCGGATGGTGGGTGCCAAGTCCCACCTGGGGCTGCACCTCCACGGTGACCTCGAATCACTCTTTAAGATGGGGTGGGGGTCGGGTACATGACAGATCAGGAGTCTGAGGGCTCACGTAGCGTGAGTGACTTACTCTGAGGCACCAGTTGGCAGAGCCAGAATTTAAACCCAAACCCATGCGATTTCCTCGTCCCAGATCAGATTGTGAATGATGGGGTCTTAAGTCTGGAAGGGAATCTAAGGAACTTAATCTGGACCATTCGTTCAGAGATAAGGAAATCGAGGCTTGAAAGATTGTTGCTCCCTGCCGTGTGCGTGAGTTACCGCAGATGTTTACACGGACGTGGGTCGTAATGTTTCCAGCTGCGACCAGAGACCCATGCCGTCCCGGAGTCCTGTGTCCCCCTCATGCTGCGGGTGTGTCATGTGCCGGTCGGGCTGGTCTCGGGAGCCCAGCAGCAGCCGTGTGGCCATTGTCCTCCTGGGCTTGTGTCAGTGGTGGTCACTTCTGGTCTGTCCCCTCCTCCGACCACTCTGTCTGTCCCCTCATCTCTGTGCCAGAGGAGCCCAGCCTCTGGTCACAGGCCGCAGCACCCCAAGGACTGCCGTGGAAGGCAGGGTGCAGAGGGGTTGAGAGGCTGAGCTTAGGTCTGCTCATCACCGTCTCGTCCGCACAGCGCGTTTGGGGTTTCTCTCCCCCGCTGCTTCTAGGGACATGAGCTGATGTCAGGGTTGGTTTAAAGCAGCCTGAATGAATTAGAGAGCTTTCTTTGGAAAGTATTATCTTCAGGAACACATTGTTTGTCTTTTGAATTCATAATCAAGGTGGATGTTGCTCTTTCAAACCCCATGTCTTCAAGCCTGTCATGCTTATCCTTTGAAAGTTTCCCTTTAGTACTGTGCTGAGGATGACACCGAGTCCAGGAGAGAACACTGCCCCGGGTCTCTGAGGTTTCCGCTGTGATACAGTATCCAGTGCCTTTCCCGTAAGCTTAGATTCTCTGTAGCTGCTTTTACAGTTAGATGCAAACATGTTTATCTGCATTTATTATCCACAGTCCTCCCACGTGTGTATAACTGATTCTCATAGTATTATCCCAGCCCATCAGACCTCTAGGAAAGCCACATTGAGTATTCCCAGTACTGAGTCCAGAACCAGTGCGCCAAGTCGGGCTCTCGCGCCCCCTGACGGCAGGCTCTGCTGGGCTTGCCGGTCACCCTGCACGGTCGGGGGTGGGGCCGCACCAGAGTGAACGCCTGTCCTGGTGAAGACAACGCACTGCTCTGTGGCACTGTGCTGACCTGCCCGCCCACAGCAGCCTGGCAAGAGGGGCCTCCCCCTGAGGCCTTGGGGCGTGGCCTGTGTGCTCCCGGGGGTCCCAGACCCTCCAGCAGGTCCACAAGGCTGACGCGGTTTCCATAGTAAAACCAAGACCTTGCAGGTCTTTCCCGCTGAGTTGGCGTTTGCACCGATGGCGCACAAGCACAAGTGCGTGAACCTGCCCGTGCCCGGCGTGGGTCAGACCGCCGCAGGCGCCCTGGGGGAGCCGGCCTCACCTCGGGTGTCCCCAAGGCAGTGTGATTTCGCTCCAGCTGCGCCGCGCCGCGTGTGCCTAGGCTGATCGTGTGCTGGAAGGAGGTGTGACCGCTCGCGCAGTGAGGACCGCGCAGCTGGTGAGCCCTTCCTGGGGGTGCAGTACCACCGTTACTTGAAGTAACGACTGAAAGACCAACTGTGGTTATTCAGGCTCTTGGTATTGGAAGGTATTTTCTTTCAACATAACGGGGAGCGTCACACTTCAGGGGAGACAGCTGACTGCACACGGCCAAGCCCACGGCCAGGGGAGTGTGGGGGCTGGACGAGCCAGGGCGTCAGCGTCGCGTGCTGAGCGATGGGCACAGACAGGGCTTGGACCTGCAGCCCGCTGTCCCTGTGAGTGACGCCTGGCCGGATCCGGGCTGTGGGGACCACTCGCAGCCGGGAGTGAGACCTGGAAGGGGCACCTCACCTTGATCTCCTGGGTGGAGTTGGGGAATGTCAGCGTGTAGACCCCGCTGGTGGTCAGGCCTGCCTTGAACGCCTCCGCGCAGTCTCTGAAGATGACCGGTTCGTCCTTGGCGGCGGGGGTGCTCTTAGCTGCTGTGAGAAACAGAAGAGCGTTTACATGGAGTCCCTGGGAAGAGAGGAGGCGGGGTTTCAAGCTGCACTCACTTGGGAAGGTTTATAGCATTTGAATTCTTGTAGTAATTGAAAAGGACATGCAGTGTTTTACCAAAAAAGTTCCTCTTCCAGCCTGTTTTGTATTGATCTGCACCCCCTTCTGTCAGCCGCCACGTGTACGGCAGCACTTCAGCCGCCACTGTGCCAACCCTTCCATCTGCGCAGGACCAGATACAGTCCCGCAGGAGGACAGGCGGCCACGCCCACTGACAGCGTCCCCCAGCAGTGCTGCGCGGCCCTAGGCCGGCTCCCGCCCGGGCGGGCTCGTGCTTTCCCTTCTTTTCATACCTCCGAGGCCACGTCTTTATGTGTGTCCTCAGACTATTGGGTTAAGACATTCACTGTCCTTTGGATTTTTAGCCACTGTCCCATAAGAGTTTGTGGGAAAGGGGGACCTAACGTGGATGTATCTGTGCCTTAGAAGTTCTTCATCTACGTCTAAAAATTCCAAGACTATGAAATTCTTTCCAGTTTCAACATTCAGACTTTCCAATCCCTTTTGCCACATTAAAATAAAAAGTGTGTGCATGTGTGTGTGTGTGCATGTATGTATGTGTGTGCATGTGTGTGTGCATGTGTATGTGTGCGTGCCTGTATTGCGTGCACGCACGTGCGTGTATGTGTGTGTGTGCCTGTATGTGCATGCGTGCGTGTGTGTGCACATGTGTGCACGTGCGTGCGCATATGTATGTGTGCGCGTGTTCTCGCAGGTGTTTCCTGGCATTGCATTGGAGAGCTCTACCATGCACAGGTATCTGCGGCTGGTGTGGGCATCACAGGTGGACGGGGGACGGGGCCTCTTCTGCCCTCCGTCTGCTCCCTTGTGCAGCTGGGATCCAAGCCACATAATTCTCTGCGTTGGCCGACCCAAGCTCACACCTCACACTGCCTTGGTCCCCCCCAGACAATGTTAAATGAGTGTCTGTTCCTTTTCTGTGAAAGTGACAAAAATGCACTTTTCCTAAACTATATGCGTTTGCGACTGTTGGAGGACACAGGTGGCGAACTGCCCACCTGGTGTGAAACCGGCCGCCGAGCACCCCAGTGGCGCCGCCAGTTTTGCGTGTCCTTGTTGAAGTGGAAACCTTGTTTAAGTGCTTCTGTTAAAACTGGGGTAACTGCACGACTCGAGGGGAGTATGAGAACGTGTTAGTTATCAGTGACAAGTATCTCAGCATGATTCACATGTAAATGTATCTGTGTTGAAGAGTACATATTTGAGAGGACATTAGGAGATAAACCATAGCAGGAACTAGACCCCATTTGTTTAAGAAAAAACTTAAAAATGCACGATGACTGTGTGTCACATCTCTAATGAACGACGAGATGCAGCCCTTCCGTGGGGGATGAGCCAGCGCCGCGAGGGCAGGACACACGTGAGGACGTGGTGGAGGGGCCAGCGTCACGCCAGTCACTCAGGTGTCATCGTCTCATTTGGTCTGCACACACCCTCTGGGTCCAGGCTTGCTCTCCCACTTAGGACATCACCTCTCCCGGCCTCATATGTCCAGTTAAGGATGGAATGAACTCCGATAGGCTCTTTGATGCCCATAAATCAAAAGTATGATCGGGCTGTTTTGCTTCACAATAATTAATTTGTATAAATATATCCCCCCTTCCTTCCATGTTCTCCTTTTCACTTGGTTCTACGTCAAGACCCTGTAACGTGTTGAGGTCATGCACGTGCGAGAACGAGGGCCTTTCCCTGAAGGATGAGGACTTTGTGTGCCTGAGAGTTCCTCCGCCTGCAGGCCGCTGAGCCTGAGCCGGGGCGGTGCGGGCCCCACTCACAGCCGGGCGCGGACATCAGGGTCAGCAGGCTGTGCACGGTCTCCATCAGGTCGCGCTGCTGCTCCTGCAGGGCCGAGGTGTTCACGGCCGCCGTCTCGAGCTGCCGCTCCAGCTCGCCGATGACGGAGCTCTGCTTGGACACGAGCCCCTGCAGCCGCTCCTTCTCCTCTCTCATGGACTGGAGCTGGGCCGTGTGCTTGTCCTCCATGTCGCGCACCTTCTTCTCCAGGAAGCTGGTGAGGGAGAGGTCAGTTAGCGAGGTGTGCTGAGGACCCCTGGGCCCCGCGCCCGGCTCGTCACCTCCTGCAGGCGTCTATAGGGCAGTGCAGACGGGGCCGCAGCCCTCGGGGCCTCGCGCTCGCTCCCGAGCCTGGACCGTAGCTGTGACATGAAGTGACACGAGGTGACACAGCTACAGCTACAGGGAGGAAGGCCCTGGTGAGAACAGGTGGTCAGGTCACCACATGGGGCATTTGGAGACCCTGCTTCACTGCAGAGGCACGTGGATGGGGGTGGGGGGTGCCCTGGTGAGAACAGGAGGTTGGGGTCACCACATGGGACATTTGGAGACCCCGCTTCACTGCAGAGGCACGTGGACGGGGGGGGGGGCGCCCTGGTGAGAACAGGAGGTCGGGGTTACCACATGGGGCATTTGGAGACCCTACTTCACTGCAGAGGCATGTGGACAAGGGGGGCGCCCTGGGCATTGGAGCTCATGTGGGCAGTGGGAAGAGCCCAGGCTGAGCACCTGGCCCCTCACGTGACCACCTGCGGTACTTGGGCAGGCTGGCCACTCTCTGGATCTCAGTGAGTAGCCGCTACGGAAATAAATCTGTCTTAAACGAAGGCACTAGATTGGATGGTCTCCGAGGCCCCTCTGCTTCACGTACTCTAACTCTGCTCTGCCTTTTTGGGGCAGTAACGTTTTCTCAGTCTCCACCCCCGTGAGCAGCTTGACTCCCCACGGAACTGACCACGCACTGAAGGTTGTAACTGTAAGCATTAACCTTCAGTGTGGTCAGTGTGACTAGAAACGCGATTGCAGCTCGTATGTGCACCCCAGCCCGGGGCCGTCGTAAGTCGGAGTGAGACACTGTCAGCGCCGGAGTCAATGCGCCCTGCGTCCCCGGGGCGCGGTCATTTGCATCGGTGCGCCCTGCGTTCCCCGAATGTGGTCGTTCGCATTAGGCATCAGCTTGACCACGTCCGCTTTCCACTGTCCTTTCCTAATGTTTTTCTTGCTCTCAAGCTAACTTACTGTTTCCCATTTGTACGTCACTTTCATTCCTTTAAAAACCAAGATGACTGACCCTAAGCAGGAGAAGGGTAACCTGAAAATAAATGCATAAAGCGTTTGCTTTCTACCTAAAACTGCTGGTAGGATCTCAGCGTCCAGGCACGATGCCTCGGACACACTCCTGCAGCGCCTGAACAGTGGACATAAATCACGCAGGGCGTTTCTGCCCCTTGTCTGCCTGCCTGCAGAACCGTGTCGCCTTCCGTGGCCTTAAATGTTCTGTGAAAGACACGGTGGCTGTGGTCCAGGGCGTGAAGGAGCAGGAAAGCGCTCAGGAGCAGATCTTCCCTCCAGAACCTGAGCCCGTCTCTCCCGGAGCTCTGCCACTGTCGCTGGAGAGGGTTCATCGTCAGGGCAAGAGTTAGGCCCGATCTCGGGTCATCGCGGGCCAGAGGGGCTCTGAGCGCACCGGCCTCGGTGAAGACAGAGCCTTCAGGACCTCGGGGGTCTCAGGTCGTCTTCCAGGGCCGCCTTGAGCGAGAGGCAGACCGGGACCCGGGACTGGCTTGTGACATCAGTTTCGGTCGTCGCCACTGGCATCTTCTTAATGAGAGAAAATGATATACAGCTGACCCTCGAACAGCACCGGTTTGCACTGTGGGTCCTCTGGCACGTGGATTTTTCAACAACTACCTGTACTGGGTTCTGTCCAAGGTTGTGGAGGAGGCTGACTACATGCACTGACGTATGTCATTGTATGCAGGGGACTTGAATCCGCAGGTTTTGGATCCATGAGGGTTTCTAGAACTAATCCCCTGTGACTCCAGAGGGTAGTTAAGTTTTGGGGGAGTCAAAAATTATATATGGATTTTACCCCCCAAGTTGTTCGAAGGTCCAGTGTGAACAGGATGAAGCAGGTGAGAACAGTGTAAATTCGCAGCAGGAACTTGATCCGTCGCACAGACACCGTGGTGCACGGTGAGGGGCGCTAGGAGCAGATGGGCAGGAGGGGGACCTGCCTCGTGGAAAGGTTTGCTCGTCAGCATCTTACTTGATTTCCTGATGCAAGATGATAGATTTGATCATCACCGTAAAAGCTGGGCTTGGGTAGAGCTGGAATTTAATTGACGTCGTCCGTGGTCAGGTGCGAGGTGTGGGGAATGGTCTGTGCAGCAGAAATGCCCAGGCTGACTAGTGTTTCTCTTCTGAGTGTCCATCACCTGTCTTCCGAAGGGACAGCGTTAAGGGCTGATGAGATGGACAGCCCACAGGACCTTGCTGCCTCAGCTGGGGAGTTTGAGAGTCCTAGTGGCGATTTTAAGAAAAATGTTGACCCTGGTAAATACTTCACTTGAAACTTTTCCTTAGAGAGAGCAGTTGTACTTCGGGGGAACCCCAAAGCTGATTTGAAATGATGCCTGTCACGGGCAGAACATTCACACGTTTGCGACGTTCTTGCAAGTGCAGTCTCAGCTGAGTCAGAATTCAAGGCACTGGAAACACAGAGGGCCAGACTTCCTGCGGCACAGTTTTCTTATCTTCATTTATTTACGGTTGGTGGTGGAAAAGAAAAGCTCACTGTGGTCCTTTTGTTGCATATTTATGACTAAAGAGCACGTGATCCTGCGGCCGTCCCCGCAGGTGGAGGCCTGTCTCGGGCGGTGTTGTGGGAAGGGGGCTGCTGGAGGCTGTGCCCCCCGTACCTGGGCCACCGCAGGTCACTCAGGCCCTTCTGGGGCCGCTCCAGTCAGACCCCCGGCCAGGTGTGGAGCCAGTCACCTGAAGTTCCAGTTTGTTGGATACGTTTGACAAGGGGGTTTTATGGAGAAAATGTGATGTTCACGTTTTATTTCGTACCAAACTGGATTAGAACAGTGGGCCAGAGCCTGACGGGTCACTGTGAGTTAAACGGGGGGAATGTGGAGCCTTTGTGTGGACAAGACGTGAGACTTGCAGAAGCAAGAGTGATCAGAAAGCGCAGCCCCCCCCCCCCGGGGGTGGGGTCCCTCGTTTGCGTGCGGTGCAGCTTTCACACAGAGGAATTCCACCACGTGCGGGGACCCCGTGTCAGCGCAGCTCAGCCGGGCAGGTCCGTCTGTCACAGCAGCAGGACGGACAGCGTGCCTGAGCTCGGGGTGAGCTCCCCTTCAGGTCAAGGGCAACAGACTTGGCAAGTCTCTGCAAACGTGGTATCTGGGCAACATAGCGATGCCCTGAGCGGGACTGTCCGCCCTGCAGCATAAGTTAGAGCGAAGGAAGGCGCAGGGCTCGGTGCAGGGTGTGCTCCCCCAGCTGGCCCGCCCTGCCACAGTCCCAACGCGTTTCCTTTGAAATGGACTTGCTCGCCCTGGCCGGTTGCTCAGTGGTTAGAACGTTGGCCCACGGACCAAAGAGTCACAGGTTCAGTTCCGGTCCAGGGCACATGCCCGGGTTGTGGTTCAGTCCCCGGCCCTGGTCGGGTCGTGTGGGAGGCAGCCAGTCGGTGTGTCGCTCACATCCACGTCTCTCTCTGTTTCTGTCTCCCTCCCTCCCACTCTATCAGAAGATAAATGGAAAAATATCCTCAGGAGAGGATATTTTTAAAAAACTGACTTGCTCTTTCAAATTTAAATTAATGAGTTAAACTTGGTACCCCAAAAAACAGAAGGAATTGTTTCAGCTTAGTTCTGGATTAACAGGCAAGATTGCATATTAGACGGTTTATCGTCATTTTGGGTTAAGAACAAAGAATTACTGACTCGTAATTAATTCATTGTGAGGTAGAAGGGGAAGGGTATTGTCGGACTCCGGTCACTGTCACTTTGGTCAGAGACGCGAAGGTAGCACCAGGCATGTGGTACAGTCGTCCTCGTCACCCCCGGCAGGAAGAGAAATCTCCGTAATCTTTGTTTTTGTGTTGGTTTTCTTGGGATTTTTTATATTTTTATATTTAAATACTAATATAATCATAGCTAATCTTTATGTTTTAGGAGTAAATATCACATCATGAGACCCGCTTTGGTTTACAATGTAAGTGTGGTCAGAGCGGAAACGCGCCGGCCAGCTTCACTCTGTCCACCGTGGTGGCGGCAGGTTCCCAGTACGGGGGCAGAGTTTGGAGGATTGCGGAACAGGGTCCTCAAGGGCCAGAGAGTGAAGGGCAGAATGGGGAGCGTTAGCGGGTGCGCACTGCTTCAGCACCCCCAAACCCTTGCCCAGCCCTCCCGCACAGAGGCTCTGATCCTGGTGAAATGTTAAATTAAGAAGTTCGGCGTTTTGGGAGCCACACTTCTGTTTAACAGCCACATGAAATGGTCTTTCAGGTGATAAAACGTTTTGTGCTTTCGTTACCTGTTCTTGTCTTGCAGCTTGTTGATCTCACTGGTCTGATCCAGAATCCGCTTTTCCAGCTTGTTTGTAGAAAGAGAGTGTTCCAGAAGCTGAAGCTCGAGTCTCGTGGTCTGATTCAACACCTAAATATAACAGATGAAACTCCTGCTTAGCATTTTCAGAGTAGACAGAGCTGCGTGTTCCTTAAGTTATCTAAATGATAGAAAGCATCAGTAAAGCATTCTGCATTTACCCAAGTATCTTGTTGTGGGTGTTTTCCGTTACCAGAAGAGTCTTGATTTCCTGGGCTGTGTCAGAGTGAGTGTGTGTACACGTTTTTCAACCGGGTCTTTATGTTGAGAAGTGTTAATATTGCTGACAACAGCCTGTGTGTCAAATAGTAAGTGTCAGTGTTCTTGTTCTGCCGTGTGTTGTCATGTGCAGTGAGGCCCGGGGGCAGGAGTGGTCGTGTTTCATGTGCCAGAAAGTGTCAGTGAAGGAAAAGCCTCCGCTCAGATGCTGCCCGCCTGCGTGTCGGAGGCAGCGGTCAGAAGTCCCGCGTCCACGCGACAAACAGCTCGTGTCTGAGCCAGCGTTTCCTGGGCACCGTCATCACCAGTCCGTGTTTCGTTCTGGGCACCGCATCAGCCGTGAGGAGACAGCCATGCCAGAGCGGCTCGGGGCCTCCGGCACGGGCCCCGGCCCCGGCCCCACGGTGCCCCACCACCGCGAGGATGAATTCTTTCGCGTTTGGCTGCCTTTTGGCAGGAAGACGCCATTACTCACATCCTGTGTGTCCTGGATTCTCAGGATGTGAGGTCACGTGGACGTGGACGGCAGAGTTGTTGCCCGGGAATGAGGGACCTCGGAGGAAGCATTGTTTGCTCGGGGTCCGTGTCATTCATAAAAGGCCGGGCCTGGCCCCCGCAGGTTAGGGACAGCCCGGTCCTGAGTCACAGCTGGGTGAGTCCGGACCGAGCACGCCTCAGTGAGTGACCTACGGCATGGGCCAGCACCAGGGCTGGGTTTTAACATGAACACCTGGAGCGTGGATTTGGCCTTCATCTCTGGGACCAAACATTTTGTGTTGGTTGTTGCTAAAAGGAAGTGGAAATTCGGGTCTTTTATTTAACCCTAAAGGCCATGAAAAGGGGGCAGTGGGGGAGGGGTGCAGAGGGTGGCATGTCGTCCCCACTGACCCAGGGGCAATCGCAGTGCTTGCTGTGGCCCCTGAAGGCCTGCGGGTGGGTTCCGTCCGGGCTGTTGGTGGCTCTCTGCTGTCCCAGGTCTCAGACACCCGCTCTCCCTCACCGTCCACTGTCATGGTCTCTACCAAGCTACAAGAGTCTCGCTTCATGAAGAAATGTCCCTCTTTGGGCTTAAACCTATTTCACGCGGAAGCTGCTCGCCCATGCTTGAAGTTGGTGGTTCCACCACGCGGCCTCCGGCTGTCCTGGCTCGGGTTCGACCATTCTGATGTGTCTAGTTGGTCGTGATAGGCTCTCTTCCTTCCAGCCGTCTCCCCGTGTTCCTGTTGTGCTGGGTCACGTGATACGTAGTTTCACAACAGATGTTTAAAATCATGGACCCAGCCCTGGCCAGTTTGGCTCAGCGGTTAGAGCGTCGGCCTGCGGTCCGGAGAGACCCGGGTTCGTTTCCCGCTAAGGGCACGTACTTCGGTTGCAGTTTGTCCCCGGCCCTGGTTGGTCGTGCGGGTGGCAGCCACTCGATGTGTCCCTTCACGTCGATGTTTCTCTCTCTCTCTCCCTTCCTCTCTCTCCCTCCCACTCTATCTGTACAAAAAAAGGAAAAATATCCTCGGGTGAGGATAAAAAAAAAAAATAATAAATAAAATAAAATAAAATCATGGACCCAACCACACAAAGCCTTTCAAATGCTGGTAGGTCCGACTTACACAGGGCGCCGTGGGGGTCTGCACCCCAGCTCTGCGTCTTACCTTTTCATGACTGTCACCTGAAGATCCAGGGACTGGACCTCGGGGTGTGTGGCTGAGCCTGAAATCCCACCAGCTTTCTTTAACCCCACAGAATCTTAAAGCCGAAAGGGGACGGAGCAGCCAGCCGTGGGCCCGGCCCTCGTTTACGGTCAGAACTGCGGAGTCCGGCCCTGGCCGGTTTGGCTCAGCGGTTAGAGCGTCCGCCTGCGGTCCGGAGAGACCCGGGTTCGGTTCCCGCTAAGGGCACGTACCTCGGTTGCAGTTTGTCCCCGGCCCTGGTCGGTCGTGCGGGTGGCAGCCACTCGATGTGTCCCTTTCACATCGATGTTTCCCTCTCTCTCTCTCTCTCTTCCTCTTTCTCCCTCCCACTCTATCTGTGCAAAAAATGGAGAAATGTCCTCGGGTGAGAATAAAAAAAAAAAAAAGAAATAAAAAAAAAAAGAACTGCGGAGTCCGGAGAGCGGTGGGCAGGCTCGGACCCGAGCACTCTGCTGCCTGCTGCTCTGGCTCCCAGGCCCGGTGGTGTAGACTCAGAGCAGTTGTACAGACGTACACCACTGAGTATTCCACCTGCCTTTGACCTTCAGGCTCTACCTGAAGATTAGATGGAAGAACAAGGCTCGGCCCTCTGCCTCAGTGCCTTTCATTTCTCAGCGCGTCTAAAGGTGGGGGACGTAGAGATGGAGAGAGCATCTACCGTCCAGAAGTGCCATCAGGCTGGGAGCGTTTGTCCCCTGGTCGCCAGGAGTGAAGAATATGAACGGGATCGGAATGTCCTCAGTAGAATAAACATGATTTAACCTCAGCGCTAAACAGGAAAATGTGTCTACTGATTTTAATTCCTCTCTAGCCACAAGTTCTTAAATCCTCGCTAATTTGTCCTGTTTTCCTGCTATGCCCCCCCCTTTCTGTGCATCTCCCCTTCTTCTCCCGAGCCCGGCCTGTGGGTTCGGCCACCCGCCGGGCGTCTGCAACCTCGCTCACCTGGGCTTCGACGTCAGTCAGCTTCCGCGTCTGCTCGGCCGTCTGGTTGAGCAGGCTGGTTCCGATCTCGATCATCGCCGCCGTCTGGTTCTGCACCGAGTTCTGCTGCCGCTCCGCCATCTCCTTCTTCACGTTGTCCTGGATGTAGGTCTCCAGCTGGGAGGGACCCGTGGCAGGTGCTCGTTAGCCAGACGCTCGGAAACCCTGGTCCCAGCACTTCCCCCCGAAACGAATCCGCTCTAATTTTGAAATCCCACTGGTTCCTTTGTGTGTTTTTGATCACTAGGAGTAAAATACTTGTGATTTTATTCAACTAAAAGTCTGGCAGCCTCACAGCAGCGTGCAAGGACACAGTCTGGGGGTCCCCACCGTGGCAGCTGGGGTGGCAGGCGTCCACGCTCCTGCTGCAGCCTCCCCCCTGCTCTGACATGGTCTGCAACACATTCTCCAGTCCTTTCCCGAGACGCAGGCTTCGGAAGACTCCAAGGCAGAGTGTGGGGGATGGGTCCCCTGGGACTCGCCCCTCCGCTGTCAGGATCACCTCCACATTCTGCAGGTCCCCGCCCCTTCCCCTTACTGAGCTCATCACACATTCGAGGTATTCGGGTCTTCCCAATCGTGTGTGTTTCATGATCTCATCGTCTCATGTGTCCGACAGTTCGGTCCCACACGAGTGCGTCCCTCACCCACGTGCCTGAGCTACCGTGGGCCAGCTCGCCTCAGTCTGAGCGAGGGCACGAGAGGGAAGCAGCTGCTCTCCCTCGCAGGTGTGGGCGACTCCCGTGGGCTGTCAGCCGACACGATTCACAGGCATGCAGGGTGGGCGGTGGACTGGGGCTCAGACCACGGACACCTGCTCCCACTTTACAGCCTTTGACCCTAGGCAAGTTGCTTCTCTTTGAGGGGACCCAGGGTCCTCATGTATAAAATAGTGTTTCCGATTGGTCAGAGGACTGTTTTAAGGATTAATTAAGCTATTTTTAAAATTATAGTTGATAGTCAATATTATTTTCTGTTAGTTTCAAGATATAACATTGTGGTTAGACAGTCATATAATTTACAAAGTGATCCCCCAATAAGTCTAGTACACACCTGGCGCCATACATGATTATTACAATGTTATTGGCTGTATTTCCTATGCTGTATGTTACATCCCCATGACTGTTATGTAACTACCCATCTGTACTTTTTAATGCCTTTTCCACTCAGCACCCCCAACTCTAGGAGCCATCAGCCTGTTCTGTGCATCTAGGAGACTGTTTCTGTTTTTCGTTGTAGTTTTTGTTACTCCTTACCCGAGGGTATTTTTTCCATTGATTTCTGGATTGAATGGAAGGGAGGGGGAAAGAGAGAGAAAGAGAAACATTGATGTGAGAAAGACACATCAATTGGTTGCCTCCCACATGACCCCAACCAGGGTCAGGGATCAAACCTGCAACAGGCACATGCCCTTGACAAGCAGTCGAACCCTCGACCCTTCTGTCTGTAGTCCTACGCTCTTCCTCCTCCTTTTTTTTTTTTAATCCTCACTCGAGGACATTTTTCCATTTTTTTGTTCAGATAGAGCGGGAGGGAGAGAGAGGAAGAGAGAGAGAGAGAGAGAAACATCAATGTGAAGGGACACATCGAGTGGCTGTCACCCGCACGACCAACCAGGGCCGGGGACAAACTGCAACCGAAGTACGTGCCCTTAGCGGGAACTGAACCCGGGTCTCTCCGGACCGCAGGCCGACGCTCTAACCGCTGAGCCAAGCCGGCCAGGGCTGTAGTCCTACACTCTTACCCTCTCAGCCAAACCGGCCAGTGCTGTTTCTGTCTTATTCATTTATTTTGTTCTTTAGATTCCACATACGAGGGAATTCATGTGGTGTTTGTCTGACTGATTTCGCTTAGAGTAATACCCTCTGAGTCCATCCATGCTGTTCCAAATGGTATCATTCTTTTTAATGGCCGAGTAATATTCCGTTGTGTAAATGTACCACAGTTTTTTAATCCACTCATGTATTGATGGGCACTTAGGCTGCTCCCATATCATTAAGCTACGCGTTTAAAGTCATTGTGCCTGGCAAATACCACATGATCACGGTTATTTGTGGAACATAATGAACAAAATAAGCTGTCAACCAAAAGAGATCCAGAGTCATGGAAGTAGGGAACAGACTGACAAACCTCAGAGGGAAGGGGATGGGAGGGGAGGAAAGAGATAAACCAAAGAACTTATATGCACATACGCACAGCCAATGGACACAGACATTAGGCTGGGGAGGTGGGAGGGAGTGGGAGCCGGGAGGAGGGGTCCATGGGGAAAAGGGGGGGATATCTGTAATACTTTCAATAATTAAAAATGCAAAAAATAATAAATAAATACAAATAAATACTAAAAACTTTGGTGACCAAAAAATAAAATAAAAAAATTTCAAAAGTAAAATAAAAAAATAAAGTCATTGTGCCTGCATAACTCAGGGTACACAAAATTTAATTTCCTTCCTTCTTCGTTTTGTGTAACGATCCAGGGATGAGAGCCACAGTCCGTTCATTGGTCCAAATGGTGAGCTCATGAGGCAGAAACCCTGCTTTTATTTTGCTGTCACTCAAATATTTTTTATTGCATTGAATGATTAAAATTTGATCACGATACTGCTTATAATGCCGTCTTTGAAAACTACAGAGAAACCATTCATAAAGGCAGCCGGCGAACAGAGTTCCTGCTCGGAGCACCTGCCCCTCCGGTCCTGCCCGTGAGCGGGGAGGAGGCAGTGCACAGGGTCCCTGCTCAGAGCACCTGCCCCTGCGGTCCTGCCCGTGAGCGGGAGGAGGCAGTGGACAGGGTCCCCGCTCGGAGCACCTGCCCCTGCGGTCCTGCCCGTGAGCGGGGAGGAGGCAGTGGACAGGGTCCCCGCTCGGAGCACCTGCCCCTGCGGTCCTGCCCGTGAGCGGGGAGGAGGCAGTGGACAGGGTCCCTGCTCGGAGCACCTGCCCCTCCGGTCCTGCCCGTGAGCGGGAGGAGGCAGTGGACAGGGTCCCCGCTCGGAGCACCTGCCCCTCCGGTCCTGCCCGTGAGCGGGAGGAGGCAGTGGACAGAGTCCCTGCTCAGAGCACCTGCCCCTGCGGTCCTGCCCGTGAGCGGGGAGGAGGCAGTGGACAGGGTCCCCGCTCGGAGCACCTGCCCCTGCGGTCCTGCCCGTGAGCGGGAGGAGGCAGTGGACAGGGTCCCCGCTCGGAGCACCTGCCCCTGCGGTCCTGCCCGTGAGCGGGAGGAGGCAGTGGACAGGGTCCCCGCTCAGAGCACCTGCCCCTGCGGTCCTGCCCGTGAGCGGGGAGGAGGCAGTGGACAGGGTCCCCGCTCGGAGCACCTGCCCCTGTGGTCCTGCCCGTGAGTGGGAGGAGGCAGTGCACAGGGTCCCCGCTCGGAGCACCTGCCCCTCCGGTCCTGCCCGTGAGCGGGAGGAGGCAGTGCACAGGGTCCCTGCTCAGAGCACCTGCCCCTGCGGTCCTGCCCGTGAGCGGGAGGAGGCAGTGGACAGGGTCCCCGCTCGGAGCACACTGCCCCTGTGGTCCTGCCCGTGAGTGGGAGGAGGCAGTGCACAGGGTCCCCGCTCGGAGCACCTGCCCCTGCGGTCCTGCCCGTGAGCGGGAGGAGGCAGTGCACAGGGTCCCCGCTCGGAGCACCTGCCCCTGTGGTCCTGCCCGTGAGCGGGAGGAGGCAGTGCACAGGGTCCCCGCTCGGAGCACCTGCCCCTGCGGTCCTGCCCATGAGCGGGAGGAGGCAGTGGACAGGGTCCCCGCTCGGAGCACCTGCCCCTGTGGTCCTGCCCGTGAGCGGGAGGAGGCAGTGGGACGGCCAGAGCTGCTCCCTGGGAGGGGACTCAAGGGCGACTTAGTTGGTGTGACTTAGAAGCTGTGTCCTGAGAGATATGACACGGTGTTGGGATCAAAGTGACAGCGCCGAGTTTCCTGCTCCCTTGGCTGGCTTGCCGCAGGCTCCACCCCACCCCCTTGGGCTCCCCACCTTCCCACGCTGGTGATCTGGGTGCTTCACAGTCACCCCCTGTTGTCCCCTGGCTACTGGGCAGGTTAGAGGGCATGAAACACGACCCTGGCTAACGCTCTGGTCATTTGTAAAATCTTGTCCTTGAGGCTGTCACTTCTGCACATGAATGGAAGTAGGGCAGACGGTATGGAAGGTGAGGCGCTCGTACCCGGCAGCCCCAACAAGCATCTCAGGCAGACTTCGGGAATCCCTGGAGAGCAGTGTCTCTGCACCCTTCCTGGCCCCAGCCAGCCGAGGCTGTGCAGTGGCTGTTCTTTCTTAAGTCACTTTTCCTTCCTTCCCTGCCTTTCTAAAACCATAGCTTCTGTGGTTTACATGGCCCATTTACACGCACGTCTATATAGACGTTTGTAACTTCCCTGACTCCCACTCTGTCGCTCATCATCATGGGAATAACGGAATTTTTGAGGTTAAAGTTAAAGCTATATAAATCATCCAGAGAAGTTATCTCAGTTACACTGAACTCCCAGCAAAAAAATCACGTTGAGAAAGATTTATTCTGGGAAGTTCAGAGCTACTGAAGGTATACTCGAGCTGGGGTTTGGTTTAATCTATACTCTGAAGCAGTCATTTCTAAACTAGTAAAAATAAAAGTCACCTTATTGATTTCAGTTCTTATGAGCTAAATAAAAGTTATTCTACCTTTTGACACTCTAAAGTGTGTAACTAGAGGGGAACATGAATTCTGTAATCCACCTCCCCCAGCCCCTTTTCTAGAACCACTGGGTCAGCTGTGTTTATAGCCATCCAGACACGTGAGAGGGTTGTTTATAATTTGACATTTTGAAGTCACGTTCCAAGTTAAAATTAGACTGAGGGACTTTAGAAGACATAAAAGACCTAATTTATAAAAGTGAAATTTCTTAGCTGTATTGCCCTTTTTCTAAACTTGAAAGTGATAGAATGAGAAATGCCTTCCAGGTCACTGCCTCTTGGCTTTTCAGATGACAGAGTGGATGGCGAGCGTGTGCGTGTGTCTGCGTGTGCGTGTGAGTGTATGAGCGTGTCTGTATGTGCGCGTCTGCGTGTGTGCATGTGAGAGCATGTCGTGAGTGCGTGTGCGCATGTCTGTGTGTGCGTGTGAGTGCGTGAGCATGTCTGCGTGTGCGCGTGTCTGTGTGTGCTGTGCAGTTCATCTTACACTGAAGCAAATCTCACGTATGTGTATGTGTGCCATGTGTGTGTATGGGTGTCACACACGTAGTATATGTGGGTAGAGTCTCTCTGTGCAATGTGTGCACTAAAATGAAGGGAAATTCGACACGGTACCGGCCCAGCTGCTGTGGGCCCAGAGGCCCCGGGCGAGTGGGAGGAAGCAGATGCCGAGCAGTGGACGTTGTGCGCTGGTTCTCAGGAAGCCCTGCGTTCTCACCTCGAGGCAGTGAATCAAGTGAAGGTGTTAGGAGAAGTGGGTGGCGGAGTTGAGAACTCGTTAGGAACAAAGAAGGGTGTGTTTTGTCTCAGCAACAGCAGCAGCGGCCTCGGTCACTGGCTCCCTGCGGCCACCCCCAGGGTCTCCCGTGCTGGGCGGGCACCCGGGACCAGCGTGTGGGCTGACAAGCCGCTCCACACTCTCCCTGCCTTTCAACAGCCCCAAGTGGCACATCCCCAAATTGGCATGAGAGTACCTTCTGAAATCCAAGGATTACAATGCCCTGAAAACCAGAGAGACCACCTACCGTGCCGTGGGGGTGGGGGGGGGGGTGCGAACAGAAAAGCCTAGAATTGAGGATTGCTCCTTCCGGTTCTATCCCCTGGGAGCTTCACGGCAGAAGAATGTTTTCTTTCCCTCCCAAGACCAGCAGTCATCTCGGAGGGGGGCTCCGGACGCTTCCACGGCGCGAGCTCCCGCATGGCCCCCCCTCCCCCCCCCCCCGTGGCGCGGCCCCCTCGCGGCTGCACGTCCAGGCGCCGGAGACCAATCCAGAGACGAAGCAGGTCTGACCTGCGTGGAGGGAGGGACACACCTTGCTGCTCCCTGGCTCTCGGCCTGGACCAGTTAGTTGTTCTTTGCTAGTTTCTGGCCTTGAAATGTCTTTCTGTTCAGTATCTGGTTTTTATTGTCTGTGACTGAAACCGAGAGAGAGAGAGATCTGCCCCAGGAGTCCATTCCAGCATGGGGAAGTCTTACGGGAGGAACGTGGGGGCACATGTGCCCCTGGCAGCTCCCCGCTCTGCTCCCCACACAGATGTTTCCCAGCCTGGCCCTTGGTTCGCACTTAACTGCTCTCATCAAAACAGTTCTGAGATGCTTCAGCCTCGGGGCGGGGGGGGGTGCTCACCCCTTTCACACGGTCACACGGGTGGCTCCGCGTGCTGGCTGCAGGAACGCGGGGCCTTTTAACAACAAGGAGGCGGAGACTCTGGCTTGTGGGTCCAGTACCTCTGGCAGGGTCCCCATGACGGGTTTGAAAGGACCGCGGACCTTGTTCTGTCCCCCTCTGAACCCATGCTCCAAGAGTGGGCCCTCCAGCCGCGTCCCTCTCCTCCGGAGTCGGTGATCCAAACGGGGTTCACAGTCTAAGGCCATTGCCGCCGTCTCAGTTGCGTAGCTCATTGCTCCCCGTCATTTTTATTTGCTAAGGAAAAGGAGTTGCGCCTCAAACACCGTCTTTAAAAGCTGTCAGGACATGGAAGCCCTAGCCAACAGCATGAACCGTCTTCACACGACGTGGGTATGCGTTTTCATGTGAAATGCATCCTGGCGGTTTTCATTACTCCTCCACACATTTGGAATGATCAGATTTGACAGGAAAATAAGTCCATTTGCGAGGCGACCACGCAGATTGATTACATGTTAGAATGTTCCCCTCACTGTCTTCCTTCTCACCAAGATTACCGTCATTATTTTTTCTACCAAAGGGAAAGTGATCTGGAAATTGGTGGGGGAAAGGAAAACAGACAGTTTGCAAAAAACGGTTCCCCACTTGGGATTTGTATGCTGGTCCCTTACCAGCGATAAAGATCCTGGTTGTGGGGTTGTTCCCACTTCAGTAAAGCTCCATGTCCTGGTGCTTTTCATTCATCCGTTTTTGCTCACCTGAATGACCTAATTCCCCTAGCAAATTAAATAACTAGGCTTCATTGGAAACATGCTATTCTCCAGTGTTTCTCAATTTAGAAACAAGATGTTAATGTCCTTACATGCACACCTTCCCCCCAGAAAGGGCGGCTTTTTCCTCGCCCAGTAAGCCCTCCTGACTTGACCCCTTCTTCCCACCCAACACCTGCCATCTTTCCATTCCGGATTGTCACGCAGCCCCCGCCTGCTTCCCGACCACCCACCCTGGGAGTTGTAGGGCTCAGTGCAGGCTCGGCCACTCGGCAGCTCAGGTGCCCGCCTTGTACCTCAGCCTGCAGGATGGAATGCAGGCTCCCTGGCTGCGCCCCCTTCCTGAGCTGCACCTGTAACCACCAGGCTGCACCGGAGGCCGCTTCACACCTCCGGCCCCAGTCTGCACTCCTTGGCCTGACCTGCTCCCCTTCCGAGACGACACCTAGCCCACTGCACACCCTCGTCAGATGCTCACTACACTGTGTGTTGCATGTGACACTTAAATCATTTTGTGTTTGTTTCTGAATCTCCCGAAACCACAGGCTTGTGTTCTTGTTTGCGGGGGATGCTGAAATCCGGTGCCGTTCTGCAGGCATATATTCTGGTGGCACGCAGAGCATTTGCTGTTAGAATTTGTTGGAGAACTTGAATGCAAGATGACTAAATCCAGGAATATTCTGTTTGGAAGGCTTTTGACCTAATGTTCTTGGTTCCCTGTCATGAGGTCTTCAGGCAGAAAATGGCAAAACTGGGCTTTCCTCCCGTCCTTATGAAGGTTCTTTCTTTTCATCGGGAGGTGTCAGTGCCCACGCAGAAGAGCCCCAGCGGTGGTCACCCGGGCAGGTGCGTGCCTCGGGCGAACCTCTCCCCCTGAACCCTTGCAGGAGACCGGGGGGGGGGGGGGGGGGACGCAGCCGCGTGCTGGAGGCGGGGAATGACTTTGTCCGTTTCCTCTCCGCTGACACCACGCTTCGGTTTCATAGCCTAGGAAAGTCCGTACCGAAGCCACTGGCCTTCAGTTGACTGTGATCCTGACTCCTCTTTTCCACATCCAGTGTAAGTCTCCGAAGGACCTGATGGGAAACCGGGAAACCTGGCCCTGCCAAGTGGTTCCTACAGCCCCCCACCAGCCCCCAACACTGCACGGGCCCGCCCGCATGGGCTCTTCCGAGCTGATTGGCTCTGACCTGTTTTCTCACGTATTCTGAGTCACGTACAAGTGAGTCCCGCCCGGCACCGTGTCTGACACCCCTCTCCTGTGTTCCCCCTGTGAAGAGAGTGAAGGTCGCTCAGCACTGTGAACTGGAGGACGCGGTGAGGAGTCGCGTTGCAGGCGCCGCTGGTGCCACACTGAGGTCCCTGGCCTGCGCCCCACCCCCCTGACGGCGAGAGCAGTGCCGTCACGTCACACGTCTGTCTGGGCTCTGGGGTGGGTGCACCTCCACCTTCCTCTCTGTCATTTGATCGGGGTTGCATCACGTGCATTCACGTGGCTTTGCCTCTTTGTACATTTCCCCTACCGTCATTCCAAGAGCTTAGAAAGAATGTATTTTTCTCTGTGAAATTTCCTACTGATGGAATGACCACTTTTCCATAGATAGCAGCATTTACAATAGATGCAAGCTGCCCCGGCCGGTTTCCCAGTGGTCGGAGCATTGCCCTGAGGACCGAAGGGTCAGGGTTTGATTCCTGGTCAAGGGCATGTACCTGGGTTGTGGGTTCAGACCCCGGCCCCAGTCTTGGTTGTGCAGGAAGCAACCAGTCAATGTGTCTCTCTCACATCGATGTTTCTCTCTCGCTCGCTCACTCTCCCTCCCTCCCTTTCACTCTATCTGAAAATCAATGGAAAAATATCCTCGGCTGAGGATTAACAAAAAAAAATTAAAAATAAAATAAAATAGATGCAGGCTTAAGGAGGCTGCTATAGTAACTGCATGTGAACTAGGGGATTTTTATATGGCAAAGGTATCGTGCCTTACACGTGAGGCTTCTAGAGGGCTCCCGAGGTCTGTATACATTGACCCCAATCTCTCCTCCGAAGGGGGCCCTGGCCCTCAGCACCTCACAAGACACTGAGTCCAGGAGCAAAGGACAGGCAGCGAATCTCGCAGGATGTGTGACTATATGGCGAGAACAGTTGGACCGTTCACAGTTGCAGAACGCCACAGACACCCATCGCACGGATTCTCACACCGCCTCAGGTTGGGTTTTCCCCAAAGCAGAGCCCGGGACAAGGCTGCTTGCAGGAAGTTTACTTAGGACGCGGTCCCAGGGGGCAGCCGAGGAGGACGAGCGAGGGAAGCAGGGGAGGAGGGGGCCGGCGTGGGGACTGGCGCGGAGGACGCCCCTTCCCTGCTGGGCGAGGGCCGCCCGTGGGCAGCCTCACGCCCACCCTCTTGGGGTTGCTCACAAGAGCCCCAGAGAGGTTCCCGCCGGGGTCCCCAGGCAGCTGGGAGTTGGATGCCTTGCTGGGCAGGGAGCAGCAGGGCAGGGCCCTGGGCCTGTCCCTGCGGAGCGGCTGGGAGAGGAGGTGGGGCCCAGATGGGTGCAGAGATGTCCACTGGGAACCTAAGACAGAGCAGGTGGTTCTCTGCGGCCTCCTGCCTCGCCCACAGGCCCTGGACCACTGGGACGGACCACGAGGCGGACGTGGAGTGGACTCCGGGCTGATCTGCTCAAGAGCCTAGCGAATGCCATGTGCCCTCCTTTGCCCTTGACGTACTGCTGACCCACCCCCAGCAAATCTGGTCAGGGTATCACCTCTTGCAGCTGACAGCCCTCTGCTGGCTGGGCACCGCCTGGGCCCCCACACCGCCCCGTCCGTTACGTGGATCCGAATGAATGGGCGCAGCACACACTCGCACACTCTCCCCCCGAGCTGACATCCCCGGCCCTCACTCAGCTCAGCCTCTCGGCCGGAGGAAGCTGCCCAGCCAGACCGCGCGGCTGCAGTGCCAGAGCTGGAGAGGCTCGGGCACGTGGGCTCCTCGTGCAGGTGCTCGGGTTCGTGCAGCTCTGGCCGCGGCCTCTGGGATGTCACGGTTCAGTAGCAGCCAAGGCTCCTGCTTTCCCGAACCACGCAGGAGGCGGTGGTTCCCTGCTCCATCTGATCAACTCCCGTGTGGCCCCGGGTCGGCCCGCATTCTCACGAGGGTCCCAGCTAAAACTCGTCCCGCTCGTGTATTTGTTACAGACTCCGTGGCCCGCGTGCTCCTGCTCTGAGGATTTGTACACTTGCCTGTGATTTGCAGAAGCAAAGTGATCTAACAGTGATCAATTATTTTTGTAACTCACATTAGAAATACAAAGTATTTGAAACTCGTGAATCCATAAAAATTCTAGAAGAAAATGTAGGCAACAAAATTTCACACATCCTACGCAGCATAATTTTCACTGAGATACATCATCTAAAGGCAAGAGAAACAAAGGAAAAAAATGAACACATGGGACTACGTAAAACTAAAAAGCTTCTGCACAGCAAAAGAAACAACCATCAAAATGGAAAGGGAACCCACTCTATGGGAGAGCATCATTGCCAATGATGTATCAGATAAGGGGTTAATTTCCAAAATATATAGAGTGCTCATACAACTCAACAAAAGGAAGACAAAGAACCCAATTAAAAAATGGGCAGAAGACCTGAATAGACACCTCTCCAAACAGGACATACAAATGGCCAAAAGACATGAAAAAAATGCTCAACATCACTAATCATCAGAGAGATGCAAATTAAAACAACAATGAGGTATCACCTCACACCTGTCAGGATGGCCGCCATCAACAAATCATCAAACAACAAGTGTTGGCGAGGGTGTGGAGAAAAGGGGACTCTAGTACACTGTTGGTGGGAATGTAGACTGGTGCAGCCGCTATGGAAAACACTATGGGGTTACCTCAAAAAGTTAGAAATTGAACTGCCATTTGACCCAGTGATTCCACTTTTAGGAATATACCCTAAGAAGCCTAAAACACTAGTCAGAAAGAATATATGTTTCCCTATGTTCATAGCAGCACTATTTACAATAGCTAAGATCCGGAAACAACCCAAGTGTCCATCAGTATATGAGCGGATAAAAAAACTGGTACATGTACACAATGGAGTACTATGCAGCTGTAAGAAAGATCTCTTATCCTTTGAGATGACATGGAGGGACCTGGAGAGTATTATGCTAAGCAAAACAAGCCAAACAGAGAAAGACAAATATCACATGATCTCATTTATTTGTGGAATCTAATGACCTAAACAAACTGATGAACAAAATTGACCCAGAGACATAGAGATGGGATACAGTACCTTGGAAACCTCAGAAGAGGGGGTGTTGGGGGAGAAGGGATAAACCACAGAACTTACGTGCATATATGCATGACCAATGGACATAGACAACAAAGCTGGGGATGGGGCGGGGGGATGGAGAGGAGAGTGTCAATAGGGGAAAAAGGAGAAACATCTGTAACAAAAACAAATTAATAAAAATAATTTTAAAAAAAGAAATACAAATTATTTGTTAATTAGACTGTTTTGCACATTAATTTCTAAAGTTGTAATGCGCCCGGCCAGTGTGGCTCAGTGGTTGAGTGTCAACCCATGCACCAAGAGGTCGCCAGTTCGATTCCTGGTCAGGGCACATGCCCAGGTGGGGGGCAAGCAGGAGGTGGCCAGTCGATGTACTCTTTCATCAAAGTTTCTTATCTCTCTCTCCCTCTCCCTTCCTCTCTTTCTAAAATCAACAAGGAAAAAAAAAATTTTTAATAAAATTAAAATAAAGCTATAATGCATTTTTAAGCATGTTAACAATTTATTTTATACCTACCTAGTCAATGGTAAAATGTTTTTTCTAGTCAGACACAATGCAATGTAGAAGCATAACAGGATTCAGTGCTCAAGTTGTATGGCAAGATAGAATGGTGGTGATTTTTCTTTTTTTTATTAATTATATAACTCTTTTTATCTTTATTTCTTTTTTATATTATCCTTACCCAAGGATATGCTTATTGATTCGAGAGAGAGGAAGGAGGGAGAGAGAGAGAGAAACATCTATCAGTTGCCTCCCGTATACACCCCAGCTGGGGAATGGACCCACATCCTGGGTATGTGCCATGACTGGGACTCGAACCCTCTGCCTTTCTGGATAAGGGGCAATGCTCCAAGGAGCAGAGCCACCCTGCGAGGGCTGTCTTCATTTCCTGATCTGGAATTTGCTAGGAAGTGTGGTCACTATTCGCGAGTGCCTGCGCGCGGCCCACTCATGTCTGTGGCCCACGGTCCCGGGGAGGCGCTGACAGCCACTCGCCTGCTGTGCGACCGGGCAGTGGGCTCCACAGCCTCCCTGGGCGTGGACAAGCCTGGGAGCTTCTCACTGTCTGCAGGTTCCCGCCCCGAAACGAGAGCGTCTTCCCCGGATGCTGCTGTTTCAGACTCATCGTTAGCGGGAGCTATTTCCACTCTTGTTTAAGCGTTGTGTCATTCACTGCTCTTCTGTGGTTGAGGAAGAACACACGTGAAAATCTGACCATAAAATAGCGGTGTCGTTGTTCCAAATGGAGTTTAAACACACATTCTTTTATTTCTAACGGTGTAAGGCTCCTTCGCGTGAAGTTGTCCTCTAAGAAGGAACTCCCTGGCCCACAGACGGGTGCAGCCTGTAGTCACACCTCGCCCGAAGGAGCCCGTCCTGCACGCCGAGCTGCCGCTCAGCGTCCAGACCTTGGGGACCAGGAGTGCGTTTTGATACCAAATCGAAACCCCTAAGTAGCACCGTTGGGCGAGCACTTTTCGCTAGTTTCCTGCCCCAAGCAGACTTGTGTTTTGATTTGCAGTGTTGCTCCCGGGCGCCAATCTGATAGTCGATCAGCTCAGTTTTTATGATGTGACAGGTCGCTGTTCAAGGGAATGCGGCTCGAGCCAGAAGCTGCCCACACATGAGGGCTTACTCTGCGATCCCGTTTACTTCACATTCGAGAGAGACCAGACCTACTGATGGCGCAGCCACAGCAGTGGCCCCCGCGTGGGAGCTTTGAGGGGAGTGTAAATGGCTGGTCTCCGGAGGATCCAAAGGGGACTCCAGGGTTGCTGGGGATGTTTTCTATTTTGAGATCCAAGCCAGTTACATGAGTAAATTCACACTTTATTTATTTATTTTTAATGTTTTAATTCTCACTCGAGGACATTTTTGCATTTATCTTCAGACAGAGTAGGAGGGAGAGAGGGGGGAAGAGAGAGAGAGGAACCTCGATGTGAGAGAGACACATCGACTGTCTTCCACCCACATGACCCCAATGGTGCCAGGGACGAACTGCAACCGAGGTACGTGCCCTTAGCGGGAACCGAACCCGGGACTCTCCGGTCCGCGGCTGACGCTCTAACCGCTGAACCAAACCGGCCAGGGCAGTAAATTCATACTTTAAAAGTCCAGCCCTGACCAGTGTGGCTGAGCAGTTGGAGCATCAGCTTACAGACCCAAGGGTCTCGGGTTCGATTCCAAGGTGGTGCAGGAGGCAGCCAGTCGATGTGGACATGTAGGTGTCTCTCTCTCTCTCTCCCTCCCTCCCTCCCTCTCCCTCACTCCTTCCCACTCTATTTTTTGAAAAATCAATGGAAAAGTGTCCTCAGATGAGGATTAACAACAACAGAAAGTCCGAGGAAGTCTGAGAAGCTGTCATTTTAGGGTTAGTATACTTTACACATCCATTTCCTGAGTTTCAGCCCTCAAGAAAAAGATTTTTAAAGGGACAGCATGTTAAAAAATGAAGTGTTGGACAGACTTTGCTGCGGCACCACGACCTGGTCGCCCCGAGTGGCCCTGTTTTCCTCTGCTTGCGGCTTTCATCTGCTTGTGCCTCAAGACTTCAGACATGACAAGTGACTTGAGAGTGACCTCTGCAGGGAGCTGGGGTCCAACCCCCGCAGCTGCCCACAGGGGGTTAAAACGTCCAGTTAGGTAAACGAGTAGCTGCGCATTCCGAAACTCGGCTCTTTCCGGATCAAGCATAAAAGGCATTTGCTCTTGGAAGACCAAGAAAGAATTCATGCCGTTCCCATTAGTCTAAAAATAAATAATAAATAAATAAATGTCTGAGTCACGGCTCGCGTCTTGGTGGAGTTCGGTGGCTGCGCGGAGGAAGAAAGCCCTGGTCCTCTGGGGCGCGCTCAGAAGGGCTCTGGGAAAAGCGGAGTGAATGAATTCGTCTTCTGAATGTTGAGCTACTCCAATTCAAGTATCTCCTACTTCTGAGCAACACTACAGACTTGAATAAAGTTGCTTGATTGGCGGTGGATGAGAGTGACGTCTGCAGAGTCATCCTGCCACGCCGACCTGGGGACCCGAACCCGCCTGGGGCGAAGCCTGGCTCAGCTGCAGGCCGGCTGTCAGCCTGAGGTTTGCGTGGGTAACACGGCCATGTGTTGCCCGCTGTGCTGTTTCGTATGAAAGTTAAACAGAGCCAATGGGCCCAGTTCCCAGCCTGCCTGCCAGGGCAACCTGGGTCCCTGCGGCAGACTCAGGAGCCCTGGGAGGCAGCTTGCATGCCCCAAGGGCGCCCAGCGGCACCCATCGTCTGTGGGCCCCTGGAGGAGTCAGCAGCTCTGCGTGGCTCACAGCGCCAAGCCTGCCGGACGGTGCCGCAGTGCAAAGCTCGGTCTGGGGGGGTTGCTGTCGTAAAAAGCAAGCGCTGCAGGAAAACCGGCCTGGAACTTGCACTGAGGGTCCCATCTGACTCCAGGGTGTGAGAAGCTGAGCAGGGCCCAGCTGGCAGATGCAGCTCACTCCTAACTATTTGCGGTTACTTAAGAGAAAAGTAAAGTATCATATTTTTTTTCTTTCAACTTATGTTGAAAGAAATGTCAGGACATAAATACTTAAATTGTTTGGACCTAATTACTTAATAAATATAACTGTTCAGTATTTCTTTTGGCCTAAAGGTGCCATGAAAAAGAAAAAACTGCTGAGAAAGGAAGGTGCCATGTGCTGAGAAAGTTGCCCGATGTCTCAAATAGAACCTTGCATCCGGCCATGTGCTCAGTGGTTGAGCGTTGACCCTGCACCAAGAGGTTGCCAGTTCGATTCCCGGTCAGGACACATGCCCAGGTTGTGGGCCCGATCCCCAGTGAGGGGCGTGCAGGAGGCGGCCAATCCATGTTCTCTCTCATCGATGTTTCTATCTCTTGCTCCCTCTCCCTTCCTCTCTCTCTAAAATCAATAAAGAAAAAAATTCAAATAGAACCTTGCATTGACTGGGTGCAAACTCAGTCCCCTCTTCCTTCCCTTCCCCCAGCCCACACACTGTCTGTAATTGCCATCTCCATGATATGATATGTTTATTAACATATGATATGGTAATTATGCAAGATCTTCATTAGGACAGATACTTGAATGTTTTCCCAACTTCCGAAACCATTAAGAAAAACAACCATGTTTCTTGCAAGCTCGTTGGCTGGCCCTGGCTCTCCTTGCAGGGCGACGTGCTCCGGGGAGAGGTCCCAGAGCAGTGCCCGTGTGCCCTGCGGGAGGGCGTGGCGGCCCCGCTGGTGTGCTTTGGGTGTCGGAGTGGACGTACAGAGTGTGTGCCCGTTGGTGCAGAAGTGGTTAGTCTCCGCTTGTAATCTACCAGCTCGTGCGCGTGCCACCCTCGCCGCTCGACGTTGAGCTCGTCTCCCCGCGTGCAGAAGACACGCACTGACTCGCACACTGCAGCGGCTTGGGAAGCGCCTTGTCCGTGTGCGTCTCCAGATGCCTGTGGTCAGAGCGCGGGGCACTTGGACCGTTTTCCCATAACTGGTTTCACTCTGGGGTCGCGCCTGTCCTCGCCCTCCCGCCTCGTGTGCGCATGTCCAGTCCAGTGGAAGCTGGTGGAAAATTCCTACCCTGTCACTGCACGGCCCTGAGTTATAAAAAGCATGTCATTCAGAACTGACTTTTTCTTTGGCGTGCTTGAATTTCTACTCACAACGTGAAGGGAAAAAATGATTTCGAGAGCTACTTCTCTGTCAGTGGGGTGAGCATCACTGGGCACCGCAGCGTGACTGACTCGCTTGCTTCATCCTAGGAGTCCCAGGTTACATGTACCGAGTGCCCCTGAGTGACGGCACACAGCATGCCAACACCTCTTTCTCAGTCACGCACACTCGTGCACACGCTCACTCAGGACACAACTGACTCGTTCAGTGGGAAAACAGTCTCACATGCTAGTGGTGGGGGGGTGAGGGCGCACCCAGGAAGTGGGGTGAGGGGTGAGGGTGCACCCAGGAAGTGGGGTGAGGGGTGAGGGTGCATGCAGGAAGTGGCAGAGGGTGCATGTGGGAAACGGGTGAGGGTGCACCCAGGAAGTGGGGTGAGGGGTTAAGGGTACACCCAGGAAGTGGGGTGAGGGGTGAGAGTGCACTCAGGAAGTGGGGTGAGGGTGCATTCAGGAAGGGAGTGAGGGGTTAAGGGCCACCCAGGAAGTGGGGTGAGCGGTGAGGGCGCATCAAGGAAGTGGGGTGAGGGTACATGTGGGAAACGGGGGTGAGGATGTACCCAGGAAGTGGGGTGAGGGGTGAGGATGCATGCAGGAAGTGGGGGTGAGGGCATGCAGGAAGTGGGGTGAGAGTGCATGCAGAAGTGGAGTGAGGGGTTAAGGGCGCACCCAGGAAGTGGGGTGAGGGGTGAGGGCGCACCCAGGAGGTGGGGTGAGGGGTGAGGGCACGCAGGAAGAAGGGAAGAGTAGGGTATGTTTTCCTATTGTTGGGTTTGGTTGTCTTAATGAAAATGAGTCACCGCACCCCATGCTGTAACCAGCAATCACTGTGGTTGCCGCTGTGACTGGGTCCGGACTCCTTCAAGCAGTTTAGTTTTATCAGTGGTGGTGAACTCATGACAGCTCCCTGGGCTGCGGAACTCTGGTTTCAGATTAACGTGCTCCGAATGCCAGCTCCAGCCTGTGGCTTAGGGTCTCTGCTTAGTCCCCTTGGGGGAAGGACCTACATTGGCGTTTTGGCAGCTCTCAGGGCTCAAATTACCCGCGGTCGGTGGCACTGGAGTCTTGGCCCCTTCTCCAGTGCTCAGCTTAAGGAGCCAAAGTGAGAGCATGGTGAAGGGTCTGTCCATGGTGCCCGTCCTGCACCCAGCCAGCCTTTTCCAGGTGATGTGTGGCGATCGCTCTTCATGGCTCCTGAGCCCCTAGACCTTTTATCCCCTGGGCATGGGTGCCTTTAGGGAAATCCAGGCTAGCCTCGCGCAGTCCTGAAAACCACAGTGGTACACTCAGGGCTGGGGTGCCAGTCCTCATCGTAATCCTTGTCCCCAGCGGCCACCAGGCCTGCTCTGGCTGACCTTGGAGAGGGGTTTTTGGCTTTTCAGGGCTCCTGTGCTTTGTGCCTGACAGTCCGTAACAGCCACGGCCCAGGAAGCGGGTGGGCTGGCCCGCGAGAGGAGCTGGTGGGACCGTGCCATGCGGAGGGTGCGCCTCATGGCTTCTCGGCGACCCTGAGCTGCTCGTGCGGAGGCCTGTACTGTGGAGAGATTGGGAAAAGGAGGAAGAATCCTGCTGCTCCCAGAAGTGAGCTGCAATCTGGGAAATGTTGTGTAGAACCATCTTGCTCTGCTGCTTCTGGGAGGTGTGGTCAGGGGAGGGTGAGGACGGACAGGCCAGAGGGACAGTGCAGGGGCGCATGCGGGCCTGGGTCCTGTCCCCACCCTGCCTCGGCGCTGACCTGCTGGGGAACCTTGGCGGGATTGTGTTAGGTCGGGCCAGGACTTGAAGGCTCCCTCAGAAGTCCTTCCTGCACTTGAGGAACACCCCAGGGCCACGCCTCTGCGTGATTTCTAAAGTGCATTTCTTTGGGGGCAGCTTGAAGTCGGCGCAGTCACAGACTCCAGGGCTAGCAGTGCAGCGGAAACAGTACGCGGGCTTGTCCGGTCAAGGAGTGTCGACGTCCATGAAAGAGCACAGGCATCTGTCCACAGTGGTGTGGTGGGTACACAAGTCATGCCCGCCCCCAGACGAGACACCGTGCTGCAGGGGGACAGGCAGATCTTACACACAGGACGTGGCCGCATCGCAGAAATAATAAAACACCCGAAAGGAAAACCTACTCTTGTTCCGATTATGCGAAATACAAAAGCGAGCAGGATGACCCTAACCTGGAGCCGAAGGGGTGGGAGTGGGAGGGGCAGGAGCCATCGGGGGTCATTACACAGGTCCGTAAAAATCATCCAGGTAGACACGGTAAGATTTGCTAATTTTATTCTAAGTTACACCTGGAAGAAAAATAAGTGCTGGATTCTGTGAAACAGGTGGCATAGCCCCGAGTGGGGGGGGGCACATCTGGAGAGACGGGGGGCGAGGCTGCCAGGGGAGCAGGGCTGCCTGAATGCAGGGGTGCGTCTCACTTGCTCACTTTCCAATCCCTCCCTTGGTCTAAGACACAGACGATGGATGAGCTGCGGTCTCAGCCGTAGGTGCTAAGTGACCCTAGCAAGTCCCTTAGCATCTCAGCTCTTCTCCCCACTCCCCAGGGTCAGCCGGGAGCAGTGACGTCCACCCACACGGGTCTTCTTGCCCTGTCCCGCCTTTCACGTGTTGGCTCTTACTCCGGACAGTGGGCAGGCTCCGGGCGCGACTGCTGTGTGTGGTGGCCGAGGACTGTGTTGGGGAGATGCTGTGAATGAAGTCTGTTAGCTCTCTGGGTCCACACAGCAAGCGTGGGGCTTTCATTTAACTTTTGGGGAAATCTTTTATTGTCCAAAGCTCTGAAATAGACGTGATTGTAGTTTTTCCCCCGGGTACCATCAGACGCCACTCTGAGCTTGAGTGTCTCTAAAGGAGGGAGCGTGTCTACTTAAGTGTGCCGTCGAGAAAGTAACTGCGCCGACATCACCACTCTGTGCCCTGGTCAGTGCCGGCTGCTGTCTCCTGATGGGCAGCGTCTCACCACTGTCCAGTCACAGTAACAACTAAGAGTGCCAACGGGCACAAAGGTCTCGGCGTTGACCGTTGTATGAACGGTATCCTTTTCTGAGAACTCTGTCGACTTCTTAAACAAGCAGAAGATGCTGGCGTCATAGTCGTGAGCTGCAGAGCCCCTTGTTTGTGGAAGAGGTGAGAGAGTGGACAGCGGTGCGGGGTCATCTGCCGGCTGCTGGTTCGCCCTGCGATGCTGACTCAGGAGTCTGAGTCACCGAAAACGGGCTGGGTGGAGAAAGGGTCCCAATTAAGCGGACAGAGTTGTTTATTCCTCAAGATGTTTCCATCCTTCTTGTCTTTCTCCCCCAGGGACCCTCCCTGTGAATGGTGGGCTGTTTGGAAGCCTAGCATGCTATCAGTTAATTCTGGGTTTGCAGCTGTAAAAAGTCCAAGGCCACCTTGTAAATAAAGTCTCTATATCGGAGATTGTCCAATTAGGGGGGCGAGTACACAGGGATTAACTGCTCTTCATAACCCAGAAGGGAACAGTATTTGAAAATCTAGACAATTACATGTCACAAGATGACCCATTGCCGTTTGAGGAGATGATTGTCTGATCCATCTTGGTTCTTTAACTTGTAATCGAATTTTCCCAGCCATCATGGCTTTTAAGAGTATGTCACTGTTACAGTTGAGTTGAAACCAATTCTGGTCAGGAATTCCTGTCGTTAACACTTTATTAAGTTAAAACCAGGTGAGCTTTTTTTTTAAAGGAAATTTCAGAATATTCCTTAGTAGCTAAAAATAATTAGAAATTTTGTATACTTACACTAAATGTTAAGCATGGATAATTAGCTTGTGGTTGGAATTTGGTTATTTTATAGGATTCAGCAAAATAGTTCCTCTCCAGCAGCATTTTTGCACCAGAATTTCCCATTAAATTTTGCTTAGGGAGGTTTGAAGCTACATCTGTATGTAATAATTTTTCAGGGTTCCTAGTGGTTAATAAAACTCGGAGGAACACTTCAGCTAGCTGCAGACTAATGTGTATGGTCATCCAGCGTATAAGCAAGACTGGATCTCGTCTGTCGATTCCACAAGTTTAATGACAGAGAAAATGCTGTCAGGAGCCCAGAGGAAACACCACCTCTTGGGAATTTTGAATCTTTTCCACCAAGATGTGCAGGTTGATTAGTTAACCCTAGAATGTCTGCTCAGAGGGTAGTTTCGGGGCGGCCTTTAATACCCCTTTAGTTCCTGCCTTCTATAAAAACAGCAGACGGAAGAGGAGCATTGCTTACAGCCTACTGAACGCTGAAGTGATTAAAAAAAAAAAGTAACTTGAACCCTCAAGTCTGGCTGTTTTCACGGGGTGCCAGGATGCCCCGTGGGCACGGCGGGGCGTGGGCACGGCGGGGGCGGGCAGGTTCGGGAGCGCCGCGGGCAGGTTCGGAGCTGGGCTTTCCAGAGGCCGCGGCGCTGAGCCTGGAACAGACAGGACAGCACCCGGCGGCGTCCCTTCCCGTCTCCAGGGACCCATCGCCCCGCGAGCAGGTGGGCTCCCGCCGAGACGTCCTTCTGAGGCGTGGACTCGGACCGCCGGACCTGGTAGGGGTGGGCAGAGGCGTCCGCGTGGACGTGCGACCCCGTACAGAGCTGGACACGGGCGTTCCGGTGGGGGTGGCACGACCACCCCGCGGCCCTCGCCGGCCCCCGAGCTCCTCCGCACACACCCCCACGCGGAGGGCGGACGGCCCGAGGCCCCGCCGTGGGTGAGCAGGGACACAGTGCGGGTCGGCGGTCACTTAGTTGAAGAAGGCGAGGGTCTCCCGTCCAATGGAAGGCGAATCATGCTTTAAAAACACAGCCACGTAAGGGACACAAGGCAGTCTGGAAGCCTCCACGGGTGATTCCAAGTGCACCGCATTCGTCGAAGCCCAGAACTGTGGGACCGTGCGTGGGAAGGCCCGCGGTGGCGGGGGGGGGAGGGGTGGACAGCTGAGCAGGGAGGAGTTTGCAGGCAGTGCGCCTGCTCCGCGGTACTGCCGTGGCGGGCACGTGTCCAGACCCACGCAAGGTGCCGCACCAAGGGCCACCCTGGCAGGTTTGCCGTCTGGAGGGACGAGGTGGTGGGGAGCCGTGCATGTGGGGGGGCATCTGGGTACCTCTGCTCCTTCCTCTCAGTTCTGTGAACCTAAAACTGCTCTAAAAAAATTACTTTTTTTTTAACGTCATTTACTACATATAATGAGGAACAAGTGAAATAACGGAAAGCTTGTGTGCTGCAGCTCCAGATCGCCCCAGATCGCCAGTCAGCTCTGGCCGGTGCGCCGCCAGTCCGCATGCGCCCCAGCTCGCCGAGCCAGCTCGGGCCGGTGTGCAGCCAGTCCGCATGCGCCCCAGCTCGCAGAGCCAGCTCGGGCCGGTGTGCAGCCAGTCCGCATGCGCCCCAGCTCGCCGAGCCAGCTCGGGCCGGTGTGCAGCCAGTCCGCATGCGCCTCAGCCAGCCGAGCCAGCTCTGACCGGTGTGCAGCCAGTCCGCATGCGCCCCAGCTCGCCGAGCCAGCTCTGACCGGTGTGCAGCCAGTCCGCATGCGCCTCAGCCAGCCGAGCCAGCTCTGACCGGTGTGCAGCTAGTCCGCATGCGCCCCAGCTCGCGGAGCCAGCTCTGACCGGTGTGCAGCCAGTCCGCATGCGCCCCAGCTCGCCGAGCCAGCTCTGACCGGTGTGCAGCCAGTCCGCATGCGCTCCAGCTCACCAATCAGCTCTGGCTGGTGCGCAGCGAGTCCGCATGCGCAGTGAGCCCAGGCCACGATTCCAGGGCCACACCCGTCTGAGGACAACAGCGCCCACCTCGTGGAGTTTTAGGTCCCTGTGACCGAGGGCTTGTGTCCGAGCTGGCCGTCCTTCAGGTGAAGCATGCCTTGGCCCGCATTCAGGAGAACACGAACACGGCGTCTCCTCCGCCTTCGCCTGCGCTCCTGGGGCTGTCTCAGGCCAGACATGAACCCCTGAAATGGTCTCCATTTCTTCCTTCCTTCTTCTTCCTTCCGGAAGGTGGTCTTAGGGCCTCGAGCGAGGGGTGAGCAGCTCCGGTTCCCTCTTACCGTGTCTTCAGACGAGACTGGGACTACGCCCTGCTCAGGTCCCACACGGCCGCCCACCCAGTCACACAGCCCTGACATGTCGCGCCTCCCTGCTGTCACCGACCACCGAGCTGTGCGCCGGAGGCCAGCGTGGAAAGCTGCAGGGGTCCGGCCCAGAGCTGCGTGCGTCGCTGGCCCGCAAGGCTCGGCCACGCGGCAGGCTGGACCCTGCCCCCAGGGACTTGCTGGCGCAGCCACGGGGAAGGGGCCGACGCGTGTCCTCGGATCCTGAGCCCTTGAGACAGGGAGTGGGGAGGTGCAGTCACAGGCTGGCACCAGGTGAGTCCCCCTGGCGGAGTCGCCGCTCACACCAAGACCCGTCCTCCGGCCGCAGCTGCCGCGGTCCAGTCGGAAGGGGCCCCGGGGAGGAGCGGGCAGTCTGAATGCTTGCCTCTTTTTAAGACTTTCTGAAGATTCTGCACATGGTAACCGCTGCATTCTCTGGGGGACTGTTGTCAACGCCATGAAAGAGTGTTTCCCAAGACCTTCGTATCTTAATCTCTCTCCCTTAAGAGTCACCATTGTACACACACACACACACACACAACATAAAATTAAATATTGAAGTAGCAGGTTATATCCTTAACCTATATACTCATGATAAGAATTTGCTTAATTGTTGGTTCTTTAAACATTAAATATTGGGTGTGAACACTTCACGGTGTTAAGCTGTCTAGGTAAAAATCCCAAAAGCAATTTATAGGCACGTGAAAGGTTGTTCAAAGGGAGGGCTGAGGCTGATTTTGGAGCAGAGTAATTACCGGCAGGGCGCCCAGGGCAGGCCTGGGGAGGTTTTAATTAGGTCCCATGGAAGGGCAAAGATAATGGTTTCAGCTTGTTGAAGGGGGATGATGGGCAAGGGATTAGGCCCACTCCTCAGCAGACTTTTAATGGGTTTCCCATCCTTAGCGGGTGCATGCCCAGAACAGGACAAGAAAGGAAGGTGATTTCATGGGGAAACATCTAATTAAAATATTAATGTAAAGCAGACAGCCGGCACCCCTGACCCACAGTTCGGTGGTGGGACTTCAGAGCACGCAGAACAGCCATTTCCTCCACGTAACGTGGACATTCCTTCTAAAGCGTTACCCACGAGATCTCTTGGTTTATCACATCGAATCATAGCGCTTTGTGCTGTTTCCTCGTTGCACACACTAATATCAGGTTGACGCTGATGTTTTTTTTGGTTATCCCTGTCTGTGAAATGCTTGATGGGAGATGACCACTAGTCGTTTTTAAAACCACAAAGGGGACAGGGCAGGCCGTGTGACTTCCCTGGGCCTGGTTTCATTTGCCTGGACTTTGAAGTGGTCCTGTGAAATTCAGGATGTCCCTCACTCACGCCCCCCCTCCCCAGCTTCCCGAAGTGGGCTGTTACCATGGGTACGGCTTTCTTGGTCGTCACAGAATTTGGTTTTACTTTGCCGAGCTACCAAGTGAAATTGCATGTAATTGTTTTGCATATAAGATACTCCCAGTTGCCTTTTCTCGGTAGCATTGGCACCAACCTCTCACAGAAAGGTTACCTGTCAGCCCTTGGTAATGAGATTGTCTGTTCAGTAGCCATCAGATGCCAAGGCCACTGCAGGGTCCGGGGTTCCAGGGCTGAGCTGTGCCCAGGACTGTGTGCCCTGAACACCCTGGACTCGTGGATGATGGCAGCTGCTGCTGTTACTGCCTTGGGTGTCGCCAAGTTACTTAACTTCCCAGACTCACTTCCCTTTTATACTCGCATGTCAGTTATCAGATGTAGGTGTACATGATGTTAGAGTACACACAGCACATTGAAAACTCAGCACGCATTAGGAGACACATAGGTGCAGTCAGTACTAAGGATGGTTACTTCAGAATGATAGATGTATACATAACATGTATTTTTTGTACACTCTTTGTGGACCGTTTTCTGCGTAACCATGTATCGCTCTGGTAATCGGGAATGAACGTTCAGGAACTGTGTGAGTTGCAGAGACGGTTCCATGTGCTGAGCCGTCTACTAAACCCTCCGCCTCGCTCCCCAGGCTCCCAGACCCTGTTTTCTGTCGCTCGCTCATTCATGTGGTGTTTAGCACTTGCCACCCTCTGTCGCACGCGTTGTGACAAGAATGTGGTGCTAAAAGGGAGCACGTCCCTCGCCAACACCAGACCCCTGGTCGTTTTCTCCACCTCGCTGGTTTGGCCCCAGCCCCTGCTGGACCCGTAGGCCTTCCGTAAATATTTGTTGAAGAAGTGAACCTGATGACACCCGGGTGACAGAGATGCCCGGGGGGTTGGGAGGGGGCTGGGTTTGCCCTCAGTGACCAAGGAGCTGAGAAACAACACCATCGGTATTCATTCCCACTTCTTTCAACAAGGCCCTGCAGCCCGAAGCGGGACAGTCATGCTTCTCCTTGTTTGTTTCTGCCCACGAGCCCTGCAGGGCCGCACGCTGCACGGCGCTGACGCAGGTGGGGGCCTGCTGTGTCCCAGAGACTGAGGACAGGAGAGGGGAGGGAGGGGGGAGGTGCGCCCTCGCTGCCACCTGGCGCTGCTCTGTGACAGTCATTACCTCGGTGAGGACAGCGCGGCTGGCGAGGAGAGTGTTCATGTCAGAAGAGAAAGTCCCACTGTCGGTTTCCTTCAAGTCAAGAGAATTTTATATGGCTCACTTCCTATTTTATTTTTAATAAAAATGTAAATTATTGGCAAGGTCTATAATAAGCATATGCCATATAGACGGCTGAGAGAGGGGTGTCTGCGGACTGTCACTCACTGGGTAAGGTGGAAGTTCTGCACGCTGAGCGCCTGGCCAGGAAACCGACTACACGCTCATCCATGTGCCCTCTTGATCTCAACTCGGACCCACCGAGCTGGTCACCCCTGCTGTCCTCTTATGGCCAGAACGTGGAACAGTATTACCCCCCTCTCTCAAAACAGTCATGCCATGTACTGCACCTCTTTCTTACCCTGATAGAGTCCACCGTGGGTAGTCTGGTGGCCCCCCCCCCCGTCTCTCTCTCTCTCTCTCACACACACACACCTTTAATTATGTTCTCCTTTATCTCTGTCTTTAAATGTTGTTCTTTTTCCCTAATTAAAATCTCTTCCCTTCAGCCTCTTTTCATATCATTTATGAGCCAAAAAATATCTGATCATAACATAATGTCACTGTTTATGTTCCAAGAAGAAGGAAATTGATTGGTTTTGTTATTAAATTGGTCACAGTAAAGAGCTAGTGTAAATCTCGTCACACTTATCTTGAAGAAGGGGACCAGAGCTTAGTGGGGAGGAGGCTTGACTTCCCATTCTCCACAGTTTTAATGGCTTGGCTTTTTTTTTTTTTTTTTACATTACATATATATTATTTTCGTAATCTTTTCTGTTGTGTTTTTTAAATGATTATGTGTTGGTAGGATCTATCAGAACGGTGTCGTTCAGTTACAAGTATACAACATTACAGTTATTTTGTGGGATAAAATAAGTTCTGTGGGCCAGCCTAAGTGTCTGACCACTATAATAAGATCATCGTCCTTTTCCAGTTCCATATGGAGTAACTGGCTTATAATGAACTTCCGGATTATACCGTTTGTAAACGTTAAAAAAAGTATTGATTAAAATCCACCAACGTTCATATTTCAGTATGGAGACCATACGGAGAGCCGAGTTTCCACACAGGAAGTCAGGTGGTAGGGAAGGCATGTGCGCGTGTCCGTTTCCTGGTCCTCAACTCTGCGGGCAGATGGTCATCTCCCCTGTGCGGCACCCTACACAGTTCGTCCAGTGTGATGCACCCCATGTAGTAGGCAGAGACCACAGAAAGCAAATGTGACATATGTACCTCATGTAGTACAGAGTGAGCAGTCATTACACTTTATACAGTGTGCTCTATGCGTAATAGTTAGAAAACACACTGACTCTCTCACACACTGACACACACTCACACTGACATACTCATACCCACTGACACACTCACATACACTCACACTGACACACATACATACCACTGACACACTCACATACACATTGACACACACCCAGTGGCATTCATACACTGACACACACTCAAACCGACATACACACCCACTGATACACTCACATACACACTGACACACCCACTGACACTCTCACATACACACTGACACACACACTCACATCGACATACACACCCACTGATACACTCACACACTGACATACTCATACACACTGACACACACCTACTGACATACATATGTATGCACTGACACACGTTGACATACACATACACACCCACTGACAGACACTCACACTCACACTGACACATATACACCCACTCACATTCACACCTACTGACACACATATACATGCACTAACAGACTCACACTGACACACATACACATGCACACACAGTGACACACACACACTCATGTAAACACACACGCACAGTGACACAGTCCCTGCAGGGATGGGGAGGGGCTGGTGACCGGAGTTTATGTGAGCCCCCCAGCCTCCGTTTCTCCCATGAGCAGCAGTTTTGTTTTTAGGAGCAAAACTGCATTGCTCACCACACAGCAACTGATGAGGAGTAGTTCTTATATCTTATGAATAGTTGTTCTCAGGTCTTACTTTTAAAGAAAGTAAAGGACCTAAATTCAGGTTTGCAGTTTGCAGCCTGTGCTTCTGTCATTAAGAAACAGTGAGATAACAGAGGAAATGTTTACCCCCATCCCATAGGCATTAGCTGTGTTTTTCAAAACATTCTGTTTTAAAGCACAATGGACTTTGCAGTTGTTTATAAATTTAAGGTATTCATCAGTGTGAAATAGTTGTTTATTTCCGTTCCCTATTTCCTCTTATTGGGGGAAAAAACATGTTTGGTCTCCTAGCAAGACACGCTCCACTTCGCTAAGTTATTTGTCAGTTGTTACAAAGTGTGTTTAATATCTGGGCGAGGTTTGGACGGGCTGTGGGCTAAGCGGGCAGTGTGACACCTCTGTAGGTCGCCTGGGGTCTGGTGCGCCGGCTCAGGATCCTCCTATCCGGTCTCACCGCAGAGCCGTTGCCGTCCATTCATATGGCCCTGGCTCATTCACAAGTCTGACACTTCCCTTCCCGGCAGACTAGAGTGGCATCTTCTGATAAGATGCAAAACAGCTTCTTTACTCCCGAGGTGACACTAACCACTCACAGGCTGAAATGCTCTTCATCTGCCCTGAAGTTAACCAGAAACTTGGTCTTACTTTTCTTCTTGACAAGTTTTCTTAAAAGCTTAAAGGTCTCTCGCTCACTCTCTTTCTCTCCCTCTCTCTCTTTGTTGGTATTGGTCAGGGAGAGAAAGGGAATATGGAAACAAAAAATACCTAAACAGCCCTAAAGGAAATATGGGAAACAATGAAAAACACAATGTGCTGTTTCGTTCTGTGATAATCTCTCGGTGGGTGCTCGAGTGTGGTGTTGATCCTTGACCCGGGAGCTTATCTGTCACCCATGATGGGTGTTCGCTCCCTCGTGGGAAGAGCTGTGCTTGTTATCACAGGTGAGAAAACAAGGAGAAAACAAGCAGAAAGTTTGTGTGCAGCCTTTGCAGTGGGACCGTGTTTGCTCTTTGGCTTCCACCCCAGACCAGCCTGCAGACCGAGGGCGAGCACAGACTGACTTTCTCAGGTGCACGTCACCCAGGGCGGCCCGGGCAGCAGGTGCCGAGCCGGCGAAAAGATAAACATTAAGTCATTCCAGGCGATGTTTCGCTAGGTAGCTCAGGAAGGACTTGAGAACTACCACTGTTCAAATATTTACGAATTGAACCTGGGAAGGAGAAAATGGAGGGCACATAATGTGGAATTCCTGTCCCTGTCCTCTCTAAGCAGAGTCTCGGAGACCCCGGAGGACGTTGTGTTTATCTGAGGAAGAAATAGTTCTGCTCTGGAGTCCAGTCGGCCCGTGTGGGCTTCATGAGCAAATAGGATGTAGCAAGTTCTGCACTTGGCAACATGTCCTCTTAGCTTCTGGACTGTTGATCCTAAGGGATGACTTAGCAGCTGGGCAGACTGCAGTGTTCACCGGCGCAGAGGCTGACTGCTCCCTGCCCTGCCCGCGCGGCCACCGAGGGGGGGTGGGGGGGCAGATCAGATGAGGAGCAGAGTGGAGCCTCGGAGAGCAGAGGTTGGGGACTTGGGTTTGTCTCCCAAATATTCGAGCCTGTGTTGCTGCATACTCTTTAAGTTTAATGTTGTTTACACCTCTGTGCGTCTGAGAAGATTTAAAAAGCACAGAGCACAGGGACCGTCTCAGGAACAGAGAAACTGCCTGGACCAGGACCCAGGAGGGCAGTGCTCCGGGAGGTATTGCTAATGAGCGTTAAGGGAGGGCGGCTTTCTGGTGGGGTTTGTGCTTGTCCTTTGATTTGCCGCCGGCCCTCTTGCTGCCCTGGAGGCTGAGCGCACCCATTCATTCAGGCGCAGGCTCAGCTGATGGCTCAGCCCTTCCTCTCTGCAGGCCGGAGCTAATGAGAAACACAGACCAGGGGCCCAGATCTGCCCCGAGATTAAGGGCAAGGTATCCTCACAGAAAGTTCCTGTGAACTGAAAGATCGGGTGACACTTTTCTGGGGCAAAGTTGTGAATGAGGCGGACGGCTTGGGAGTTCCTGTGCGGCTCCGTGGTCACATCCTCTGCCCGTGAGCTCACAGTGGAGTCGTCACAACACTAGGGACCAGTCCACGAGTGTCAGGACTCATTCACAGCTCCTCGAGCACACACAGTCCACGTAAAGGCAAATGCCAGGGGGACCGGGGTTTGCATGACCAGCTCCCAGGTTTACAGTCGTGACCACCTCGGCACAGCGTAAGTGCGGGAGTCTGGCCCTGCGCCCTGTCCCACATGGGTCACCTCCAGAGCCAGCGCTGTCTCCTCCGAAGGGTCTGCCGAGCTGCACCCCCACCCCACCCCCACCCTTTACAGATGACAGCCCCATGGGGTAAAGCCCTGGCATTCTGAGAAACACACCGTCCGCTGTATTTAATTTCCTCTCATTTACTAAGAGTCACCGTCTGTTTTAGTAAATACCTTCAGGAAATTGGTGAAGCACTTTCCTCCATCCGTTATGTATCAGCAATTAACATGATTGTCACGTTTTTCCTGGCCCGTGGCTGCCGCCCTGGCTCCCCTCACATGCCTGCCACCGGCTCCTCACACGCCCGGCGGTGGCTGCCACTGAGCTTGAACGACCTAGCAGAGCAGCCCACAGGGCTCCCCCGTTATCCATCCTGAGTCCTCACCGCGCAGCTCCTCTCCGGACTCCGGCATTCTTCCCAGACAGCCCTTCCCCCTCTTCAGCCAGGACTGCTTTACCCCACATAGGAGCCGAGAAATCCTAGCTCCTTAGAGGTATCTCCAGCCTCTCTCCCCTGCCCCCCGCCCCCCGGGTGGTTAAGACGGCGCGTCTGGCCGAGCCCCAGCAGACTGGTTTCCTACCTTCATCAGCCACTGGGTGTTGTTTTCCATGATGTCCTCCAGCACCTGCAGCCTCTGCACCGAGTCGTCGTAGTCGAGGGGCGCGTCCCTCTGCACGGCGTTGGACACGTAGGAGCTGGAGGGCGAGCGGCAGTTGTCAGTCTCGGGCAGCAGGAACGTGTAGCTGCAGGCGCCGTGCTGGACCTGGTACTGCCTCCTCCCGACACTGTCCATGCCCCTCCGATAGGCTGCAGCCGGGACGAGGTCCCAGCTCAGGGTAAAGAAAACAATCTGCCACATTCTTTCTTCTTCCTTCGGGTAACAGCCCAGCAGCTCAGTAATCTCCAAGGCACATGGGACCCGGGTCCTAAGCTGCCCTCTCCGGCGCAGGGCTCAGCTGCACGGCTTAGGGTCCATCCGTGGGAGCCTGTCTCCTGCTCCCCCAGCAGCAGACGGGGAGCCCCGGGCAGCTGTCAGAGCGTGGCAGGGAGTGTGACCCCGCAGATGGGGAGGGCTGTGTCCGCCGGCAGACCAGTGTCTGCTTCTTTGTCTCTCTGCCCCCAGACTCTGCCTGTCAGGATCCGAATCAGTCCCTCTCCGTTCCTTATATGATAAGTTGATAAGAGCAGCCAGACATGTGTGGCAAGCTGCTCCGCCCTCCTGGCTTGTCCGTTATCTTCCTGTAGGGGGTCAGCAGCCAGGCAACAGGAAAAACCCCAGCCCGCTGCGTGCCTTCCCGCGCCGTGTGCCGCAGGGGCCCTCTGGGAACCAGCTCACAGGACCCCTGGGCATTCCAGAGGCACCACCCTCACGGGGCATTTCCTAGGGAGCGGGGTCTGGTCTGAAAGGCATCTGACGGCGGGCGCGCAGCTGGTGAGGGGCTGAGGCAATAGCTTGAGTACAATGACGGTTCCTGTTTTCTCCTTGAGGACTCGAAATACTACAAATATGTCAGGACTCTGGTTTATTGTTGTTATTACAAACAAAGCGGAAGAAGCTCTTGTAAACCGCCTCTGCAGAGGGAAGACGTCCGGGGGGACTGGTGCTGGGCTGCTGGCTGGGGCAAGCTTTTCGTGTCAGACGGCTGGTGGGTGGACTGCTCTGCCCCACCCTGCGGGGGACGGTCGGTCCTGAGCCCCGACATCCGATCTCCCAGCAGAGTATCCACTTTAACAGTCAGAGTGACCCTGACTGATGGATGGGCTGATGGACAGTTCAGTGACTTCCAGTTGACAGGGGTCAGAACTTCGTAAGAGGCTGCTGAGAGAGGAGCATGTAAATCTCCCCTTGACTGGATCCGGTGTGCTCGGACCCATCATTTTGTAGCGTTTTCCAGGGGCAGTTAAACCTGTCCTCATTCCGAGCTGCACTTGGGCAGATTATCTCCCCTTTTTAATTGGGCACTGATGTCCTCATCTGTAAAAGTCAGGAGCCGCATTAACCACCAGGACTTCCCTGCTCAGGTCCATGGCTCTGTGGTCCTCCAGTTACTTCCTTACTGACTGAACCTGCTCACCCCCAGCCGAGAGCACACGGGGAAACCCAGCCTGTCCACATCTCCGTGCAGGCGTGTCCCTCACCCCGGGTAACCGTCTGGCGGTGACCTCGTGGACCACATCCACCCGTGAGAGCCCATGTTGCTCTGTGTCCTGCAACACCAGCTTCTGCGTGCGCATGACAGAGAGGCCACACACGACACCTGGCAGGTCAGGGAGGCCAGCACAGCCGCCTCACAAACACAGTGACCAAAGGGGCCACACAGGAGGTCTGAACACGCAAATTCCTGATGAAAAGTAGGTCATGGCGGTAGTCCTGTCCAGAGGTCAGTCTTTACGTAAATGACCTTTTGTACCTAAGACAGCATGCCTCTGAAATGTCAGAGCGATCTTCTTATCCTGACCCTCGGGCAGGGCTCATCCCCTGCCGCAGAGGACCACGGGTCTCCTGGTTCCGCCCTCTCCGAGTACCATCCCTGTGTGCTGTAAGTGTTCCGTATCAACTGTGCTGGACCCACCATTGTAGGAGAAGCATTTGTCTGTCCATTTTACTTTCTGTCCAACCCCAGAGACTTCCCTGCTTTGCTTTCTGCCGCCTCCCTGGTCTACCACCGATTTCACGTGACCCTTCCACCGGCTCCGGTCGCAGTGTGCAAACTGCCGTGCGAAACGGCCGTTTTAGAGCATTTTCTCAGTCCGTTGAGGTTTTGCTTCCTGACCATTGTCAGTTTGGTCCAAATAAACTCGTAGAAATTCTCCACAGGTTTGGACTGCTTACATCCACACAAGGGGGTACAGGAGCACGGGTTTAATTGTTGGGTGAGTGTGGAATTTGTGTAGTGAGTTCACTTCTTCTGGAATGTGTTTTCAGGAGACGTCATTAGACCTGTAAGAACATCCCTCCTACGCACGGGGTGGCTGCTAGGCGGCCTCTGGAGCTGGGTTCATACCCTGAGGTCCACGTACTTCGAAGGGAGGGGAAGAAGTCAGTACTTCTCACCAAGTGTCACCTTCTGAGGAGCTGGACCTTCACCAGGCTCCCAGAGGCTTCCTTCCGTCCCCAGGAAGGCCGGACATGTGCTCCAGAGGGTCATGGGCCGGACAGGCAGTCTGAGTCCCGCACAGTGCTGGGCCCGTACGTGGTTCCCACGAAGCGCACACGTGGAAGAAAATGCTCCCGTTCGAACCCTGGTTCTGTGAGATCTGAAGCGAATGCTTCACTTCTCCAGGCCTCCGTTTCCCTGCTTGTGAGATGATTCTTCCTCCGTAGTGCCTTTCGGATGACGATAACACAGAATGAAGAATAGGAACATTCGCTTCCCTTCCTGACCGGCACTTTCTGGAAGATGGAACTCGGTTCTTCCACCATCGACTATGGTAACCGTGTCATCCTCTGCACGTGAAGTGGAAACTGAGGGTGCAGAGTTTTTCTTCTACGGTTATTCCCCATTTGCAAAAGCCCTGTTATAGGGTCCTGATGTTGTAACTGCTGTAGAAACATTTCTCGGCCCTGCAGACAGTAGGGTGCTTCGGAGAGAGGGTGTCACGAGTCCCCCCACCCACCAGTCTGCGCCGGACACGTTCCGGGGCCCTGGGGACGGAGATGAGTGTGCCCAGTGCAGCCAGCGAGGAGGGCGAGCCATCAGCTCGTGGGTGGGACCTGAGGAGGGCAGCGCGGCCACCAGGCCACAGCCTGGACGCTGGCCTCACCTGCCCCTCAAGGTCAGATGTGCCATGAACAGCCTTCAGGTCCCCAGCGGGAGTGTCCGCCGAGAGGGGGAAGCTCTAGTTGGACCGGGCACCAGCATACTGCTGTGAAGGGTCAGCTACTGAGCGTGTTATGCTCTGCCAACCATGTGGACACTGAAATGGCAATTTCTTCTCATTTTCACATGTCATTAAATATTCTTTTCTGGGTTTTTTCAACCATGTAAAAATGTCCAAACCATTCGTACCTTGCTGGCCATTCAAAACAGACTGTGGGCTGCAGTCTGGTTAACCTCAGAAGCCTGCGGGGTGCGTGGCGTGGTTGCAAGGCCCCTCTTAGTGCACAGCGGTGTGGACGGCTGTCTCCTGTGCCCCCGGTCACGGCATGGCTCCTTAGGGAACTGAGAAGCGCGGGCCATGCTGGGAACAGGAACCTGTGACGGAGCAGGAGCATTTGCCAAGAAAGTGCCACCCGGAAGCTGGGTCTGAAATGCAAAGCAGAGCCCAGCCGGTGTGGCCCAGTGGCTGGAGCTTAGTCTCGTGGACTGAGAGGTCCCAGTTCAGTTCCCGGTCAGGGCACGTGCCTGGCTTGTGGGCTCGATCCCCAGTGGGGGGTTTGCAGGAGGCAGCCAATAAATGTTCTCCCTCATCGATGTTTCTCTCTCTCCCTCTCTCTCTAAAAAATCAATAAAAACATATTTAAATAAAATAAAATGCAAAGCAAAGAGGATGCAATGACCCCCGTGGGAAAGGCGTGTTTTGCTCGTTCAGAGCAAGGCCCGGGTAGCACGGTGGCCGAGCTGCCCACTGGCCGATGGTCACTGAGGGAGGCCAGCCCCCTGAGCCCCAGCCCCTAGGTGGAGGCAGGACCCGCAGGGGGCAGGCTGGGATTGTGCGGGTGGTCAGCTTTGACCCGAGGGCCAGCCATCAACCCAGGCAGAGCCCGCAGCCAGGCGAGGCCGCCGCTCTCTGCTCCCTCGAGGAGCTGCCCGCAGCTCTCAGAAAGGCCCCTTTTCCCTGGGAGTCTTGGGTGTTCTCCAGCGACAGGCTTGCCCATGGCGGCTGAAGCTCAGAGCTGCCCAGCGCCGCCTGCCCGCCCAGCGGGTTTTCTAGCAGCTGCAGTGGCTCTACTTACTTTTCTTGCTGCTTTGTTTTCCCCAATACTGTACGTCAGCGGCTGGGGTCGCAGGGTCTTCACTGATTCTCTGCGGAGCTGTCTGGGTCCTTACACTTTGTTGTTCGAGGTCGGTCCTGTTCGAGGGGACCAAAAGGACCAGGCTTCCCTGTTCCCTGAGGAAGGAGGTCAACACCAGGAAGAAGTCTGCCTCGGTTTGCCCTGCTGAGCAACAGCCCTCATGTGGGGAAAGCCACAGGCCCTCTGCTGGCTGCCGCCTGCCCTCCAGGGACATGGTCCGGGGGCTGTGAATCCTCTTTTATCTGGATCGGGAACGGATGGGCCGCCGCCTTCGGGGGGCTGGGGCCCGTCGTCCGGGGCAGTCAGTGGGCTCGAAGACGCTCACCCCCGGCTGACACGTGTCTCGGGGAGCCAGCATCCAAGAGGTGCCCACTTTAAGTCTGCAAAGCCCCGGGTGGCCAAGTAGAGTTTCTGAGTGGGCCCACGTGACCTCGGTGTTGTCCCAGGAGCCAGTCAAATATTCGGTCTTTAATTGGATGGATACATTGTTGGACAGATCGAGGGACGGGTCACCTGGCCCAGGGAGGGGGTATTGCTTTCGAACTGTTACACCGCAGTGCACATGACAGTTGTGTGCTTTGGGAAAACTCACACCTCGGAAAGTATGGGAAGTACTCAGGCTCAGAGGGTGTGTCCTGTGTGCTGCACGTTTGTGCTGAGTCTCTTTCCATCGCCGAAAAGACCCCGGGACTGCCTCGCGCCTGCACGGCCCCGTCCCCCAGCACCGTCTCCACGTTCTCATCACCTCTCCGCTGCGGGCGGCCTGGGACGTGGTGCCCGGGCAGCCTCGAGTGGCCGCGCGGCCTTGACTCCGGGAAAGTGCCGCGTGGCTGGAGGAGGCTCTCAGTGCTGCAACACCCGAGAAGCCAGGCTGGGGACCGTGCTTCAGCATTTGGCCCTTTGCCCACGGCCAGGCACACTCAGGACTAGGGCACCTGGTGTGCTGGAGCCAGCAGGCCTGCTGAGACATCCTGTCCTCGTCCTTCCCTGCCCCCGGCCTTTTCACAGCCAGCTGAACAAAGTCAGTCATCGTGTTTACGTGCAGACGCCTGTTCAGAGTGCAGGGGAAGCCATTTGCGTTCACTGCACATAAAATTGTTAGAGGAAAGGTCGTTTTTACTTGCTTGTGTGTGTGCAGTGATGAACGAGGGAGAAGGGAGACACAGCTGAAGAAAGACTTCAGCTCTCCCAGAGCAGGCTCCTGCCCAGGCAGCTCCCTTACAAGGGCCACCGGAGAGGTGTCCACATGTCCACTGCGTTTCCAGGTGCGCTGTGCTGGGCGGAGCCTGAAGACGCGCGGACGGAGTCACAGCCACCTTGCGAACACTAGTGCCGCCTTGCTCCAGAGATGCTGATCGGGACCTGCTGTCCAGCCCCGAGTGCCAGGCTGGGAGAGGTGGTTTCCAGCCATGGGACCTGAGAAAAGTCCCAAAGGAAAAGCCCCTCGGAGTTACCACAAAGACAGAAGACCAGAAGCAAGTGCAGATATAAACACGCACACGCTCACACGCACCCTGGAGTGCAGTGGGTGAAGAACCAAGGCTCAGGGAGGAGAGGACCAGGATTGCACCAGCCACGTGCACCTCCGTCCTGTCCTTGACATCCATGTCGATGAACTTGAACAGCAGATCTCACCCCGATTATAATCCGGTAAAACTCATCCTCCTTTGCAGAGGATGGAGAGTCACCATTTCATGCTGGCTGTCTCCTCTGTGCAGCGCAAACACACATCCCCCTCAGATGTACCAGAATCGTTTTACTGATCAACACCGTGGCCTTGGGTCGCCTTGAGCCAGAGCCACAGCTCGGCCCCGGATGCATAGCATCTGCTGAGGCAGAGACCTCTCAGCTGTGCGTAGTCAGTGAGGACGTGACCACAGGTCCCACAACGAGCCTGCAGGGTCTCCAGACAGCCAGCCAGTGGTCCAGTGCATCAGTTAAGCTTCGTGTACACATTCGGCTGCATTTTCAGTCTTTCAGCCCTAACTGTTTCTTTCTCCTTTTTTGGCTGTTTAATGTCACCCAACGGAGGTGCCCAGAAGTGCAGAATTCAGACGGTTTCTGAAATGAATGCTTGTGCCTACTTTATCACTGCTTCCTGTCCAGTTACAGTTGAATATGTACAGCATTTGACATAACATAGATTTGGAAGACAAACTGGATGTCCGCCTGGAGCCGGGCATCGGCCCTGGGGGACCCACCTCCAGGGAAGGTGAGGAAATGTGCCTGTGTTGGAGTCGGGACCCGCCTGGAGCTGGGCATCGGCCCGGGGACCACCTCCGGGGACGTGCGTGTGTTGCAGTCGGGACCGCCCACCAGAGGGGAGGAAGAGCTGCCAGCTGTGTTTTCAGGCCGTTTCCTTTCCTGGGAAACAGCCATTTCCCTGCTCGTCCAGCGTGTTTTCGGCCGAGCAGCGCAGGGAGAGCAGCGAGGCCGGATGGCACGGCCTTGTCTGGGACAGCCGTCTCCTGCTCGCAGTGTGTGACTTCTGTTTGACAGGCACAAACTGTTTGCTGGAGGGCTGGTGTGCATGGAGAGTCAGACCTAGTACTAGGAGAGAGTCTCTGTGTCTCCTGCTGCTTCTCAGGTGTCTGCCATTCTGATTTCAGATCAATTAAAAAGGTGCCAAAAAAGTGCCCTGGCTGGTTTGGCTCAGCAGTTAGAGCGTCAACCCGTGGACCAATGAGTCGCAGGTTCGAATTCGGCCAAGGACACGTACCTCAGTTGTGGCTCGGTCCTCGGCCCTGGGTGGGGTCATGCGGGAGGCAACCTGTCGATGTGTCTCTCCCACGTTGGTGTCCCTCCCTCCCTCCCACTGTATCTGAAGATGAACAGAAAAATATCTTTCAGTGAGGATTCTTTTTTAAAAGATACCAAAAGGACTCATTCATTTTAACTTATCTGAGTGTTTACTGTGAAATTATGTCTAAAAGACATTTAGAGAGGACGGATATTTTTAAGGAACTTAAAAGATTCCTGAATTTTTTTACTGTTTATGCTGCCAAACACCAGTGTAGCAACATTTGTTTTTAAAGCTACATTGTATATAACATGTAACCCTAAAGACTCTGGAAGAAAAGTTTCTTGTTTACTAGAAACTCAGGAAATATCCAAGTAACTATTTATTGTTTTTTTTAAAGATTTTATCATGAATTCCCTGAATTTTTAGGAATATTTTGGTTTATATAATTCTCCTGTTATAAAAAGTTATCTCAAATGCTGTTTGATTTTTAAATATTTTCATTCTCTAATATTTTTATGGAATATTTTATCATCTCATCAAAAAATGCCTGAAAGGTTAAGATACAAATCATAACTTTAAAAGCCAGTGGATGAAATTCTAAAACAGTAGATGAGTGCATTCTCCTGATAATATTTTTGCCTGTAATTCTGTGTCCTGTTCTCTCCCCATAGAAAAAATGCCAAACATTCTGTTTTAGTGGATTAATGTCAATGATGACTTTCTTACCCGTGACCAATGTAAAGTAAAAAAATCTTTCCTTTGATGAACAATATTAGAGATTTTGAGGTGAGGGTGTGGGTTATAATTTTATATTATGTTCCTAAGTTTATTTCAACAAAAATGTAGAGGATTCAAATTCTGCTGCTTGTAAAAAAATGAGTCTAGTTTCTTGTTATAAACATTCTACTAAAAACTAAATTTCTCTCAGAATGAATTTCTTTTTGAAAGTGGCTTAATGCCATCTAGATTAATCTTTGTTTAATCTAACTTTATATAATTTTTATCTTAATTATTGAGAACCCTTTCAAAATAAGAGAGATAAAAATGTCATGTGTGCTATTTACACGAAGATATATTATCTCTCTTGGTTATAGGTTAACATAAATAAAATCACTTATGTCAAAGAAGTAAAAAAATAAAAGCCAAGGATCCCCTTTGGGTATTCCCATCGGTCTGACTTGCTAGTACACATCTTCCTATGGGAAATTAGGCTTGATTATGGAGTTACATGTATAAAAAGTGTTTGTGAAGAATTATATATCATTTTTGGGGGTGATATTAGAAGTATAATAAATGGCTGTGCTTTTAAAGGAAGTGATGTTTGCGCCAAGTGTATACAATGCTGTTTTTTGCTCCGTCACGAACCCCGTGGGGCAGTCCCCGACCGGAGTCTTTCGTGCTGTGTCCAGGCTCCTCTTTTCTTCACTCACCCCGTCTCACGCAGTTTCCTTGTGCTCGCTCCGTTAGTAACAAACTGTTCTTCCCCAGACTTGCAAGGACAGGGGCTAAATGCAAGGAGAGACTGACGCAAGAGGTGACAGGAAGGGATTTCACGAAGCCCGTGCGGAGAGGACAGCGGGAGCCGTACTAAGGACCTCGCTTTGGCTTCTGTTCTGAAAGCTCTAAAACTAGTAGACAAGAAAAAAAATCTTGTTTACTTTTTTCCAAAATCCTGATGTACATTTCAGTGACATTTTGAACGTATCGGTCAAAAAGTTCTGCTTGACTTCAATGAAAAATTAAAATATCTACTGGAGACATTGCCTATAAGGAGAATGCTGGTATCAGATCCACTGGTAATGTTCACTTGCTCCCTCTACTGGTCGTACAACAAACAACAGGCGAAAGTAAATGTTTTTATTCAAGTCGATAATAGGAATGAGATGCAATTAAGGACATAAGTCAATAGCAACTAATATGCAGCCCAGAATGCTTTCATCATAGTCTCAGAGCAGGAGAACAGCACGCCACGTGCAGAGGTGCAGAGGTGCCCGCACACACGGAGCCGGAGCCTTATTTCTGTATCCTCTGGTGGTCGGTCCCCACCCCTGTGCGGGAAGCAGTGAACACATGGAGGTCTGTGCTGTTCCCGGGGGAGCTGAGGCAGAGACCCGTCCTGCTCCTGGCATGTTTCCTTATGGTGAGAGGTCCCTCCGCGGCCGCCTCCCCAGTGTCCCTGGTCACACCGAGCGGGAACGCCGTGCAGGGATGCCAGGGGGCTTCCCGTGGCTTCCTCCATCCAGATATTTCCTTATTTAAAAAGAATCTTTTGGTTCCTCCCCCAAAGTAGACTCAAACAGTGAAGAAAATTACACTCCAAGCAGAGAGAAAGCTTATGCAATAAAAATGAGCCCACGGAACCGAAGGGGAAGAGCAGTGACAGTCGTCCACCGAGACCCCATCCAGACCTGCTCCAGAGGGCTGGCCGGGGCTGGGCCTTCACCAGCAGGGAGAGGGGAAGGGTCCTGGAGGGCTGGCGGGGGGGCTGGGCCTTCACCAGCAGGGAGCACAGGGGAAGGGTCCTGGAGAGCTGGCGGGGCTGGGCCTTCACCAGCAGGGAGCACAGGGGGAGGGTCCTGGAGGGCTGGCAGGGCTGGGCCTTCACCAGCAGGGAGCACAGGGGAAGGGTCCTGGAGGGCTGGCGGGGGCTGGGCCTTCACCAGCAGGGAGAGGGGAAGGGTCCTGGAGGCTGGCGGGGGCTGGGCCTTCACCAGCAGGGAGAGGGGAAGGGTCCTGGAGGGCTGGCGGGCTGGGCCTTCACCAGCAGGGAGAGGGGAAGGTCCCTGGGAGGGGTGGCGGGGGGGGGGTGGGGGGGGGGGGGGGTGGGCCTTCACCAGCAGGGAGCACAGGGGAAGGGTCCTGGAGGGCTGGGGGGGCTGGGGCCTTCACCAGACAGGAGCAAGGGGAAGGGTCCTGAAGGGCGGGCGGGGGCTGGGCCTTCACAGCAGGGAGAGGGGAAGGGTCCTGGAGGCTGGGGGGGCTGGGCCTTCACCAGCAGGGAGAGGGGAAGGGTCCTGGAGGGCTGGCGGGGCTGGGCCTTCACCAGCAGGGAGAGGGGAAGGGTCCTGGAGGGCTGGCGGGGGGGGGGGGGGGGGGGGGCTGGGCCTTCACCAGCAGGGAGCACAGGGGAAGGGTCCTGGAGGGCTGGCGGGGGCTGGGCCTTCACCAGCAGGGAGAGGGGAAGGGTCCTGGAGGGCTGGCGGGGCTGGGCCTTCACCAGCAGGGAGAGGGGAAGGGTCCTGGAGGACTGGCGGGGCTGGGCCTTCACCAGCAGGGAGAGGGGAAGGGTCCTGGAGGACTGGCGGGGCTGGGCCTTCACCAGCAGGGAGAGGGGAAGGGTCCTGGAGGGCTGGCGGGGCTGGGCCTTCACCAGCAGGGAGCACAGGGGAAGGGTCCTGGAGGGCTGGCGGGGCTGGGCCTTCAGCAGCAGGGAGCGCAGGGGAAGGGTCCTGGAGGGCTGGCGGGGCTGGGCCTTCACCAGCAGGGAGCGCAGGGGGAGGGGCCCCTGGAGGGCTGTGCCCGGGGCGGGGTGGGGGTAAAATTGGAGGGAAACCTGAGGTGAAAGGGACAGTCAGGCAGGTCACATGGCAGCCTGGACTAGAGTCCAGTGTCGGGCTAGAGACCATTGCAGAAGGATCATCAGTAGGGCTTCTAGAGCTGTTGGGTGTGGGAATTGTAGTCACAGGATTGGTGTGGTGTTGGGGTTGACTCTTCTTGAAACAACTGGAAATGCTGGGTAAGACGATGTTAAAGGTTGTTTTAAGAGCTTTCATGAGAAGATGAGATGACGAGGAAGCAGCTGGCCCCGATGCCCTGGTAGCAGGAACCAGGTGAAGCCAGAGGCCGGGTGAGCCGCTTCGCCCTCAGGTGGTCGGCAGATTCCCATGGCCCGAGCCTGCCTGTCCAGCCCTGGTGGGCAGGGAGACCAGAGCGGGGACCCGCGCGGCTGCCTCGCAGGAATGAGAAGACCGGCCGGGCGTTAAACAGAACCAAGGGGAGCCCACCCTGAGGACGCAGGCCCAGCTCACCCTTTAGCTGGACAGAGCCAGGGGTGGTCGGGGAACACCTGGAGGCGTGGTGCATCAATCTGCCGGGTCAGCACCTCCTCGCCCCCCAGGCCCATGGCAGATCGAATCCTCTCTGAAAGAACTCACCAGAGAATTCTTACAGTGACGTCCCAAGGAAGATGAGCAACAGACAAGAATGAACGACTGCTGAGAACTTTGTATGGGGAAGCTCTGAGCCACGTTTTATAAAATGACTGTCCTTGCTGGTCAGCCGCCTCTGGCTGTCGCCACGAGGAGCCACCCACCTGACGCCACAGAACTGTGTCGTCTGAGCCGCGGTGTGACAGGAAGGTCTGGGCCGGCCGCGGCCCCTCTCGCCGCCCCAGCCCTGCAGTGTGTGCTGGCAGAGGCCGGCGTTCTTCACCCTGCACCTCCACCGCTGCGCCCTCCGCTGTCGTCATGGCACGCCGCTGTCCCGTGTGTCCCGTGTCAGAACGTGTCCCTTTCTGTGAGGACACGTGTCCTGTCGGATTAGGGGCCCGCCCTGCTGCATGGGGGCCTCCACCTAACCGCAGTCTGGCGCCAGTCAGGGATGGGGTGCATTCTGTGAAGTGCGTCGTTGGGGTTGGTCACTGTCTGAACTTCGTCCAGCACTTACACGGACCTCGGTGGCACGGAGGACTGCACTCCCAGGCCACAACCTGTACAGCGTGCTCCTGTATGGAACACATGTGCACTTGGACTGCAGTGGTGTCTGTGTCCACAGAGAAGGCACAGTTACGTGCAGTCTGAGTGATGGCACTCAGCACACCTGTGTGGGCTCCTCCCCGCATGGAGCCTGCAGCACTGGACGTTGCTGGGCGTGAGTGCGAGGCCTGGGCCGCGACTGCACTGCTGTGGACTCCGTGACCCTGGACCCTTAGGCTGCACGGAAGTCGTAAAACAACTGGAGGTCACCTGGCCACTGCGGCTCGGAAGGTTGCGGGTCCAATCCCGGTCAGGATGCGTGCGGGAGGCACCTAATGGATGTCTCTCTTCCTTTCTCCCTCCCCCTGCCCTCTCTAAAAATCAATGAAAATGTGCTCAGGTGAGGATTTTATTAGTTTAATCCTCACCTGAGGATATTTTTCCATTTATCTTCAGATGGGGGGAACATCAGTGTGAGAGAAACACATCCATTGGCTGCCTCCCGCACGACCCCAACCAGGGCTGGGGACCGAACCGCTACCTAGGTACGTGCCCTTGACTGGGTCCGCATTCTTGGGTCCGCGTGCCAACGCTCTGACTGCCGAGTCAAAGCGGCCAGGGCTTCAGGTGAGGATTTATTTTAAAACCCATAAGATCAGATGTGGCACAGGAGAAAATGACGCAGCCACACGCCTGAGTAACCTGAGCTGTGAGGGCCGCGGCCACCGAGCTCACCGCACGCAGGCCCAGGGCTCTAAGTGGAGAGAGCAGCGCTCGGGTGACCAGGGAAAGGGCCTCGCCCGCGCGCACACCAGGACGCAGTCCCCTGGTCGTTGTCAGCGTCGTGTGCTAGACGTGACTGCGTGTGTGCCGTTCTGCCACCGGCCGTCCCCATGGACCGAGGGTGCTGCCTCCTGCTGTGACGTTACCACGGTGATGGCGTCACTGGGTCTCGGCGTCCCCACGGACCCGAGGGTGCTGCCTCCGGCTGTGACGTTACCATGGTGATGGTGTCACTGGGCCTCAGTGTCCCCAGGGACCCGAGGGTGCTGCCTCCTGCTGTGACGTTACCACGGTGATGGCGTCACTGGGCCTCGGCGTCCCCACGGACCCGAAGGTGCTGCCTCCTGCTGTGACGTTACCACGGTGATGGCGTCACTAGGCGTGGGAGGTTTTTCAGCTCCATTATAGCCTTATGGACAGGTGGTGTCTGGGATCTTTTCACCAGAGGTCACACATGACGCATGACTGTAGTTACATCTGCAGCAGTCCCATTTTCAAACAAGGTCAGTCTCAGGTACTAGAGGTGAGCACTTACATCTTTCTTGAGGGGGAATGGGGGGCAGCACACAGTTCAACTCATAATACTTACCAGGCTTAAAGATGTAAAATAAAATTTTGATAATACTTAAAGGGGACAGAAAAGTAAAGAAGGAAAAATCTTGTAGATAGGAAAAGAAAGTCTTACAGAAATAGCAAGCACAGTGGCGACATCTGTAACTCAAAGGCCATGTCAAACCAAAGATCAGACCTCAGCATCCGCACAGAGGCTCTCCGAGCTGAAGGGAGGTCAGGCCTCACCTGAGAGTGGGAGGCAGGTCGCGGGGCCTGGCGGGTGGAGGGGAGGGGAGAAGAGGGCGGGAACAGGGCAGGAGACAGTTGAAAACACAGTGGCTGCAGGTTTTCCCAAAGTGATGAAAGGCACCGAGCTGCAGATCCAGAAAGCCCCGTGCATGGCCAACCGGGTGATCACGAGCCAGGACAGAGGAGGGCGCAGAGCCGAGAAGGACTGACCCCGCAGCTTCCGTGGTGGCTGGTGCACCCCTGTCCTCGCCCTGGTGAGCCTCGCCCTGGCTGGTTTGGCTCAGCGGTTAGAGCATCGGCCTGTGGACCAAAGAGTCGCCATTCCGGTCAAGGGCACGTACCTCACTTAGTTGCCTTTCAGCCCAGCCCAGGTCAGGGTTGAAGGCCCAGCTCAAATGTCACTTCCTCCAGGAAGGCCTCCTGGAGTCTCTGCAGGAAGAACAGGGGTGCCGATGTGGAGCAGGGCCCTGCACCTGCCGTGAGGTCCCTGGTGAGGGCTCGTCTTCGCCACCGACTGTGCCCTCATTCAGCCAGAGGCCCTGCTTCCTTGGATTGCTGCTGCTGTTCGTTTCAAAGTGACGTCTGTGTGTCTGTCTCAGCAGCCCCACCCGCCGAGGCTGTGGCTCTGGGCAGTGACATGAGGCAAGTTGGTTTGGGTTGCCCTGGAGGTGGCCTGGACGCCGTGGAGGTGTCCCAGGCCCTCGACCTGATTAAGACTAAGTATTGGGACGCCTCTTCCTCAGACCCCGGGAGTTCCGTGCTGTCTCATTTGGGGGCTTCTGTTCTGTAAACCGGGGAGCTGCTGGAGTTTTCAGAGGGCCTGTGTCTGCTTATCGCCTCGTTGGCACCAGGGCCCGTTGGTCAACGGCTCCAGATTGAGTGAAGCATCAGCGCGGAGCCCTCGGCACAGAGCAGGGGGTCCCCAGATAAAGCATGTGCAGACTCTGTGACGCACAAAGCGTGACTGGGTGTCTGATAAACACATGCGAACTGAAAGTGTTTTCCTTTGAGATATTTGGAGACTGTTGAGCATGCGTTAGAGCTTCTCTGGGAACCCTGCTGGTGGCCCAGGGCCTGCGCGGGGGTGTCTTGCGCAGTGATGACTCGCTCCTTAGGGCAGAAGAATTTGTAAGATGCCCCAGGCTGTGGCAGCGTAAACAGTGCCATGTCAGGGTTGGGCAGTGACTGGACACACAGTGCTGTGGCATTAGTGCCCCAGGTTTGCAGCGTTGTTTTGTTCTGTACAGTCTGACCAGGGGTGGAGAACCTTTTTTCTGCCAAGGGCCATTTGGATCTTTAGAACATCATTCGAAGGACATACGACATCAGCAGCTTAGAATGAGCCTGCTGTTTGGTCAGGCTCGTTGGGTGAGGTGTGTGGTGTGCGCTAGTATTGATGTGCCAGGACAATATGTCCCATGGGCCGGGCGACCCAGCCCAGACTGGTCGACCGATGGGAAGACATGGTGCTCGTGGTGAAATTCAAGCAAATTAGGTTCTCGGGCATCTGCTAGTGGAGGAAGCGCTCAGGATGATCCTCATTAATTCCCCACGGGATCTACGGGGTCCTGAGCCTGATCCTCCCAGAGTGTGTCTGCCGCCCGCCCGCTGGTAGCTCTGAAGGTCGGCCCAGTCCACGGCCGGGTGTCGTGGAGAACAGGTCTCCTTTCTGTGTGTCTCCTCCCGAGACAGCAAAATATCGCCTGTGTTTCTGAATTGGAATTGGGGGGTCCTCTGCATGTGGGGAGAGCCTCCCTCACCCCCGGGGTAGTCAGAGTGGTCTCTGTTTTCACCCGCAGCTCGGAATAGCACGCTGGCCTTCTCCCCAGACAGGCAGCTGTCCCCTCGGGCACGGGCGCGCGGTCACTCCGAAGAACGGGGGGCCACGACAAGGCTCGAAGGAGAGGGGGCGGGGGGGAATCCTTTCCCAAGCGGGTATTTTTAGGAAAACTCTCAGCCAGAACCCAGAGTTGTTCGCTGTCCAGTTTCAGTGCTAAACAACATTTTAGTTGGCAGAAGAAAAGTGAGAAAACAAGATGACTCGTAGCCTAAAACTTAGGGAAGCCCCTGTCCATAATGCACTTCCTCGGGGCCTAGAAATATGCGTGTTGCCAGGACACAGAGCTGGTGTCCAACTTTTCCAGGCCCGAGGTTTTTTTTTTTTAAAGAAGCATTTTAAGTATTTTCATGATTAAAAGGGAAAAATACTTCTTGATCATTTTCTAAGCAATCTAAACTCACTGTGTAATTGGTTTTTTTCTCCTGCTTTTTCAAAATAGACTATTTGTTATATCAAAATGCCAGTAGTTTGGAGAAAATAGGACTGAGTCGAGTGTCAGCCAGCCGTGCTAGGTGCTTACCTCGGACACTGTGGCCGCACATTGTGCTGTCTGACAAAGATGGCGTCCTCCCCAGAGGGGGTGTCAGGACAAGCAGACCCCTGCTCGGTGACGGGCACGGGCTCTTTGCTGAGTGCTTCTCAGAAAGCGGGGGATCAGCACAAAATGGGGTGACGCCTGGTACCTCTCGGGCTCCGGCTTGAGGTGGGTTAGGTGTCGGGACTACGGGACTTCTCTGCCCGTAGATTGACCAGCTAACAGCAGTCACCCTTCCCTTCCCTTGGCTGTCTCCGTGGTCGCCAGCATGGAGCCTGCACATCGGGGTCACGTGTGAAAACAAAACGATAGTCCCTGCTGGCCCCTACTAGAGAACTGGGACGTGAGAAGCAGCAGCCCCCCAAACCGTGTGCGGTTGAAGGTTTGCACCTGATGCCCGTGGTTCAGGGGGGGTTTCAAGTTCTACTGGGCCTTTTCTAGTCTTCCCGGCATTGCTGCAACCGCTTCCTGCTGGCCCTGGCTGGCCTCCGGCAGGCTCAGGGATCACTGGGCAGGGAAGGCGCTCGGGGGCCGGGTTCAGACACCTCGGCATCACATCCAGTGTCCGTGCTGAGTCGGGCCAGCTCCTCCGTGGCGGGAGAGGGGCACTTGGACTAGTGCCTGGTGTGGAGGAAAGTGCCCCATGGATGCTGTTTGCACGGTTGCTTAGCAACCATATCCGTTACCTGTCAGTCCTCATGCTAACCCTTCCGGGTAGGCAGCCCCTTTGCAGCTGAGGGAACGGGAGCGGAGTGGAGTGAGGTGGCCTGGCAGGCCTGGAGATGGCCACTCTGCCGTGTACGCGTTCACCCTGGGCTGGGCGGGCCTGGGCTCGTCCCAGGCCTCAGTGCTGGGCAAGCTGTCCGCAAGGCTCCGTGCACGGTCTCCCGCCGTCTCTGGATGTTGTCTGTTTGTTTATGCAGTGAGTACTGTGAGCGCCACACAGAGCCAGAGCGCTGACACCCACCCTCTCCCTGTGTGGCGCTCCCCTCGCCCTTCAAGGACATGCCCTGGTCTTCCTCAGCACCCCCTTGCTCCCGCGGAATCTGGCGTTTCCCACCCGCATGCCGTTGGCTCCCACTGGTCTCTCCCCGGAGACCCTCTGTTTCCAGGGCCTTCCCCACCCTTCAGGCCCTGCTTTTCTCCATGAAGTCTCCCCGAGGGGCACATCCTGGGGGACTGTCTCTCCTCTGGAGGTCTGCACTTACTGTCTGGGCCGTACGGGGCCTGGGGAGTTTGTCTGATTGAAACTGAGCTGTGGGCCTCTGTGGGCATCTCTGAAGTGAAACGAAGACCCGTTGGGGGGAAATGTCACTCTGCCCTGCACCTCACCTGCCACGCTCAGCACCTGGCTGCCTAATGAGGGCCCTGCAGCTTTGTTAGCGTGATTCAAGGAGGAAGGATAGAGCCCAGTCAGAGCGGGCAGAGTCCTTCAGAAGATTCCTTAGACGGTGTCAGCGCACACAGACAGACATGCAGGGGTATTGGTCCAGGTGCCTACAAGCTACTGACTCCCAGAGGTAAATAAGACAGACATGACCCCAAATACCAGGGGGCGTGCGTCACGTCAGTTCTGCAGGAGAGATGAACATGTACCTGTACACAGTGTCCAGGTGAGACGTCCTCACGGTGACGTGAAGCTGCGGGAGGACTGGGACGTGGTGGAGGTGGGAGCTGGTTCACGGGGTCATCACCAGTCTCAGGGGAGACACCTGACAGCCGGGTGGGAAGAGGCCTGTGGGGTTCTCAGAGAGGGACCGGGGACCTGGGATCCTGAGGGGCAGCAGCAGCCGCTGGGAATGAGCCATGTGGTGGAAATCAGGCCTTCGGGGCACAATGATCATAACTGCATTGTGGAAATGTCTTCTTCTCTTGGAGCCTTTTTTCTCTAGGTTGTTATTGGGGCTGATGTGTGTGTTTTCAGCATCCTCTTGTTGGCCCTTTGTAGGCACCTTCTGTTGTCCTAAATTTTGAGTTTTTACCACTTTCAGCTGGCTGGACTCTGTGTTGGTGTCCTTGAGTTTCATGGTGTAAACTTGCTCCTTGGAGGTTCTCACTGGTCTGATGGCCTCCTTGGTCAGGCAGCAGGACCCGCGCAGTCCGGAGCACCCACTGCCTCTGACCCCTGCGACCCTCTGGCACCTGCCGGGTCACTTCCCAGAGGCTCGGGCCAGACCCCAGACGCGTCAGTCATTGAAACGCTCAGATGTGTCATTGAATTTGTAATAAAAAATTACACATTGAATTCAGAATCACTACACACTTGAAACTGAATTGGAACCTCGGGGGGTAACTCTCAGGTTTATCTGAGGTGTGGATCCCCCCCCCCCCCCCGTAAATGTTAGAGCGCGTGCCACAGCCCAGGGCTCAGTGGACCACAAAGCGTGAGAAGTTACCACGAACACAAGTCACCCACAAACATATCCCAGCTGATTTGAGGAGACGTCGCAGATGGAGGCTGTTGTGAGGACTGATTCCAGACTGAATTCTTCTCTCCTGTCACCTCCGCGAAGCGTCGCCCCGCCTCTGGGAGCCGAAACACTGTCACCAGTGCTCGGGCCGTTCAGACCCCGGTACCCGGGGAAGGACACCTTGTGGAAAGGTGGTCTTATGAAGTATCTCGGTGTCAGCTACAGCCTCAGTTACTCTTCCAAAACCTGACAATACACAAAGCAGGTTGTTGTGACTTTTTGAAGTGACTTGAGGATAAAATGGTCCTGTCCCACCTGCACTCTGGGGGGCCGCTGCCTGCACACACAGCTCCTCTGCTGACGCGGTTGGGGCAGACTGTACCCCACGACAGCCAGTTGCTCCACCGGCCACCATGTGGGTGTTTGGTCTCCCCGAGCCTATAAAAGTCAGGCTGTCTGCTTGGAGCCCGTGAAGTCTGCATTTCTTTTTCCCTCTTGACAAGCAACTGGCACCTGGATCTGGGGGACCCCTTTCAGCACAAATGCAGACTGACAGGGAGCAAGGAAGGTGTATTTAGACGGGACACTTCCTCCCTTTCCTCACATTCTGTTCCTGAGCACATTGCCGTGAAAACAGGATCTTAGCATCCAGTGAGTTCATCTGCTGCTTCCCACCAGAAATTCCAGGCTCGGTGACATCAACGGTGTCGCCCTGGGTGTCCCTTGAAGAGCAGGCACCTGGAAATGATGAAATCCTGCACAACAGAGTTGTTGTTTTCAGGAAGAGGAGCGAGGGGGGGGAGACTCCCTGGTGTCTGCTGTGCTGTCCTCTCCACCTCGGCCCTGGTCTCCGAGCTGCGCCGTAGGAGCAGGGAGCGCCCAGTGGGCAGCCGCGCCCAGTCCCCACCACCCTGTGCCTCGGAACCACCCACCTCCGTGGTTTGGGTGTTGCTCCGGCATCTGTCCAGCCGTTTCAGTGCGTCGGTACCGCGTGTGTCTTGGCGGAGCCGGGCAGGTGCGGCGGTGCACACTGGGTGATGCTGGCTCCTGTGCTTATGAAATGAAAATACGCTCGTCCCTCGCTCATCGCGGTTAATCCGGTCCGGACCCTGGCGGTGGCGCCTGGCGGTGAAGGACCCCTGGGGTGCTCGAATACCTAGGCTACCATCCACACCTACAGTAACTAATTGTAATTGTAATACAGGGTGTATAATTGACTCCAACAACCGAGCGCGTGCTGTAGCATTTTCACTGTCTCGATCCACTTTTTAATGAATATATTTGAAGAAACCGCGATGGAGTGAAGCCGCAGAGTCACAGCGAAGAGGTGAGGGACGGCTGTAATTCGAAAGAGCAGTCTCGACTCGTAAATAACTGTGTACTCAGTGTACCTCAGGGACGTGCCTAACAGACGCAGACTGTCCTCACCAAAGGTCCGCTGTCGTGCGTCTCCCGAGCCACCTTCCCTGCAGGCGCTTCGCACTAGCCAGTGTCTGACCGGAGAGCTGGCGAGAAGGAGCAGGCAGGGCCAGCCGGACGCCTCACGGCGTGGCCCCCGTGGGACGCGAAGCCCGCGCACGGCGCAGCTCCGCAGCTGAGTGAGGTCGGGTCTGCAGGACTCTCTAGGGCACAGTGGACGTGGGGAGGAGACCTGGGCGGCATGGTCCGGAGCCCGGGGCGAGTCCAGCAAGGGGGACATCGTCCTCTTGGTTCCCGCGTGGGGCTCGGAGCACGTTCTATCGCTGCCCTGCGCCTGCCTGAGGCAACGCTGTTAGCTGCTCTAAGAATGAGTGGGGCAGCCCTGCCCGGGCAGGTCATCGTCACCATCGTCACCATCCACACGGGAGAAACCTGCTGAGGGAAACAGCAAGATGCAGCATTTCCAGGTGACTCCCTGTGCCCCGAGCGGACATGAGGGTCTAGAAGGCAACAGAAGCCCGGTCTGGAACAGTGTGGAACTTGGGTCGGCCCCTCGTTCACAGGCGACAGCTCTGACGTGTCAGATTGACTCCACATGCATGTGACGGGGCCGCTGGGCCCTGGAGACACCAGGGGTTGATACGAACAGTTGGCTCTGGGCCGGAGCTCACTCTGACAGGTGCAAAGGGGCCTTTCTCCTCCACGGTCGGGAAGCTGTTTAAAAGGGCGCTGGTGCTGTTCGCCCAGGCCGCCCTGTCCTTGCGCCCATGCGTGTGCACCGCGTGTAAGCAGTGGGCCTGCCGCCGGCTCAGCACCGACGCCGGGGGACATGCAGGTGGGCCCCGGGCTGGCGCCTGCTGTGGGCACAGAGGCAGTTCTTCCAGCCACAGCAGAGCACAGGGCTTCTCGGTGAAAGCCCAGGGTGGCTGCCCGCACATGGACACACGCACCCCACCTAACCCGGACGGAAGAGCAGGGCCCGATTCCTTCCCCTTAAACCATGGCTCCTAAAAAGCATGACCCCGATTCCGATGGTGCCGCACAGACAGATATGGGCTCTGTAACTGACAGAACAGAAAGCCCTCCCGGGCAGCGAGAGCTCCCCCAGCCGCCCCGCCTCTCGCCCCTGAAGAGGAAGGCCTCTCCTAATCTCAGAATCTTGCAAAGGGGCCTTGATGTTGTTACGTGTTACCTAAAGGAATGCCCTTCCTCCCGAGCCCGGAAGGATATTTTTGAGAATGTGAAACTTGTGACAGGAATTATTGATACCTTTGGAATTTTCTCCCGAGTGACTCAGGCTAGCCTCAGTCACTACCTGGGCACGGGTCCGGGACTGCGTGACGCCGGTCCCCACGCCGGTCCCCACGCCGATCAAAGTGCAGCCCAGCTTAGCGAGAGAATGAGAGAGCGAGGATGTCCTTTTGTGCACTATTCTTATCGCGATGAGTGATGCCTGTTGCCCTCCCCACCTTAATTAGAGTGTTTCTACATTTGCCAAAGAAAATGTTGGAATGGAGACAAAAACCTGAGATTATAGGAACAGCGCTTGATGTAATAGCCTATTTGTAAAGGAAACACAACTTGTTTGGTATTTTATTGAGACAGGAAGTTCAGAGCCCCTGCACACACAAGCACAGCGGATTCTCAGGTGCTCGCTGAGTCATCTGTGGCTGGAAACAGCCTCCTGGTAGGTTTCCCCTGGATGTACTTTTATCTTCATTTTGGGTTTTGTTTTTTGTTTTTGTGTTAAGGCAGCGAGAGTGGATAGGGGTAGGAAATTGGAGAGATTCGATCAGAGATGGTGTACATTTTTTAAATGCCAGCTGTCAAGAATAAATAAATACAGTGGCAGGAATTCTCATGTATCTGTGTCTGTAGATACATTGTAATCATCTCTGTGCAAAGGGAGAAAAACCAAAGTGAAGCAGTCAGTAACCTTGTTTTATTGCAGAAGCAGCCGTGCGCCCGGGAAGGGGTTTGAACAGAATGAAGGTAAAAGGCACTGATTTACGCCTCTACTCTGTTTCCTGCCTGGGCTTCACGCAGTAAGCGTTCACAGCAGAAGCCGCTAGGAGTCTGATTTGCAGCGCTAAGAACTTACAGCTGGGGTAGACGCCGGGCTCGCCGGGCGAGTTTCCCGTCCTTTCGGAGCCGTTAGGTGGGGTGCTGCCTGAGAATATACGGAAGCCGCACCGCCCTGGCAGGAGCTCGGTGTCTGGAAAACTCCGTTTCACTAACAAGTCAGGGGCTGCTTCTAACGGAGCTTCGTAAGGAGCCCAGGAAGGGGTCCCGGGGGCAGTGCTCAGGGAACTCGGGTCCCTGGGGGTGATTCCCAGCCCTCTAACGTGTGTGACCCTGGCCACCCCTCTGCACAGGCAGGGCATTTACAGTTGCCCTCGACACTCCCACACACATAGAGAGACTGGGTGTGAGGAGGCTTCGGAGAGGGGCAGGTGCGCACCAAGCACTGTCCCACCAGGCACAGCAGCACCTCTCTGTTTTGTTTTGTTTGTTTTCTTTTTAGCTAAGATTTCTTTTTTAGAACAGTTTCAGGTTCTGAGCAAAGTTGAGAAGAGGTCCAGAGATTTCCTGTATACCCCATACACACACACCCACGGACGGCCTCCCTCGTCATCAACACCCCACCAGGTGGGACATTTGTCACCACCGATGAGCCTGTTCTGACACGTCATCATCACCCAGAATCCACAGGTGACAGCAGGGTCACTTGTCATGTTGTACAGTCTGTGAATCTGGATCCATGTGTAGTGACATGTGTCCATCATCACAGCATCACACAGAAGAGGTTCACTGCCTGGAAAACGCCTGGGTCCTACCTGCTCCCCCTCACCCCAGTCCCCCAGGCCCCGGCCACCACTGATCTGTCTCCTGTCCCCACGGTTCTGCCTTCTCCAGGATGTCATAGGGTTGGACTCACACAGTGTGTAACCTTCTCAGGTTGGCAACTTTCCATGACATGATAGCTCATTTCTTTTTAGCTGAATAATATTCTGTTGTGTGGATGGACCCCAGGTTGTTTACCCATTCATTGCTGAAGGGCATCTTGGTTGCTTCCAGGTTCTGGCCATGATGAGGAGAGCTGCTGTGAACACCGTGTGCGGGTGTGTGTGTGGACATAGTTCGCGGCTCCTTTGGGTAAACGTCAAGGAGCACAGTCGCTGGACCGTGTGGTGAGAGTATGTTCAGTTTTGTAGGAAGCTGCCCAGCTGCCCTCCAGCGGCCGCACCAACCGCACCTCCCCCGCAGTGAGAGACTTCCCGTGGCTCCGCGTCCTCGTCAGCACTTGGTGGTGTCGGCGTCTGGACTGTGGCCGTTCTGATAGGTGCGTGGTGGTGTCCATTGCTGTTCAGGTGGCACTTCCGGGTGACCTCTGATCATTGGCCATGTGTGTATCTTGTTTGGTGAGGGGGCAGTTAGGTCTTTGGCCCATTATGTGATTGGGCAGCACCTCTTTGTGGAGCTTAGGAGCCTGCACTCTTGGCACATCAGTGATCGCCCGGCATCGTGGACGTGGGCTTGGGAGGGCGGCCAGCCCTCGGCTGCCCCGAGATGTCTCGGGGTTCAGGGAGTGCACCCACTCAGCTGCCCCTGAGCCAGTCTTCCGCCGACCTCCATCCAGATGGAAGGTCTCGGCTCAATGTCATGTCCCCGCTCTTCAGATGGCCTGAGACTTCCTGTGACAAGGCAGGAGCTTGGTGGCCCTGTACTGAGATGTTTCTTTTAGTGAGGTTTCTACGTTGTTGTTATTGACTAACACTGAACGAAAGAAGATTACCATGAAAGGAAAGAATTGAGCATCCGAGCGTACGTATAGACAGAGGTGGTTTCTAAGACATTGTTTGGATGTATAACAGATACAAGAGCTGCAGGGGGTGAGTGATCCCGGGCAGTGGTGGAGGCCCGGGTCCTGGTACTGCTCAGATGCCCCGCCTCCTGCTGGGCATGGGCAGCAGCCTGATGAGCCCACAGGAGCCAGCACCACCGAGCAGAGGGCACCGGCTGGGAGACGGCGACACAGGGCCTGTTGGCAGAGTCCGACGGGCACATGTTGAGGTGACCGAAAAGCAGGGAACATGAGGCCATAACTGCACCCAGTAGGGACCATGAGAAGGCCGCTTGGAGGTAAGAAGGGTGGACCGCGGACTTGCACCCCGGGAAGGGGAGAGCTATGCTTTGTCTTCCACGCTGTGCGCCCCACACAGGCTCGGGTGAAACGGCATCGCAGCCTCGCAGGCACGTGGACCGGCAGCCACCTGGCACCAAGCGCTCACCGCGGGGGTGGCAGCGCGTGTCCGCTGTGTCTCCCGACCAGCTGTCCTTCCCACCCCGGGCAGGCCTCCATCTTGGGAAACACAGGTTTTGCCGAAATACCCTCTGCTTTTAGATTCCTGTCACTTCCTTTGCCTCCAAGTTCAAGTTCAGACTCTCAGGAAGGCACTTGAGGCCTTTCACAAACCGGTTCTCAGCACACAGGGCGACCTCCCGTGCCCGAGCCAGGCTGGGCCTCGCCCTCCTGATCCCCCAGCCACGCTGCCTGCCCATCACAGTACCACACACCCCCTGCCTGGCTGTCCTCAGGCCACACACACACACACACACCCCACCCCCGGCTGTCCTCAGGACACACACCCCCCACCCCACCCCCGGCTGTCCTCAGGACACATACCCCCCACCCCACCCCCGGCTGTCCTCAGGACACACACCCCCCACCCCACCCCCGGCTGTCCTCAGGACACACCCCCCCCACCCCACCCCCGGCTGTCCTCAGGCCAGCTTGTGGGAAGTGGGCCCCAGGCCTTCCAGGAGAAGTCGCCCTCGCCCTCGCCCTCGCCCTCACCCTCGCCCCTGGTCTTAGTGTTGTGTTCACATCGCAGGACAAGCACTGCAGTGGAAAGATGGGACTATGTGAGTTTGACTCGTTGATGTTTGTCTCTCTGCTGCCTGAGGAGCTTCTTGAAGGCCCACCGCATGTTTGTCTCGTTCGCTTGGTCGAGTGTGATGCCTGAGTTAGCGTTGGATCTGGTTGGGAGGGGCCCCCAGGCCGCAGGCGCTGCACCGCTGGAGGTCAGGCCCGGAGGCCCCTCTTTGGGAAGGACGGGAGGGCATTAGGAGCCAGTCTGGGGGCCTTGAGACCAAGCTGAGCTCTTTCTACTTCACCTGGCGGGTTTACAGCCAGAGGGCTGGTCTCCAGGTCTGTGAGGATCCCAGGCAATGAAGGGGAGGCAGATGGAGGTGCCCGGGCAGCCAGTCATATGGATGGGGACCCGTGGGCTGGGAGGGAGCCAGACCTGAAACACTGGGGAGGATCCTGGGGCTGGGAAGGGTGGGAGCAGGGGTGGGGCAGAGGGGAGGTGCTCGGCCGTGGGGTCCCACCCAGAGCACCCCCAGTGCAGCCGAGGCCTTCCTTGCTTGTCCACTTCCTTTCCTGAATCCGAGCACATTCCTGGTCAGCCTCTATGGGGCCTGCTCTGTGGCTCCCTTGTTTACAGCTGCAGGTTTTGTAGACAGATCTTATCTCTTTCCCTCTTAGTCACCCCTTGGCCCAGCTTGGATTCGCGTCTTTCAACTCTGCTCCTGGGTCTGACCTCTGGCCACTCTCTGAAGGATATTGTTTAGTGTTTCTGTATTTTAGTCCATCCTGATTATTTTATGAGATATGGTAAGCTAAATAGGGCCTGGCATGTGTGGGATTAAAGTAGAAAAAAACATAGACACAAATGAATATACACATGTAACATATAAAATTGTGTCCATGCTCGTGCATGTGTGTGTGTGAGAGTGTCTGTGGTGAGTGTGTTACAAACCCAAGTTTGACTTCATGAAAATGAAAAGTTATGTTCCTTGAAAGACACCATTAAGAAAGTGAAACAGCAAGCCCCGGAAGGGAACTATTTCTATATGAAAATATTCCAAATATTTGAAAAGGAACTTGTATTCAGAACAGGTAAAGAACTCTTACAGCCCAATCCAAGTTCTTTGAAAATGGACCAGGCAGAGGAGCAGAACTTCACAGAAGCTGCATGGATGACAGAGAGCCCGAGAAAAGCTGCCGGTGGCCAGTTGTCTGGGAAACGCAAACCACAACCACAACGAGAGGCGTCCGCACACCCACTGCGGCCAGCGAATGCCCAGGCCGAACGGCATGAGATGGAAGGACACAGCAGCCAGGACTCAGGCTCGGCGGGGCGGGGGCAAGGCGTGGGGGTGTCACATGGCAGGGACTTCAGAGACCTATTTGGCCATTTCTTATTGAAATTTAATGAGTACTTATCCAACCATTCCACTTCTGGGTATTTACCCAAGAGAAAGGGAAGCATCTGTCAAAAATAAAAAGACGGACCACTGTTCATAGCTGCCTTATCACCAAGTGAATGTCAGTCACCAAGTGAATGGGCAAAAACGGTGGCTCAGCCATAAAGTAACACAGCGGCGTCTACTGCAGTAAGGAGGAGTAACTCAGCCATAAAGTAACACAGCGGCGTCTACTGCAGTAAGGAGGAGTAACTCAGCCATAAAGTAACACAGCGGCATCTACTGCAGTAAGGAGGAGTAACTCAGCCATAAAGTAACACAGCGGCATCTACTGCAGTAAGGAGGAGTAACTCAGCCATAAAGTAACACAGCGGCGTCTACTGCAGTAAGGAGGAGTAACTCAGCCATAAAGTAACACAGCGGCGTCTACACGCAGCCACCTCGCCGGACCTCGAACACATAGGCTGAGCTAAGAAGCCGGCAGGGTATGCTGACTCCCCTCCTTGGGGCTTGGGGACAGGTTGCACCAGCTGCCGGGGGTGCGAGTCTGGGCTGATGGACGCCTTCCGTCTCTGTGGGGCTCTGTCATGCGTGGGAGTATCATGTGTCAACGTCATTAAACTTTGTGCCTTCAAAATGGGTACCTTGTTTATGAATTATACCGCAACACTGTAGATTTTCAAAGTTCAGCACAAAAACAAAAGGCACATCGACATTGCTAGGAAATGACAGTCAGTGGCTTATGCATTTATGTGAACTCAAGCCAGGGTGGTCCCTCTCCCAGGGACGTTTGCATTCGAAGACAGAACCATGGCAAAGGACCAGCCGGGAGGAAGCTGGGAGCTTGGCCAGGACTCACCGGCCCACCCTCAGTACGAGCTGTGGCACTTCTTATCCTAAAGCTGGCCTTGGCTTCCGGCCGATCACTGAACGAGGGCAGTGTGAGGGTCTCAGAAGAAATCTAAACTGAGATCCAGCCAGTCCCTGACGACCATCACCCTTCCCACCCCGCGGGGTCTGCACTCCGTGTGCAGGCATTCCAGGCTGTGTTGAGAAGCAGAGCTTGCGAGGATCGAAATGTGCTCTTTCTAGTGCTTCCCTTGCATGTCAGTCTGTCTGGCTGACAGCTGTGCCGGGCTGGCCCTTGGCGTCCTCCCTGCGCACAGCTGCAGCACCAGGGACAGCACCAGACGAGGCCCTGACTGGTCACCCACCAGCCTTTGCCGTTTCCACCCGTGCTGGGCCTCGAAGGAGAAGTGGACACTGGACCATTCCGGTCCGGTCTCTGTGTGGGGCTCCGTTCCCTACAGATGAAAAATGCCCTAATGAGCCCTGGCCAGTTTGGCACAGCGGTTAGAGCGTCGGCCTGCAGTCCGGAGAGACCCGGGTTCGGTTCCCGCTAAGGGCACGTACTTCGGTTGCAGTTTGTCCCCGGCCCTGGTTGGTCGTGCGGGTGGCAGCCACTCGATGTGTCCCTTCACGTCGATGTTTCTCTCTCTCTCTCTCCCTCCCACTCTATCTGTACAAAAAAAATGGAAAAATATCCTCGGGTGAGGATAAAAAAAAAAAAAAAAAGAAAGAAAAATGCCCTAATGAACCTCCAGGATGATCTTTCCGTGGGTAAAACACAGTGGACTGTTCCAGTGACCGAATTCTCCAGCATATTTTTGTAATGTGGGCACAGTTTCTTGCAGTGATCAAGTTACGTCCAGTAGATGCTCACCTGTTCCCCGGGAGAGGCGGCTTCTCCTTCCACCCTCCTGCGTCCAGTAGGGTGTGCAGAGGATGAAGGAGGCTCGGCCAGTGGACCCCGCAGCCCCTGGGTGGGGAGCCAGAGGAATCCCGGCCCCTCTTCTTCCCAGGCTCCTCAAATCTAGACCCGTCCCTCATGTGGGGGGGCATTTTCACCCTTTCATCCAGCTGCGACATCCACTTGGGCTCTTTTCTTCCATGGGTTTGTCCGATGTCCGTCTTCTCCTTCCTCCCAGGGCCCTACCTCCCTTGGGTTTCCATATTCACTGGGGAAAAGCCTGTTTCACCCAGGAGGAAGTCTTTCGAAACGTAGCAGCAGAGAGTCCCCTGCCTTCCCTGGGATGGGTCCGGAAACCACACCACCGGGCGGACGGACAGAATAATGCGACGGCCGGGCGGCATTTCTGACCGAAGACTTAGCAGCAGATAAGTCAGAGATGTGACCGGTGCTGGGTGCCTCCCCCGACAGGACACGGGGACTGCTGCTGTGTCCAGGACAGCACCAGGGCGGCGTCCGCTCTGCAGCCGGCCTCGCGGGGCCCCTCTGGCTGCTGGCCTGGGCCCTCGTGACGGGTGCACACACAGCGAGCTCCTGTTTAAGGACTGAGAGTTAAAGAAATTGCGTTTGTACAATAAGAAGACGTTGATTTGATTTTAAAAAGTCCAGATGGGTAAGTTTTGTTTATAGAAAGTTTTGTTAATGGAAAGACTGGATAAGCACGTTTCCAAACATCCAGTGGGTTCGGTGCCCCTGGGGCGGCCGCAGGTCGCCGAGCCCAGTGTCGGGCATCTGAGAGCTGTCCCTCGCCCTGGGAAGGATGCGCCTGGGTTGAGCGTAAGGAGAACACCTTGACACCTTGAAATGGTAGAGTTGCTTCATGTACTTGTACACAGAGCGAAATAGCTAACCGTCTGTTAGCCCTCCCAGAAAGGGGAAGACAACATCCCACTCACACTCAGAAACTCACAGCAGCGGATGGTGAACTAACCTAGAAGTAGCTCGCGGGCCTAAAGTAACCTAAAGAAAGTAACCTAAAGATAAAATTCATGACAGTTTATTGTATAAATCTTCGTCCCGAATACGGCCTTGACTGAGAGCTTCCTGATAACACCTGGCCTCTGCATGGTGTCCTGGTCCGCGCCCGAGTTACGGGGCCTTTGGGAGTCAAGCAGCCGGTGGCCGGCCGCTGCAGGGAGGGGATGGAGGAAACGCCTCTCCCTGGCCCCCACGTGGGGCTCGGGGAATGGAGTTAGATCGAGGGAGGCGTGCACCTGAGCGGGAGGAGAGGGTGGCACCGTGGAAACCAGGAGGCCTGTGGTGTAAAGCTCGGGCCTGTCCCGGGTGCTCTCGGCAGTGCGGCCGCCAAGACACCGCCATAGCGGGCGGAGGCCAGCAAGCCCGGCCGGGCGGGCTCCGCCTGAGGAAGGGCAGCCCCCGCAGGGAGCATGGCCAGGCTGCCAGGGGGCTCTCCCACAGGGAGCTGGGCCCGAGCAGCACTGCAGGGCAGGCCTCCGTGCCAGGGTGGGACAGCTGGGGGGGGGGGGGGCACAGGCCTGCAGACAGGGAGGCGGGGACAGGCTGGGGCAGCCTGGAGACAGAGCAGAGCGAAGACAGAGGAACTAGGGCCCCGGGCTGTCGCAGCGAGGGCTGTCTCTCAGTGGGTGGCCGCTCTCTGAGGATTGTCACACCACGGGCCCCAGTTTTCTCGCAGGTTCACACATCTCTCGCCACCTACGGGACAGTTTTTAAGGGTCAAATAAAAAGTCCTGTAAAACCAGAAGTGGTTTCCACATGTGTGTTTTTACCTTGATTTGTGGAAACAGTGGAAAGCAGCCCAGAGGCCAGTGTGGCTGGATCGCGGGTGTGAGCGAAGCGGATGGAGAGGCCCAGCGCCAGCCGGACGCCGCGGAGCTCGAACCAGCGCCAGACCTGGACCCGCTTCCTACAGTGTTGAAAACTACAAGGCATGAAGGCCAGATTTATGCTTTTTTAAGGGTTATTTGTGGATTCCCAAGACGATTATGTTCCCATCACTTATGTAGCCGTTAAAACTCAACGGACGCTTTTTTAAAAATTCAAGTTGGGCGTAGACCAAGTGGGTTGTCCCAACATCCTGTGGTGTAGGTCGGGGCGCACTTGGCTTTGGCTTAAATTGCAACCGATTACGGTGGGGGGGGGCAGGTGACGGGCTCATTGCTGGCTTTGGGGAAGCTCCCCAGCAATGTTTCCACCTGGCACTTCATTGCCCTTTGTTCCCGAAACGAGACCTTCAGGAGCACGTCCTGAGACCTGCGCACCAGACAGGCCTTCCTGCCCTTCCTCTGGGCACCGTCCCAGACTCTGTGTTCGCTGAAGTGTCCTTGGGGAGAAGCGTCCCGTGCCGCAGGCAGCAGGCGGGATCCTTGTCCACCCTCCTCTCCTTCCCGCATTCTCGTTTTTTGGAGAAACTCTGAAGTTTTTCTCAACTTCTATTTGCAGAACACTTGGAAACCTTGTGGTGTTGCAGTCAGTGCTGATTATGTAGCCATTATCTCCCCGTGAAGTGGAAACTAGTGAACTTGAAACAGTTTTAAAAACCAAGGCTAGTTTATCTCTTCCCGCCCTCCCACCCCCCTTCCCTCTGCGGCTTCTCAGTCTGTTCCCCGCTTCCGTGTATCCAATTTGTTCATCAGCTTATTATGTTCATTATATTCTACAAATAAGTGGTATCGTGTGGTATTTGTCTTTCCCAGACTGGCTTATTTCGCTTAGCATAATATTCTCCAGGTCCCTCCATGTTGTCTCAAAGGATAAGAGATCTTTCTTTCTTGCAGCTGCATAGTACTCCATTGTGTACATGTACCACAGCTTTTTTATCCATTCATCTACTGATGGACACTTGGGCTGTTTCCAGATCTTAGCTATTGTAAATAGCGCTGCTGTGAACATAGGGGTGCATATATTCTTTCTGACAGGCTTCTTAGGATACATTCTTAAAGTGGGATCACTGGGTCAAAGGGCAGTTCCATTTTTAATATTTATAGGGAACTCCATACTGTTTTCCATAGTGGCTGCACCAGTCTGCATTCCCACCAGCAGTGTATTAGAGTCCCCTTTTCTCTACACCCTCGCCAACACTTGTTGTTTGATGATTTGTTGATGGCGGCCATTCTGACAGGTGTGAGGTGATACCTCATAGTTGTTTTAATTTGCATCTCTCTGATGATTAGTGACGTTGAGCATTTTTTTAAGATGTCTCTTGGCCATTTGTATTACCTGTTTGGAGAGGTGTCTCTTCAGGTCCTCCGCCCGTACATACATAATCAGTGGGCACAGAGAACAGTGTGGTGAAGGGGTTGGGAGTCAGGCTAAAGAGCGTCAATGGGGGAAAAGGAGGGACATCTGTAAACAAAATTAATACAAAGAAAACAATCAGGAAAAATGGTTGCCTTTTCCTTAAAAAAAAAAAAAAAAATGCTGATCACGGTTCAAAAGGGAGGGCGAGGTCGTAAGCTGCAGAGTCGACAGCTGCTGAGGATCAGTCAGGATGAAGGCGTCTTCTGCCCAGCTCCGTCGAAAACAATGAGTCGAGGATGATAAGGCTCTGACGACAAGGCCTGGTGTGCTCACGTTCTGTCCCCGCACCCTGGGCAGCACTGGTACTGGCTCGGGTCGCACAGTGGGGGGCGATGTGCTTGGAGGGAGAACCCGTGTTACCATCCTCGTCTCCCTCCCTCCCGCCCCGGCCCAGCAGGTCTGGGGGCCGGGTCAGACCCCTGCAGAGGGCCTGGCTGCTGTATTCCATGCTGCTGCTCTACCTGTGGCCCGTGCACCTTCCCCGGGCCTTGGTGTGCTCACTAGTAAACGAACAGCCGGGCTCAGGTCAGTCCTTTTGGTGCTAGAGTTTTTCACTCTAAACGTGAGCAGCTTTAAGAATTGTTCTGTGTTAGACGTGACTCCAGCTGTGCTTCTCAAACTCTTCTGTGCACGCTGACCTCGCGTGTGCGCTGTCTGCTTCCTGACGGGTACTTCGAACATGCTGCTAGTAAGCCACAGACGCACCGCAGGGCAGCTTAACTAGATGTGAGACCGTGCACGCGGTTTGTTCTGACGGGCTGCTCTGGGCTCCGCTCAGGGTCTCTGAGCAGATGCCAGTTGAAAAGCTGTAGTAAGTTACACAGAGAAGCCCAGTTATAATGAGGTCTCCTTATTCATGATTTTTGACTCTTTCTTAACCTTTCAAGTGATGTTCTCTCTAGTTACTGTTTAAAATAGCTTTTTATAACACTCTGAGTCTTACTTCTGTGTACCAGCCCTTCCGGGGAGGGGGGGGGTGAGTGCTCATGGTGTGCGGTCACCTGGTCCTGTCAGCCTTTCCAGTTTAGGGGTGGACGGGTGGGCGGGTGGTGGGTGGGCGGGTGGATGGATGGATGGGTGGATGGATGGTGGGTGGGTGGATGATGGGTAGGTGGTGGGTGGGTGGATGGATGGATGGGTGGGTGGATGGTGGATGGGTGGGTGGGTGAATGGATAGATGGTGGATGAATGGATGGATGGTGGGTGAATGGATGGATGGATGGATGGATGGTGGATGGATGGGTGGACGGATGGTGGGTGGGTGGATGGGTGGACGGATGGTGGGTGGGTGGATGGGTGGATGGATGGATGGGTGGGTGGATGGTGGATGGGTGGGTGGGTGAATGGATAGATGGTGGATGAATGGATGGATGGTGGGTGGATGGGCAGATGGATGGATGGATGAATGGATGGATGGATGGATGGATGGATGGTGGATGGATGGGTGGACGGATGGTGGGTGGGTGGATGGGTGGACGGATGGTGGGTGGGTGGGTGGATGAATGGATGGATGGTGGATGAATGGGTGGATGGTGGATAAATGGGTGGGTGGATGGATGGATGGTGGATGAATGGATGGATGGTGGATGGGTGGGTGGGCGGATGGATGGATAGGTAGGTAGACAGACAGACAAGAGGAGATTAATTTAGGAATCAGCTCATATGGTTCAGAGGCTGAGAAGTCCCATGATCTGCCATCTGCAGGCTGGGGGCCCAGGACAGCCGGTGGTGCAGGTCAGTCCTCATCCCAAGGCTGAGAACCAGGAGCACTGACAGTGGGCACCATCTGCAGTGTCTGTGTGTGTGTTTTGAAAAGTTCAAAGCGAGCCCTGGCCGGTTTGGCTCAGCGGTTAGAGCGTCAGCCTGCGGTCCTGAGAGACCCGGGTTCGGTTCCCGCTAAGGGCGCGTACCTCGGTTGCAGTTTGTCCCTGGCCCTGGTCGGTTGTGCGGGTGGCAGCCACTCGATGTGTCCCTTTCACGTCGATGTTTCTCTCTCTCTCTGTTCCTCTCTCTTCCACTCTACCTGAACAAAAAATGAAGAAATGTCCTCGGGTGAGGAAAAGTTCAAAGCGAAAGTAAACTTCAGAGTAAATTGCCATGAGTTGCTTTTACGAAAGTGATTGAGAGACAAGGAAACAGTTGACAGCAAGTCAGCTTCGAAGTGTCTGTGTGGTTTCTCCCTGGCCAGGCGGCTCGTTTGCTAGATGGAGTGTTGCCCGTACACCGGAAGTTGTCAGGTTCAATCCCTGGTCAGGGCACATACCTGGGTTTTAGGTTTGATCCCCAGTTAGGGTGCATACGATGTTTCTGTCTCTCTCCCTCCCTCTCTCTGAAATCAATTTAAAAAAGCAAATCCTCAGGTGAAATCAGAAAAATAAAATAAAATGTGTTCGTGAGGGTTTCCCCCTTGATGTCAAAGTCACAGCAGCGCTGCGGGGTAAGGCCAGGGGGCACACCCAAGGTGCGCGGCTACGGACCTTGTGTGTAAAAATGGACCCGTAGGGACGACCCAGAGCTTTGCTAGAGAGAGAGCTTGAGTCAGGGTCAGAATTCCTGAAGCAATGCCACGTCCTCCAGTAGCGAAGCACTTGTACGATCTGCACATAGTCAGTCAGTCTCCAAGGGCAAGGCCACCCTGGGACTTGGGCTCAGAGGACCTAAGATGGGACAGCACTGGGGGCCGGGGTAAGGACACGGGTCTGTCCTTGGGGAGCAGTGGGGAGTGTCACGCTCTGGGATGTCCCGCTGGCTGGAATGAGCTCGGCTGAAGTCCGTGGTAAGCAGCCTGAGCCCTGTCATGTTTACAGTGTGCAGAAGAGTAGCCCGTGATCGTCCTCTCCGGGACGCTCAGCTCCAGCACATACATGTCCTTGTGCACAGGGGAGTGGGTTCGTGTGTTCCATTCCTGCATTCGCTTCCAGGGTGTGTGTGTGCGTGTGTGTGTGTGTGTGTGCATATGTGTGATCCTCACCCAAGGATATTTTTCCATTTATTTTCGGATAAAGTGGGAGGTAGGGAGGGAGAGAGAGGGAAACATCGACATGAGAGAGACACATTGACTGGTTGCCTCCCGCACAACCCCAACCAGGGCTGTGGATGAACTACAACTGAGGTACGTGCCCTTGACCAGAACCTTTGGTCCACGGGCCGACGCTCTCACAGGGAGCCAACCGGCCAGGGCTCGTGTTTAGCTTTAAGTACCTAGTCCTGGTGATGCTGTCCTAGCACGTATTTTACGCAGGACTGGGAGTCCTCATGGGTGTCGTCCAGTGATTCTGGGCGAAGAGTTCCATCTCGGTCATCTCTGACCCCCTGACCTCAAGCTGAAGGAGGAAGCATTTCCATCCGCTGACGTCTGTGTGCCGTGAGACCTGAGGTCAGGGATCACTGCTTATTTGTGTTTGAGTCCCTGGCACAGCCTGGCAGACAGTAAGCGTCGAGTAAATGGGAGGGAGGAGACCGAAGAATCTTAGCGGCTGAAGTCGCGTTCTAAACATGAGAGAGGTCTGCATGTGCCACATAGGGGGCACGTGTCTGCTCGTGCCTGACGGGTTACGTGTGTCCTCTGCTGGCGTGAAGTGGGTCGCTGCCTTCCCATCCACCAGGATACCCTTGATCCTTTTCAGCTGTTGGCAAAACAAACTATCCTAATATGTGTGTGTTGTCCAGAGTTTAGAAAAACACAACAAACTTTAAAAGTTTGTTTGTTTTCCCATCACAGCCGACAAGGTATTTTCAGGTGCACAGCATAGTGACTAGACATTCACGTAACTCACCGAGCCTTCACCTCAGCCCGCCCCACCTGACACCGTCCAGCCACCCAGCACCAGGACTGCACGCCCTTGATGTCCCCGCGACCGTCTCTGACCTGCGCTTCGTGCGTGCGTTGCACTTCCTTCTTCCTCCCCCCGTCCTCCGACCCCTCCCGCCTGGCAGCCATCGGTCTGCTCTGTGTCCATGAGTCTGTTCCTGTTTTGTTTGTTAGTTTACTTTGTCCATCTGATTCCACATTTAAGTAAAATCCTATGCATTTGTCTCTGTCTGTCTGACTGATTCCACTTAGCATTACTGTCCTCTGAATCCATCCATGTTGTCCAAAAGGCAGGATTTTTTTTTTCCTTTCTCATTCTTTTTTATGGCCACGTAATATTCTGTGTCCTAAGTGCCGCGTCTTCCCTACCGGTTCCTCTGTCCGTGGACATTTAGGTTGCTTATCATTGGGGCTTTTTTACCGTCAAGTCCTGTGCTTAACGAGCAGTTTGAACACCTAGTAGGAGGCAGTCCGGTCTTCCCTCGACATCGTCAGTTGTGCTCTGCCTGCTGTCGTCCCTCCGCCCTGTCCTGTCTACGCTGCTCCTCTCCCACCCACTGCCCCCACCCTGGTCACACTCCCCCAAGAAGCACCCCTCAATCTTTTATTTATTTATTTTATCCTTAGCTGAGGACATGTTTCCATTTTTTGTTCAGACAGAGTGGGAGGGAGAGAGAGAGAGAGAGAAACGTCGACGTGAAAGGGACACATCGAGTGGCTGCCACCCGCACGACCAACCAGGGCCGGGGACAAACTGCAACCGAGGTACATGCCCTTAGCGGGAACCGAACCCGGGTCTCTCTGGACCGCAGGCCGACGCTCTAACCACTGAGCAAAACCGGCCAGGGCCCCCTTGATCTTTTTACCCCGCAAACCTCTCATCAGTCGCTCGTTGCTCTGAGCCTGCACCTTGGATGTCCAGTCCTGTCCTTGGGGCAGTAAGCCAGTTACAGCACCCCCAGTGCGGACAGCGGGGAGCCTTCCACGTCCCCCAGAGGGAGCTGGCACATAGAGAGATGGCTTCTTTTGTCTGTCGTGAGTGAAATGTGTGCTCAGGGTAACTGGGCCTGCCCTCCATCCCTGGGCGAGCCAGGCGCCCATAGCGTCCTCAGAACAAGTGGAGCTTAGCCTCCTCCTCCCACGGGTTCCCCTGTCCAGTTCTGCTCCTCCCCGTTTCCCCACGTGCCTGCGCAGGGCTTGCCCCAGCCTGCGTGCTCGGGAGGGAGCCCCGACGTGCCTGTGCTGGGGAGGGAGCCCCCGACGTGCCTGTGCTGGGGAGGGTGTGGGGAGGGAGCCCCCGACGTGCCCGTGCTGGGGAGGGAGCCCCCAGCCTGCGTGCTCGGGAGGGAGCCCCCAACGTGCCCGTGCTGGGGAGGGAGCCCCGACGTGCCCGTGCTGGGGAGGGAGCCCCTGACGTGCCTGTGCATGGCTCACCCCCAGCCTGCGTGCTCGGGAGGGAGCCCTCAACGTGCCTGTGCTGGGGAGGGAGCCCCCGACATGCCTGTGCTCAGGGGGGAGCCCCCAGACGTGCCTGTGCTGGGGAGGGAGCCCCCAACGTGCCTGTGCTCGGGGATGGAGCCCCTGACGTGCCTGTGCACGGCTCACCCCCAGCCTGCGTGCTCGGGGAGAAGCTGGGGGTTCTACTGTGCACCCCTGTGCAAACCGAAGGGCAGCATGGAGACCCTCCTCAGGCCCATGACCGCCACGTGCTGCCCGGAGCACGGAGGCACCCGGACCCAGGCTGCTCTTCAAGTGCTGGCACAGTGGCTTCGGGTTCATGGAGCTGGGGTGCTCCCTCACTGTGTGGCCCAGCTGAGCACTCTTCACAAGTTCCGTTTGGAGTGTGTGCTCACTCGAAGGCCAGACCGTTCTCTGCCTGAGCTGTTTGCCTGCAGCTCGCGCTGCTTCAGAAAGTGCCATGCCCACGTCATCGTCTGCTCTGGGTCCTCAGAACTCCGGGTTCACCCCAGAACCTGCCATTCATCTGTCCCTTTCCCGGCGGGGGGCGTGGGCGGCCAGCCGACCTCCCCACACTGCCTGGGCCTGACCCCTGTCTCTGCCCACAGCTCTGCCGCCTGGAGCGCTGTCTGTCCGCAGGGCAGCACCGCGGGTCCCTGTTCGCCCGCCAGCCCACCATGTTCATCTCGCCGGCCAGTGACCCCCCCAGAGCCAAGCTGTGGGAGCTGGTCCTCCTGTGTGGCGGTCGGGTCACGGGTGTCCCTCGCCAGGCCAGCGTCTGCATCGGGCCCTGCCAAGGAAAGAGGAAGGCGACCGTCACGTACCTGTCGGAGAAGTGGATCCTAGGTAGGCGCCTGCTGGGGGACCGCCAGGCCTGCGGGGGGCGCGGCGGGGGGGGGGGGTGGCCCTCTGGCTGCAGGAGCTGCTGAGCATCCAGAGAGCACTGTTCTGTGATAGGACGGGTGCTCCGGGGGGGCCCTTGCCCCCGCCCCTTCTCCGTGCCTGGGGCCTGTGCCCTGACAGGCCTGTAATTGTCCTCACAACTGACACAGACACTCCCGCCTCGTGCTGCCGCCAGGTGCCACTCGCAAGGACGTCCTCTGAGACGAGCCTGCCCAGAGCGCCCAGACCTGCCAGACCTCACAGCTCTGCCCCTGCCTCTCAGAGCTGTGCCCCTTTTTTGTGGCCCCTGTCCTGCACCTCGCTGGCTCACGCGCCCCACGTGGCCCCGAGAGCACAGGAGCACGGCTGTGCAGCGTGGACACTGGTCCTGGGGGAGCCCTGGGTTCCAGGACGCTGGTGTGGCGACGGTGGGCGGGTCTGCCACGCCAGCTCCGGGCCACCTGGAGGCCACCGGGACTCGGAGGCCAGCTGCTCGGCAGGCGGCCTCCTGCTGTGGCGGACCGGCACCGACGGAGGGAATGAACCTGGGGCGGTGCACAGAGTAGACAGGCGGCCTCCTGCTGTGACGGACCGGCACCGAGGAGGGAATGAACCTGGGGCGGTGCACAGAGTAGACAGGCGGCCGCTGAGACAGCAGAGCGTCACTGCCGGGCCCGGGGCTGGGCTCCAGGGTCGGTGGCTGGTTCCCCCCGAGGCCGCCCTCCTCGGCTTGCAGGTGGCCGTCTGCTCCCGTGTCCTCACGTGGCGTTCCCTCTGTGCGCATCCGTCCTCGCCCCCTCCTCTCACAGAGACACCGGTCCTGTTGCACTGTGTGCCGCCCAGGTGACCTCAGCTAACGCAGTCACCTCCTCAGAGGTCTCATCTCCACGACCTGCGCTGAGAGCCTGGGTGTGGGGCGGGGGGAGGGGGCACCGTGCGTCCAACAGCACAGAGTCCCCACCATTCCCACACCCGCCCCGGACCCTCAGGGAGTCCCCGCCGTTCCCACACCTCGCCCGGACCCTCGGGGAGTCCCCACCGTTCCCACACCTCGGCCCGGACCCTTGGGGAGTCCCCACCGTTCCCACACCTCGGCCCAGACCCTCGGGGAGTCCCCGCCGTTCCCACACCTCGCCCGGACCCTCAGGGAGTCCCCACCGTTCCCACACCTCGGCCCGGACCCTTGGGGAGTCCCCACCGTTCCCACACCTCGCCCGGACCCTCGGGGAGTCCCCGCCATTCCCACACCTCGGCCCAGACCCTCGGGGAGTCCCCGCCGTTCCCACACCTTGCCCGGACCCTCGGGGAGTCCCCACCGTTCCCACACCTCGCCGGGACCCTCGGGGAGTCCCCGCCGTTCCCACACCTCGCCCGGACCCTCGGGGAGTCCCCGCCGTTCCCACACCTCGGCCCAGACCCTCGGGGAGTCCCCGCCGTTCCCCACACTCGGCCCGGACCCTCGGGAGTCCCCACCGTTCCCACACCTCGCCCGGACCCTCGGGGAGTCCCCACCGTTCCCACACCTCGCCGGGACCTCGGGGAGTCCCCGCCGTTCCACACCCTCGCCCGGACCCTCGGGGAGTCCCCGCCGTTCCCACACCTCGCCCGGACCCTCGGGGAGTCCCCGCCGTTCCCACACCTCGCCCGGACCCTCGGGGAGTCCCCGCCGTTCCCACACCTCGCCCGGACCCTCGGGGAGTCCCCGCCGTTCCCACACCTCGGCCCGGACCCTCGGGGAGTCCCCGCCGTTCCCACACCTCGCTGGACCCTCAGGGAGTCCCCACCGTTCCCACACCTCGGCCCGGACCCTCGGGAGTCCCCGCCTTCCCACACCTCGCCCGGACCCTCGGGGAGTTCCCACCGTTCCCACACCTCGCCGGGACCCTCGGGGAGTCCCCACCGTTCCCACACCTCGGCCCGGACCCTCGGGGAGTCCCCGCCTTCCCACACCTCGCCCGGACCCTCGGGGAGTCCCCGCCTTCCCACACCTCGCCCGGACCCTCGGGGAGTCCCCACCGTTCCCACACCTCGGCCCCGACCCTCGGACCCTCGGGGAGTCCCCACCGTTCCCACACCTCGCCGGGACCCTCGGGGAGTCCCCACCGTTCCCACACCTCAGCCCAGACCCTCGGGGAGTCCCCGCCGTTCCCACACCTCGCCGGGACCCTCGGGGAGTCCCCACCGTTCCCACACCTCGGCCCCGACCCTCGGACCCTCGGGGAGTTCCCACTGTTCCCACACCTCGGCCCGGACCCTCGGGGAGCCCCCGCCGTTCCCACACCTCAGCCCGGACCCTCGGGGAGTCCCCACCGTTCCCACACCTCGCCCGGACCCTCGGGGAGTCCCCACCGTTCCCACACCTCGCCCGGACCCTCGGGGAGTCCCCACCGTTCCCACACCTCGGCCTGGACCCTCGGGGAGTCCCCACCGTTCCCACACCTCGCCCGGACCCTCGGGGAGTCCCCACCGTTCCCACACCTCAGCCCGGACCCTCAGACCCTTGGGGAGTCCCCACCGTTCCCACACCTCGCCCGGACCCTCGGGGAGTCCCCACCGTTTCCACATCTCGCCCGGACCCTCAGACCCTTGGGGAGTCCCCACCGTTCCCACACCTCACCCGGACCCTCACCGGGTGTCTCGAGCTTTGAGACATGTTTTCTCTCCCTCCCTCTCCCTCTGTCTCTTTTCAGCTCCTTCCTGTCCCGTTCCCTTCCCCTGGACCCTGAGTCCCAAACTTCTGGCTTCTCTCACCCCTCCCCTGACATTATCCCCAAACAGACAGCAGATACCACGTCTGTCCGAGTGACACTCATGTGTGAGGGCAGACATTCCATGAACAACCTTCAGACGACGGATGGTCATCCTGTGATGTATTTTAAGAGTATGGCAATCCAAGTAATGTTTCCCTATCTGATGCAGAGTAATTTATCTTTCACCTGGTTTTGAAAACAAAACAAAAGAAAGTGCTCTGATTTTAGCTACAACCCAGGCTGCTCACTGCCCTAGAAATGGAAGAATACAGCCCCAAGCATCCTGTGGCCTGCACAGGGGCTCTCCTTCTGCTTGTCAGCCCACTTCAGGCTCAGGACGGCACTGCGGGGCCGGGGCCGGGGCCGGGGGGCAGCAGCCGGCTCCTCGGGCGGGGGCTCTGTGCCGTCTGCACACAGCGGCCGGCCGTCTGGTGGCTCTGTGACCGGCCCTCCTGCAGGGCCTCAGGAGCTGTCTGTCCGCCCGCCTGAGCCCAGGTCTCGCGTGCGCCAGGCCTTCGGGATTCTTGGAGAGTCCGAGCGGGAGCTGCGGACCGAGTGTGTGTCTTTCCTCTCCCATGACTCGTGTCCTGTGTCTGATCTGCTGTCACTGTGTCATCTGCGTGTCCTTGGCCACATGGGTGGTGTGTGTCGGGGAGCCCCGGCTCGGGCGCCTTTTATTGTCTGACTCTCCGGCCACTGCCCGTCTGCACGGGGTCCTCCCGCCTGGCCGCGTGGGGTTACGCCAGGTATTGTTCACACATTTACTAGGTCATACTCTTCTCTTTCTGAACTGAGTTAAAATGCAGTAGCCCCAGCTCTGTGAGGACAGAGGTTTTGTGTTTCTCTCTGCTCGCATGGACACCCAGTCCAGAGCGTGGCCTGTCGTCCGCACGCGGTTCTGCCTGAGGCAACTGCGTTCCCCCGGACCCCATGCACCCCGTCGGCAACAGACTGCGGTTCTGCCCTGTCCCCTCCGGTGACGGCCAAGGACACGGCCCAGAGAGTGGAGAAAGCCTGCGTGGCCAGTGGGCAACAGACCACGACTCTGCCCTGCCCCCTCCGGTGACGGCCGAGGACACGGCCCAGAGAGTGGAGAAGGCCTGTGAGGTCAGTGGCATCATCTAGGACCTTGGAGACAGTGTCCACTGGCGCGCAGAGGGGTCATCCTCACCTTTTGACGAAGCAGAATTCTGTCTGTTGAAGACCTGTGTGCTTTCTGTTACTAATGCTGCTGGAGAGTACTTTATTCTCAAAAGGTTGTGAAATTAAAATTAGGAATAAAACCATGTAAGCTCACCATTTAAAAGACAAAGTGTTTTGGGGACAGACGATGAGAAGCAGTGCTCAGAGTTTGTCCATCAACCTGCTCCAGCGGCTGCCGTGTGAGGTTGGTTCCCTGAGGCTTTGGAAGTGGAGGGAAAAGCCTCAGATTCGTAATTTACCTCCCAAAATAAAGACTCCAGGTGTCCTGGAACCTGCCTGTTATTCCTGCAGTTTACAGGGTCTTTGTTCTCGAAGACAGAATGAAGTCTCAGGGGTGGGCCGGCAGGGTTTGATTTTCGCGGAGGAAACATGGATCCACCAGAGAGACAGGGCCTCCGACACCCGAGCACTGGGGTGCATCAGGCACCCTTCCGTCCCTTCCCCAGCTGGGCCTTCACGGACACTGACCAATGGCTGTGAATATTAAAAAGCTGTAAATGACCATCCTGGTCACAAGAAGGCCTTCTAGCCGTCAGTGGTTTCTTTGGGGGAGACAGCTCCCGGTGACCATGTCACCCCAGCAGCGGGCCCTCCCGCCTGCCCCTCTCCTGCTGCGGTGTGAAGGTGCACCACGTCTTACTCATCCTGTCCGTGGAGACTGTCACAGAAGCGAGGCTGTCTGGACGAGCTTGATTATGCTCCCCACTCCGTCCCCAGAGTCCCTTTTCCCTGAAACAGCAGGACACCGAGGCCAAGACTCTGGATGAATCATCCGAGCAGGAGGAGAAATGGGGGTTTTTGATTGAGAAACACTTCTGAGTGCTTGAATGTGTAGGAAAACAAACAGGAAGACGAAGGTTGGATTCCTGGCACCAGGAAGTGGGATGTCACCTGTACCTGGTGTTGGTAATCCCTCGTGTACTTGAAAGCATTTTCCAGTAACTCCGAGTCCCCCACCACGGGAGTACGCTCCGGGACATGATTCCCACTTTGCACAGCAAGGAGCTGGGACCCTGGGCTGCCTTGGTGGGGGTGGGGGTGGGGGTGGGCACTGCCCAGGAGTGGGCCCCGCGCTCCCCGGGGCTCTGCGACTCTGGACCATATTCCTTCCCCGTCGCTCCTTATCCCCGCAGGTCTTACCGCTGAAGGTTGCTTTGGCCTTTCTCCTAAGACAGACTTCCAGTCTCGGGCGCCCTTTTATTGTCTGGGCTCCATTCAAGCGATAAGACACACAGTTGATGCTGTTGTGGGAACACAGAGTGATATTCTCAACAGTGTTGCCAAAAAATAAAAATAGGCCAGCCTGGGCATGATTTCCTTCGAGCTGAGTGAAGGCCTGTGATCGGCCCTCCCGCTGCGCCAGTGTTTCGGGAAGAGGTCGCTGCGCGGGGCTTGCTGCGTGCTGGACCGGCTCCCGCGAGGGCGGGACGTGGGCCTTTGCAGTGTGCTGTGCTGCGGGAGCAAAGCCCACCCAGAGCCCTGGTCGCACGGAGCAGGGAGGTCTCCACAGCCACCTCGGCCCCAGGCTCCTTGCAGGTGAGGAAGCCCTGAGCCCGGAGCCCACCGCTGAGGATGGGAAGGGGAAGCGGGAGGAGGGGTCTGCCGGCTGCCCCTCAGAGCACCCTGGTTCCATCCTCGCCAAGGCAGCCCCCCCAGAAAGTGACTGTGGCCCTGACCGCCTGGGCTCAGCCGTTAGAGCATGGCCCTCGCACCAAAGGGTCTCGGGTTCGAGTCCTGGCAAGGGCACTCACCTGGGTTGCAGGTTGGATCTCCAGCCCTGGTATGGTCGTGTGGGAGGCAACCAATCAATGTCTCTCTCTCCCCCTCTCCCTCCCTCCCTCCCTCCCTCCCTCCCTTCCACTGTATTAAAAATCAATGGAAAAAAATTCTCAGGTGAGGATTAAAAAAATAAAAGAAAGTGACTGTGGACGAGGGTCCCCTTGTCTCCACGTCCTTATCCTCGCCAGTGCCTGCTCTCGCCTGTCCTTTTGATGACAGCCATCCTAACGAGTGTGAGGAGGTATCTCGCTGTGGTTCCGATTTGCACTTTCCTGGTGAGGAGTGATGCGGGCATCTCTTCACGTGTCCGCCGGCCACTGGCGGGTCTGCTTGGAGAAAAGGGGAAGGGGAATATTACCACGAACGGTGTGATGGCTTTGCACAGCGACAGGTGATCACTAGAATCCGTGGCCTGATCACAGTGTGAGGTGTAAAAATGTGGAATCACTGGATTGTACACTGAAACTAACCAATATAAGCTCGTATTCCACCCATACTTAAATCCTTTTAACTTAAAGAAAGAAGAAAGGAAAGAACAAAAGTGACCGAGGAACATTAAGGTGCAATTTCAGACAATAAGATGAGTTATTTTTCTTTCGAGTTGTCGAAGCAGATGAACTCGACCAGGATAGAAGTGAATGAGGACTAAACTGACCCATGAATTTTACGATTTCCACATCGCTTGTGTTCCGGCTTTTTTCCAAAACGTATCATTGGTGTTCAGCTTCGCTTAGATTAACTGCCAGCCGCTAGCCCGGTGCTTTCGCGTTGGCCTTGGGGAGACACGGAAAGACTGTGGGCAGGGTGTGGATGCCTGAGACGTCCCTTCAGTTCCCGACAGTTCTCCTGAGTCTCCTAGCCCGTCCCACCGGGCTCTCCTTTGTTAAATGTAGACTGACTCCCCGCACTGGGTGTGTCTGCATCGTGAGGGTTAGCAGAGAAACCTCCTTTGCACCTGCCCGCCAAGGCACAGTCCTCAAGCTTCACTAAAAGATAAAGAGTCACGGGAGAGCCGGCCTGGCGCGGCTCAGTGGGTTGAGCGTCACCCCGGGACTGGGAGGTCCCGGTCGAGGCACAGGCCTGGGCTGTGGGCTCGATCCCCAGCAGGGGGCGTGCAGGAGGCGGCCGATTCATGTTTCTCTCTCCCTTTCCCTTCCTCTCTCTCTAAAAAAATTAATAAAAATATATTTTAAAAAATCATAGAAGAAGATGATGCAGACCTTTAACCAATAAATTTGAAAATGGCTAAGGCAGATAATTTGTAGAAAAAGTTATCAAAATTAATTCAAGAAATAGACCATCTGAACAGTTTCAAACATTTAACAAATTGAGCTGTAATCAGAAGCAGTGTGCCCTCACGACTTGTCCATAGACCCCGGCACGAAGCCACGCGGCCGGCAGTGGCAGACAGGGAAGCTGCGAGCTGTCGGGACGAACTTGGCGGGGCCTGGAAACAGTCCGAGGTTTATGCCAAGCAGGCAAGCCCCCGAGCAGAGACTGTCCTCGGGAGTGGGGACGTCCTGTGGCTGTTCGCGCAGGCGGCACAGTCGTGGCTCCCTGGTTTCCCTCCTGGGACGCAGCTCCCTTGCTCTGATCTGCCTGGGAGACACCTGAAGGACTGCCCTCGGGACTCGGGACACAAGCCGGGGACGGTCCGCCCTGCTCTGAGAGTGACGGGGCCACAGAAGTCAACTCGGACCAACTAGACAACGGCAAACAGGAAACCTGTGTGCATCGAAGGACACAGCCAGCCAAAGGAAGGGCACCCTGTGCCGTGGGAGAGAACACTGCGCACAGTAGGGGTTTCGATGCGAAAATAGGAAGAACTTCTACAGCTCCGCAGCAAAAAGACCCATAAAAAATGGGCAAAAGGCTTAACTAGACATTTCTCCAAAAATACACAGTAGCACATGCAAAGATGCTCATCCTCACTAATCATTAGGGAAATGCCAATCAAAACTGCAATGAGAAACCACCTTAGATCCATTACAACAGCTGCTATCAGAGAGAGAGAGAACGAGAACAAGTGCTGGCGACCAGGCGGAGAAATTGGAACCTGGTGTGCTATTTGTTGGTGGGAATGTAGACCGGTGCGGCCACTATGGAAAACAGCACGTCAGTTCCTGGAAAAATGACCAATAGAATTACCGTGTGATCCAGCAATTCCACTTCTAGCTGCGTGTCCAGAACAATTGCAAGCAGAGACCCAGACACGTCCTTGCACCCCCACGTTCATTGCACCCTATGTTCATTGTACCCCATGTTCATTGCACCCCCATGTCCTTGCACCCCCACATTCATTGCACCCCCATGTCCTTGCACCCCCTTGTTCACTTCACCCCATGTTCATTGCACCCCCACATCCTTGCACCCCACACTCACGCAGCTGTGTTTACAGCAGCCAGAAGTTGCAGGCAGCCCCATGTCCACCGGTGGAATAGGGCAACAGCACGTGGGCACACGTGCATGGAGCATACTCCACCTGGGACAGAAAGGGCACCGCGACGGCACACGTGCACTGGAGACGTGAAATGAGCCAGGCGCAAAGGACAAATAGGATCCCACCCAGGAGCTACCTGGAACAGGCTGATTCATAGACAGAAATTACAGTAGCGGTCCCCAGGGTCTGGGAGGAGAGGAATGGGGATGGGGAGTTATTGTTTAGTGGGTGTTGGTTGGGATAGCGAGAAGGTTCTGGAGATGGATGGTGGTGATGGTTGCACAGCATTGGGAATGGACCTCATGCCACTAAATTGTACACCTAAGAATGCCTAAAACGGTAGTGTCATGTCTGTTGTTTTTTTGTTTTTTTTTTGCAATCTCTGTTAATTTTTATTACAGATGTTTCTCCTTTTTCCTCCATTGACACCCTCCTCCCAATCCCACCCCCTCCCTCCAGCATTGTTATCTATATCCATTGGCTACTCATACATGCATATAAATTCTGTGGTTTATCTCTTCCCTCCCCCCGTCCCCCTTTTCTGAGGTTTGTCAGTCTGTACCCTACTTTCATATCTCTGGGTCTATTTTGTTCATCAGCTTGTATTGTTCATTATATTCCATGTGATATTTGTCTTTCTCTGACTGGCTTGTTTTGCTTAGCATAATGCTCTTCAGGTCCCTCCATGTTGTCTCAAAGGATAAGAGATCTTTCTTTCTTATAGCTGCATAGTACTCCATTGTGTACATGTACCACAGCTTTTTTTATTCACTCGTCTACTGATGGACACTTGGGCTGTTTCCAGATCTTAGCAATTGTAAATAGTGCTGCTATGAACATAGGGGTACATACATTCCTACTGATTGGTGTTTCAGGCTTCTTAGGGTATATTCCTAGAAGTGGGATCACTGGGTCAAATGGAAGTTCAATTTTTCATTTTTTAAGGAAACCTCATACTGTTTTCCATAGTGGCTGCACCAGTCTGCATTCCCACCAGCAGTGCACTAGAGTCCCCTTTTCTCCACACCCTCGCCAGCACTTGTTGTTTGATGATTTGCTGATGGTGGCCATTCTGACAGATGTGAGGTGATACCTCATTGATGTTTTAATTTGCATCTCTCTGATGATTAGTGATGTTGAACATTTTTTTTATGTCTCTTGGCCATTTGTATGTCCTGTTTGGAGAGGTGTCTCTTTAGGTCCTCTGCCCATTTTTCAATTGGGTTCTTTGTCTTCCTTTTGTTGAGTTGTGTATGTCATGTCTATTTTACCACCAAAAAAATATTTTAAGACACCTCCTCCAGTTTTAATAGGTTTTACCAAAGATCACAGATTATTTCAGAGAAAAACGAAGAGGGAAGTGATTTACCTCATTTTACAAGGCTGGTACCATCATGGCCTAATCCTTTTTTTTTTTTTTTTTTTTTTTTATAGACCTGACTCATTTCTGAACACAGATAATGAAATATTAAAAATTTAATCTAGCAGTGTGTTAAGAAACACATAACCAAGGAGAGTTTAACCTAAGAATTGAGGATAAATAAATAGCATTTTTTTTCTAATCCATTAGTTTTCTCAGTAGATGTTAAGAAGCATTAGAAAAAATCTAATACCCAGTCATGATTTTTAAAAAAATCTTTATGAACTAGGAATAGAAGAGGACTTTCTCAACCTGATGAAGGGTATCTATTTTTTTAATTTATGCATTTTTGTTACAAATGTTTCTCCTCCCGTGCCCCCTACCCCACCACAGCACTGGTGTCTGTGCCCATTGGTTATGCTTATATGGATAAGTACTTTGGTTTATCTCTTAGGGGTATCTATTTTAAAAGTACAGCATGCATTTTATTTAGTTTAAGGCCTCAGTCAGCTACAAAATACATAAGGCCACTATCATCTTTACTTTTCAACAGTGTTCCAGACTTTCTACCCAAGGGGATAAAAAAGGAAGCAGAAACAAAGTATAAAAATTATAAAGAAAGGGAGGAATCGTCTTACTTGTATATGATACAGTTACCCACCTAGGAAAATTTAAGAGAAACAATAAGCCATGTAACTAATTCAGCAGGACTACTCTTGAAAAGACCCACTGACTAAAATCATCAGCATTCTTATGCCCAATAAATTTAAAATGGAATTTAAAAAGTAGTAAATAATAGTGAATTCCAGGCTAGCCTGTAATAGTATCACTCCACTCCCATGCCCTGGGTGGGGAACGAGGTTGGTGTGCGAGGAGTCAAACTGCAGGCTGTCTCGTCCGTGCCTTGGCCGGATTCCAGGTGCACCCTTGGCAAAGGTCAGATACGTGGGCATCCCCACGAAAAACCCGAGCAGAAACGGGTGTCGCACCGCTCCCTTGTTAGCCCCCGGCCCCGTCCACAGACGCACATGGCGCCGGGTCACCGCTGACTATGCAGAGAGGCACCAAGCCCCCGGCACTACTGCAATAGCAGGAAGAGGCCCCGGCGCGTGGCCCTGGAGGACTTGCGTTCTGAAGGAGATGGACACGGAATCCCCGGGAATCCTGGTGGTGAGCAGCACTGTGGGGAAAACTGGGCATGCGTTCTGAGAGTGACCGGGGGCGGGGGCTCTGGCCGAGCAGCTGTGTTCAAGTTGAGACCCCGACGGTGAACAGAAGGACGGGCCCTGTAGATCTGAGACTGACCTTTCAGGCTCAGGGTGAGCATTAGGGAGAGACAGGAAGTCCAGAGTGGCTGAAACACCATGAGAGGGGACAGGGTGATGGGACTCGGGGCCGGAGAAGTCCTCAGAGACTGCCCGCTCCGGGTCTCACGGACAGTGGGGAGAAGCTTGGTTTTGTCCTAAGAGTAAATGCAAGTCACCAGAGGGTTTTCAGTACAGGAAATGGGACAGATCTTGTCTTGTGAGTGGCCAGGGGCTGGGGGACCCAGATGTACAGAGTAGAAGAGGCAGTTCTGAGTTCACTGGGTATCGGCCACATGGCCCCTGGTGTGTCTCCCAGCCCGAAAAGCCATAGCTCGTTTTGAAAAGCTAAAATACAGCTTCTAGTAGGGGCCTGGGTGTTCTTGAACCCTGCACACTGCACCATCGGCCACACCTGGCTGCTGGCAGTCGGAGGTTTAGTTCAGCGAGGTGACTTACCCACCTCAGTGGGAGGAGGTCGTGAGTCCTGACCCAGCGACCACACAGGAGCGGGGCTGATGCGGGGCGGATGCGGGGCGGATGCGGGGCGGATGCGTGCCAAGTCCAGCTGAACAACCTTGTGAAAAACACACAGCCCCAGTGTTTTTCCAACGTAAACGCCATGGGAGCTGCTTGTGTACTGGCTGTTTCTTCCCACTGGCCACACCGCTCCAGCATCTGTCCTGTGCTCACATTTTATGGGGTGTGTGAGGAGTGTTCATCTGATGTCACGTTGGGATTTGGGGTTGTGGCTGTCTCCAGATGCCAAGTGAGCTGGGATGGAAGTCGTTTTTCATGTGTGTGTTCACAGTTGGGAACTGAGGGCTGTGAAGGGCTCCCCAGACGTGCCGTCCTGGCTGCCTGTCAGCTGGCCACGGCACCACGTGGACCTCAGTCCCTTGCTCGCCAGTCCATCCTCAGGCCTGACGTTCATTCTGCAGGCGCTGCCATCACAGGCGAGGGGCCAGCTCTGACTGGGGCCTCAGGTTACGTATAGGCTTATGTTTCAGTCTATCTAGACGTAAAACGTGATCTCTCCAGTCAACCTTTTCCCCACCGCGATGGATGGGTGGGTGGGTGGAAGAAGTACAGAGAGTCCCCAAATCATATGCCTCCTTAATGTAACTACAGTAAAGATAGAAGTAACTTTCAGATTTTTTAAAACCATATTTACATAAAAATAAATGTACATTAATGTGTATCAAATGAAGGTTTGTTTTTCTGTAAATGGAAGATCGCATATTGTTCCACTTTTAACAGAGATACAGCTATTTCATTCTTTTTACCCACTGGAGGTACCGTAGTTAATTTACACACTGATCGTGAGACGTGCGGGGTTATTCCCACCGTTTCCATGGTACACTCTGTGTTCTCGTCGGAACGACTTGAATTCAATTCCGAGCGAGTGTCGTGCGCCGTGGTCACTCCAGCCCAGTCCAGGCACCAGGGTCTCTGGGGAGCTTCATGGGGTGGGATTCCTGCGCCCGTGTGCGCTGTAAGTGCCGGCACAGCCTCACCTGCACTGGACGCGACCCTCATGTTCCGTGTCCGGGGACCTGAGGAACTAACACGACTAGATCGCGTTACTTGTTTGTAGTTCTCAGTTAGAGTTGCCGATGAGTGTGAACATCTTCAAGGGGCATTCATATTTCATGAATGGCCTTTCTCTGTGCCTTGCCTGTTGTAAAATTGGGCTGTTTATTTCTTCCACGTTGTTTCACGACACTTCTGTATGGGCTCTGATGGTGGCCCTGTTCGGTGCTCATTATGTATTATACCACCACTGTAATTTCACAGTCTCCTAAATTGTCTTTCTTTGCGTGTTTTTCCTTTATATAAACTTCAGAATAAGCCTCTCAAGGTTTTTAAAGAAAGATTTGGAATTTCCCAATTCCGTTGGACCTCAGTCACCACGAAGAACACCCTTTTTCTGGATCTCGAAAATGGCATTCTGTCAGAAATCTGGATATGAAAATTGAGTTCACAGAGGTTTTACAACCTGGAGGAAAATAGGGCTGAACTGCTAATAACTGGGTGTAAGAAAGGCTTGCGACCAGTCGCTCAGCATCCCCATGCGACGAGAGAGAAGATCGATACAAAGTCTTGCACGGCAGACGTGTGCATAAGGAAGGTCAGGGAGCCGGCGGCAAACAGACCTCGCAGGTGAACACGTCGCAGACGAAGGGCTAGCGCTGACGTGTGCATCACAGGAACGCCCGCTTCCCCGTGCTGTGGGCGGCAGCGGTGGGCACAGTACTAGGGTGATTGTTAAGATGCTGGTACGTGTTTCTAGTTACAGTTCACGACATCTGTCTAAGGAATGTCCATGCTGCGTCTGCAGTCCTCGCCCCTGCAGACCCTGTGTGGGTGGGTCCTCCGTGTACTCGGAATAAACTGTTTCCCCTCTGTACCTCACGACCACCATAGCTTCCTGCTTCCGTGGCTCGGCTGTGGCTCTGTCCAGCCCCTGGGTCCCAGCGGCACCGGTGAGCTGGATTGGATTTGTGGTTCAGGCCACGCGGAGGGCCCGTCGCGGCCTCTTCCCTCGGGACAGAAGTGGGTGGTGCCGGGGGCTCTGCCGTGTGGAGGGAAGGGGGTGGCTGTGAGCAGGCTGCGGGGCGGCCCTGTGCTCCCCGTCCTCTGGGCTGGCGACCTTCACAAAACAGCAGTTTCAGATGAACATGTGCCCGCTTCCTCCACCGAAACAGGACCCGCACCTCAGAGAGCGCGCCGGCCCTGTGCCCTCCAGGCGAGAGTTCAGCAGGCAGAGGGACACACGGCCGGAGGGGACGCAGGCTGAGCTCGCACTGAAACGGGGTCTGCCCCACTGCACTGAGACGGGTCTGCCCCCGCCGCTGCACTGAGATGGGGACCTGTCCCCCCCCCCCTCGCTGCACTGAGACAGGCCTGCCCCGCCGCTGCACTGAGATGGGGGCCTGTCCCCCCCCCTCGCTGTGCTGAGACGGGTCTGCCCCCCTCCCCCCCGCTGCACTGAGATGGGGACCTGTCCCCCCCCCCCCGCTGCACTGAGACGGGTCTGCCCCCCTCCCCCCCGCTGCACTGAGATGGGGACCTGTCCCCCCCTGCTGCACTGAGACGGGTCTGCCCCCCTCCCCCCCGCTGCACTGAGATGGGGACCTGTCCGTCCCCCCGCTGCACTGAGATGGGGACCTGTCTCTCCCCCCCTTCCCCCCGCTGTGCTGAGACGGGGTCTGCCCCGCTGCCAGTCCTGGGCCTTGCTGGAGCAGACCCCGAGCTGGGGCAGACCCCCTCCCTGGCGGTGAGGAGGGCCCTGCGCCCTGCACACACCCCTCTGACCTGACGGTTTCTTTACGTGCTGCTTGGGCACGTGGTCACACGGGGAACACAGCTCCTGCCGCCTGAGGTTTTACAACATGGTTTTGCATTTGTGTGAAAAAGCCCTTATTTCTCTGTGCGGCTGGCCAGTGTCAAAGCAAACTGCTCTTCTCTTTCCCCAGACTCGATCACGCAGCACCAGGTCTGTGCCTGGGAGGACTACCTGCTGCAGTGACGGACGCCGCCCGGGACAGGAGCCAGAGCGGGAGCCGGGACCGCCCGGAAGGGCCTCTCTGCGGCCCACAGGCCGCCCGCGTGCTGTGGGCTCTCCGTGCTGAAGTCTCCGTGTGACTCTGGATGCAGCCGACTCGTCCTACCGGGACAGGCTTCGGACCTGACGGACGGTCATAACCCCGGGTCACAGAGCCCGTGTCAGCCGTTTGTTAAGTAAAGAGTGGGAATCCGTGCACGTGGTTGTCAGACTCGGCCTCAGCTCTGCGTTTCGCGGTGAGGCTCCTGTGCCAGAGAGCACGGGCGCCGACCGGCTGGCAAGGTGCTGGCTGCGCACCGAGGCTCTTCTTGAAGGGGTGAGCGAGGGCGGTGTGTGGCAGTCGGTGCCACTGGCAGGTGTGGACACGCCCCAGTCTCCGTCAGACCCCCGATGCTTGCTGTCCCCCAGAGGACGCTGGCACACACTGACCGCTCACCTTCTAAAGGTCAGAAACGCAGTCCCACCGAGTGATGGTGCCGGGAAGGTGTCCTCACTGCCTTCTCCCCACGTAACCTTACTCAGGTCAGCTAATAGTCCCCCCGCAAATTCAAGTCCCTCAACAAGACAGTGATCACCCCTAGGGTGACCCTGAGACACAAGGGGCCAGCACAAGAGGAATACGGAAGGGCTTCCTCTTGGTTTTAAAACAACGCACAACACAAGTCACCCCCTCCCGGGTCCTGCCCCGGTTCCCTGGGCCTGGCCACAGGAAGCTCGGGTGGGGGCGGAGCTCCCATGGCACCCACAGCTCCCCCAGGGCTGGTGACAAACCGTGAAGAACCCCTCATCCCCCACACGGCTGTGGAGTCCCCCGGGCTGTCTGCACCGGCCGTGGCCACTGCAGACTCTGTCCAGAAGCCAGCATTTCATGAAGACACGGACTCGGGCCAGGCAGTGCACTGAGCGTTTCTTACGGGCACCTCATTACCCCTCCAGTCACCCTAACAGCTCGTGACTGCAGGTCTGCAGGCCTCTCCCCGAGCACGCGGGGCTGCAGGTGTCGCGGACGGTCCCCAGGCTTTTTCGTTTCACAGGTGACTGACTCGCACCCTCTCTTCTCACCCCGGGAGTTAGAAATCCCTCCCGGGGAGATGGCAAGAAAAGGAGGCAAAGGGCGTACGGACGAGAAAGAAGGAGGTAAAACTACCCTCAGATCACACGACGCAATATGTAAAAAAGTATAAGGAAGCAAATAAAAAAATAATAAACAAGTTTAAGAAGATTACAGGATATAAAACCAATATGCCAAACTAAGTTCATTGTAATTCTGTAGCCTATCAGTAAACAATCTGAAAATGGAAGAATACAATTTCATTTATAATGGCATCTAAAAATAAATAGGAATAAACTTAGCAGAAGTATAAGACCTTTAAAGCATTGCTGAGAGAAATTGAAGATCTAAGTAAGCAGAGAAATACACCAAGTTCACGTTTTAGAAGATAGTATTGATAAGATGGCAGTTCTCAAATGGGTCTGTGGGTTCACTAACCATCAGTGCATAGATCATCCAGACAGAAAGTCGATACAAAATACTGGCCGTGAAGGACACATTTGCCAGGTGAACCTCACACAGAGCATTCCTCCCAAAGCAGCGGAATGTGCATTCTCAGTCGGACGTTGACTATTCTCCAGGACGGATCACATGTTGGGCCACAAAACAACTCTTAATAAACTTAAGAAGATTGAAATCATACCAAGTGTCTTTTCCAACCACAACAGTATGAAATGTGGAATCGTCAGAACGTCCATAGCCTCGATCCCAGTAATTAATCTTAAGGAAATGTCCTTTAGAAAGACAAATGACATGTACCCAAAGAGGCTAATTGCAGTGTTATTTATAGTGGAAAGAAACTGGGAACAATCAAATGTCCAACAGTATGGGAATCACTCAGTAAGTCAGTATACATCAGCCGGATGCAATTCCAAGCAGCTGTTACAAATTACAATTATGAAGACGGATACAATATAGGAAATATTTATCATTTGAAGTAAAAAGATGCAAAATCGTATTTATACTGCAATCAGAACCATACCAAATGGTGAGTGAAAATATAGGAAGGTGACAGAGACATGATTTGAGTCGGGTAGCTGGACCATGATTCATTTTTGTATTAATGTTTTTTAAAAGAAATATTTAGCACCTCTCTATTCAAAACCCAATTGCAGCCCGGCCAGTGTGACTCAGTGGTTGAGCATTGACCCATGCACCACGAGGTCACCAGTTCAATTCCCAGTCAGGGCACATGCCCAGGTTGTGGGCCAGATCCCCAGTGGGGGGCATGCAGGAGGCGGCCAATCGATGTTCTCTCTCATCGATGTTTCTCTCTCTCTCTCTCTAAAAATCAATAAAAAAAACAAAAAACAAGAAAACCCAGTTGCAGTCAAAGCCTGATCCCCGTGGCAGTTTGATGTTGGATGTTGGCTCTCTCCTTCCTGTTCTTTGCCTGCTTGTCAGCCCAAGTTTCTTTAGCCAAGTTACTTAAACGCCAGAGCCTGGATCTTCTCCTCTCTAAATAGGGTATTACCCACTCAATCCCTCTGGGGTCCAGTCGCCCGGGTCGCAGAGCTCTTAGCAAGCGGAAAATGCTGCCTGCCTCCATCCTGGCCGCTCTTCCCCTTCGTGCGTCTTTGTTCCTCAACTTTGTTGTTCTGTGTTCAACTCAGCTCCGTTGCTTCTCTCCCGCCAGCTTATTTCCCTTCCTTTCTGGGGGTCAGACGGGTTCCGTAGGCTTCCCACCGTGGCGTGGGCAGGCTGCGGTCCTTTCTGGAGGCTCCGGGCGGAATCCCTTTCCCGGCTTCTGGGGCGCCTGCTGTTCTGGGCTGGTGGGCGCGTCCATCTGCACGGCCCTCGGCGTGGTGGAGACTGTCTCATCCTTTGCCTGCGACACCAGCTGCCTTCTCTCCCCCAATTCAGGGCTCTGACCTTACTGATGACCTTGGGCCCAGGAACATCCAGGACCATCCTGTCGTAAAGTCAGGCAGTGACCGTCACAGGCCAGGGGCCCTCCTGCCAACCACACTCCTCCTCGTGCTGCAGCTGAGGTGGACCTGGTCACCCGCCTCGGTGGCACCAGCCTGGACCCCGGACAAGGCATCTGCCCTCTTACAGCCACAGGGTCTTCTACTGGCAACAGTGTCACAGAAAGATACATACTGACCCATGACCCATGAGGCAGCCTTTCAGGGGCCACGGGGACCTCCGGGGGCGAGGGGAGGCAGACAGATGGGGCTCGGCTCCGAAAGCAGCCTGGGAAGTGGGATGGGGTGGGGGGAGACCTCCGGGGGAGGGGCTTCCGGCTGTGCTGACAGCAGGGTTCTTGCTGAAGGTGACCAGACCGCCCCTGGGGGTGTGGGGTTGAGGAACCCCAGCAACCATCAAGGGTGATCACATGTCAAAGGTGAGGGCTTCTCGTTAAGCTGACAGCAGGGTTCTTACTAAGACGATTTCGTGGGGACACGCCCACATGGGCCTGGGAGTGGGTTCCGGAGACGGACGTGTGTGATCCAGCGAAGAAGCTGCGTCAGTAGTCACCTGGCACCGGTCAGGACGGCGCAAGCGCCGGGCGAGGGTCACGGGGGAGCAGAGTGCTCCGAAGGGGCCTGGGAGCCAGTGCAGCCCGGTGGGCCTTGTTCAGGGGTCGCGTCTATCCGGGGACACGGGTCGGCCATGCAGAGCCGGGCATGTGTGGGCCTCACTGCCAGCAGGCGACACAACGAAGCCCGAGTGATACATGCACTTCCCGTCTGTCATCATCGTGTGTGTGGCCGTCGTTGAACTTCACCGACCCTGCTGTGAAGCGGAAATGTGTGTATGTTGAAGTGATCGGTGGCTGTAATTGCATTTTCATGGTCCCTCTTCTCAAGTTTGCTTCATCTCCCCTTCACTGAACACTAGAAAGTCCTGTGCCAGGAAGCCATGCCGCTCTTCTCCCCGAACGTGAGTGGGTGGCTGAGACAGCCGAAGGCACTGAATGAGCACGTCAGAGGGTCAGGCGGGCCTGGTTCGGGGGGGGGGGGGACCTTCCAAGTCCGAACTCCACCTTGAACTCGAAGATGCTGGCCCCAGTCATCCCTGATTAACCTGGCTTCAATTTTATTTTATTTTTTTAATGTTAGGAGTCACAGTTTATCTGTGGGAACACAGAGTTTAACATCTTTTCTATTCCAGAGAGAAGATTTACTTAAGAAGTTAACTTTGTAACCCCTCCTGGAAGCCAGCAGATGAAATCTCCACCCTGCCTAAGGGGGAGGAATTGTCGAGGGAGTCTGTGCTGGGGCTCGTCCAGCCGGCGGTTCGTCTGTCTGTCCGTCCCCATGAACAGGGGTGAGACGCAGCAATGGCCTGTCAGCTCGCCGGGGCCCGGGGACAGCGGGGAAGGCAGACACTGCCAGACCCAGGGCTTGGCACAGACAGCCAGCTGTCAGCCAGGGGGCTCCTGGGCCAGCAACGTGAAACACGAGCGTTCGTCGTCGGGGATCCAAGAGGACTGTCCCGAGGGTGCAGAGCTGCTGTGGCCGAGGGCAGGAGGACTCTGACTCATGATGCCGCAAGTTTGGTTCCAGGAACAGAGCTGGGACGTGTTGGGACCACAGGAGGCACCTGGCAGCCCTTGTCTCAGAGGTGACGAAAGACGGCCACCTCGGCTCTGCGGGGGCCTCCAGCGCTGTCAGATGGCGGGGAATTGGGTTACTTTGAACCCTAGCATTTGCTGTTCTTGAGTAGTTCCCACTGCACCCCTTCCTTCTATGGTTTATGGGTCCCGGGGGCCCCGTATAATATCCTTGGAGCCCACATTAGGCCAAGGGGGAGCACACTGGTGCCCCGGGCCTGGCAGGCTGGCCTCCTGTGCTGAAGGCGAGGAGGTGGGTCCGGTCCCCTGGCCGCCCCGGTTCTGACCGCCCCGTGCAGCCTGCCTGTCCCGGGGGGGAGGGCCCACGCTCCAGCCGCGGGAACCCCATGCTGTTGATCACGGCAGGGGTTTTGCGGCTTCGTCTGCTCGTAGTGTGGACGCCCCACCCCCAGCTCCGTGTGCTTCCCCGCCAACATGCGCCTTCCGGCACGTGCCGGACACCAGTGGCCCGGGTTCGCGGGACATCCCTGAGCACCTAGCCACATCCGGTGCAGGCATACCCGGCTCCGGGGCCAGGGTCACTCCCAGCTGCCCTCAGAGCTGACAGGCTTGAAGGGAGTCAGGCCGGAAGACAATTGACACAGCCCTGTGACCAGCTCCCCGAAGACGGGGAGAGCCGCGAAGAAAGGGGTTCTGTAGGGAAAGCGTGTGGGAAATGCTCCCGGGAGAACCCGGCGTTGATCCATGATTTAAGGGGAGACGAGATGTTCACAGGGGAAGACACGGAGGTGTGGGGGCCGCAGCTGGGCTCCGGGGCCCTGGAGGCTGGGCTGAGGGATGTCAGGGAAAAGCCTGCATTGGCGCCCAGGCCGGTGTGGGCTCTGTAGCTTGGGGTCATGCCCCCGGGGAGGAGGGAGATGGGCGTGAGGCCAGGCTGGGGGGGCAGCTGCTGGACCTGCAGGACGGGCTGCTGGGCGGTCAGCGGGAAGACAGCGGGTGCGGGTGTCGTCTCAGCCGGGTATGAGCGTCTCAGGAGGGCTGCGTCTTCCGAATCAGATCCACACGCTGCAGGGGAGAATGTGTCCGAGCGCGTTAGCCACTGTAGGGGCACACCCCAAACGGCCGGGTTCTTATTGCTAAAGGCAGTTGTCAGAGAGATGGGGGTCGGAGGCGGTAAAGGGCAAAACTATTTCATAACTATTTTAGGCATGTTAGGTATCCAAACACGTTGTTGTAAGATTTCTAAACCTAGACATTTGTGTTATCCAAGAAAGTAAATACGTGACCTCCATTTCAGCAAGATAAGGAACCTTGTAATGGACATCTAAAAATGCAGAATGAAATATAGAGAATTGTGTTTTGAATGATGGGTAAACACACAAACTAGAGCTGGAAATAAACTGGAGAGGCAGGTCAACGTTGAAGCTGGGAAGAACCTACTGATCTAGAACCGTGTGTGTGCGTGTGTGTGTGTGTCTGTGTGTGCACATGTAGAGGTGAGGGGAAATTAGAATGGAGAACACCTCTGATAAAGTTTGCACTCGGGAAGGGTTATGCTCCTAGGAAAGGGGCTAAGTCGTGGAAAAGACTCCGCAAAGACAAGCAGCGAGGGCATCTGTTTTCATAAGCAACATCCTTAGGCACATGTCCCCCAGGAAGAGTGTCCCTTAACCTGGGCTTCTGGTGACACACAGCAAGGTGATCGTGACCCTAAGTTTGAATGCACACACAGACTTTCAAATAAACCATCGTGACCGTCCTTAGGAAAAGCTAACGATGGGACCAGACCAACCGAGCCTTCAGATACTGAATCATGAGACATAGGTTTTATTTTTTTTTTTATCCTCACCCGAGGATATTTTTCCATTTTTTGTACAGATAGAGAGGGAGGGAGAGAGAGGAAGGGAGAGAGAGAGAGAAACATCGACGTGAAGGGACACATCGAGTGGCTGCCACCCGCACGACCAACCAGGGCCGGGGACAAACTGCAACCGAAGTACATGCCCTTAGCGGGAACCGAACCCGGGTCTCTCCGGACCGCAGGCCGACGCTCTAACCGCTGAGCCAAACCAGCCAGGGCGAGACATAGGTTTTAAAATGAGTGTTCTGCAAGGACATAAAAGCAAGAGAAATGAGCATGAGCAAGAGAAATGATAAGACAGAGTTGAAAAAGCACCAAATAGAACTTACAAACAATTTTAACAGCATTTCAATCTTTCTGAATCCCCACCAAAACACAGACGCCTTAGATAGCAAAACCCAAACAAGGTATTCTCATGAATTCCAAAATACAAGCGGTGAAGACGGAGCACCGTCAGCCACAAGTCCTGGTGGTGCCAACGTCTGCTCCGGAGGGAGGAGGAGTAGGCTACAGAGTGACCAGAACAGCAGAACGTTTTGCCCTTTGAGAGCATGTGAGAGAGGGGGGTTGAAGGGTCCTGGGGCAGTCTACCCCCCACACACTCTCAAAAGTCACCTACCTGCGTGCCTTTCTAGGCTAGGGTCCTGCACCGAGGAGAAATGGCGGGGAGTGGACTCAAATTTGGTTAAGCCAGAGACAAAAGAAAGGGGGTCAAGACCAGGGGTTGGCACATGTCTTCTGTGAAGAACCAGACGTCAGTGTCGTAGACCCTGAGGCCGGTCTCTGCTGTGGCTACTCAGCTCTGCAGTTAAAGGGTGAGAGCAGCCACAGACGGTGTACAAATGGATGGATGTGTCTGTGTCCCATAAAACCATTTACAGACACCGAAATATAAATGTATAATTTGCATGTGCCACACAACATTCCTCTTTTGGTTTGGTTTTGTCACTGTTTCGACCATTTAAAAGTGTAAAAACTGATCTTAATTCACAAGATAGATAAAAACTGGTGGCGGTCCAGTTTAGTTTTCTGAACCCTGGTATCAATCAAAAGTACAGTGGAGGAGCCCAGCCGGTGTGGCTCAGTGGCCTGAGCATCGTCCCATGGACTGAGAGGTCTGGGTTCGATTCCCAGTCGGGGGGCATGCAGGAGGCAACTGATCGATGTTTCTCTCTCTCCCCCTCCATCTCATTCTCAAAAAAAATCAATAAAAATATATTTTTAAAAATCAGAGTAGAGGAAAATTCTCAAGAAATTTCAGATGCTCAATATCACCAATCAACAGGGAAAGACGTATCAAAGCCACAGCGACATATCACTCCACACCTGAGCATGGCTGTTATCAACAAGAAGAGGTGAGTGCGGGCGAGGATGTAGGAGGCCCTTACAGCGCACTGTTGGCAGGAATGCAGACCCGTGTGGCCACGAGGAAAAACTGCGCATATGAACCCGCAACCCCACTTCTGGCTGTGTATCTGAAGGAGTTAAATCAGCATCTCTAAGGGATGCCTGCACTCTCGTATTCACTGCAACATTATTCACAGTGGCCAAGACATGGAAACAGTGTAGCTGTGTGTACTGTGTGAGGGAGACAAAGGTGTGATGTGTCGACACAATGGAATATTCTTCAGCCATGGGAAGGAAGAAAGTCCTGCCTCTCGCAACAACATGGATGGACCTGGAGGGCATTATGCTACATGAAATAAGTCAGAGAAAGACCAAGACAAGTGTGATGACACTTACATGTGGAATTTAAAAAAAAAGCCAAACTTAAAAACACCAAGTGGAAGGATAATTGCCAAGGGTGGGGGGTTGGGGAGATGTTGTTTAAGGCAAAACCTTAACCTAGTAGGTGAGTCCTGGAGACCTAAGCATGGTGACTACTGGTCAGCAGTACTATGCATACACTTCAAAGTCATTCAAGGTCGTAACAACCTGGGTCTTAATTGTTCTCAACACAAAAAAGAAATGGTTATTTCTTTTTTTTAAATCCTCACCCAAGGATATATTTCCATTTTATCTTCAGATAGAATGAGAGGGGGAGGGAGAGAGAGAGAGAAATATCGATATGAGAGGGACACATCGATTGGTTGCTTCCCACACAACTCCAACCAGGGCCAGTGACCAAACCGCAACCAAGGTACGTGCCCTTGACCGGAATCGAACCCATGACTCTGGTCCATGGGCTGATGCTCTAACCACTGAGCCAAACCAGCCAGGGCAGAAATGATCATTTTTTATGTGACATGATAGAGTTGTTAGCTAACACTACAGTGAGAATCATATTGCATTATATAAATATATCAAGTCAACATATAAGATGCACCTTAAAGTCGCACAATGTTATATATCAATTATAGCTCAATATAAATATAAATTTAAAAGAAAAGAAAAAAAGCTCAGAAAGCCACATTCTTTTTGAACACTGCCAAAATCCAGCAGAAACGGGGGCTTTGTGAAGTTAGAAAAGCCACCGAAGCCGTAATTCGTCCTTAAAGCTCAGGCATATCTACTTTCACATAAAAATAAGCTACAGAGAATTGTCAAGGTCAAATGCCATAGGAGGGCATAAGGAGAAGAACAAGGAGTAGAGTGATCTGTGCAATGAAAGCATGAAGGAATTGATGGCCACAGTGGGTCAGAGACTATTTCCTAACGGGGCAAATGACTAGGGAAGACACATGAGACATGAAATAACACGTGAATGAGAATGAGAAAAACTAACCAACGAGGCAACAGAATCAAGGAGAGAATTAGAAGAAAAATTCATTTCAGGAGTAAAGGCGAAACTAGAAGGAACAACAACAAGTCCACACAAGTAACCCTTAAGAGATGTAGAAAGAGAAAATGGGGGGGGGGGGGGGGAATGCAGATTTTTAAAAGATGTCAGAGAAAGTGACAACTATTAAAATAGGCAAAGGATATTGGACACAGGTCTTCCTGAAGAAGAACCTGAATCCAAAAAATCCTAAATGAATACTAAAAGCTATAGTTTGAGAACTGAATAAAGAAAAAGATTTACCACTATATATTGAAAAAGTACACCACATACCTGAGAATGTCAACCCAGAATGGTAAAAGTAGCAAACTTCAAAGAAAAAAATCCTCTGAACATTAAAACACACACACACACACACACACACACACACACACAGTGTTTATTCAGGAAGAAAAACAGACCATCATCTAGCTTTTGAACATCAATGCTTTATGAAAAGACAATGAAATAACATATTTAAGATACTCAAGGAAGAACTTTTGTAACAAGAATTTTATATCCAGCAAAACTGACTTTTTAAGTATAAAAGGCCCAAACTGTTACCAACATGGCAGAACTCAGAAAATCTCACTCCCATGAGCCTTTCCTGAGGAAACTACTAGAGATCAAGCTTCAAACAACCAAGATGACTAGAGAGATACTTGAGCACTGGTTGTGAGGTGCGTGTGTATAAATCTATAGTACACACATACATATATACTTCACATGCACGAGTGAGGGTTAAGAGAGCAGGAAACAGCTATAAGCTCTGACATAGATTCACTACAACCCACTCAAAAACGGTGGCAGGATCCCTGGCCAGTTTGACTCAGTGGTAATAGTCGGCTCACAGACCAGAGGGTCATGGGTTCGATTCCTGGTCAAGGGCACATGCCTGGGTTTCAGGTTTGATCCCCAACCTGGACCGGGCCATGCAGAGGCAACTAATTGGTGTGTCTCTCTCACATTGATGTCTCTCTCTATCTATCTATCTATCTAAAAATTAATGGGAAAATATCCTCAGGTGGGAATTAACAACAACAACAAAAAAATGGTGGCAGGAGAATAAATGAGAGCACATTCCAAAAAGATGTGATGTTTTCAGAGCTCATTGGTGGTGGTATTGGTGTCATTATTCTGAGACTGCTGTAGGTGTGTGTGACATAAAACTAATGAGTTTTTGCCCGGCTGGTGTGGCTCAGTGGTTGGGCATTAACCTGTGCACCAAGAGGTCACCAGTTCAATTCCCGGTCAGGGCACATGCCCAGGTTGTGGGCCTGATCCCCAGTGGGGGGCATGCAGGAGGCGGCCAGTCGATGTTCTCTCATCGATGTTTCTATCTCTCTCTCCCTCTCCCTTCCTCTCTCTAAAATCAATAAAGAAAAAAAAAAAAAAACAAAAACTAATGAGTTTTTATGCAATATTCTCTCATCCCCTGTGCCTTTGAGAACTAGATTCTCAGATATGAAAAAAAGAAGATACAGACATAATTGAGAAGAAGTTAAGCTCTAAAGACTCTAATTTGAATTGAACTCATGAGGTATTTTACTTTTCATATACTTATATTTTCTTATTTCTGGCCACTGAATATAGTGACAAAATTGTGGTCTTGAAATACTATTTCGCACTGAAAGAAATGCAAGGCTTCTTGGAGAAATGCCTGATTTCATGTCGGTAAAAAAAAAAAAAAAAAAAAGTGTGGGAGGAGTCTGGGACCTCTGGTCATAGCAAATAGCAAAGAAGCCATCAAAGACCACTTAGGTAAGGTCAAAAGGATCCAGAAACCAATGGGAGGAGGCTCTCATTGGACAAAGTGAGACACTTTGAGCTCTAATCATTGCAATGAATTAAAACCCCTCAAAGAAGTTTAAATCCGTGAGTTCTCCACGCGACTGAACATGACGGGTGAAAAGGAACCAGTTCATTATTTTGAAAACGAGTAAACCAAGGGAAGCAGGCAAGCATCCTTCCTGCCCATCCTGTATAAACTGTGCCACTTGGTAAACTCACAGTATATGAGGGAAGGCGTGTCTATATAAAAGCATTCCAACTAATAAATGAAACAAACAAACAAACAATAGACTTAGCAGATTTTCTTTGGCAATTCTCCATGGAGGGAAATAGACATTAAGTATCAATATCAACGACTCCTAAAAATCCCAAAGTAGAGAGACAACCAGGATTATAGTCTTCCAATAGGCCTGACAAAGACATTGAGTGTGAGTGTGGCCAGTCAGTGGGTGCAGCTGCCAGTTTTCAGAAAATGCAGAGGACAGGCACCTGCCAAACTGCACCATGAGTGTGTGGCCACCCAGATCCACATGGTGGGGACCCAGACAGATGGAATGACTCGCAGGTGATTAAAAAATACATCAGATAAATTGTAAGGGAGTGAAGGGGATAGAGGAAATACATATGAATTTTGTAGAAACTTAAGAGATATACAAAAAAAATGTCTAAGGGTAAGAAAAACTAATGGAAGTGTTATCTACGAATTGAACACAGCTCAAGAGAGAATTAATAAACTGGAAAATACAGCCAAAGAAATAGCCCGAAGTGTGTTACACGTCCTTTAGGCTTTCATCCACTGATGAGCACTCAGGATGTTTCCGCGTCTCGGCCATTATAAATGACACTGTGGTGAACACGGGGTGCATATATCTTTTCAAATTCATGCTTTCATCCCCCCCCCCCGCCCCCGGATAAATGCCCAGCAGGAATTGCTGGATCACATGGTAGTTCTATTTTTACTGTTCGGGTAAAATAGTCATTAACTTTAGTCTGTTGAATATGAATAAAAATGCAAAAGAATAAAAGAACAAAACTATGCACGCATCTTTTAAAGAGGCGAGGAGAAACTATTGGAATGCAAAGCAGATGAGAAACTGAAGTGAGAACCGCTCTGCACAGACAGGGTTTAGTTAGCAGGTCAACAAGCCCCTGACGTTTTCCAAGGGCACCGAGGATAGAATCAGACTTTCAGGAGCGGCAAGCGGCCAGCTTTCTGGCAGATGAGATGGACATGAGGGGGGAGGAGTGGTCCCTTGAGCTTCCTCCTGGACCTGTCGTTCATGAACGTCTGCTGCATCCCCTAGTTATTCAAATATTTTAAGTTAATTTTAAAATCTAACTCTAAAACCTGCACCCAATTAAAAACCTGCAGCGATAGCTGTGGCAGAGAAATGGGCGCTATTTGGAGGGTGCAGCCTTCTCTCTCAGCAGCCCCTCCCGTCGGCACCGCTGGGCAGTGCAGGCGTGAGGACCGGGGGCCGCGGGTGCCTGCCTGTGTGACGGGACGGGGCTGGAGCCACCTGGCTCTGGCACCCACCGGGGCCTGCAGGGAGACTGCTGACGCCTGGCACGAGGAGAGGCACTCTGCCGTGGGGGCTCAGCAGAGAGGATGCCGGAAGGGCGCCTCTCCCTCCATGTAGCCTGGGGTCCCTGCAGCTCTCGCAGGCGAACACCCCAGTGGCCAGTGTTCCCCGTTTCCTCTCCATCCATCATTTTCATTTCCACCAAATGACCTGGTGTTTTCTTCAGTTTTACATTATAATTTTGGCAGCCGATTGGTTCTTAACTCCTGGGCCAGTGGGCTTCACCAAGAGGGTCTCACTTCTTGGGTTCTAGAGCACAGACAGTGCTGCAGGCGCCTCTACAAGTGCAAGTAATTCCGAGGTGGTCACGCGCACGGGCACCTGTCCCAAATCTGCACCGGCCCCCAGGCCACAGTGAGCGCACGTGCACGGCTGTGCTTGGAGCCCTACGGACGCGCCGTCCTAGCTGGCGCTGGAGTCTTGGTCTGACCATAATATGACTCATCCATAGCACAACTGAGATCCTATGAATTTGAAATAAATACAAAAGAATGCTGCAGATTATTCATTTTTCATAACCGTCTTTCAACACCGACAGTCCACAGGACCTTGGACAGCTAACCATGTTTCTGCCATGGCCCTTGGCCTTTGTCCTAAGCTGGCCATGGGAGCGAGCAGGGCGTGTGGGAAAGGTAGGACCTGACCCGAAGGGGGCGGACACTGTCCGCAGCCGGAGGGCGGGGCTGTGGTCTCCACCCAGGACAGGGGCACGTATCTCTGGGTCTCTGCCCCCCACAAAAGGAGCGGGAAGAACAGGGCCAGGGCAGGGAGGGGCCCATTGGCCTACCAGGCAGCCAGCCAGCGGGCAGACAGAGCCAGAGTGGGCCCTGAACCTGTTGCTGCAGCCAGAAGGAGGGAAGTCAGTTCCCAGAGGGCAGCTCCAGAGCCAACCAGGACCGAAAGATGGGGCGACCACGTGTCTCCCCCAGCCTCCCTGTCTCGGCGGCAGAGTCCCTGCCTCATTCTCAGCCTGGACACTTCAGGTGGCGAGGGCCCTCCTTTCGGGGACACCCCGGGATGGCACAGCTTGGGGAGATTAAGAGACGGAGTCAGCGCGCAGGGTCTGCGGGAAGAGGAGACCGCAGGGGCAACATGCGAGGAGCAGGCGCAGTGGCCATCGAGGGGAGCCTGTCCAGAGTAGGGGTGTCCCCAGTGCTTGGGGTTGGGCAGGCTGTGGGTGTGAGACTGGGGAGGCTGGGGGGTGCAGCTTCCAGGATGCCGACACGTCTGCCAGGCTGGGTGGGCACCCAAAGTCACTCTCTGCCCCCCCACCCCCCCAGATAGGACAACTGAGTCGTCCAGGGCGAGGGCCTCGGGAGCAGCGCGGCTGGACAGGGAGGCAGCAGAGCGGGTGCCTTCGCAACAGCGAGGTGGCAGGACAGCGTCTGCCGGGACCTCGCCTCCCAGCCGCGCGTGGACCTGGGCGGTCGGCTGGGCCATGGCCCCTCCCCTGCGCGTGGACCTGAGCGGTCGGCCGGGCCCGTGTCCCCTCCCCTGCGCGTGGACCTGGGCGGTCGGCCGGGCCCGTGTCCCCTCCCCTGCGCGTGGACCTGGGCGGTCGGCCGGGCCCGTGTCCCCTCCCCTGCGCGTGGACCTGGGCGGTCGGCCGGGCCCGTGTCCCCTCCCCTGCGCGTGGACCTGAGCGGTCGGCTGGCCTGTTTCTGCCTCCGGGTGGACCTGAGCCTGCGGTCAGGAACCAGCGAGCACGCTTGGTCTTGATCATCAGTTCGCCTGTGTGGCCTGCGCGGGTGGGCTGAGGCCTCACACTAACTCAGAAACACCATTGCCTTCTCCGTTCTCCTGGCCTAAGCGGATGACGTCAGGCTGTAGAGTGACCATCTGTGTTCGTCACAGCGTCCTCTTCTGGCGTCTTCACTTTCCACCGGCATTTGTCAGAGAAAAGGGAAATCTCCTTCAGCTGAAAGGTGGGGTGGAAGCTCCCAGGACTGGCTCCCCCTCCCTCGTCTCCCCTCCAGCGAAGACATGTGAGGCTGGGACCAAGAACACTGCCTCCCCACTGACTCCAGCCTCCACGATTTACTCAGTGACGCTGCCAAGCAGAGGTGCCCGGTCCAAACCACAGCCCACTACTGCCCGTCACCCCTCAGGTCAGCCGCAACGTGTGCACGTATGTCGTCCACCCGGACGGGTGTTCCTTGACCACCTTCATCAAGGATCTGAGCAGTTACTCGCAGGGAGGCTGAAAAGTCCGCTGCTTTCTAAGAGACTGGTGCCAGGAGGTAGAACGTCGCAGGACGGAGGTCCCACGGAGGGTGACGGCAGGCCGAGGTGTCCGCGTCCCAGCGCAGACGGGATGAGTCTGCAACCGGGGTGCTTCGCGTAGACTCCTCCCAGAGACCTGCCACCAGGGCGAACTCGGCCCTTAAGCGCGGAGGCTCCCCCGCCCGCTACTCCGGGTTCACACTGCTTCGCCTCGCACCCCGCTCCTCCCGTGAAATCCATGCGCGGGGCCGCCCTGCAGCCACGTTCGACTTCCTGGCACCCCGGGGAAGTCTCTGCGGCAGAGGCGTCCCAGGAGGGGGCGCGGTTGGTGCAAGTCGCAGCTCACGCGGGTGCCAGCCCTGCCTGGCTGTGGGCGCGCTCCTTTTTGGAGCATCTGGAGATGCTGGCCAGTGGGTACCAATTAAGCCACGGTGACTAACATCAGCCTGGGAGGACTGCAGGCACTTGCTTATATTTCCTTGTTACCGTGGGCATGTAAGCTCTCATAGCCAGATGCTAATTTTGGATTATTTAGAATTAACTAATAATATCATGCTACCTCTGCCAAACAAGATAAGTGACCCCTTCGGGATAAAACAATGAAAGAGTTAAGGATGCTGTCTGCATGCTTCTCCTTGAATGGATGCGTTTCCTCCCAAACGCCGCAAATGAGAAAAGTTAAAACCATGTAAAGAATTAATATGCTGCCCAGCCAGTGTGGCTCAGTGGTTGAGCGTTGACCCTGCCCCGAGAGGTCGCTGGTTCGATTACCGGTCAGGGCACATGCCCAGGTTGTGGGCCTGATCCCCAGTGGGGGGCGTGCAGGAGGCGGCCAATCGATGTTCTCTCTCATCCATGTTTCTATCTCTCTCTCTAATATCAATAAAGAAACAAAAATTTTTTTAAAGAATTAGTATGCCATCTAAATGGAATGATGTCACTGCCATAAAGCTAAGCTGGGGAATCGGTGTGGAAGTGGGTTTCAGATTCTTACTTGGGCTCACATTGGAACGCTGTAGGCTACGCAGACATATCACATTATCTAGTGCCTTCAAATCTAATAAATCTTCAACTAACCGTGATATTCAGAGACAAGAATGTCAGAGTTCTCCAAATTCCCTGGTTCATATGGCTAACCAGAAACCCTTTCTGAGTTCAATCCTTCAGTTTGAAAGTCTTTCCAAACTATGTCTCTGTTTTCTTGTCCTAGTAACGTACAGCGTGCTCCCCAGAAAGTATTTATCCCAGAACCTCGGGATTATTCAACCATGCTCTGCCTGTGGAAAGTCTGAGAGACTGGGCTGAACTTGTAACCCCCTGGACGTGATCCTGTGCTTTCTCGCTAAGTATCTGCTAGGAATTCATCGAGTTGTGAGTCAACTCTTCCCAGTGCAAACTCGAGCCAAGGGGTCCTGCAGTTCCACCAAGGTCTAGGTCGACACACAAAGGTCCCCTGTAGTTTCCAGTGCGGTCACCACACACGAGGCACCAATGTGACGTGGAGGTTCAAAATGAGGATCTAGCCCTGCCGGTGTGGCTCAGTGGTTGAGCGTTGACCCTGCGCCAAGAGGTCGCCAGTTCAATTCCCGGTCAGGGCACGTGCCCAGGTTGTGGGCCCGATCCCCAGTGGGGGGCATGCAGGAGGCGGCCAGTCGATGTTCTCTCTCATCAATGTTTCTATCTCTCTTCCCTCTCCCTTCCTCTCTCTTTAAAAAAAAAATCAATGAAGAAAACAAAAATATGGATCTAGCTTATCCTGACCAGCACATCCACTGGGTAAGGCTGCAACCCCGTGTCTCACCCAGGGGTGCCTTGCAGGTCGTGAGGACAGGCGTTAAGCCGGCTGAGGGTGCAGAGGGAAGGGGGGGAAGGGAGCCGGGGAGGGCGGCCGTGAGTTGGCCTGGAAGGCGGGTATGAGATCTCCGGACAGGAGGACAGGCGAGGCCGCCCGGAAGGAGGGAGCAGCACCGACAGGCACCCGATGGCTCATAGGAAGGAGTCATCTGTCCATCTATGTGGACTGCAGTGTGGGTTCAAGGCCAGAAATGGGGCCGGGACAGGATAGCGCGAGGCCGCGTGTTGCGCGCTCCCGCAGTCGCTCTGAATTTAGTCAACACGGGAGCCGCCAGCAGTTGTTGAGCAGGAAGCGGGGACCCGACTTGGGTTGGGGCGAGGCCTTCCTGAAGGTCATTCTGACAGGAGTGGGGGGGCTTGGCTGGGGCGAGCCTGGAGGCCCAGCAGCCTGTGAGGTCGGGGAGCAGGCTGGAAGACGGGGCGCCAGGCAGGCAGCGCCGGCAGGATGGAGGGGGGCCTTGATGAAGTGGGATCCGCAGGACCTGCTGCTGTCTCGTCTCCATTAGATTCTCAGTGGGCCGAGCGATCCTTCCCCTTTCCGACCGGGAGGAGCGGACACAGACCCGGGAGCAGCCTGCAGCGCCCAGGGCGCGGTCTGAGACATTGGCGGCTACAGGATGGTCCCGGGGTGCAGAGCACAGCCGGGGGAATAGCCAGCGATACCGTAACGACGGTGCGGGGTGCCAGGTGGTGCTTGGATTGTTGGGGAGAATCACTCCATAAATTAAGTAACTGTCTACCCGCTGTGCTGTACACCTGAAACTAATATAAAATGATTCTGAATGTAGTTGAAAAATAAGATAAAAAAATAAGTAAGTAGGGAGGGTAGAAGGATGGTGGGGCTTGGAAGAAAGAACACAGTACTACACAGCACAAATCTTCCACGTTGAATGCGAGCAGGAAGACCACAGAGCCCATCCCCCCACCAACTGGCGGTGAGCGCCGGTCGGTCTGTAATTCAGACCTCAGTTTCCCCACTCGCTCAGGGCCCCACTGTCCCTTTAAGGCTGCCCCCGCAGAACCCATGACACAAGGACCTTTGTGATCCCCAGCGGAGGCCCAGCAAGGAATCCGCGGATGCCTGAGGAGGGTGGTGTGTAAGGCACCGCGCCCTGTGCGGTGGCCCTGAGCTCTGTCCTGTGCCGACCACACCCACCCCTCAAGGCTCCAGGGCGCAGCTCCCTGCTGTCGTCTCTGTCACACAGACCCCAGTGGGGGAGACTCGGGGCGCCAGGAAATCATGCTGCTGGGCCAGCTCAGAGGTCAAGTCCGACTCTGCCGGGCTCTTCGCCGTCACTGCCGATGACCGCGCAGCTGCGCAGGTTGCTGGCTGGCCCCCACAATCGCTGCCGTCTTATCTGAGCCCACGGAAGAAGTGTCGCGCAGACTCGAGCACCGTGGGTGATCGATTCCCCACGTGAAACTGGGAGGCCGCTCCCTGATGGCTCTGGCTGCGCCGTCACACCCGTGATCTGAGCGACAGGAGCCACGGGAACCCTTGAAGGTTCTGCCCAGACACCCACCAGGGTAGGACACAGGCGCGTCGATCCGCTCGAAGCCAGATTTGAGGGGGGCCGCCCACAAACGACACCGAGGTCAGGAAGAAGGGAAACGGTGGTGTCCTGGCTTTGTCATGATTCTCATGCGGTGGCTTCCACCCTGGCCCTGAATCAGCGTCACCTGAGATTATTTGTCCCCAGAAGATGCCGTGTCCAGGCCCCTGACCCTGAAGTCCATGGGGCCCCCACGTGCACTTTTAAACGATTCATTCTGGCGTCTTTTATTCATGACACATGAACGTCGATGGTCTTCTGGGTAAGCTGAGAATGGCCACAGGTGTGCACTCCTGCAGCCCACAGGGCACACCCGCGTGCTGCCCAGGCCGGGCAGCGTGGCCAGCGCTCTGGGGCCTCACCCCGCACTTCTCCTTTCCTTAATTTTATTTTTGTTTCTGTATAGTTAGCGAACAATATTATATTCGTTTAGGTGTAGGACACAGTGTTTCACCATTTCTATGCCGTGCAGTGTGGTCCCCCCACTAATGCTAGGAGTCGGCTGTCACCGTGCAAACCTGTCACAGTACTGTTGACTCGATTCCCCTCCCCCTTTCCAACCCCCTCCCCTCCCCTTCCCTCGGGCAACCGTCAGTTTAATGTCTGTTTCTATAAGTCTGGTTTCCTTTTGTTTATTTGTTTTATTTTTTAGATTCCACATATAAGTCAAACCACACAGTATCTGTCTTTGTTTCTGCACAGTGCAGAAAACCATCAACAAAACAAAAAGACAGCCTCCTGAATGGGAGAATGTATTTCGCCAGTGATATATATAATTAGGGGTGCATATCCAAAATAGATAAGGAACTCATACAACTAAATAGCAAAAAATAAATAAATGAATAAGAAATCCAATCAAAACATGGGCAGAGGACGTGAAGAGACACTTCTCCAAGGAAGACACACAGAGGGCCAATTAGCATATGAAAAGATGCTCAGCATCACTGGTCATCAGGGAAATGCCAATGAAAACCACAGTGAGATATCGCCTCGCACCTGTCAGAATGGCTGTGATCAATAAATCAACAAACAACAAGTGCTGGCGAGGGTGTGGAGAAAAGGGGCCCTCATGCACTGCTGGTGGGAATGCAGACTGGTGCAGCCACTGTGGAAAGCAGTATGGAGGTTCCTCAAAAAATTAAAAATACAAACTGCCTTATGGTTCAGCAATTCGACTTCTGTATTATTAAAAGAATATATGCAACCCCTATGTTCATTGCAGTGTTATCTACAATAGCCAAGCTATGGAAGCAGCCTATGTGCCCATTAATAGACAAGTGGATAAAAAAGCTGTGCTATGTATAGACAATGGAATATTACTTGGTCATAAAATAGAATGAAATGTTACCATTTGCCACAGCATGGATGGACCTAGCGGGTATTACGCTAAGTGAAATAAGTCAGTCAGAGAAAGACAAATGCTCTATGATTTCACTTATATGTGGAATCTAAAAACTAATGTAAACAAAACAGAAGCAGACTCACAGACACAGAACAGACTGATGGTTGCCAGAGGGAGGGGGTTGGGGATGGGGTGAAAGGGTGAAGGGATGAGAAGTACAGGTTGGTGGTTCAGAACAGTTGCAGGGATGCAAAGTACAGCGTAGGGAACACAGTCAGTGACAAGTGGGTGTGGTGCCAAGTGGGTACTGGAAAGACCGGGGGGCACTCTATAGAGTGTATGACTGTACGGCCACTATGCTGTACACCTGAACCTAATGCAAAATAGCATCAAATGTCCACTGTGATTGAAAATAAATAAAATAGATCAAGTGAAAAAATTTTAATAAGTAAAATTTAAAAAAATAAATCAACAGCCCTAGCCAGTTTGGCTCAGCAATTAGAGTGTCGGCCTGCGGTCCAGAGTCCTGGGTTCGGTTCCCGCTAAGGGCACATGCCTCAGTTGCAGTTTGTCCCCAGCCCTGGTTGGTCGTGTGGGTGTCAGCCACTCGATGTGTCTCTTTCACGTCGATGTTTCTCTCTCTCTCTTCATACCTCTCTCCCTCCCACTCTATCTGAAGATAAATGGGAAAAAAAAAATGTCCTCGGGTGAGGATAAAAAAATAAAAATAATAAAATAATAAAAATAAATCAACAAACAAGTGCTGGCGAGGACGGGAGAAAACGGAGCCCTACTGCACTGTTGGTGGGAATGCAGACTAGTGCAGCCACTGTGGAAACCCACTGATGGATGGATGATGGACGGATGAATGGACGGATGGATGATGGATGGATGGATGATGGATGGATGGATGGATGGACGGATGGATGATGGATGGATGGATGGATGGACGGACGGATGATGGATGGATGGATGGATGGATGATGGATGGATGGATGGACGGACGGACTGATGGATGGATGGATGATGGATGGATGGATGGATGGACGGATGGATGATGGATGGATGGATGGATGATGGACGGATGAATGGACGGATGGATGATGGATGGATGGATGGATGATGGACGGATGGATGGACGGATGGATGATGGATGGATGGATGGATGGACGGATGGATGATGGATGGATGGATGGATGGACGGATGATGGATGGATGGATGGATGGATGATGGATGGATGGATGGACGGACGGACTGATGGATGGATGGATGATGGATGGATGGATGGACGGATGGATGGATGGATGGATGATGGATGGATGGATGGATGGACGGATGATGGATGGATGGATGGATGGATGGATGGATGATGGATGGATGGATGGACGGATGGATGAATGGACAAAGAAGAAAATACAGAGCAATGAAGAACTAAAACCTTGCTATTTGTGACACTGTGGGTGGACCTAGGGGCCCGATGCTAAGTGAAGGAAGTCAGGCAGAGCAAGGCAAACCCAGCATGTGCTGAGGCCACTCGTACCCGAGGTCCCCGTGTGTTTCTGGGGCTGCAGTTGAGGCCAGGCCTTCATTCACGTGACCTGAGCACACATGAGCCCTCCCTCCCTCTCCCAACAAAAATATGTCACCAAAGCCATGCAAGGACACTAGTCAGCCTGTGCAAGGAGAGCTGGGAGGTTCCAGTCCCCAGCCCCGGGCCAGCTAAGGGGCCAGGTAGTGGCCGTAGGTTAGGGGAGGGGACCACAGTGCCAGGAGGGACTAGCCGTGATCCCAGGGGTCTGCATTCCCACCCAGCTTCTGTTGTGGCGAACGAGGAATGAGAGGCGGGCACCTCAGCTGGCAAACCCTAGGAGCTGGCGCTGTGACTCCCGAGACAGCACCAGTGAGCACAGCTGGATCCCAGGGGAGGGGAAGCCCCTCTTGGACTCAGCACCAAGGACCCCGGACCCTGCCCGCGCGGCCCCACGCCCGCCCCAATGGCACTGCGACGCCTGCCTGTGGTCAGTGTGGACTCCGCCCGCGGCTACAGGAGCTGTGGTCAGCCAGTCTTGCAGACGTGCCCCCAGCCTGTCCTGACGGACCCGGCAATGTCCGCCCGGGATTCCAGGGAGAGGCGAGGAGAGGAAGAGTCGTTCCCCCTCACCGTGGCCACAGCTTCATCTCCTGAGGGCCTGCTCACAGCCCGGCGCCTCGGCCGAGGCTCCATGCCCACATCTCTGCAGACGTGCGAAGGTGGGTGCTGGGTGGGCTCCTCAGGACCTCAGGACCACAGCTTCCAGCTCAGGAAGCTTCTCCTCCTGACCGCTGGACCCTTCCAGCATCTGGACTGGAGGACTGAGGGCTGGGAGGACTGGGTGGACAGGGAGGGCTGGAGGGCTGGGAGTACTGGGAGGGCTGGAAGGGCTGGAGGGCTGGGAGGGCTGGGAGGAGCGCAGGGTACCTGCAGGCCTGGACATTCTCAGAGCTGGTCAAGCCCAGAGGGCTGGAGGGGAAGGAAGCCATTGGAGACTCTAGGGATCATCTAACCCATCTTTCACTTCAGTGGAAACAGGCTTAGGATGGTTAAGAGATTGTCTAGAATCACTCAAAATGTTTACGGCCCAAACAGGGTGAGGACGCCCGGGGCCTTAACTTGTCACCCCGCATCCCCCCCCAGCGCAGTGTTTGCCGTGGAAGTCAGTCCGGCCCTGGTTGAGAGACGCCGGGCTGTTGAGGACAGGTTCCAGCCACCCGCAGACCAGCCCCACGGCCACAGGAAGCCCGTGAGCGAGTGAGGCCGCGGCAGGAAGAAGGAAGGGACCTGGCGTCAGAGGTGACGTGGGCGGCATGTGATGCAGGGACAATCAGGCGGGCGCAGCCAACTGGCACCTTGGGGATTGGAAAGAAGAGGTCACGGCACAGACGGAGGGAAGCGGTGTTACCGGTGTCATCCTAGCTTAAAAGGCAGGGCTGCTCAGGGTCCTGGGGGGCGTGGGGCGTGCTGGGAGGGGCCACCCGCAGGCAAGCGGGTCAGCGGTCCCTGAGCTGAAGGAAAGCTGGGACGAGGGACAGATGCCTGCGAGCTCGTGCGTGCACAGTGGCTTCCCGGGGCCTCCGCCCCCAGCAGGTCCTGGTGCCCACGGGTGCCTTCGGGGCGGGTGGGGTTTCGTGGGGGGTGTGAGCCAGGGAGGCTGGCACAGCCTGGCTGTGCTCTTTCCAGCACGTGGTTCTCCGTCCTGATCCTCCGAACTTTCCCACCGCCAGAGGCCCTAGGCCTGTGAGGCGCGGTGTCCCCTGGCTGGAAGGGGTTCCTTCCCACCCCGTGAACCTGCCAGGCCAGCCGATTCTGTTCCGAGGATCCCCAGCCGCTCGCTGCCCGGGCTCCCGGCCAGGGCCTGGCCAGACTGGAGCGCTGAAATTCTGTGCTTTCCAACCCGACTTGCCTTCTCCGCCAGGAAAACGCACCGAGAAGGTACCAGTTGAGCTCCTGGGGGTCGATAGGTTACAGTCCGGGCCGCCCCCGGGTGAAGCCTGCGGGAGGAGAGCCCGCCGGTGGGGCTCACTGTTGAACGTGGACCCTGCACCAGGACGTCGCCGGTTCGATCCCGGTCAGGGCACGTGCCAGGTTGTGGGCTGATCCCCAGTGGGGGGCATGCAGGAGGCGGCCCATCCATGTTCTCGCTCATCGATGCTTCTATCTCTCTCTCCCTCTCCCTTCCTCTCTCTCTAAAATCAATAAAGAAAAAAAAAGGAAAAAGGAATATAAAGGCGGGAGGAGAGCTGGCGGTGTGGGTGAACCCTCAGAACTGGCGTCCTGGAGGGATGGAGACAGCCGGCCTTTGGGCATTTCACCTGGCCCCTCTTCATTCAGCCTCATTGAGCAGCGTTGGAGGCTTGTCCTTCAGCCCCTCTGCAAGTTCCCGGGACCCACGTTCTTCTCCCCACACCTCGCCAGAAAGACCTCGCACTATGGACAAAATCCAGTGTGCAGCCCTGGTCAGTTTGGCTCAGCGGTTAGAGCGTCGGCCTGCGGTCCGGAGAGACCCGGGTTCGGTTCCCGCTAAGGGCACGTACTTCGGTTGCAGTTTGTCCCCGGCCCTGGTTGGTCGTGCGGGTGGCAACCACTCGATGTGTCCCTTTCACGTCGATGTTTCTCTCTTCCTCTCTCTCCCTCCCGCTCTGTCTGAACAAAAAATGCAAAAATGTCCTCGGGTGAGGATAAAAAAAAAAAAAAAAAAATCCAGTGTGCAGAGAACTCGGAAGCAGAAGAAAACCACGTAAGAACCACTTCGTCGGGAAGAACACGGCTCGGTTAGCTTCAGGCGCCGTCCTCCTGCCACCAAGCCGTGTTTCTTGTCATTTCCAGAATCAGCCTGCGAAGTGTCTGGTTATCATGCCCACAGCAAGACAGCTTGTTAGCCTCCACGGCTGGATGAAAGCCGGCCGCATTTTCAAAATTTCTGGCTTCACCCTTTTAACCCAAAGACTAACTATAAATAGATGGTAAAGTCTGGGATTTCCAGAGCTAAGTGCTGCTATAAATAGTTTTAAACATTTTCCCACTTCATGCTTTCTGAAAGAACCTTCTCCACTTCCTTCCGTGGGGAAGCTCTGGAGCGCCAGGGACGCCCCTCGCAGAATTTTATTGAGGGAACTGAACGAAACGCGCACTGAACCAGTTAGCAGCTCGAAACGTTGCTCAGTGAAGACCTGAGAATGAACCGATTTTACAGATTAATGACACGGCTCTGAGAAACGTGCTCTTAAATGAAGCTTTTAATGCCTGCATTCATTCTCTCTCATTACTGGGAGTTTTCTCTGGGGAAAAAAAAAAAAAATTAAGCCCAAACCTGGACCACTTGCTTCACAGCGGTTAAGTAAAGCGTATCCTAATTTTCTTGAGAATTTAGCTAGATGAGGAAGTCTGGTGTCCACAGGATGAAAAAACAAAGGAACAAAAAAACCTTTCACAGTTCCTTACACATGAACATCCAGAAAAGATGTGAGTTCCCGTCAGCTGTCCGCTGTCCGTGATTGCCTCCTTTCTTCTGGAATATTCTTAAGACACCCTGCAGCATGCACACAGAGACTCTGATTTAAAGCTTCGCCCCCCCCCCCCCCCCCCCCATGCCTGCCTGCGGCGTTGCAGCTCAGCCCCTAGAGCTGAAGGGCCCTCTCTGGAGAGAGCGACGCCTGCCTCCCAGCGCCCTCTGCTGCTGGCTGCTTTTGGTCGGAAAGGAAGCGGAACGTGGCCAGTCTAAGTAAAAGGAAATTCAGCAAAGAAAGAACAGCAAGGAGACCAGGTGTTAGTAAAACATCGGCCCCTGGTTTTTGGTTTTTGGTAAAAAAAATAAATAAATAAATAAAAGGGAGAAATGAGAGGCTATAAAATACATATATATTTTTTAGTTAGGCATTTATAAAAATTAATAGACAACTCTTAGCAGTTTTGGATCTACAAATGCTGAGCAAAAAGTACAGTTTTCATATATCCCCTCACCAACCACCCATTTCCCCGTTTTTAACATCTTACATCAGTGTGGAGCATTTGTTACCATCGATGAGCTGACATCGATACATTCTTACTAGCTGCAGTCCAGTTACCTGGGGGTTCCCTCCGGGTGTTGTTCACGCCATGGGTTTTGAGGATGTAGAACAGGTATCCATCATTACAGTATCACACGGAATAGTTTAACTGCCTCTGGTCTGCCTGCCCATCCCTATCTCCCCTCAAACCCCTGGTCTTTCAGGTTGGCTAGGTTCCCCTCGGCACGTGCATTTAAGATTCCTCGTCTGTTTGTGGCTCGAGGACTCATTTCTTTTTATAACTGAATAACCCTCCATTGCCCGGGTGCCCCCCGGTTTCGCTGTTTCCCTACTGAAGGACATCTTGGTTGCTCCCAGGTTTCGCAATGAAGAGTAAAGCTGCTGTACACATCCATATTCAGGTTTTTGTGTGAACATAAGTTTTCAACTCCTTTGGGGAAACACCAACGAGCATGATAAACTGGATTGTAGGCTAAGACGTAGAGGGAAGAAAGACAATCTGCAGACACACAGGTAAAAGACAGCCATGCGGCCCTGGCCAGTTTGGCTCGGCGGTAGAGCAGCGGCCCGCGGTCCAGTAAGTCACGGGTTTGATTTTGGCCAAGGGCATGTACCTCAGCTGCGGCTCATCCTGGCCCTGGTTGGGGTCACGTGGGAGGCAACCAGCCGATGTGTCTCTCTCACATCGATGTTTCTCTCTCCCTCTCTCTCCTTCCCTCCCACTCTATCTGAACAAAAATAGAAAAAATATCCTCGGGTGAGGATGAAAAAACAGACAGCCCTGTGAGTGGACTACCCTACCTACCAGCCAAGGAACACCAGGATTGCCAGCAAGCAGCAGAAGCTCAAGAAGCAAGGAAGGATTCTCCCCTAGAATGGTCAGAGAGAGCACGGCCCTGCCAGTACCCCGAGTTGGGTCTCCAGCCTCCAGAAGTGTGAGCCCCAGAAGTGTGAGTCCCCAGAAGGGCGAGGCAGTCATTTCTGTTGCTTTAAGCCACCCGTTTGGGACACTTTGTTATCACAGGGCTTGGAAACTAACACAAGGTCTATTCCTAGTTTGCTGACACTTGTTTTTCTTTTTTAAGTTGGAAATGGATATTGAAATGTGAGTCCTCCAGCTTTGTTCTTGTCCAAGATTATTTTGGTTATTCAGGGTCTCTTGAGATTTCATATGGACTTTAGGATGGGCTTTTCTATTTCTGTAAAACAAAACAAAAACAAAGAATTATGATTGGATATGGAGAAGGATTGCATTGACTCTGTAGATCACTTTGGGTAGTATTGGCATGTTAGCAATATTAAGTCTTCATTTCCATGAACTCAGGCCATCCTTCCATTTTTTTAAAAAATTTCTTGCGCCAATTTTTTTTTTGTAGTTTTCAGTGGAAAAGTCTTGTGTTTCCTTGGCTAAATTCATTCCTAAGGTTTTTTGTTGTTGTTGTTGTTGTTATTCTATTAGAAACAAAATTGTATTCATTTCCATTTTGGACTGTCCTGGTTAGTGTACAGAAACACAACCACTTTTCACATGTTATGTTTGTTTCCTGCGACGTTGCCCGTCGTTGATTAGCTCCAACAGTGCATTGTTTTTGAACCTGTAGTGTAATTCTATCCGGTTGCACTCCATGTATCATGCTCCGTCTTCTGGGTGAGCTGCTGACCCTTTCATCATTATGCATCTTGTTTTATTTGTGGTAGTTGCCTTTCCTCTGAAATCTGCTTATTTGCTATGAATATGGCCACTCCAGCTTTCTGAGGACTCGTGTTTTTGCGCATTACATTCCCCCTAGTTTTACTTCTCACCTGTCACTATATTTAAAGTGGTTTCCTGCAGTTGATGTTTGACAAAGGTGCCAAGACCACTCGGTGGGGGAAGGCCAGTCTTCACATGACTGTGCCAGGAGAACTGGATGTTCACGAGCCAAAGAGTGAGGGCGAACTCTGCTCTTACCCGCTGTACAAAAGGCAGTGCAAAGTTGTTCAAAGACGTAAACGTAAGAGCTACATTATAAAACGCTTACAAAATACGGAAATCTTTTTCTCTTTGTCCTGTTTTCGTTGTTTTCATCCTCCCCCTTCCTTGATTTAAAAAAAAAAAAGTGTTATTTAAATATTTATTAATATTACAGGTAATTTATTAAAATTTTTTTCTTATTTATTTTTTTATCCTCACCCAAGGATATCTTTGCATTTATCTTCAGATAGAGCGAGAGGGAGAGAGGGAGGAAGAGAGAGAGAGAAACATTGATGTGAGAGAGACACATCAAGTGGCTGCCACCCACACGACCCCAACCAGGACTGGGGACAAACTGCAACCGAGGTACGTGCCCTTAGCGGGAACCGGACCCGGGACTCTCTGGTCCGTGGGCCGACGCTCCATCCGCTGAGCCAAACCGGCCAGGGCCATTTACCTCTTTTTAGAAAATGATCTCTCATTGCACGTTCTCGCCGGTAGCGCTACGTGTTACAACACATAGACTTTCACGGTCCGGTTACAATTCCTGTCTCGTTTCAAAGAAAACAGCAAAGGCTCACAGCTCAGTCCCCTGGCCCTCACCCATGTTCCCTGTCAGGTGAGTTACAGCCACGCCCTGACAGTATTGTTTGCTTTCAGCCCTCACGCACATTTTAAGCCCTAAAGGGAGAAAATTGTTATATTTATCCATATATTCATCATTTCTCTTGCTCTTTCTCTATTCCGGAAGTTCCAGGTTTGCCTTTGCCTGGAAAATTCCCTTTAGTGGAAGGTGTGCTGGTATCAAATTCTCTTCATTTCCTTTCATTGGGAAACGTATTTTGCACTGTGGTTGAGTGTTTACCCTGCACCAAGAGGTCACTGGTTCGATCCCCAGTCAGGGCACATGCCCAGGCTGTGGGCCTGATCCCCAGTGGGGGGCGTGCAGGAGGGCCAGTCGGTGTTCTCTCTCATCGATGTTTCTATCTCTCTCTCTAAAATCAATAAAGGGAAAAAAAAGTATTTGCTTTCATTTCTGAAGGGCATTTTGGATTCATGCAGAGCTCTGGTTCGACAGGTGGCCTTTCCTTGCTTTTCTTCCAGCGCCTGGAAGATGTTCCACTGTCTTCTGGTCGCCATCGTTCCAGGTGAGAAATCTTCAGTTGTTCCGTGTTTTCTCCTCTGTAAGGGATGCGTTTTTATTTACTGCTTTATTTCATTTTTCTCTTTTTCCATCTTTCTTTTCTTTTCTTTTTTTTGGCTCTCCCACCAACATCTTCCAGTCTCTCTCTCTCTCTCTCTCTCTCTCTCTTCCTTCCTTCCTTCCTTCCTTCCTTCCTTCCTTCCTTCCTTCCTTCCTTCCTTCCTTCCTCTTCTCCTCCTCCTCCTCCTCCTCCTTCTTCTTCTCCTTCTTCTTTTTCTTCTCCTTCTTCTTTTTTACTATGTTTTTATTGGTTTTGAGAGAGAGAGGAAGGGAGAGGGAGAGAGAGGTAGAAACATTGATAAGAGAGAACATTGATTGGCCGCCTCCTGCACACCCCTCACTGGGGACCTGGCCCACAACCTGGGCATGTGCCCTGACCGGGAATCAAACTGGTCACCTCTTGGTGCAGGGTCAACGTTCAACCACTGAGCCACACCGACCGGGCTTTCCTCTTTCTTTTTGTAGTTTTATTATGATCTGTCTTAGCATGGTTTTCTTTGAGTTTCTTCTCATTAAGGTTCATTCAGGTTTATGTTCTTTCCCAAATTTGGTGAGTTTTAAGCATGTCATTTTTTTTTTTCCCCCAAATAACTTTTCTGCACCAACCTCTGTCTCTTCTCCTTCTAGGTCTCCAGTGACATAAATGTTGGAACTCTTGATATTGTCCCACAAGGCTCTGAGGCCCTATTAATTTTGGTTTAAATCATTGTTCTTTCTATACCTCAAAGTGGATAATTCCTACTGCTTGTTTTCTCCTGCCTTTTTCTGATGTCTCCATTTTGCTACTGAGTCCATCAAGTTCATTTAAAATTTGTTGATATTATATTTATCTTTCAGTCCTAATCTGTTTATTTTGTTATTTTTAAAAATAGTTCTCTCTTTTGGGAGCTTACTTCTACCTTTTGGTTATTTCAAGCATGGTTATAGAATCAAAGGCTTCATCCACTGATCCCAGGATCTGAGTCGTCTCGTTTGGCATTTGATTGTTTTCCCTGGAGAAGTGGCTGTTTCCCTGGTTCTCTCTCCAGGAATTCTGCATTCCCTCTCGGGCACATCTGTGAGGAGGCAGACCGTGTGCTGTCCGTCTCAGCAGCAGGCTTCCCCGTGCTCCCTGCGGCGGTCAGTGTTCCAAGACGTTTCTATTTTCTGCGGGTCTGTTCTGCACACTCACAGCTCTGGATGGGTGTAGGACCTGTGCAGATTCACGGACAGAGTTGGGGCACGACCTTCTCCAGCTCACTTCTGCCTGGGAGTCCCCCACGTTGTCCGAGTGCCCGGGCCTCTTCCCGGTCCCTCCTCTGCCCACAGACATAGTTTCTCTTGTTTGGGTTTTTTGGGTGCTGATGACACCACCACGGCGTGTGTTTCTGCAGCATAAGCTGGCCCCATGGCTGGACCAAAAGAGAATAAAAATGTTTAGAGGTTTTCCATGCCCTGCACTCTTCAGCTCACAGGGGCTCCTTTCTGGGTCCTCCGGCCAGAAAACCAGGCTGTCCCTCGGAATGTTTCTTGTGGAACACTGTGCAGTTCTGCAGTCAGGCCGCCTGGCCACAGTGGACGTCAGGAGGTAAAACACTCCTGGACACTCACGCATATTGGCCGTTCTCAGGCTTTGATCCCGCTCTCCTTGCTGTTGTTTATTCTGAGTGTTCAGGTCATCACTATTATATTCTCCTTAGAAACATGGGCTGTAGTCAGTGAGAGAGATAGGCACCAATAAAAGCTGGTGAATAAAACACTAAGTCTGGGCTGCCTCCCTACTGGTCTGTAAGCTCCCGGAGGGTAAGAACCCTCTCTCTCTTCTCCAACGTGATGCTATTGGTGCGGGTCCGGGGTGGCACACGGTAAGGTCAAAGTAATTGTTAAATTAGATGATACTGGGCAAAGAAGACTGAAGATATTGAGGTGATTAAGAAAAAATGGAATTTAACCTAAAATATATGTAGGGAGTCTAAATGGGAGACAGCATTGTAAGAATAGTCTCTCTTTTGCTGAAGGCTTGAGATTAATGGTGAAAACTCTGTAGAAACACCAGGGCTTTGAAAGATTTAAGTGGAAGGATTTTGCAGTTGTAACATTAAATAATAAATAAAGCTCTTGGCAGAGAGGACAAATCTGAGAGTAATATATGATTCAGTAAACAATAGAAATTGGCACGGGTTTCCAAAAGAGGAAAAAACAATCATTTCAAAATCTGGGCTTTAAGTTTTGATAAGAAAAATTGTACTAGAGTGTGGTACAGGAAATAGAGGGAGAGAGGAAGTCTGTTATCCCCTCTGAACAACACATCAGAGAGGCTTGGGAGCCAGAGACCGCGGAACTGCTGCCCTACAAGGTATCCGTGCCTGTCCACATGAAGCCATCAGAAAGACACTAAGGCCGGCCAGCGTGACTCAGTGGATTGAGTGTCGTCCCATGGACTGAGAGGTCCCAGTTCGATTCCCAGTCAGGGCACGTACCTGGGTTTCAGGCTCAATCACCAGTAGGGGGCGTGCAGGAAGCAGCCGATTGATGTGTCTCTCTCACATCGATTTCTCTCTCTCTCTAAAAAAAAATCAATAGTAACATATTTTAAAAAAATAAAAGAAAGACACTAAGAAGCTGGATAGTAAAAGGGTCACAGGTCAAGGTAACAGACACATGCCTGCGGTCACCTGTGCAGAGGGAATGACATTGTATAGGACAGCTGTTGACACACCTTGGCAGATAGCAAGGGGAATTCCCGGGGGGACTCTCATGGAGCAGAGAGTGATGGATGTTTAGTCACAAAGAGCTGCAGCTCATTCGAACGGTCTGTCTGCAGGTCAGTGTTTTCTTTACAGAAATAAGAGACATGGGGGAAAGGACCATTTCCAAAATGCGTATCTTTCAACAGAAAAAGAAGAGTGTTTAAATGACACAAATTATTAGAAGAGTAGATTAGAGAAATGGTATGGTTGAATCCTAACAGTCTTATTTCAGAAAATTTGAAGAAATTTATCAGCAAAAGTCTTTTGAAAAATAATTTTAATAATTTTCACTATTTGTTTTAAAGCATGAAAAGCCATAAACACTGAATATAACAGTACTGTCCCCATTTATGGCAAATGTTAGTATTATTGGATTAAAGACCTGAGAAAAACAGTGAGTGGGGGAAGTGAGGAGGCAGGTGGGTGCTGGTGACACTAATACACTGAAAAACGAACTCATAAAGCAAGCTGGAGAAAAAAAGAACTTTCACACCGTGGTGACCTAGCCAACCATCAGAAGGTCTTTAAACATATACTTTTGTCTGCAAAGTAATGAGCTAACTTGTAATGAAGTCTTTAAATATGATATTTGTCCTACTAGACGAACTATCATAAAATGGAAGTTAAGCTGCAGACAGAAATCATTGTGCTCACTATACAGTCCATTTTATCTGCCAAGATAAACAGAAGCATAGGAAGCTAAATTTAAACTGCATGAAAAATATCACTGACTTAGCATATACATAAACACATGCACCTCATGCAGATGTGGTGTGACCGTGGACGGAATGGTGAAAAGAAGTGGGAACCAGCATCCCCAGGTAGCAGTTGTGTGACCTGGTAAGTAAGAAATAAGTACTTTATCTGGTGAATATGTCAAAGTATCACCATAGAGATGCTTCCCAAACTTGATGGGAATGGAGGAACACAATGAGAATTTCAACCAAGACATAGAAACATAAGAAAATACCAAAAAGAAGTCACAGAGCTAAACAATACAATAACTGAACTACAAAGGACACTGGAGGGCTCATCAGCAGACTCGGTGAAGCAGAAGAGAGGACCAGTGATCTCAAAGACAGGGCAGTGGGGCTCACCCAAGCAGAGTAGCAGGAAAAAATAAAAAATAATAAAGATAGCTTGAGGGGCTTATGGTACCACATCAAGCAGACTGACATTTGCAGTTATGGGCCGTGGGTCCCAGAAGAAGATAAAAGAGGCAGAAAACTATTTGAAGAAATAATGGCTGAAAACTTTCCTAACCTGGAGAAAGAAACAGACTTTCAGATCCTAAAACCCTACAGAGTTCCAAATAAGATGAACCCGATTAGACCCACACTGGACCCAGAAAGTTTCACAGGTCAATTCTAACAAACATTTGGAGAGGATTTAATACTAATCTTCTTCAACTCCTGCTAAAAAACTGGGGAGCATGGGGGAACACTATCAAACTCATTCCATGAAGCCAGCATTACCCTGATACCAAAGCTAGATAGTGACACCTTAAGAAAATTATACAACAATATTTAGGATGAACATAGATGCAAAACCTCTCAAAAATTTTTTTACAGAGTTCAAGAACTCATTTAAAAAAATTGTATGATCATATACCATGACCAAGTGGGATTTCTCTCTGGATTCAAGGATGGTTCAACATTACACAGATCAATAAATATAATACATCACATTAATAGAGTGAAAGAAAAAATAAGCTTGACACACACAAAAAAACAAGTATCTCATGAGCTCACATATATACATTCTAAAAAGAAGTCAAACGTAACAGAATATAATGTTTACTTGAAGCTGGCAAATGGGGAAAACAGGAATAATGATCGAAGGGCACAGACTTTAGTTATGACATACATAAGTTTTCGAGACCTCATGTATAGGATGATGACTGTAGCTGTAATTTTTCTTCCTCTATTGAGGTATACCGGATTATAGCTAATAATGATGCATTATATACTTGAAATTTGCTACAAGATTTTAAGTGTTCATACCACACACAAAAAATAACTAGGTGAGATGTACATGTTAATTAGTTTGATTGTGGTAATCATTTCACAGTACATACCTATACCAAGACATCATGTTATATACACTTTGATATACATAATTTGTATGTCAAAAAGAAAAAAAAATAATTACTTTATTTAAAGAATTACAATATATATAGAAAAAGCTTTGAACTGAATGATACAAATATGATAAATCAAATTTTGTGTGGTACATACGGTTAATGGAATGCTTAGAAGGGAATGTATGTCTTTAAATGCATTTATTAGAAACAAAAAAAGGTGGTGCACCGAAGGGTCAGCAGTTCGGTTCCCACAGAATTCAAAAAATCTTAAGTATTGGGAATGTGTTAACCCCATGGGAGAAAATCTAAGTTTCCCAAAATTCTCGTTTTCATTTGAAAGCTCCAATGTTATTATTGGCAACACTATCAGTTGTGTTCCTTGAAGTGACAGAATCATTTGGTTCATTTTGGAGAAAATGTCCGCCAAAGAATCGTAGCTTATCTGTTTTTCTTTCAGATAAAAATGATGACCCAGGAAGAAATCAGCAAGTTCAGCTCACAAATCGAAGGTTTTTCCCCCAAAGAACTAGTGTGTGTCAGTGTGCACCACGCCCCTCTCTCACCCACCACACACGTGCTACAGGAATGTGTGCTCAAGGGTCGAGAGTTGATGAACCTAGGATTTTTGTATCGGGCATCAAGGACATTCCTAAGTGACATGAGTGTGCACTTCCTGCAGGAAGCACATGGAGATGGGACCTGGTGGCATGGGGATTTTGGTGTCACTGCCTGATGTTGCTGAGGGACCAGCAGGTTTACCCACCATCACTGCAAATTCAGCCCAGTGGAAAGGGCAAATCACCTCTCAGTGTCATGAGAAAAGTTGGGTGACCTTGGAGCACTTGCAAGCATCTTGGGGAGCTTCAGGGGTTCAAGGTCCACACTTCAAGCAAACAAACACTGCCTTACACTGACCTGTGGTCCATCCCGGGAGGGGAGTGGGGGTCCCGTCCCCCAAAGTTCATGAACTGTGCTGAGGAGGGGCAGACACCTGACCTGAAGGGCAACCCTGGTGACATCAAGAAGAGGAACAGGGGCCACAAACACCCACTAACAGAAGCCCAGGAAAACAGGGAGAACGTGGTTTGTGACAACTGTGAACCTCTAGGGGAGGAAATATATATATATGTATGTGTATATATATATGTATATATATGTATATATATGTATATATATTTTTATCCTCACCCGAGGACATTTTTCCATTTTTTGTTCAGATTGAGTGGGAGGGAGAGAGAGAGAGAGAGAGGGAAACATCGATGTGAAAGGGACACATCGAGTGGCTGCCACCCGCACGACCGACCAGGGCCGGGGACAAACTGCAACCGAGGTACGTGCCCCCAGCGGGAACCGAACCCGGGTCTCTCTGGACCGCAGGCCGTCGCTCTAAGCGCTGGGCCAAACCGGCCAGGGCTGTTGTTGAAATCTTTTAGAAGAAATATGCCTCTTGTTTTTGTTTACAAATAAAAAGTGAGAGCTGGCCAGATGGAGGCAGAGCCCTGGGCCGGCTTCGTCAGGAAGGGCAGGTGTTCTCGTTCAGCCTCTTTCCACTCCACCCGGGGCCGCCCCTTCGCCACCACGCAGGGCGGTCCCTCTGCAGCACAAACAGCCAGCGATCGGCATGCAGTTCAGCTTCCGTCCAGTCCACACTTGAGTTCACCCACCTGCAATGGGGGTGGTCCCGGGGCCCTCAGCCACACACCACTCTGTGCTACAATCACAGTCAAGTTCACTCAGTTCTGCAGCACCTTGCTCGGTGGAGCTTCCAGAACCTTCTGACAATCAATACATTAGCATGATTACTTGTCTTAGTTTCATCCCCAAGTGACGTCGTCTTTACCTTCTGAAGGTCATGAAGCTGGTGCCCTGTGTCTTTTCTTGTATGTTTATGTTTTCAGCTTCTCAATGAATATTTTCATGTTTAACTCCCATCTGGCTTTTATTTTGGTGTAGGTGGTACACAGCCCGTGGTCTTCGGACTCTTCACTAGTGAGTGACTGTGCCTGCTGGACCAGCCCCTCAGCGTGCCCGTCCTGCTGCTGGAACAGGTGCCGCCCGGCCAGTAGGTTCAACAGTGTGAACTCAGTTACAGCTCTGGGGGGCAGCAGTCCAAAACGGGTCTCACTGGACACGAGTCACGGTGTCAGCAGGGCTGGTGTCTTACAGGGTTCTGGGGGTGGGGGGGGTGTCCATATTCTCCTTTTCCGAGGCTGCTCCTCTCTCCTCGGCTCCTGGCCCCTCCCTCCCTCCGTCTTCAGAGCCCACAGACAGGAGCAGAGCCCTCCACTGGGTCCCTCCGAGCTCCTGTTCTGCTTCCTCCGTCCAGTTTTAAGGACCCCAGTGATTAAACTGGGCCCACCTGGATAACCAGGATTATCTCGGGGTCCTCTGACTGGCCATCCTAATTCTTGTCGAGTCCTAAATACCCCGTTACCATGTAAATTAGCATATTCACAGGTCCCAGAAATGCCATGGACACCTGGCGGGGGGGGGGGTGTTATCATTCCATCCACCACACTCAGCATTGCTCCTCTTCGAAAACTTTTCATTTTTCCACATAAATTTTAGAAGGCATTTGTCGAGGTCCTACTCTACTCAGCTCTCCTCCTCCTTGGCACCTCAAGGTGCCCTAAAAAATACCCAGTTAGACTTTTATTGAATATGTATTAAAGGCATAGCATGTGGCTGGGTATTTTATACCTCCTAACAATCAATGATGAAAACCAAATTTCCATGTATCATGTCAGAGGAATTACTTTTCCTTCTATATAAAGAAAATATTAAATGGTTTCATTATCATCATTATCATTATCAACTCTATTACTGATATGTGATGGTTAGTTAGTGTTCTAGACATGTCAGCTTTTTAAAACATTTGTTATTGTTGAAAGTATTACAGATGTCCTCCTTTTCGCCCCACTGACCACCTCCCCCGGCCTTCATTGCAGTGTTGTGTGTCCATGGGTTGTGCATATGTGCATGTCAGTTCTTTGGTTCAGTTCTTCCCACCTCCCCGCTCTGAGATTCGTGTCTGTTCCATGCCCGGTTCAAATCTATTTTGTAGTTGTAAACTTGCGTTCTTTTTCTTAAAAGGGTTCTCACTCCACCAGCTGAAAAGTTCCAGGCCCCACAGAACCTGCTTCCATTCCAGCAGTAGCTGCCACCGATGCCACCTGTTTACAGCCTGAACCTTAGCAAGCCTTCCTCGAGACCCCTCCCCCTTCCTCCTCCACCCCTGCTCTGACTCCTGAGACACCCTGCAGCCATCTCTTGCAAAAGGTCAGCTTTGCTTCCTTTTCTTGTCAGTTCTGAACTGCCTGTTACAGGTCCATCACCCCTCCCCACCCCAGCCCTCAGTCAGGGCCCCATCTGCCTTGACCTTCAGCTCCGACACACAGCACTGTGTGGGCGGGATACACAACAGGCGCCGATTTGAATCAGCACTTTTTGTAAAACCTCGACACACGCAGGACGTCCACCGCCAGGCCCTGCCTCCTCTCAGTCACGACGTCAGTCCTTTCTGGACATTTGCGTACAGGATATTGCTTTAGTTTTCACGGAAAGGGGGCGATGGCCTGTACTGCCCAGCAGCGTGCCTCTGCCACCTGAGTCTGCAGAGCGGACAGCGCGCCTGATCCGCGTGCTCCCTTCCCACGCTGCACAGTGTCCTGTGCCACCTCCCGGACGTGGGTGACCGTCCTGCTGCTCAGGCCCTCTTAAGTAGCCTTACTGACCAAAGGCTTTACATCTGTGCGCTTCCAGTCAATTCTGCCCAATTTTCCTCCAGAAAGGCTGCATGTAGGAATTCACCTCCTGCCGTCCACACGTGGTCACTGTCGAAGTCTCAGTCCATCACCTCCTGCCGGAGGCCTAGTGCCGGCCTCCAGGCTGCTCCCAGTCTGTTCTCCACACAGCCTACAAGAACCAGTTTTTCTTTTTTTTAAAAAAACTAAGTTAATCACATCACTTCCCTCCTTAAACCTTTTAGTAGCTTCCCAGGACCTTTGAGATGAAGTCTGGTCACTTACATGTCCCCTAAGACCCTGCTGTCATCTGCTTCTTGCCTGTTTCCTTTTCCAACCCAACCCCGTGACCTTGGTCTCCTCCTCACTCACTTTCTCTGCTGCAGTCTCCAAACTGGGCCACGGGGATCCCTGAAAATCAGTGACAGTGTAGTCATGAGAAGTTTTAAGGGACCCAGTCTTCTGGTGCTGAACTTTCCTGAAGCTGACCTGCTGTGAGCCTCCTTGGAGACCAGACCCCCTTGCATTTGGCCCCGCCCACTGGGCCCACCCCAAATCTTACCATATTGTACTGCAGCGGGGTGGAAAGGTGTAACAACCTTGAAGACTCGGAAAGATAATTAGACAATTTATTTAAAATAAGACACCATTAAGACAGGCATTTCATGTAAAACTTTACCTTTATTTACAGTAGTTACACATCAGATTTCGTGACATATGTTGATTAAATTATACTGCTAACAGTAGTAATAGCCCAATCCAGCAGAATTTCAACTCTTAGAACCTTGATGAAAGTCTGATCAAGGAAAGACTTTGAAGCTAAAAAGATATTCCATTAAGACCAATTCTGCGAATGAAAATGTTTTCAAAAAGAAAAAGGACCAATGTAAAATTCTAATTGGTAAAAATCTTGAGTATTTTTAAATGGCTGATTGTGGGTATTACATCACTATGGTATTTAGAACCCATGGGGTCCATGTAAAAGATTTCTGTCACCATTTTCTTTTAAAAATGTCATTTACAACTCATCAGAACTTACTTCTTTTAATTTTAGATACTGACTTAAAAGTGTGTGCAGGAAGTACACAGCCTTCTTTTCGGGGGCATCTGAATGAAAAATAAAACTGTGCGGCCCAGTGCAGTGCTCCCCAGGGGCTTCTCAACACCTCAAGCCCTTCAGGTAGGCTGTCCTCACCTGACCCTCCCCGCTCCCTCTCCCCTCCAGCCTTGCTCACACCACCCTTAAAGCTGCATCTCAAGTGTCACTCTTTGTCCCCAAAGCCAATGAGATCTCCTTAGTATGTTCCACTGCACCACGACTCCTTCTCATAAGTGCCCACAAGGAACTCCTTGCGGAGTGTAAGCACCGGGAAAGCCCAGATGGAGTCCGCCTTCCGTTACATCCGAGCGCCAGTGCATGCAGGCTGGTTAGTTGTGCTCCTTAAATGACCGCTGTGTAGAGGGGCGGGACAGGAAGTCAGCGTGCAAAGGTTAAAGCTGTGCATGGTAAGGAGGTGGAGGCAGAGGGTGTGCAGCTTCAGAGCGGGTAGAGACAGGAAGGGAGGGTGACTGCGGAGGAGCCCAGGGGATAACTGAGTAGGCAGGGACCTGTCTGCATATAACAGGATGAGAGACTTCAGTTCTCTGTCTCCCTACCAAGACAACGCACAAAAGTTCACAACCCGCTCTGCATGTTTAGGGCCTGCAACACCCTGATTGCTCCTATCTGATTCTTCTTGACAAAAAAAGTTAACAACGCAGGCAAATACGGGGGCGAGTCACCGGAAGTCACACACATGCACGGACCTCATCCACACAGAGTGCACCGTGAACGCTGAGCCTGCTTTACCTCTCCATACGCCTTTCCCAGTGCAGGGCTGTCTGGCCTCGACTAGAGCAGCATGAGCACTCTGGCTGCGCGTCACCCACACCCGGGACTTCCCCCTCCAAAGAAACCTGGTTCTCACCAACAGTGCATTACTCCCCTGACGGACATCGCTCTACTGTGTGATGCTTCTGTTGGCACCATCATTGTGCAAACGCTTGTTCCTGGAGAGATCTCCGGCACCTGGCTCTGTCCTCTAAGATCACCACCTGTCAATCCTGTTACACTCAGTATAGAGAGTCAAGGAATGTTGCCACCATCCTGGCCCTGATCAGAATTTTCCACTGAAATGCCTTCTTGCGTAAAGCTATCCTATAAGCTTCCATTAAGAAAAAAATGTTTTCACTTAAAGCCCTTGCCATTCTTTTTTTTCTTTATATTTTATTTTCTTTATTGATTTTAGAGAGAGGGAGAGGGGGAGAGAGAGATAGAAACATTGATGGGAGAGAACATTGATTGGCTGCCTCCTGCATGCCCCACACTGGGGATCAGGCTCACAACCTGGGCATGTGCCCTGATGGGGAATTGGACCAGCGACCTCTTGGTGCATGGGTAAATGCTCAACCACTAAGCCACACCAGATGGGCTGGCATTCTTTTAAAATGTGACTTTCTCACCCTGGCTTGTGATGCTCAATGGTTAGAGCGTCATCCCTTTGACTGAAGGGTCTTGGGTTCAATTCCTGGTCAAGGGCATGTATTTTGGTTGCATACTTCAACCTCCAGCCACGGTCAAGAGTGCATGTGGGAGGCAACCAATCAATGTGTCCCTCTCACTTCGATGTTTCTCTCTCTTCCTCCCTCCCACTCTCTCTAAAATCAATGGAAAAATATCCTCAGGTGAAGATTTAAAAAAGTGCAATTATCTCTGGACAGGGTTACATATTAAACCACATTTCCTGTGGTCCAAGGACAGGAGAAGTAGTCAAAGCCCCTGGATCTGTTTTCACATCAATAAAACAGCAGCCCAGCTCTGGCAGGTGTTGTTCAGTGGCTAGAGTGTCCCCCGAGCACCCAAGGGTCTCGGGTTTGATTCCTGGCCAAGGGCACATACTTGGGTTGCAGGTTTGATCCCCAGCCCTGGTCGGGTGCATGCGGGAGGCAACCAATCAAAGTGTCTCACACAGATGCTTCTTCTTTTCTCTCTCTCTCTTCCCCTACCCACCTTCCACTGTCTCTAAAAATAAATGAAAAAACAAAACAAAACTTGGTGAGGATTAACAACAAGAATAGCAGCTCTGCCAACTGAGGTTTTTGTGAAGGGCACAGAAGTTATCTGAGCACCTTATGTACTCCATGTGCACACGCAAAGCACTTTGCTACACAAAAACTAAGGCTCCTTATAAGAAAATCAGAAAAGTCCAAGAGCCAGGTACTTGGGAAGTGGAGCAAGGTGCATGGGAAAAGGGCTGACCACCAGGGTGGGAAAAGGCTGTCCCGCCTGTGTAAGCCTGTCACAATCATCGCTGCTGCGGTGGAAGAAGGGCCTAATTCTGCACCACCCTAGTGGCCAGACGGTGACTGGCCGCCGTCTGAGGGCGGCGGGCGGCCGGTCGGGGCGGAAGGAGCCGGGCGAAGACGGCGCGCGGAGCCGGGAGGATGCTGCTGTCACCGGTGCTCCACAGGCACTCCATGCGCACCTGCCAGGGAGAGAGGACAGAACCAGGAGGGAGAGGGTGGGAGCCACCTTGAAAAGGAAGTAACCTAGCAGCTAGGCCTGCCTGGCAGACGACCCGGGGCGCGAGATTTGATAGCGCTTGTCTCGCCCTATGGGAACTCCTGTGAGTCTATGCGGTCCTTCCCGCAGGGAGCCTGACAAATACTGTGAATGCCCGAGTCCCCTCCTAACTGGGGACGGCTCGTCTGCGGAACAGTAGAGGTACAGCGCGCACCTGTGCACTCCGATCAGGGGGCGTCTCGGTTTCGTGCGCATCACCGGCCCACAGAGCATGCAAGCTGGAGGTAAGCGTTCCTTCAAGCCAACCCGTGCCCAGGCTCCGACCGAGGGCACTGCCAGGCCCCTCCTCTGGCCCGCACCCACCTTCACCTCGCTCAGCAAACCGGCCGCCACTTGCGGTTCGCGGCTGCAGCCAGACCCAGCTTTGGAGCATGCGCAGAGGCCAGAGCCGGCGGTCCCCGAGCCCCCACGGCTGTTGCGCTTCAACCGTTAGCCGCACTCGACCAATCAAGAGTCGTGTTGTTGCCGAGGAGCCCCGCCCCCGACGGGGGGACCATGGAAACGGGCAGCCAATCAGGAGTCTTGTTGTTGCGCGGAGCCCCGCCCCCGGCAGGGGCACAGGGTGACGGGATAGGGTCATGGGGTGTGAGCGCTCCTGAGCAAGCCAGCCCGGAGGGCCGCGGCGTCCCCTTGCCCCGCGGCCGCGAGCAGCACGCCCGGCCCCGCACTCGCCCGTCCGCCAGCCCGCTCCCCCTCGGCGGCGGCGCGGCCCATGCGGCTGGGGGCGGTGGCCCGAGCGGGCGCGGGCTGGGCGTCTCAGGTGCGGCCGGCGGCCCGCGGAGGTGAGGGGGCGGTGGCGGGGCCGGGCCCGGCGCGGTGATTGGCCGCCGTCCGAGGGCAGCGGGCGCCGGCCGGGGCGGGAGGAGCCGGGCGCAGTCGGCGCGCCGAGCCGGGAGGATGCTGCTGTCACTGGTGCTCCACATGTACTCCATGCGCTCCGTGCTGCCGGCCGCCGTGCTGCTGGGCACGGCCCCCACCTACGTGCTGGTCTGGGGGGCCTGGCGGCTGCTGTCCGCCCTCCTGCCCGCGCGCTTCTACCAGGCGGTGGACGACCGGCTCTACTGCATGTACCAGAGCATGGTGCTCTTCTTCTTCGAGCACTACACCGGGGTGCAGGTGAGGCTGCGCGCCCCGCCGCACCTGCCGCCCTCGCCTGGGCCCGGGGCGCGGGCGCCGCCGGCAACGGGAGGGTCGTTAGTCCCGCCCCGCAGAGCCGCCCCGGGACGTGTGCTGCTCGCGCGTCCTCCCCGCGGGGCAGCGGCGGGCTCACTCCGGGTCCGGCCCCGCGCTGCCTTGCAGGGACCGCGGCACCTCTGGGAGGCGGCGGCAGCCGAGCGCTGAGCCGCACGTGGGGCCCCCCCGAGCGCCCCTCTGCCCCTCGGGGAGCCCGGCGTCCGCGTGCTTGGCGAAGTGGGTGCTGCTGCTGGAAGTAGGGCGAGCAGTTGACAGTTTTTGGCGTTTGGTGAAAGAAGGTGGTGCTGGTGAAACTCAAAAGTGCGCTTTCACAAATCCGAGACCTTCTGAAACAGATCGTCACTGTTTGGACAAGAAGCCCAACTTTGTTCCGCTCCTTCCCCAGTCTAAGTGAGGGCCGGGCGAGGAAATGGATACATTTGTTACTGAAGAAGCCCTGCCTTAGATAAAATTGTTGCCAACTTTGACTAGGCTGAAATGTGTGGCTAATCTGTTTTTTTTTTTTTTTTGGTCTGATTACTTTGTTCCTTTTTCTATAGAGATTGGATTTGTAGATTCAATTGTAAAACAAAAGTAGAAGGGCCTCCTCACTTTATTTAGTTCTTTGACGTGTCATACAAAAACAACAATTGGGAATTTTTCTTTTATCTCCCAATTTGAAAAAAAAAAAGAGCTTCATTCTTGGTTATTTAGTTACTCCTCTTTTGGTTTGGTGGCGGAAGGGAATAGGATGGCATTGTTTTGTCTTTTTGACATTGCTCCCCCCCCCCTTTTTTTTTTCATCAGAGCAGTTGTGTTCACCCTAGTGTCAGTCACTCAGCTACTATTTTGACTTATAGAGCTGCTGTTGATTTCCTGATGACTTGAGTTTGCCCCAGTTGGAGGTTGTTTTTTGGGCGGAGAGAATTAGAAGAGACCAGGGTCTCCATTTAAACCAGTATCACTGTTTACTAGGAGAGAAAGATAGCTCTTCCAGAAACTGATTTCCTGATAGTTGGCTTTTAAAGTGGGCCTCATTTAAAATTTTCACTGATGTAGACCTATCACCCCCCCCCCCCACCGCCCTGTGCTCTTCACATTCATCCAAATGTATAGTTTTATCGTGATTAAGTGTTTAATTTCACATCATATGACAGCTAGCCTGGACTCAGAATGTATTATAAAGTCAGTTACCTCTTAGAAAAATAATTCTACCTGTGCTGGGTTATTTTATTTTTGTTCAAAGAATGTAACAATTCCATGCACTATAATGTACAAGGTACCATTGAAGTACTTTGTGTTATGTAAGTTTTTCATTTTAAAAAATAATTGTAAAATTTCACAATGTTTCTGAAATTGTGTATCTTACCCCATGTCCTGTTCATTATAGACCTCCAGTTTTATTTTTGAGTTCTCAGCACATGGTGTGTGTGTGTGTGTGTGTGTGTGTGTTTAATTTAAAAGTTTGAATTATATTTGAAGGCCATCAGATATCCTTTTATAAATGTGGGTCCCTTGATGGAGTTTTTAATAATCCTAGAACTCATTGCCCACTGATCACTAAATACAGGTTATGAACATTTAATAAAAATGTAGGTCCAAGGGTTTCTTGTCCATGCATTATTCTTTGGCAAGGAGGTATTTGCTGGTTAGTAACAGAACAGGGTATTTTTGCGGGAAGAAGGGGGTCCTTTTTCTGGAATTTGAGGTTCCTAGGTAGACAATGCTATTTTCTAATATTTCTAATGGTTTTCTTTAAGATTAAGTCAATAGAGGAAAAAAATAGCTGTTTTTAAAGATGAACCCAAAGGAAAAGGATTTATAAGAATGGATATTCTGTCACCTTATTTTTACTTAACAGTTTTCATCAGTGACTTTGTCATTGCAAAGTTTCTATTAAAATTTAAACTTGTGTCTTGACCGGTGTGGCTCAGTTGGTTGGGCATTGTCCCTTGCACTGAAAGATTGCTGGTTCGATTCCTGGTCAGGGCACATGCTCAGGATGCAGGCTTGATCTCCAGTGGGTGGTATGTAGGAGGCAGCCAATCCATGTTTCACTCTCACATCAGTGGTTCTCTCTCTCTCTCTCTCTCTCTCTCTCTCTCTCTCTCTCTCTCTCCCCCTCTCTCTCCCTCTCTCCCCCTTTCCCTTCCTCTATCTCTAAAATCAATAAAAAGTCTTTTATTTATTTATTTATTTTTAATTAGCTTGTTTTTCTTGTTTTGCTAAGGGACCTCTTTTTGTTTTGTTTTGTTTTTTAACTTGAATTGTTCATCAGCTTTCATTTGTAAGGCCCGTGATGATTCTTTTTGTTCCATATAAAAGAATCATTAAATTATATACATTACAGAAGTTTTTTCAAATTAGATTATTTTTGAAATGACATTTTAATGCTTTTAAATTCTAAGTTTAAAAACTATGCTTCATAATAGTTGTGAGACAGTATTTTCTTATGCATGAAATTCTTAAGCTGAAGACAACAAGTAGGTTCATGAAGTTCATGATCTGTGCTTGGCAGGTAAACCTTCTTCCAACAAGTATACTTAGATATTCCACTGGATTCTAGGTAAACATTCTGTTCTTCTCAAACATTCTTTCCTAATTCACTACTTTATTTTCATATGCATGCACCTTTGAGACAGGAAAACATTTCAACCACTATTACTAAAATCACTGTTTATAACCTACTCTTCAGGTTTTCCTAGAATCTCATTAGTGCTGAAACCAGCTGCATACCTTCTTCACTGTTTATTCCTTTGGGATTTTAAACGTTTATCTCTATGTTAATCTGAGATCCACTGACAGAACACCTTTTCACTGTTTGAGGGAGCACTGATTTGAGTAAGCAATTGTATGAAGTTCCTGTGGCTGCCATAATAAAGCACGTCAAATTTAGTAGCTTAAAACAATAGAAATGTGTCCTTTTCCAGTTCTGAGGCCAGATGTTGGGAACCAAGGTGTTTGTTGGCCTGCACTCCCGCTGGAGGCTCTAGAGGTCAGTCCTGGCCTCGTCTCTTCCAGCTCCTAGTGGCCGCTGGCCTTCCCTGGCTTGTGGCCACGTCGCTGCACTCTGCCTCTGTGGCCACCTGTCCCCTCTGTCTGTCTCAGCTCTTCCTCTCTTTTGTAAGGACACTTGTCGTGGGGTATAGGACCCACCCAGACACTCTGGGGTGATCTCCCCAACTCAGAATCTTGACAATATGCACAGACTTGTTTTCCAAATAAGGTCACTGTCACAGGTTCTGCACTTAGTCTGGGGACACGGCTTTTTGAGTCATCATTGAAACCACCACCAGAAAAACTCCTGAGTTCTGCTTAGTCAGTGTTTTGTTGTTTCTTCGTTTAACTTTGCCCCATGTCTTTGGGTATTTTGAAGCATTCTGCTCTCTACCTTCTTTAACATGCTAAATAAAGTAAAGGGAGCCTGGGTCTATATGCCAAAGTTACTTTTAAAATAATTTCCCATAAGTTTTACTGTCCAATTTTCATATATATCTTCACATATTCCTAAAATAGAGCATTTGAATAATCTTATTTTCAGAACCACTCTTTATTCTGTATAATAATAACCAATTTATTATTCATGGGTTCTTTGAATTCTTAATTGATTTTTACATTACCATCTTGTGATAGCTCACCCCCCCAAATAAATAAATCAAAAACAAATTGAAAACCTGATAAATTGGAGGTAATATAACTTCTAAACTAGACTTTATTGTATACAACATGGGGAATACATTGGCATTTGGTTATGTTCGCCACTGTAAAACCCAGATGAGGTACGGGGATGTGTGATGTTGGGGACCCCGAAAGAAAAGGGGCCACATGGCTGTCCTGGAGCTGGAGGATAGCGAGGACTTGTGGACGTGAGGAAGGAGCCGGAGTGCTGGGGGAGGAAGTGGCCGGGGCTCCGGCAGGAGCAGTGGCAACTTGATTAGTGTAACCTGGAGCTGAGGTGAACCGGACCCAAGGGTGTCTGTTCTGCATTTCTACCCTAATGCTGAGACCATGGTATGAATGGTACTCGGAGGAGTCCAGCTAGCTAATGACAAATCTTTTTAACATGTTTGAGCTGATAAAAGTTCATGTAAGTTTTTCTTAAATGTCAGAATTCTTTAAAAAAATTTTTGCCCTTTCCCCTTCTTCCAATAGCATACACTAAAAACTGATCATTGAGCCCTGGTCTGTGGGTTCAGTGGTTAGAGCGATGGCCCAGGGACCGAAGGGTCCTGGGTTTTATTCTCTGTCAAGGGCATATACCTGGGTTGCAGGTTCAGTCCCCAGTCCTGGCTGGGGTCCTGTGGGAGGCAACCAGTCGATATGTCTCTCACAGTGATGTCTCTCTGTCTTTCTGTCCTTTCCCTCCCTTCCACTCTCTCTAAAAATAAATGGAAAAATATCCTCAGGTGAGGATTAACAAAACGAAACAAACAAAAACCCCCTGATCATTGATATTTGCAAGCCAAAAATATCTAGTGATGTGATAGATGTCTTCTCATCAACACCTAATACAGATTTTTTTAAATTTTAAGAAATCCTTTTTTAAAAAATTGATTTCTTAGAGAAAGAGGTAGGGAGATAGAGAGGTAGAACATCGATGTGAGAGACACATTGATCTGCCTCCTGCATGCCCCCCACTGAGGATCGAGCCTGCAACCCAGGCACGTGCTCTGACCCACACCAGCTAGGCCCCAATACAGATTTTAGTTACCATTTTTTTGCTTGAATTTGTTTGAATTTGCTTTAAAATATATTTTACTCTGATGGCTTTGCTTGCCAATTCTCTCTTCTCCAAATGCTAACATATACATTATAAGAGTAAAATGTGAAATTTGATATAAAATAAATGACATTTTCTACGGACCTACTTTGAGTGTAAAGTAGCAGAAGGGAGTTCTATGTACAGAATTTATTTTCCCTTTCATAAACTTGTCTAATTTTGTGGGACTGAATACACTGAGAGTTGACTCTTGTTAAATGGAATTAGAAGTTAATTTTCCTGTACTATTTTCTTATTATACTATGGTTTCTTAAACAGGGTTGATAGTAATAGTCCAAAACTAAATAGTAACTTCTGACTAAGGACTCCCTAGAACCTGCTCTTCATTCATTCATTCATTCAGTAACGGAGTGGGCGCCTCATCCCAGGCACTGTGTTGGATACTTCGGGACGTGGGAAAAAACGGGTAAGGCCCCTGCCCTTATGGAGCTCACCTCCAGTGGGACAGGACACAGCAAGAAAATGATAATGTTCTGTGCTCTTGAAGGCGCTCAGTTCAGTGGTGGAGGATGGGGGTGGGGGAGCTTCCTCAGCAAGGGACACTTGCCTGGAGTTCTGAGAAAGAACCAGTTTGGAAAGTGTTATGGTCATCCAGGGGCAGGGAGAGAGTGAGTGAGAAGAAAACGAACGAAAGAATCCCAGGTCCGTGGAGCCCACAGGGCTTTGTGACTGAATGGGAGGGAGAGGGAGAGGCTGGGGTAACAGCGTTTAGCAAGTGCAGCCTGCACACATTGCTCTTTCTGTGAGTCGGTCCACTCTGCAAGGTGCACCGTCCTTCCCGCTGGACAGCTGAGAGAAGGAGACGCCAGTAGCTCACGTTTCCAGTGGTCTGCAGGGCGCTGTCCAGGGCAGCCTGGCTTCAGGGCCAGTGTTCCGAAGGTGCAGTGCTAGATGGTGAGGTTATATCTGCTGAAATGAGGTCTTGTCTCTCAAGGCCTTATACTAGGAGAAGCGTGGGCAATCAAGATAGAAGATAACACTGAAACTGGAGTGTTTGTGTTTATTACCTTGTGACACAGAGACTGCCTGGGCTGTTCACACTGCCCATGGTTAGGAGCTGCTTGGACGCGTTGCTCTCAGCGGGGGGAAGTGGCATGGTGTGCTGAGGGCAGGGAGGCTCTTAGCCGATGATGGAAGGAATGTGAAGACTCGACCCTGCCCCGGCCAGATCTTCCATTCAGTGGTCACTCCACCCCACCGGCTGCTTCCTCCCAGCCTCCCCTACACCCTGCCCCCAAAGTACCAACACAGGCTCAGCAGCGTGCCTTCGGACTGCTTTTTCCCTCCACTGCCTCCCAGCTCAGGCCCCCGTCTCTCCTCATCTGTCATGATCTCAGCCCATGGCAATGTCAGGATCACTTGTATGTGACATTAACATATGTTTTCCCTTCTATAAGACTGTAACCCCTTGGAGGCGGCAGTAAAGGGGAGAATGACTTGACTTGATTTTTTCCCTTGTAGCAAAAGGGCAGAGCAGCCTGCAGGGGATTCTGGTCTGTGTTTGTGGAAATGTAGGTGAATATCCTTTTTAACGGTGGGGTTTTGAATGGCCTCAATAGTTGACAAGTTTTAATCTAACAGGGTCCATAGGTGTAATGAGTCTGGTTACATTCTTTACTTAAAGGAGGGAGAAACAAGAACTCCACCCTCAGAAGTAAGACAAAGGAATAAGGTCAGAGGCCTTATAAAAGCAGGAGGGAATTCTGGGACAGCCAGCAAGACAGAGAAACCTTTGTTTACTTGCCAATAAAAGTTTGTACTTTTTGCAGTTTTTGAGCCTATGCAATGCTCTCGGATTTTTTGTGTCTCCTCTGAGTCTCTGCAGGGGCTAGCCCTGAACATCCCAAGTAAGCAAGTGTCGCTTGGGTAGTTTAGGAGGCTTGTGTGTGTGTGTGTGTGAGAGAGAGAGAGAGAATTTGGAAGACAACTCTACTCTGTCCTGTCTCCAGTTGGGAATTCCAGGAGCATAAAGAAATGAGGGGGTGATACCTGGAAAGGAGACCGTGGTGAGTGCTAAGCACATGCTGGGCACTGGCATTTTGTTTGATAAAGTAGTCTCCTATCCCCAAATAACACACACTTAGCAGTATAGCAAGAAGTCAGTTAAAAGACACCCTGTCTAGTGAGATAAGTTACAAAATAAAGAAACGGACACAGAGCTGAGGGAGACGGAGGGAAGGCAGCTGCCTGTCCCCCCGGGAGGAGGTCTGCGCCTGCTCGCAGGTGGGGGGGCAGCTGGGCTGGGGCGGGCGTGGGCTCGTGGCACCAAGGCCTTGCTTCGCTCCTGCTCTCGATTTGTACTCTAGGAAAAGTTCTTTATGTCGGTTTTAGTTCTATCTCACAAGTTTCGTATCTCTTTTGGTGAGTGTTCAAAGTGAAAAAAAATCTATAAGCTTCTAGTACACAAGATGCCTTCTCATTTGACACTTTTCATTTGGGGTTATGGCAGAGAATAGTTCTGTAACATTTGAAACAGTTTTGAATCTTGATGTGAGAAACCTGGTGTAATGGCTACTTCTCTGCCACACTGTGTCAGCTTGAATAAGTCAACTTCCCAACTTCTGCACTTACCCTGCAACGGAATACTTGTCACGTAATCTTGAAGACTGACTGAGATGGTGCATGAAGCTGCCCAGCTCAATGACTGGTCCATCACAGATGCTCAGAAAAGACCCCTGTGCAGTAAGGACAGTGCCGAGAGAGACATGACGGAAATGTCAGGAAGCTTTGTGGTCTGTAAGGTCATTTAAATGTTGCATGATAATTACTTTTGCACACTGATATTAGACAGTGACTGTGTTTGCCTTTTGATCTTGTTTCAGAGGGCATGAATTGTTTCAAATTGGACAGAAAAAGATGATAGTTTTGTGGGTTTTATGGTAGAAACCTGGTACTGGGTAACTAGCGGTATATTCACTGGCATAAAAACATATTGAAAATATATTTAAAATAATTATGAACATAGAGTATAAATTATATACGCAGTCTTATTCAAACTGAAATTCTTTGTAGCTGCATTTCTACTTAATCAGAGACCTTTTCTGTAGGAAGAGACTTTTTCTTATTTATTAATCACTTAACCTAGTTTTGAATTTAAAATTTCACTTTATTGGACACGAATAACCATAGCAGTTTGTACTGTCTTGGCTGGCTCTGATGTTCCAGACATCAGCTTGTCTCATGGTATTACCACAGCCCTCGGAGGAGGGTACGATTAGCACAGTCTTTTAACAGGTGAGGAAGCGAGTGTGGCGAGGTTAGTCCTTCTTCTCAAGTTCACATGGTAAGGTGATGGGCTAGGTTTCAAGTTCAGGCTGTTGGCAGAGAAGGCTCCAGCCCCATCCAGTCAGCTAGACACCGTGGAAACTAGACTGTGTGACAGTCTCTCTTTATTGCCGTCCGCTGAAATTACAGAGTGTCCTTCCCGAAAATGTAACGTCCGAGTCTTATAGAGGGACAAAATCAGAATAGTCTCTTGCCTGTGAGATGCTTGTCATCCTTGCTCTGCATTTTGAGTTGTGCCATAGTTTTGAATAAGGAGTTTGTGTTGAATAAAATTTGTGGTCTCACTGTATCCCAGACACAACAGACCCCCCACCTTGGCAGAAGCCCCTCTCCATGACTTGAGTGTGGGCAGGGCCTGCCCAGGGCTCCCCCGTGTGCCAACAGGTGGGCTGACCTGCAGGCATCTGCAGGTCAGGATGCTCAGAGTGGGCTCTTCTCCCCATGTCCCCTGCCAGCCACGGTCCTGGCTGACAGACACCCAGATGGCCACCCCAGAGACCCTGGTCTCAGGTTTGCTGCTTCCTCCTCACTTGGCCCCGTCCTCACCTATGCAAGTGCCTGCTGAAAAGAAATTCAAGTGGAGTGTTTTAGGGCCTGTGCCCAGTGACTGTGGATCACAGTGTAGAGGAGGGAGCACTCCCCTACCCTGGGGTTTGGTGTCGGGCCTGTGCTCAGTGGCTGTAGGTTACAGTGTAGAGGAGGGAGCACTCCCCTACCCTGGGGTTTGGTGTCGGGCTGTGCTCAGGGACTGTAGGTTACAGTGTAGAGGAGGGAGCACTCCCCTACCCTGGGGTTTGGTGTCGGGCTGTGCTCAGGGCTGTAGGTTACAGTGTAGAGGAGGGAGCACTCCCCTACCCTGGGGTTTGGTGTCGGTCTGTGCTCAGGGACTGTAGGTTACAGTGTAGAGGAGGGAGCACTCCCCTACCCTGGGGTTTGGTGTCGGGCTGTGCTCAGAGACTAGGTTACAGTGTAGAGGAGGGAGCACTCCCCTACCCTGGGGTTTGGTGTCGGGCTGTGCTCAGGGACTGTAGGTTACAGTGTAGAGGAGGGAGCACTCCCCTACCCTGGGGTTTGGTGTCGGTCTGTGCTCAGGGACTGTAGGTTACAGTGTAGAGGAGGGAGCACTCCCCTACCCTGGGGTTTGGTGTCGGGCTGTGCTCAGGGACTGTCGGTTACAGTGTAGAGGAGGGAGCACTCCCCTACCCTGGGGTTTGGTGTCGGGCCTGTGCTCAGTGGCTGTAGGTTACAGTGTAGAGGAGGGAGCACTCCCCTACCCTGGGGTTTGGTGTCGGGCTGTGCTCAGGGACTGTAGGTTACAGTGTAGAGGAGGGAGCACTCCCCTACCCTGGGGTTTGGTGTCGGTCTGTGCTCAGGGACTGTAGGTTACAGTGTAGAGGAGGGAGCACTCCCCTACCCTGGGGTTTGGTGTCGGTCTGTGCTCAGGGACTGTAGGTTACAGTGTAGAGGAGGGAGCACTCCCCTACCCTGGGGTTTGGTGTCGGTCTGTGCTCAGGGACTGTAGGTTACAGTGTAGAGGAGGGAGCACTCCCCTACCCTGGGGTTTGGTGTCGGGCTGTGCTCAGGGACTGTCGGTTACAGTGTAGAGGAGGGAGCACTCCCCTACCCTGGGGTTTGGTGTCAGGCTGTGCTCAGGGACTGTAGGTTACAGTGTAGAGGAGGGAGCACTCCCCTACCCTGGGGTTTGGTGTCGGGCTGTGCTCAGGGACTGTCGGTTACAGTGTAGAGGAGGGAGCACTCCCCTACCCTGGGGTTTGGTGTCGGGCCTGCACATTAACCGGGCAAAAGCCGGATCACCAGGAGAGAAGTCGTACAGATGTTACTGCTGGTAAGGTTTTTACGTGCACTGGGACCCTCACAGAAAAGAGGGGAAACCTGAAGGTTTGATGCTCCCAGTGTCCAGGCCGGGGACCCCACTGCTTCCATTGCTGTTCCTCTGTGCACGGACATCCCTCCTCCACCCATGTTGAAATCACAGGAGCACAGCTCCTGTCCTGCAGGGTATAGTTCTTTAAAATAGAGTGTGCTCCATTTCCATAGCATTGGCTTGGGGCCTCGGCACACTCCCTGGGGGCGCACCTGCCTCTTCCCTGCCCTGCGGCTCTCGGCTCTCGAAGGAAGGTGCCGCTCACATTAGGTCACCGCAGTCAGTAAATGCTTGTATTTATCGCAGGAGAAAGTCATTGTGTTTTGCTTTATGACCGTTGACCTGACCTACACTAGCTACTTTGTAAACACATGCCATTGGGCACCTTTGAGACTAAGCGGAAGCTAATTTTTGTTAATCGTGTTGGAAATAATCATGACATCGTGTGTTTGTCAGTTTTTGACATTGTCCTATTTTGTATTTTATAGCAGCGCATGCTTTAAAATATTAAAGTGTTGTTTATTTTTGTTTTATCTTTTAGATATTGCTATATGGAGATTTGCCAAAAAATAAAGAAAATGTAATATATTTAGCAAATCATCAAAGCACAGGTTTGTATCTCATTTGCATGAATCTTGGGCTTTTCTACAGAAAATAGATGGGCATTCAAAGTTATGTTCTTACATATTTAAATGAAGATTTTTTTTGTTGTTGTTATTGTTGAAACATGAATTTTTAATGCAGATACTGTTCGTGACCTTGTATTTTTGTAATTTTACTATGAATTTTCCTGTTCTTATCTTTTCCCTTGGATGGGTATAAATAAGCTATTTTCTTTCTTTTTTCCCCTATTTCTTTGACCAGTTCTTTAAATGGTCTGTGCATTCTTCCTTTGGTAAGATACGTTTCTGGAAGTGGGATAGGCGAGCCACAGTGTGTAGACATTTTAAACTGCAGAAATGTGTGAGCCTTCCCCCTCAAGACGCAGCACTAGTTTCTGGCATCTGCAGTTCCTTTTGCCTCTTCGAATGTTTTGGTTTAATTACAGCGTGTTTTTCTGTCAGAGGAGTCAGAAGCCTGGTCTCTAAGAAAGTGCAGTGTGTACTTTAAATTAGGTCAAGGTACTTTTAAACTTACTTTGTAATAATTACAGATTTACAAGAATTTGCAAAAGTAGTACATCGAGTTCCATGATTCCTTCACCAAGTGTCCCCCACTGTTGGCATCTTCTAGAACTATGTACAGTATCAAAACCAGACATTCACGTGGGTTAAAGTACTTTTTAGTTCTCCAAATAGTTCAGTTAAAAAAAAAATCCCATTTCACATTATTTTCAAACCTGTGATTGCTTTTGATGTACAATTCCTAAATTTCATTTTTACTCTAAAAAATATAGTGCCCAGAAGCTGAAAGCTAAAAACAACCTGACCAGTGATAACACCTGAGTAGAAAGTCCCTTCATCTTTCTCCTGTCAACTGCGTCTCTTCTCTTCGTGACTTAGGTGCTTTTGTTTCCACCTCTGCTCTAGATAAGGTAAAGAAAGTGAGAGAAGGTCACATGCATCTTTCTCACTGTGGCTTATCAACGATCTCATTCAGTTTTATAGGACAGAAGTTGAGCCTACCAAGGGTGCTAGGAATCTCAATGTGTCTGCGTACTGCGTGGACTGGCCATCCTGGCTGGCCCAGAGGACTTGACTTCACTACATCTGACTTGAGCAAAGCCGCCAGCCCTGTGGGTCGGTCTGCTTCCAGCTCTGGCCTCTGACGGAGCCTCATTTCAGCCTATATTTGGCCTGTTTCTCCTGGCGAGTCGGGATTTTTACTGCTAACATGGTCTTGCTCTTCCTGTGCTGCTGCCGGTGGCATGTTTCTGCCGCGGTTCCATCGTCTAAGTGGAGAGGATTTGGGGGTCCAGGGTGGACATGGCTCATTTAACTGATAGAGTTCTCTTTCTGTTTAGCAGGATTCTCTCTTAAAATTCCTCGTCTGAGCTCCCTGCCAACTTGCCTGGTTCCAGGTTTGGTGGGGCCGTGCTCTGTCCAGAGGCGCTGGCAGCAGTGCAGTGGGCAATGACGGTGCCGCCGTAGCAGCCACCACTGCCTTCGTGTGCTCACTGCGCTGGCCTTGGTGTGCACCCTCCAGACTGAGGGCTTCTGGGGGAGCATCGGGAAGAAACTGATTTGTTTTTTCTTGGTTAATCCTCACGCATTGATTTTTAGAAGGAGTGGAAGAGGGCAGGGAGGGAGAGAGAGAGAGAGAGAAACATTGGTGTGAGAGAGACATGTCAATTGACTGCCTCCTACATGGGCCCTGACTGGGGCCAGGGGTTGAACCTGTAACCCAGTTACCTGCCCTTGATGGGGAATTGAACCCAAGACCCTTCAGTGCACAGGCCAACTCTCTAACCACCTGCCAGGGCAGAAACCAGATTTTTAAAATTCTTCTTGTGTTTGGAACTGGAAGGCGTCATGGGATATACGAGCTGCCCAGTCAGCCGCCCTGGGGAGGTCGCATTTCTCAGCACCCAGCGGCCGGGCCCCACCCCACCCTCCCCTCCTGCTGAGGCCCTGCCTTTCTAGGACCAGGGCCACGCACTCGGCCACTGGCATTGGGAGGGATACTTTTTAGATGCCTTTTTGCAAACCATAACTTAGGAGCACAAGTAGGTAGTGAGTTTGGATTACTTCAGGGGTACAGGCGCCAGCCAGATACAGGGTTTGGCAGAAGTAGGTTTACAGGTGTGAGTATACAGAACACAGTTTGTTCCTCTATTTATTATTTGCCATATGAACAACTGTCAACTTACTTTTGCCTTACCCTGTATGATAGAAGATTTGGAGCCTTTTCCCAGGGGAAAAAATGGGCGCATAAAAATTTGCATATAGTTTTAGTTTCCAGAGGCCCCTCCAGCTTACCCCTGGTCTTGGGTCATTGGCCTGTGTGTCTAGGTACCTTTATTAAACCCGGCTGAGATATTAGGAGTTAAAACTGAGCATCTAAAAATGTAAGTAGCAGAAAGATCATTTCAAGGACTGCTGTTCAGCTCAGACTTTCTAGTTCATCTTCTACTGGGCCAGCCAGAATGCACAAGTCTCTTCTTTGCCTGACCTTTAAAGAATTGAAAGTTTCATGCATCTCTCTCCTCCCTCATTTTCACTTGATATATCGTTTCTATCTCTGATTCTAGTCTCTGTTACCTTATTTCTGTCCAGAGTCAGTGAGGATATAGTAGCTGTTCCTTCCTCCCAGCCTTCTTTAACTATCTGCTTTGGACTCTACTTACCTTGCTAACCTTATGAAATGCTCCCTTTTCTTGGTTTAGGTGACATTTTTCTTGACTAAGAACATGTATGGTGAGTAGATCGTCATAAAAAGGTGTGGGCTTTGGGGTCAGAGGGGCCCTGGCTCATACACTGTTCTACAGCAGGCTGTGTGATAGTGGGCAAATTACTTAACTTCTCTGAGCCTCAGTGGTAAGGCATGAGGAAGAGCTTCTGATCGGGACTTTTAGGCAGTGCACACAGCTGGCTCATAGCTGCACAGAGTCCTGGCTCATGGGGCACTTTGCAATAGGAGTGACGGTGATGGGGTGTGACCCACGAGCATGGTGCTGGCTCCGCGCCAGCCCAGCGTGGCCACCCCTCCTGAGATGGGGAAGGAGAGAGAAACATTGATGTGAGAGTAAAACATCGGTCGGCTGCCCCTGCACACCCCAGACCGAGGATCAAGCCCACGTGTGCCCTGATGGGGATCGCACTGGCCACCTTGATGAAATGATGCTAGAGTAGTGGTCACTGTTACTGTAAGGGTGATGTAGTACCTCGCATTGTCATTGCCTCGGCCATGTCTAGTATCTCCTATCTGAAACCTCGCTGGAGGGAAACAGAAAAAGTGAAAAATGTTTGAGGAGTAAAAATTGATGGCACAGCCCTGGCCAGTGTGGCTCAGTTGGTTGGAGCATTGTCCCGTGCTCCAAAGGGTCGTGGGTTCAATTCCTAGTCAGGGTACACACCCAGGTTGCAGGTTTGATCCTGGTTGGGGTGCATACCGGTGGCAACCAATCGATGTTTCTCTCTCACATCAATGTTTCTCTTTCCCCACTCCCTTCCCTTCTCTCTAAAGAAATTAATAAAAACATATCCTGGGGTGAGGATTAAAAAAAAAAATGATAGCACAAAGCATGTGTCTTATGACTACTTAAGTTAATTCTTAAAAATTTTTTTACTAAAATTTTCAAAACATTAAGGGCATAGCCCAGGACAGTCCATGTTTAAAAATTTGCACTTTCTCTTTAAAGTGTTTGGATTGTGCACCCCGGACCATAATAAAACCATGCAGGTTTCAGTATAAAAATGCATTGTAAAAATATCTCCAGACTTTCACAATAATTGTTGCAGAAAAAGATGCCAAATTGTGTTTCCAGCCTTGTGCCCTCAGATGTGTTCTGGGGACACCTGAGCCTGGAAACCACATGCGGTTCTCCTAGCTCATTCACTTGTTTCACGTCAGGTGCAGTTTCCAAGACGTGATTAGAAAGAATCATCAGTGGCTGTTTAGTTGGTGTAAAGTAGAGGGAAGGGGACAGGAAGGCACACACTTTAGAGAAGTGACAGTTGTTGAGTTCCCAAGGACACAGTGTGGTATTGATCATTGGCTACACGGGAAGTCTTCCCTATTTAAACGGAACCATCATCACTTTTGTATATGTGATCATTGTGATTCTTAAGTCATCATGGAAGAGTTAACTTGCAAATGATAAAAAAGATTGAAAAGAGATATTTACAATAATCGATATAGTACTTTCCCCAGAGGGGCGACTCTTAGTGTTTGGATTGGCTGAGTCCTCCTCAACGGTTGAGAGTTCATCATCCTGTGAGTGTGGCAACCACCTCCTTTGGTGAAACTTTCTCGACACTCCTTTAACTTCTCAGCTTTTATTTCCTACAGGTTTTTGTTTTGTATTTTTTAAAACACTTCCCTTCTAATTCACTTCTTTGTACACGTGTACCCCTAGGACTCGGTCCCTTTCATATATCCCGTCCTTCAGTTCATTTGTAGACACTAGAAAAGTCTCCCTCGCAATTAGTTTTTATCCTTTTCATTCTTCTCTGGAGATAGGGTAGTTCACAGCCTCTTACTTTCAAGTCCAGGTCTCTTGGGGTCTTTGAGACCTTTACCACCTGCCTTCTTTATGTCATTTCGTTTCCTCTTAGTCCCTTACCGCGCCTCCCCTGTTCGCCGCCTGCAGCCCTGCTGGATCCAGGTTTCTCGCCAGGCGGGTCCCTGCTCAGAACGTCTCTGCAAGATCAGTCAGCAATTTCTTTCTTTCGACAAGCTTTTGTCGGTATGAACTCACGCAGCCCTTTAGTAGCACCGTGTCTATCAGTGAGGGTTGTTAGCAGCCCGGTACACGTCCTTGGGTTGTGCGCATCTGCCTGGCACAGTTGTAGCTGCGTGAGATCCTTGGTTCGAATGCTCCTGTCACCTCCGGTTGTGTCTGGAACCTCACTGTCGAGTGTCCCTGTCTTCTGTCGAACACATCAGCATGTACAGAATATTGGTTGTCCTTCAGTTTCATCGAACCATTGTTTTGCTTATCATTTTGTCATGTTTTCTAGGCTCAGAATCAGAGAAGCTTACTTCACCCCGTTCACCCTGCTTGGGGATTGCTTTGTAGCCTTTGCATTTCGCTCATGAAATAAAAGCCTTTCAAGAAATGTAAAAACAACAACAACCCTAAATAACAACAAAAACAAACTTAAAAGCTCAGAATTTATATTTTTTAAATGTCTCACTTTGATTTAAAATAATTTTAAAATTCTCATCATATTTTCCAAGCGTGTTCCTTACAGAATGTGCTGAGAGCCGTTTGTTTCTGAGGGGCTCTGCGGTCACCTGTGGGTGGTCCACGCACTGACAGCTCTGTCTCCGCAGTGGACTGGATCGTGGCCGACATCCTGGCCGTCCGGCAGGGCGCCCTGGGGCACGTGCGCTACGTGCTGAAGGACGGGCTCAAGTGGCTGCCCCTGTACGGCTGCTACTTTTCCCAGGTAACTCCCCAGCTTCTCAAACTGGCGTGCGCGATATGAACATACAGGTCGGGGTGGTTTCTGTGAGTTTAGTAGTTTTTCCTAAATTGAAGTAATTTCATTTTAGATCTTCAGTGGTGTATATTTATATACATGTCTGATTATCCAAAGAGTTAAATAGCAAAAATGCAAATGAACAAAAATCAAACAAATAGGAAAAATTAACAGCATAGAATTTGATAGACAATTCCCTTAAGAAGCTAATAATAAAAGTAATTATGGACTGTAGGATATAAAAAAAGTTTTATATGTAAAGTACTTAGCATGAGTGCCAAGTACATGATAAATGTTCAACATATATTATTTTCCAAAATGCTGTTTAGAACTACATAGGAGCCTTCAGGTCATGAAACACTGTATAACAGGCTCTGTCATACTCAGAAGGGCTTGGGGGCCGGGGTATGTGGGAAATAGCTGTACCTTCCACTCAGTTTTACAGTTAAGTTGTTCTGTTTGTTTGAATGTTTTTATTTATTGATTTGAGAAAGAGAGAGAAACAGCGACTTGCTGTTCCCCTTATTGATGCATCATTGGTTGAGTCTTGTATGTGCCCTGACCAGGGATCGAACCCATAACCTTAACATATTAGGTCGATGCTCTAACCCACTGAGCTGCCCAGCCGGGACTGCAGTTAACTCCAAACTGTAAAAAGTAGCCTGTATCCATAAAAGGATTACTAGCACGTTTCTATGTTTTTTCTGAATAAATGATCTAATAATATTTTAAGACTGAAGTATAAAGTTTGTCTGGAAGACATGCTTGTTAATACGACCTTAATAGTAGATTAAAGAAGAAAAGCTGAAGTTACAGTTTGAGCTTTAGAATATGTAAACCTGGAAGTCGGCTCAGGCATGGAAGGACGCTGGCCCCCCCAGGCTGTGCACCGCCCTGGTCGGGGTGTGTGGAGCGGCGGGCTTGGACACTCGCTTCCTCCTCCCTCCCTTCCGGAGGCTTTGAACGAGTCAAATTCATACACATTGTGATGAAAAGTATCCGAAAGTACTGGGTTCATATAAAAGAGGAAATAGATTACTAAGAGGTAGACTTGTTGTTGTTGTTATTAATCCTCACCCAAGGATATTTTCCATTGATTTTTAGAGAGAGTGGAAGGGAGGGAGAGAGAGAAACATCAGTGTGAGAGACACATTGATTGTTGCCTCCTGCAGGACCCTGACCAGGAAAAATATGAATAGATTCTATAATATTTTAGAAATCTAAAGGAATACGAAGTCATGGCACCTTTTAAAATAAAAACAGTTGCCCAGCCGGTGTGGCTCAGCGGTTGAGCGTCGACCCTGCACCAAGAGGTCGCCGGTTCAATTCCCAGTCAGGGCACATGCCCAGGTTGGGGGCCTGATCCCCAGTGGAGGCGGGGCACGCAGGAGGCGGCCAGTCGATGTTCTCTCTCATCGATGTTTCTATCTCTCCCTCTCCTCCTCTCTCTAAAAATCAATAAAAAAAGAAAAATAAAATAAAACAAAAAGACAGTTTATACCCGAAGTTCCCAGTCTCAATTTCCCTTCTTCCTTCATTTTCATTTTATCAGGAGCCTTTCTTTCTCGGGATCTTTTGACCTTCTCAACCCTAAGAAAGGCTGGGTTCTCAAAAAAAAAAAAAAAAAAAAAAAAGTCAGTTTTATGAAGTAGTTGAAACCAGCCCTAAACATTCCGAGCCCCTGGAAAGATTCTTGATTTGGAGGGTGGGTAGGATTCTAACCTTTGAAGCAGTGGTCTGGGGAGTGTCTGCAAAGAGTAGCCTGGGGGTTGTGGGTCTTCCCTTGAGAACACTGAAGTCTCACGGTTAACCTCAGAGGTGTTTTAGCTGATCCACTTTACTGAACCTCAGGTCAAACTTCAGGTTCATTCTGGAGGTTCCTAAAGCTCACTGGGGCTTCAGCCAGGGTTACTTTGTATCCTGACTTATACTTGACTGACTGCAAAGTGCAACATCATGCCCCAGAACTGTCCTTGAGTGTTTGCCTGGACAGACACACCTGTCCTTTGTTTCCCTGGAGAGGGCGGGACCCAGTGTGGATGTGCGCTCCATCCCCCAGACTCCTGGCCCTGCGCTGGGCTGGGCTGGGCTGGCGTTCTGTGAACTACACTCACACACGCTCAATTTGCTTCTCCAGTCATAAGGGTGCTCTGGCCACTTACCTGCTCAAAACTGTGTTTTCCAACGGCACCAAGTCCCAATTCCCTTGCCTGTCATGGTTCACCATGACCTCTCTCCCGCTAGCCTGCTTTTCTCGCCTGCATCTGTTGCGCACCTCTGCCTCCTCCACGCTGCTCCGCCTCCCATCGGTGCCCTTGGAGGCCCAGGGTGGACCATCACGAACCCTTCCCGAGCCTGCTGGCCCTGCCCTGTCTTCCGTCCTGCTTTTCCTCGGGGCTGTCTTTATTAAACAAAACGCTCCTCACATCCTCTTTGTGTCGCACGGTGTCACGTGCCACCCCCTACTCAGGACGTTTCTCAGAGGATGATTCCTGGTCCTCACTTCGGCATCTTGCAGATATCTTTGCATTAGGATAGGCTTTAATAAGCAAGTCAGATGCAGGGAAGAAGTGCTGTGAAATGACAGACCTAATGGCCTGAGAGCTTGGGGATGGTTTACACGGAGGTATGTGCGTTCTGTGGCTTTGAGTTCTAACCTGAGTGAGCTCCCATCAGCCTCTCTGTTGGGTCAGCAGTGGCAGAACGTTTGCAGGGCACTGGAGTTTCTCCTCTGTGCTGAGGCGGGCCGTTCATGTGGCAGGGGCCCCGCCAGAATCGAAGGCCGCCCCGCTTCCTCCCCTCCGTCCACTGTCCCCTGCTTCTGTCCTTCCCTTCCACTCCTGTTCTTCGTCGAGACGAAATCAGATTCAGCCGGTCCATTTATTTTACAGATGAGTTCGACTTAGCACAGAGGAAAGCAAAAAATAAAAATGCTGACCTGATGCAGTTTCAGTAAAGTGCCGTAATGAAGTGTAATTAGGTTATTACCTGAATTTTTATGCAGTAGCCTGCAAGACTGCCATGCCGGATACACAGCCTGGGGTGCTGCCCAGCAGAATCATATTTCCCGCCGGGCTGGAGGCTGGAAGCCCCATCGGGGTGTGGGCAGGGCTGGTTCCTCCTGAGGCCTCTCCTCTCCTTGCTGTTGGCCACCACCTCCCTGTGTCTCCACTCTGCGACTCGTGTCTGTGTCCTCGTCACCTCTCTTAGCAGGCACTGGTCCTGCTGGGGTGGGCCCATCTTCAGGACCTCATTTAACCTGACTGTCTTCCCCGGGGAGCCCATGTCCACATACTGCCACACTGCAGGGGGGACTTAAACATAAGAGTTTGGGGGAGCACAGTTCAGTCCACAGCAGTGCTATATAACATCTATAGTTGGGCTAGTTTGTAACATCCCTAGAGATCATAAGTGTTGACATTGTTATGACACTTTGTAGTGATTCTATAATTAGCAGAAAAATTGAGAACTAAGCTATGTCTGTGATGAGGTGTTGATTTTAAAATGTATTTCTAAGAAAGAAAGCATTTTTATTTTAACTGCCAACAAAAGTAAATGTGTACTTTCCAATACAACATGCAGTTTTATTTGAATTCTGTTGTAACTTAGGAGAATTTTCAGCTAATGTTCTGTAGATGGTACTATCTGAATGTGTTAAACACAGTTCATTTCCTAAAACGTCCACCTGTTCTGCACCCTGGGGGGTGAAGTGACCGTGCGGGCGGGCGGGGTGGAGCAGTAACCTCTCCGCTGTTTGTCCGGCAGCACGGAGGCATCTACGTCAAGAGGAGCGCCCGCTTCGACCAGGAGGCCATGCGGAGGAAGCTGCAGAGCTACGTGAGCGCGGGAACCCCAGTAAGACGCGCTCGAGTGCCCTCTGCCCGGCAGCCCTTGTTCAGTTCAGAGCTTAATTCGAAGTTAGGAGTTGTTTAGAAAGTGTCCTATCCCGTGTGCAATGAATAATTCAGAGTTGGCTGCGGCAACACAAACCCTCCAGTGTAGGTGAGCGCTTCTTCCGGGCGTCCGAAGGCCGCTGCGGCCGGGTCTGGGCAGCCTCAGCAGGGACCTTGCGCGGAGGGGCTGCAGGCCCCAGGCTGTAACCTTAGCCTCCGCCACCTCAGCGCTGCTCCCCGTCTTCAGTGCCAGGGGCATTCTAGAAGAGACAGCTGTTTTCTGTCTGTGAGTATGCGCTTAGACTTCTTGTTTCTAGTCAGTTATTTGAAAAGTCAAAAATAGTATCAGTACCTACAAACAAAGAATCATTCCTCATAAATATTACTTTATAAAACTTTGCTCCTCCCAAAGAATCTCAGTGTTCTCCGAGAAGGACACTGATAGCCCCAGGGCCGTCGCCCCTGCTCCCCTGCAGAACAGGACCTGGTGACCCTCCGCCTCCGCCACCAGCACCTGCGTGGTGAGGGCTCTTGTAGCTTAGCACCCCCGCCCCCAGCCCAGGACTTCCCTGTCTTCCCCTCTCCTCCCTCTTCACCTTCCTCTCTCCTGTCCCTGTCCCCTCTTCCTCTCTCTAGGGCTCCGGGTGGCAGCCAGAGCACATGTTTGAGGGAAGCTGCCCCACAGTCAGCTGGCCAAGCGCCCTGACGGTCAGCTCTTATTTACAACCTTCTCTAGTTGTCACTGTGGCTGCCCGTAGCCTCGGCTCTGAGCGGCAGCTGCAGGCACGAGTGTTCTGCTGCTGTGGGGCGGGAACAGTGGCCCTTACCGTTCTGTATCCTAAGTGAAAGCGTCTCCTGTTTTTTGTTTAAAAATTCAAATGCTTGGAATAATTTTGTATTTACAAAATCCAAACGGAAAAGCCGCCTATGGAAAAGGAGAAAATATTTGTAAACCACACATCCTGTAGGGTGTTAAATTCCAAAATATATGGGAAGCCACGCAGTTCATTAGCAAGAAAACAAATCACCCAGCAATGGGCGCGGCTTGAAGAGCTGTTCTCCAGGGAGCTGCAGGAAGGCCCCAGGCACATGGAAGGCCCTCCTTGTCATTGCAACCACTCTGGGGTGCACCTCATACTGTTGGAAGGGCTGTCCTCACAGGCAGAGCACGGCAGGTGCTGCTGAGGCTGAGAAAGGGGCCCTTAGATCAACTGTCAGTGGGGGTAGAAATGGGTGAGGTCATTATGGAGAACAATGGAGGGGCAGCAAAAGATGAAACTAGAACTACCATGTGATCCAGGAATACACTTCTGGGTGTATATCCCGACATACACGTATCCCCAAAGGAGCTGTGTGAAGGCCAACAGGTACATAGTCATAAATATATATATATATGAATCAGACTACTATCCTGAAGGGCTGTCTGCATGCTCGTGTTCATTGCAGCAATATCCACAGCTACCAAGACATGGAGACCTGTGTCCACCAGTAGATGAGTGGATACAGGAAGTATATGTGTCCACATATATGTGCATACAGAAAGTATGGTATATGTCCATGTACAGGGGAATATTTTTCAACCTCAAAAGAGGGGGATATCCTGGCATGTGTGATGACGGACAGGAAACATTTTTACTTGTGGAGGTGTTACTGGTGGGGGTGCCTGGTGTGCAGCCCGCTGCAGGTACCGAAGTGCAGAGGTGGACGCTTCCGCTGTGGCACACACCCGGCAGACCACCAGCGCAGTCCAGGTGATGAACACGTGTCGCCCACCTCCAAAGTCTGCATCTCTGTGTCTGTCCTGTCCCAAGGCAACCAGGGATCTGCTTCTGTCACTATAGACTAGTTTGTATTTCCTAGAACTTTATATGAATGGAACCATGCAGCTCGCACTCCTTCTTGGGGAGTGGGTCTGGCTTCTTGCACTTAGATAATGATTTTGAGGTTCGTCCATGTGATCGTGTGGACCAGTAGTTTGTTTCTTTCCACAGTCGAGCACCGTGTTGCGAGTGGATGCACCACAGCTGGTCCCAGAGTGGGTAGTTGGATGTTGACTTGCCTTCCCATACTCATGACAGTGTCTTGAAGAACAACAGTTTATAGTTTTCCTCCAGTGTATTGATTTTTCTCACGTGATTTCTGCTTTGTGTGTCCTAATTTAGAAGTCTTTGCTAAACTCATGGTTATGGGACTTTCTCCTGTTCGCTTCTGGAAGGTTTATAGGTTTAGCTTTACATTGAGGCCTGTCCTCTGTTTTGAGTTAATTTTCATGATACGTGGTATGTTTAAAAAGGTTGATGGAAGTCTTATTTCTTATTTTCTCTTGACTGCCAAACATGTTGGTGTAGTTTTTGTAACTCAGTTCTAGAATTAGGAGGCTTTCACCGTGCAGTTTTACTGTTTCTGTTTCCACTTTCCCAAGCAGGTAAATGTAAAAGCAGCTCGATACTCTGCTTTATTTACAAGGACATGATTTTCGTTTTGAAGTGGCTTCTAAGTCAAATCATTTACTGTATTTTAAGGAAGCTCTGTAAAATAATAGTGTGAGTTTTGAAATGTAAACACTGCCTTTTATATTGTGTAAATTTACATATTTATATATGAATTTTCACAAATAAGATGTAATGGAGACATAGATGTCTAAAATTTGCATATCTTTTAAAGTCATTTTGCAGAACTTGGGGTGGGAAACTCTTATGAGCTAATGGAGGCACCTATGAGTCAGCATTTCATGGCTAGATTTTCATTTAATAAATATTAATAGGTAATTAGAAACATTAGATTCTTGATGACTGAGCTACCAGTGACTGTAGGACTGCATTTTAAATATAGTCTGTGTTATATTAAGACTTACATACATTTTTGCATTTGGTGGTTCTGCTTGAAATGAAGGTCATACGTAACTGTATTTACATTTTCCCCACCATAGGAAATAGTTTCTTAGCATTAGTAGGGGTAATGTCGGTAAGTTAGCAACAGAGTTCACACCAAACAAACCAGACTTTTTTTATGCTTCACAGATGTATCTTGTGATTTTCCCAGAGGGAACCAGGTATAACCCAGAACTAACAAAGGTCATTTCAGCTAGTCAGACATTTGCTGCTAAAGAAGGTGAGTAAAAGTTTGGCTTTTTGATAAAATCATCTTTAAAGATAATCGCCTTTTAAATTTCTGCTTTACAACAATTGACACGAGTGAACATACTTTTCCTTGAATGAACGTATGTGTTACCTCTGAGGAAATGAAGTTTCTTCTCATTAGTGCATGCACGTGTCATCACATCCCTGGGAGAGAAAAGTCAGAGGCTACAGCACCTGGTTTGGTGCCCCGGGCTCTGGTGAAGGCTGTGTTGGCGCATGGCTGTGTGATGGACCAGTCTGTGCAGTGCGGCTGCGTGTGGTGGAGACGGCTTATCATCTGCCGGTTGACAGGCCTGGATGGGGATCCACATTGTGACCCTGCGTAGCTCTCTGGGCTGCAGGCTCATGTTACTGAGCTCAGTTTCCTTATCTCTTAAAAATACGTACTTCGTGGGTGTGTGTCAATCTCTTTAAGAATGAAGGAGAGCCCTGGCTGGTTTGGCTTAGCAGTTAGAGCATCGGCCCACGGACCGGAGAGTCCCGGGTTCGGTTCCCACTAAGGGCACGTACCTCGGTTGCAGTTTGTCCCCAGTCCTGGTTGGGGTCAGTGGGTGGCAACCAGTCGATGTGTCCCTCTCACATCGATGTTTCTCTTTGTCTTTCCCTCTCGCTCTGTCTGAAGATGAATGCAAAAATGTCCTCAGGTGAGGATAAAAAAAAAGAAAGAAAAAGAATGAAGGAGTTACACAACATGCAAAGTGTCTATTGGAGAATATTACACAAAATTGGTTCACAGTACTTGGGAGCTATTTTATGTCCCTGGTAATGAGAATGTTCTTAACATCCACGTTTTAGAAAGTTGGATGACTAACATGCTAGTGAGCTGCTCAGTCTGCCTGCACTGGGAGGCCGACACAGCAGTGGCTCTGCGTGTTCTCGGGTGAGTCAGCGTGACATCCACAGCGGTCAGTGGGACTGCTGAGCCGGCGCCCCGCCGACCACACGTGCAGTCTGTGCCGCCCAGGAGAGCTCGCTGCGGTGACGATAGTTCTCTCTCTCTGCTCCGGCCAGCGTGGGCACCCCTGCCCAAGGGGCCAGTGAGCATCAAAATGTGGCTAGTGTGTCGGAGATCTGTTTTTAATTTTATTTATTTTTAGTTAATTGATTGTGATCTGATGTGACTCCACCTAAGAATTTAGTGACTGCAAACAGTAACAGCCATGAACTTGTTTCCAGTTCTGCACCTTGGGCAGAGCTGAGCAGAGACCAGGGCTTACTTAGCTCAGGTCTGTTCCCCGGGGTTAGCTGTAAGCCCTCATTTCACTGCATTTAGGTGGGACCTTGCTTGGGGCTAGAAAGTCCTAGGTGACTGTACTCAGATGTCAGACAGTACTTAGATTGAGAACTAAGTCACTCAATCTGTGACTTTACCACTGTACTCGGGTTGGCTGTATCGGCTGGGAGCACGAGGCCTCTCTCTTCCTCTTTGGTGTATACTTACGGTGTTTATCAAGCGTGACTCTTGTGCCAGGGTGGTCCTAGATGGACATTGCCACTAGCTTTGGGCTGCGTCCCTCACACGTGCTTTTATGTAACCTTAGACAGTTACTTTATTTCTTTTGCTCCTTTTCCTTGTTTGTAAACCAGGGCATATATGTCTTCCATAGGGGTTTTGGGAGGGTCATGACAATGTCTGTAAGAAGCAGAGGTGGAGGCCGACTGAATGCATGTTCTGCGCCCTTTATAGGGGGCTTGAGCATCCTCGGGCTTGGGTACCTTCAGGTGTCCTGGAGCCCACTCCTTGCAATACAGAGGGATGACTGGGGTTTTCAAGGAGTCAAAAGTTACATGGAGATTTCGACTGTGGGGGCCGGGAGGGGGGGGTGGTTGGCACCTCTAATCTGTGTTATTCAAGGGTTAACCGTATGTACTATGTGTGTGATGTTTGTGTGTTCCTATATAAATATTGGCATACTTTTTTCAGTTGAGTAAAACAAGTGTTTATATGCAGATAGATTCATTCCATGTGCTCTGTTTGTTCAGTGTCATAATTCCAGCCCGAGTCTGCAGCCCTGCGTCTGTTACCCCAGACCGGGCGGCGGACACAGAAGGCTCTCCGGCAGCTTCTGCAGTCTGGCCCTGACATCTCAGTCACCGTCACTGGCCGGCCAGGCTCTGCCAGGGCTGCCTCTTGGCTCAGAGGCTGCCTCCGGTGTCCTCAGGTGGCCCTGCTGTGTGTGCGCACAGAGCCACCTCCTCTCTGTGAAGGCCTGCTGGGCCAGGCCCACGCTCTGGCCTCACTGAATCCTGATGGCCTAGATGCCTGGCTCCAGACAGGTCGCAGGGGCTGGGGCCCAGTGAGCCGTGGGGGAGGGGTGGGGAGAGGCTTCAGCCTGCGGCGGGGCCTTACATTGTTTTTCTGTGGGTGAGTATGGTACTAATAGTTCTTAATTCATCACTTTAAAATCAGTTTAAGGTGAATTTGTACCTTTTATTGTTTAATCTCATTAAGTGAGATGCCTGTTTATATGCCAACTAAGAATTATTTATATTTGAAAGTCTACAACAATTCTTTTATTTTTAATCCTTGCCCAAGGACATTTTTGCATTTATCTTCAGATAGAGTGGGAGGTGGGGGGGAGAGACAGAGAGAGAGACATCAGTGTGAGAGAGACACATTGGTTGCCTGTCTCACGACCCCAACCAGGGACTGAACTGCAAATGGTCTTCGTTCTGAGGGCCGACACTAACTGCTGAGCCAACCCCGCCTGGGCCGTCGCAACAGTTTTGTAGTGTGTTTTAAAACAAGTACTTTTAAAATACTAATTCTTAAAATAGTGTAAAAATGATATATATTTTAGCTTTTTAGTCTGGTAAGAACCTAGTCATCTACAATTGATCAAAGTTACCAAAAGGGGAAGAAAATTTTGTCTTATGGATATAATTTGTAACTACTCACTGTTCTTTCTTTATATTCTATAACTGGGAATACTATTAGAAGTATAGCCCTGGCCGGTTTGGCTCAGCAGTTAGAGCATCAGCCTGCACACCAGAGAGTCCCGGGTTCGGTTCCCGCTAAGGGCACGTACCTCGGTTGCAGTTTGTCCCCGGCCCCAGTTGCGGTCGTGTGGGTGGCGACCACTCAATGGGTCTCTCTCACGTCAATGTTTCTCTCTCTCTTCCTCCCTCTCTCCCTCCTGCTTTTTCTGAAGATAAATGCAAAAAAAAAAAGTCCTCGGGTGAGGATAAAAATAAATAAATAAATAAATAAATAAATAAATAAAATGGCAGTCATTAAAAAAAACAAGAAGTATATTTTCTTGTGACTATGAATAGGTAATTATTCCCTCCATATACAAAGGAAATTGATTTGTGAACAGTATATCTAAAAAAGGTGTTTCCTGTTTACTTTCCTCTCAGTCAGAACTAAATGAGATTACTCGAAAATAAAACCAAAAGAGCTTGTTTCTCCTTCTGTTAATTTTTCTTTAAGAAATTGAAACTCATAGCACTTGTTAGACTGTGATGTGTTTTCCTTCTAAACTTGATTAATTTTGCTCCTATAGCACCTTCATTTGATTCTGACTTAAAGAAAAAAGGAAAGCAAACCAAACTAACCCTCTGCATTTAGAGGTTCACAGTCTGGCCCTTCTCTGCACACGCAGGTCGGTGCCGGGGACCACGCCTTAGTGCTCTGGACAGTGGGACCGGCTGGCTCTCCAGGAGTGAGTGTGGGTGTCTGCTGTCTGCCTGCACTCCGAATGTCAAGGCCCTGGTGATGGCTGTTTCCTGGGAGTGTCTTGCTTAAAGATGTTAGGTGCAAAATATGTTGATTCAGTATTCGGGTTGTTATTTAAGATATGTTTGTGTTGCAGTGTTATGGGTTCTTAATATTGTTTACTCCTGAGATTGTCATATTAGTGATTTCTAAATTCCCTTTTTACTTAAACTACATGTTAGTCATTCTTCAGAAAAGACTTATTCACGTTCCCAAATGAATTACAGATTTTGTTTAACTATAGTCTCTGCAGGACAAAATTTAAGATTTTGAGAGGTCTGAAATGGTCTGAAATATAGGTTGTCTTTTTTTTATTTATTTTTATTTATTTTTTTATCTTTATTGTTGAATGTATTACAGATGTTCCTCATTTTCCCCCCATTGACCCCCTTCTCCCCCCCCCCCCCGCCTTTTCCCACTGTTGTCTGTGTCCATTGGTTATGCATATAAGTTCTTTGGTTTATTTCCTCCCACCCCCAACCCCCTTCTCTTTGTGGTTTGTCAGTCTAGCAACCAATTTGTTCTTCTTAATCCCTTCACCCTTTTCACCCATTCCCCCCAACCCCCCTCCCATCTGGCAACCAACAAAATGTTCTCTTTATCTATGAGATTGTTTCTGTTCTGCCTGTTCATTTTGTTTGTAGATTCAGTTGTCGATAGATATGTATTCATTGCCATTTTGTTTGTTCATATATTTTATCTTTTTCTTCAAAAAGACCTTTCAACATTTTATATAGTAACGGTTTGGTGGTGATGAACTCCTTTAGCTTTTTCTTGTCTGGGAAAGTCTTTATATGGCCATCGATTCTAAATGACAGCTTTGCAGGATAGAGTAATCTTGGTTGTAGTTTCTTGCTTTTCATCATTCTGAATATTTCTTGCCACTCCCTTCTGGCCTGCAAAATTTTTTTTGAGAAATCAGCTGACAGCCTTATGGGAACTCCGTTGTAGGTAACTAACTGCTTTTCTCTTGCTGCTTTTAAGATTCTCTCTTTGTCTTGAACCTTTTGCATTTTGATGATGATGTGTCTTGGTGTGGGCCTCTTGGGGTTCATCTTGTTTGGGACTCTCTGCTTCCTGGACTTGTGTGTCTGTTTCCTTCACCAAGTTAGGGAACTTTTCTGCCATTATTGTTTCAAAGAGGTTTTCAATTTCTTGTTCTCTCTCTTCTCCTTCTGGCATCCCCAAGATGCGAGTATTGGCACGCTTGAAGTTGTCCCAGAGGCTCCTTACACTCTCCTCTTTTTTTCTTTTTTTTGATTCTTTTCTCATTTTGCTGTTCTGATTGGGTGTTTTTTGCTTCCTTATATTCCAAATCGATGGTTTGCTTCTTGGTTTTACCTTCTCTACTATTAAATCTGTGTAAATTATTCTTTATTTCAGTTAGTGCCTCCTTCATTTCTGACTGGTCCTTTTTTATGCTCTTGAGGCCCTCACTAAGTTCACTGAGGTTCTCACTAAGTTCATTGAGCATCCTTATAAGCAGTATTTTGAACTCAGCATCTGTTAGGTTTCTTATCTCCATTTCACTTAGTTCTTTTCCTGAAGATTTGTTCTGTTCTTTCATTTGGGACCTGTTTTTTTGTCTCCTCATTTTGGCTGCCTCCCTGTGTTTGTTTCAGTGTACTACTTAATGAGAGGTATGGGGCTCGCTGAGACCAGATGCTGCTTGTTTGAAAGAATTTAGGAAAACCTGAAGCAGGATCCAAGACAGGCCAATCCTATGGTAAAGCCATTGGCAGCAGCTTGGATGGGCCTGAAAGTTGGGTGGGGTGGGGCGGGGCCTCAGGGAATCACCAGGGCGGGGCTACCAGTGTGAGCCAGGTTGCTGGAGTCCCAGATATGGCTTCTGTCTGCTGCCCCAGGGAAGGGCTCACCAAAGGAACAAAGGCCTCCGACAGCACATCTGTCCCAGAGAAAGCCCCCTCTCCAGCCCTCACTCCAGTGCCAAACTGTATGTCTCTGGCGCCCCTCGAGCTGCCTCCCCTCCGAGCTTAGAGGGAGAGAGTCCGATAAGTCTGTGTGCGGGCCCTTTAAGGAGCTGCCTGGGGCTTCAGCCGCCTCAGCCTCCCTGAGCCTAAATTCCCGCTGGTTTTTCCAGCCAGAAGTGATGGGGATTCTCTTCCTGGCACTGGAACCCTGAGCGGGCGCCTGGTGTGGGACGGGGACCCCTCAGTCGTCAGGGAGGACCTTCCCAGCTGAGGTGTCCTCCTGATTTTTATCTGCCACACGTGGGTGTGGGCCCTCCGCCCTTCTACCAGTCTTGATGTGGCTGCTGCTTTAATTCCGTAGTTGTAGGACTTCTGTTCAGCTCGATGTCAGGCGGTTTTGAATGATGGTTGAGCTGTAGTTTAGTTGTAACTTCGATGTGGTTGTGGGAGGACGCGGTACTGTGTATCTCCCCGCCATCCTGACCGGAAGTCATATAGGTTGTCTTCATGAAGCTATTCAACATCAGGTGAGCCAGGCGTATAGTGTGGGCGGCTCATTGTTACATTAGTAAGTCAGGGAAAGGAGATTTTATTTTCAGAAAGGCTGACATGAAACTTGTCATTGAAGAAAACGGCGGCAAAGCATTTAGTGAGGAGACCTTCCACCTAATGTGTAAAGACAATACCTTAATAGTGTTTGAAGATGAATAGTAGTGCAAACATATAGGTACAATGTACAATGGAGTATAATAGTATTATCTGAAAATAATATGGTAGGTACATGGTCTTTCTGTAATTTTCTAAGGTTTTTTTTTGTTGTTGTTAAGTGGCCCGCTGTTTTAACTCCAGCAGCCCTGTCAAGGAGTGCCCTGTCCCCTCTCGACTTCCCCTGGCAGTTCCTTCTCCACCACCGTCCGGCTGCGGTTGCCCCTGTGCTGTCAGGTGTCTGTCCGTCTGCGCGGTGGTCTGTGGAGTCTGGAGAGCGCCCGCTCCTGGTGAGGCTCCGAGTCCACCTCCCGGGCCTGGATTACTCTCGAGTCAGTGGAGACAGACAAGAATCATCTTGGAGGGCCACACTCACACCTTATGCTCCCGGACTAGAAGGAGGAGGGTGTGGGGGGAGACAGCCTTCATGCGCTGTGGTGACACTCTGGGAGCCCCCTTCCCACACGCCCGGCTCTCCCTCAGTGTGACCTGCGGCTGTGTGCATCCCTCCTCCTTCTCTTCCTCCTGCCTCAGTGTGACCTGCAGCTGTGTGCATCCCTCCTCCTCCTCCTCCTGCCTCTCCCTCAGTGTGACCTGCAGCTGTGTGCATCCCTCCTCCTCCTCCTCCTGCCTCTCCCTCAGTGTGACCTGCGCTGTGTGCATCCCTCCTCCTCCTCCTCCTCCTGCCTCTCCCTCAGTGTGACCTGCGGCTGTGTGCATCCCTCCTCCTCCTCCTCCTCCTGCCTCTCCCTCAGTGTGACCTGCGGCTGTGTGCATCCCTCCTCCTCCTCCTCCTCCTGCCTCTCCCTCAGTGTGACCTGCGGCTGTGTGCATCCCTCCTCCTCCTCCTCCTCCTGCCTCTCCCTCAGTGTGACCTGTGCTGTGTGCATCCCTCCTCCTCCTCCTCCTCCTGCCTCTCCCTCAGTGTGACCTGCGCTGTGTGCATCCCTCCTCCTCTTCCTCCTGCTTCTGTAGTGTGGTTTCCACAGGAGCTGGGGCCGGTCTCCTCCTCCGGGGGACAGCAGCAGGGAGCGATGCAGTGGGTCGGGCTGTTGAGGGGAAGGTAGGGCACTTGCCACACACTCGTGCTGTGGACGCAGCGTGTGTGCAGTGGTTTTGAGAGCTGGGTGGTGCCCGAGGCCATTGCCATAGTGTTTGCTTGCTGAGCTGTACTAAGGTCATGACACGGTGGTTTATTCCTCCTGTCTTTACACCCTCCTTTCAGCTGCCCTTGTGTGAATTCTTTTCTTTAATCCTCATCCGAGGACATTTTTGCATTTATCTTTAGATAGAGCGGGAGGGAGAGAGGGAGAAAGAAAGAGAAGCATGGATGTGAGAGGTCACGTTGACTGGCTGCCACCCATACGACCCCAGCCGGGGCCGGAGACAAACGGCGACCGAAGGTACGCGCCCTCAGCGGAACCGAACCCAGGACTCTCCGGACCGCAGGCCGACGCTCTAACTGCGGAGCCGCCAGGGCCCTTTTGTGAATTCTCCATCTGCTCAAGCCGTGGTCTAACTTCTAAATTCTCTAAATGGTGCCTGACCCACAGCATCAGCCGTATCTGGGAGCCTGGCTGATGGATTCTCAGGACACGCCCCCAAACCCCGGGTGAGCTCAGCCTCCACCTGCTCCTGACGCGCCCTGGGGTCAGCACCGCGCCTGCGAGAGACGCGTCATGTGATCCGCAGGTTAGGCGGCCAGTTTTGTGTTTCCAGCAGAACCTATGGGCATAATATCGGATGGTAAACCTTCATTTTATACTCAAGTTTCATTAAGAAAAAGAACAAAAGGCCCCGGCCTGGTAGCTCTGGGCTTGTGGGTTTGACCCCCGTCTGGGCCGGCGCGCAGGGTCCGCCGCTGGCCGCGGGAGCGTGGAGCCCAGCGCTGGCGGGAGCCGTGGTCGGAGGAGCTGCCGAGTTCCGCACCCACAGCGCCGAGCCGGAGGGGGGGAGGCTCCCACCGCTCTGGGAGCTTCCACGTAGGGCTTCCGCACTTTACTCTCTCAGTTTGTGAAGTGTTTCATTTTAATTAATTTTTCTTAGACTCATCTCAGATATTTTGCTTCGGGTGCCTGATAAAAGGGATGCGAAGTGTCGTGCTCAGCTTCCTCCTGAACTGCCATCTGAACCCCTGGGGTGTTTGCTCCCAGCAGCCAGCACGGTCTCACACCCTTGAACCCTAAACTCAGAACATGGGGGTTTGCTGACACATCTGTAATGGCCAACCAAACACCTGGGATTCTCGTGTTTTGTGCAAATACACTTTTTCTCAGGTTACTCTAAGCCTTGGAGGATGAATAGACCATGTGCTAATAAACGCACACAGGAAAAAATGTCTGTTTTCTCACCACACACATCCACACCTCACTTAATCCCCTCGGGCGTCACTCCGCTCCGCTGAAGACACGAGCTCAGGTTGCGGGTGACCCCGTTGCCCAGGTAGTCACGTCTCAGGGCTGGGCCTTCAGTGCGTCCGCGAGTGTGCTCCCCCGTCTGCCTCCTGTGCCGGTCCTGGTGTCCTCGCTCCTCTCCGGCTGTGTGGTCTGGAGCTGGGGGGTAGATGGGGGGGGCAGGGGCGCAGGAGACGGGCGGCCTGGTGGTCTCCGGCAGCTGGAGGTCCTGTGCCTGCTCAGCGCAAGACGTGGTGGTGTGTGCACAGATCGGAGTGTCTCACTCTCGTCGCCTGCTGGTTTTCCCAACCTCGACTGCAACACCTTTGTGAGAAATAGTGCCTTTTTGTCTCTCTATCTTCCTCACCTAATTAGATTCAACTGACTAATTGTTCTTACTGAATACCACAGGGTGACTCTGTGGGACTTTGGACTTAAAATGGGGTGAACTTTCGCTCTGCTGTACACCAGCAACAAATACAGAGTGATGCAAAGCAGCTGGGCAAACCCCAGCAGCGAAGAGGGCGTGTCCGCTAATTTCATTGGCAGGTGGATGTTTCCCAGCCGGGCACACTGTTCAGATTTCTGTTAAGTCTGTGGATACATTGAGCGGCTTCTGCCCTGGGGCCTGGGCGGGCTCTGTGGTGTGGGGACCTCCGCTGCCCCTCACCACTCTGCATCTCACAGGCTCTCCTCTTCTGAGTCTCCCTGGAGGGGTGCACGTCCGAGCTGTTTCCCAGTCGGTTTCCGTGTCGGTGCAGTGAGCGGTCTGTCCGGGGGGGGGGGGGGGGGGGGGGGGGGCAGCAGGAGACCGGCAGGGCAGGTTCTCGGCACTCGGAGAAGCACTGATGACTGTGTGATTCACTATTAAATTACATATTTCTCAGATAACGAAGATTTTTTAAAAGCTTTAAATAATGTATACGCACACATAATATCAACTGTGCCCATGGGAATCGGAATCCTGTGTTCAGACTGCACTTGCCCACCGCGGCATTCGTGCGCAGTTAGTGAACGTCCGGCAGCGCAGGCCCGGGGAGCAGCCGCCGTCCGTCCGCCGGGCAGGGGCAAGGACACGTGCTGTCTGCAGCGAGGCGTCACTCAGCTCGACGGGGGCGCCGAGGTGGCCGCAGCGCGGGAGAACTCGAACTGTTAGCTACGTGGAAGGCTGGCCACGAAGGCCCACTGTGTTCTGTATGGGTCCATTTACGTGACGTGTTGGTAGCAGACAGATCCACAGAGACCAAGTAGGCCGTGGAGGCAGGGAAGGGGCGGGGGAGGGGTGCCGGCCGCCGGGGTGCGGTGTGGGCGATGCAGGGGCTGGAGCGCTGGCCGCACAGCTCTTCGCACCAGGACCGCCGGGGTGCGGTGTGGGCGATGCAGGGGCTGGAGCGCTGGCCGCACAGCTCTTCGCACCAGGACCGACAGGGGGCGGTGTCGGCGATGCAGGGGCTGGAGCGCTGGCCGCACAGCTCTTCGCACCAGGACCGCCAGGGGGCGGTGTCGGCGGTGCAGGGGCTGGAGCGCTGGCCGCACGGCTCTTCGCACCAGGACCGCCAGGGGGCGGTGTCGGCGACGCAGGGGCTGGAGCGCTGGCCGCACGGCTCTTCGCACCAGGACCTCCGGGGTGCGGTGTCGGCGATGCAGGGGCTGGAGCGCTGGCCGCACAGCTCTTCGCTCCAGGACCGCCAGGGGGCGGTGTCGGCGACGCAGGGGCTGGAGCGCTGGCCGCACAGCTCTTCGCTCCAGGACCGCCAGGGGGCGGTGTCGGCGACGCAGGGGCTGGAGCGCTGGCCGCACAGCTCTTCGCTCCAGGACCGCCAGGGGGCGGTGTCGGTGACGCAGGGGCTGGAGCGCTGGCTGCACAGCTCTTCGCACCAGGACCACGGAGCTGCAGACTTCAGATGGGAAATTTCACGGGATGTGAATTACATCTCAGTTTTTAAAGTGCACCAAGAACTGGATTCTTGGTTCACCCAGGATTTCACTGTGTGCACTGCACCCCTCTTCCCACAGCGGGGTCAGCTAGGAGACTGAGCGCATAGAAACGGGGCGAGAGTCACGGACTCGGACTGGGGAACACACTGAGCTGTGCTGTGGGACCAGCGCCGTGGCCCGGGCGCCGCGTGCTCTGCTCCGGAGGGGAGGTGACGGCCGCGGGCCCTGGGCCGCGAGCTCCGCCAGGGCCACCGTGTCGCGCAGGTGGATGTCCTGGTTCAGGCGTGTGAGAGCACTTTCCAAACCTCCGGTCCCGTGGGCTCCAGAGGGTGGCCGTGGCAGCCTGTCTGTGCCCGTGGACCTGGGGAGCGGCACAGGCCCTGCGCGCAGTGTCGAGTCGGCCACGACCACACTGAACCCACTTCTCTTCCAGGCCTGGCAGTGCTGAGACACGTGCTGACGCCACGGGTGAAGGCCACGCACGTCGCCTTTGATTCTATGAAGAATCACTTAGATGCGATTTACGATGTTACAGTGGCGTTTGAAGGCACAGTGGACGACAACGGGCAGCGAAGAGAAGCGCCGTCCATGCTCGGTGAGTGTGTTTTAATTAGTCGTGTATCTGTGAATGTGTGATTCACGTTTTAAAAACAGCTGGGTGGCCCAACCCGTGTGGCTCAGTGGTTGAGCGTCGACCCTGCACCAAGAGGTCGCTGGTTCGATTCCCGGTCAGGGCACGTGCCCAAGTTGTGGGCCCGATCCCCAGTGGGGGGCGTGCAGGAGGCGGCCAGTCGATGTTCCCTCTCATCAATGTTTCCATTTCTCTCTCCTTCTCCCTTCCTCTCTCTCCAAAATCAATAAAGAATTTTTTTTAAAAAAACAGCAAAGTGGACTCTACCTCATTATACTTACCTGATATATTTTCCAAGCGTCATGTATTTCCGAGTATTTTTTATTCATCTGTAACAGCTTAAATGTCATTGTCCCCTCTAAGTTTGGCATTTCTCAGCTGCCACTTTAATCCTTTGGTCTTGCCCACTGTCACTCCTCAGCTTCCCCCCGGAGGCCGGTGAGAAGGGGGCTCCAGCAGGGGGGACGGGGCGGGGGCCTCCCCCAGGATGGACCGGCCCCGCCCACAAGGACAGGTGGTGTGACCTTGCTTTCAACATGCTAGGTGTTAAGGACCTCTGTGCTATTATCTATGTGAATGTCAATTATAACAAGTAGAAAATAGAATTTTAAGTGAGCAAAATATTTTAGTTAAACAGCCAAAGACGCTCCTGCTGGGGAAGCTGGACAGGGGAGCGGCGAGCAGGGCGCGTGCGGGCCGCCATCCCTTCCTTCCGAAGTGTCGCTGGAGCTGTGGCGAGGCAGCGCGGGGCCTGCGCTCCACCTTGGCGGCTCCCGTCCCGGCTGGGTCCCGCACTGCCTCCGGGTCTCTGACAGCAGGCGCAGCAGGGAGCACAGAGAGGGCGGCCGAGGGGCCTGCTCCGTCCGTGCTGGCTCTCACGGGGCCTTTCACACGGACCGGGTGGGGCTGAAGGTTCTCTGCCCACCTAAGCGGAATGTCTGCAGCGGCCCGCGGCACATGGGCACGGTGCAGAGTGCATGAGGGGCGTGCTGCCCCGTCTCCTGCCCGTGCTGCCCACTCCCTGACCCCGTGGACGGTGGGTTCCCAGGTAGGGGTATGATTGTGCTCTCCTGTCCTTTTCTGATGACAAAGCCTTGGCCAGTTTACTCAGCGGTTAGAGCCTCAGCCCGCGGACCAGAGAGTCCTGGGTTCAGTTTCTGCTGAGGGCATGTACCTCGGTTGCAGTTTGTCCCTGCCCCGGTTGGGGTTGTGTTGGTGGCAGCCAGTCGATGTGTCTCTCTCACATTGTTTCTGTCTTCCTCCTTCCGTCCTTCCCGCTCTATCTAAAGATAAATGCAAAAGTGTCCTCAGGTGAGGATTAAAAAAAAAAAGGGCAGCTAAAAATCAGTCTTTTTTTTTTTACCCATCAAAGGAGTCATTGACCTGTTTTTACATTTGAGAACATACATGACTTTAATTCAACAATATTGTCATTAGTTTATGAAACATGGTTTAAAAAATAGGTTTAAACATGTTTTCACTGTTTATGAAACCAAGTAGAATTCTCATAATGACCTTGGTGAACTGCTCTCGTTGCGTCACCCTCCGAGGCCTGGTGTCACCCTCCAGGGCGTGAGAGCTCAGTGGTTGGCAGTGTCCGCAGGGTGGATGCCCACCTCTGTGTCCTGAGGTCCAAGGGCTCAGTTCCAGTCCTGCACCGGGCCCTCACCTGTCCCCTCCACTGTGCTGCCAGGGGCCTGGTGCCCACGATGAGGCCGCAGCCTGCGCCTCCGGCGCCCTGGGGGTGGAAGGCTGTGTGGCGAGCCCCGTGCCGTGGAGCCTGCCACGGAGCCGCTCTCCAGCTCCCAGCCTTTCCCTGCCCTCTGAGTCCAGGCCCCTCCAGCCGCGCTGCCCTCCAGCCAGAGGAGGGCCTGGAGGGACCTGTCCCAGCCCAGCCCCACCTCCCCTGCGGCAGCCGCCCTCCTCAGCAGCTGGCAGTGGCCTGTCTTCAGTGCAGACCATCCCTGTCTGAGAAGGTGGCTCTTCTAACTCCACATCCCGAAGCAGGTAGAAATAAAATGCATAATTCCAGTCCATGAAGGATAACTGTTTCTGCAAGGAAAGATGCACCAGCGTGGAATCAGAAGACTGAGGACAGACTGGGGAAATATTTGCACCTCAGACTGCAGAAAAAGGCGATTTCCTTGATGTGTAGATGCCCCTAAGGTCGGCCACGAAGATGACCCACGGCTCCGGGTGAGATGGGCACAGGCTAAGGACAGGCAGGTCACTGGAGCAGCGTCCAACCACGTTCGCAATGAGAAAAAGCAAATTAATTTACAGTGAGATACCATGTTTTTACTATCAGATTGGCTCCTAGAAACAGACCCAGCAGGTGAGATTCAAGTGTACAGGCACCTTTGTGCGTTGCTGTTAGGAACGCGATACCCAGAGTCTCTGCAGAGTCGTTTTGGCGACGTCACCACAGACACCCTCCGCCCGTCCCCACTGCGGGGCGTTGCTCTGCAGACACCTGTGCACCTGAGAGCATGTCTGCTTTTTGGGTGCTGATCAGCTGAGGTACATTCTAGGGCTCGCACAGAAAAGTCAGCGCTGGAAAAATTTACCTCAATTAGACCGCTTCCTATGTGCCCTGAATATTATGGGGTAATTTGTGCTCACGCAAAATGACACATGCCCCCAGTAAACAGTTGTTACGAGCACGGATGCCAGAGCTTCACTGCAGGACGGGTCGGTGTCCCGAACCTGTGTCTGTGGTGGTGGAACCTCCCGACCGGCTCTGGGGGGCTTGTGGCCTCTGGCTGGAAGCCTGGCCTCAGGCACGGCGGACACGGCCCCTCCGCCTGCAGCACGGCCCGGCCCTCTGGCCTGTCGTCGTCCCTCCGGGGAGAGCAGCGCCCCTGCATTGCCTCGGGGGGGCAGTGGGGTGATGTGCACACAGGTGTGGTGAGCCCCAGAGAGCTGGTCAGGTTCGGGGAAGGCCTCACAGCCCACGAGGGCGGGGCCCTCCCGCACGGTCTCCCTCCCGCACGGGTCTCCTGGGCCCACCGGCGGCATTGCCGACACTGGGCGCCGGCCCAGCTTCCCGTCTCCCACACAGGTGTGGGACGAGCCCAGTGGCACCGGGACTTCGTGAGGATGGACCTGCTGAGGGGCTGGGGTGAGCAGGCGGAGCAGGAAGGTGGTGTTGGGTCTGCTTGTTTCTGAAGCGGCAGCAGACCTACGCGGGCAGGCAGGGACAGAGATGGGGGAGGCTGGCCCGTCTCAGAGTGCTGGGCACGCCCCTCGGCTGCCGGCGCCTGGACACCGGCCCTGCCCCGGCCCACACGGGCTCGGACCCAGGCCACCAGCTCTCTGCCGCCCCTCCGAACCCAGGCCCAGTTCTGCTGCTGAAAGTACTTCTTAAGCAGTTTGATTCATTAAATGAAAGATAGAACTTGGGGAAAATTAAGACCAAAATATTGAAAAATAAATCTCTGTTGCGGTATTCTGGCACGTTTGTCTTCAAGGCCAGTTTTCTCCTAAAAGTGAACAAAAACAAGATAGTTTGTGATGCCTGAAATGTCACTGAGGGTCGACAGCTGTGGAGAGTGCGGCTTCGCAAAGGAGGGACGCGTGGGTCCAAAGACCAGAGGCTGCTTAGGATGAGCGCCAAGCCCGCGGCTGTGGGACACAGTCCCCACTGATCAGAGCCGGCTCTGAACACATTTCGACTTGAGATACAAGGTCTCAGCCTCCTACTCGCTGCCCGCAGGGAACTTGGTCTTCTTGGGAATGTGCCCAGGCCTCCGAGGTTTCAGACACACTCTCGCTTTCCTCAGGCCACCTGGCCTGGCCCCGTGCAGCACAGGCTGAGGAAGGGCTGCTGCTCGGACGTGCGTGTGTCCCAGGGACTGGCCCTGTGAGGGCTCGTGCTCCGGGTGGGCTCCAGCCAGGGCCAGAGGCGTGGGCCAGCCCGGGGCCGGCGGAGTCCGCAGAGGGAGCGGGGCCTCCTCCCACGCCTGCTGCAGCCGCCTCGCGGTCAGGCACAGGAGGCTCCGCGCGGGCTCAGGGCCGGCACCCAGGTGACTGAGTGCCTAGGTGTGCCTGGCGCCTTGCCAGAGTGAACCCGGCACACCCCATCCCCACCTTGTGCCCCGAAGTCTGGTGAAGGCAGCAGTGACCGTGCAGCAGGGATGGGCTCGGGAACGGGGCTGGGGGTCTCAGGAAATGCTTGGTGGGTGGATGGTGGCCGCATTTGGGGACCCCTCCGAGGGTGGGGATGCACTTGCAGCAGAGTCCAGCCTCCTTCCTGCTCCTGGCCGGCTGCAGGAGTCGGGCTGTTGCAGGGAAGGTCACACTGGTCTCTTGGGCTGCCTTGACGTGCCACAGAGGTGGGTGCGGAAACCGGAACCCCTCCCCCGGCTGGGAACCCCAACCACCGGTCATAGTCTCTATTCTGACTTTTGGTGGTGGTTAAGAAATCTCTGCTTTTCCATTTTTAAACTTCTTTTTGCCTTGTTTTCATTGTTATTTTATATAACCATAAGTTCTAAAATCAAACATGAAATGTTTTTGGTTTCTGTTAGAATTTCTCTGCAAAGAGTGTCCGAAAGTCCACATCCACGTGGAGCGCATCGAGAAGAGCGGGGTCCCGCAGGAGCAGGCGCACATGCAGCGCTGGCTGCACGAGCGCTTCGTGCTGAAGGACAGGTGAGGGCGCTCGGCGGGTCCCGCTCACCCCGCCCCGGGATGGAGGTCCGGTCTGTTAGCTCAGGGGCGCTGTTCGTGTCCTCACCCGAGGACGCTTGCATTATCTTCAGATAGAGCGGGAGGGGGAGAGGGAGGAAGAGAGAGAAACATCGACGTGAGAGGGACACATTGAGCAGCTGCCACCCACTGACCCCAACCAGGGCCGGGGACAAACTGCGACCGAGGTACGTGCCCTTAGCGGGAACCGAACCCGGGTCTCTCTGGTCCTTGGGCCAACGCTCTAACCGCTGAGCCAGACCGGCCAGGGCTGAGACGTGCTTCTCATAAAGCAGGTCAGGCCTGATTCTGCACACGTCTGTCCGTGTGTCAACCTTTACTGATCCACGGCCCTGTGAAGTAAGTTGGGAGGGGCAGCTTGTCCATTTTCTTTTGCAGTATTTCCAAAACTCCGTGGTAAGATATAAAATTGAACAAAAAAACATAAGATACTGTCATGTGCCCCAGCTCTGCTGCCCCAGCTCAGGGCAGGGTGGGTTTGGGGAACTGGCTGTGGTGAGGGCATGGGGTGAGGGGCTGGGGCAGGGTGTCTGCAGTGCCCTGGGGATGACCCTGGATTCTGTGGAAAGAAGGAAGGGGCAGGTGACATTTTCCAGAGCAAAATGGCTCTTTGCTGTTAGTGTTGTGGGGTTGACCTTGTGTTTGTCCATGCGGAGGACATGGAACAGACCAGAGCGCTGAGCATGGCGAGGTACCTGGGGAGGGCCAGGTGTGGGGGTGCCTCTCGGGCGAGGCACGGCGTAGAGAGGTTGGACAGGGCGTGGGCCCACTTAGGGACGGACGGCAGCAGGAGCGGGTCTCAGCGTCTGAAGGCAGGACTTTCAGGGTTCCCCCCAGGGAGCAGGGGCGGGCTCGGCTCTGCTGTGGCATTAGAAACGGGGCTTCCTGGGGTGAGTCATCAGGGCTCAGTGTATTTGCTGCTTGTTCTGCTGTCTGGGGGGAGTTTGATCCTTCCTGACGGGTGTCCTGTTTTATGAACAATATATTTTAAAATCTACGTTTTTGTCTTCTTTTTGGATCCCTCCGTTAGTTATAGGATGCACCATTTATAAAGGCCACATTGAAAAGTATGTTCTGCCCTGGCCAGTGGTAGAGCATCAGCCCTCAGACCGAAGGTCGGGGGTTCAATTCCCAGTCAAAGGCTCATATGGATTCAGTTCCTGGCCCTGGTTGGGTCTGCGGGAGGCAACCAGTCAGTGTATCTCTCTGACATCGCTGTCTCCCTCCCTCGTCCTTCTACTCGAGCTAAAAACAATCAACGGAAAAAATTTCCTCCAGTGAGGATTCACAACGATAACAAAAAAACACAAAGAAAAGTGTGTTTTTTTAAAGACTTTAAAAATACTTTTGGAATTGTTTATGCTCAGAAATGTTACCCAAGGGTTTCTCCCTCCTCATGGGCTCTCCCTGGGCTGCCTCTGCCCCTGTGCCTGCTGCAGCCCAGCGGAGGTCCCCTGAGCCTGCGGGTCCGCTCCCCCTGGAGGTGATTTCAAAGCACGTTAGCCCTCGTGTAGGGCACTCCACGTGCTACGTCTGCAGCCCAGTGTGCACGGCGCTTCATGAGCCTGGCCACACACTCGGGTGATGGAAAGATGTCAAAGCAAGTCTCTATGTTTTGAAATGAAGATCGGTTCTCAGGAAAAAGCCTGAACATAGGTTTACTGTGTTCTGTGTTGTGGGTGTTTGTCCATATTCAGGGCGGGTCGTCCCCAGGGAATGGCTTGTGAGGCGGAAGGACTTTCCCGTCTGCACTGCCACGTCTGTGACGTTTATGTCGAGTGTGTTCTGCGATCGCAACTGTACATTGTAAAAGTAAGACGAGGAACACATTGACGATCCTATTTTTTCCTTTGGCTGCTGTTCTAATGCCGTGGAGCACGGCCGTGTGGGTACTGCCGCTCCGTTCTGACCCCTGGTGCAGGGGGCTGCAGGGACGGGGCCAGTGGGGCGGTGGGGCGGGTCTCGGCAACACTCGACAGTGCAGTTCGTGAAACAAAACACCCACCACAGGCCGAAACCACGCATGACGCGTCACACACTGCCCATCAAGCACGCCTCGGAGCTGCAGGCCCCCTGTCTTGGGTCCCCTCTTCGTCGCTTCCCAGGGACCTGCCACTTCCTGGCACCTAGTAGGTGCCCGACAGGTATTTGTTGGATTAAAGTATGGAAACGTCTAAACTGAAACTTAAAACTTTTCCCCATTCTGGCCGTAGGTTGCTTATAGAATTCTATGATTCACTGGATCCGGAAAGAAGAAACAAATTTCCTGGGAAAAGTGTTAATTCTAAACTAAGTCTCAAGAAGACTTTGCCATCACTACTGGTCCTAGGAGGGTTGACTGCGGGCATGCTGGTGACCGAGGCCGGCAGGAAGCTGTATGTGAAGACCTGGCTCTACGGGACCCTGGTCGGCTGCCTGTGGGTCAGCGTCCGAGCGTGAGGCCTCCAGGCGCCGCCCAGTGCGGCAGTGCCGTCAGCTGTCTCCCGGGGCTGACGCGAGTGTAAATAAAGCTTGTTGGTGAACACTGGATACAATAGAATTTCTCTCAGCCCGCGTGCAGGTGGTCTGGGTGCCCACGGCTCCCGGCCGGAGCCCCAGCTGCGGAGCAGAGCCTGCGGGGAGCTGCTGCCGGCGCCGTCTGCACGTGTGGCCTGCCTTCCGGCAGTGTCGGGTGGTGCCTGTCGCTGCCTGTGGTCTGCACGTGTGGCCTGCCTTCCGGTAGTGTCGGGTGGTGCCTGTCGCTGCCTGTGGTCTGCACGTGTGGCCTGCCTTCCGGCAGTGTCGGGTGGCTCTGTCGCTGCCTGTGGTCTGCACGTGTGGCCTGCCTTCCGGGCAGTGTCGGGTGGTGCCTGTCGCTGCCTGTGGTCTGCACGTGTGGCCTGCCTTCCGGCAGTGTCGGGGTGGCTCTGTCGCTGCCTGTGGTCTGCACGTGTGGCCTGCCTTCCGGCAGTGTCGGGTGGCTCTGTCGCTGCCTGTGGTCTGCACGTGTGGCCTGCCTCCCGGCAGTGCCGGGGTGGCTCTGTCGCTGCCTGTGGTCTGCACGTGTGGCCTGCCTTCCGGGCAGTGTCGGGTGGTGCCTGTCGCTGCCTGTGGTCTGCACGTGTGGCCTGCCTTCCGGTAGTGTCGGGTGGTGCCTGTCGCTGCCTGTGGTCTGCACGTGTGGCCTGCTTTCCGGGCAGTGCCGGGGTGGCTCTGTCGCTGCCTGTGGTCTGCACGTGTGGCCTGCCTTCCGGCAGTGTCGGGTGGCTCTGTCGCTGCCTGTGGTCTGCACGTGTGGCCTGCCTTCCGGCAGTGTCGGGGTGGCTCTGTCGCTGCCTGTGGTCTGCACGTGTGGCCTGCCTTCCGGCAGTGTCGGGTGGTGCCTGTCGCTGCCTGTGGTCTGCACGTGTGGCCTGCCTTCCGGCAGTGTCGGGGTGGCTCTGTCGCTGCCTGTGGTCTGCACGTGTGGCCTCGCAGCTGTGCTCAAGGCGGCCCTGGCGGTGCACCTCACGCTCATTACTTTCACCCTCACAACCTGATGCACCAGACACTTGCCGCCGAAGTGCTGAGCATCTCGCCCACGTGACCTCTCTGTGTCCTTTCTTCAAGTCCATGAGCGAACTCGCACTTGGTGGAGAGGAGGAAGGCGCCCGGCGTGCTCGGGGTGGCAGCTCCGACCCCCCGCGTGCGCACATTTCACTCCCTCCGGACTTGAACGAACTTACGCCTGGTAGTGATGCAAACCGCCTACTTGCACACCCTGTGCTCCATGCAAAGGAACCACATACAAAGTGCGAGAATCAGGTGTCACTAAACCACGACCCGGTTCTTGTAGCAGAACTTGACTTTGCCCAGCATCGTGAAGTTTCCGCTGCTCAGCACCTCGCCACCCCTGTGCCATACGTCCTTGCAAACCTTAAGCCTCCTCTCACTCCTTCGTTTCAGGATGGCCACTTGCACCTTAGTGGCCCTGTCCGCCCACACTGGGTGATGGGGCCTTCAGACCCCCGCCTGGCGTGCTGGCCCGTGCCTTCCTGCCGCCACTCTGGGGTGCAGCAAAGCATTCACTCCCGAAATCATTCTGATGTCACGTGGTCGACCTTCACTGTGTGCGTCCTGTGGGTGGCCGGCCAGGGGGTGCTCTGTGGCTTGCACGGTGGACGTGCGGGGAGAGCTGTGTGGTTGTGGTGTCTGGCTTCAAGCCAGGAAAACCGAGACTCGGTCCACCAGGCGAACTCACTCGCCCATGAGTGTGATGGGTGCACAGTTCCTCCACCATCCGATCGAGACTGTTTCCAGCACCAACCGCACACGGGTCACGGCACAGTGTGCCCCGGGGGAGAGGACTTTTCTCACGTGCAATCTGCTCTGTGTCCGCATCGGTGACTCGACTGCCTGCTGGTCCTTCAAGGTCACAGTGTGCTTCCCGCTGACGTTGTTCCGAACGGCACCGTCGCTTCAGCTGGAGCACGCGATGGCCTCGCGGCGGGCTGGACGCAGCCGCTACGGCAGTCCAGGGGCTCTGCAGAGCCAGAGGGAGCCCTGCCGAGCGTGCCTGCGTGTGCACGCCGTTCGTGTGCACGCGCTCCCACGGGAAACCACGCCTGCTCCGGACGGCGTGCCGTGATGCTTCTGAAAAGTGTTCTCATACCAAATTGCAGTTTTCTCTTACCTGTAAAGTGAAATTTAGATAAATTATATGTCTTTGTTACATGTGTTTTTTTTAAAGTCCTAAAGTTAGACCCTGCTTCTAATTAGGGCAAAATAATTGTAAGTTGAGTAATTTACTTTGAATATAATGGATATGCTCTAAATTTCAATTTTAAGAAGCAATGCCATTAGAATTATATTGATTATAACTGATTTTTAAGACGGCAAAGTGAATTGCATAAGATCACTTGAAAATCATGTTTTTTTATGACTATACTTATATTCTTCTCACAATGGGTCTATAAAACATTTGTTTAAAAATTTGTATCAAAATATTTGGAAAATTAGAAACTCCTTTTTAACGTGTGTTCATACGACTTGAATTATTATTTTCTAAAATTAAGAGCCCCCCCCCCCCGCGTGTGAGTCCTGTCGTGATGTCATTCAAGCTGCTGGTGTACCTTGGGCTGCAGCGCGGTCGCCGCCTCGCTTCCTCGGTGAGGACGCTGCCGACGTGCTCATTCTGTTCCAGACGAGGGCGTGTCTGGACGGAAGCAAAGCAAAATAAAACCATTCGCCGTCTCTGGTGTCTGTGCTATTTAACTTTTTTTTTTTTATCCTCACCCGAGGATATTTTTTCCATTTTTTGTACAGATAGAGTGGGAGGGAGAGAGAGGAAGGGAGAGAGGGTGAGAAACATCGACGTGAAGGGACACATCGAGTGGCTGCCACCCGCACGACCAACCAGGGCCGGGGACAAGCTGTAACCGAAGTACGTGCCCTTAGCGGGAACCGAACCCGGGCCTCTCCGGACCGCAGGCCGACGCTCTAACCGCTGAGCCAAACTGGCCAGGGCTATTTAACATTTTTTGACCCCAAAGTTTTCATCAGTCTCCCATTACACGAAGTGGGTTTGCTGGCTGGCCCTGCACTCTGGACACACAAGACCATAATGCTGCTAAAGTGCTGAGCAAGTTACAAAAGACATGAAACACTCCAAACGGAAGCAGTATATTAGTTGGGTTACATACATTCATGTATTTTGTAAGATGTGTGGCAAGAACGAACCCCTCGACAGTTCTTCAGTCCCTGGGATGTCTCCCTGCCGCGGGGCAGGTGCCTGGAATTGGCAGGCGCCCCTCGGACTAATCCCGGGCCACGCACAGTGAGGATCGCCCCAGAGTCTCATTTCCAGGGCGCTCTCCTTAGTGTGGTGCCCCCTGGATGACTGCACGTCATTTTCCCTTTGTGACGTGACATGGTTTAAAATTACATTTGCTGAATAGGTCTATGTCAGTAAAGTGATCTATAGATTGACCATCAAAAAAATAAAAATGAGCCCAGCCAGTAACACTGATTGAGCGTCGACCCTGCACCCAGAGGGCGCCGGTTTGATTCCCGGTCAGGGCACATGCCCAGGTTGTGGGCCCGATCCCCAGTGGGGGGCATGCAGGAGGCGGCCAGTCGATGTTCTCTCTCATCGGTGTTTCTCTCTCTCTAAAATCAATAAAGGGAAATAAAATAAATAAATAAAAGTGAAGTGTATAGAAAGTTTTCCCATCAAGTGTGGACAGTGCCTCCCAGATGTGTGCCAGACTCACCTCTGGGACGATGGAGACGTGTGCCCCAGCAGCATTTCCTGTCACCCCTGCAGGTGTCCAGTCAAAACGAGAGCTAACCTTGATCGTGTTTGTTCTGTAGGAATTGTATGGGAAAGGTCTTGGCTCTGTTCCAGAGACCACCATGTACAGTAAGTTACATTATCTGTGCTTATAAGGGGGGCTAGGGGAGCAGCTTTTATTAGGAGTTACACGGACTTTTAGATCAAAGATCAGCTAATGGAATATTGTGTTACTGTTTAGCATAATTGGCATTAAAAACAGGTGAACTTAACCTAACACCCAGGCATTAGGGTGAAAATTAGTACTTGGTCCCAAGTATTGATATTTGGCAACATTCAGATATTTGACGTTATATAGATTGACCATCCATGTAATTGACTGAATCTGAAGCTTTTTGTTTATACATTTGGGGCGCTGTGTACACAGTCACTAGTTTATTGCAGTCTGGAGGAGTTATGACTTGACACTACCCCTAAGGTCTATTTGACGTTGACCGTCGTTCGGGTGATACAGTAAATGCACTACTTGTACCAACTGTGGAGTCCTTGGGGTGGTCACGCATGAGGTCGAAGAGACAGATACCTGGTCACTGTCCTGAGCGGCAAAGAGAAGCTGTCCAGCCAGCCGCTCCAGACAGCTCGGCTCCCTGCGCTGTGCTGAACACCCGGCGCGCCAGGCAGTCACAGAGGTCTGTGGATGGTGACGAGACGGGTCACTTCTCTCATCCAAGTCAGCAGCTTCAGGATCGCCCACGGGACATGTAAGAGACGTTCCACAACTTGGTGTCTGAGAAAGAGGAACAAGAAGATGCTGCTGATGTCCTGCGTGTCCAGCGGGAGAGACTGCTAGTCGTCTGCCTCCTCGCGGTGGGCACGGTCGTTCCGGGTCCGTCTCCCTCCTCGCGGTGGGCACGGTCGCTCAGGGTCTGTCTCCTCGCGGTGGGCACGGTCGCTCAGGGTCCGTCTGCCTCCTCGCGGTGGGCACGGTCGTTCCGGGTCCGTCTCCCTCCTCGCGGTGGGCACGGTCGTTCCGGGTCCGTCTCCCTCCTCGCGGTGGGCACGGTCGCTCAGGGTCCGTCTCCCTCCTCGCGGTGGGCACGGTCGTTCCGGGTCCGTCTCCCTCCTCGCGGTGGGCACGGTCGCTCCGGGTCCGTCTCCCTCCTCGCGGTGGGCACGGTCGCTCAGGGTCTGTCTCCTCGCGGTGGGCACGGTCGCTCAGGGTCCGTTCTGAGACTTGCCAAGGCTGCAGTGCCCCCTGTGTGCTGGGCAGTGTGCTGACCTCCAGGTGGTGTCTCGTCGAGCCCTCAGAGTAGACCCTGCTGGAGGAGCTTGGAGTGACCGGGAGGGACCGAGAGCGACGAGCCTGCAGGCAGACAGGTGTCCAGTCTGGCTCTGCCCCTTGCATTTCACCTCAGGCAAGTTATTTGAAGCGTCTGTGTCCCTGTTTTCTCACCACTGAAACAGCTGAGAGACTCGTGTTGACCTCAGGGCCACGGAGGACTCGGAGCCAAGCACATGAGCAGCACTGTCTGGAGGGGGGACGGAGCAGGTGCTGGATGCCCCTCGTTCTCAGACCTCTCCCCTGCTCCCTGCGTGACAGAGAGGGAACTGAGGCTCGGAGAGAGGGGACAAAAGGCGCAGTCACACAGCTAGTTCTGGTAGCTGGACAAGCTCGCCTGCCCCCGTGTCACAGCCGTCCTGCCGCGTGGCCGACCACGGCAGTGCCTTGCCCAGCGGGCGGTGCTCACGGTCATCCTAGTCCTGGTCACGATCTTCCCACCTTTCGTAAAGTCTCACGGTCTGTCCTCGCCACCTCCACTCGGACCGTGAGGGCTGAGGAGGTGCTGTCCCCCAAGGGTGGCACAGCCCTCCCGTGGGTGCGCGGTGAGGTGTGGCGGCAGAGCTGAAGGTCTCATGGCGTGGAGTCTAGTCGTGTTGGAAACGGTCCCACGGAAGGTCCCTCGCAGGGGCAGGCCCACACGGTGAAGCCGTCTGTGCTGTGCGCCCCAGGACAGTCCCTGTCTGCAGAAGGAGGAGATGGGTACTGAGCCACAGAGCCAATGCCATGATGGTTGTCCAAGTGCATCCTTATACAAAGTCCAACCCAAACGGGAGAGACCGTCATTCTTCCTAAACCACTTCCGCTTCGCTCGCCGTGTAAACAGCTGCCCTGTTTCCATAGGAGCCCACACACCTGATTGCCAGGACGAGTTATTAGTAACACTGCTGTTATTCTCTGCCATCCTGGCTCACCCTGACCCATGCATGCTGGGCCGCTGTTGGCGGGTCGCAGATCAGTTTGGTAAGGCCGCGTATCGGGGTTCGCTTGCTCACGACAGTCTGTTCTCTTCGCTCCCCTGCAGCCGTCTTTGTACGGTCTTTGGAAGTTTGTTGCAGGTGTGATGGCAGAGGAGATTGTGCCCCCGCCACCCCCATCTCCCCCCCGTCCCAGCGTCTTATCACTGGCCAGGACGGAAAAGGCCAGAAACCACTGTCGGAGATCACTGCCCGTCTGAGTAGGAGAAAGGGATGGAGGAAGAACTGAGTTTGAAAGGAAGAGCCTCCCCTCGTACGAGGCAGGTGAGGAGGACAACTGGAGGAGCCCATCCGGCTGGGAGGCTCGGGGGGGGGGGGGGGCTGGCAGGGGCCTGGAACCTCGGGATGTCCGGAACCCCCTGGGATTTGCCTTGGCTCATCTGGGCTGACTCGGTTTGGTCTGAATGGTGGTAGTTGAAGTCCGACCTTCTAGTCCAAAGTCAGGCCGAAGGGCCAGCAGCACAGCAATGGCCTTACAGCTCTCTGGGGTTGTGACGGAGTTACCGTCCCCACGGATCTCAAAACCGCAGCCAGCGTGGATGTGCGAGGTGCCCAGCTAACGCGGTCATTGCTGGAGGTGCCCACTTGGGGTGTAAAGAAAGCTGGGTGAAGAGCCCAGCAAAACCCGAGCCAAGCCAGGAAAGGGGTCCCGCCGGCCTCCTGGAAGGGCTGGCGACTGCAGCCTGTCGGACGTGGTCACCACACCACGCCCTCGCTCAGGCTCGGTACACGCCTGACACTCAGCCGGGAGCTGCTCCTGCCGCCTCCCTTGTCGGCCTGTGCCTGCGGGAGGTGACTGTCACCTGGACCCAGAGAGAGGTGCTGACCCACTCGGGTGAGCTGGAGGGGGCACATCAGGGCCGCACACTGACCACACTGGGCTCAGGGTGGTGGCTTTCTGTTCAGGCGGCGGAAGCAGGTGGTTCAGGATTCATTCTATTCGTTTCTAGTTTATTCGGGAGGCCTGGCTGGGGCACCCCAGAGCCAGGCTGCTGGGGTTCACGGCCTCCTGCTTTTTGCCAACGGAGTGACCTCAGGCCGTTTCTCATCTCCGTGCCTCAGTTTCCTTAATCATAAAAGCAACGATAAGAACGGTACCTGCCTCACAGGGGGGTTGTGAGGGTGAAATAAAAATCTGTGTGACGCCCCTAGGGCTGCCCGCCCCACTGTAAGCGGGGTGTTAGCGGGCGTTGTTTCTAGGCGACAAGCCGGTGCCTGTGCCCAGGGTGGCCAGGCTACGGAGGATTCCCCACACTGGTGCCGTGTCCCGTAGATCACCCCGATCCTGCCCGTGTGCAGAGGCGGCTTCTGCGTCGAACTAGCGCTGACATCCTGTTTGCTTCAGCGTGCGCTGTGTCGGTCTAGTTTGGCGCATGACGTCGTGAAATGAGATAAAGTCTATTAAGAAAGCAACACCAAACATTGTATCCCTTGCCTCGGGGGCCAATGCGTCTACTTTTTGCCTGCATTTTCTGTATTTCTGCCCCTCTCTAGACAGTGAGGTGAGCAAAGGATTTTAGATTGGAGAAAACCCAGCGCGAAGCCTTCCTCCATGTGACTTTGTCCCTGGCAGCTCCCACCGGGACACCGGCCGTGTTTCTGGCTACCCCCCCCCCCCCCGCCCGTGCCACTTTGTTTCCTGACCCACTGTATGGCTGCCGGTTGGCTCTGACCTGACACGAAACTGCAGTGGGACGTCCGCTGAACGTGGCCTCCAGGCAGGGCAGGCGCAGAGACTCGGACGGTCAGGAGGCAGGAGCTGGGGTCCGGTGCCAACCACGCGGTGGTGCGTCCCTCCGTCGGCCGCAGTCAGTTACTGCTACGTGGTGCTGCGGTTCCAGCCGGCTTTGGAAATAAGTGTTGCATCTGCTTGTAATGAGGAGAGAGACGTTATTACTTCTGTCTTCCCTCCCTTCTTCCCAAAGCAGGTGACAGGGAGGGACTGTGTGCAGCCCAGTGTGTCTCTGGGGGCTTCAGATGACAAATACTCGCAGCAGGACACTTCTTCACCAGGTGGCAGTTCGTTCCAGGAAGTGCAGAGGGAACTAGACTCACTCCCGAGGTGTTCAAGGAACACCTGTCATCTAGGAAATCATGTTGGCCCCTCGGGCGGGACTAACCGTTACACATTAGATACATTTGTAAATAGCTCAACGCAGCAGCACCATCCCCAGGGTGAGAGTTAAACCTGGAGCGAGTCAGGCACACCTGGCTCACTTGGCAGGTGCAGAAAGGGCGGCGATGACTGAGATGTCACAGGTGGAGGTGAGAACCTGGCCTCTTCGTCCTCCGCCAGTTTGAACTGAAGTCACACGGATGTGACGGTTGTAAGGAGTCTAGTACGTATAAAATAATCGAGGATGAATGAATTAGACTCCAGACAGGTGAAATATATAGGTGTCCATACATGTGTATGAAAACATATAATTTACCATCGATGGTGAGGATTTCTCAGTGATGCTGACTTCCGGTCTTCACATCCTTAGTGTTGACTCCGGGACCGAGGCGACCTCTCCTTGAGTCCCTCACCTCCGCACATGCCCGGGTGCCAAGTCTCGACATCGCGTGGAAATGACCTACGTGCACATCCATGACCTGTGTGCTCGACAAGGGCGGCACCGGGCGTTTAGTGACAGTGTTTTGACAAACACGGTGGACAGAGTTCTCGCAGCGTCGGCCGTGTCCCTAGTCAGAGGGAAGCTCCCCGCAGGAGGGCCGCCCCCGCTCGGTTCCGATCTAGACCAAGGTCCGAGCACCTGGGTCCTGCTTTCCTTCTCGCAACCACTCGGTCAGCTAGACGGGGCCCCGATGCCCTGCATGGAGTGCTCGGATCCCGGCGCCCCAAAGCAGAGCTGGTCTGGCGGGGCCTGGCTTCTGTGCCTAAGCCACAGAGAGGGATGGAACAGTCTGGGCCAGGCCAGAACCCCGCCCCCTGCTGGGAGGCGGGCTTTCCGGTCTCCCCCACCCGCTGTGGAAGTCACCACAGTGCTGCTGAGTGGCCAGAGAGCAGCTCTGCCCAGTGGCTGGAACCCGGGGACTCACCCAGCCGGGCGGGCGGGAGCCTGTTTCCCTGGGGATGCGGCTTTGCAGAGAGGCTGTGGGATGGAGGGACAGGCCCATGCCAGGCAGGGGGCAGCCACCAAAACGTGGCAGCTGCCATACGGTAAAGGTTGGGGAGGTCGCTTAGGTGACGGCTTGGCCCATGGCAGGTGCTCAGCGCTGTCTTCGGGGTCCAGGTCCCGGGTCTCTGTCAAATCTGTGGGGTCCGCCCATCGACGGAGGTGGTGCTTTTGCTGGGGAAGCCAGTGATCAACAGGGGAACTAGGAAAAGATGGAGCAAGTTACCTGTTTCAAACTTGGGGAGAGGGCGGATCCGTCTCCGATGGCATCCGAGTCTGGTCCCGTGGCTGCTAGGCCAGAACGGGGATCTTGGCCTTGCTGGTTGCACCCCAGGACAGAGAAGCTGCCGCTGAGAAACTATAGCCGGAGTGGCCACCCTGTGGGACGCAGTGCCAGGGCGGTGCATTGTCATCTCCATTAGGCCTGGGGAGCTCACCCCGCAGGAGGGAGCAAGCACCCCTGAACTGCTGGTGGGACCCCAAAGCCCATGCCTTACCTCGGTGTTATCGTTGCCCCGTATTCTTGAGAACAAACCTGGTGGAGAGCTGGCCCTTCCGTTCCAAAGGTAGCCCAGGGTTGAGGGTAAAAGGAGCCTCTTTCTGGGGAAGCCACACCCTGTCAGAGAAGAGGTCTCGCGAATAGCTGGGGAGCCGGGACAGGGGTAGAAATGGCGAAGGAAGGAGACTTGATGTGGGGCAGTGAACACAACACAATATGCAGATGATGGCTCACAGAACTGTACACCCGAAACCCATGTAGTCTCATCAACCAGTGCCACCTCAACAAATCCAATTAAAAAGGAGAACACAGATGGGCAGAAGCAACACCTTTGGTTTCCAAGTTAAATGTCACTTTGAAGCCTGCCTCCATAACCCACGGGGGCGGTGGTGCGTCCATCGAACTTGGGGCGAAAAGCAGGGAATTCAAGTCGAGCCTGTGCCTAGGTCAGTGAGCAGAAACCCTTTGCCGCCCCCTGGTGGCCACTCCAGGAGGGGCGGACCTGTGGTGAGAAATCACCAGGAGGGTCACCTTGCATCCCCTGCCCAGATGGCTCCAGAGGTACCCGGAGCCGAAGGGACTGTCAGCAGCATCTTCTGTCCCTGCTCCCACCCTGGGGATGGCCTTTGTGGGTCTATGTGTCTGCATGTCCACTACCCCCACTCCTTGCGGGTCCAACCCCCCTGCCGGTGGGCGGCTGCCCCTCCTGGCCAGGTCCCCTTCCCGGGCCCACTGTTTACAGTTCACTCAGCACTGGGAGCTCGGGCCCCTGCTGCTCCCGGAGCCCTTGTTTCAGTGCACCCCGAAGGGGAGGCGCTGTGGGTGAGTCTTGTCCCCTGGCTCCAGGCAGGGGAGGGGGTGGCCTCCCCGAGGTAGGACAGTGAATGCCCATGGACAGGGCCCTGGATGCCCCAGACACCACACTGCCTGGTCCTCGTGTGAGGGTCAGTGACTCAGATGAGGACATAGAGGCCAGAGTGGGTGGGAGCTGGCGGGGGGCACCTGCTCTGAAAGTGGGCACCCGCACTGACCTGGTGCCAGCCTTCCCGGGCTACAGAGACGAGCTGAGGAGCCCCAGGCCTGGCTGATGGGGGTGGAGCCCCCTCCTGGGACCTGCCGCAGCAGCCGAGGGACAGCAGCCCAGTGAGGGACAGCAGTCGCCCAGCTCCTTCCCACCCTGTGGCTCTGTCCCTGCCCCTGTCCGGGGCTGGGACACCCTGTGGCCTCCCCCACGGCTCAGGGCTGCTGTGACCGAGCTGGAGACGCATCACTGGGCACACATGTCCCCTCCTCAGCAGCCACCATGGTGGGGGCTATTCCCTCATTTTTCAGGGGAAAAGATGAGACTTGCCCTCAGTCACCCCCCTTGGGAGAGTTGGGGACCTTCTGAGGGCAAAGCCCAGGCCCTCTGGCCACACCTGGCACCCCTGTCCGCTGTCCTCACTCACTCTGTCACTGCGAGGGACCGGAGAGGAAGCGGGGCTCCCTGTGCAGGGACACCCCATGCTCTTGCTCTTCGAGAGCTGTCAGGACCCCGGAAGGGTCCACGGGGAGCACTGGAACCTCGTGTGTCAGCCCCTGAGGGCCGAGGCTACAGCCCCTCCCCCTCTCGTCCCTCCCACCCCAGCGTGTGGGTGCCTTGTTGGCCCTAGAATCCCAGGACAGTTGTGGGGTGAATCACGTGACTCCGGATTCCTGTGTCGAAGCCTAAGCCCCATGGTGTCGGTGCTGGGGGGGCCTCTGGAGGTGAGTGGGCTGGAGGCGGTCATGAGCCCAGGGGTGTCCCCGAGGAGGAGAGGAGCGTCATCCTCCCCACTGTGAGGACAGCAGCAGGGGGGGGGGGGGCGTCTGTAAACCCCGGCCCCAGCCGGTGCGGGTCGGCCGCCGCCTTCGTCTGACTTGTAGCCTCAGCCCAGCGCGCTGTCCTCCCGGCCTGGCTGTGGCGTGGGCGGCTGCCGCGGGGGCGGGGGGTGGGAGGGTGTCTCCCACGAGGCCAGCACCCGGGCCTGACCACGAAGGGTCCCGCCAGCAGGACGCCCTGCGGCTGGTCACTGAAACGTAGGGCTCATTTCCCTGCGGAGGCCGAAGAAGTGGGAGACCCGAGGGCTGAGGGGAGGTCACCCCGCTTCGAGCGGAGGCCATTCTCGGGGGTCACGGTCGCAGCCCAGCCTCCCAGGCTTCCTGTTTTCCTGGGACACGCTTCCTGCGTCCTGAGGACGACGGCAGAGGATGTCAGCGTCGCCGAGCCGCTGGCCAGCTTGGCTCTGCCCCCCACCCCCAGGCCGGTGGTCGGGCAGCGTGCCCAGCAGCCAGTGTCTGCGGGACGAGGTGCCAGGGGCGAGCGCGCTGCCCATCGGGAGAGGCGCCCGCAGCGGCACCAACGGATTTACGACCGGCCTCGTCCACCCTGCAGGGCTGTCCGGTGGGGGGCGCCCTGCCGAGTGGCAGAGGCAGGGACACAGGTGTCCTGGGGCGGGGGTGGAGCAGTTGGCTTCCGAGAAGGTTCCGGGCAGCAGGGGGCACTTGGCTCTGGGGTGTCCAGTGGAATGAGCTGTTCCCGAGTTTTAGGGGCTCTGGCTGGGGATGCCCCATTCCACATCCACTCGTCGCCTTCCGGGGGATCTCTGATGGCTCCCACTGGGTGTGTTCCGGCGTCCGTGGCCCAGTGACTGCTTCGGCTCCATACTTCCCCAGAGCAGCCCCCAGGTTTAGTCCGTTGTGTTTGGCTGTTTCCTGTTCCTTTTGAAAGTCTTGGCGAGGTCCCCCCTCCCTTCCCCTTTCTCTTTCCTGAGCTGCCCCAGCTAATGGGGGTGGGGGTGGCCTCTCTCCAGGGGCGAGGGCCGGGGAGGGGGGCACCATCTAACGACCAGTGGAGGGGCAGTTGACTTAGGCCACTGAAGGCAAGACGTGCCCCGGAATAATAGCTCCTGCTCCGCCGCTTACGGTGACTTTGCAGGTAAAGATGGACAGGACCCACAGTGACAGCAGAACGTGGGCTCAGGGGGCGCCGGCACCAAGGAGAAGGAATTGTCACCACCCGGTGGCCGCCCAGGTCTTCATTCCATCCTGGTTGACAAGAGGACTGTGAGGGGCAGGCCCTGGAGTGGCCAAGGGGACCTGTGTCCTCCGCACCACTGTCTGCCCCAGCCGGCCTGACGCTTCCGGAACGGCCGCTGTCCAAGGCCCCCCGCGGGGAACGGCTCTGCGGCCGCTCAGTTGTCCACCCACCATGGCCCACAGGAGGGGGAGGATGGGCTGAGTGTGCCCGCTCTCCAGAGACTGAGTCCGTAAGTCTGAGAGGACCCTCGAAACGTGCTTGGTTAGCCACTCGCTGGACGATTCTGACCCAGGTGGTGAATGGACATGGGAATGAGGCCCATTGAGGATGCGAATGTCTCCAAATGGTAAACCCCAGCCCACAGAGGATCACCTGCGTGCTGTTGGCCAGCCTCCAGCTAGGGCACAAGCATGGTCTTTGGGAGCCTGGTTGTTGCTGGGCTGGCAGACTGGGGTCACCCTGCATAGACAGGTCCGCTCTGCCTTTGGGTACGGGCGTCCGTGCGAACACAGCGCAGGGCAGGAGGTCCCGAGGGCCTCGCCGGGAGCCTGGCCTCGGAGTCTGCGGATGTCAGACCCTGGACACGAGGAAACAGCCCTCCTCAGAGCTACATGGATGTTTACGAGTATTATCTGAAGACAGTGTAACTCACTGGAAGAAGTCCTAGGACATCCATGTGAATTTTTCTGTGAATGGGAAACTATCATCTTTAGGCTAAAAAAAGAACCATGTTATTAAAAAAAAAAAAAACTTTCCCCAAATGCAAACAAGCAAATGAGCTCAAGGAAATGGGGAGCTGTGGGGAGCGGTGGGGAGCGGTGGGGAGCGGTGGGGAGTGGTGGGGAGTGGTGGGGAGCGATGGGGAGCTGTGGGGAGCTGTTAACTCGCTCAGCCTCCCCCGGGACGGGCGGAAGCCCACGGCCCAACAGCCATCGGAGAGCCCGTCCCCCGCCGCCCGAATCATGCGGCTGCTTTTCCATCTGCCCTGGGATGTCTGCAACACCCCGAGCATGGTTCCCACTGGCCACCGGCCAATCGGACGCCTGTGACTGGGTGACCGCTTTCTTTCCACATGGAAAAACCGCGTTTGATGGGAGAAATCACGGCCGCGGAGCCCTCTGCATCTCATGATGGTCAAAAGCATTTCCTCGTTCCTGTCCCCAGAGAGCGGCCACCAGAAGGCACAGCCCCGATGGAAACTGGCATCTGACCTAACCAGAACTTCCGGGCGGCCGGTCAGCTCCAGCTGCGGCTCTGTCCGTGCAGACTGCTCAGGCCCAGGGCTGCAGCCGGGGGTGACCGGCCCGCGTCTGGTCCCACGTCCTGGGGGCTCTTTACAAACTGCGCGTCTCAAGAAGGGTCTTCCTGTGTCAACGAGGTCGCGGGAGCTAACAAGGGATAAGCCCCACGGACGTGCAGCTCTCCTGGCTTGTTGCAGAAGTCAGTTGTAGCGGGAAAGGCAAGGCCGACACCGCGTAAGGCTGTGATGGCAGGGAGAGGGGGACCCGTAAGAGCGAACGCAGGGACGTTTGTGGTGCAGGGCAAACACCTTCCGTGCACTCGATGAGAGAGGGCAGCCCAGGCTGCACGGTGCGTGGGTGCGGGAGTCCGTCTCCTTCCCAGAGGCTGCTGGAACAGTCTCTGAAACCTCAGATGTTTGTTACTGTTTCAGAAGGGCCCCCCCAACATACGCTATTATGGATTGTACCATATGCACTGGGAGGAAGTAGACATCCTGCAAGACCAGGGATGGAGGGTGGGCCAACGGCAGCCAGGCACAGACCAGACCGGGAAGGAGGGGCTGGCGCCCATGACTGGGTACAAGTGGCCGCCTGACGCGGACCCACCATACTGGGAGGGAGCGAACAGCCCATGGGATCCTGGAGCCGGGATGTTAACATGCCAGGAGCACCCGGAGACGCAGCTGCTGGTCTGTGGGGAACACCTGCCTGGTCCCGCACACAGCTGCTCTGCCTCGCGATCTTGGGAAGCGAGGACAGTGGCTGACCTTCCGAAGGCGCCTTCCGCTGGCCCTTTGCACGTCTGTTCCTTGGCGCTTTAAGACTCAGCAATACGCTCTGGTTCTAGTCACTGTGACAAGTGAATTCCAAACAGCTTTTGTTTTAAGGCAATCAGACATTGTCTCCACTTACAAATGTACATTCAATATCTGGCACCAGGAGGAGGTGCAGTTTTGAGGAATGGGGGAGCAGAGTGTTTTTTCTTTGTTTTGCTAGGATGAGGCTGACATGATGGATGTCATGACGGGGTGTCATGACGGGGTGTCATGACGGGTGTCATGATGGGGTGGGATGACCGCCTTGCCCTCCCACCCCACTGCTCTGTGGCTCCACCATGCGGCAGGGAAGCTGGGAAGCAGAGAGCTTCCCGCAGAGCCGGATGGAGGGTCTGACAGCTATGGGCTCAGAGGCTGTAACATGAAAGCTTTGAAAGTCCCTGGTGAAGACCCTGCAGGAACGTCAGAGTCTAACTTCTGAGAGTTGAAAGCTGCTTTTTTGTGAGGCCGAGCGGGACTAATGAGGGGATGCAGCGGCGGGTAGCGCAGTGGCGGGTAGCGCGGGTGGGTAGCGCAGGGCGGGTAGCGCGGGTGGGTCGCAGTGGCGGGTAGCGCGGGTGGGTAGCGCAGGGCGGGTAGCGCGGGTGGGTAGCGCGGGTGCGTGGGTCGCAGTGGCGGGTAGCGCGGGTGGGTAGCGCAGTGGCGGGTAGCGCGGGCGGGTAGCGCGGGTGGGTAGCGCAGTGGCGGGTAGCGCGGGCGGGTAGCGCGGGTGCGTGGGTCGCAGTGGCGGGTAGCGCAGCGGCGGGTAACTCGGGTGGGTCGCAGCGGCGTAGCGTGGGTGGGTCGCAGCGGCGGGTAGCGCAGGGGCGGGTAGCACAGGGCGGGTAGCGCGGGTGGATAGCGCGGGCGGGTAGCACAGGGCGGGTAGCGCGGGCGGGTAGCACGGGCGGGTAGCACGGGGGGTCGCAGTGGCGGGTAGCGCCGGGCGGGTAGCGCAGGGTGGGTAGCGCGGGGCTGGTAGCGGCAGGGTGGGTAGCGCAGGGCGGGTAGCGCGGGGGGGTAGCGCGGGCGGGTCGCAGTGGCGGGTAGCGCAGGGGCGGGTAGCGCAGGGCGGGTAGCGCGGGCGGGTAGCACGGGTGGGTATAGCGCAGGGCGGGTAGCGCAGGGGGGTAGCGCAGTGGCGGGTAGCGCAGGGGCTGGTAGCGCAGGGTGGGTAGCGCGGGTGGGTAGCACAGGGCGGGTAGTGCGGGTGGGTACGCAGGGCGGGTAGCGCGGGCGGGTAGCGCGGGCGGGGTAGCGCAGGGGCGGGTAGCACGGGGCGGGTAGCGCGGGCGGGTAGCTCAGGGCGGGTAGCGCAGGGTGGCGGGTGGAGTGGGGCGGTGAGGGCGGCGGGTAGCTCAGGGCGGGTAGCGCGGGTGGGGTAGCGCAGGTGCGGGTAGACAGGGCGGGTAGCGCGGGTGGGTAGCGCAGGGCGGGTAGCGCAGGGGGGTAGCGCGGGTGGGTACGCAGGGGCGGGTAGCACAGGGCGGGTAGCGCGGGTGGATAGCGCGGGCGGGTAGCACAGGGTGGGTAGCGCGGGCGGGTAGCACGGGCGGGTAGCACGTGTGGGTAGCGCAGGGCGTGTAGCGCAGGGCGGGTAGGCAGGGGCGGGTAGCGCATGGGCGGTTAGCGCAGGGTGGTGCGCAGGGCGGGTCGTAGGAGCAGGGGCAGTAGCGCAGGGGTAGCGCAGGGCGGTAGCGCAGTGGCGGGTAGCGCAGGGCGGGTAGCACGGGCGGGTAGCACGGGTGGGTCGCAGTGGCGGGTAGCGCAGGGGCGGGTAGCGCAGGGCGGGTCGCAGTGGCTGGTAGCACAGTGGCTGGTAGCACAGGGCGGGTAGCGCGGGCGGGTAGCGCAGGGGCGGGTAGCGCGGGTGGGTAGCGCGGGGCGGGTAGCGCAGGGGCGGGTAGCGCGGGTGGGTAGCACAGGGCGGGTAGCGCGGGCGGGTAGCGCAGGGCGGGTAGCGCAGGGGCGGGTAGCGCGGGTGGGTAGCGCAGGGCGGGTAGCGCAGTGGCGGGTAGCGCGGGGGGGTAGCGCGGGGCGGGTAGCGCAGGGGCGGGTAGCACAGGGCGGGTAGCGCGGGCGGGTAGCGCGGGTGGGTAGCGCAGGGCGGGTAGCGCAGGAGTGGGTAGCGCGGGCGGGTAGCAGCGGCGGGTAGCACAGGGTGGGTAGCGCAGCGGGCGGTAACCGAAGGCTGGTGAGGAGGTTCTGACCGCATGTATCTGTCACGGACGCAGTCACCGTCTGTGTGCGACGTCAGTGGCAGGAATCACTTCCTTACTGTCGTGCGGCCACCACCACCACCATCTGGAACATTTTCATCGCTCCAAACTGAAACTGTCCCCATGAAACACTAACGCCCTTCCCTTGTCCCCTGGCCCCCAGCTCCTTCTACTTTCTGCGTCTCAGAGTCCGATGACTCGGGTCCTCGGATCCGAGGCCTCATGCAGTGCTATGTCCTTCCGTGGCTGGCGTTAGCCTAATGCCTCGGGTTCATCGTGTTGGAGCAGGGTCTGAAGGTCCTTCCTTTTTAAAGCTCACTACGATTCCACGGTGTGGCCAGCTCACCTTGTTTGTCCTTCATCCGTGAATGGACCCTTGGGTCTCACACATCTTTTTTTTTTGTATTTGTATTGAGGAAGGGAGAGACAGAGAGAGAAACATCGATGGGAGAGAGAGACACTAATCAGCTGCCTCCTGCACGCCCCCTACTGGCGATCAAGCCTACAACCCGGGCATGTGCCCCAACCGGGAATTGAACCATCAACCTTTTGTCGTGTTCTTAGTTGTTGGTGCATGGGATGACATCCAGCCAACGGAGCCACACGGGCGGGGCTGCTGCCCTTCGCCCCCACTCCCTGCCTGCACACCCCAGTGTGCTTCACCCTTTTCATAAAACATCCTGGACCGTTAGTTACCGAAGCTGCCATTTACAGACAATCTTTTCTTCCTTAAAAATTACTTGAAGTCGCCCTGGCCGGTTTGGCTCAGCGGTTAGAGCGTCGGCCTGCGGTCCTGAGAGACCCGGGTTTGGTTCCTGCTAAGGGTGCGTACCTCGGTTGCAGTTTGTCCCCAGCCCTGGTTGGTCATGCGGGTGGCAGCCACTTGATGTGTCCCTTTCACGTCGATGTTTCTCTCTCTCTCTCCCTCCCGCTCTACCTGAACAAAAAATGGAAAAATGTCCTCGGGTGAGGATAAAAAAAAAAAAAATTACTTGAAGTCATGGAACTAAAAACAGAACAAAGCAAGGGACTGATCCACGCAGCGTCCGTGCCTGGGCTCTCGGTGGCAGCGGTGGATGCAGGCGGGGTGACGACCCAGCTCCGGGCAGAGCGGCGGCCTCGCCCGGTGACTGCCCTGTCACACACCCTCCTCAGTGACGCTGGGAAATCTTCTCCAGCTAGTAGTTTTCCACGTCGGCCTTGAGGTGAGGGGCAGATGGCAGGAATCACGGGCTAACTTGGCTGAGGTTCACCTAGTTCTGTTTCAGGAAGTGACCCTGTTTTGTTTTGTTTTTTCCTCAAGAGGCTGAACGCTACCGCCCCGTGCGCACTGGTAGGTGGAGCTGGGAGGCTGCAGGGACTCTCCCTCCTCATCTGGCTCTGTCTCAGCTGAGCCCCAGGATCCCCATGCGAGGCCAGGCTCAGGGACCTCTGCAGGTGGGGTCCCGGGATCACCCTCCACTCTCAGCCCCAGCCAGGGGCCTCTGGGCTCCCAAGTGACCACTGCCTGTGCCCTGGCTGGCCCTGTGCACCTGCCGGGCCCTGGGCGTCCTCGGCTCCCTCCCTCTCATCTCCTGTTTCTCAGTTTGACCTCCAGGCTCCTGGGCAGTGTTGGGCCACTAGAGGTCTAGCCCTTCCCCCACCCAAGGTGGGAGCCAGGACCCCACGGAGAGAGTGCTGTGTCCCTGGGCCAGGCCGGCAGGAAGTCTCCCCACAGGGCAGCCCACACTTCCTTTTCCTTAATTACACCCATTACTCCCACTTAACGACCCGTGCCAGGCCAGTTCCACCTTCCTGCTGTTTACACCTCTCAGATGTCTGTGAGCTGCGATCACATTCCTTTCCCTCCGGGTCCCAGTTTAGTGACATTCGCAGACTCGCTGGCCCAGCCTTTCCCAGGGGCGGGCATCTCAAGGCACGTCCCCCTGGAAGGGAACTGGAGGCTGATGCCCGCAGGAGGGTACCGTGCAGACCTGGGCACATGACTGTCCTCAAACCGGACTCTGGCACGTGGTCCTTACCTGGCGTGAGCAGGTGACTGCACTACGGCAGCCTCGGCCTCCTCTGTTCAGCACAGACTTGGTGTCCGGATTACACCGCTTTAAGGCTAATTATAGTGCGGGTGTGGGTCCCCAGTTCATCTCGGGTCCTCTGGCTGGGACCTGCCTGGTCATCCTTACTGCCCTATCCTCGCCCAGAGCACAGGGTGCAGAGAGGTCCGCTGCGCAGATGGCGGACAGAGCAGGGCCGGACCTGTGTCCTGCTGCCCCCACTTCCACGCAGGGAGCGTGGGACCTGCCGAGAGCAGAGCATGAGGCTGTGGTAGCCTCACCCGCCCCGGGCTCTCCCCTCCACAGGACAGGTGGGTGGTCTGCGGGGCCCTGGGGGTCCGGGGCTCCTGTCTGCCCCCAGCCTGTCAGCATCCCCAGTGCCAAATGCCGTCCTGGGGTCACCTGTCTTCCACGAGCAGACAGGAATGGAAGGACCCGTCTGTGGCTTTCCTTCTGGGATGTGTGTGAGGGGCCAGCCATGGAGAGAACTTTCCTGAGGTCCCCTGACTGATAAGAACTGGTGTGTGTGAGAGGTGACCTGTGGGCACTGTGAAATGATGGCCACGGTCAAGCTAATGAACACATCCGTCACCGCAGGGACAGTTCCCTCCGGAAGGGGGAGGACGTGTAGGTCGACTCTCCCGGCAGATGTGAGGTGCGCGGCACAGTGGGGCTAGCTGGGGTCACCACGCTGCTCATCGGTCCCCAGGACTCGTTCATCTTCTGGCTGGAAGTTTTCTCCTTTGACCAAGTGCTCCCCAGCTCCCGCACCCCAGCCCTGGCTCCTGAGTTCCGCTTCTTTAGACTCCATGAGTGAGTGAGATCGCACAGTATTTGTCTTTCTGGGTCTGGATTATTTCACTCGGAGTTTTCACGACGGAGTCAGTCCCTGGCTGCTGGTTTGGCTGAAGGTGTTGGCTCCGAGCTGGGGCTGAGCAGGGCTGCCCTGGCCCGTCCCCAAAGTGCTGGCGACTGAGAGGGGTCTGGGGGGGCTGCCCTGCTCCCGTGCTCCCCTCCTGCGCCCTCTGCCTCCCCAGCCCCCACGCTGACCCCTTCAGTCCAGGGAAAGTTCAAGGGCATTCAGCGTCCCCTGGGAAGGGACTTGGGACCCCGCTCTGTGCGCAGCGGGTGGGAGCGGAGCAGTTTGGGCTTCGTCTGACCCACCTCTTGCAGCTGTGTGTCAAGTGCCGGTCACCGTGGGGGACTCGGCTCCTCGTGTGGACTCGGGGTACTGCTGCCGTTTCGGGGAGGACCCGGTGAGGCAATGTGCCTGTGAAGCAGAGACTCTGTCAGCAGTACTGCTGTTCAGTTAAAAAGCACATGATAGTAACAAGAATAACGGAGGTTACTTCTCAGCCTGCCTGGCGATATGGGCATTTTTTTTCTGCCTTTGAAATAACAGAATCAGAAGTCAGGAGAGAATCAGCGACCTTCTCTTAAGGCTTATATTTCTTTAAAAATGTTGTATGGCCTGGCCGATGTGGCTCAGTGGTTAAGCGTCGACCCTGCACCAAGAGGTCACTGGTTCGATTCCCGGTCAGGGCATGTGCCCAGGTTGTGGGCCTGATCCCCAGTGGAGGGCGTGCAGGAGGTGGCCAATTGATGTTCTCTCTCATCGATGTTTCTATCTCTCTCCCTCTCCCTTCCTCTCTCTCTAAAATCAATAAAGAAAAGAAGTTGTACTGAAATCCATACAGTATACATTTCCCCTTTCCCCCATGTCTAAGTGGGCCGTTGAGGGCTCCGCACCCATCACCCTGTCCAGGAGAAACCGTCCCTGGGAGGGACATCTGGTTGTCCCGCCTGCTCTTCCCTGGACTTCCCCAGAGCCCCCACGGTGACCATGCCCACCGGCCCACGAGGTAGGTTTCCAGTTTTCCACGCTCTTCCGTGTCCAGGCCCCGACGACCTGACTGAGCTCCCCAGCCCTTTGCAGGGACAGTAGCCACACCGCGTGCACCTGCTGCTTTGCAGGTGGGCACAGGGCAGGCGCACCCTGCCGGGCATGCAGGGGGCCAGGACACCTCTGAGCTGCACACACACCTACCCCAGAGCCCAGCACCTGCTGCTCCCTCCGTCCCCTCCACCGCTCGGCGCCAGCACGCGTCAGCTCCTTCCTGGTTCCGGCCGACGCCTCTCTTCCTGAACCTGCCAGCTTCGGCAGGGCTGTCCCAGCAGCTGCTGGACCCCCACCAGGACACTGGCAAAGGCCGCAGGTCCCACGGAGACCTTTAGACTGGGGACACGGTGAGACATTGAGCCCTAAAGGCCAAGCCCCCCTGCAGAGAGAGACGATGGATTAGAGACCCGAGTACACAGGTCCACGGAGGGGACAGTCCGGTGTGCCCAGCGGGGCCCCTGCACGATGGTGTATCAGTACCTTCAGGCCGGCGCCTGGGTGGGGGAGGGGGGAAGATGAGCTGAAACCCACCCAAACGGGGGCCTTCGTGACTTGTGGGAGGGGCCGGGGAGCGCCTGCTGTGGCATCGACCACGTGACGCACAGGGAGGCGGGGACACGGAGCAGAGTGACCTGCGGGCTCCGTCCTCGCGGAACTGACACCTAGAGGGACCAAGCCCGTGTCCAGCAGGGCTCCTGAGGCCCGGCTGGCAGCGCCCACGCGTGTTCAGCATCTGGCCGCTGGGAGCTGGGTGCGGAGGAAGCTGGAGCCCGGTCAGGCCACGGGGACAGCGTGTGTCCCCCCGACCCACCCCGTCCCGGCCCTGCGGCCTCCATCGGGAGGGCGAGCTCTCTGCAGCGGTCCCTCGGGGCCGAGGTTGCTCCCGGGGCTGGGACACTGTCCTCCGAGTGTGGCAGCTGGAAACGGCCCAGCGAGGGCGGAGGGGGGCCTGCCAAGCCCGTGTGGTTCCCGTCCTGCCAGGCTGCCCCAGTGCCCCGTGAGGTCCCGCAGGACAGCTGTCCCGGGCCCCAGGACTCTCAGAAGGACGGGGCGCCCCCGCCTCTGGGCTCTTGCTAAGTACACACGACGCCTGTGGCACTTTTCTGGGCACAGCCTGTGAGACGGGTCTGTGCTCAGGGGGCATTTTCCTCGACCCAGCAGCAAAACACAGCTGCCTGGAGGGCAGGAAACAAACGTTGCGGACTCAGGAGAGGCTAGAGGGTGGGGGATGGGGGTCTGGAAGCAGAAACCCTGGGGCCCAGGCCCGGGAGGAGCGGCGGGTGCAGGCGCCTTTGCGTCCTGGTCCCACGGGAGCCTCCGGCCCGTCGGCCTCGGTACCGGCACCCTCTCCCCTGCACACGGTGTGCTCCGCCGCCGCGAGCCCCCTGGGCGTGTCCACGGGTTTCTGTGCTGGTTTCAAAGCGCCCTGACCCCGACCCTGGGGGGAGTGTTTCCTAAGTCCAGGGCATCTGTTTGTTTTGTTTCTTGAACAGACTTTGTTTTTTTAAAGCAGTTTTAGGTTTCACAGCGAAACCGAGGGGAAGGAGCAGACGTTTCCCACATCCCCTGCCTCCCACAGGCCCAGCCTCCCGGCCACCAGCGTCCCTTCCAGCTGGGACTTTTGTCACCACTGACGAACCTGCTCTGGCACATCATCACCACCCAGAGTCCACAGGTGACAGCAGGGCCACTCGTCGTGTTGTCCAGTCTGTGGATCTGGGTCCATGTGTCGTGACATGTGTCCATCATCACGGCATCACACAGAGGAGGGTCACTGCCTGGAAACCCCTGGGCCCCGCCGCCCCTCCCCCCCGCCCCGGCCACCACTGATCTGTCTCCTGTCCCCACGGTTCTGCCGTCTCCAGGGTGTCATAGGCCTGGACTCGCACAGTGTGTAGGCTTCTCAGGTTGGCTTCTTGCACTTAGAAACACGCATTCTGGCCCTGGCCAGTTTGGCTCAACGGTTAGAGCGTCAACCTGCGGTCTGGAGAGACCCGAGTTCGATTCCCGCTAAGGGCACGTACTTCGGTTGCAGTTTGTCCCCGGCCCTGGTTGGTCATGTGGGTGGCAGCCACTCGATGTGTCCCTTCACGTCGATGTTTCTCTCTCTCTCCCTCCCACTCTATCTGTACAAAAAATGGAAAAATATCCTCGGGTGAGGATAAAAAAAAAAAAAGAAAGAAACACGCATTCTGGTCCCCGCATGGCTTTCCTTGCGAGCTCATTTCGTTTCAGCTGAATGATGTTCCGCCGTCTGGACGGACCACAGTTTATCCGTCGCCTCCTGAAGGCATCTTGGTTGCTTCCCAAAGAGCCCATCTGCTTCTGAGTCCTGGCCGTGACGCACGGAGCCGCTGTGCCCACCAGTGTGCAGGCTCTGCAGGGACCCCGTTTCCGCCTCCTCGGAATGAACACCCGGAGCGCGATCGCCGGGCGATGGCGGGGCAGGCTCGTTGGTCGGAGGGCCGCCTGTCTCCCGGTGGCCGCGCCCGCGTGAGCTCCTGCTGCTCCAGGTTCCCGTCCTCCAGCCCGAGGTGTGGCCAGGGCTCGGGTTCAGGAGGCCTGCCAGCTGTGCAGTGCTCTGGTGCTGGGTCAGTTTGCCGTTCCCCGAAGACACGAGACGGGAGCACCTTTTCAGCGCCTCTTCGCCACAAGGGCCTCTTTCCCACACAGGGACAGTGTCCCGCAGGACCCGAGTCCTGGCCCTGCTCTCAAGCTCCCTGTTCCTGAATTTGGGCAGAGGGCCCCCGAGAGCAGAGCCCGTGTCTCCCGTCTGCTCCCCAAGCTCGCTCCGAGTCCGGCCCTGAAGAGGCTGGCACGGCGCGGGAAGGGCCCCGTCCACTGGTGCGATCACCGCCCGGGGCCTCGGGCTCCTCATCTGTGACATGGGGGGAGACACCGGGCCCTCTTTCCCACAGGGGTTTCAAGTAGCAAATGTGCTGACATCCAGAAAGGAGCACAGACCTGGTGTGTGGGAAATACGTGGACAAGAGGAGTGGATGGAGCCGATTCTTGATGAGCGAAGATTCCACCTGCATCTTGGGGGGATGACCCAAGTCCATGACTCCGGGGCCGCTGAGCTCCTTCTGTGGTCCCGGGAACACGAGGCCCAGGAACCAGGGTCCTTCTTGCTTTACTTTATTAGGGGTATTCTCCCCCCTGAAGTGGGTGCCTGCGGTGTGGGGGCAATGGGTAGTGAAAGTGAAAAGAAACTGACCCCCCCATGGTGGCCGTTCAATAAACTCCAAACTCCCAAAGTATTTATTTGGCTGGGAAAACAGTTGCAATCGAAGAATCATAGTCAGAGATGAAGAGAAGGTACCTCACTCTGGGACTGCGCCCCCGAGTCACGCCGCGACCTCGGCAGAGCGGTGGCGGCGGAAGCCCAGTTCCCCAGCCTGGCCTCCTCCTCGCACTGAACGCGGACAATTGACGGAGCGCTGGACGCGGCCCAGGCCAGACCTCGTTTCGGACGCTTCCTGTCCACTTCACCAGCACAAACAGCTATTCTGGGTTTGGGCTGTTTTCCAAGTTGGGTTACATGATGATAAACAAGTCTTTTTTGGGTGAGCGAAATTTTAACTGGTCACTTCGCAAAACACAATTAAAAAAAGATTATTTGGAGAAACGATTAAGTGGAAATGTTGGAGACAAAGAATCGCATGTGGTTGTAGAAATGTTTTGCACCGGGTCCTGTTTACTCTTTGGCACCGGGCAAAACCCCCGTTTTGGACGAGTAATTAAAGTGTTTCCCATACAGTTCGGGACTTTCTCATATAGACTATCGATAATTATCTATCTTCCTTTGAGGATAAAAATGGAACGTGAAAAGTTCAAGAAATCAATTAGCGGGCTTGAAGCTGCAGAGAAATTCAGGGTAAAGTTCACGACTAATCCTCCCAAAGTAAATCAACACACGACGGAGAAGTAAATTAATCCAGAAAGACAAAATGAAGGGATGGTTCCCATGCAACCTCATAAATTTCCTGCTTGATGCATTTCAAATCTCTGATTTCTAATAAAATTCTCATGAGAACACAGGATTGCTCCATAGAAGCCCCCGCGCTCCCCGTGAGAACTGGCTGGCTTGTGAGGGCACGAGGGTTCACGGCTGTGGTTTATTTATTAAAAATTTCTCAGTAAATATATCATGGTCCACTGATTGTGGGGAGGCCGTGTATCATTTCTGCTGTCCCCAAGTATGAAGAAAAACAAGGAGAAGCACGTCAAAAGTCTGAACCAGAAAAAAAACTGTAACCTTTTTTTTTTCTTTCTTTCTTTTTTCCTGAAGACAGTTCTATGTGAGCTGCTTCTTGCCTTTACCTTCGGTCCCAAAAGACCTTGTAGGAGTTTCCCATTGGCCGAGTGACGGTCTGGACACGCCAGCCAGATGGCTGACAGGGAGCCTCCAAAGATGCAGGGTGTCGGCTCGGTGTCCCTTGTCCCCGCGTGGGGTCCGCCCTCCGGGGTGCACCGAGCAGGCAAAGGCGGCCGGGGGGACAGTGCAAGTTTTGAGGGATTGCAGATGTCCCAGAGAACAGATGTGTCTTACATGCCGCCCCGAGGCCACGAGTCCGTGGCTTGCTCTCCTCTCCACATGTGCCTCCCACCCAGACACATGACGTTCACTGACGGCGTCTTTAATCTGTGCCGAATATTTGTGGGTCCATGCACAGTCCTGCAGTGCGGGCTGTAACCATCACCCCGCTGTAGGGAGAAGGGGAGTTCACGCCGAGGGTTTGTGGCCCCCACAAGGGACGGAGCAGGGGCTCAAACCCTCAAAGGCAGATGGAGTCCAATGCTGACTGAGCAGCGGACCAGGGTTGGGGGAGATGCCCCCCAGGGAACCGTGAACTTGGAGGCCTTCTCAGGTCTGGTCTTGCTCACCCAGGACCCTCTTGCAACAAACCCACAGGTGCAGCCCAAACATCGGCAGAGCACCTGGAAGGGGTTAAAAATCATGCTGACGTCACAGACCGGCAGCCCCTGGCTGTCACCCCGAGCCCAGGAAGGAGACCCCCCCCCCCCCGACCTGGCCCTCTGTCCCCAGCAGTTGTTGCAAAGCCTGGCACAGACAGGTGCTCAATGAAACGTGTCAGTGGTAAGAATAGGTTTTGGTTTGTGGCTGAGACGCATAAAGTTAAAAAGAAATTTTAAATAGACTATTTTTTTCTTAGAGCAGTTTTAGGTTCACAGGAAAATTGAGGGAAAGGACAGAGATATTCCATATGCTCCCGGCCCCCTAAACTCCCCTACTAACAACGCCCCCCTGGACGGTGCATTAGTTACGGCTGATGCCCTACATCCTCACGTCATCGTCTCCAGGGTCCACAGTGTATGTGATGGTTCAGTCTTGCTACTCTCTGTGGACAAACGTACAGTGACATGTGTCCATCATTGTATCACACAGACTAGTTCCACTGCCTGAAAAACGCCCTGGGCTCTGCCTGCTCGTCCTTCTCCCAGAGGGTAGCCTGGTCTTTCTGCTGCGTCCACAGCTCTGCCTTCCGCAGAGTGTCTCAGGGTTGCGAATGTCACAGGGCTGCGTATGCCGCCTTTTCGGATTGACTTCTTTTGCGTGGAAACATGCATCTAGGTTCCTCCCTGTCTTTTCGTGGCTTTAGTTCGTTCCTTTCTGGGGCTGAAGCATAGCCCATGGTCTGAGCAGAGCACACTTTTCACCCCATAGGAAAGAAAAGCACTTTCTGGCCCATGGAACGTGGACCGAACTGGGTCCTGGGGACACCACAGCCCCAGTGGCGCATTTCGGAATCTACTGTCCCCGGAAAGACACAGAAAATGGCATTAAAAAAAAAAAAGGAGCCCTGGCCTATTTGGCTCAGCGGTTGGAGCGCCGGCCTGTGGAGCAGAGAGTCTCGGGTTCGGTTCCCGCTAGGGGCATGTACCAAAAAAAAAAAAAAAAAAAAAGACAAGAGCAAGGGGAGCCTGATTCATGGGACCCCATCATAAACGCGTCCATTTGGTCCCATAACATGCGGGTGACACGCCGGATCGGCCAGTCCCAGGGGTGTGCGCTTCTGAGGCGTGGACCCTGCCTGCAGACAGGAGGACGCTGGCCTCTGTCCATGCACACCCGTGGTGCCCTATGGGGAGCCCACAGCCGCCTTTGGGCCCCTAATTACCTCCGTAACCCCAAGCCCCCGGCTTCAGCGAGGGCCATCGGCTCTGCGCTGGGAAAACGCAGAAGGTGCTGCTCTGCTAGCCTTCGGCAGGGCCCGAACTACAGTCCCCACGGTGTTCGCGTGTATGACCCACAGCAGTGAATTGAGCACCCGCCACCCAAACTTAGCCGAATAGGAGATGGAGCCTTCCAGTGGGGCACCGGCGGCGGGGCTGCCGGAGGGGCAAGAGCGCCACCTACCGGCCGGCAGGGCGCGGCGCGGCAGGGTTCCTGGAGCATCAGCTCCACGGGCCAAGGCCGCCCTGGAGGATGCTGACTCCAGTCCGCCGCCGCAGATACCCCGCGGCCCTGAAGGGAGCACCAGTCAGGGCGCCGCCGGTCTCTGCAGAACCCACCCTGTGCAGCTTCGATCCGGGCTACAGACCATCACGAGCTAAGTGGGAGAAGGAGGTAGTGGGCCATGTATTTCAAACCCAAGTCATAACTACGCCGCATTGAGCTGTCGGCCGGCAGGTGCTGGGAATCAGTGACGCGTAGTCCTGACGGTTGTCATAGCCGCGCCGGACTCAACGTGGACCTGGGTGCGCCTAACTCCGTCCCTGGGTCGCCACAGGACTGCCCGGCTGCTGGGGAAGCAGTTTGACCTCCAAGTTCCCCAACTGCGGAGGATGGGAGTGGGGTCCGACCCTCTCCCTGAACGTCTCCCTCATTCACAGAACGGAGCCCTCCCTCCCTCTTCCTATGATCCGAGAGGGGGAAAGACGGAGGCTGTGTGTCCAGACTTCCCAAAGGGCCATTTCATCGCCTGGGGACCCTACAAGCCCCCGAGAAGGGTCTCTGTCCTCATCCCGCAGGATGAGGTATTGGCCTTCATGCCCAACAAAGCGACTGAGACCATGGCCGCTTGCCCCCAAATGGTTTGTAGCCCTGGAACAGTGACAGGCAGATGTGTGAGTAGAACCAAGCGACACCCCCAGGAGGAGCCAGGATGTGGGGGGAGTCAGGACCCAGAGCGGGCTCCAGGAGTATCCCTTCTTCCGTGGTCCCAGGAACTCTGGGCCCCTTGGGCTCTGGAGGGCAGCTGGGGGCGGGGGACACAAACAGAGGGCCCTTGTTGTGCAGTGACTGGCTCACAGCCCCTGCCTTTGTGGCCATGGGCCAGGACCCCATACCCTAGCCGCTTCCAGCGCCCCCGATTGACCGCAAAGGAATGCTGAGGCCCAGAAGTGACTTGTGCCATCACAGGAACAGCTGGAGAAAGTCAGAAGCCAGGTCCTAACTGCCACCCTGCATACGGCCACACTCAAAGGCACAGTGAGCAGAAGCTCCCTTCTTCCCTGGCTGACCACACGTCAGGTATAAGTCTCTGTTCTTGTATCAAACACTCCGCCTTCTAAAGTGAGTTAGGGACAAAGCGTCGCCTTTAAACCCAACATTTTGGGGTTTTTATGACAGCCTCCGTGATCCTGGCCCATTGTGTTTTGTTTGCTTGCGTTTTCTTCACTTGATCTTAGCCAAAAGGCCGAGAAGCGATGCTTGTGTTTTCTTAATTGCAGCTTAAAGAACACCCTAAGAACAAAAATCCATATTGTTTATTCCGCTCCGGACCTCGCCGTCCCCTCCCCCACCCCAGCCTTGCCAATTTGCAAAGACCAGAAAATTCCCCAGCAGGCTGGAAACCTGTCCGTGGCGGACCCCAGCTGGAAAGCATCGAGCTCCACCAGGATTTAGACCCATTTATAATGGAAACCCTGACGGGCCATGCGGTAATTATAGTTTTGCCATAATGAATGTTTCTGTGTGGTCAAAGTCATGGGTTTTTCCAGGGTATTTTTCCATGGGAGATTCCTCCCTGAGAGATCTTAATTTAAAATCTGGATTGTAGCTTCGACTTCAGAGTTGGGGTCTTTCCTGGCACCGTGGGGCTGACAGCTGACGAGGGTGTTGACTTTGGTGGTCAGGACTAGCAAGGGGCCGATCAGTCAGATTGATTTTTGAAAGATTGGTAGGGTGGGGGGTGGGAGTGGGGGGTAGCAGCTATTTTGGGGACTCGCATCTCTCCCAGATGTGTGACCCCGGAGTATTTCCGCTGCTCACTGGCTTGGTGGCTACAGCAAGTAGGGAAAGTGAGTACCACGAACGGGGATGAGGTGACGGCCATCCTGTCGGGCCTGGGACTCTGCTTTTAGCCCTGATAGCTCAGGTTCCTGCAACCCTCCCCGTGCTGGGGAGGCCAGGAGAGCTGGTCATCCTAAATGCTCTGGAAAATGGAATCAAATCTACTTGATTTTATTAGGATATTTTTATTGTTGATAGTATTACAGATGTCCCCCCTTCCCCGCTGCGTCCCTCCCCCCAGGCCCCGCCCCACCCCAGGCCTTCACCACAGTATTGTCTGTATCCGTGGGCGATGCACATACGATCCTTGGCTAATCTCGTCACCTTTGTGTACCAGCTCCCCCCCTTCCCTCTGAGGTCTGTCAGCCTGCTCCATGTACCCATGCCTCTGGTCCTACGTTGTCCGTCAGTTTACTTTGTTCATTAGATTCTGCGCATAGGTGAGATCATGGGACACTTGTCTTTATTTTAAAGACAGCGACCAGATGGTGTAAGGAGAGAATCTCGCTTGGTGCTGGAAAGACCGCTGTGCCATTAGCACTCAGCTGGAGAACCGACGCAGCGAGGACCCAGGAGAAATGTGAGCCCCTGGAGCCTGGCATTGCAGGAGGCACCGCAAATCCACGCCAGCCGCCAGCCGCTGCCGGCCTAACGAGCGGGGTTAACTGCCCTCTGGGCTTCTGGGGGCACGAGCAGATGAGGCCTTTCAGGCCTGTGGGTGCTCTCGGAGGCTGCTGCCCAGGGTCCCGCTTCTCCAAGCGTGTCCCACAGGCCCTGGGCGCTCTGCCAACACCCCTCTCTGCCAGAAGGAACTCGGAGACTGACTTGGGGAGTTGGGGTCCCCCTCTGCTCGAGGGCCTCCCTTTCTGGACCTTCTCTTAGGTAGGTGCTGCCAAGAGGTCGCGACCAGTGGTCCTTGAGCCAGGCCTCGCCAGGGCCCACAGCTGGAGACAGCCCACCCGAGGAGGTGCGGTCGCCGTGGAAACACGGATGGAAATGCACCCGGCTTCCTGCGGGGCGGGGACAGCGGGCGCCCTGCGGGGGGGGGGGGGGCGGCCTGGAGTCCACGCCTGCGCAGCCTGCAGTGCCAGGGCCCCTCGGCGCCCCCTTCCTGCGTCGTGGGGAGCCCCGTGGGAGGAGAGGGAAGTGAGACCCTCAGCCGCACGGAGCTGCAGCTGGTGTGGCAGCGGACGCAGGTCAGTGTCTGCGGAGTGACACCGCGGCCAAGTTCTGGTGGCAGCCCTCACGGGGCGCGGGACATGGAGAGGCCATTCGTTATTTCTTTTCATTATTTTAGAGAGAAGGAGGGTGACAGAGAGAGAGGAAGGGAGAGAGAGAAAGGTCGATTTGTCCACTTATTCGTGCACGTCGGTGGATTTTTGTATGAACCCTGACCGGGGATGGAACCCGAAACCTTGGGGTATGGGCAGGACGCTCGGAACACTGCGCTCCCCGCCAGGGCCTGAGGGGCCAGTCTCTGGGCCCCCTAACAGCAAGCCGGGTCTCTGTTAGCGCCTGCGGTGTCCTCTGTATTTCTGGAGTGAGGAACGGCGGGGACGGTAGCCCGACCGACGGCTGCAGGTGTGGAAAACTCCAGCTGCCCCGGGTCGACCTCCACCTTCCCGGATACACAGGCCTTCTGTCAGGATGCACCTGGCCTGGGCCGTGTCCCCGAACTTCACGGGGTGAAGCCCCGAAGTGACGGTGTTAGGAGGTGGCTAGGGTCAGAGGAGGTCATGAGGGTGGATCCGCAGGATGGGGTTAGTGCCCTTGTAAGTGCCCTGGCCTTGCGGCTCAGTGGGCTGGGCATCGTCCCATACACAGAGGGGCCATGGGTTCGACTCCCAGTCAGGGCACACACCTGGGTTGTGCGCTTGGTCCCCGGACGGGCACACACAGGAGGCAGCTGATCCATGTTTCTCTCTCTCTCTCCCATCCACTCTCTGTAAGGTCAGTAAGCGCACTTTCGGGTGAGGATTAAGGAGGAAAAAAAAGAGAAGAGACCAGAGAGCTTCACTCCTGTCTCCTCATCACCAAGGACACAGGTGGCCGTCTGCACGCCAGAGGTGGGCCGTCACCAGGAACTGAGCCTCCGGCCCCTGGACCTCGGGCTGCCCAGCCTCCAGAGCGCTTTAGGCCACCAGGCAGTGTTCTGTGACAGCAGCCGGCCAGGACTGAGACGCACCAGCGCTGAAGGTCACGGCGGAAGCTCGTGCCGGGCACTGTTCCGAGCTCGGTTGACATCTGCAGCCCGAGGTTAGGAGGGCAAAGAACTGCGGGGTGCAAGCCTGGGCCGGGGGGAGGTGGGGGAGACCCCAGAGGCAGTGCTTGAGTTGAGCCTTGGCAGACAGAGGGGTGGGGGGTAGGGGCCTATGGGAATCAGGGAGAGGGCAGGGGGAGACGGGTGGGGAGGGAGCAGTAAGCTATAACAACACAGCGAGTCACCGCAGGTGATCTGTTTTGTTGGCAAACTCTCTCCCTTGCACTGACCTGTTGTAGCAAAAGTTCTCGGCCACTGTCGCTGCCTTCAGTTGGCTCAGGTGGCTGGCAACCCAACATGGAGCTGATGGCCGGAGAAGTCGCCCTCAGCCAGCTAAGAAGGAAGGCTTGAGAAGGGATGGAGATTCTGACCCACACTTACAGGGAAGCATCAGGAAGAGACCGAGCGAGACGGGAAAGGGCCATTCCTGTTGAGAGAGCTTAGATCACAGGTAGAATCTCCCACGAAAGGGAGGAGAGCAGAACCCGGGCGCAGCGGAAATGGTGTCAGGTCAGCGGTGGAGAACAGGAGCCTGGCCGAGACCTGCTGTGGGCCCGAGGAAACAGGGCTGTGCATGCCACCGAAAACCACCCGCTAGGCTCTGACCAAGAGACCAGGGAGTCTCAGAGTGACATCTGCATGGGCAGTGAGGCGATGATCAGAAGCAGACGTGTCTCACCCACTTCCAGAAAGCCTTGCGTCATCTCACATGACTGTCCTGACAACACGGTTAGGGTACATCTTTATAAAGAGATTTACAATCGCCAGAGTCAGGAGACGCCAGCTGTAACAAGAACCCAGACTAAACTAGGACTCTGGGTTTTACCTCGGTTTCGTAGAAGCCACAACAAAAACTCACATGGGGTCACAGAGTTCGGAAAAGGCAGTTTTGAGGGGAAGCTTCTCCCTCCTCCCACGCCGAGTTAGAGAATGTCTCCGAGGCGTGTGTGGCGTGTGTTCTATGGTCAGAGACACAATACAATCATTTTTCAGAGGGGTGTGATGCTCCGAGGATGTGGGTGTCAAAAGTGGGACCCCGCCTGTCCAGACACCCAGGGACTAGCTTGATTTGCTGGCCTGTTCTCTCCTCTCGCCGCGACTCTGTCACATGACGAAACGCGGCTCCGTCTGCCTTCCCTCCCAGCTGCAGTCCCCGAGGACGGACGCGGACTTGGGGTGGATGTGAGGCTGGGCTTCTCGGCAGGCCTCAGGCTCACCTTTGACAGTGACCTCCGACCAGCCGTGGCAGGGGGACCCGGGTCCCTCACGGGCTCCTGTGGCTCCCCACTCTCTGAGCCGCCCAGCGATCTGCCAGGGAACTCTGTGCCGGGACGGAATCTTCCGGCTGGGCCGGGGCCGAGGATCGGGCTGATGCTGGCCTGGAGATGGGGAGGGCTCAGTGGCCGGCCGGGGTGAGGATCGGGCTGATGCTGGCCTGGAGATGGGGAGGGTTCAGTGGCCGGCCGGGGTGAGGATCGGGCTGATGCTGGCCTGGAGATGGGGAGGGCTCAGTGGCCGGCCGGGCCGAGGATCGGGCTGATGCTGGCCTGGAGATGGGGAGGGCTCAGTGGCCGGCCGGGGTGAGGATCGGGCTGATGCTGGCCGTGGAGATGGGGAGGGCTCAGTGGCCGGCCGGGCCGAGGATCAGGCTGATGCTGGCCTGGAGATGGGGAGGGCTCAGTGGCCGGCCGGGGTGAGGATCGGGCTGATGCTGGCCTGGAGATGGGGAGGGCTCAGTGGCCGGCCGGGCCGAGGATCAGGCTGATGCTGGCCTGGAGATGGGGAGGGTTCAGTGGCCGGCCGGGGTGAGGATCGGGCTGATGCTGGCCTGGAGATGGGGAGGGCTCAGTGGCCGGCCGGGCCGAGGATCAGGCTGATGCTGGCCGTGGAGATGGGGAGGGTTCAGTGGCCGGCCGGGGTGAGGATCGGGCTGATGCTGGCCGTGGTGATGGGGAAGGGCTCAGTGGCCGGCGGGGCGAGGCGGGCTGATGCTGGCCGTGGTGATGGGGAGGGCTCAGTGGCCGGCCGGGCCGAGGATCGGGCTGATGCTGGCCGTGGTGATGGGGAAGGGCTCAGTGGCCGGCCGGGCCGAGGATTGGGCTGATGCTGGCCGTGGTGATGGGAAAGGGCTCAGTGGCCGGCCGGGCCGAGGATCGGGCTGATGCTGGCCGTGGTGATGGGAAAGGGCTCAGTGGCCGGCCGGGCCGAGGATCGGGCTGATGCTGGCCGTGGTGATGGGGAGGGCTCAGTGGCCGGCCGGGGTGAGGGTCGGGCTGATGCTGGCCGTGGTGATGGGGAAGGGCTCAGTGGCCGGCCGGGCCGAGGATCGGGCTGATGCTGGCCGTGGTGATGGGGAAGGGCTCAGTGGCCGGCCGGGCCGAGGATCGGGCTGATGCTGGCCGTGGTGATGGGAGGGCTCAGTGGCCGGCCGGGGTGAGGGTCGGGCTGATGCTGGCCGTGGTGATGGGGAGGGCTCAGTGGCCGGCCGGGGTGAGGGTCGGGCTGATGCTGGCCGTGGTGATGGGGAGGGCTCAGTGGCCGGCCGGGGTGAGGATCGGGCTGATGCTGGCCGTGGTGATGGGAGGGCTCAGTGGCCGGCCGGGCCGAGGATCGGGCTGATGCTGGCCGTGGTGATGGGGAGGGCTCAGTGGCCGGCCGGGCCGAGGATCGGGCTGATGCTGGCCGTGGTGATGGGAGGGCTCAGTGGCCGGCCGGGCCGAGGATCGGGCTGATGCTGGCCGTGGTGATGGGGAGGGCTCAGTGGCCGGCCGGGGAGGGGCGGGCCAGGCAGGCCTGCCCTTTCCCAATGTCTGCGGAGTCGCCTGCCCACCTTCTCGGTGTGGGGAGGTGTCCCCTTCGGCCGTGGTGCTGAAGTACAGGGAGGAGCTCTCCTGTCCGCCGCCTCCTTTCAGCTGCCCGCCTGCACCTCCTTCTTGCACCCTAGAAACGGAACCCGCTCCCCCCTCCCGGCTGCCCTCCTGCCCTCTGCACAGGAGCTCTGTCATGATGATCACCGTCAAAAGACATGTAACTCGAGGTCTCCAGCCAGTCGGCCCCTGCTTTCGAGTCACCTTGAAACTCAGAGCCTCTCTCTGAGGTCAGGGGGTCGCCAGGTGCCAAGGGGGGCTCTTGCTGGGGCAACAGCGGCTTCTCCTGCTGGTTGTCATGTTGGCTCAGGCCCCAGGGAGGGGGACACAAGCAGCCAGGTGGGTCTCCAAAGGCCGCATTGACCTTAGACGCGTTTCCTGTTTTCAGGGCAAGTTTCACTAGCAGCCAGTGGTGGTGGCTGCAGAGAGTCCCCCCAGCCGCCTGGCTTTCCAGCCCAGCCTCCGGGGGGCCGCACTGCAGGCTGGGGGGCTTCCCTTGGCTTGTTAGCTCATCACCTTCCCCTGGGCACGTGCCTGGGCTCTCCGGCCTCTCCCCAGCTGGAGCGGTGGCCTGGGGAGCGGACTCCGTCTCTGGGTGGCTGTCCGCTGCAGGGCCACAGGCGTTCCCCACGAAGCGCTCCCGGATGGCCGCGGACTCGGGGTGGAACCGGCTGTAGTGAGCGACCAGCGAGGCACAGCCTGCAGGAGGAGGCGGAAGAACACCAGGTCACGTCCCTCGGGGTGCAGCCCCTCCCCGTGGCTTGCAGAGTTCCCGGCTCTGGAGTGCTGAGTAGAATCATACAATTTGGGATCCGAACAGGGCTGCTGTTGGAGCATCAGGAAGGGATATTTGGGGGGAATTTGCACTGGCTCCAGCTTCCATGAGCGGCAAATGTGTCTGAACTTAATGTAATAACAAACCTTAAATTCTAAATTCTGGAGGGCGGCTCCAACTGGGTTCTCCGGGTGTGTGTGTGTGTTCCTGTGCGCACATGTTGTGTATGAGAATGGTAGAAATAAACATTTTACTTTCAAATAACTGGATCGAATATTCAGAATCCAACCATTGCCACAGGGGTGGACGGACTCCCAAGCTGGAGGGGGGAGGCAAGGAATAACCTCAACAACAAACAAGGTCAAACACCGCCATCGAAACCCCCAGATCAAGAATTTCCATGAGCAGAACAACACTTCCTCTGTGCATAAACATCTTAATCGCATTGTGTCAGGTTAATTTATTTTGATCAGAAGTGTTGACTACGGTAGTAGCTTTAACAGTGCATTCCAGCAACCTCCCCCGTTATTTCCAGTTTCCTGTTGGACCGAGTGCCCGGGTGCAGGGCACGCGTTATAAACAGCATGAAACCTGAGATGGCTTGGGGGAAGCTTTGGAGGGGCCAGAAGGAGCCCGACCGGACCCCCGGCCTCGTCTCCGGGAACTGTCACGAGGGGGTGAGGGTGGGAGGCGGCCAAGGCTCAAGCCGGGGACGGAGGCTGAGTCCCTCCATGACAGGGTTAGCAGTGCAGTGGGCACTGACCGAGTCATCTCTACATATTGTTCTGAACCCTGCCGATCAGCCGCTGAAGGAGACACTGTCACCCTTTCACAAGGAGCCACCCAAGGGGCACTCAGGTCCTGATCACATAGCCCCAGTACAGATTCAGACTCCCCCCGAGGCCATGACCGTCAAGGGGGTCACGGTGGCAGCCCCCCGCTGGCATGCAGTAGGCACTCAATAAATGCAAGGGAGCTCAGGGTGACAGGCAGAGCTGCTGACAGAGCCTGCTCCCCTGTAGCTGTGATCCGCTCACCACCTTCCCGCTGAAGAGGACCCCGACCGCGTGGGAGTCGGTCAGGCAGCTCCCGGTGAGGGAAGACCACAGGGTGACTGGGAGCCCCTCTGGCCGCGCTGAGCAGGTGCTGACCCTCCCAGGTCGCACTCCCCGAACCGGGCCACACGCCGAGCGCCCCGGTGGGAAGCTGGGCGTGGGGCACGGTTGAGGAAGGGTGCCGGGCATGCACTTCCGAGTCGGGAGGGCAAATCCGGGAAGCAGCCAGGAGGACGTCTCCCCCCCCCCTTGCCGTGTTCACAGGACTCAGTGATGTCTCCCGAGGACGGGACAGCCCAAAGGAGGGGGCAGGCTTCCAGCTGCCCCCTGCCCCCCGGAGGACTGTTCCGGGTGTGCCAGGAGCACCCAACCTGTGCCACGCGTGTGAGCACAGCCGGCACACCTGGTCACTCTCTCCGTGTCCTGTCCTCCCTCTCCGTCCCTCCCTCCCTTCTTCCCTTCACCTGTGCACCATTTTGAAAGGGTTCCCTCTTTACTGCTGGGGTGGGGAGGGAGGGGACGAGAAGGCCCCCTGGGTCTTACCAATCAGAAATCCCGACAAGACTCCTGCCACGGTCCACAGGCTGGTCCGCGACGCCCCCTGGAGGAAGTCAGTGGCGAGCAGCAGCAGGACACTGTTCTCCAGCAGCATAATCTGGGGGACAGAAGGGGGTCACCTCCTGGTCTGTTCTCCAGCAGCATAATCTGGGGGACAGAAGGGGGTCACCTCCTGGTCAGAAGCCTGTGGCCTCGGGGACACGCCCGTCCACAGTTCTGCAGTGCAGGAGGAGGCCTGGGGCCCAGGGGGGCTCCCCCGGGGACGGAGCCCTACTGGAAACACGGTCAGGGTCCGAGAGCGTCTCTGCACAGGGGGCTGGTCCCTGTCTCCAGTGCAGCTCATTACAATGTCTGCACAATCACAGACGCTCAGGAGGCGGAAGGACGAGCCCACCGGATGAGTGGCTCCCCTGGATGAGTCAGGAGGGGCTGAGAGGAGACTTCATCTCCTCCTTCTATATTCCATGCTCGTGTTAACTGTATGCAGGCACTACTCCTAGCACAGTAACTGAGAGCATCTGCAGGGCTCATGGTGCCAGCCCATTCCAGCAAGCTTGGGTCAGACTTTCAGAACAAACTAGAGAAAATCCTTTTCCAAGAATCTGCCTGTTTCAAGGTGCATTTGGTCTGCGGCCACTAGGGGGCAGCAGGGGAAGCAGTGCTTGCCGCTGAACCCCAGAGCCTACTGGGTGACCCAGTGGGGCGGCTGGTTCAAAGTCTTTGTCCCTCCCACCAGGCGGCTTACTAACTTGGAAAGTAATTTTCAACTATAAAATACATTTCTTAAAATAATTAAACTAGACCTTGTTCAAAGATGGTATGTTGAAATACGGTGTAAGAGATATTTAAAAAAATTAAATAGTAATGCCGTTGTGCTAAGGGTCTTGGAAAATTTCGCGTGGTCATTCATGGACATCATTTGAACTCTAGAAGACTCCGACAAACAGAGAATAAAAACGTTATTAGGAGCTACTTAACAGCCCTAAGAATGCCCCTTCTCTCTCTCTGGTAGCTTTGATCTGGGGCCATGTTTTCTTTTCTTTTATTTTTTTATCCTCACCCGAGGATATTTTTCCATTTTTTGTACAGATAGAGCGGGAGGGAGAGAGAGGAAGGGAGAGAGAGTGAGAAACATCGATGTGAAGGGACACATCGAGTGGCTGCCACCTGCACGACCAACCAGGGCCGGGGACAAACTGCAACCGAGGTACATGCCCTTAGCGGGAACCGAACCCGGGTCTCTCCAGACCACAGGCCGACGCTCTAACCGCTGAGCCAAACTGGCCAGGGCTGGGGCCATGTTTTCTATGATCTTAGCAAATAATGGAAATTTTAAGCAGCCATTAAAAACCAGAGCTGCTCTAAGCAGCCACCAGGCCCGTCTTCCTTAGAAGGTGGATTCTAAGGGTGGTCTTTTTGCTTTTGACGCCCCTCCCCCCCGCCCCCAGAAGGCAGTAACTCTTTCTTTGCTAACACAACACAATTTACCCCAAAGGCATAACTTTCTGTTGAGGTCTCTCCTCCAAGGAAGTGCCCATTAGGGAATGGAACGTCCGTGAAAGGACCGGGTGACAGGGCAGGCGTCCTGGGCCGGCCGGGGCAGTGTCACCCGCCAGCCGGGTGACCCTGGGTGTGCCTCTCCACCTCTGTGAGTCCACCGCCCCAGCCCTAGGGGGACGGTCATAGCCCCACAGCTCGGGCTGTGACGAGGTTAAGGGAGCCCGAGTCAAACGGGGAAGGGCAGAGGGACGCATCTGCCGGGGTTCCGCCTGCAGACTCCACTGGGGACTAAGGTAGTGTCTAGGGTCTGTGCTTCCCAGTGAATCACCCTTACCCCAGGGGCCTAGTGATGAAGACAGCCCGAAGCAAGGAAGGGTTTGCTTCCCTTCCCCGTGTAACGGCCTCTAAAACTCCGGGAGGGGGGAGGGGCAGAGGAATGATAGCGACCAACATGACAGGCAGAGCGGCAGGTGCATCACGTCTCCTTACTGTTCCTGTCGATCAGGGCACACGCGGGCGCTGGCGGCCGGGAAACTGCTCCAGCCAATGGCGATAAAAGTAAGTCGCGCCCTGGCCGGTGTGGTTCAGCGGTTAGAGCGTCGACCTGTGGTCCGGAGAGACCCGGGTTCGGTTCCCGCGAAGGGCATGTACCTCGGTTGCAGTTTGTCCCCGGCCCTGGTTGGTCGTGCGGGTGGCAGCCACTCGATGTGTCCCTTTCACGTCGATGTTTCTCTCTCTCTCTCTTCCTCTCTCTCCCTCCCACTCTACCTGAACAAAAAATGGAAAAATGTCCTCGGGTGAGGGTAAAAAAAAAAAAGTAAGTCACCACTGTGTTGACGCGCACGCGTGTGGGCGGTACCCGCAGGGGTGTCACTCCTCCCGCGTTCAGATGTGGAAACAGGCTTCCGAGGCTCTGCAGCTGGCCCAGTGTCACATGTCCCCCTCGGTCTGTCCGGCCCTGATGGGGTCACTGAGCTCTAGGGGGCTCTCCTGAAACGGGGTAACCACGCCGCTCACCCCCCACCCCCGCAAGCCTCTTCGTCTTTTATCAGCATTAATGGTCACTACTTGTGGGCTAGTTTGTGCCAAGCCGTGTGTTAGTTATTTAATCTTCACAGGGACCCTGAAAAGGTGGGGTTCCTACGACTGTCGCAGGGATGCTGCGTGTAGCCTTGACCCCAAAGTGTGGGAGAGAAACAGGTGCAGAGAAACATTCTTGGCCACACCCACTGCTAAGTCATTGTCGGGGCTGGGGTCCACGCAGGGTGTCCGACCCGATGCCCGCACCCGAGGCTGCCCTTCTCCCCTTTGCTGGGTGTAGCCCAACCTCCACCGTGTGCTCAGAAGCAGCCTGGTCCGCAAGGGGCCGCATACCAGCGTCCTGCCCGCGGGCTTCCGACATTGTTCCTGTTCCAGCATCTGTCCACACTCTGCCTTTCCCTTTTGGTTATGGGGTATAAATAGGGTCTCCAGTACCGGACAAGAAACAGCCCAAGGACAGACACGACGTCACCTTCCGATCCTTGCCCCCGTCGAGGTCCATGGCTGGGACCCAAGAACTGAGCCAGCGGACAAGGACGTGGTAGGACTGCGATGATATTGATCAGGTGGGCTGGCGTGCGGACGGGCGGGGGACATCAGCAAACACCCCGTTCTGGCTCTGGTGGCCACGCGGGCATCACAGGGCCCCGGGCACTGCTTGCGGAGGCCAGCACCCTTGCAGGTTCCCCTAGCGCGGAGCTATCCCTTCTCAGACAGGTGTGCAGCACAGGTGCCCAGTGCGCACACGCTCTGTGCACGCAGCGGGAGAAGCAAGGACCGAAGAAACCCGTGCCCACCACTTGCCAGGTAGAAGGTCACCGTCCTGCTTCTGGAAGGGCCGTCCCAGAAGTTGAGGTAGCAGAGGACGTACACGGCCCCCACGAGCAGGTCGAAGAGTCTCCAGTGGCAGGTGCTGTCGACGATGTCACTCTGCTGGGCCACGAGCCAGAGTGTCATCACCAGCCAGTGGGCACCTGGAGAGCGGCTGAAGTCAGGGTCCGGGCGGGGAGGTGGGGATGGGCAGGGGCCAGGACAGGGAAGCCGGGGCCTCGACCCCTCCTCTCTGATCCAGCTACGCCCGCCTCAGCTTTGGGGAGGAGAGGTCAACCCGAAATAGTGCCCCAGGGGCCTCCCTGTGAATCCAGACACCTGCCGTCCTGCTACACCTGTGTGAGGCCGCCTGGACCCAGCCAGCCCCAGAACCGGGGTTGATGAGTGTAAGGGGTTATTTCAAGGCACCAGGTCCTGGGCGGTTCGTTATGCAGCACGGGGCCCGGGCTCGGCTTACCTGCGACCCCAGACCCCAGGCGTGATGAGCTCTGAAGAACATGCCCGTCCTCCAGAGCTGCTGGCAGAAGAGGGCGGCCCATGGCACGGAGAGGTGACCCGGCTTCACGGAACCCACGGCACAAGCATAGCACACCAGGGCCCAGGACAGCACGCACCAGGAGCACAGGGCGCTCACCCCTGCGGGGGGGGACAGCAGTGTTTGTGGGACGTGCATCGTCTCACTGCAGCCTGGCCTCACCAGGGCACCCACACCTGCACCAGGGCACCCACACCTGCACAGGGCACCCACACCTGCACCGGGCACCCACTCCTGCACCGGGCACCCACACCTGCACCGGGGTACCCACACCTGCACCGGGCACCCACACCTGCACCAGGGCACCCACACCTGCACAGGGCACCCACACCTGCACCAGGGCATCCACACCTGGACAGCGGCTAACCACCCAGCAGACATGTGTCCGCGCAGCAAGGGCAAGGAGAGGTCTCCTCTGCGTAAGGCAGTGGGGAAGTGAGCTGGGCTCTCCCTCTGGGGACGGTGCCCCAGTCACGGACCCTCTCGGCCCCCATCTGCTCTGTTTATGGCAAAGCAGATCCTCAGGGCTCTGAACATGGTGGCCCATCCCAGATGCTCTTCATGTCCCACCCGCTGAAGGAGGTTTGGTCAGAGAGAGGGGCCGGGCACAGAACGTGCGGGCCTTCGAGCAAGGACAGTGAGTCATGACCTCCAAGCATCTAACGTAGGCGCCTACGCATGTGGACACGGCGAAGGAGAGAAGAGAAGGAGGTGAAGAGGGAGAAGGGAGAGCGATCCAGAGAAACGAGAGAGGAGCCGCCTGTGCCGGTGATTGCGGGCTGGGCCGGGGCGGGCTGGGCCGGGGCGGGCTGCCCACAGGCTCTCCAGGGGCTGGCCTCCGCTTTGCTGACTCAGGGGAACAGGTGCACTGAGCTTGCTGAGAAGCAGCGTGGGGGACCTCCCCTGGGTGTTTCGGGGTATTGACTGTCTACAGTTTCTATCAGGTGGACTGAGCCTGTGACGGGAGCCACGCCCCTGTGAGCCCATCCCCCAGTGAAAGCCGGTGCCAGCATCACCTGTGCTGGCCAGGCTGGGCTGCCCTCATTCTGCAAGCAGGGGCCGTCTGAGATTGTGGGGTGTGACTAGATGGGGCATTCGCTTCTGTCCCCCTTGAGCAATCAGAGTCGGCGCTCGGTGGCTGAGCTCACTCACCGGGCACCGCGTCTGTGAAGTCCGAGGCCAGGAAGACGCAGGTGTGAAGCAGCAGGTGGGCCCCGTCTGCAGCTGGGCTTCCAGGAGGCGCAGAGCTGACAGGTCGGCCTCCAGGAGCAGCTGCAGGCCCGGGCGGGGGCTGCCGCTTCCTTCCACAGGGCGGTCACGGTGACATCCCAGTGCCTGGGGGAGGGGAGGGTGCCGGTGCAGAGCCTGACTGTGCCCGCTTGCCCGGGACACCCCCTTTTTCTGGCTGCTTGTTGGGACCTGTAGCATTGCCGAGGATCCCTGCTCTGGGACCCCAGACGGGAGATGCTGCACAGGTGACCCTGCTCAGCCCACCTGAGGGACGGGAGAGGGTGGCGGGCCGGGAGCCCAGACCAGACAGGTTTCTGGGGGCTCCTTCTGAGCCAGGCAAGCTTTGGAGCTAACCCCGACCTGCGCCCCATCCCAGAACCTCGAGTTGGGAATTAATGCGCTCAGAAAATGCTTGTCGCCAGGTACCAGGTCGTCATCGCCAGGAGGGGGACAGAAAGCTCGTCCTGGTTCTCACAGCATGGAGGACTCTGTGCGTCTCTCCCTGGGACAGACGCAGAGCAGATCAGGGGAGATGGGGGGACTGCAAGAGACCCAGGTGGCCACCAGCAGCGTGAATGGGTCTCCATCGAGAAACAGAGAGCCCGATGTAGCCCCATTTCCGAGGACGGCTCTGGGTCAGGGGGCCGGAGCGTCCCCAGAGCCCAGAGGCAGACTTGTGGCTTCTCTCAGGTGACTGCGCACCTCTCCCTTTGAGCAGATGTTTGCTCAGAAAACGCTGACTCATTGTTTCAGCAGTCTGTCCTTGAGGTCACAGACTTGATGACTAAAACAAACCAGGTGGTCCCCGGAGAGACCTGCGCCCTTAGTGGTATTCTTACCAGGCTGGGCGGAGGCCAGGGGTAGGCATGGCGGGTAGTGCCTCTAATCCTTTGAGAGTCCGCTAGCCAGTCAGCTCTTTTCAGAGGATTTGCACAGGTTGAACACAAAGGCCCATCATTAGTCAAAACTGCTGTGGCTGAAAAATGTACTTTGGGTGCCATTAGGGATCTAGGGCTCCAGCTCTGAGGGACCCATGAAGTTTGGGGTGCTTGTTTGATGTCTCTTGTAGGAGCCCTCTCTGCCTCCAGCCTGAGTCTCCTCTGGGAGGAATTACAGGTGGATTGCAGGTGAGCCTGCTGGCACCGGGCCGATCCAGGCTGCTTTTTTTATGGAAAAATCTGGCCCTGGCTCCCACAGGACCTCTTCCTGCCACGAGGTCTGATGGGTGGTCGGCAGCCTGGCTGCGCTGACTGGTCGGCGGTCAGGGCTGTGCCCACTTCGCTAAGGTACTAGAGGTGGAAACTGACTTAAGCAACCCACTTTCTATGGCCGGAAAAGGCTCCACTAAGAATGGACACACCAGTAAGAGAATTTGGCTCAAGTCAAGAGAAGGCTTTGGAAGGGTCACAGCTGCCCCGGGAAGGAAGGCGCCCCCTGCTGACCGAGTGCTCAGGGACAGGCAGGCGGGAAGAGGGGGTGCCAGCGGCAGAGCAGGGGTTCTGCTGGTGGCTCCGAGCACCCCGACTCCAGCTGTCAGGCCCCCACAGGTGGGACGGGAGCGCACGGAAGAGCCCGCCCACGGCACGCAGTCACGAGGCTCACCGCTTCCACACGCCCAGCCGGAGGGGTGCAGCGCCGCCAACCAGAGATCCCCTCCATGTCCGTCGGCGCGGGACCACAGGTAGCTCAGGCCCTGGACCAAGAAGCCAGGCAGCAGCACAGCGAGGGCCAGCCACCCCCAGAGCAGCTGTCCGGACGTGAAGTAGTAGACCGTGGCGCAGAGGCCTGGGGGCTGAGGGAATGGTGGCGTGAGCCCGGACACCAGCACCGTGTCCCCACCCGGGGACCCAGCCTGGGAGGCCGCAGCGCCGGCGGGCGGGCAAGGTGTGTGGTTGAGTGAAGGCACCTGGGCACCGGAAGGATCGGACACCAGGGACGTGTGAGGGGCTGCTGGACGGCACAGGACACACATGGAAAACATCCCTGGCACCTGGTACGTGCTCAGACCTCCCCTCTGGGGACTGCTATGCCTTTCATTTTTCAGGGAGGTAGGTGGAGGCAAAGCGAGGTTAGGGTCTGTGCCCCCCCGCCCCCGCAGTGGGGGGTGCTTGTGTGTCTGGCACTGGCAGGCCCAGGGACTCAGCCGTCCTCTCCTGTGGCCAGGGCTGGGGTTCTGACACCAGGGTTTACAACGGGCACAGAACACCGGGCTGGGGCAGACAGAACGACCCTTGATGCCAGTGGAATGGGGGGAAGGGTGGGGGGTGGAGTGAGCAAGGGCAGTCAGGGTCCCCGCACAGTCTGTGGAGGAGGGATGCTGAGGCCCAGGCGGCGCCGGAGGGGACGTCTCTTGGGCTGGCCGGTGCTGAGACCAGAGGGTCCCGTCCTGCTTTGGCCTAGCGGGGCCTGGATGCGGGGCTGGATGCGGGGCCATTGGAGTGGATCTCGAGTCTCACTCGGGCTCCTCCCGGTGCACCTTTGAAACAGTGCGGCAGGGGCACCCTGAGCGGACCAGAGAGACAAAGGTTCAAACAAGGGTCCCCACTAACCCCGAGGCAGTAACTGGCTCCCAGGGGTGAAGTGCAGAGCCCGCGCCCGCGGGAACCCCAGCCGTGTACGTGCTGGGGAGGGAGGGGCGTCGCCCTGAGGGTCCCGAGGCTGTGGCCAGTGAAGGCGCCCCTCCTCCCTGCTCGGGACCTGGCGGGGCAGGACTACCTGCCGGGAGCCCAGCGGAAGTGGGCGGAGACTGGACCCCCTCCGGCACCGAAGGAGTTACACATTCAAACTAGAAAGGCGCTGAAAGTGTTGTGATCGGGCCTCGCCTCTGCTGGCAGGGACCCGGCGCCCCAGGGACCGGGGTGTCCCCAGCAGGCTGCGGCCCGTTCTAACCCTGAGGCAGAGTCGCAGACCCCAGGGCGGCGCGGGCGCCGATCCTCGTCCCACCGGACCTCGCCTTGGCCCGCAAGCAGCCCGAGACCCCCAGGCCCGCCGGCGCGGTGTGGGCGCAGGGCTCACCGGGCCGGTCTTCAGCCCATGTGGAACCAGCAGCACTTTGCTGAGTCCAGGAGGCCTTTCTGGAGGGAGGGGCGGATCGTGTGTCAGGGCTTCGCGGGAGGACCAGGCACCCGCCTGTGTGTGTGTGTGGGGGGCGGCGCGCCTCCGCCGGAGGATCTCACATTTGCAGGGGGACCATGCACTGGCGGGGGAATGGGTCTCCTGCGCCGGGGATCATGCATCATGGGGCGGGGGGGGGATCAGACATCCACGGGGGTATCATGCATCTGCGGGGGGAATGGTGCTTCCACGGGTGGGGGTGTCCTATGCTCGGGAGATCAAGCACATGAGGTGAGGCGATCACGCATCCACGGGAGGATCGTGCATCCGCGGGGTCAGCTCAGGACTGGGGGGCTTGCTCAGCCGGCGGGGGTGCACCGGCGCTCAGTGCTGGGCTCAGGCCGGGCAGAGGCGGAGGGGTCGGGGTGTTGGAGGGGTGAGTTCGGCAGGCGCCCAGCCTGGGCTGCCCGGCGCTTACGCGCGCTCTGCTCGGCCGCCAGCAGCAGGGCGGGGAGCCCCAGGGGCCCCGCGTGCATCCTCGCAGCCTCGCCACCGCTGCCGCCGCCGCCGCCTCGCCCCTTCCCCGCCCCGTCCCTTCCCGGCCCGTCCCCGCCCCGCCCCTTCCCCGCCCCGCCCCGCCCCGCCCCCGCCGGCGCCCAGGTCGCGGAGGTTTCCGGCCAAGACCCGACTGCTGGGGCGTTTAGACCGGAGCCCTGAGGCGCAGCGTTGGGCTCCAGTTTCTCCCAAGTTGCCAGTGGGTCCTCTGAAATCTTACAGGGTGCCAATTGGTTCTCCCTCTGCATCTCCCTCAAATCCACCCCACCTCTAGATGGGCTGAGGGGTAACGAAGATTCCAATGTGCAAGGAATAGCCGCCGGAAAACAGTCTTCCCGGAGGTTGTGTGTCCTGCGCGGTGCACATGTGCAGTGTGGGCACACACATGCATGTAGAGTGTAGGAACTTGTATTTAGGCATGGTGAAGGTGATGATGACGGGCCCAGGGTCCAACCCCTGAAGCAGGCCATCAGCCAAACTAGTTTCCTTTTTATTTTGGGGGTGTTTTCCAGCCGCCACCCCCAGGCAAGGGCCTTTGCCACTTCTCCTAGGATCTGGTGTGCTGGTCACATGGTCTAATTAGGTGGAATAGTCACCTTTTCCCTACAAACACCCTGCTGTCGAAAAATCGCAGTAGAAGAACTTTTTTTTGTGTTTTTTGTTTTTTTTTAATTTATTTTTTTGTTACAGATATTTTACCTTTTTACCCCATTGGCACCCCCCCACCCCCCCTCCACCCTTTCCCCGGCTTAGTTGTCCATGTCCATTGGTCATGCATACATGCATATAAGTTCTGTGGTTTATCTCTTCCCACCCCCCCACCCCCTATCCCCTCTTCTGAGGGATGTCAGTCTGTGCCCTACTTCCATGTGTCTGGGTCTACTGTATTCCTCAGACTGTTATGTTCATTATATTCCGTATATAAGTGAGATCATGTGGTATTTGTCTTTTTCTGCTTGGCTTCTTTCACTTAGGATAATACTTTCCAGGTCCCTCCATGTCGTCTCAAAGGATAAGAGATCTTTCTTTCTTACCGCTGCATAGTACACCATTGTGTAGATGTACCACAGCTTTTTGATCCATTCGTCTACTGGTGGACACTTGGGCTGTTTCCAGATCTTAGCTATTGTAAATAGTGCTGCTATGAACATGGGGGTACATATATTCTTCCTGATTGGTGTTTCAGGCTTCTTAGGGTATATTCCCAGCAGTGGGATCACTGGGTCAAAGGGAAGTTCAATTTTTAATTTTTTGAGGTACCACCATATTGTTTTCCATAGCGGCTGCACCAGTCTGCATTCCCACCAGTAGTGTATTAGAGTCCCCTTTTCTCCACACCCTCGCCAACACTTGTTGTTTGATGATTTGTTGATGACGGCCATTCTGACAGGTGTGAGGTGATACCTCATTGTTGTTTTAATTTGCATCTCTCTGATGATTAGTGATGTTGAGCATTTCTTCATATGTCTCTTGGCCATTTGTATGTCCTGTTTGGAGAGGTGTCTATTCAGCTCCTCTGCCCATTTTTTAATTGGGTTCTTTGTCTTCCTTTTGTGGAGTTGTATGAGCACTCTATATATATTGGAAATTAACCCCTTATCTGATACATCATTGGCAATGATGTTCTCCCATACAGTGGGTTGCCTTTCCATTTTGATGATTGTTTCTTTTGCTGTGCAGAAGCTTTTTAGTTTGATGTAGTCCCATGTGTTCATTTTCTCCTTTATTTCTGTTGCCTTAGGTGATGTATCAGTGAAAATTCTGCTCCGTATGATGTCCGAAATTTTGTTGCCTACATTTTCTTCTAGAATTTTTATGGATTCACGGGTCACATTTAAGTCTTTTATCCATTTTGCGTTTATTTTTGTGTATGGTGTAAGTTGATGGTCTAGTTTCATTTTTTTGCATGTTGCTGTCCAATTTTCCCAACACCATTTATTAAAGAGTCTGTCTTTACTCCACTGTATGCTCTTGCCGCCTTTGTCAAATATTAATTGAGCGTATTGCCTTGGGTCCATTTCTGGGTTTTCAGTTCTGTTCCACTGGTCTATATGCCTGTTCTTATGCCAGTACCAGGCTGTTTTGGTTACAGTCGCTTTGTAGTATAACCTGATATCTGGTATTGTGATCCCACCTACTTTGCTCTTCTTTTTCAAGATTGCTGTGGCTATTCGGGGTCTTTTTTGGTTCCATATGAACTTTTGAAGTATTTGTTCTAGTTCTATGAAATATGTCGTTGGTATTTTGATGGGGATTGCATTGAATCTATAGATTGCTTTGGGTAGTATGGACATTTTAATGATGTTAATTCTTCCAATCCATGAACAGGGTATGTGCTTCCACTTTTTTATATCTTCCTCTATTTCTTTTTTCAATGATCTGTAGTTTTCTGCAAATAGGTCCTTTACTTCTTTGGTTAAGTTTATTCCTAGGTATCGTAATTTTTTTGGAGCGATGGTAAATGGGATTGTTTTTTCCGTTTCTCTTTCTGTGAGTTCATCATTGATGTACAAGAATGCCGTCGATTTCTTGACGTTAATTTTGTATCCTGCTACTTTGCCAAATTCATTTATTAAGTCTAATAGATTTTTGATGGAGTCTTTAGGGTTTTCTATGTATAATATCATGTCATCTGCAAATAATGACAGTTCACTTCCTCCTTTCCAATTTGGATCCCTTTTATTTTTTCTTCATGTCTGATTGCTGTGGCTAAGACTTCCAGTACAATGTTAAATAAGAGTGGCGAAAGTGGACATCCCTGTCTTGTTCCTGTTCTTAATGGAAATGTTTTTAGTTTCTGTCCATTGAGTATGATGTTGGCTGTAGGTCTTTCATATATGGCCTTTATTATGTCGAGATATGATCCCTCTATTCCCACATTGCTGAGCGTTTTTATCAGAAATGGATGCTGGATTTTGTCGAATGCTTTTTCAGCATCTATTGATATGATCATGTGGTTTTTATTCTTCATTTTGTTTATGTGGTGTATCACGTTTATTGATTTGCGAATATTGTACCAGCCTTGCATCCCTGGAATGAATCCCACTTGGTCATGGTGAATAATTTTTTTGATGTATTTCTGGACCCGATTTGCTAATATTTTGTTCAGGATTTTGGCGTCTATGTTCATCAGGGATATTGGCCTGTGGTTTTCTTTCTTCGTAGTGTCTTTTCTGGTTTGGAATTAGAATTATGCTGGCCTCATAGAACGTGTTTGGAAGTCTTCCTTCTTCTTGAATTTTTTGAAATAGTTTGAGGAGAATGGGTGTTAGTTCTTTTTTGAATGTTCGGTAAAACTCCCCCGTGAAACCATCTGGGCCTGGGCTTTTGTTTGCTGGGAGAGTCTTGATTACCTCTTCAATTTCCTTAGTTGTTATTGGTCTGTTCAAGTTTTCTATCTCTTCCGGGAATAGTTTTGGGAGACTGTGTGTTTCTAGAAATTTGTCCATTTCTCTTAGATTGTCGAATTTGTTACCATATAGTTGTTCATAGTAGTTGTTAATGATCTTTTGTATTTCCGTGGTGTTGGTTGTTACTTCTCCTCTTTCATTTCTGATTTTGTGTATTTGGGTTCTCTCTCTTTGTTTCTTGGTGAGTCTAGCTAAGGGTCCATCAATCTTGTTTATCTTTTCGAAAAACCAGCTCTTTGTTTCATTGATCCTTTGAATTGTTTTTTTGGTCTCTATGTCATTTATTTCTGCTCTGATCTTTACTATTTCCTTCCTTCTACTTGCTCTGGGGTTTTCTTTTTGTTTGCTTTCTAATTCTTTAAGTTGTGAGGTTAGACAGTCAATTAGAAATTTTTCTTGTTTTTTGAGGTAGGCCTGTAGTGCTATGAACTTCCCTCTCAGAACTGCTTTCGCTGCATCCCATAGATTTTGTGTTGTTGTGTGTTCATTTCATTGGTTTCCAGGAAGTTTTTAATTTCTTCCTTGATCTCCTCGGTGACCCATTCATTGTTTAATAACATGCTATTTAGCCTCCATGTGTTGAAATGTCTTTGCATGTTCTTGTTGCAATTGATTTCTAGTTTCATGCCATTGTGATCTGAGAAGATGCTTGATATGATTTCAATCTTCTTGAACTTGTAGAGATTTAGTTTGTGTCCTATCATGTGGTCTATCTTTGAGAAGGTCCCATGTGCACTTGAGAAGAATGTGTATTCTGTAGTTTTGGGGTGTAATTCTCTGTAGATATCTATTAAATCCATTTGGTCTAGTGCTTCATTTAGAGTCTCTGTTTCCTTGCTAATTTTTGCCTAGAGGATCTATCCAGTGCTGTCAACGGGGTGTTGAAGTCCCCTGCTATGATTGTATTGTTGTCGATTTCTCCTTGGAAGTCCTCCAGAAGATTTTTAATATATTTTGGTGCTCCTATATTGGGTGCATATATGTTTATCAAGGTTATATCTTCCTGTTGGATAGATCCTTTCAATATTATGTAGTGGCCGTCTTTGTCTCTAGTTATGGTCTTCATTTTGAAATCTATTTTATGAGATATGAGAATTGCTACCCCAGCTTTTTTTTTGCTTTCCATTTGCTTGGAAAATTTTTTTCCATCCCTTCACTTTCAACCTATGTGAGTCTTTTGTTGAGAGGTGGGTCTCTTGTAAACAACATATAGATGAGTCATGCTTTCTTATCCAATCAGCTACTCTGTGTCTCTTTATGGGAGCATTCAATCCATTAACGTTTAAGGTGATTATTGATATGTACTTATTTATTGCCATTTTTGTTTAGTGTGGTTCTATTTTTCTTCCCATTTCTACTGCTAATTACAGCAGTCCTTTTAACATTTCTTGCAGTGCTGGTTTGGTGCTAATGTATTCCCTTAGCTTTTTTTGTCTGGGAAGCTCTTTATTTGATCTTCTATTTTGAATGATAGCCTTGCTGGGTAGAGTAGTCTTGGATTCAGATTCTTGTTTTTCATGACTTTGATTACTTCATGCCATTGTCTTCTGGCCTGTAGTGTTTCTTGTGAGAAGTCAGCTGAGAGCCTTATGGGGTTCCCTTTGTAGGTAACCTGTTGCTTATCTCTTGCTGCTTTTAGGATTCTCTCTTTGTCTTTAATTTGTGGCATTTTAATTACTATGTGTCTTGGTGTGGGCCTGTTTGGGTTCTTCTTACTTGGGACTCTCTGTGCTTCTTGAACTTGAATGCCTTCTTCCTTCACCAAATTAGGGAAGTTTTCTCTCACTATTTTTTTGAATATATTCTCTATCCCTTGCTCCTTTTCTTCTTCTTCGGGGACTCCTATGATGCGAATATTATTACGTTTCCAGTTGTCCCATAGTTCTCTTAAGCTGTCTTCCTGTTTTTTAATAGTTTTTTCCTTTTGTTTTTCTGATTGGTTGATTTTTTCTACCCTGTCTTCTAATTCACTGATCCGGTCCTCAGCTTCCCCTACTCTGCTTTTTAAACCTTCCAATGTGTTTTTCATTTCGGATATGTCATTTTTTATCTCTTCTTGTTGGTTTTTAATTTCCATTTGGCTTATTTTCAGTGTTTCTATGTCCTTACTCATGCTGTTCAGCTTCCTCAAGATCATGGCTCTGAATTCTAGCTCTGTTAACATGCCTAATTGCTCCACATTGATCTCATCTTCGGTGGAGGTGTCTTGCTCTTTCATTTGGCTTCTGTTTCTGTGTTTCACCATTTTGGCTATCACTGTGGGCTTTGGAGCCTGTCAAGTTCTCCCTGTGGGTGTTGGTGTTCTGCTGTTTGTGGCTCCCTCTCCTGTGTTTAGATGAGCGAGGGAGGACCCACGTTGAACACCACTGTCAAGTCTTACTTTCCTGGTTAAAGTTGCCAGCCCAGGAAACGTACTGTTATCCTCTAGTTTTTTGCCTGGAGGCTAGCAGTCAGGGTTAATTGATGAGTTTTGGGTTGTCAGTTGATTGAAAAACTCCCTCTGGTGCTCAGCCAAGGGGCTTTCCCGAGGGTGGGGCAGATGCTGGTTGTTAATGAGCCTCAATTAGCACTTCAATGGCCCACAGGGTGGGGTTGGATCTCCGAGGGAGGGGCTGCTGCCTCTCCTCAGAGCCCTGGGAGGGAGCAATGTGGCCCCCGTCCTGAGTGGCTGCACTCAGCCAAAGCTCTGAGCGCCCTCCAAACCCCGAGTGTCCAGACTCAGTTCCAGTCCAGTCCGCCCTCCCTCTGCCGGAGCCCAAGGTGAGTGGCTGTGGCTGTTTCAGCCTCTGTCCCGGCTGCGCTGCGGGGCCGCCTGGGAGTGTGACCCGAGGGCGCTGCTCCCAGCTGAGGCCGCTGCCGAGCTGCCCACCGTGGGCTCCCAGCCCCGTCTCGCGCCTTCGCAGTCCTACTGGATGGAGTCAGTGTCCCTCGTTGTCTGGTCCTCCAAGCTGCTTTTCTGTTGCTTTTTCCCGTCGATTTGTCTGTGTTATAGTTGTAATTCCAGTTTGGTTCTGGGAGACGGTCTGTGCAGCTCCGTTCACGCCGCCGCCGTTTTTTAGATCTCCGCAGTAGAAGAACTTAAGTCTCCTGCAGGGAAAGATGAGAGCAGACTAATGAGGGGGAGCCTGTAACACTGTTATGATTCTTTTCCACACACCAAAATAAAACCGACATCTTCGGTTCTTTCCTGCAGTTTGAATGTGATTCTTCTAAAAAGCTTCCTATTGTTGAAGGTGATATTTATTCTGGGAGGCTTCACCCTCCCCTCCGTGCACCCAGTTTTCCACAGACTTTTCCATGTTATCTCTGGTTTTTCGGTGGATTCTGCTCTAGGACCCCGCTCTAAAATACAGATGATCGAAACCCCTGTCAACCTTCCGAGTCCCTTCCCTCTAGACCGACAGGTAGGGGTGCAGCTTCCGGGTCGGGGTTTCCATTCCTTCAACTCCATTTCCCTCCACCTCTGTGTCAAAGTTCCCGCTTGCCTACCTCAACCTCCCTCTTTGTTGACCTCCAGCCCCCCGATCCCGCTTTTCTGGTCGCCCTGCAAAGGGAGTTGGTTGCAATGGTACATATTCAGAGCAGGACTCTCATCTACTAGAAAAACAGTATGACATTGAACTGGCGCCGGAAGCCTCTCTCTGTGCTGCCCCCACGCGGCATTCGGAACCAGCGCCCGCGAGGGTCCTGACTGCACGGATGTTCGGATCTGCACGTGCAGCCTCCCACTGTGCCCAGGGCGTCGGCCACGCACTCAGGTGGGAAGGGCTCAGTTCCTGCTCTGAGGTCAGGCAGAGATGTCGTCAACCTGTCGTTTTCAGAGTTTGCAGCTGGACCAGCCTGGGGGCTCGCTGCAGACGTCAGCCCTGTCTGCTCCTGGGCCGCAAGCTTGGGGTCTAGACAGCTGGTGACAGCCCAGCGAGGGGAGCCAGGGGCCGGGTCCTGGGAGGGGAAATCACGCACGCACACACACATGCATGCACGCACACATACACGCACATACATGCACACACGCGCGCACGCACACGCACGCACACACACACACGCACGCACGCACGCACCCTAACTTTGGATTTTCTGTCCCCTAGTAGCGGCCGAGGCAGCATCTTCATCACCCCAGGAGCTGCATCACCCCAGGAGCTGGTCTGGCGGCGGGGTTGGGGTTGGTCCGAATCCTTGAGCACCTGTCTCACCCGAGGGCTTTCTGGATTCAACCTTTGGGGCCATTTGTAAACCCCCCCTTTGGGCTTGCCTGTCCCAGTACCAGCAGAAGACCCGGGCAAGGGGCTCTTGCCAGGGTCCCCACTGTAGGGGTCTCCTCTCTGGCCAGATCCATGTCCCCTCTCCCCGTTGGGTCATTCTGTAGGTTCCTTGTCCCCAGACCTTCTTGCGACCTAGGTCTGACCCTGAGAGGAGAGCACGGTGTCCCCGTGTGGGAGGGAGCCCAGGAGACAGAGGGTGACAGAGGGACTAGAGTGTGGGGAGTGGCCCAGGGGTCCCAGGAGACAGAGGGTGACAGAGGGGCTGGAGTGTGGGGAGTGGCCCAGGGGTCCCAGGAGACAGAGGGACTAGAGTGTGGGGAGTGGCCCAGGGGTCCTAGGCTTCGCCTGGCACCCGGTTGGCGTGGAAGTATGTCTGTTCCGGGAGGCGGCAGGGCGGTTTTTCAGCAGTGACCAGGAACTGTTCCCGGTTGGTGACCGCAGGGGAGTCTGCAGTATGTGTGTAGGCGCAGAGATGCCCTGGGACGTGACTCACCTGGGCCGGGGCGGGGCGGGGCGCCCTGCCCACACCTGCACTGGGCACAGCTCTCCTAAACTCCTGGGCCTTCCGAAGCTCCGCCCTCAGGTCCTTGGCGGTCTTCCTGCCATCAGACGCCAGGCTCTCCTGGACAGCCAGCCTTCACTCTCCTGGTTCATCTGCTCTCACTCAGCCCTGTGCCCGTCCGGAGAGGCGGACATCGCCCCCGTCTCCCTGGGACACTGTCCTCAGGGAAGACACAGGTTGAGGCTTCTCCTCGCTTGTTCCCATAACAAACAAGCCCCATGACAACGCCCTCGGAGGAGGAGAGGGAAGGAGGGAGTTGGCGAGACCCCCTGCTGCGGCCTTCACGCCGGGCTTGCTGGACGGACCAGCGGGAATCTATCAACACCCGCAGCGGGGCTGCCTTTCTCGGGGTCCAAGGTGTGGAGGGAGCGTGACTTGGGACGCCCTCGTCTGATCCCCAGGGGTTCCTGCTGACCTTCCAGTTCTGCGGCTGCGGCTCTGCTGGGTGAGACGCGCGGTCACCTGAGGGCAAGGGTTGCATGTCCGGAGGGCCTAGGATTCCAAGGACGGGCGGTAGGTTGGGTTGTCGACTGCTTCTAAATACAGTGTATTGATGCGGAAGTTGGGGTGCAGGAAGTCCAGCCATCGAAATGATAGTTGGCTGCACTCGCAGGTCCTGACGTGTACCTGTGGGAAGAGGTGGCCCGTCAGGTGTCCAGCTCCGCCCCCAGCTTCCACGAGCAAAGCATGCCCGTGCTGGCCACTGTCCACGAAGCACGCACCCGGAATGAGGGCACGTGGGCGGACCTGAACCCAGCCCACAGCTGGGCACAGAGGTCACCAGGCCAACGTGCAGACAGACCCCCGGCTGAGAAACGGGCACCTGTGGCCTTAAGAAGCCGAGATGGGAGGGTGCTTGTTGTTGCAGTAAAAGGTGGTCACTGGTCCCACGGCCGTCGTCCCCCCGTCCGCCTTCACGGGGTCTTCCCTCTGTAAGTGCCTGTCTCTGCGTCTAAGCTTCCTCTTCAGAAGGGACTTCACCTCTTCCCTTTACACAGCCTCGGCCACTCTGAGTTAAGGCCCACCCTAACGACCTCATTTTACTTCTCTGCAGACGCCAGGCTGAGAAACGCAGGCATCAGAAAAGAAAATGCATGACTATTCTAAGAAAAGAAGATTATTGTCAAATCAGCCCTCCGCACACTTAAGACATGCAAGAGGTTAACCACTGAGAACTGACCAATGACAGTCCCCGCCTGTGGCTTCCCTGGGACAGCGATGTGAACTGACGACACAGGTAAAGTGCTGGGCAATGGCTGGGTGAGCTGGAGCTATATTGTGTCTGTGTGGACGAAAAGGGGCCACCTGCTAACCTGACAAACTCGGGGACACCTGCGTGGTGGCCTGGTGAACTCAAAGACCTCAAGTCACCTCAAAGGACCGTCTGAAATGAAAACCTTTTAACTAAAAGCAGCTTATGCAGGTAGCCATGTCCTGGGCCGGCATCTTCCCTGACAAAGGTCGTCTTTACCTAAACTGAGTCTGTCCACTGTCTTTTCACATCTACAACATACCTTTGGAGCGTCAGAGTAATTTCCCTTCTCCCGGACCCCTCAAAGCACAGGCACTGCTCTGCGGAGACCACACAGCCCCTCACTGTTACTGAGTTCATTGTACACGGTTAACCATCCTGTACCCACCTGTGTGAAAGACGTAGGTGTCTACCATGTTACTTTTCATCCAATCCTGGAGGTCTCCCCCTTTGCATTCTCCCGCCTCCTCATCTGTCACCAGTGGGTTTCATGTAACTCACTTGACTCTTCTCTCTTGATTATCTGTATAAAAGAAGGTGCCAAACCGCCACCCTCGGCAGCATTCTCTCAATCCATTGAGGTTTTGCTTCTCGGCAGTTGTCGACAGTTTTGGCTCAAATAAACTCACAAAAATTCTTTACAAGTTTGAATGTTTCTTTCTTTCTTTTTTTTTTAATCTTCACCTGAGGACATTTTTCCATTTTTTGTTCAGACAGAGCGGGAAGGAGAGAGAGAGAAACATCAACGTGAAAGGGACACATTGAGCGGCTGCCACCTGCACGACCCAACCAGGGCCGGGGACAAACTGCAACCGAGGTACGTGCCCTTAGCGGGAACCGAACCCGGGTCTCTCCGGACCGCAGGCCGACGCTCTAACTGCGGAGTCAAACCGGCCAGGGCGGAAGTTTGAATGTTTCTTACGCTGACATTTGTAATTTGAAATATGGAGTGAGGGGGCCTGGAGAAGAGCCTCCGGCGTTTCCCCTACAAACCCTTACGCTCCCTTGAGCATTAACCCCTGGAGGTAACTCTAGGCCTCCCCCGAGTGCCGGCTCCAGGCCCAGAAAAGCAGGGAGGCCGGGCTGGGGAGCCGTGGCTGACGGCAGGGCCCGCTGCATTGGCTAACGACCCCCGGCCCTGGTGCTGACCCGTCAGCGGGACCACGACCCTGAGGGATCACACTGGAAAGCTGATGAATATTCTATCAAAATACTCTGCCGAGACTTCCAGATAAAACCCTCAAGACGAAGCCCCCAGCTATCCGTTCTTTCTCTCTCCTGAGCACCAGGCACCTTCCCCACCCCTTCCCCGGGGTCTCCCCTGCACCTGCCTCTGCCTTTCTCCCAGGCGTGATTGCTTTGCCTTTCTTTCTCCTGCGCTCCAAGGCCCTTCTTCCGCCTCCGTAGCTTGTTTCCGGAGCCCATGCAGCCCAGCAGGCTCACTTCTTCCACACCTCACTTCTTCTACCCCTGTGACTTTCACAATAAACTTTTGCTTGAAAATAAAATAAATAAATAAAAATATGGAGTTGCTTGACCCTGAAGCTGGAGGCTCAGGTCACCCAGGGAGGGTTCAGATTGCCCAGTTAAATCTACCCCAACAAAACAAACGAGAGCATGTTGTGGGATGGCCATTGGATTAAATATTATGGAATCAGGAATTGTATTCATGAAGTCAAATTACTAATGGCATTTTTTCAGATATATATGCCCTATAAAATGAGAAGCAGGACAAAGCACATCTACTCTGTAAAAATACACATAAAAGGAAAATACACTGTTAATGTTGATTTCTCTGGGTCATGTGATTACCAGTGTTTGTTTCTTTACATTCTTTATTATATATTTTTTAGTTTCTAACACTATTTCTATGGTCAGCAAACTTAAAAAAGAAAAGATAAAATGTAAAAAAAATATTTAATTCACAATCGGGAAAAAGCCAAAACAAAGCTTACATACAATTCCTGTAAAGACTCTTGTCAGTGAATACACAAGACTTCTGTAGAGAGACTGAAAATGTTCGTGAAAGATGCAAGCAATGCTGATTCCACAGGAAGGCAAGTCATTTCTACAGGAAGACTGAGTGTTGTAAGATGACCTTTTTTCCAAAATTAATGCATGGATTAATCAAAGAAAGAAAATTGGAACTTAAAAAGAAGACTCCGAACGTAGCTGAAAAAATGAGCAAATGAGAATTGCCAACTAATTGTTGAGTAAAGAGAGCATTTAGGGGAGACTTGTCCTCCTTAGTTAAAGGCCTGGGGGGGGGGGGGGAGCTGAGCCAAGAGAAAAATCCAAAGGGTGGACCTCATGTTCTAGCAGAATCTTTGGACCCGGTGAGGGATGACAGGTTTGGTCAACAGCACTACGCCTAGCCAGGCAATCTCTGAAGATCAAAGCCTCCAAGAAAAACATTAAATTTTGTATTTTCATTTTGATTATAATCTGCACGTTATTATACCCTGATTTCAGTCCATGCAGATTTATTCATTTATTCGTGTATTTGACGAGAGCTCATCAAAAGCTGCCACGCGGGGGCGCTGTGTAATGGACAATGAGCCTTTTCTTCTCTAGAAGCTGTCCAGGCTAAATCTGAGCACCGATAAATGACTTCAGTTTCTGAATTTGCGTCGAGTTTCTAATCCTCTGGTGCTTGGAAATTCCCAGAGTGATTTCACTGGGTTGGACTGGCGCGTCTCACTGCCAAAACGATAGAAAACAGCCAGTCCCCTGAAAACCAATACGTTGACTGCATGCCTTGATGCATTTGCTCAATATGGATGTCACATCATCAATCTTCTGAATGAAAGAATTTTTCAAAAGTTCTAGTTGCACCATGTCTTCATCACATTAACTTCGCTGCTACAATCCACCCCCATGTCTGGTTTACACTTCAACCAGGAACGCGTCAAAGGCCCAATTGCATATGTCGGCATGGGAGGTGGCCTCCATGTTTGCAGGTTATGCTTGCCTTTACCCCTACTTTTGTTCTTGCACTCGTGTCTGACCTAACACCCACCCCCCTGTCGTGGTGCCTGACCTGTCACCGTCCCCTAGTCCCGCTGCTCCCTTTACCTCTGGTGGTGAAAGGGATCTGCTGAATTGTTTGAGACACAATCTAAAGCTGTAGGGAAATAGATCACTAGGAAACATGTATCCCGAGAGTTGGTTTTGGAAAATCAGATAATGCAGAATTGATCATTCAGAGATTTGGTTTTGAAATACTGATGAAGTCCGAGAGCCAGGAAGACGCTATTGGCAGGTGGAGCCCTTGTTACGCCTCTTTGCCACTAGATGGCGCGCGGAGACGGTGAAGCGCTCGGGGACCAGGCAGACCTGCCCTTCAACTGACCCTATGTAAAGGGCCTGAACTCGCCGTCTCCGTGTTAACTGGTGCTGTGCAGGCGGTCACTCGAGACTGCAGTGTCCGGTAATGATGAAGCCTGAGACCTAGGGCTTCCTCCATGCCAGCCCGGCCGGTGTGGCTCAGTGGTTGAGCGTGGACCCTGCACCAGGAGGTCACCGGTTTGATTCCCGGTCAGGACACATGCCCAGTTGTGGGCCTGGTCCCCAGTGCGGGGTGTGCAGGAGGCGGCCATCGATGTCCTCTCATCGATGTTTCGATCTCTCCCTCTCCCTTCCTCTCTCTCAAATCAACTTTTAAAGAAAGCATCGTGTCAACAAGAATTGCAAAGGCTATTCACAGTCAGCGTTCATGGGAAGGGCCGGCGGGCGCCGCGGCAGACGAGTCACCGCCAGTGGTCAGGAACAGCCTCGTCTTCCTCGCAGGGTCTTCCCTCCTGCCGGTGGGACAGCTCTTTATTGGCAGGTGTAGAGAAGGAGAAAGGACTTAAAGAGATTCCCATCGAAACACACGGGAATGGCTTCATTTTGTAGAACAGGCTCGAATTCAGAGATGTCAAGAGCTTCCCTTTAAGGGTTGTCACTGCACAGGAAAGCAGAGAAGGGTAGTCCACTGTGTGCAGCCCCCAGCCCCCCATCTGCAGTGAGCCCCCTCCTGGACCTGGGGCAGAGGGCCGGGCACCCGCAGTCTGGGAGGAGCCACTGCTCAGAGCTGCTCCCCACCAGCGTGAGAGGGTGCGTGTGAGCCTGTGGTCAGGGGGCTCGCAAAGCCCCTGCGACCATCCCTTCGCTGGGTAGATGCTCAGTCGCTACGTTGCTCATAAGAAGAATGATTGTGGAAATGATGAGGCCACAGCCTAGAGTTCATGCCCTTCCTCTCCCTCACTCTCTCTCCCTTCCTCCCTTTCTTCCTCTTTCTCTTTTCTTTTCCCTTCAGAATGACTTCCTTACCTTTCCTCACATGTTGCAAAATGAATGAATCACAGGTGGTTTCAAATACCAGGTTAGTCTGGGCTGCTTCATGCACCGCTACTGTTTCCCCTCAGAGTCTCCATTTCACACCTTCCGCGCGACGGCCGTGCTCTCCGAACCCGGGGGCCCGCCGTCCTGTGTGCGGCCAGGGCCAGCCTCTGGCGGCCGCGCTGCCACCGGGCCCCTCCCCGTGGGGCTGCAGACATTTATGTGTCCCCCTCCCCCTTCCCTTGAGTTGCAAAGTGACATTTCCGTGTGAGGCCCACTGGGTTTGGCCGGATAGCGCTCAGGCTGCGCTGGGACACAGGGGGGGAGGCTGAGTGGGGTGGGGTGACGGCGGGTGGTCTAAGCACCCACTGTTTTGCTACCAAGGATCTGAACATTCCTGGTGGGAAGACTGTGTAAATGGCTGGACATAGGCCACTGAGGTACTGTCACCCGGGCACCTGCTGAAGGGAGGGTCTCAGCAGGGGGCGCTGGTGCCGCTGGAGGGGCCAGTGCGCAGACACGGAGCCTGGACGACGCCCGTGCCGGAGATGGGGCCGGCTGAGCCCCAGAGCGCCGTCTGGAGAACCAGCAAGCACAGCCCTCCAGAGGGTGGACTCAGGGACAACCCAGAGGAAGTGTCCGCTCAATCAGAACAGCGCTTGCGGGACACCCAGTGGGGCGGAAACCCTGCTGACCTGGTTAAGGGGGTTCTTCTCAGGGAGCAAATGCTAAGCACCCCTCATCTCTCCCAAAGGACTAAATATGAAGAAGGAAGAGGGGCCAATGGGGTACCCCTCTCCCCGGCCCTCTGCTCACCGAGCGAAGTCCCGGGAGCATTTGGTGGCTGATTACCGTGGCCGCCACGGTTGTCAGGGAGGAGGAGTGAGAGGCTGAGGGTTTTAAGGAACTTGTCCGAGGAATCACGCAGGAGGGGTGGGTGGCTCCCAGCAGGGTCCCCTCACCTTCACCCCTGTTTCCAAAGTCTCAGGTCCACCGGTGATGGGTCCGCCCGAGCCCCCCCCTGTCGTGGACGGAGGCTCTTCAACGCACAGAAGCCGAACAGCCAGCCTGTCAGCACCGCGGGCAGGTGAGGTGCCGGGGGGACCCTGAGCCGGTGGAGAACAGCCAGCCTGTCAGCACCGCGGGCAGGTGAGGTGCCGGGGGGACCCTGAGCCGGTGGAGAACAGGGAGGGAGCTGCCGCCCCCCGAGTTCCCATGGCCTCGCGTGTCAGGGGCTGGGCGAGGTCAGTGCTCCCCACACATTACCTCCCTGAGTCCCCACATCATTCCGGGGTTCAGGGAGGGTAAGGCGCTTGTCCAAAGGCCCTGGTCGGTGTGACCCGGAATCAGCACGCGGTCCCTCCACCACCTGCATGTCCGTGTGACCTGCGCTGGCGGTGTGTCCTGGGTGCGGGCAGCAGACGTCCTGGTGGCCGGAGAGGGCGGATCTCAGGGCGATGAACACCCCGAGCACAAAGCGAAGCAGATGATGAAAACAAGGAATGTGGCACCGGGGCAAACCGGGCCCGAGAGTGTGGTGGAGACAGAGGCAGGGACAGTCTTTGGGGGCGAATGTGGTGACAGGGCGGCCCCCCAGATGACTGCTGTCCGCAGGTAGGTTTCGGATGCCTGGATAGGTTTCGGGTGACAGGAAGGCCCCACCCACACAGCACCTGGTTGTCACAGAGCGGAGCTGCTGGCCCGTGTCTAAGCCCCAAACGCGGACTCTGGTGCCGGCCAGCGCCTGGCAGCCACTCAGCCTGTGTCTTGGGCACCGGGGACACGGCCAAGCTGGGGGAGGGGCTCCCATGGTGTCTGGTGTGTTTGCACGTCCCGAGCTCGTTTTCTTGCCAGAAAGGGAAACACACCAACACAGCGTGTCCCTGCACGGCTCAGAGGGGGAAGCTCCGTCAGTGTGTCTGGAAGGTGACGCATGGCTGAGGTCTGTCCTCCGGGTCGTGGGCCAAGAGGCCACAGTCTGCCGTGGGTAAAGCAAGCCGCCCTTTGTGGGTCAGAGAGAGCCTGCGGGTAGGTGGGCCAGGTGCTGTCTCGCTGGGCATGCTCCGAGCTCTGTCACTGTCTGTGGAGCGGACAACACAGCACGTCACTTCAGGTATCGACACTTCGATGCGCAGCTTTAACTGCCGGGTTTTCTCCTCCAACACCTGCCCCACCGTAGCCACACCTAACAGTTCATCACACGCCTTTGCTGCTGCCCAGCCCGCGCTAACCGGTCTGACCGTCTCCGAGGTTTCCCTTTGCAAGCGGTCTGCCGCATGCAGGATGCCGACCAGGCCTGCAGGGGTCGCTCGGCCTCCGCCCCCTCCTCCTCTTTCTTTTCCTCGTGCCGCTGGGAAGGGAGGCCACCTGTCCTGTGGGCGCCTCAGGCTCCGGGTTTGACCCACCACTTCCCTGAGATGTTGCTTTACTTGTTTCTCTAACTTCTGTGTTTTCTGCAAAGTGTTAGATCCAGAGACGGAATTAGGTTCAAGTGCAGCGGCTCTTGGCCGGAATATGTCAGAGTCGGTCCTGGGTACACCCCCCGGGAGACTATCAGCGTCTGGGGTCTCACTGTTAGCGAGGGCAGCTTGGTCACTGAGCTCAGCTGGTGTCGGCCCCTGAACCCTCTACCTTCAAATTCCCCGCCAAGCTTTCCACTGAAGGGTTTCATTTTTTAAAAATATGTTTTTATAATTTTTTTTTAGAGAGAGAGGAAGGGGAAGAGAGATAGAAACATCAATGAGAGAGAACATCCATTGGCCGCCTCCTGCACGCCCCCCACTGGGGATTGGACCCACAACCTGGGCATGTGCCCTGACCGGGAATCGAACCAGCGACCTCTTGGTGCAGGGTCGACGCTCAACCACTGAGCCACACCCGCCGGGCTCCATCGAAGGGTTTTTAAAGAAATCCACGGACAACTGTTTGAGGGCCGTGATTTCATCCAGGGATTTTCTCATTCTGCCTCCCCTGCTTTATTTATCAGCTGGAGAATTTCCACAAAGAGCTGTTTCCTTCCTGTTACTGGGCTGGATGCACAGTTTGGCCCAGCAAGGCAGGCAAACTAAGTGATTCATCTTTCCTCCGCTTCACCGATGTCCAGAGCTTACGGCTGGGGCCCCAACGGACCCGCGGTCGACGGCCTCGTTTCTACGTGTCGCTGTGAACGTGCGCATTTTGACACATGCAGTGTTTCAGTGGACGGCAGCGGTCTCCACCTGACACGATGAAACGTTGCACCCTGCCCGTGGAACCCCTCCAGCTGGGAGCCCACGTTCTTCGGACGCGGCCCCAGTGTGCGACGGCGCCCCTACGTCCCAGCACGGCGAGGTGTCCAGGCTCAGCGGGCACGGGCCAGGCTGCAGGCCTGGAACCTGCTGTCTCCAAGCACCAGCTCTTTCTCGTGGGCGCGGGACCGAGGCCCCTGCGCCGGGGCTGCCTGCCTGTCGCTGTGCTTTCAGGGCGGAACCCAGAAACACACGCTCTTTGTTTAGACTTAAAAGCCGCGACTTTGTAGCAATTGTTCCAATTCGAATGTAAGATTGGAGGATTTTATTTTATTTTTTGTTGATCCTCACCCAAGGATATTTTTCCATTGACTTTTTTAGATAGAGTGGAAGGAAGAGAGGGAGGGAGGGAGGAGAGAGAGAGAGAGAGAGAGAGAGAGAGAGAACGAAACATCTATGTGAGAGAGAGACATCGATCGGTTGCTTCCCGAATGACCCGGACGGGGGCCAGGGACCAAACCTGAAACCCAGGTACATGCCCTTGACTGGAATCAAACCTGAGACCCTTCAGGCCTTGGGATGCTCTAACCACTGGCCAGCGCTGAGATCGGAGGATTTCGGTGACGCTTTCGTCATATCCGAATGTCCTGACGCTGAGGTCTTGGTCCAAGCATTTCCACCGCACTCCGCGGGAAGGCCCGACGCACGTCTGGCGGACGGAGCACAGGCGGCGCCCACGCGCCCTCCACAGGCACCGGCTGCGACGGGTCTGCAGAGCGGTTGGGCCTTGAGCAGTCTGAGGGTTGCTGGGGGCACCGTGACCTTTGGGTCCTAACCCTCAGCACGGCCTCCTGGGAGCCACATGCCCGGGGCAGCCCTTGTGGAGGCCACGGGTCAGGGTCTCTGATTCCAGGGCCCGGCAGCCAGTCCTCATGGCCCTCCTGCTGCGTAGCCCAAGGCAAAGGGGGCGGGTTCCCGTATCAGAAGCCCTCGGGCAACGGAGGGCCCTCATCTGGGCCCAGGAAGGCCTGGCTGACAAGAGGTTGCCTCGCCTCTGCCCTGAGGGGTCTCGGTGGCCCTCACGGGGTGACTGTTGATTTGAATTTGGAAGGAAAGTTTGTAAATGAGGTTGTTGCCCCCAGAGACCAAAATGGACCCAAAGATGTCAGGCTTATGTGTCCCTGATAAGTGTCCAGTGACTCTCCTTGGAGGAGGGTGTCATCCGGGCTGTACCTGGGCTCCTGGCGCAGGGCAGGGCTCTGTGATGCCGCCCGCAGGGACCGTGTGGACAGGGGCTGGGGCCGTGGCGGGCCGGAGAGGGCAAGCCGCCGCCAGAGGCCTTTGAGCTGGGCCCTGGACAGAACGCATCGGCCAAATCCGTAGGAGCGAAGCATCACGGGCGGTGGGTTGGGGCGAGTTAGTGATTTTAATAACACGCGTGTTGGGTGCGGGGGCCGGATGGACGGGCCAGTCTCAGGGATGTGCTAGTCCTTCACTCTGTCCAGATTGAACAAGACTGGCCGTCAAAGGGATCAGTCGCCCCTTTATTAGTTACATTTTATATACGTGTTGGTGCTTGATTCACCTTACAAATTAGCTATTTATCTGGGGGTCCATGAGGTCCCACTTTGTAAGTGTTACCAGCTCTCCTCTGCTCGGGACAGGCAGGCACCTGACCCCCGTGCGCCTGGGTGGCTGTCCCTCCACCTGGTGGAGATTTGTGATAGTTTAATTAGGCAGCCTCCTCCCACTGGGGTACTGGGAGTCAGGACTGGACGGAGGAGGGACCCGGCGTCTTAAAGGACCAGAGCCACAGTCCCGGATGGGCGGCCTGGCGGAACCCAAAGGGGCCACGCACTGTGCACAGGAGCACAGGCTGGTCTGCAGGGCAAGGGGACCTTCCAGACACTAGAGTCCCGGACAGCCCACCGGCCATCCAGGTCGCAGGGGCGTCTCCCAGGTCCCCACTCCCCTGTCACCGTGCTGCTATTCTTATTGCCCGGTGTCCGTGTTCCTTCCGGAGATGGTCAGCCGGGTGTGGCCACCGAGGAGAGGCTCAGGGAACAGGGTCTATCACGCCCAGGTCCTGGGCGGGCCCGTGGGGTGACGCCAGGGGTGGGGAGGCAGGAGGCAGGAGCGAGGGGAAGGTGTCGGCTGCTGCTCTGTGGGGGTTCCCCAGGGGAAGACGAGGCGGGTGACTGAGCTCGGCTGACACACTGCAGAGATGGCAGTGGTCCTCACCGGTCATTTGATGTTGGACCGGAGTAGCCAGGTCCACAGGGCCCGAGCTGGCCCCCAGCACCCTCACCAACTGTAAGCTGGGCCCGCCGGCCTCCGCGCCGAAGGCAGCCTCTGAGGGGACCGTGCCTTCGAAGGGCAGCCTCGCAGAAGTCCACCCGGGACACTTCCCTTGCAGTGGTCGGTGTGCGTGGTGACCACAGGGCACGTGGCCCATCCAGTAACTCCCCCGCGACGCCGCAGTGATGGAGGGCTGGCCCTTCCCCTGAGCGGGCACTGTCTTAGGGACCGTGAACTCGGCCTTGTCAGCACGCAGGGTGAAGCGGGTTCACACAGCTCTGCGCAGGCCCCTGTGGGGGGCAGGTGACACCCTCCGTGTCAGCCTGACGGAAGGAGGCTGGTGGTGACGGGGTGGAGGTGTGTCCTGGGGGACGGGGTTGTTACATAATTGGAGGCCGTCCTCGGGGAGAAGGGAGGTCCTTTGATGGCGCTGCTTAAGGGACGAGTGAGAAGCTGCTGGGGCCTCGTCCTGGGAGGACGGGTCGGCCAGGGCGGGGGGCTCCGTGAGCTGCAGAGTGAAGGACAGAAGGCGTGGGGGGCGGGGCAGGAGAGAGGACGACAGTCACATCTGCTCGGTCCCTTTTACAACTTGTGGTGAGGGAATGACATGAGCCCTGGGCCCAGATGTCACCGGGATGAGAAGGGGCGCAAACAGTCTTTCTGGTTCCGAGCCGGGTCCCGAGGACAGCGCCGTTGATGTCACACCGTGGTCCTGAGATAGGCAGTGACATCATGTGGCTGGGGACTTATAAAAAGATGCTTCTGGTCACTTGACTTGCCCCTGGCAAGCCAGGCCAAGTAACCACACCCTTGTAAGTCGAAAGGACCCTGTAAGCAGTGTGTGAGCTGCAGACAGAGGGGTGGGCTTTCCTGCCTCGGGAACAGGTCCTGGGAGCCCCATGCTGGCCTGGGGGGGCAGCCCAGCTGGGAATCTACTTCTAACTCAGTCCACAGGTCGATAGCAGCCTGAGCTTCCTCTCAGCACAGAGCGGTCCCGGAGGGTTTCTTAGTGTCTGTCATCATTTATTTTTATTCAAATAATTTTTATTCATTTGATTTAAGGATGTTTTCCAATTACAGTTGGCATTTGGCATTGTCTTGTGTTAGTTTCAGGGGTACAGCACAGTGGTTAGACAATCCCGTACGTTACGACGCGTCCCTCCCGGTGTTCCCAGCACCCGTCTGGCACCGTGCACGGATTTCTCGGCGTTTCCAGGGCAGGGAGAGGCCTGGACACGTGGTCACAGAAACCGCAGGGTGTCGACGTGTCCCCGAGCATGCCCGCGTACCTGCACTGCCTGTCTGCCTTCTCCTCACAAAAGAGGGGTGCCCCGTCTCACCCGACGCTGCGGGCCAGGGAAAACGGTCTTTCTGTTGTCGGCTTTCCTTCTAGCCTGGCCAGGCGGAGAGCACGGACGGCGTGGCCGACGGGGAGGCGGCAGCTGCTTCGTCGGCAGGGCATCTCTTGGGAGAAAGGGTGGACGACCCAGTGCGCCCACCACGAGGCGTCGCGGGCGGGTTGGGGCAGAGGGCAAGCCGTGCTGGGGTGGGCACAGCAGGTGCTTTGGAGACATGTGACTAGGTCCCGTGACTGCGGTCTGGGTGGGAGCCCAGCCCCGAGGCCTGGAGGGAGACATGGAAGAGGAACCGCTATGGTTGTGCAGGGCCCTCAAGCGCGAAGCTTGGCCCGGGCCCAGGCAGCCGCCACCCTGAATTTGGGGTGAGATCCTGCTGGGCCCGGCGGGTCCTAAAGCCGTGTGGTCTCTCACTCGTCATGTATGTGTTCTTGGTTGCATGGGGATCCTCTGCGTTGCTCACATGTTGGTTTGGTAATAAAATGAGGAGGGGGTGACGTCGCTCCGGCCCTCGTCCTCAGCTCCCAGGCCTGCTGCCTGGCCCGTCTGCCTTCTCACCACCATGCTTCCTAACCTCTTCCAAAAGGAGACACAAGAATCATTTTGGTCCGACGGAAGGATGTTTACAAAAAGGGTTTTCTTTGGGTAAAACGGCCTCACAAATCATTCACGTGGCTCCGTCTCCCCCGAGGCTCCCTGCTCAGATGCAGCACTTGGCTTTCCCGCGGTAGCAGAAGCCTTCGGCCTTGGTGTAGAGTGGGCACGGGGAGAAGTTGCAGGTCCCTCCCTTCTTGGCGCAGAGGTATTCTGGGTACTTGTGGAATAGATCCGTAAGAAGGGCGGCACCTGCAGGGAGGGAAGAGAAGGCTTCAGACGCGTGGCTTGCAGCCAGCACGACTTGAGGACATGAGGGGAAGCAGGACGAAGACTGCTTTGCAAACACTGTCCAGTGTCCTCTCCCAAGAACTGGGCCCTGACTTGCCCTCTGGGGCTGTTCATGAAGGGGCTTTTGAAGAGCGCTCTTCGTCTGAGGTCTGTGCCCTCCGTCTGAGGTCTATGCCCTCCGTGCCCCTTGTCTGAGGTCTGTGCCCCCTGTCTGAGGTCTGTGCCCCCCGTCTGAGGTCTGTGCCCCCCGTCTGAGGTCTGTGCCCCCCGTCTGAGATCTGTGCCCTCCGTCTGAGGTCTGTGCCCTCCGTCTGAGGTCTGTGCCCTCCGTCTGAGGTCTGTGCCCTCCGTCTGAGGTCTGTGCCCTCCGTCTGAGGTCGGTGCCCTCCGTCTGAGGTCGGTGCCCCCCGTCTGAGGTCGGTGCCCTCCGTCTGAGGTCGGTGCCCCCCCGTCTGAGGTCTATATCCTCCGTCTGAGGTCGGTGCCCCCCGCCTGAGGTCGGTGCCCCCCGTCTGAGGTCAGTGCCCCCCGTCTGAGGTCTGTGCCCGCTGTGGCCAAGCCAAAGCTGGTGATGAACAGCAGGGCTCTGAGTGGGGTTTTCTTCTCCCCGAGAGCTGTAAGCTGCAGAACATTCTAGTTAGTTCCCCAAAGGGTTCCTCTGCCGCCCACTGTTGCCCAGCACACATCCTCTGTCCCACAGATATTGTCTCTTTTTAACAACCCTCACTGAGGATACGTTTTCAGTGATTCTAGAGAGGAGAGAGGGAGAAGGAGAGAAAAACATCAGTTGGCTGCTTCTTGGGCGTGTCCTGACGGGATGGAACCCGAAACCTAGGTATGTGCCCTGACTGGAAACTGAACCTGCCACCTTTCAGTGTCCCGATGACACTCCAACCAACTGAGCCACCTGGCCAGGGCTGCTTGTGTCTTTAAAAAAATTCACACATTTTAATTTCCATTTTCAGCATTCATTGTTCCCAATTCAGCCAGCTTTGGACAACTGATTACTTTATTCACCATTAGCATTCTATATAGTTTAAGATATATTAATTCACACTTGTTTATAAACCTATTAATACAGTGATTTTTTATGGGAGTTTTCGGTTCGTGCACGCTCTTTACGTCCACGTGTAAGTGTCTTTCTAACCTCTAGAGCGCATCCTGGACGCTCGGCACCCACACTGTCTGCTCTGCCTGGTGTCCCAGCTGAAGGCCGGTGTCCCGCGTCCCTACCGCCTGCTGCCGTGATCTGCAGTCCTGGAAATGCTGGCTACTCCACACAGCTTCACTGTTTTCTTCCTCTCTTTCTCTCTCCCTTCCTTCCTCCCTTCCTTCCTTTCTTCCTTCCTCCCTCCCTTTCTCCCTTCCTTCCTCCCTTCCTTCCTCCCTTCCTTCCTCCCTCCCTTTCTCCCTTCCTCCTCCCTCCCTCCCTCCCTCCCTCCCTCCCTTCCTTCCTTCCTTCCTTCCTTCCCTTCCTTCCTCCCTTCCTTCCTTCCTCCCTTCCTCTTCCCTCCCTTTCTCCCTTCCTCCTCCCTCCCTTCCTCCCTTCCTTCCTCCCTCCCTTTCTCCCTTCCTCCTCCCTTCCTTCTTCCTTCCTCCTCCCTTCCTTCTTCCTTCCTTCTTTCCTTTCTTCCTCTCTTTCTCTCTCCCTTCCTTCCTCCCTCCCTCCCTTTCCTCCCTTCCTCCTCCCTCCCTTCCTCCTCCCTTCCTCCCTCCCTCCCTCCCTCCCTTTCTCCCTTCCTCCTCCCTTCCTTCCTCCCTCCCTTTCTCCCTTCCTCCTCCCTTCCTTCTTCCTTCCTCCTCCCTTCCTTCTTCCTTCCTTCTTCCTTCCTTCTTTCCTTTCTTCCTCCCTTTCTCTCTCCCGTCCTTCCTCCCTCCTCCCTCCCCTCCCGTTCTCCCTTCCTCCTCCCTTCCTTCTTCCTTCCTCCTCCCTTCCTTCTTCCTTCCTTCTTTCCTTTCTTCCTCTCTTTCTCTCTCCCTTCCTTCCTCCCTCCCTCCCTCCCTCCCTTTCTCCCTTCCTCCTCCCTTCCTTCCTCCCTCCTTTGCTCCTTCCTCCTCCCTTCCTTCTTCCTTCCTCCTCCCTTCCTTCTTCCTTCCTTCTTCCTTCCTTCTTTCCTTTCTTCCTCTCTTTCTCTCTCCCTTCCTTCCTCCCTCCCTCCCTTTCTCCCTTCCTCCTCCCTCCCTTCCTCCCTCCCTTTCTCCCTTCCTCCTCCCTTCCTTCTTCCTTCCTCTTTCCTTTCTTCCTCTCTTTCTCTCTCCCTTCCTTCCTTCCTAAGAGCAAAAGGATAACATATTTATTTATTTTCTATTGGAGTTATTGGGTGACATTGGTTAATACAAAGATATAGGTTTCAGGTGTACGATTCTACCTGACACCTGTGTACTGTATTGCGCTCATTGTTGCTTCAGCTGGACTTCGGTGTGCCCCCCCCACCCCAGTATGCACAGAGCCTCCCCATCAGGCCGCCGGAGGACTGGGCACTGGCTGTGTGAGGTGGAGAACAAAGCGGACCCGCAGTAGCCCTGGCGAGTGCCTCTCCAGCCATTGCTCTGCACTGGGGGGTATTATGGAGGGACTTGTGCCTCTCCCTGAATTCATGTGTTGAAGTCCTAACCAGACAGGACCTCAGATGTGACGGGACCTTTAGAGAGGTGACTAAGGTTAAATGAGGCCATGTGAGTTGTCCCCCGTCCAATGCGACTGGTGTTCTTATAAGAAGAGGAGAGCTGGACACACAGAGACCCGAGGGCCCCGAGCCCACGGCGGGGAGGCCTCATGAGCGCAGCGAAGGTGGGCGTCTGCCAGCCAGGGAGGGAGGTCTCAGGAGAAACCGCCCTGCATACACCCTGAACCCGCACTTCTAGCCTGCAGAACTACGAGAAACCCCTTTTCTGCTGTTTAAGGGACCCACAGTGTTATTTCGCTACGGCAGCCCCAGCCGACTGATGCAGTAGGCTGTCACCGCCTGGGAAACGGTTCCATCCGATGTCATGGAGCTCTGCTTGTTGGAAAGGTGGTTTTCATACTGACTGAATTGTTCTCTTATTCAGTCCGTCGCCCTGCGGCAGCTACCTCGTCCCACCCAGAACTGTGGGTGTCTGGTGACTAGACATTTGGCAATGTTTGGGGACACTGTTGGCTGTCACAATGTGAGGGTGTGGGAGGTGTCGCAGGCATGCGGTGGGTCGAGGCAGAGATGCTGCTAGGTAGCTTCAGTGCACAGCCGTCCTGACAGTGCCCTGGCCCCAGGGGGCAGCACCGAGGCGGAGGAGCTGCGGCCTGGACCGGTGCTCCTCCACGCGGCCCACACGTTACACCAGCTGGGACGCATGAAACATACTGATCTCATTGTTCTGGGTGGAGCCTATGGACTGGGATTAAAAAAAACTCAGCCTTGGCTGGTTCGCTCAGTGGTTAGAGCACCGGCCTGAGGACCAGAGAGACCCAGTTCGGTTCCCGCTAAGGGCACGTACCTTGCAGTTTGTCCCCGGCCCGAGTTGGAGTCGTGTGGGTGGCAGCCACTCGATGTGTCTCTCTCACGTCGATATTTCTCTCTTTCTCTTCCTCCTTCTCTCCCTCCCGCTCTATCTGAAGATAAATGCAAAAATGTCCTTGGGTGAGGATAAAAACAACAACAACAACAACAAAAACAACTCCTCACATAAATTTAACATGCAGTAAAGGATTGAGGACTTCAGGACCACTGGTGTTCAGAGAACTAACAGCCAGAGAACTAACAGTAAAGAGAACAAGAATTACTGGGTCAGGAGTTGGGCGCAGACAGGAATGCAGGCAAGGGCAGTGTATTCTATTAATATAAAAAATAAAATGATTATGAATTTAAAAAACTGAATGGTAGAAATAGTACTATTTTTTCTATGTATGTACTCAGAAAAATAGAATATTCACTTGAACAAACTTGAAAATTTAGTTGCGATAGAAAAATTCTTAGAAAAATACAATTTACTAAAATAAACAAATGAGAATTAGAAAATGTAAATAGTCCCATAACACTCAAGGAAGTTAAGTCCATAAATACAACTCTAGGCCCACATGGCTTCATCAGAAAATTCTACCAACTAACAAATAAGGAATAGTGTCTATAGTACACAGAAGACCCAAATAAGTGAAAATGCTGTTTAAGCATGAATTATTTTTTAAAAAATTAGTTTTCCCCAAAGTAACCTACAGATTTAACCCAATACCATGCAAATTCTAAGAGATTCTTTCAGGGAAACATGACAGGCAGATCTTAAAACTTCTGTGGAAACTGAAAGGCCAAGAATACCCGAGACCCTCCTGGAGAAGGAGTTAGGAAGACTTACTTTGCTGGATTTCAAGGCTAATTGTGGAGCCACTGTAATTAGACCATGTGGTGAAGACCAAGAGGAGACAAGTATACAATGAAGAATTAAGAACGCAGACAGAGACCCAGCCTGCCCAGGGGAACTGCTGTAGGGTGACCGTGGCTCAGCATAGCGGTGTGGAAAAGGGTCCCCTCCGTAGCTGGTGCTGGGACAATCTGATATTCATATGGGAAAAAACTTCACCCTTAGCTCACCACCCCCCACTATAAACCTAAAGGTAAAAGACAAAATTATAAGCTCACAGAAGACAATAGTGAAGATCTTTTTCACGTCTTTGGGTTAAAATGATTTCAAGAGGCACACAGCACCTCAACCCCCAAGGAAGAGCCACGATACATGTATTAGCCTCATTAAAATAGTGATGAAAACTCTAAGGAAAGTTTTCATGAAGACAGTGAAAAATCAAGGCACAAGGCCGAAAGTATTGATGATGCGTATAACTGACCCAGGCTGTGTATACAGACTGTACCAAGAACTACTACACGTCATTAAGAAAGGACAGATAATTGATAGAAAATATGGGCAGAAGACAAAATATGTCCCACTGGCTAGTGACTACAAATACGCTCAACTTAGTATTTATCAGGGAGACACAAATTAAAACCCCAACAAGATATCACTTCACTGACCAGATGGCTGAAATTAAAAACTGATTGACATTAGCAAGTGTTGGCACGAATACGGAGCAACGGGAACGTCCGTTCCCTGATTGTGAGTGTGATTTAGCGTACACAGCTTTGTCGAACAGTTTGACATTCTCTGTTAAAATCAGATGTAATCATATCCTACAAAGCCACAGTGCCAGGCCCCTCTTGGTCTCCAGCCCCTTGAAACGCACGCATGAAGCAAGCTATATGATTCAGCGTGATAATAACAGAGTGGTACAAGTACAAGGAAGATCGGAAGTTATACCATAAAAGTCAAGCCATGGCTCCCTTGGTGGAGGGAGGAAGCTGTGACCCAGTCAGGAGGAGGGCCCGCTAGGTGCCTGCCAAGTCCTATTTCTTGACTCATCTTGTGGTTACAGGGGTGCTTGTTTCATAATAATTTACTAAGTTATGCATTCTATTTTATGTGCTTTTCCAGATGCATGTTATATTTTACAACTGAAAAAATAAAAAAGTAACAGCTGCTTCTGGAAAGGTCTCAGGCATGGTCCTAGCACTGTGGGCCCCGTGCTAGGTGTGGCTGCCAGCACCCGGCCCCATCCGGGCCCTGCCCCCTTCCGTCCACTCTCTGGGCATAGGAGGAGCCACTCCGACGACAGCCAGCTCCTCTCTGCCCGAGAGCGGGAAGGTCGCTTCCCTGAACTTGGTGCTCCTTCTCGCCTTGGTCCTTGCTAAGCCAGCCCGAGAACTATTCCCAACACGTCACCCGAGGGCTCAGGAGGGCCACGGAGCAGGGGAGGGCCGGAGAGAGAAGGCTCGCTCGTAGGTGAGGGAGGAGCAGGTGGGTGGTCGAGAGGGGCTGCTGGGAGAGCAGGTGCGCGCTTGCTTGCGGCTAAGAGTGACCGTTCAGACCTGTGTTAAAGAGGCCAGTCCCCGCTGGATGGCCAAGAACCCTGCCCAGGTGAAGCTGCCACGTCAACTGTTTTCCTAGTCCGGGGTGACAACCCGTGGTGGGTGAGTGACGGATGGTTGTGGTGAAGTAGCAGGAAACGAACTGGCGAGTTCGTGCCGGTGGGTCACCAGGGGAGAAGACGAGAGCAGGAAGAGCTTTGGGCAGCGAGCCCAGGAGACAATAGCCCCGCGGCGAGGCGGAATGGACGCCTCTCAGCCCGGGAGATCAAGCGTGATGCGCACAGGTCGGGGGGTGGTGGCTCAAGCAGATTCAAGAAGACGTATCGGAAACTCAGGGCGGTCTTTGGTCTTCATCGGAAAGAGCCGGGACAATGAGAGCCTTTCATGACATGGGGCGGGGAGCGCGGTGGCCAGGCTGCTGATAATGCACCTGCGTCCCTGTCACCTGGCCCTGAAGGCTGGCTCTGTACTGCACAGTGGAGCCCCGCGGACCAATGCGCGAAGGGATATTGGAGAGCCCTTGACCACAATATAAATGTCCTTGTTCTAGAAGACCCCCCCCCCCCCCCGGCTGAGGCAGGAGTAAGCTGCCAAGATGATGTGGGTTTGGGGGAAGAGTGAGGCCCAAACTAAACCACAGCTGGGACCCACGCCCCTGTCCCCTCCCGGGACTTCATGGCAGAGCCACCCAGGCCGGGAGGAGGTCAGGACCAGGGCAGGGCTGACGTGACCGGGGAGCGCAGTGTGGGAGGAGCAGACACAGGTGTAGCTGTTCAGGAGCCAAAGAATGCAATCCAGATGTCCGCCGCACCTGCGGCGGGGTTGCGCCCCTGGCGACCAGGACCTGGTGTGGGGAGCACCGTGAGGCTGGTGGAAGGGACGGAGCAGCTCGTCGGAGCCCTCTGTGCCTTGGCCAGGCAGCCAAGGCTGTGTCCCTGGTGAGGGCAAAGAGGTTGCTTGGCAGTCACACCAGGCGAAGGGCTTCCCAGGGGTGTGCCTTCCCTCCCGCTGTGATCACTGAGGTCGAGGCTGCTTGTCAACTTCCAGCAAGTAGCAGAGGCCAGAGAGGATCGCATGTCATTCCTGGGAACCCCGTAAGCTCTCTGGGGACAGAAGCCAACACACGAGCCTCGCCTGCGATGCAGCAGAACTGCACACCAAACCAGCACACGACCAAGACTCCGGGCCCCTTCTGCGGACCAGCAGCCCACGAAGCCGCCGATTCACCGGAGACGCCGGCCGGCTGCGGGTAATCAGCAAGACTTCTCGTTAAGTTCACGAAACTTTCCTCAGTTCCTGTCCACGTTACTCTTTTCTTGTTGTTTGGTTAATCCTTACCCGAGGATATTTTTTTCTATTGGTTTTTAGAGAGTGGGAGGGAGGGTGGGTGGGAGGAGAGAGAGAGAAACATCCATGTGAGAGAGACACACTGATGGGTCATCTCCTGCAGCGGCCCCGAATGGGGCCTGGGATCGGACCTGCAGCCCAGGTTCATGCCCTCAAGCAGGAATCGAACCTGAGGCCCCTCAGTAAGTGGGCCGAGGCTCTAACCAATGAGCCGTACCGGCCAGGGCATGTCTAGATTATTCTTGAGATCAATTTGGTGTCTCTGGAGGACTTCAGGGAGTGAGGGGAAGAATGTGGGGTTCAGAGTCAGAGCCGGATTGGAGGGTACGTTGGCCAGGTATTTGAAGAGTCAGCCTCTCTGAGACTCACTTTTAAAAAACAGTGAGTTTGGCTCAGCGGTTAGAGCGTTGGCCCTCGGACCAATGAGGACGAATGAGTCGCGGTCCGATTCTGGTCCATACCTTGGCTGTGGTTCGTCCCCGGCCCTGGTTGGGCATGCGGGGGCAACCAGTCGATGTTTCTCTCTCTCTCTCTCTCCCTCCCTCCATCCCTTCCTCCTTCTCTAACATAAACGGAAAAATATCCTAAGCTTAGGATTTAAAAAACAAATAAACCAACATGAACACCAAAAGGACTGTCCTCCACTTCTCTGCTTCCTCGGGAAGGCCTCCGGGCTCCCCGAGGGGTCCCTCCCACCGCACCTGAGCCCAGCACCCTGCCGGCGCCAGCTCTCCACCCTGCGACGTCATCAGTGGGGACGCAGTGCGGCTCGGTCCCCCAGCGAAGGCGGAGGGCAGCCCGCGTGGGCCGCGGCAGCGAGGCGCCATGAAGCAGGGCCCCCACCTTGATTTCCGAGGACCCCGGCTGGGTTCCGGGGTTCCTGTCATGTTGACATCATTCTGTCGTCACAGAAATGTGGGCAACTCGTTTTTATCTTTTCTGGAGAGGGATGAACACTGCTGACGAGTGTCGCGGTCTCTGCAGTGACCACGCCTCGCCTTCACCCGGGCGCCCGGACGCCTCGGCTTCCCACCTGGGACCATCCAAGGTGGGCTGAGTGAGCTCCAAGGCCTTTCCAGGGGAGCGGTGGGCTGGTCCCAGGGGGCTCAGGAGAGTCACGGGCGAGGTGGGGCCCAGCGGACCTGGGATCTGCACGGCTCCCTCTCGCGCTGAACTCCGATTGGTGATCACACTGGTCACGCTTCAGGCATCGAGATCCCAAGGGGGCAGCAGTCACCATAGCAACCACCCAACGATGACCACGCTAACAACAGCCCCAGGAAGCACCGGACCCAGTGCCCGGAGTAAAGCAGAGAGGGTGGGAGTCTTGCAGCTGGGCTGGGGGACACTCGTGGGGAGGTGGGGGTCCCCTGCACCCTCCCCGGGGTCCCCTGCACCCTCCCCTCAACAACCATGTCTGGACAACATGTAAAATCCATGGGAGAGATGTGTGTCACATACGGCCTTTTCTGTGGCCCACTTTCAAGACGTGACTATGTCATACAGTGGTAGCAACATAGGTGATGCACCTGCTGAGCCTCCAAAGTGACCAGAGCCCCCCTAGCCTCAGCCTGGAGGTGGCAGTGGTCACAGTTCTCCCCCTTGCAGAGTGGCCTCCCTGAGGTGCCGTCCCCACTCTGAGAACCTGTGGACGGGCAGTCCTCACCGGGGACATGCTGTCACTGCCTTTCAGAGAGAGGGGGGGGAGGGGGAGAGAGGGACGGGGGGAGAGGGAGAGAGAGACAGGGAGAGAGAGAGAGAGAGGGACAGGGAGAGGGGGGGGAGAGAGGGAGAGGGGGAGAGAGGGACGGGGAGAGAGGGAGAGAGAGACAGGGAGAGAGAGATGGAGAGAGAGACAGGAGAGGGGGGAGAGGGAGACAGGGAGAGAGATGGAGAGAGAGACAGGAGACGGGGGAGAGAGGGAGAGGGAGAGAGGGAAGAAGAGGGAGAGATGGAGAGAGAGACAGGAGGGGGAAAGAGAGGGAGAGGGAGAGGGAGAGAGAGACATTGATGTGAGAGAGAAACATGGCTTTGTTGCCTCTGGTATGCGCCCCGACCAGGAACAAACCCGAAACCTAGGTATGCGCCCTGACCGGGACTCGACCCTGTAACCTTTGGTGAACTGGACGATAGCCAGGACTCAGCTAGTGTCTGTAAGGAACGATCAGTATGGTCAGCTGTCCCTGCGTCTCTCTGGAAGCACTTGTGTTTCTACGCTTCGCGCGGGCTGCTGAGCGTCATTCAGAAGTGATCGACTGAAAATAACTCCTCCTGCTAACAGAGTGGGGTTCAGACCCGCTGAGTCTGAACGAACTGCCGGGAGAGACTGTGGCGGCTCCACAGTCCAACACACACGTGCGCACACGGAACCAGGCTGCTAAGACAGCGTGTGCGCCTGTGCGCGGCTTGTGCATGCGCCACAGGACAGACACACTCTTTTGAAAGGACTTGGTTGCACCTCTAAGTTGATTTCCCCACCTGTCCGGTGGGTTCCGGCTGGAAAGGTGAAAGCTCTGTGTTAGAATACCTTCGCCCCCGGTGTGCAGATGGGCACACGGAGGCCTAACGGGAGCGAATGAGTCCTGTCTGTCTGATAAAATGATGGCCAGGAGAAGAGCAAAATCAGGTGTTTCGGAGCGTTTGGGAGCTTGGCTGCACGGGAGCCCTCTGCGCTCGTTTGGCAGAGGAGGAAAGTAACACCCAGAATGTGTGAGTTGCTCAAGGCCTGGAGTGGGTGAGCGACAGGGCTGGGCAACATGTGTCCCGATTCTTCCTGAAGTCCCACCTTCTCTTACATCAGGACTTGGCTGCTTTGACCCAGCAGAGCTGGTGTCTTCGGGCGGAACGTGAATGGGTTCCTCCAGGGAGGTCTCAGACCACCTGTGGGTCTTGACTGCCTGCACCCAGGTGAGTCAAAGGCACAGGTGAGCTGGCCTTTGGGAGGGGTGGGTGGCACCTGCTTGCACCAGGGCAGCTTGGAGGCCCCACCCGGTGACCTGGGCAGAACCTCGGCTGGAAGCCTGCACCTCCCTCAGCAGGGTGGGAAGCTGGTCTCCCTGTGTGAGGCGCCATCCTGCAGGTGGTCAGTGACCCCATACAGGGTCCTTTCTGGATGCCCAAGACCTGATGGGGCTGAGAGGTGCTGGCAGCTGCCTGGCCTGGCCCCACATCCCTGCCAAGGGCAGAGGGCGTGGAGCCCTAGGGGTCACACAGGGAGCAAGACATGAGCTCATCTGTCCTGCAGCCGGGTGGCCCCAGGACCCCGGGACAATCAGCCTGGGTGCGCTCCCCACAGGCTTGTTCCCAGGTGGTCAGGGGGCGGGTAGACCGACCCATGCAGACCGCCGGGGTCAGCAGGTTGCCCACCGTCTGCCACTCGGACACTGAGCCTCAGGACGCTGTCCAGGGCTCCACCCTCAGGACCCACAGGCAGCCATCCTTGTAGCTCACCTAGCGGAGCCCCAGCCCCGGGCCAGAGTGTCCCGGCAGCTCCCACACTCACCTGGCGCCATCTGGGCGAAGAGCAGGCAGAGAGGCAGCAGCAGGATGTAGATCACCCTCATGCTGGCGGCCAGGCGGGGGGGCGGTGGCCGTGGGGAGGCTTCCGCAGGCTGAGCCGACAGGCTTGGGGAGGCTGCAGCACCTCGGGATTTATAGGGTGAGGGTTGCGCAATCACAGGGCCGGATCTGGAGGGCGGTGTCGCAATCCTCGGAGTGAAATTTTACTGAATAACCCCTCGCGTCATTTACCCTGCAGCCTGCCAGTCACGGGGACACATGTTCTCCATCCAGCCGCAGGTGGATTTAGCCTCAGCCTGGAAACCTAGAGCAGGAGCCTCCAGCAGCTTCGTGCCCCTCCCCCAGTTCTGATGGCCTTCCGGGAAGAGGTGGCTCATGCCGAGACCCCCACCCGGGGTGGCTCAGAGAGCCCGTGACAAGTGGCTCCGGGCAGCGGCCGGCCAGGGCTGCCCAGCGGCAAGCAGCCTGCTCCAGCCTCGTTAGCTGGGCCGGGTCCTCAGGACGACCCCACGCCCACCTCTGCCCCGGAGAGACGGTGGCTGTGCGTCTCCAGCCCGCAGGGAGGCAGTTCCGTCGGCTTAGGCTGCTTTCTCGGTCTCTGCTTCTGGGGTGAACGTCCTCCCTGACCGGCCAACACCAGCCTTTCTTTGTCTCTAATTAATATGTCTCTCGTGTCTCTTTTAATCTACAGGCCTCGTCTATCACTTAATTAAAAGAAAATCAAGACCTTACTTTTTACAGCAGTTTTAGATGCAGAACGAAAGTTAGGGGAAGGTATAGAAATTTTCCATGTACCTCCTGCCCCCCTGTGCCCACGCACAGCCCCCCACCGTCCACAGCCCTCAGCAGATGGGACACGTTACAACTGCTGGATCCACACGGACACGTCATCGTTGCCCGGGGTCCACGGTGTGTGTCCGGGCTCACTCTGTGTGTACATTCTGTGGGTTTGGACAAGTGTATAGTGACTTGTGTCCATCAACATGTCACACAGAGTAATTTCATGGCTTGGAAGATCCCTCGTGCTCTGTCTATTCATCCTGTCTTCCTCCCAACCCCTGGCAACCACAGATCTTTTTCCTGTCTCCATAGTTTTGCCTTTTCCAGAAGGTCATGGAGTTGAGAGCGTACAGTGTGCGGCCTTTGTAGATGGGCCTCTTTCACTTAGTCATGTGCACTTGGGGTTCCTTCTTCCCATGATATGACAGCTCATTTCTTTTTAGCTGAATAATATTCTGTTGTGTGGATGGACCCCAGGTTGTTTACCCATTCATTGCTGAGGGCATCTTGGTTGCTTCCAGGTTCTGGCCATGATGAGGAGAGCTGCTGTGAACACCGTGTGCGGGTGTGTGTGTGGACACAGTTCGCGGCTCCTTTGGGTAAACGTCAAGGAGCACAGTCGCTGGACCGTGTGGTGAGAGTATGTTTAGTTTTGTAGGAAGCTGCCCAGCTGCCCTCCAGCGGCCGCACCAACCGCACCTCCCCCGCAGTGAGAGACTTCCCGTGGCTCCGCGTCCTCGTCAGCACTTGGTGGTGTCGGCGTCTGGACTGTGGCCGTTCTGATAGGTGCGTGGTGGTGTCCACTGCTGTTCAGGTGGCACTTCCGGGTGACCTCTGATCTCGAGCATGTCTATATCCAGCCTTTCTTCCCTCCAACTACACCTGCTCTCAGGATGTTTCCAACGAGTTTCTCTGAGCCTGGGCCCCCAGTGTGGCCCCTGGGAGTCAGGAGGCCTGGGTGTCAGACTGGGCTGAGTCTCCCTGAGCCACCGGGGTTAGAACTTCATTCTTTCCACTGCCAACGAGGGTGTCAGCCATTGTCAGAGGACTGCCCAAGTCTTCATCAACTGCACAGATCCAGACAAGCTCATTCGTCGTCGGTGTCCTCTGCGCTTCTGTGAGCCGCTCCCCGCGCCAGGGTGGGTGTGAGCGAGGGCAGCGCTCTGGCTCACGAGCAGAGGGCCTTCCTCGGGGGTACTGGGCTTGAGAGGGTTGGGAGGCTGGGGGGTCATGGAGGGGAGAGAAAGAGACATGGGCTCAAGGGTACCACGAAGCCACGGTCACCCAGACACGGTGGAAGACAGAATGGGCAAGATTTCTGGACGAGGTGACAGGTGATGTCTCATGTCACAGACCAGACAGGTTGCTTCGGGCTCCGCTGACGAGTGGCATGCACGCTTGAGTGTAGGGACCGCCGGTGTCACTGTGGGTGTGAGCCAAGGGTCTGAGCGAACTTGGGGAATCTGTGAGGACGAAGAACAGAAGAGAGGAGAGAAGCGATGTGAGTTGAGGAGACAGCCACTAAACGTTGTGAAATCAAGGCCATGGCTGAAGCTGAACCCCACGCAGAACCTTGGGAACAGGGCAAAAGACAAGCCCGGGACCACCCAGGCCAAGGGTCCCCACGCCCCCATTCAGGGAGCTGCTCCCAGCTGGAGGCACACTCGGAGCCATTCTGACAGGGGCCCCGACGGTCAGTGTGATGCTCCCTTGGGCAGTGTGGGCTTGGGGCAGCGGGTGATGTGCAGGGAGCGGTGAAGGAGGCCGGGGCAGGTGGGCTTGCAGGGTTTGCGCAGGAGGGACCCCGAGGACAGGCTGGGGTCTCAGCGGGCAGGTCCGACGTGTTCCCAGCTTCAGGACTCATCAGCTCAGGTGGGTTGGCGTCAGCTGTGGCAGTGAATGAACTCAGCTGGCGAGTGACATGTTTTTCCTTTTTAAAATCCCACGGAAGACCGGCATTTGAGGGAGTGGGCAGAAACCACGAGAGGGGTATGAGCGGGAGGGTGCGGGACCACTGTCGAGTTCGGGAAGCTTCATCTGAGGACACAGCGTCGCAGGTGTTTGCTGGGCTTGGGTCTGGCGAGCGGCAGGGGCAGGCGGGCCTCCTGCGGGATGGAGAGGAGCCTCAGCGAGGACAGGCGATGGGGTGGGACCCGGGTCACAGTCTTTGCGATGCGAGGAGCCGTCACAGACGCACACAGGGCAGGGAGGGTTTGGGCTTTGTTTTCACGTGGGACAGGATCCCTGTGAATAGAGCAAGGAGGCCCCAATGGGGTGGAGGTGGGCAGGGGCCCGGGGCCCTGAGAGGGAGCGCAGATGGTGAACGGGCTTGGATGAGGGACTGTCCCTGTCCAGGAGGGTCAGCTGTGACGTCAGGCAGGGAGGACGTGGCTGAGGGCAAACAGCTGAACTGCCCTCTCTCAGTGTCAACCCCTCCCAGCCTTGAGGAGAGACCCTCTCCTGCGCGTGACAGAGGGGGCGGAGCGTCTCCGGACAGGGGAGAGGCTCAGGGCTCTGTGGGAAGTGGGGGGACAGCTGAGGGCGTCGGACCAAGTGCTGGGCAGCATCCAGGCCCGGCTGGGCCCGAGGACTGGCGTGTGTCTTGCACCCTTTTCCAGGTTGCTTGGCTCTCAGTGGCGGAAGCAGGGTGCTGGGGACATCGGCCCTGGGGTCCCATTGGCGGGTGTCCCCCGCGGGCCGCCCACAGCCTCCGCCTCCTTTCTGCTCCACTGTGAGTCCCTTAGTCCCGGCACCCAGGACTGGGTCTCCGATCGCACGCTCTTGGCCCCGGGTCCTTGTGTTCGTGCCGGGGCGGGGCGGGGCCCGTGACAGGGTGTCCTCGGCCGGAAGCCCCCATGGCGGGTCCCCAGAGAGCTCTGGATCCTGGGAGCGAGGGTCTCCGCCGCGCCTGGCCCCGCACCGCCACTCAGGAGCATCGGGAAACCAGAGCCTTTTGCCTGCCTGGGAGGATGGGCCCCGCCGAGGGCGGCGTGAGGAGGAGCCTGGCCCCTCGGCTTTGTTTGTGGGGGCGCCGGAGTGCGTGGGTTCAGTGGGGTGCGGGAGGCTGGACAAGGACACAACATGCACGGTGGCGTGGGCACGGCCTCTGGCATCCTGTCCCCGTGCCAGCTGCCATCGGGGACGTCCGGCCGTGCTCAGCTCCCTTCCCTGGGGAGGCCCAGCCTTCGCGGTCTCTCCTCTATGTTCGGAGCCGGTGGCTGGCACCTGTGGGCCGGGCCATCTCTCCTGTCATCGGTTTCCCCATCCATGGGACAGAGAGATGTGGCGCCCTCCTCAGACTGCACAGACTGGCCGAGGGCTTGGCCCTGAACTCCCGCCGCCCCGGGAGTGCAGGGGCTGACGCAGCTGCACCGCCCCACCTCGCAGGCACATCCGCGCCCTTCCTTCCGTGAATATTTAACTGGGGTCAGTCCTCCTCAGGGCGCTCTCGGTTGCATCCCAGCAACGGTTATGCTGTGTGCTGGGCACGGCAGGAGCGAAGAATATCCCCATTCCGTGGGGCCAACGGCTCCTGCCACCTCCTCCGAGAAGCCCTCCCTGACCTCCACCCTGTTCCTAAAACGGCTGAGTACTTCTGAGCAGCTACGTCGCACTGTCCTTCCTGTCACCGTGAGGTCACGTGGTTCAGGACGTGGCTGAGAGAGGGACCCCTCGTTTCTCTCCCAGGACGGCCTCGTGCGCTGAGTAGACGACCAGCCACTGTTTGGGGAAATGGACGCACAGGAGAGGGGAGGGCCGCCGGGGCCTGCACTGCGTCCTCTGGAAAAGCACGAGGTGAAGCCCTAACCCCGACGTGCGTGTATGGAGTTGGGGCCCATGGGGAGGTGACAAAGCTTAGCTGAGGTCGGAGGGTGGGGCCTGAGCCCGTCGGACTGTGCGAAAGGAAGCGAGTGCGACCTCTGCCACAGAGGAGGCGGCCCTGGGCCAGTGCAGAGGCTCCTGACCAGAAACCGCGCCTGCCGCCCCTCGACCTGGGACACCCGGCCTCCAGAGCCGCGAGGAGAGACGTCCTTCTTTTTTTGTATTTTATCCTCACCCGAGGACATTTTTCCATTTTTTATTCAGATAGAGCGGAAAGGAGAGAGAGGAAGAGAGAGAAACATTGATGTGAAAGGGACACATCGAGGGGCCGCCACCCACACGACCCAACCAGGGCCGGGGACAAACTGCAGCCAAGGTACGTGCCCTTAGCGGGAACCGAACCCGGGACTCTGTGGACCGCAGGCCGACGCTCTAACCGCTGAGCCAAACCGGCCAGGGCAGGAGAAATGTCCTTGAAGCTCACGTCTGTGCAGCTACCCCTGCAGCTGTGGGAAGAACAGTGTTGTTCGCACTTGGGGTTGGCCCTTCATGTCCTCCTGGACACCATCACGCCGGGGACTCCATCCCGGCGGCACCCCCCACCTGTTTGATGTCCCCTCTCTAGGGAGCTGCAGCTCACCTTGCACCCATTCTGTTCTGCAGACGCAAGGCCCCGAGCACATCTGGAGGGCAGCGGTCCAGTCCGCGTGGCTTTCTGGAGAATGGCGACCACTGAGCCTCAGGGCAGGCACGCACGGGCCCCTCCCCACCACCACCTGCGTGTGCACGTTCCCAGATGTGCAGGGGAAAGCCAGGCACCTGGTAGAGGAGGGAACCCTGTGCTAGTGGCACCTACCCTGGGGGCCGAGGGCCGGCAGAGAGGAACTCACACCTGCACCCTTTCCTCAATTTTCATTGTCTGATTATTCAGCTCCTGTTTTGCTTTGAGGACGCACCCATCCCAGAAAGAATGGGCACTGTTGCCAACACTTTTCCTTGTCCTCTCCCTTGCACTTGACCTTGAGGACCATTTGTCTAGGTCACATCCCAGGCCAGCCTGTCTCTGGGTCGCCACGCACAGGTCACATGGCCCTTGCTGCCCCGAGGCAGGAGCTGTTTGTGTGGGGTGTTCACTGGAGCATGGGACCAGGGTGGAGAGGGCGGGCAGGTGGCACCTGCGGCGGGGCCCCACCTGCTCAAGTTCAAATGAGACACATTCCTTTCATTGTGTGTTTGAGCCAGTTCCGGGCCTAATGGGGCGCTCTCCCGAGAGTCCGTCTCAGCGCTGTGTGGGGGGCTGGCTCCTCCGTGCCAAGATGCAGGAGAATGAAGGGCACAGGTCGAAGGAGCTCTTCCCCAGGCTGGGCACCGCGCGGGAACTTTCTCTCCTTGCCGGCCTCCAGTCTCCGAACTATGAGGGGCTACTCAGCAAGTTGAATCAACTCGAGTTGGACAGACTGTATTTCAGTTCTGTGCCTCCACCGGGAGGGTCAGCTGGACCTGGCATTTAGCTGCCCTTCTGCTAAGTAGGGAAGATAAGCGGTCACAACCCCAGGGTGTTGGAGGATTTAATATGCTTCCGTCTAGAAGGTCATCGACAAGCAGGGAGTGTGGGGGGGGCCGGTAGGTGCTCATCCCTACTGCTCTCATTTCTCTGCTCTTCACACCACAGGCACCATTGTCTCCGTTTTCCTGGGTGATGCACCTGGACGGGCAGAGAATACAAACGGGGCCTAGTGGTAGGTCCAAATGGAACCCAGGCCCTTTGGGGCACAGTGGCCACTGTCCTGCATGACCTCAGAGACCGGGAGATGTGCACAGGTGGACGCTCACCGAGCCAGAGCCCTTGTCCTGAGTCCTCCCTGCCATCGGCTTTATTCACAGAAACAATACATGTGTCGTGAAAAATAACACTGACGTGAGTCCACAGAAGACGAACGTGACCTTGAGCTCTACTTCCCCGCCCCTGTAGGGCCTGTAACAGGCGGGTTTCTATAGACCCACTGTCACCCACCCTCCATTCTTGTACCATTGTTTCTGTAAATGACGACTTGTACATTCAACATGTAGCTGCAGATGAAGAGCCTGTTTGCTCCAAGCAGTGACTTTCAGCCAGTGGGCCACGCGACTTTCTAAAACATGCAACACCTGCCTATTTAGTCAGCGCACTGACCTCTTTTCCGTCGATTGTCCAATTAAAACACGACAATAGCCATTCAGTGTGAATGAGTCAAAATTATATCTATTCTTTTTGGTAGATTGGCAAAAAATAACTTTTTTGGTGTGCTGCAGATCTTTATAATGAGTGTATGTGCCATGCGATGAAAAAGGTTGAAAATCACTGGCTTAGAGAACTCCGGGAGCTGACCTCAGAGGAAGCGGCTCTCGCCTTCAGGCACTTTGGTGAGATCTGGTCACCTTGGAGGATAGTCAGACCATCGATTGGCCAGCTCCCAGGTGGTTATCAGAGCAGGCAGTGCTGACTGGTACGCAGCACCCCAGTGAGAGCCACACCCCTCCAGTCTCAATCCCTCACCCTGCTCATAAAAAACCCTGCTGCACTGAGATGTTAAGATGGTCTTTGTGCTTTGGCTGGGTAGCTCAGTTGGTTGGAGCATCATTCTGTGCACCAAAAGGTTGTGGGTTTTATTCCCGGCCAGGGCACATACCTGGGTTGCAGATTCCATCCTACTCAGGTGCATATGGGAGGTGGTTGATGGATGGTTCTCCCTCACATTGATGCTTCTCTCTCTCTTTCCCTTCTTCTCTCTCTAAATTTAATAGAAACATGTCCTTGGGTGAGGATTAAAAGAAAGAAAAGATGGTCTTTGTGATGAGAGTCCCCCATCTTCTCAAGCTGCTGTCTCTTGAATAAACCTGCTTTCCTTTCATCAGACCCTATCTCTTGAGTATTGGCTTTTGAGGGGCTGGTAGCTGAACCCAGGTTTGGTATCACCGTGACATTGTCCTGTACATGAATGAAGGCATCTGTGCCAGGAGGTCTGTGCATACATGTCTGTTCACAAAGGCACCCGCCCTTTGCATTTGGACATATTTCAATATCCTCGGGCCACCTTCATTTTTATATTGCATTTGTGGTAGGTCTGCACTCCATCCACAGTGGAGTACTTTTAAAAATACTGTATTTTGAAGTTGCGATAAGATATACATAACAAAATTCACCAATTTAACCCTCTGTCAATGCACAGCCCAGTGGCATCAATACATTCGCATTGCTACAGACTTCTCCACCATCCGTCTCCAGAATTTTCCGTCTTCCAAAGAGAAACACTGCTTACTAAACACTACTTCCCCCTCCCCCAGCCTCTGGCGACCACCATTCTGCCTTCTGTCTCTATGACCCGACGCTGTGGACTCACACAGCGTTTGTCCTTTTGTGACTGGTTTGCTCCCCTCCGCATAATTCTTCTAGGTCGATCCGTGTGGTAGCCCAGGTCGGAATGTCCCGGTTTTGTCAAGGCTGCATGATATTTCCATGCCCTTGGAGGAAACACGAGGTCAGGAGTAATTCTGTAGTTCAGAATAACCTCTCATTACGGACCTCCCTCTCCTCTGTCCATTCACAGCCTCTTTCTGTTCTTAGCGGCGAGTTTCAGGGGTGGCGGAGACACTCGGGAATGGAGGCTCTGACTTTCCACCTCACCCTGTGCGGATGACAGTGCCTCTGATCTCGTTACCAGACCTGCATGTTTGACAGGGCTCCTCCCTGGGACACAAACAAGCTTAGTACAGGTGACACTTATGGTCATGACCCATTAAGTCCCCTCAGGCCACGGCCAGCCGTGCTCGCACACGGGACTCAGGCAGAGCCTGCCGGCGAAGCTGGTGTCTGGCATGAGAGTCCACGTCTCATCGGTCGGCCCGGAACCGCCACATACTGCCCATCAGCACTGGGGCCTCATGACGCCCGAGCCGGAGGGTCGTCAGCCTTACTCGAGAGTTTCTGCGTCTCCGGGAGACTCTAGGGCTCTGCCAAGGGCCAACAGGACCTGAGCAGGACGCCGGCCCTGATCCCATCAGCAGCCTGGATCCATCCGTTGTCTACATCCAGCCTCAGCAATAAGCTTTTGTCTGTTGAAGGGCTTCTGGGAGTTCGGGAAGGAGAAAAACAAATCTAGCCCACGCAGCGGGACGGTTCATAGGAACATCGCGCAGAAGCCACACGCAGAGCGAAGGGACCACAAGGCGAACGGTGAAAGGGGTCATCTGGTTTCACTGACCATGTTCCCACCTCTCCTGGCACCAGGATCTGGCCTCTCCTGTTTGCCCAGAGGGTGTGGCGCTGCCCCGAGCTTGGCCTCTGCTTCCCAGAATCTCAGAACCTGAGGCTGGGCTCTCGGGTCTGGATTGAAGGGGCCCTGCCTGCCTCTCACAGAATTGGAGCGGTGCCCGCCCCAACTGCAGGCCGCCGGGCCGATGTTCAGTATGAGCCGTGCTGAACACGAAGACCGTTGGGAGCATTCCAGAAACTCAAGGCGGTGATTCATTTATCCAGTTCCTTCTGGGTGTGGAGCAGAGGAGTGTTTAGACCTAAAGAAGAAAAACCCGTTCCATGTGGGCTGCTATCAGTTCCCATCAGCAATCCCCCCACCACTGGGGCTGTTCGGGTCCTCTGCACCTGGGGGAGCCTGGGTTGGAGCCACGGGGAGGGTGGCGGCCAGTGCTGACTCAGGTCCCCCTGGCCCTGTGCAGCCTCAGACTAGTCACCAGCTACCTGCCACCCTCGGTTTCCCAGCTGGTAAAAAACAGTACAATGTTTTTTTATTTTTTTATCATTAAACATTTTGAAAAATATTTTTCTTTATTGATTTTAGAGAGAGAAGAAGGGAGAGGGACAGACACAGACGCATCGATGAAAGAGAACATTGACTCGCTGCCTCCTGCACGCCCCCCACTGGATGTTGGGCCCACAATCTGGGCCTGTGTCCTGACCAGGAATCAAACCAGTAACCTCTTGGAGCATGGGTTGATGCACAACCAGTGAGCCACAACGGCCAGGCTAATTTTAAATTTTACTTAAAAAGTATCGTAGGGTAAAATGAACCTCTGGTGTACAGCTCTGTTAATGTGAACACAAGCACAGATTTGTGTGCCCATCACCACCATCAGGGTGTAGAACAGTCCCATCACCTCCCTCCCCCCAAAAATACCTCTCATCACACCTAAGAAATGGAACAGTGATACAATAATCTTATGCAGTTCAAATTCAGTTTTCTAACTATCCCCAAATTTCTTTACAACCTTTTAAGGATCCCAAATCCAAACAGGGTTCACTCACCGCATTTGGGGATCGTCCCTGAATCTTTAATCTCTCTTTAGTCCTTAAAAGTATTTCCCCAACCTCATTTGTCTGTCATGACCTTGACATTTCTGAAGAGCCTAATGGTTTGCATTTATTTTAGGGACCAGCTCCCAGTGTGGGCAGCCCATTGACGTCACCCGGCGCCCTAACAGAATAGCACCCGAGTCGGAATTGCCAAGAGGGAGGCTCTGGAGTCTGTCTTTTTAACACGTTCCCCGAATGACCACAACTCACCCCATGCCACGCGCTCCGAGGCCCCCTCCTCTCACATACGTCTTCGATTTCGCAGGGCACACTTTATTTGAAGTTGAGGTGAACCTTGTAATTGATCGTTAATAATAATGCTATAAAATTATAAATGATAATATGATGATGATGATCACTGAAGTGGTCACATGTCCCCCCCTCCCCTCTCCCCCCAGAGACGTGGATCAAGGACTGTGACTCATGCACTCGGTGGCGTCGTGCAATGCAGCATCTCATTTCCACGTCTGCAGCAGCCTTTGCATCGTTGTTGACCCCTCTCCACAGCAGAAGCAGGCTCCGGCAGGTCAGGCAGGTCATTCTCTGCTGCATGAGTTCAACCAATATTAATAGTAAGGTTCTTCCCTGCGATGCCATGTCGTTAGCTAGTTATTAATAGCAGGAGCGGAGCAAAGGGAAGGCGTGTCATCTGGGCAGCTTCAAGCAAACGGGACGTCTTCCTTGGTGAGATGGAGGGAGATGGGACCTTGGAAACTCAGGGGTTTGATTCCACAGAAACAGAGCTTCCGACAGCACCTCGTCCTCCCGTGTGCATCTCAGAAAATTCCTTGTGTCGTGACATCGCGAGAAGCCCACCCCCGCCAGCAACCGGTGGGACCGGGAGAGCTCCCCACCGATAACACCTATGAGAGTTTTGGGGTGCAGAGATGTACAGAGGCGTAGTCCCTGTCCTTATGGAGCACACGGGCTCATGGGGCACAACTGGGCCCACGGCGGGATCAGAGAGGGGCCCTAGCAGTGGCCTGTGTCGCTGTGGGGGTGAGGAGTGGGCCCACCCCCACTTTAGCTTTATATCCCAGCCCCACACACATCCGAGGACTCAGCAGAGTCACTGCCCTGACAGAGGGTTTACACACTGTATGATCTGCATTTGCCCACTGCATTCACCCAGCGGTGTCCTGGGAGGGCTTCTATCAGTGCTGAGCCCGCCCCCCTGCCCCCCCAGTGATGGGCAAGACTGACCTGCGCTCTCATTCTGAGCATGGCATGCACATGTGAAATCCTTCTGCAAGTGTCACATTCTCGACACGTAGTAGCATTTGTGGGAGAGGAGGCTCCTCGGCCTCATTGCTTGGGCGTTTGAGGCCGAGATGTAAAAGGTGAGCGGAACCGGCGTTCTGGTTAGGACGGGCAGAGGGCATCACAGCCGGGCTGAGGGCTGCGGTGCAGGGGAGAGGTGAGGGCGGCAGGTAAGAAGGGCTCTGTCTCCCTGGCCCAGAGCCCTATAGAATCCGGGACCTTCCTCCATGGCAGTGGGAAAGCATAGAAAGTCCTCTGTGTCTTAAAGTATATATTGTTCTATAACACAAACGCACCATTTCAACCAGTGAGGCCCAGCCCATGCTCCAAACCCACGCGGCACGTACCCAGGAGTGCATTCAGGTGGGGGTGAGGGAGTGCCACCCGCTGTCCTAGCAGCACAGGGCACTGCCTTGACCGGTGGCCGACTCCTGGCTCCCCCTGCTCCGCAGCAAGCCAGGGGATACCTGGACTCTGACCTCAGCCTTGTGTGTGATGGCCGTGTGGCCTCGGCCAGCCGCTGCTGCTTCCCACCCTGGACTTCCTCCCTGCAAATGGCTGCCCGGCAGCTAGACCCTTCTGGAAGGCAGCTCCTCACTGCAGGCATATCTGCACTACAAAGACGTCCCTGCCAGAGAAGGTGTTGTGATCCCTCGGATGAGAAGATGCTTCTCCAAGCCAAGGACCCACAGAGCTGTCGACTCAGCTCATCCCCCAACAACTCTACAGCCGGGGCCCCGCTCTCTCCTTTAGCAGAGGGTGAGGTCGCAGGGGCCAGTGACTTGCTTGAGTGGGAGCGAGCGTGTACCAGGGAGCCATGCACCCTGCTTGGGTGAGGAATCATGCATTTAAGCCATAACTGAGCAGGCCAATGCCTGGAAGAACCCCAAATACTCTTCCCTGTCCTGAAACTACACAGAAAACCCTCCGCTGTTATCTAGAGACATCGAATTTTCCTGGTTTATCTCCCATTGCTCCCCCCGATTCCCATTTATATTTATGCTCTGAGCTCCCCACCTGCTCCCCCCACCCCCAACCCCGTGCCAACCTGCTTTTCCTGCCTTTTATCGCTTTGGGCTACTTACTAGGCCTGGGAGACGCTCTCCTCAGGACACAGGCTGAAATTCCGTCCATCCGTCCAGGGCGGGGGTTTTCTCGACCTCCCAGTGACTGACACTTCCCTCCTTTTGGAGTTTTTACTTCTCCATGGTACTTCCGCTTCTCTGCCGTGAGGGACAGTTGTCTGTCTTTTTGTTGCCTGCATTAGAACAGTTAGTCCCTGAGTTTCATGCAAAGCCCATGATCACCGTCAGCAAATAATGAAAGCCCGGGAGCCGCTCGTTTATTAGAAACGCCTCATCCTTCCATGGTTTCCGTTTGCGCGGACCCGATGCTGATGGGTCAGGTCCGCCCGAGGCCTGCTGCTAGGTGCAGTGCTCCCAAGGAGAAGGAGTGTTCCACTGCCTCTGGCTCGGAGGAAAACATCCCATAAGTACCACTCATTGCTGCTGGATTCCCCCCAACAGCCTTAGGTCTTCCCACCTGAGCCCTCGTCACCGGAGCCCTTTGATCATCGCCTGAGCCGTGTGAGACGAGTCTGGTAGACCCATGATCCCCATTTTCTTAAAACAAAAAGTTTTTTGTTTTTTTTTAGCCTCACCCGAGGACAGTTTTTCCATTTTTAGTTCAGATAGAGTGGGAGGGAGAGAGAGAGAGAGAGAAACATCGACGTGAAAGGGACACATTGAGTGGCTGCCACCCGCACGACCCAACCAGGGCCGGGGACAAACTGCAACCGAGGTACATGCCCTTAGCGGGAACCGAACCCGGGTCTCTCTGGACTGCAGGCCAACACTCTTACCACTGAGCAAATCAGCCAGGGCAAAAATTTTTTTCTTTATTGATTTTAGAGAGAGGAAGGGAGAAGGAGAGAGAGGTAGAAACATCGATGAGAGAGAATATTGATTTTAGAGAGAGGAAGGGAGAAGGAGAGAGAGGTAGAAACATCGATGAGAGAGAACATGGAGTGGCCGCCTCCTGCACGGCCCCCACTGGGGATCAGGCCCACAACCTGGGCACCTGCCCTGACTGGGAACTGAACTGGCGACCCCTCGGTGCGTGAGCTGACACTCAGCCACTGGGCCACAGCAGTCGGGCCCCAGGTCCTCACTTCCTAGATAAGGACACTGAGGGTCAGCAGGTTGGATGGAGGCCCAGCCCTCTGGTTGGTGGCCCAGGGGTCGTCCCACGCGTGGAGGAAGGAGGAGAAGAACAGGTGAAGACAGTGGAGCAGGGCCTGGACCCAGCGAATGGGGAAGAGGCACGGGGCACAGGGAAAGAAGACAGACCCTAAAGGTTAGAGGGAGCAATGCTGTGCATGACAGGTGGCTTCTGGGGTCCCGCCAGGTGGGCAATGTGAAGGCAGTTTTCTCTCGAGTAACGGAGCTCACGCTGCCACAGGTGGCTTCCGGGCCGGCGAGCCCCCCTGTGCTGGCGCCAGGACCTGGGGGGCGGCTGTCGTGGCTCGTGCCCCCACACCGTGCCACCCACCTCCACCTGTGGACTTCAAAATCCAACTTCCTTGAGGAGCGTTCAGCACCGAACCAGTTCTCTTTGTAACACGAGACTGAAGTGTCCAGATGGTACAGGAGCAGCGGGGTCCGCGAGGAAAGGGGCTCACTCTCCCCTGGTAGCCCCACCCTCCCACACGCTTCCTCGCTGTTCGTTATGCCTGTGGAAGGCCGGCTGAGTGCCGACACTGAATGCCAGGTCTCCGTGCCTCAGGGAGTCACGGGGACCGCGTGGGCACGCTGGCTCCGGGCCAGGCTCCAGTCACAGTGCAGCGCTGCGTCTGCCCCACGCGGTCCCCAGCGGCCGCTGCCCCGCTGAGTGCTTTCCAGGAAAACAAACCACAGGCTTCACCCACTCCTTCCTGCGCCTGCTTTCCTGCTCCTTAGGAGCTGTGTTTGGCCCTGGCTGGTGGGGCTCTGTGGTTAGAGCATCAGCCCACTCGCCAAAGGGTCACAGGTTCGATTCCAGTCAAGGGCGTGAACTTGGGCTGCAGGTTCGAGCCCTGGCCCTGAGTCTCTCACATCAATGTCTCTCTCTCTCCCTCCCGCACCCCCCTCCCCTCCACTCTCTAAAAATCAGTGGAGAAAATTTCCTTGGGTGAGGATTAACAGCAACCAGAAAAGGTATTTTTGTACATTAAAATTTTAGAACAACACATGGTGCTATGCATATAAAAGTAACCAAACAGGTACTGAATGGCACAGGTGAGATTTCATTCACTACCACCCCATCCAGGCCCCCTTCCTGTTCCCAGAGGCAAATGCTGTTAGTGCTCGGTGATTTTCTTCTTGGGCTCTAGGCATTTTCCCTGTAAATACGTGTGCCACACATTCACACATGTGCACACATGTTTACGTTTTCTTTCTCTTCTTTTCCTCACACGCATATGCTCACGCAACAATTTGGAACAACTTGCCAAATTGTTCTAGAATCATAGGTAGCTTAAGAAAAAGGGCTTCTGCCCTGGCCAGTTTGGCTCAGCGGTTGGAGCATCGGCCTGCGGTACAGAGAGACCCGGGTTCGGTTCCCGCTAAGGGCACGTACCTCGGTTGCAGTTTGTCCCCGGCCCTGGTTGGTCGTGCGGGTGGCAGCCACTCGATGTGTCCCTTCACGTCGATGTTTCGCTCTCTCTCTCTCTTCCTCTCTCTCCCTTCCACTCTATCTGAATGGAAAAATGTCCTCGGGTGAGGATAAAAAAAAAAAAAAAAAGAAAAAGGGCTTCTTTCAGAAATTAAGAACCAGCAATATTTCAAATAAAGAGTCATTAAAACTGCAGTCAACCTCATCCGTTCATTCAGCCTCATGTTATTAAGTCTTGTTGTTACTGACCTATTGGTTAGCAGACTTATCAAGCCCGTTTTCCTTAGCTCTGCAAATCCTCATGCAGTTCAACGGAAAAATTTAAAAGTTGATCAGAAACCTGGATTTTAGAGGAAGCGTCAAGTCCTTTCCAGGGGCCCCTCGGAATGGGAAGCACACTTGTGAACCCATCGGCGTGAACGGTGACGTTAAGTGACAGGGTTCAAGATCCGATGGCAGGTGGAAAAAGGGTTTCTTCTGAAAATCACATCTGAAACTGTAAAGAAAGACATTTTATTCAGGACATGTCGATTCTTAGAAATTTTACATAATTTCTAGAACATTTACTTTGTCAACATTATTGCATCCAAGTACAGCCTAATTATTATTTCTTATTTGACCATGCTTCCCATGTAAATTTAACAAACAGGCCTAATTAGTTTAACTTTCCCCTTTTATAAAGAGGGATATGTCTTTTGAAATGTTTCAGGAGTCCTTCTTAAAATATTTCAATTTTTTTTAGGTTAAGTAAAAGAGTATTTAGTTGTTGAATTTAGAGAAGTTTGTCAAACATATCAGAGTTTCCAAATACTTGGTCCAATAGGATCATTGTTCACAGTCAAACAATACTCAGTTATCCATTTAGTCTTGGTGACAAAGGCTCTGCAGGAAAATACTGACAGTTAAATAGTTGTAAGAAAAATTTAGCTCTTTTAATATTAAGACTTGGTTTACTTAAACAATCAAAGATCTAGTGATGCAGAGCATAGGAAAAAATTTCAATATAACACAGAATCTCTCCTTTTCCTTTATAATTGCTTACTAAGAGCACACCAGTAGTACAGGTAAACTTTGTCCTTTTAGCAGAAAGAGAAAAACAAATCCTAATTTTGTATCAGTGTAATTTTGCTATTTAAATTAACCTAATTAAAGTGATTTCAATCTTATTTAGCTTAACCGCACATAAAATTTCCTCTCTCAAGATTCATTTTCACAAAATTTCTGAAACTTTTTTGGTCCAATTTAGTTATCTCTTTCCACTAATTCAGAAATAACTAACTTATTAGGATAAATGTTTTAATTTAACCTGTTAACTGAGCGGGACATATAAATACGTCAAACGTTGCATACAGTAAAAAGGGAATTCCCTGGTTATTCCCCAGTTAACAGGTTAATTGCCTCAAAAATGCATTTCTATAACTTATACATTCTTGTACCAAAAACAGATATTATTTCCTTTCATATTCATTAGAACTCTTAACCCTTATAAACCTTAATTTCTAATGACAACTAAAAAGTATGCAATTAGCATTCTCTAGATTGGCAAATATGTATGTACATTTCATAACTTAGAAACATAGGTTCTCCTATGGGCAAGTATATTTAATAATTTTTAGAAACATTTGCTTCCTCAATAAAACACAAAACATACTCATTCAAATTTATCTTTTAGTTTCCCTGTCTCAAGAAGTCAAAAATAGATAAACTTAGACTTATTTAACAATTAATGTTTCAATACTTAAACTTATTTGGAAATGATCTAAATAGTCAATGAATTTCACTAGACTCATCTTTTAACTTAACTTGGCAAAACTCCAAGGTTTCAAGTTACCAAAATATTTTGGGACACTATCTAAGTAGACATACCATAAAACATAAATATTGCTGAAAATTTAACCTAAAACTTTTTATCCATCTGCAACTATTTACTTTACTTGTTCTTAATAATTATGTTTAGGTTACTTATGGAATTTCATTATACCAAGTTATTTTTCTTGCTGACAAATTTTGCAACAGAAACTTCGACTAATACACCCAAGTAGAGTAAAAGTAATATGCTTCATTCTGATAACTCTAAATACATGCCTGTTTAATATAAACATAAAATTTGTTATTAGATCACATAATCCTAAAAAAGCATTTGTGTTAGTTTTGATTATATTTTGGAGGATTTTTATATAGGTGCTTTATTGCTTTAAGCCAATTACAGCCACTAGACAGGTATGATAAAGCAAAAACTGATTAATTATTAACAAATTGGAATAAATTTATTGGTTGAGTTGGCTAAGACTTTATCTTACTAATATTTGTGGAGAAAACAATTAAGATTTGTATTTGTCCTTGGCAAGGGTCCCTGAAGCCAGAGTGACATTTTGTGCTTTTAAATAAATAAATAAAAACCTTGTTTCTTTTTTAATTGTTCTCTTTAGTCTTAGTAATTGAGCATGGTGGAGACAGGTGGACTTTGACTGACTCTTACAGCTGCATTTCTGGGTTTCCAAAGATCTGTAAGGCCAGAAAGTGGCTCTCAATTCCCCCAAGTAATTAAATTGCAACATAACTGACATCGTAGGTTGATCTACCTGTGCAGCTACATCTTCCTAATTTGCTTCTTTCCCTCTGCATACATTGTTTTATTTTAGCTTAGAGCAGGACTTTTATTATTATTATCTTTCAATCCTCACCCGAGAATATTTTTACATTTATCTTCAGGCAGAGTTGGGCGGGGGGGAAACATTGATGTGAGAGAGACACATCAGTTGGTTGCCATCCTCATGACCCCAACTGGGGCCAGGGACAAACCGCAACCAAGGTACATGCCCTTGGCTGGAATTGAACCCAGGACTCCCTGGTTCACAGGCCAATGCTTTAACTGCTGAGCCAAACTGGCCAGGGCTAGAGTGGGATTTTTAAATAAAAATTCCCATCTGGCTCTGAATCTGTAGTTTCTGATTTTGCCAAATCTCTCATCCAAAGTGATTGAATCCTTTCAAATTTCTTGTCATGTTTCAGTGGTGACAGACGGTAATGTTTCTGGTGGTAACAACAATCACAGAGACTTGGAGGATACAAAGGTTATCATCTTCCAGAGCCATTTCCTCTGAGACCGCCCCCCCCCCCAAAGCCAAGCCCTTAGGACAAAGACAAGAGTTACCATGGGGAGAAAGGGACAAAGAGCCTCTTGTCTTATAGTCTTTTGTTGAGGTACCCCTCACACTTTAAATTTTTCCTTTTATTACCTGCTCAGGAGACTCTTGCTTTTATTTACCTCCTCAGATGACAAAAATTCCTTTTAGAGCTTTTTTTTTTTTTAAAAAATCATTTTGTCTTTTAGAAGCTTCTGCATATCAACCAAAGAATTTATTCCGCCGTCCCCAAGAGGTTTGGAATTCTCTTTAAGAGGTGGCCCTTAAGGTGGACTGAAAATAAAGGTTTTCTTGAATGGCTGCTAGGACTTTTAATTAATTTGGTTAAGTCCACTTTATAAAAAAGGCACAAGGGGAGGAACCAAAGTGTTCATATTTGTAACTGTCACTGGTTCCAGGACCACGTGTCCGGCTCTTCAAAGGCCGATATTAAAGACACTGGAGCTTGGAGTAAGGAACATTTTATTGCTCAAGAAGATTTGTTGTGGGGGGAAGCTTAGCACTTCCTCAAATCTGTCTTAAGAGAGCCCAGAATTCAGGCTTTTTTTTATGTCAAGCAAGAAAGAATGGGGTGTGGGACAGGTGATTGATGGGCACAGACCTCTAGGCACCAACAGGGACCCTAGGGAGAGTGTGAAATCTCTCAATCTTGTCACCATCTATTGACCTGTGTTGATCTACATTCTGTTTTGAGGCTCCTGTAAATCTTTGATAAATTGTTATTATTTTGTACACATTTCCCAACCTCTTCGGAGAGGGTCTGTTCCTGCAAACACTCAAGTTTCAAGCAGAGTTCCTGTAATTAGCATTTCAGTAGCAGGAGCTATTAGCCGGAGGCCATGGGAAAAACTCAGGCAGGAACTAAGATAGTCAGAGAAAGCAAGTATTTCACCATGTCACACAATTAGCTCCAAACTTGGGAACTTGTTGAAGGTGACCCCATGTTAATGATAAATTCCCCTGAAAGCTGCCTCAGCCAGACAAACGGACAAAGAGACGTTTCTTGAAAACCCCGGGGAGTTTGTTTAAATAGATGCTGGTCTGGTGAAATGCACGACCCATCAATTTATGGGGGCAGGGTGGACAACAGGCTCATAGACTTCATGACTGTCCTGTGAAATCTCTGTCTTAGTCATTGGCTGAGGAAGTTTCAGAAAAAGACTCGAGTTCATCCATCATCCATTGACGGACACCTGGGTTGCTTTTGACTCTTGTGAGTAATGCTACAGTGAACATGGGTGTCTACATATCTGTGCACGATCCTGCTCTCCATGATTTTGGATATATATCCAGAAATGGAATTGCTGGATCATGTGGTAATTCTACATGTAATAGTTTGAGGAACACTCACAGTCTTCCCAGCGGCTGCACCATTTTACAGTCCACTTGTGATAAGCAGAAAGTGGGAAGCTCAGAGTTGTCACCGAATGTGTCCTGCTGAAATGGCCCTTTATTTTTTTATTTTATTTTTTTATCCTCACCCGAGGACATTTTTCCATTTTTTGTTCAGATAGAGCGGGAGGGAGAGAGAGGAAGAGAGAGAGAGAGAAACATTGATGTGAAGGGACACACCGAGTGGCTGCCACCCACACAAACAACCAGGGCCGGGGACAAACTGCAACCGAGGTACATGCCCTTAGCGGGAACCGAACCCGGGTCTCTCCGGGCCACAGGCCGACGCTCTAACCGCTGAGCCAAACGGGCTAGGGCTGAAACGGCCCTTTAGAAATCAGCTTTCAAAATCCCATTTTGAATACATGACTCTCGCTTCTCCTCCTGAGTTAGCCCCAGGGGGTTGATTCTGCCTCCCAGGGGACAGTGGTCAGTTTCTGGAGACTGTTTGTCAGAGTTTGCAGAGGTGTTGCTGGCAGGGGACTCAGAGGTAAGGATGCCGTGAGCATCCTGAGTGCACAGACCTGCGCCCGTGACCAAGGACACCGTGCCGGTGGGGAGAGACCTCGGGGAGGAGCCGGGCTCCTGCTGTGCTGTGCCGTGTGACTCGCCGTCCCAGCGGTGGCCTGCGTGGCCCCAGGAACGTGCCCTCACCCAGTCAGTGCCAGAGCTGGGCGTGGCGCGGGGTGATCTTATCAGAGGGACTAGCCGGGAGCCGACCCTGCTCGGATTTCTTTCCTCTGACTCACTCCGAGACACCGCCCAGCCCCCGTGTGTGCCAGGCTGTGCCGAGGCTGGGCATCCGGCCCTGGAACGGCCGGAACCTGCAGGTGGCGGGTCGGTAAACAAGGTCTGGCCACCACCGGGTGAGATAAGGCCCCGGGAGGTAGGCGCCGGCGTGAGGTTCCCTCTACTTCTGAAGTTAAGGTCAACAACCAGGTTTCACAAGTCAACCCACGAGGAGCCACAGAGAGAAGCACTGCGGCTGGACACCCGCAGACCTTGCTCCCCACGCGCTTCTCCGTTGGAACAAGCTGCTCCTCAGAGCGGACACGCTTCCTTCCCCGCTGGAAAGCTCGTTCTTCGGATCTGTCCGTGTGTCTGAGTCGGTGCGGACACCAGCGGCTCCTCATTAGTTGACCTTCATTCCGAGATGTCCGTGCACCTCCCTGTGTGTCTGGGACCCTCCCCGGCTCCAGACCCGCCACGAGCGGGGGACTGGCTGGCTGTGGCCGGCACCACCTGCCCGTTCCCCTCCTGTGTGGGCCGGAGTCGAAGTCTGTCAACGTGGGGAGCCCTGTGAGGTTTGGGAAGCGGTGTGACGTGGAGGCCGTGATTCCGGGGAGACTGGGACGGCTCTCTGACTCCCCGTGAGCCGAGGGGTCTTCCCACCCTCCAGCTCAGCGTGTACCCGCGGTGGCGTGGACGGTTCCTGGTACATGATGCAGCCCCTCACTCTGTCTGCAAAGCTCACCCCCAACTCAGCTCCCTGTCCTTCCGCATCCAGCCGGTGTCACCTAAGGGACCGCTCCTCGCAAGTGGCCCTCATCCCTTGCAAACGCTCGCCAGGCACTTGGGGAGCTGAGGGGTCCCACTTGGCACCGGAGCTCAGGAGCCAGCACGGACCTTGCATGTCGCCTGGGCCCTGGGAGCACCTGCCAATGACGGGGAGAGCAAATGGGTGCCCCGGGGCGGCTGGGCTCACCCTTCCTGCCCAAACCCAGCAACACGGCATGAGACGGCCCTGGCGGGGGCATTTCAGCACAGGAGCGACACCTCGGGCAGCAGTGGCCGCTCTCTGTGTCTTTGATGCCTTGGCACCTGAGGTCTTGGTCTGGGGAGGCTGCCCCCCAGGACTGGCTGTTCTGAGAGAGCCCTCGACCGTCTCGCAGGTATGCCTTTCACCCACAAACCCCGATCCAGAGCTCACCCCCATCTCCGTTGTCAGGGTGTTCTTCCCCTGCCCGAAATCATGCAGGCCAGGTGCCAGACAGCCGGGCATCACCCTGTGGCCCAGGGTCCACCGAAGTGTCCAAACTGTCCAACCCTAAACCCAGGTACCCTCCCTGCCTTGTCTATTGCTTCCCACGAGAACCCCAATAAAGGTTCCGGGCCCCGCTCTGCCCTTGACACCCTCTGCCTCCTGACCCACCCTGGGCCTCCGGTCACTAGGGCCCTGTGAGTCTGGACTTCTTCTTTCGTGACCATCATCTTATCCGTGTGTCTCACCGCACCTGGTGGAAACCAAGTCCCAGGTACACGTTCAGAACAGATTCTGATTCTTCCTGAAATTGAACGTAAGGAAGCGCAGTGGGGCAGGCATTCCGTGGGCGCGGGAGACGGTGGCCGAGCTCACGGCACCCGGTTCTGTGCAGATAAACTACGCGACGTAGAAAACCCACCGGGTCTGCTGGGCTCCCTGCAGGGGCGACAGAAGCACCATGGCGATTGTGGTTCACACTGTTCTTGTTTCAGGAGAGGGAAAAGGAAGCGTGTTTAATGAAGGAACAGCCTTGTGTTTGGGGGTCAGGTCTATAATGGGGCCCTGGTCTCAAACCGACAAGGGAATGATGTCACCTTGACACCACTTTTCAGAGTGCATGTCATGTGTTTTCAATACAAAGAACTGTTTTTCTGAGTGGAAGACTGTCACACGGGCCCCTCTTGGTTCTCGGAGGTGTGACATTGTCCTCTCGAGGAAATACAACGCCCACCCCTCACGAAAATCCTCTGTTTCACTGGAGATGCAGCTACATAAAGGCTGATGTGGTAGCCAAGCCGGTGTGGCTCAGTGGTTGAGCGTCGACCCTGCACCAAGAGGTCACCGGTTCGATTCCTGGTTTGGGCACATGCCCAGGTTGTGGGCCTAATTCCCAGTGGGGGGCATGCAGGAGGCGGCCAATAGATGTTCTCATCTTTCTCTCTCTCCCTTCCGCTCTCTCTAAAATCAATAAAGAAAAAAAAATTTTTTTAAAAAAGGAAATGACTTGCATTTAAAAAATAGGCTAATATTATAATTTGGGATGATTATTTTTAATTTCCTTATCCATCCAGTTTAGACACATTGACAAGCAAAAAGAAAACGGTAGCTCTGGCGGGGACAGTGGTCACTCCAGGTCATCCACAGGCCTCTGTTCTGGCTGGTCACTGTCTAACTCACGCTTTATGTTTAATCCCTGCTGACAAAGGACAGAAAGTTCCGAACACAACAGCGGTCGTCTGCGTTCAGTGCCTACAGCACACTCGACGGACAGTGCAGCTGAATCCTTTTCCTTTTTTCCTGTTATGTTTGTCCCAATGACGTCAATTGAAATGTAATTTTATGTTTGTAGAATTTAATAAAAATAAGGCGAATTATTCATATGTCTTGACAAAACAATTGATAGGTTGGCGTGCGTGCACACACACACACACACACACACACACTGAACATTTCTCCCCAGGGGACACTGGGAAGTGTTCTGCAGGACGTGGTTGCCAGGAGAAGGAGGTGGGCAGAACAGGTCCTGCTGGCCAGGGAGATGGGATGAGTCTCCTGGTCCATGTGGCAGCATCTTTTGGACTACGTTTCCCTAGGTGTAACAGGCAGTTAGACAGACATGCGCAGAGCGAGGACATGAGCCAGGTACAGAAGGTCACCAGGGCAGAAAACTCCGGGTGCCTAGCAACAGGCAAAACTGGGAAAATAGGTCCTCACCTGCAGGGTGACCTTTTCTTCCCTTGCATATCACTGGGCATGTGGTTTGGACCCCTGACCTTTCATATCGCTGGTCATGCAGTTTAGACCCCCTGACTTTTCCTCCCTAAAGATCACATCTGGGCCTCAATTGTATTTCAGATCCAGGCCAAAAAAAAAAAAACAAACCCAGACAAATGACCCCTGGCTGCCTCAGGACCAGCTGCATTGAGTAATGACCCCCTGCTCTGGCGCTGACCAGTCAGTGGAGAATCTGACCCTGAAAAAGCACACCTGAAAAGCTGATGAATTTTTTTTTTTTTTTATCCTCACTCGAGGACATTTTTCCATTTTTTGTTCAGATAGAGCAGGAGGGAGAGAGAGGAAGAGAGACAGAGAGAAACATTGATGTGAAGGCACACATCGAGTGGCTGCCACCCGCAGGACCAACCAGGGCCAGGGACAAACTGCAACCAAGGCACATGCCCTTAGCGGGAACTGAACCCCGGTCTCTCTGTACCGCAGGCCGACGCTCCAACCGCTGAGCCAAACCGGCCAGGGCTGATGAGTTTTCTATTGAGACCCTCCCCTGAGGCCTCCCCTAAGATTCCCACCTGCAAAAGAAAGATAAATACCCTCAGTGCAAAGGACCCAGGCAAGCACACTCATGCCATTCCCTTCTCTCCTCTTTCCTCCAATAAATCCCACGAGACTTGCAACCAGGGGAGTTGATGGGCAGCAGCAGCTCGTCCCGGGCTAACCCCCGGACCCTGTCCCCAAGGCCCCTTTTCTCTGACTTCTTCTCAGTGAGCCAAAGCAGCCCCACCGAGGTTGTCCTGTTGCTTCTTCGATGCCCTTTTTGTTTCGCTGTCCTGAGTGTGTTTTTGTTGCAGCCAATAAATTCTTGTTTGCTTTTCTACACTTTGAAATTGAAATCTTTCCTTCAAAAGATAAGAATTGAGCTCTCATTGTCTTGCTGGTGACATAAGGACTTGCAGTCCCTTGTTTTCTCCTAAACTGTTTTCTCTTTAGTGGTGAAGGTGGTAAAACCACCAGAATTCCTGGCATGGTGTATAGAAGGGACCATTAACACAGCAAGCAAAGCTGTTCTGGCTGGGCGGGGGCTGGGCACAGGCTGGGACATGCTGTCGCCCTCTGGTGGCCAGTCAGAGAGCTGCCCACACTCCTGCACCAGGAGACTGGACAGATTCTCGTTCTCCAGCTTTTAAACTTCCAGTCACTTTGATTAACACGAAAATTCTACGCTGACATCTTCCCCTCTTCCACCCAGAGATTCTTGGGGGTGCTTGCTTTGGAATCACTGAATTTGTTGTATATTTTAAGTTTACTTTTTAAAGAAGGAGGAAGGGAGAAAGAGAAAGACAGGAAGAGACAGATGAACACTGATCTGAGAGGACAATATCGACTGGTGCCTCCTGTATGCACCCTGACCTGTGGCCTCCTGTGCACTGGACACTGCTTCGACCAACTGAGCCATACTCGTCAGGGCTGCCGAGTGTTTTCATCGGCTATGATTTGGGTCAATCTTTCTGGAAGCTGGAAAACAAAAGTGTGTGTGTGTGTGTGTGTGTGTGTGTGTTTCCTTTCGTCAGACATACCTTGACTATGCCCATGTAAACAATTACCCTCACCTTTGGGAGGTTCTCATTCCCCTCCAGCATCCGCACGGTCCTGTTTGACGACCAGACCTTAAGCTCAAGCTGAAATCCCTCGCAGCTCCCTTGAAGTTCTCTAACAACTTTAAATGGCACATTTCTAGGTTCTGGGAACCAGCACCCATCTCTCTAGCTGCTTCCTCCCCCCCCCCCCCCCCGCTTCTACAACGTCTCCTCTGCCTCTCTCACAGTCTCATGTTGTGCAGGGAAAATGGTGTGAACAGTGACCACCGAGCACCGCGTGTGTGGAGACTGGTTCCGGGTGCCAATCGACGGTTGTTGGCATCAATTCAATGCCAACAGGAATCCCCACCGGGGTGCAGTGAGGAAGGAAATTTCGCTCAGTGCAGGACAGCTCCATTATGATACAGCACGGATCAGGGTTTCGGCTGCAGCTGGGAGACGCTTCTTCAGGCTTCGGAGGAAAGGGAAATGCTCCCGGAGCCAGAGGCAAGCTGGCTCACGTGAACACCCCTGGTCCCTGACTGTCCATCCTCATGCAAAGGCGGACTCCAAATCCTTGTAGTTTGATTGGCCCGAAAGGAGCCGTCCAGAGTGGTCAGAATAGAGCTTCCCTGATTGGTCAGAGGTGCACAGGCTTGACTGGATGGGGAAAGCCCCGTCCTATTGGTTGGGCTAGGATTCCAGGAACTGCTTTTTAAGGGCTGGCTCAGGGCGGGGGGCAGGGCAGGGGGCAGTCTGCAGGCCAGGCCTCTGTGCGGACACCGCTGCGAGGCTCTGTTTCTTTTCTTTTCTAACTTGAGCCCAGTTAGCCACCAGGAGCCCTTCTTACTAGGTCTCGCTCTCTCTTTCTCTCTCTCTGTTTCAGGGCTCGCACAGGTAATTTGCTTGCGTCACTTTAGTCATGCCACTTGTCAACCTCAGGCAGGAGGTCAGTGCTCAGAGACGAGGGCCTTCACTTTGCTCAGGTGAGCGCAGGGGATGGGGGTTTCTGATGGTGGATCATGGAGGGAAGGGGGCACAGGGGACTGCACAGCCCCTGGCCAGTCAGGCTTCAGGGCAACACTGACATTCGTCACCGGCTCCCACCGGCTCCTCAGGAGGTCTGTCGGAGCTCTTCCTGAGTCACCCCACCTCAGTCCTCTGCTTCCTCCAACTCCCTCCCCTCTGGCCACCTTGGCTTCCCTGACGCACCTGGATTGCTGCTTTCTCCCAGCGCTTGTCCCAGCGTCTCCATGTTTCTCCTTGTCTCTGTGTCTGTGGGTTAGTCCGTTAGGGCAGGACCAGGCCACGCGGTCCACGTCCTGCCAGCCCGTTCTCGGCCATCACTGGTGGCCGACTTTGCAGGCAGGGGCTGGGAATGAGAGGCTTGGAGACTTTCCAGGACTGTCCTGGATGGGGGGCCCTGCTGGGAGGTTCAGGAGCCCAGCTAGAGGCTCTCCAGGGCCTAGACAACCACAGCCCATCCTCATGGGGGTCGGGGGGCACCGCAGCCTCCTCCCCATCACTCATTCAGTTGTGGGTGTGTATCATTTAGCGTTCTCCAGAGAAACAGAACCAGTTTCTTTATTTTCAGGGATTGACTCATGTGACTGTGGAGGCTTGGTAAGTCCCCCCCTCCCCCTCCCAAAAAAAACCGAGAGGGTAGACCAGCAAGCTGGAGACTCAAAGGAGAGCTGATGTTGTACTTCAAGTCCAAAAGCCAACTGCTGGCAGATGCCTTTTTGTTCCGGGGGTCAGTTCTCTGTTCTATTTAGGCCTTCAGTGGATTGGCTGAGGCCCACACACATCATGGAGGGAATCTGGTTTACTCAGAGTTCACTGATACAGATGTCGACCTCGCCCAAAAAGCACCCTCACAGACACATCTGGAGCGCTGTCTGATGAACTATCTGGGCACGTAGCCCGGCCACGTTAACACATAAAGTTAACCGTCACAAGATGTTTCTCGGGTTTAGGTGTTCCTGGCCATCTGACCCCCTAAAGTGACACTCGCTTTTCCCTTAACGTGTGTCTTGCCAGCCATTGGAAGTCGTGAGATGGAAATGTCAGTTACCCCCCGCGCGTCGGTCCTGGGGGCTCTGGGCTCAAGTCTGGACTCAGGCGTCCTATTCACACAGTGACTTGGCCACACCAGGAAAGCAGGGCTCGCTCACCAGCCTGTCTGTCAGTGAGGAGCAGGGATAGTTCCCTCTCGGCTTGCGTAGAGGAAGGGAGGGACAACGCGCAGGACAGGGCTTTCCAAGGGCCAGAGCGCTGTGCGGGGCAGAGGGCACGCCTGTGTCTACTCAGGCTTGGTGGCCTCAAGAAGGTTGGGGGTCACGGGACAACCTGCAGCCCGTGCCTTGCTGTGCCCTGGGCCCGCCCACTCCATCCTGGGGTCCGGGGCACGCTCCAGGCCGTCCCCTCCTCTGCTGTTCGCGGGTGTTCCTGTGGCTTGGGCGCTGACCCCTGGCTCCAGCAGTGATCCGAGTCCCCGCCCCAGGTGAGCAGGAAGTGGGCCGGGTGGGTGGTACCTGGCCTCCAGGAGACCCGGATGAGAAGGCCCAAGCAGAGCCAAACCAGCCCGGCCTGGGCGGTGGGCGTGTCCTCCCAGGGAAGCAGAGCAGGAAAGACCTTCAGGTCACAGCTCGCCCTGGGGTGTGTTAGCCGCCTCCCCAAGAACCAGGTGAGCCGTCAGGGAGCGGTGGTCTCAACCCCCACCTTCCCGTCTGACATCTACGTATTCATTTTTATCCTCGGGACCTGCTGCCTGTCTACACCGCCGACACGGGGGTGGGCGACTTCCCACCTAAGGGCAGTCGGTGCCGCGAAGGCACGGACCCCGAGTGGCCGGTCGGGTGGGTTTTGACAAATGCGTTCAGCCGCAGCCCCCGGTCCCCTCGCGATGGGGGCTGCTCCCCCGCCCGGGGTGCTCTGTCTCCCCACCCGCCACCCCTCAGCTCCGATCTGGGCGCGAGGTCCTGACCAGTCCCCGCAGGGGAGGACACGGGCTCTGTATTCGGACAGTGCGGCTCCCAAAGCTCGTCCATGTAGTCGCCGGTCAGGGGACGTCCCCCTACCTCTCCAGCCCACAGGGCGCCCCGGCCTCTGGAGGGTGGAGGATTCTCCGGCAGCTGTCACGGGTGCAGAGGACTCCACCAGGGACCGTCGAGGGCCCGGCCAGGGGAGGGACGCGAGAACCTGTTCAATCAGTGACCAGAGTCAACACAGAGAACAAGGTAGGGCTTCGTCGGCCGCGGAACTGAGCCCACAGCCAGAGGCAACGCCGGCCGGCAAACAGAAGTCTGGGGTGTGGTACGCGGGGGGCAGGTCTGGGCGTGAGGGGGGCGCTGGTCGCCAGGCAGGCGATGGCTCCTTCTCTGCCACGCAGGAGGGGCGGGCTTCCCACAGGGGGACGTGGACTGCAGGACACTCGTGTTCTCCGTCTGCATCTGACGCCTGGGCGTCCGGGGCCCTGCTGACTGTGGAGGGCCTGCCTCTCCCCAACCCCCACCCCCGCATTAGCTGATTCCTAGAGAACAGAAACAAAACTCAGTTTTTTGTTTTAAATATGTTTTTATTGATTTTAAGAGAGGAAGGGAGAGAGAGAGAGAGAAAGATACATCAACATTGATCAGCTGCCTCCTGCATGCTCCTCACTGGGGATCATGCCACAAACCTGGGCATGTGCCCAGACAGGGAATGAAACCAGCAACCTTCTGGTGCATGGGACGATGCTCATCCCCCTGGGCCACACTGGCCAGGGCAGAGCTCAGTGTTCTCTCATAATAAAAGCAGATCTGTGCCTGTGTGAATGACAGAGGACCAGACACAACGCCCCTGCTCTGAGCCCAGCACACCTCAGAGGGTCAGCCTCTTCCATCTGAAGCCTGAGGGTCTGACTCACAGACACCAGACCAAGGGGGGGCAGGGTCACCCTACAGGACCTTGAAGCCTATGATCAGACTTCCTGCTCCAGGGATGACCCAGGTGCTGAGCAGCCTGGGCCGGCTCTCAGAATTCTGAGGAACGTTCTCGAAAGTCCAGCCTTTCCTCCGTGGTCATCACCCAGTAGAACCAGGCAGGCCCAGGGTTGTCACCCATCACACCTGGTGTCGTGAGGACAACATGGACATGAACACAGGCAGCGTTCAAACATGGAGGAAACAGGAGACATGGTTGACGTCTGTGTGAGGTTCTGACTCACACTGAGACGGATTTAGGGAGATTCCTTAAAACACTCCCTTGGGGGTCTGTGTTTTGAATAAGACTCGGGTGGTTATTGTTTCCATCAGAAGAGCCCCGGCCTCAAACACCAGAACAGCGCACACGCAGAGAGCGGGCTGTGAGGCCTCCGCTTGGGACCGACGGGGACACCGAGGGCAGAGCTCAGGGAGCCGGGGCCCTGCCTGGGGTCCTCACAGCCACGTCTGGACGCTTCTCTGTGCTCCCACCCTCGGCGAGAGCAGAGTTGAGGGTGCGAACCACAGAGGGCGCAGGCCCCACAGGACACTCAGCAAACATTCCCAGACCAGGGAACCCCCCCGGCACCCCAATGATATGCAGAACCAAACAGACCCAAAGAAGCCAAACAGTGAGGTTGTGCTTGAGGTTTATTGTGGAGACAGAAGGGAAGGTGCAGGTGCAAAGACTACACGCCACTTGGGGTCGTCAGTGGATTCTTGCTTGCTGTGAGTCTCGGCAGTACAAATGAGCGACAGCAACGGGTGAGTCTATAGAAGAACATCCCGCACATCCCAGCTGGACGCTCAGAAACGCCCCCGAAGTGGCTTGTTCGGCACTTCCGTCGGCAGTGGCAGACCTCTACAAAGGGGGCGTTCTCCGTTCCTGCGGAGGGAAGAGCAGGGTCAGGCCCGGTGGGGAGGGACAGGGAGCGGACAACTCCTGCCAGGTTAGGGCGACAGGATCCATGTGTTTGCCATGAATCACAGGAAATCTTACAGCTCCGTGTGCTCAGCAGGACCATGAATTTCCTCTGCTCCTCGTCTGTGATGTACCTGCCTGTCTCCAGCCCCCGCGCCACAGCCCACCTCAAATCTCAGGCATCTCGTCCTCAGCCCACCTCATCCACACCCCAATTCTGAGCCGTGACCCCATGTCCTCTCGGACCAGCCCCTCCACTGGCCAAGGATCCCAACAACGAGCTGGCTGACATCTCACCTGGAGCTCGGCGAGTGAGGTGCTGGTCTCCTGTGAAGGTGATGGCCATGTCCTGGTCCTCGGCCCCAGCCTGGTCCTGGTCCTCGGCCAGAAGCTGGTCCTGGTCCTCGGCTTCAGGCTGGTCCCAGGCGGGAACCTGGTCAGCTGTCTCCTGCAGGCGCTGAGCCCGGGCCTGGAAGGCCACGAGGAGAAGGGCAGCGAGGAGAACGAGGGTCCTCATGCTGAGAGTCACCGGGATCAGGCTCAGGGGGAAGGAGAACTGAGAGGTGTGGAGGCTCAGTCAGCCTGCACTTATAGGGGGGAGGGGGAGGTGCAGACACACAGCACAGGGAGAGAAGCTGTGCCTGTGGCTGGCATGGGGCCGAGGCCACCGTCACCCTCAAAGCCTCTTTGATGGTCCCGTTCCTGCCCCTTCATCCCAGCTGGGGTCGTGATCTGAGCGTCCACACCTGTTTCAAGTTGATAACGATGATAAGGGTCCTGGAATGATTTCTGTTTCCCATCTGCTTGGGAATTTACCCTCTAAAGTTCAAAGAGGACAAGGAACCTGCTCTCACTCAGTGGTTCAGGTAACAAAGGCCTCTGTTTCTGATGCTGGTCCCTGCTCACCTCTGGAGGCCTTGACCCTGGGACCCGACCGCCCCCAATGCAGTGGACACGCATCCCGCAGGTCAGGGCTTCACTCCCTGTGGGGAGAGTCTCAGGTCCCAGTGGGTGGGCTGCTGGTGTGGAAGGAACAGTGTCTTAGGCTAATGGTGGAGTGAGCGCAGGGGACACGAAGGAGGAATTTGTCAGGTTGAAATGGAGAAACAAATTTATTTCAGGACGTCAGTGTGATGTGTGTACATGGCATGAACCCTCACCTGTTACTGGCGTCTTTTTGGAGAAATAGCAAACACAACAAAGATCCCACATCTGCCTTCTGAGATTTCTCATCTTTCAAAATAAAAAGTGTTAAATTAAGCACAAATGGAAAAATTACAATGTGCACTAGAGCTGAGTGAAGAAACAGAGCAGTCTTCCCCTGTCCCGCCCTCCCTCCTTCCTGCAGGACCCCGGTCCACATGTTCTGTGTTGGCCTCACGTGGCCCAGGCTGTGCCTCGAACCCAGGACCCCGCACGGACAGACCCCTTCACACTCCGCAGGTCCCCGGTCCCCGGGTGTCCATGTCGTCATTTAGATGTTTCTTATGGATCATTACATTCTAACGATTTGCTCACATATTATATTTGAAGTTATAAGCCTAACTAATGGATATCTTTTTATGTACATCAACTTGTTCATTTGTGACAGTCTTTTAGATACTTTATGGAAGTAGATTGTGAGGTCAAAGAACACATCTTATGCATTAACAGACATTAATTAATTGTCCTCTGTAGAGGTCTTCCCGACATCACACTAAAATATACAAGGCCACGTGCTGTCAAGCACAGAGGAAGGTGTTTAAAAGGCCTGTGATTCCTCGTTTTGTCATTCTTTCTCTTTCCCTGTGACATGGGTGGTGATTTGCTTTGTTAAAAATAATCACCTTCCCCCTGGCCGTCACCACCCTGCTGTCCCTGTGGGTGGGTCTGCCTCTGAGCTCTTGGTTCATCCCTTCCCCTTCTCTCACCCAGTCCCCCTCCCTCAGCTGATACCATGTATCCATGCCTCTGTTTCTATTTAGTCAGCTTATATTGTTCATGTCACTCCACATATAAGTGGCATCATATAGTATTTGTCTTTATCTGACTGGCTTACGTACTTAGAGTTATAATCTCCAGGTCCATCCATGCCTTTGCAAAAGGTAAGGTGTCCCTCTTTTTGATGGCCACGTACATTCCATTGCGTAGATGTCCCACTCACTACTGATGGGCCCTTGGGCTATTGCTAGATCTTGGCTCTTATAAATCATGCTGCAATGAACATAGGGATGCATATAGTCTCTTAAATTATTGATTCAAGATTCGGGCTTCTTAGAATATATTCCCAAAGTGGGATCGCTTGTCAAAGGGCAGTTCTAGTTTTAATCTTATGAGGAAACTCCATACTGTTTTCCACAGGGGCTACACTGGTCTGCATTCCCACCAGCAGTGTGCTAGGGTTCTCTCTCCTCCACATCCTGACCAGCACTTGTTGCTTGTTCATTTATTGATGGTAGCTGTTCTGGCACGTGTGAGGTGATATCATATTGTGGTTTTAATTTGCATCCTTCTGATGCTTAGTGACATTGAACATTTCTTCATGTTTATTTGCCATGTATGTGTCTTCTTTGCCCTTCATTTTATTGGATTACTTGTCTTGCTGGTGTTGTATAAGTTTTGGTATATTTTGGGAATTAAGTCCTCATCTGATGTGTCATTGGCAAATATGTTCTCCCATACAGTGGATTCCCTTTTCACTTTTTGATGGTTTAATTTGCTGTGCTGACACATTATAGTTATAGTGTCCTTTGTTAATTTTCTCCTTTTTTTTTTTTTTTTTTTGCCCTGGGAGTTATTTTGGCGAAAACATTTCTGTTAGAGGTGTCTGAGATTTCACTGCCTATGTTTTCCTTAGGATTATTGTTTCATGACTTACATTTAAGTCTTTTATTCAGTTTGAGTTTATTCTTCCTTGTGGTATAAGTTGATGGTCTAATTTCATTTATTTGCGTGTACCTATTCAATTTTCCCAACACCACTTACTGAAAAGACTGTTTTGACACTATTGCATGTTCTTGCCTATTTTTTTTTTTGTCAAATATTGATTCACCATAAAGGTATGGGTTTATTTCAGGGTTATCTGTTGTGTTCCAATGATCTATAAGCCTGTTCTTATGCCAGCGTTAGTCTTTTGTGATTATAACAGCCTTCTATTATAGTTTGATATTAAGTGTTTTGGTAACTAAACTTTGTTCTTCTTTCTCAAGATAGCTGAGGCCATGGGTGTGTTTTCTCGTTGTTGTTCTATATAAAATTTTGAAATATTTGTTCTAGATCTGTGAACTATGCGATTGGTATTTTAATAAGAATTACACTGAATCTATAGATTTCTTTGGGTAGTATGGACTTTTTAATGATGTTAATTTTTCAAATCCATGAACACAGCATATGCTTCCATATGTTTATATCTTCCTCAATTTCTTTCTTCAATGTCTTATAGTTTTCTGAGTACATGTCTTTTACCACCTTGGTTAAAATTATTCTTAATTATTTTATTTTATATTTGTTTGCAATAATACATGATTATTTTCTTAGTTTCTCTTTCTGATAGTTCATTATTGGTGTATAAAAATACCATTGATTTCTGAATTTTTATTTTGTACCCTGCTACTTTGACTAATTCATTTATTTGCTTCAGTAGTTTTTGGTGGAGTCTTAAGTTATCTTTATACAATATCATATCATCTGTGAATAATGATAATTTTTCTTCCTCTTTTCTAATTTGGTTACCTTTTATTTCTTTTTCTTGTCTGATTGCTGTGGTCAGGACTTCCAGTTCAACATAGAATAAGAGTGGTGAACGTGAATAAGATCTAGTTCTTTAAGAAACGCTTTTAGTTTTGCCTGTTGAGTAGAATGTTGGCTGTAGGTTTGTCATAAATGGCTTTCATTATTTTCGGGTATGATCCTTCAATTCCCACCTCATTAAAATTTTTAAATCATATATGGGTGCTGGATTATCTCAAATGCTTTTTCTGCATATATTGATACAGTCATGTGATTTTACCTTTGATTTGTTTATGTGATGTATCACACACATTGATTTGCAAATATTGTACCAATCTTGCATCCCTGACTAAATCCATCGTAATCATGTTGTATGACTTTTTTAATGTATGGGTGGATCCTGTTTGTTAAGATTTTATTGAGGATTTTAGCACTTGTGTACATCAGGGATCTTGGCTTGTAATTTCTTTTTAGTGTCTTTGTCTTGTTTTGAAATGAGGATAATGATGGGCTTGCAGAAAGAGCTTGGAAATCTTCCCTCCTCTTAATTTTTTTTGCAATAGTTTGAAAGGATCAGTGTTACTTCTTTGAATGTTTGGTAAAATTTGCCTGTGATGCCATCCGATCCAGGGCTTTTGTTTGCTGGGAATTTTCTGATTATAGCTCCAATTTCATTATGTGTAAGTGGTCTATCCAGGTTTTCTGATTCTTTCTGATTAAGTTTTGGCAGATTGTAAGCTTCTAGAAATTTGTCCATTTTGCCCCAGTTGTTGAGTTTGTTGGCATATGGTTGTTCATAGTGTTTTCTTACAATCATTTGTGTTTCTGTGATGTCAGATGTTACTATTCCACTTTACTTTCTGACTTTCTTTTTTTATTAATTAATTTATTTTTGTTACAGATATTTCTCCTTCCCCCATTGATACCCTTCTTGTGATGCTCCCCTTCCCATAGTGACTATGTCCATTGGTTACACATACATGCATATAAGTTCTGTGGTCTAACTCTTCCCTCCCTCACAACCCCCTCTTCTGAGGTTTGTCATCCATGTCTCTGGGTCCATTCTGTTCATCAGTTTGTTTTGTTCATTATATTCCACAAATAAGTGATATCATATGATATTTGTCTTTCTCTGTTTGGCTTATTTGACTTACCATAATACTCTCCAGGTCCTTCCATGTCGTCTCAAAGGATAAGAGATCTTTCTTTCCTACAGTTGATAGTACTCCATTATGCATAAATACCACAGCTTTTTTTTTTTTTTATCCACTCATGTATTAATGGACACTTGGGCTGTGTCCAGATCTTATCAATTATAAATAGCATTGTTATGAACATAGGGGTAAATATATTTTTTCTGATCAGTGTTTTATGCTTCTTAGGACATATTCCTAGAAGTGGGATCCCTGGGTCAAATGGCACTTCAATTTTTAATTAAAAAAACCCCACCATTTTGTTTTTCACAGTGGCATTCCCACCAGCAGTGTACTAGAGTCCCTTTTTTCTCTATACCCTGGCCAGCTCTTGTTGAATGATGATTTGTTCATGGCAGCCATTCTGGTAGGTGTGAGGTGATACCTATAATTGTTTTAATTTGAATCTCTCTGATGGTTAGTGACTTTGAGAATTTTTTCATATGTCTCCTGGCCATTTGTATGTCCTGTTTGGAGACGTGTCTATTTAGGTCCTCTGCCCATTTTCTTTTTCTTTTTTTGACATAGATTTACTTTTATATTATTTATTCATTTTTTAGTTTTGCTTTATTTTTGTTAGAGATGTTTCTCCTGTTCCCTACCCCCCCGACACCCTATAGCATTGTTGTCTATGTCCATTGGTTATGCATACATTCATATAAGTTCTTCGATCTTCTCATTCCCCCCCACCCCCGTGCTGTCCATTTTTAAATTGGATTCCTTGTCTTCCTTTTATTGAGTTGTATGAGTACTCTATATATTTTGGAGATTAACCCCTTATCTGATGTATGGTTGGCAATTATGCCCTCCCATATAGTGGGTTCCCTTTCCATTTTGATGCTTGTTTCTTTTGCTGTTTGGACAATTTTTAGTTTGATGTAGTCCCATGGGTTCATTTTTTCCTTTGTCTTGCATTAGATGTTGTATTAGTGAAAATTCTGCTGCGTGTGATGTGAAATTTTGTTGCCTACATTTTCTTCTAGCGTTTTTATGGATGCATGAGTCACATTTAAGTCTTTTATCCATTTTGAGTTTATTCTTGTATATGATGTAAGTTGGTGGTCTAACTTCATTTTTTGACATGTAACTGTCCAATTTTCCCAACACCATTTATTGAAAAACTGTCTTTACTCCACTGTATGCTCTTGTCACCTTTGTCAAATATTAATTGAGGCTTATATATCTTGGGTCAATTTCTGGATTCTCTGTCCTGTTCCATTGATCTATATGCCTGTTGTTGTGCCAGTACCAAGCTGTTTTAATCACAATGGCTTTGTAATATAACCTAATATCTGGTATTGCGATCCCTTCTACTTTTTTCTTCTTTTTCATGATTGTTGTGGCTATTCGGGGTCTTTTTTGGTTCCATAGAAACGTTTGGAGTATTTGATCTAATTCCATGAAATACGATGTTGGTATTTTAATAGGCATTGCACTGAGTCTCTAGATTGCTTTGGGTAGAATGGACATTTTGCTATGTGCCCCTAGCGGGAACCAAACCTGGGACTCTCTGGTCTGCAGGCCGATGCTCCAACCACTAAGCCAAACTGACCAGGGCTAGAATGGACATTTTAAAGATGTTGATTCTTCCAATCCATGAACAAGATATATGTTTCCACTCTTTTCTTCCTCTATTTCTTTTTTGAATGTTTTATGGTATTCTGAGAATAGGTCCTTTACTTCCTTGGTTAAATTTATTCCTAGGTATCTTAGTTTTTTTGCCCCAATGGTAAATAGGATTGTTTTTTTAGTTTCTCTTTCTGTTAATTCATTGTTGTATAAGAATGCTGCTGATTTCTAGATGTTAATTTTGTATCCTGCTACTTTGCCAGATTTATTTATTAGCTCTAGTAGCTTTTTAATGGAGTTTTTAGGGTTTTCTATGTACAATACCATGTCATCTTCAAATAATGACAGTTTTACTTCTTTCTTTCCTAATTTGGATCCCCTTTATTTTTCCTTCTTGTCTGATTGCTGTGGCTAAGACTTCCAGTACTATGTTAAATAAGAGTGGTGAAAGTGGGCATCCCTGTCTTGGTCCTGTTCTTAAAGGGGATGATTTTAATTTTTGCCCATTGAGTATGAATTAGGTTTTTTATATATGGCCTTTATTATGTCGAGCTCTGATTCCTCTATTTCCACATTGTTGCATGTTTTTTTGTTTTGTTTTGTTTTTTATCAGAAATGGGTGCTGGATTTTGTCAAATGCTTTTCCAGCATCAATTGATATGATTATGTGGTTTTTATCTTTCATTTTTTTAATGTGGTGTATCACATTTCTTGATTTATGAATTTTGTACCATCCTTGAATCCCTGAGATGAATCCCACTTGGTCATGGTAAATAATTTTTTGGTGTATTGCTGGATCCGATTTGCTAATATTTTGTTTAGGATTTTGGCATCTATGTTCATCAGGGATATTGGCCTGTAGTTTTCTTTCTTTGAGGTGTCTTCATCTTGTTTTGGAATTTGAATTATGGTGGCCTCATAAAATGAGTTTGGAAGTTTTCCTTCTTCTTAGATTTTTTGGAATAGTTTGAGGAGAGTGGGTGTTTTATCTTTTTTGAATACAGTCATCCCTCACCACTTTGCACTTCAACTTTCGTGGCTTCACTCTATCATGGTTTTTTTCAAATGTCTTCATTAAAAAGTTGATCCAGGGTTTCCAAAATGGTGGATTGAATGGAAGTTACACAGATGATCTCCCAGGCCCAAACTGGAATTACAACAAAAATAAAGACGAATCGTTGGGAAAAAGCTACAGAAAGGACACTTGAGAGGACCATATAACCAGGGATATTGAATCAAGTTTGGTGGGTCTGCAGAGGCACGAGAGCGGGGCTGGGAGCCCATGGACAGCAGTGGTCATAGCTGTGAGCGGTGCCCTCAGGGTTAAAATCCCAGGCTGGCTCTACAGCACAAAGGGCCAGGACAGAGCACTGAATTGGCTACAGCCATTCACCTTGGGCTCTGGCAGAGGGAGGGTGAACTAGACTGGAACTGTGTGGGGACAGTTGGGATTTGGAGGGTGCTCAGAATTTTTGCTGAGTTGTGGCCACACAGGATGGTGGCCATCTTGCTCCTTCCTGGAGCTCTGGGGAGAAGCAGCAACCCCTCCCATGGAGATTCAACCCCACCCAGCTTGGCCATAGAAATGCAAATTGAAGCTCATTAACAACCAGTATCTGCCCCACTCTAGGGAAATTGTCTTAGGCTGAACACCTGAGGAAGTATTTCATTCAACTGAGAACCCAAGGCTCTTCAAGTAACTAAGACTAATGGTCTCCAGGCAGAAAGCTAGAGGATAATTGAACCTTTCCTGGGCTTGAAAATCTACCCAGGAAAGTAAGAATTGACAGTAGTGTTTAATGTGGGTCCTCCCACGCTCATCTAAACCCAGTAGAGGGATCCACAAACAACAGAACACCAACACCCACAGAGAAAATTTGGCCGGCTCCAAAACCCACTGAGATAGCCAAAATGGTGAAACTAAGAAACAAATCCCAAATGAAAGAACAAGAGACCTCTAACAAAGATGAGATCAATGAAATGCAATTAGCAAGTTATCAGAGGTAGAGTTCAGAGCCATGAACTTGAGGAAGCTCAACAGCATGAGTAAGGACATCGACACCATGAGTAAAGATATAGAAACACTGAAAACCAACCAACTGGAAATGAAGTATGACATAGCAGAATAAAGAACACATTGGAAGGACTAAACAGCAGAGTAGAGGAAGCTGAGGACCAGATCAGTGAATTAGAAGATAGGGTAGAAAAAAATCAACCAATCAGAAAACTAAAAAGACAAAACAATTGAAAAACAGGAAGACAGTTTAAGAGAACCGTAGGACAACTGGAAATGTAATAATATTCGCATCATAGGAGTCCCCCAAAAGAGCAAGCATTAGAGAATATATTTCAGGAAATAGTGACAGAAAACTTTCCTAATTTGGTGAAGGAAGAAGGCTTTAAATTCAAGAAGCTTAGAGAGCCCCAAGTAAGAAGAACCCAAACAGACCTACACGAAGACACATGGTAATTAAAATGCCAAAAATTAAAGACAAAGAGAGAATCTTAAAGGCAGCAAGAGATAAGCAACAGGTTACCTACAAAGGAACCCTCATAAGGCTATCAGCTGACTTCTCAACAGAATCACCTCAGGCCAGAAGGGAATGGCATGATGTAATCAAGGTCATGAAATACAAGGATCTGAATCCAAGACTACTCTATCCAGCAAGGCTATCATTCAAAATAGAAGGTCAAATAAAGAGCTTCTCAGACAAAAAAAAAAAAGGCTAAGGGAATATATTAACACCAAACCAGTACGTCAAGAAATGTTAAAAGGACTGCTGTAATTAGTAGAAGAAATATGAAGAAAAATATAACCACAATAAACAAAAATGGCAATAAATAAGTACACATCAATAATAACCTTAAATGTAAATGGATTGAATGCTTTGATAAAAAGACACAGAGTAGCTGATTGGATAAGAAAGCATGACTTACATATATGTTGTTCACAAGAGACCCACCTCACAACAAAAGACTCACATAGGTTGAAAGTGAAGGGATGGAAAAAAATCTTTCAAGCAAACGGAAAGGGAAAAAAAGCTGGGGTAGCAATACTCATATCTGATAAAATAGATTTCAAAATGAAGACCATAATTAGAGACAAAGAAGGCCACTACATAATATTGAAAGGATCTATCCAACAGGAAGATACAATCTTGGTAAACATATATGCATCCAATATAGGAGTACCAAAATATATTAAAAAGCTTTTGGAGAACTTCAAAGGAGAAATCAATAGCAATACAATTATAGCAGGGGACATCAACACCCCTCTGACATCACTGGACAGATCCTCTAGACAAAAAATTAACAAGAAAACAGAGACTCTTAATGAATCGCTAGATGAGATGGATCTAACAGATATCTACAGAGAATTACACCCCAAAACTACAGAATTCACATTCTCGTCAAGTGCACATGGGACATTCTCAAAGATACACCATGTTAGGACACAAACTAAGTCTCTACAAGTTCAAGAAAATTGAAATCATATCAAGCATCTTCTCAGATCACAATGGCATGAAACTAGAAATCAATTACAACAAGAACATGCAAAGACATTTGAACATATGGAGGCTAAATAGCATGTTATTAAACAATGAATGGGCTACCTAGGAGATCAAGGAAGAAATTTAAAACTTCCTGGAAACCAATGAAAATGAACACACAACAGCACAAAATCTATGGGATGCAGCGAAAGTAGTTCTGATAGGGAACTTCATGGCACTACAGGCCTACCTCAAGAAGCAAGAAAAATTTCTAATAGACTATCTAACCTCACAACTTAAAGAACTAGAAAGCAAACAAAAAGAAAACCTCAGAGCAAGTAGAAGGAAGGAAATAGTAAAGATCAGAGCAGAAATAAATGAAATAGAGACAAAAAAAATTCAAAGGATCAATGAAACAAAGAGCTGGTTTTTATAAAAGATGAACAAGATTGATGGACCCTTAGCTAGACTCACCAAGAAACCAAGAGAGAGAACCCAAGTACACAAAATTATAAATGAATGGGGAGAAGTAACAACTGACACCACAGAAATACAAAGGATCGTTAACAAATACTTGGAACAATTATATGGTAACAAATTAGAAAATCTAAGCGAAATGGACAGATTTCTAGAAACACACAGTCTCCCAAAACTATTCCCGGAAGAGATAGAAAACTTGAACAGACCAATAACAACTAAGGAAATTGAAGACGTAATCAAGACTCTCCTAGCAAACAAAAAACCAGGCCCAGACGGCTTCACCGGGGAGTTTTACAAAACATTCAAAGAACTAACACCTATTATCCTCAAACTATTCCAAAATATTCATGAAGGAGGAAGACTTCCAAATTTGTTTTATGAGGCCAGCATAATTCTAATTCCAAAACCAGAAAAAGACACTACAGAGAAAGAAAACTACAGGCCAGTATCCCTGATGAACACAGATGACAAAATTTTGAACAAAATACTAGCAAATCAGATCCAGCAATACATAAAAAAATTATTCACCATGACCAAGTGGGATTTATCCCAGGGATGCAATGCTGGTACAATATTTGCAAATTAAAAAATATGATACACCACATAAACAAAATGAAAGATAAAAACCACATGCTCATATCAATAGATGCTGAAAAAGCATTTGACAAAATCCAGCACTCATTTCTGATAAAAATACCTAGCAATGTGGGAATAGAGGAATCAAATCTCAACATAATAAAGGCCTAACCCTAACCTTAACCCTAACTCTAATATAATAAACATAATAGTCTGAGGAACAGGGTAGACCCAGAGATGTGGAAGTAGGGTACAGACTGACAGCCCGCAGAAGAGGGGATGGGTGGGGGAGGGAAGAGATAAACCACAGAGCTTATATACATGTAGACATAACTGATGGACATGGACAACAAAGCTGGGGATGGGGTCGGGGGCAAAAGGGAAGAAGGTGTCAATGGGAAAAAAGGAGAAATATCTGTAACAAAAATAAATTAAAACTAAAAAAAGAAATTTAGAAAAAAATATCAGAGATTGAACATGCAATATCTGAGAAAATAAAAAATAAAAAGTTGATCGAGACAGTGAAAATGATACAGTGTGTGCTCAGTTGTCTGAGTCAATTATACACCCCTGTATTACAAGTAAAATTAAAACTACTGTATGTATGGACTGTAGGCCTATGTATTCAAGCACCCCTGCAAATCCTTCAATGCCAGGTGCAACCTCTCGACCACTCCTTGTATGTGGGCAATCACTTTTTTCCAAAAAATCGGGTGTGGTGAAACCAAGCCAATCAGAGCATGCTGTGCACTGATTGGCTATCTTATCCTCTTCCTATCCTGGCCACTGATTGGCTCAGCCTCGTGCAAGTTTATTTCTCTCATACATGCTTCTACATCAGTACACATAGGAAGCATCTTTGCTCTTGTAAGTGTTTGCGATTTCTGAGACTGTTTGTCTCCTTGCGATTTCTGAGAATGTTTGTCTCCTAAACGGTCCTAAACATGCTGCTTCTCCTAAGCCTTCTGACGATGAAACTAAGCACTGGAGAAAGATGCTCACCATCCAGGAGAAGGTGAAACTCTTGGATACGATCAAAGATGGCAAGAGAATCGTGGAGGTTGCCCGCCATTCCGACTTGAGTGAGTCTACCTTTCGCTCCATCTGTAAAGATGAAAAGAACATCCGGGCAACGGCTACTGTTTCTTTCAACAAGGAAGCAAAGCGCGTTGTGACAAGTCATAATAAGTTCATAGTGAAAACGGAGTCTGTGCTAGCCGTTTGGATCAGTGACAGCTGCAACAAAAACATTTTCTGTTGGATCCGCTGGTCATCAGGAGAAGGCGACGCAGCTCTGTCAGCGCTTTATGGCAGATGAACCTCAACCAGGACCCTCTTCTGCAACGTTCATGGATTCCACGGCGAGCAAGGGTTGGTTTGAGGAGTTCCAGAAGGGGTATCATCTGAAGAGTGTCATTTTCCACGGAGAAGCTGCCTCTGCAGACCAGCCTGCAGCAGAGGACTACATGAACAACACGTCCCAGAACACCCTTGAGGAGGGCGAGTATCATCCAGAACACATGGATGAGCTGCTGGAGACACATTTGGATCCCTTAACTAACGGGGATCTGGTGGAGATGACTAAGTCTGCGAGTGAGGAGGAGGAAGAGCAGCCAGAGGTTCCTGGGGCTCAGGAGGAGGAAGCTGGCCTTACACTTGAGCGTCTCTTGCAAGTCGTTTAAACTGTTAAGGTAGTACAGGACATGATTGGCGAATGGGACCCACAAATGATGTGTGCATTGCAATTCCGGAACGCACTTGATGGAGCCATAGAACCTACAGAACCTCCTCATGCATATGAAGACAGCACCAGCAACTGCCTATCACGGTGTTCTTCAGCTGCGCACCCAGACACCCACCACCTACCCCTAGTGCTCCTTCAGGGAAGAAGACGACACACCTGCTGAAGATACTGTACCACCTGCAGACTCTCCTACTGAGGTCGGGCCTTAGAGGAGCAGTAGCCTTGCTCTTCTTTGCTGTGCAGTACATCTCTCATCTTCATCGCTTCATCATCGAACAAGTTGCACTATTTTCATAGGTTAGTGGTTGTATATAAGAACTGTGTGTGTGTGTAATTAAATGTACAATAATAATATGATATTTGTAATGTCTAATATGTCTTATTTTCTCTTATTTTGTCTCATATATTGGGTAACACGAGTGTAATGGTGACTTCATGTCTCGAGGGCTCTAATAATGTTAAAAAACGTATTTAGAAGGTTGTAAACAGGTTTTCTATGCTCTAACTGCGAAAATATTCGACTTATAGATAAAGAATTCTACTTCACAGAAATTGATTTATTGTGGTAGAGTCTGGAACTGATTAACTGTGATAAATGAGGGCCGACTGTATTCGGTAAAACTTCCCCGTGAAGCCTTCTGGCCTGGGCTTTTCTTTGCTGGGAGTTTCTTGGTTACATCTTCAATTTCCTTAATTGTTATTGGTCTATTCAAGTGTTCTGTCTCTTTCTGGTTCAGTTTTGGGAGACTGTGTGTTTCTAAAAAATTGTTTTTTAGGCCTCGATTGTCCAATTTGTGGGCGTATAATTGTTCATAATATTTTTTAATGGCCTTTGTATTTCTGTGATGTCAGTTGTTACTTCTCTTTTGTTTCTGATTTTGTTTATTGTCGTCCTCTCTCTTCGTTTCTTAGTGAGTCTGGCTAAGGGTCCATCAATCTTGTTTATCTTTTCAGCTCTTTGTTTCATTGTTTCTTTGATCTTTTGAATTATTATTTATTTATTTATTTATTTATTTATTTATTTATTTAGTTAGTTAGTTAGTTAGTTTCTATATTATTTATTTCTGCCCTATTACTTTCCTTCCACTTGCTCTAGATTTTTCTTTTTGTTTGCTTTCTAGTTCTTTAAGTTGTAGGGTTAGAAAGTTAATTAGGAATTTTTCTTGTTTTTTGAGGTAGGCCTCTAGTGCTATGGAATTCCCTCTCACACCCTGGCCGGTTTTGCTCAGCGGTTAGAGCATTGGCCTGCGGTCCAGAGAGAGCCGGGTTTGGTTCTCTCTAAGGGCACGTACCTCGGTTGCAGTTGTCCCTGGCCCAGGTTGTGTTGTGCGGGTGGCAACTACTCCATGTGTCCCTGTCACGTCGATGTTTCTCTCTCTCTCTCCCCCTCCCACTCTATCTGAACAAAATATGGAAAAATGTCCTCGGGTGAGGATGAACAAACAAAAAAAATTCCCTCTCAGGACTGCTTTCACATAGATTTTGTGTTGCTTGGTGTTTGTTTTCATTGATTTCCAGGAAGTTTTTAATTTCTTCCTTGATCTCCTTGATAACCCATTCGTCCTTTAATAACATGTTATTCAGCCTCCATGTGTGTGAATGTTTTTGCTATATTTGATTCCTAGTTTCTTATCATTGTGATCTGAGAAGATGCTTGATATTATTTTAATCTTCTTGAACTTGTAGAGAGTTAGTTTGTGTCCTAACATGTGGTCTATCTTTGAGAATATCTCATGTGCACTTGAGGAGAATGTGAATTCTGCAGTTTTGGGGTGTAATTCTCTGTAGATATCTATTAAATCCATTTGATCTAGTGCATCATTTAGAAACTCTGTTTTTTTGTTCATTTTTTTGTCTAGAAGATCTATCCAGTGATGTCAGAGGCATGTTGAAATCCCCTGATATGATTAATTGTATTGTTGATTTCTTCTTTGAAGTCCTCCAGAAGATTTTTAATGTATTTTGGTGCTCCTATGTTGGGTGCATATATGTTAACCAAGGTTATATCCTCCTGTTGGATAGATCCTTTCAATATTATGTAGTGGCCTTCTTTGTCTCTAGTTATGGCATTCATTTTGAAGTCTAATTTTTTTGGATGTGAATATTGCGACCCCAGCTTTCTTTTCCTTGAAAGATTTTTTCCATCCCTACACTTTCAACCTATGTGAGTCTTTTGTTGTGAGGTGGGTCTCTTGTAAACAATATATATATGAGTCATGCTTTCTTATCCATTTAGCTACTTTGTGTCTTCTGATTGAAGTGTTTGATTCATTTACATTTAAGGTTATTATTGATATGTACTTATTTATTGCCATTTTTGTTTATTGTGGTTATATTTTCTTCCTATTTCTTCTACTAATTACAGCAGTTGTTTTTGTTTTTTGTTTGGACATTTCTTGCAGTGCTAGTTTGGTGCTAATATATCCCTTGAGCCTTTGTTTTGGTCTGGGAAGGTCTTTATTTCAGCATCTAATGCTATTCCCTTCTGGCCTGTAGTGATTCTGTTGAGAAGTCAGCTGATAGCCTTATGGAGTTCCTTTGTGGGTAACCTGTTGCTTATCTCTTGCTGCCTTTAGGACTCTCTCTTTGTCTTTAATTTTTGGCATTTTAATTATTATGTGTCTTGGTATGGATCTGTTTGGGTTCTTCTTACTTGGGGCTCTCTGTACTTCTTGTACTTCACTATTTCTTCAAATATATTATCTAAACCTTGCTCATTTTCTTCTTCTTTTGGCACACCTATGATGTGTATGTTGTTACACTTTATATTGTCCCACAGTTCTCTTCGGCCATCTTCCAAATTTTTTTATTGTTTTTTTTTTCTTTTGGTTTTTTGATTGGGTGATTTTTTCTACCTTGTCTTCTAATTCACTGATCCAGTCCTATACTTGGCCTATTATTCCTTGTTTTTTTTGTTTTTGTTTTTTATCCTCACCTGAGGATATTTTTCCTTTTTTTTTTTGTACAGATAGAATGGGAGGGAGAGAAAGGAAGGGGGAGAGAGTGAGAAACATCAACGTGAAGGGACACATAGAGTGGTTGCCACCCACACGACCAACCAGGGCTGGGGACAAACTGCAACCGAAGTATGTGCCCTTAGCAGGAACCGAACCCGGGTCTCTCCAGACCGCAGGCCGATGCTCTAACCACTGAGCAAAACTGGCCAGGGCTGGCCTATTATTCCTTTGAATGTGTTCTTTATTTCTGCTATGTCATTCTTCATTTCTAGTTGGTTGGTTTTCAATGTTTCTATATCTTTACTCATGCTATTGAGCTTTTAACTCATGCTGTTGAGCTTCCTCATTCTTAGTTATCTGAATTCACCCTCTTATACTGTATCTTGCCTAATTCTCTGTCATTTATTTCTTCTCCTGCAGAATTATCTTGTTCTTTCAGTTAGGATTTGTTTCTTTGTTTCACCATTTTGGTGATATTGGAGCCTGCCAAATTTTCCGTGTGGGTGTTGGTGTTCTGCTGATTGTGGCTCCCTCTACTAGGCTTGGATGAGTGTGAAAGGACCCATGTTAAACTCCACTGTAACATCTTACTTTACCAGGTGGATTTGCAATCCAAGGAAAGGTCAGTTATCCTCTAGTTATTTGCCTGAAGGCTATTAGTCTCAGTTGCTTGATTAGTCTTGGGTAGCTCTTGTTAACTTATTCAATTGAAATGTCAATGAACCTCAAATTACATTTATCTGGCCTGGCCTGGTGGTGTTGAATTCTTGTGGGAGGGTCCCTTGCTTCTCCCCAAAGCTACAGGAAGGGGCTCTTTGAGTAAGATGGCTAGTGTCTTGGGAGAAAGTGGCCAATAAACAGAGTTCTAGTAAATTGTACACCCTGAGAAAAGCCCCTATGAATATATAAAACAAATTACTGTTACTACTTAACATTTGCACTATGCTATTGTTTTATATTTTTCTCCCGATGTTTGCTTGGAGGACAAGAGCATGTGGAATCATGGCTGCTGTTTTTGACCATAAAGAGGACAGTTAGTTGATGACTGAGCAAGAAATGTGAGAAGTCCACCCACCTCCTGGGCTGCCCGAGTTTTAATTGTTGGGACTTGGGAAAAATGTGCTTCTTACTTTGTACCACCCTGCGTAGCTGGGATTTTGGGGTCCTGGTGTTGGCTGAACAAAATGTGACACCTGGACTTTGTGTTTTGGAGTTTTTCCCATTCTGATAGGTAAGAATTGCAATCCCATTGGAATCCTGGCTTTGTTACTTGTTAGCCAAGGCAACACATTTTCATGTCCAAGATGTGCCTGTACTTATTTTCTTTGAAATGTTTCTCTATTTTTGCATCTGTTGTAGGAAAGGGATAGCTGGTGAATTTATTTCTGTAAATTTTTAGCATACATTTCTGAATTCAGGAGATGAGTTCTTTGTCACAATTCTTGCAAATGGTTTCCAGAATTTGTCTTCTCCTTTGATTTTTTCTCATGTCTACACAATATTTCAGATTTTTATGTAGTTGTAAAACTTTATTTTTGTAATTTCTGAGTTTTGCATCTTTTCCACTGATGATTATAAAGCTCAGTCTTCCATGTGTTTGTGCTTTTGTGTCCTGGTGGTGGAAGCAGAGAGTCTCATGTATATTGATGGCAATTGCTTATTATTCTCAGAATAGTGGTGTCCATAGGGTAAAGATCAATTTGAAGGTACTATTAGTACAATATAGTTTAAGGATAGAATACAAGGTCAGGGCAGTAAAATTATTTATTGCACTTTGAAAAAAAAAAGAGTGGGTAGAAATAATTTTTTTCCCCAGAAGTAAGGCTTCAGTTGTACTCAGTGGTTTCACAGAAGTCTCCTTTCAGCTCAGGAGTGAAGGTTCTACATTGATATTTTTAAAATGTATTATTCTTCTTAGAATTTTATTAAAATTAGTAGAGACAGGAATTTATTCTAACTAGCAGAGTCAGTCTCTTTAGCGAGTTGACACCAACATCTTCATGAAACATTGAACAAGTCTAGCTTTTTGGGTTCAAAGAAGGAGCATTCATTTCACTGGTGATTGAACAATGCCACCTATACTGACTGGCCTCAGGGGTCTCCTTTGTATGGTCATTTTGAGATCCCCGAGTCTTGTCCAGACACTCCATTATCGGTATAGTTCTTACTTTTTCTTTGTTGGAGGCCCAGTGAAGCCTAGGTCACTCTATCTAGTTGATACATCTAGGAAAACTATGTGTAACTAAAATGCCTGCCTATCATGAGGAAATAACCATACACATCAATGCCCTCCCATATCTGAAAATCGAAGAACAAGTAACAGGCTATTGGGTCTGCCTCTCGTCAAATCAACGATGCCCCCTGGACACTCCATTGAAATTTCCTCTTTTGAGTTTCATTATGAATGAATTGAATTTTATAGGCTAAAATTGGCTTACTTAACGATCTTGTTCATTTTTCCTGGTGTGTTGTTGCCACATGATGCTCATGCTATGCATCACTGGGAGGCAAAGATCAGTTAACTTATGTGGAGCATTCAGGACAGAACTCTCTACTCAGGCAATCCACAGAAATGAGTCTTATGGAAAGAACATAAAAAAGCCAAACAGTAAGTTTCATGCTCTACGTTTATTATGGGGAGAGAGAGAGAAGGCACAGGTGCAAAGACTAAATGCTTTTCCAGGTTGTCAGAGGAATCTCAGCGTGTTTCAGGTTCAGTCCACAAAGCTCAGCGACAGCAAAGTCTGCGTGGACGGCCAGATATCCAACAGCTTCCATAGTATCTCTCATTTAACCTGCAGAAGGGGCTGGCTCTGTACGTGCAGACGTTTCTTTTCTGAAGGGCTACAGAGGGAAGAGCAGAGTCAGGCACAGGTGGAAGGGACAGGGAGCAGAGGCACAGCTGGCCTCATGGAGAGCTTCTGAGAGACACCTGTGTACACATTGGAGACAACACCTGCCAGGTTAGGGTGAAAGGATCCATGTGTATGTCCTAAATCACAAGAAATCTTACAGCTCTGTGTGCTCATGCAGGATCATGAATTTTCTCTGATCCTAGTCTGTGATGTAAATGCTTATTTCTTGCCCTTGGCCCCAACCGGCCTCTCTACTCAGGGCATATTGTCCTATGCTCACCTCGACCACACACCCAATTTTGAACCTCAACCCCATGCCACCTCAAACTGAGCCAATTTAATGGTTCACAGATCCCAGTAGCACATTGGCTGGTGTCTCACCTGAAGCTTCCCGAGTGAGACGTTCCTCTCCTGTGAAGGTGATGGCCATGTCCTGGTCCTCGGCCAGAAGCTGGTCCTGGTCCTTGGCTTCAGGCTGATCCCGGGCGGGAACCTGGTCAGCTGTCTCTTGCAGGCGCTGAGCCCGGGCCTGGAAGGCCACGAGGAGAAGGGCAGCGAGGAGAACGAGGGTCCTCATGCTGAGAGTCACCGGGAGTCAGGCTCAGGGGTAAGGAGAACTGAGTGGTGTGGAGGCGCAGTCAGCCTGCACTTATAGGGGGGAGGGGAAGGTGCAGACACACAGCACAGGGAGAGAAGCTGTGTCCGTGGCCGGCATGGGGCCAAGGCCACCGTCACCCTCAAAGCTTCTTTGATGGTCCCGTTCCTGCCCCTTCATTCCAGCATGACTGTTTGCTGAGCATCCACACTTGTTTCAAGTTGATAATGATTATGAGGGTCCTGGTATGTTTTCTGTTTCCCATCTGCTCCTCTATTTACCCTCTAATGTTCTAAGAGGACAAAGAACCCAGCTCTCATCAGTAAGTCAGGTAACAAAGGCCTCTTCCTTCTGATGCACTACCTGGTCACCCCCAAACGCCTCATCCCTGGGACCAGACCTCCCCCAATGGAGTGGACGTGCATTCTGCAGGTCAGGGCATCACTCCCTGTGGGGAGCTTGTCAGATACCTGGTGGAGAGAGTCTGTGGTGGAGGGGACAGTGACTTTAGTCTCATGTGTAGTGATCTCAGTGGTGTATGAAGAAAGGGATTTGTCAGGGGCAAGTCAATGGACAGACTTATTTCAGGTTGTCATTGTGATCTGTATATATCGCATAAACTGCTCACCATTTACTGGTGTCTTAACTGGACCCAGCTGGCACAAAGCTTGAGGGGCAGAGATATAAGACCACCGTGTGCACACTGATTCAACTCACCCAGTCTTGGAGTTCGTCAGCTCCTCCAAAACATATTTCCTTTCACTAGCTAAGAGTTTTAGGTGGCTGATGTCTTGAGGATACATGGAAATTCTGAGAAAAGGTCTTAGCAGCTTCTTGGAAATTCCCATAGTTCTACCCTGCCATGGGCAGCTGGGACCCCAGCCAGAGCCCTCTGGGGCATAGAGGGGTCTAGGCTGACTTGGCATAGTTGCCAAATATGTAACCAAACAAAAAAAACGAAGGTTTGTCTGCCTGCTGCCACAAAACCAGACTCATGAGGTACGTGCTGGTGTAAAGGGAAAAAGGTTTTATTCAGGTGCTGCTTGACCTAGGAGAATGGTGAACTCTTATCTCAAAGATCATCTCTTTTCCTGCTCATGGCCACTGACCTTGAAGGGATAGTGAGTGGAGGACATCTCTTTCTCTCCAATGATCTTGTTAGGATTTGGCATGCTGGGTGGGGTCCTGTCCATCTTTTTTCCTAGTTTTTGGAATGCTTAATGTAAGAACCTCTCCGTGCACCATTGTGGTCAATGGGGGAGACGTCCCTGTGCTCCAGCTAACTGTCTATGATAGCAGAACCACCATGATCCTTGTATTTTGTGTTTCCCTTATGCAGCCCAGGCTTAACTTGAACACTGTTATATCAACAGGTAAAGAATTGTATAAATATTTTTATTACTTATGTATTTATTTGTTAACCCTCACCTGAAAATAGTTTTTCCATTGGTGTTTAGAGAGAGTGGAAGGGAGGGAGGAGGAGGAGGAGGAGGAGGAGGAGGAGGAGGAAGAAGAAGAAGAAGAAGAAGAAGAAGAAGAAGAAGAAGAAGAAGAAGAAGAAGAGAGATCAGAGCTACACATTGATTGATTGCCCCCTGCACTTGCCATGAACAGGGCTGAGGAATGAACCTGTGACCCAGGTACATGCTCTTGACCAGAATAAAACCCATGACTTTTTGATGCATGGGTGGATGCTCTAACCAGTGGTTCTCAACCATCCTGATTGGGTGGATGCTCTAACCAGTGGTTCTCAACCATCCTGATGCCGCGACCCTTTAATACAGTTTCTCATGTTGTGGTGACCCCCAAACATAAAATTATTTTTATTGCTACTTCATAACTGTAATTTTGCTACTGTGATGAATCATAATGTAAATATTTAATATGCAGGATGTATTTTTATTGTTACAAATTGAACAGAATTAAAGCATAGTGAGTAATCACAAAAACAATATGTAATTATATATTGTGAAATATTAATTTCTAATGACAAAGAAATGAAATTCTGTCTTGAAGCATGGTGTAGCATGGGTAACAGTCTTAATGTAACAACAGTAAGCTATATTGCTACATTTTGCGACAGTGTGCGTAAAGAGCCAACGTCAGTGCGAAGGTTGAGATTGTTTCTTTCTCACCAGATGAGAAACTCTCTCTCGGGGCAGTCTTTGCAAGAGCACAGCGAAGATCATCTTCCACAACGAGTCTACTTCTGTATGTAGACTTGATAACCAACAAGCTGGAGAACCCTGTTTCACAAAGATATGTTGTTGGAAATGGAAGAAGAAGGCGCAACAGTCTCAGACAGAACAGGATATGACTGCAAACACTTGATCCAGAATTTTGTAACTGGCATTGTAGAGAAATCAGTCCTCGCTGCATCGCTGTTAACGAGTTCAATGAACTCTTGTGCTGTCTCAGGAACATCTTCAACTTTGACTGTGAATGGGCTTCCGGCGAGTGCAAATGGGGTGTCAGGTAGATTTGGAAAGTACAATGAAATTTTGTCTGCAAGCATGTGCAAGTGTTCTTTCACAGAAATTATCATCATAATCCTTTTGTCTGGTTCAATGTCATGTTCTTCAAAGAAAGCAGATAAGGTAGGAAACATGTAAATTTTATTTTCATCCAATTTTTTTTTGCCAAAGTTGAAGTTTCATTTGGAATGATCAGATCCTTTCAGACAAAATGAGGCATGTTGCATTTGGTCCTTGCAGTGAAAAATTTAACTCATTCAAGATGGCAAAGATGTCAACTAAGTAAGCTATTTTCTGCAGTCCACTTTTATCTCTGAAAAGTGCTTCAAAGTGCGGTCTTGCTTTCTGATTAAAAAACATTTTAAGTTCATCACAAAGCTCAAAAACACTTTTTAAAACTTTTCCTGTCGACAACCATCTCACTTCAGTTAGCAGAGCATTGTTTGGCGCATCGAACTCATTGCACAGTTGTGAAAACAGTCGACTGTTTAAAGTGCACGCCTTTACAAAATTGACAGAACTTATGACGCTTTTTATTATTTCTTGTAACTCTTGTGGCAGCGTCTTCGTTGCTAATATTTGCGGATGAATCATACAGTGAGTTCTGACGACTTTTGATGACTCATTCAGTACCAAACGTTGAAATCTAGATCGACATCCTAGCATAGCTGGAGCACCATCTGTGCAAACACCACAAACCTTTTCCCAAGAGATCTTATGCTCTTTCAGAAATGAACCAACTGTGTCAAATACATCACATGCAGTAGTTTTGTTTCAAGAGGTTTGCACCAAAGAAACTCATCTTTAAAGTCGCCATGATTAATATACCTCACGTAAACCAGTAACTGTGAACAGTTTGCAACGTCTATAGATTCATCAAGCTGGATGCTAAATATGGGAAGTGGAGCAGATTTAATTTCCTAGAATACCTGATCAAGAATATCAGCAGACATGTCATCTATTCTTCTGCAGACAGTGTTGTTAGATAAGAAAATTGCACTCAATTTCGTGACAAATTTGTTTCCGATCATAACTCGAACAATGTCTTTGGCCGCCGGCAACAGTAAATCCTCAGCAATGGTGTGAGGTTTCATAGCTCTGGCGATTCTGAGTGCCACCAGATATGAAGCTTCCATGGCTGCTATGTTTTGTTTGTGGTACTTGCCACCAGTGTCAAGTCTGGCTTCCTTGAGCCCATCAGCTTTGCTTCTGAAATAGTTGGTATCCTTGCCAAAATGACATTTTAGTTTGTTTGGCTTTATAGATTTGGCTGATAGAACTTCACAACAAATAACACATTGAGGTTTCTCTATTCCTGCTGTAATTATTGAGGTAAAACCATACTGTAAAAAATCCTCACTGTATTTTCTTTTCTTAACGTTCTTCTCTTCATGATCCATTGTCATGGGATGGTTTGCTAATGAAAATAATATATAACAATAGCTTTAATAATACAAACGATGATACATGGCATAGTTTAATCAATACAGTTTATTAAAGTTTCCTATGATTTACCATTCTCTGTGTTGTTCTTTTTACATACCTGTTACCATCACAAGGGGGCAGTATTCACATCAACCACAGCTGAATATAAAAAGACCGATCAGCATCCAGATTAAGTTCCCATGGTACAGATATATGTATTTTTGCAGTAGTTGATGATTTTAAGTACATGATTTTACATTTACCCAGTAATTATAATTTGTGAAGTGTCGTTTTACCTCCAATACTGCTGCTTTCAACACAGTAGCTGCTTTCAACAGAGTAGCTGCTTTCTACACAGTAGCTGCTCTCTACACATGTGACTGGTCCACATAAGTACATTATGGCGCCAACCCTGTCACATACACCTGTATTTGTTCCGGGTGATGGGGTTGATGCCATGATATCATCACGCTGGGTACTCGTACGTGGGCGTATCTGTATGTGGGCGTATCTGCATGTGGGCGGACCCTCTTGGAGACCAACAGAGGAGCGGTGTCTCGGTTCCTAAGACCGTCGGAAATATGTGTTTTCCGCTGGTCTTAGGTGACCCCTGTGAAAGGGTCATTCGACCCCCAAAGTGGTTACAACCCACAGGTTGAGAACCACCGCTCTAACCGTTGAGAGACATTGGCCATGGCCGCATCACTGTTTAAAATAAATTTTGTTTTTCTTATTGACTTTAGAGAGAGAGGAAGGGAGAGAGAGAGAGAGAGATATGGGAACATTAATGAGAGACCACACTGACTGGCTGCCTCCTGCATGACCCCCACGGGGGATTTGGCCCACAACCTGGGCATGTGCCCTGACAGGGAGTTGAACTGACGACCTCTTGCTGCATGGGTCAATGCTCAACCACTGAGCCATACCAGCCAGGCACACATCACTATTTTTGTAGCATATACTCTTCCATTGTTTTATATTTCACCATTTTACAATTTCTAATTGATCATTAAATTTTTATAATTTAGTTATTTCTAAACATGGCAGTTACAAGCATAACTGCATACATGTCTTTATACATGTCTCACCTTGCATTTATGTGATTGTAGTTTAGATAAATTTCTAGTAGATTATGAGGTTAAAGATTGTTTAACCAGGTTAAAGTTTATGAGGTTAAAGTTGTAGATTGAACAGACATTAATTTATCATCCTCTGCAGAGGTCATCCCAGCATCACTCACCAAAATAAATGAGCCCAATGCTGCATTGCACAGTGGAGAGTATTCAAAATGCCTCGTGATTCCCCAATATTCTCATTCTTCCATTCTGCCTGACATGCGCAGTGCTGTGTTTTGTTGAACAATTGATGACTCTGACTTTCCTACAGTTCAAATTGGCTAATGAACAGAGTTCTAATAAAATGCAACCCAGGGAAGGTCCCATTTAAAAATAATAAAAAGAATTACGGTTCCTGCTTAGCATTTGCAGTACACTATTGTTTTATATTTGCTCCCCATTTCCACTTGAAGAACAGGAGCAGTGGCCCTGAGGCTGCTGCACTGAGCCTGTGGGGGGACAGTTACTCATGTGGACGCTGGAGCAGGAAGACGTGAGATGCCCGTCACTGAGGACGTAGTTGGGCCGTGTCACCCGCCTCCCGGCTGCCTGTGTTCAGATTGTAGCCACTTGAGAAAAATGCACTTCTTACTTTCTACAGCCTCTGGTGGCTGGGACCCTGGGTCCTGGTGGTGCTGAGAGCAGGGTGCCCCCTGGCTGTGAGGTTGGCATCTTTCCCCACCTGGCAGGTGAGAATTGCAGTCCCAGGGGAGTCCTGGCTGTTTCTCTCGTGAGTCAGGACAGCGTCTTCATCTCTAAAAAGTACCCGTGCTCATTGTCTCTGAAATGCTCTTCTTTCTTTTTCTTTTAGTTATTTATTTTTTAATTAATTGATTAATTAATTAATTTTTGTTACAGATGTTTCTCCTTTTCCCCCCACTGATTCCCTGCTCCCCCTGCCTCCCCGCCCTCCCAGCTTTGTTGTCCATGTCCACTGTTCATGCACACACCCATATAAGTTCTGTGGTTTCTCTCCCCCACCACCCCCTCTTCTGAGGATTCTCAGTCTGTACCCCACTTCCACGTCTCTGGGACTACCCCATTTGCAGACTGTTATATTCATTATATTCCACAAATAAGTGAGATCATATGATAATTGTCTTTTTCTGTATGGCTTGTTTCGCTTAGGATAAACTTTCCAGGTCCCTCCATGTCAGCTCAAAGGATAAGAGATCTTTCTTTCTTACAGCTGCGTAGTACTCCATTGTGTATATGTACCACAGCTTTTTTTATCCATTCGTCAACTGATGGACATTTGGGCTGTTTCCAGATCTTAGCTATTGTAAATAGTGCTGCTACAAACATGGGGATGCATATATTCTTTCTGATTGTTGTTTCAGGCTTCTTAGGGTATATTCCTAGAAGTAGAATCAGTGGGTCAAATGGAAGTTCAATTTTTAATTTTTGGAGGTAGCACCATAGTGTTTTACATGGTGGTGGCACCAGTCTGCATTCCCACCAGCAGTGTACTAGAGTCCACTTTTCTCCTTACCCTCGCCAACACTTGTTGTTTGATGATTTGTTGATGGCGGCCATTCTGACAGGTGTGAGGTGATACCTCAATGTTGTTTTAATTTTCACCTCTCTGATGATTAGTGGTGTTGAGCTTTTTTTCATGTCTCTTAGCCATTTGTATGTCCTGTTTGAAGAGGTGTCTATTAAGTTCCTCTGCCCATTTTTTAATTGGGTTCTTTGTCTTCCTTTTGTTGAGCTGTATGAGCACTCTATATATTTTGGAAATTAACCCCTTATCCGATGTATCATGGACAATGATGCTCTCCCATACAGCGGGTTGCCTTTCCATTTTGATGATTGTATCTTATGCTGTGCAGAAGCTTTTGAGTTTGATGTTGTCCCATGTGTTCATTTTCTCTTTTATTTCTGTTGCCTTAGGTAATGTATCAGTGAAAATTCTGCTGCAAATGATGTCTGAAATTTTGTTTCCTACGGTTTCTTCTAGGATTTTTATGGATTCATGAGTCACATTTAAGTCTTTTATCCATTTTGAATTTATTCTCGTGTAGGGTGTAAGTTGATGGTTTAGTTTCATTTTTTTTTTTTTTTTTTGCATGTAGCTGTCCAATTTTCCCAACACCATTTATTAAAGAGTCTGTCTTTACTCCACTGTGTGCTCTAGCCACCTTCATCAAATATTAATTGAGCATATTGCCTTGGGTCCATTTCTGGGTTCTCTGTTCTGTTCCACTGGTCTATATGCCTGTTCATGTGCCAGTACCAGGCTGTTTTGATTACAGTGGTTTTGTAATATAACCTGAAATCTGGTAATGTGATCCCTCCTACTTTGTTCTTCTTTTTCATGATTGCTGTAACTATTCAAGGTCTTTTTTGGTTCCATATGAACTTTTGAAGTATTTGTTCTAGTTCTGTGAATTATGTCATTGGTATTTTGATGGGGATTGCATTGAATCTATAGATTGCTTTGGGTAGTATGGACATTTTAATGATGTTAATTCTTCCAATCCATGAATAGGGTATGTGCTTCCACTTTTTTATATCTTCCTCTATTTCTTTTTTAAGTGACCTGTAATTTTCTGCAAATAGGTCCTTTACTTCTTTGGTTAAGTTTATTCCTAGGTAATGTAATTTTTTTGGCGCGATGGTAAATGGGATTGTTTTTTTCAGTTTCTCTTTCTGTGAGTTCATCATTGGTGTACAAGAATGCCGTCGATTTCTTGACGTTAATTTTGTATCCTGCTACTTTGCCAAATTCATTCATTAAGTCCAGTAGATTTTTGATGGAGTCTTTAGGGTTTTCTATGTATAATATCATGTCATCTGCAAATAATGACAGTTTCACTTTCTCCTTTCCAATTTGGATCCATTTTATTTTTTCTTCATGTCTGATTGCTGTGGCTAAGACTTCCAGGACAATGTTAAATAAGAGTGGCGAAAGTGGGCATCCTTGTCTTGTTCCTTTTCTTAAGGGAAATGCTTTTAGCTTTTGCCTATTGAGTATGATGTTGGCTGTAGGTCTTTCATATATGGCCTTAATTATGTCAAGATATGATCCCTCTATTCCCACATTGCTGAGCGTTTTTATCACAAATGGATGCTGGATTTTGTCGAAGCCTTTTTTGGCATCTATTGATATGATCATGTGGTTATTATTCTTCATTTTATTTATGTGGTGTATCACATTTATTGATTTGCGAATATTGTACCAGCCTGGCATCCCTGGGATGAATCCCTCTTGGTCATGGTGAATATTTTTTTTTTTTTTTATGTATTGCTGGATCCGATTTGCTAGTATTTTGTTCAAGATTTTGGCATCTATGTTCATCAGGGATACTGGCCTGTAGTTTTCTTTCTTTGTAATGTCTTTTTCTGGTTTTGGAATTAGAATTATGCTGGCCTCATAAAAAGAGTTTTGAAGTCTTTCTCCTTCTTGAATTTTTTGAAATAGTTTGAGGAGAATGGGTGTTAGTTTATTTTTTGAATGTTTGGTAAAACTCCCCCGTGAAGCCATCCGGGCCTAGCCTTTGTTTGCTAGAAGAGTCTTGATTATATCTTCAATTCCCTTAGTTGTTATTGGTCTGTTCAAGTTTTCTATCTCTTCCCAGTACAGTTTTGGGAAACTATGTGTTTCTAGAAATTTGTTCATTTCATTTAGATTGTCAAATTTGTTGCCATATAATTGTTCATAGTAGTTGTTAACAGTCTTTTGTATTTCTGTGGTGTCAGTTGTTACTTCTCTTTCATTTCTGATTTTGTGTATTTGGGTTCTCTCTCTTTGTTTTTTGGTGAGTCTAGCTAAAGGTCCATCACTCTTGTGTATGTTTTTGAAATACCAGCTCTTTGTTTCATTGATCCTTTGAATTTTTTTTTTTGGACTCTGTGTCATTTATTTCTGCTCTGACCTTTACTATTTCCTTCCTTCTACTTGCTCTGGGGTTTGCTCTCTAGTTCTTTAAGTTGTGAAGTTAGATAGCCTATTAGAAATTTTTCTTGTTTCTTGAGGTAGGCCTGCAGTGCTATGAACTTCCCTCTCAGAACTGCTTTCGCTGCATCCCATAGATTTTGTGCTGTTGTGTGTTCATTTTCATTGGTTTCCAGGAAGTTTTTACTTTCTTTCTTGATCTCCTCAGTAATCCATTCATTGTTTAATAACATGCTATTTAGCCTCCATGTGTTCAAATGTCTTTGCATGTTCTTGTTGCAATTGATTTCTAGTTTCATGCCATTGTGATCTGAGAAGATGCTTGATATGACTTCAGTATTCTTGAACTTGTAGAGATTTAGTTTGTGTCCTAACATGTAGTCTATCTTTGAGAACGCCCCATGTGCACTTGACAAGAATGTGAATTTTGTAGTTTTGAGGTGTAATTCTCTGTAGATATCTATTAGAAACATCTGATCGAGAAATTCATTTGGAGTCTCTGTTTCCTTGCTAATTTTTTGTCTAGAGGATCTATCCAGTGATGTCAGCAGGGTGTTGAAGTCCCCTGCTATAATTGTATTGCTATTGATTTCTCCTTTGAAGTCTTCCAGAAGATTTTAAATATATTTTGGTGCTCCTATATTGGTTGCATATATGTTTATCAAGGTTATATCTTCCTGTTGGATAGATCCTTTCAATATTATGTAGTGGCCTTCTTTGTCTCTAGTTATGGCCTTCATTTTGAAATCTATTTTATCAGATATGAATATTGCTACCCCAGCTTTTTTTTATCCTTTCTGTTTGCTTGGAAGATTTTTTTCCATCCCTTGACTTTCAACCTATGTGATGTGAGTCTTTTGTTGTGAGGTGGATCTCTTGTAAATAACATATAGATGAGTTATGCTTTCTTATCCAATCAGCTACTCTGTGTCTTTTTATTGGAGCATTCAATACATTTACATTTAAGGTGACTATTGTTATGTATTTATTTATTGCCATTTTTGGTTAGTGTGGTTCTATTTTTCTTCCTCTTTCTCCTGCTAATTATAGCAGTCCTTTTAGCATTTCTTGCAGTACTGGTTTGGTGCTAATGTATTCCCTTAGCCTTTTTTGTTCATCTGGGAAGCTCTTTATTTGACCTTCTATTTTGAACGATAGCTTTGCTGGGTAGAGTAGTCTTGGATTCAGATCCTTTTTTTTATGACCTTGATTACCTCATGCCATTCCCTTCTGGCCTGTAGTGTTTCTGTTGAGAAGTCAGCTGAGAGCCTTATGGGGTTTCCTTTGTAGGTAACCTGTTGCTTCTCTCTTGCTGCTTTTAGGATTCTCTCTTTGTCTTTAATTTTTGGCATTTTAATTACTACGTGTCTTGGTGTGGGCCTGTTTGGGTTCTTCTTACTTGGGGCTCTCTGTGCTTCTTGAACTTAAATGCCGTATTCCTTCACCAAATTAGGGAAGTTTTCTGTTATTATTTTTTCAAATATATTCTCTAACCCTTGCTGATTTTCTTCTTCTTCGGGGACTCCTATGATGCAAATGTTATTACGTTTCCAGTTGTCCCACATTTCTCTTAAGGTCTTCCTGTTTTTTAATTGTTTTTTCCTCTTGGTTTTCTGATTGGTTAATTTTTTTCTATCCTATCTTCTAATTCACTAATACGATCCTTAGCTTCCTCTACTTTGCTATTTAGACCTGCCAATGTGTTCTTTATTTCTTATGTCATTCTTCATTTCTTCTTCGTGGTTTTTAATATCCAATTGGTTGATTTTTAACATTTCTATGTTTTACTCATGGTGCTCATGTCCTTGCACATGATGTTGATCTTCCTCAAGATCATGGCTCTGAATTCTAGTTTTGTTAACTTGCTTAACTGCACCTCATTTATCTCATCTTTGGTAGAGGTCTCTCAGTCTTTCATTTGGCTTCTGTTTCTGTGTTTCACCATTTTGGCTATCTCAGTGGGCTTTGGAGCCTGCCAAATTTTCCCTGTGGGTGTTGGTGTTCTGCTGTTTGTGGTTCCCTCTCCTGGGTTTGGATGAGCTAGAGAGGACCCACGTTAAACACCACTGTCAAGTATTACTTTCCTGGTTAGAGTTGCTAGCCCAGGAATGGTACAGTTATCCTCTAGCTTTTGCCTGGAAGCTGTCAGTAGCCTGAAGAGCCTTGGCTTCTCAGTTGAATGAAAAACTCCCTCAGGTGCTCAGGTAAGGGGATTTCCTGAGGGTGGGGCAGATGCTGGTTGTTAATGAGCTTCAATTAGCATTTCAATGGCCACTGGGTGGGGTTGAATCTCTGAGCGAGGGGCTGCTAACTCACCCTAGAGCCCCGGGAAAGAGTAAGATGACCAATGTCCTGCTTGGCCGCAACTCAGCAAAAGCTCTAAGCACCCTCTGAATCCCGAGTGTCCTCACACAGTTGCAATCCAGTCCACCCTCCCTCTGCCAGTGCCCAAGGTGAGTGGCTGTGGCTATTTTAGCCTCTGTCCCAGCTCTGCGCTGTGGTGCCACTTGAGAGTTTAACCCAAGGGCTCTGCTCCCTACTAAGGCAGCTGTTCCCAGCCCCTCTCTCACACCTTTGCAAGCCTACCAGGATTGAGTCAGTGTCCCTGGTTACGCGGTCTTCCTAACTGCTTTTGTGTTGCTTTTTCCTGATGATTTGTCTTTATTTTCGCTGTAATTCCAGTTTGGTCCAGGGAGATGGTCTGTAAGCTTCCATTCACTCCACCACCATTTGGGAATCTCCTGTTCTGTTTCCTTGAAATGTGTTCTGGAGACTGCAGTAGCTGGCTGATTACTGCTGTGGGTTTTACCTTCCTTTCCGCATGCAGGGAATGAGCGCTTCGTCCCAAAGTCCTGCAGATGACTTTTAGAGCTCGCCATTTCTCACTGTGCTATGTCTTTTGTCTACCCAGACACTTTGCACTATTGTGTCATTAACAATATTTTATCGGTGATTTCTGAGTTTTGTGTCTTTGCCACCAATGTTTCTAAAGGTCATTCTTCCTTGTGTTTGTATTTTGTGTCCTGGTGGTGGAAGCTGAGAGGGGCCCATGCAGATGGACAGTCAAGGTTGAAAATAAAACTGTTTCTCCTTCTCAGCCTTGTTAAGGAAAACATTTTAACCTAGAAGTGACCACAGGGCAAAGGTCAAATCAAAGGTACTCTAAGTACAACATATTTCAGGGTAGAATCCAAGGTTTCTGCCGTAAGGTGTGTATGGGAATCTTGAAATTGGGAAAGGGAGGATAGGGAGATTTTTTCTTCTATAAATAAGGATTCTCTGAATCTGAATGGCTTCACAGCAGCCTACCATTCAACACAGGAGGGAAGGGCCTGTCACTGGCATTAATAACATATTATTTCTTCCTAGAATTCTATTAAAATTAGTATGGGTTTATTGTAACTGGTAGACTCAAGTTCATTAAAGACAGACAGTTGAAACAAGGTCTTAAATGGAACATTGGAGAAATCTACCTTTTGGGGTCCAAAGGGAGACGGTTGATCGCACTGGTCATTGGGCGTGACCACCTGTACTGACAGTCTTCTGCTGTCTCCTCTCTGGTCACTATCTGAGGACACTGATCCGGGTGGGCAGAGTGTGTCCTGGTGTAGGTCTTACCTTGTCCTTGTTGGAGGCACGCTGAGGAATTAGCTCACCCTTTCTAATTGATACATGGAGGAAAAATATATATGGAACCAAAATGACCGTTTATCATGAGAAATTATCCATCCACATCCATGTGCTCCCACTTCTCATAACTAACCCACAAGTAAGAGTACATGGGATCTACTTTCCCTGGTGTGAACATTGCCTCCGGGACACCAGTGGAAACATCACCTTCAGTTTATTGTGAATGGGTTGGACTTTGTCGGTTGAAACTGTCTTAGTTAAGAATCGTGTTTCTTTTGCAGGTTGGCTGTAGCCGTGTGATGCTCATGTCATGCATCACTGAGAGGCACCAGCCAGTCAACTTACTGTAGACCACTCAGGACAGAACTCTCCACACAAGAGAAGCACACACACGAGTCTATGGAAACGGGACGAGGACCAGAATCCACGGTGAGTTTAATGCTTGAAGTTTATTGTGGGAGAGAAAGGGGAAGGTGCAGGTGCGAAGGTCGCTTCTCAGGTCCTAGTGGACGAGCACAGTCCTCCGGGCGGGGACCACACCGCTCAGCGACAGCAGAGCCTGTATCCACGGCGGAATATTCTACATCTCCCAGCGTCACGCTCAAAATAGTCGCATAACTTAGTGCGTCGGCACAGGCAGACTTTCATTTTCGAGAAGCCTGCGGAGGGAAGAGCAGGGTCAGGCAGAGTGGGGAGGGACAGGGGGCTGAGGCACAGCGGGCCCCATGGGGATCTTCTGAGAGACACCTGTCTCCTCACCACAGACACTACCTGCCAGGTTGGGGTGACAGAATTGACGTGATGGTCCTAAATCACAAGAAAGCTTACAGCTCTATGCTGATCGTGTGAGATGATGGATTTTCTCTGAATCAGGTCTGTGGTGCACACGCTTCGGTCCTGCCCTTGCCTCCTACCTGCCTCCTCCTTGGGCGTCTACTGTTCCACTCCACTGCCCTTCTCTGAACTCTGTTTCCTGCCTCATCAGTCCAACCTCTCTAATGGGCCAGGGACCCCAAAGCACATTGGCTGGTGTCTCACCTGAAGCTTCCCGAGTGAGACGTTCCTCTCCTGTGAAGGTGATGGCCATGTCCTGGTCCTCGGCCCCAGCCTGGTCCTGGTCCTCGGCCAGAAGCTGGTCTTGGTCCTCAGCTTCAGGCTGGTCCCAGGCAGGAACCTGGTCAGCTGTCTCCTGCAGGCGCTGAGCCCGGGCCTGGAAGGCCACGAGGAGAAGGGCAGCGAGGAGAACGAGGGTCCTCATGCTGAGAGTCACCGGGATCAGGCTCAGGGGGAAGGAGAACTGAGTGGTGTGGAGGTTCAGTCAGCCTGCACTTATAGGGGGGAGGGGGAGGGGCAGAGACACAGCACAGTGAGAGAAGCTGTGCCTGTGGCCGGCATGGGGCCAAGGCCACCGTCACCCTCAAAGCCTCCTTGATGGTCCCGTTCCTGCCCCTTCATCCCAGCTGGGGTCATGATCTGAGCGTCCACACCTGTTTCAAGGTGATAACGATGATAAAGAATCTGGAATAGTTTCTGCTTCCCATCTGCTTGTTTATTTACCTTCTAATGTTCAAAGGTGACAAGGAACTTTCTCTCATTCAGTGAGATAGGGAACAAAGGCGTTTCTTCCTGATGCTGGTCCCTGCTCCTCTCTGGAGGCCTTGACCCTGGGACCAGACTCCCCCAGTGGAGTGGACACGCATCCAGGAGGACAGGGCTTCGCTCCCTGGGGGGAGATTCCCAGGCCTGGGTGGACAGCTTCTGCCATGGAAGGGACTTGACCAAGGCCCCGCTGGAGTGAGCACGGGGGAACCAGAGAGAAGAAATAGTCAGAGTGAAGCCGGGGGACAGATGGATTTCAGGTTCAGTGTGATCTGTACACAGGACACGCACAGCTCACCAGCTACGGTGCTGTGTGGAGGAAGAGGAAACACAACAAAGCTCTCATAGTGCCCTTGTAAAATTACAGATCATTGAAGATAAGAAAAATTAATTCGTGCACAAAGGACAACATTCACAGGTAGCAGAGGGATGCGTGGGAACCACAGTCTCTCCCGTTGGGGTCTCTGGATGGAGGGGATGAGCCCCTTCCTTCGCCGCATGTATAACTCACGGCCTGTCATCAGCCCTTGGCAGGGTGGTGAGGAGAGTCTCCCTGAGCCCCGTGTGAATGCTGGTGGGCCATTTGCAGGGGATGAGACCTGCCATTTTCTGAGGATCCTCCCTGCATGGGGGTTGGAATTTCTTCCAACTCAGACTTCCGGTCAGGGTGGCGGGGAGGTAAATGCAGTATTGCCTCCTCCCACAACCACATCAAAATTACAACTAACCTACAGCACAACCATCATTCAAAACCCCTGAAATCGCGCTGAATGGAAGTCTGGCCACTATGGAATTAAAGAAGCAGCCACATGGACAGTAGTAGGAGGAGTGGACGTGCGGAAGGTTTGGTCCCACACCCACGTGAGGCTCATAAACCTCAGGAGGACACCTAGGCTGGGAAGGTCCTCCCTGAGGAGTGAGGGGTCCCCACACTCCACCAGGAACCCCAGCTCAGGGTTCCAGTACCAGGAAGAGAATCCCCATCACCTCTGGCTGTAAACCTGCAGGAACTGAGGCGGAGTGAGGCTGAGGCTGATGGAGCCCCAGGCAGCTCCTCTTAAAGGGCCGGTGCTCGGACTTACTCGGACTTGTCCCTCTGAGCCCTGCATTGGGAGGCAGCTCAATAGGCACTGGAATCATATGGGGAAGAACTGAGCTGTTTGGCATTGGGGCGAGGGCTGGAAAGGGGGCTCTATCCTGGACAGATGTGTTTTCAGAGGCCTTTGTTCCTTTGGTGAGCCCTTCCCCCATGAGGCTGGCAGACAGCAGCCCTATCTGGGACTCCAGCAACCTGGCTCACCCTGTTTGCCCTGCCCTGGTGATTCCCTGAGGCCCCGCCCCACCCAACTTTCAGGCCTCCCCAAGCCTTTCCCAGTGGCTTACCATAGGAATGGCCTGTCTTGGCTTCTATTTCAGATTTTCTAAGTTCTCTTAATAAGCAGCATCTGGTCTCGGCGAGCCCCATACCTCTTGTTATGTGGCCTCAGGTCTGGCTCTAGAAGCAACCAGCCTTGGTTCACTAGGTGGATTTGCATGGGCACCTCCAAGCCCAGCACAAGAAGCAGCCTTCGGCAGATGGCTTTGTAGCTGTTGCCTGGTGGCCCCAGGTAGAACACAGGGAGTGCATGACCTTACCCCACAGCCAGCACACCCCGTGGACAACTTGAGCACACTGCGAAGCTCCACCAGCCAACCACCTCCACAAGTGACACATTCAAGGAAAGGACTCAGTGGGTAACAGAACCTTGTGAAAGTAAGTCTAACTCTGTGTGGTGGGCCCCGTCACAGCTGATCAAGGTTGTCAGAGGTCAGTGGGTAGTGGGCACAGCCAGTCCCTGTAGTTGAACAGCCTGAGTAAATCCCTCTCACTCATTTGATAAACAGCAATCAAGACTCAATTACAACCGAAGAA